>NC_090333.1:34914984-36152269 GCF_035084215.1 Heptranchias perlo | reverse complement strand
CCCTCTCCCCCCTCCGATCTTCCACTCTCCCCCCTCCAATCTTCCCCTCTCCCCCCTCCGATCTTCCCCTCTCCTCCCTCCGATCTTCCCCTCGCCCCCCTCCGATCTTCCACTCTCCCCCCTCCGATCTTCCACTCTCCCCCCTCCGATCATCCCCTCTCCCCCCTCCGATCTTCCCCTCTCCCCCCTCCGATCTTCCCCTCTCCCCCCTTTGATCTTCCCCTCTCCCCCCTCCGATCTTCCCCTCTTCCCCCCTCCGATCTTCCCCTCTTCCCCCCTCCGACCTTCCCCCGGCCGGTCTTCCAGTAAAGCACCGGATGACATCTCGCTCCCTCTCTTTCTTGCTCCCCCTCACGTTGTAGCTCCTGACGGCAGCCAGCCTGTCAATCAGGCTGTCAATTTACCTGTCAATCAGGCTGTCAATCAGGCTGGCTGCTGGGCGCAACACCCGGAGAGGACGTTAATCATCAGCAATCAACATGGAATCACGTTGGAAACAGTAAGTTTTGTCCATGCGGGTTTGCCACATGCACCTTCACCCCTCCCTGCTGCCAACCCTCCATCATTGCAAAATCGAGCCCAAAGTGCTGAAAATGCACAGCAGGTTAGCCAGCATCTGAAAGAGAAAGACGGATTCATGAAGAATAACTTTCTCTTTCAGGTGCTGTCTATTCCCACTATTTTCTATTTATATTTCACTGTCATGGACTCTTCCAAACTTATTAATCTTCTGGGAGAGGTAAGTAACTGCTGGTAAAACTTCCAAGCCAAAATTATTTTTCAAAATTTTTCCCTGAAGTTAATCGAGAAAAAATCCTGGATGATAAAGTTTAAACATCAATCTGTATCATCTGTTTTTACTGCTAGTTTAAATAATGACGCTTAAACACTTAAACAGCTTTTAAATTTAGTTATATATGAGACACTGGATGCTGCACTCCATTACACGGAATAAGTGATTCGATAGTTAACCTTTTATTTATGTGCTTTGCTTTTGATATCAGCACCAATGGCTACGTGTGTATTACAGGGTACATTTACCAGTGTGTATTACAGGGTACATTTACCAGTGTGTATTACAGGGTACATTTACCAGTGTGTATTACAGGGTACATTTACCAGTGTGTATTACAGGGTACATTTACCAGTGTGTATTACAGGGTACATTTACCAGTATGTATTATACATTTACTGATCCTGCATTTCCAATGGGGAGCTGAGTTCAATCAGTGAATTAGCAGTCTGAAGGTGGCTCCCGCTGGCAGCACAGGATCAGTGAAATTACCTACAATATTTTTTCATATGAATTTTTAGCTAGGCTCATTTGTCTTGGGGCCTGAATTTAAACAATACAGAATACTATCTGAAGTTAGTAATTAATTTCTGTGAAGGTGACAAGCCCATGTTTATGTTATTGCCTATAAACAAATCCTAATTAGGTTGAGGTTGTCTTGCCAATAAGTCAGTGTTGTTGAAATGTAATGTATATAAGTTTGTCACTGTGCTAGTAGACACAGTTAGTTGTTAATGATTGCCTCAAACATCACACACCAGATGAAAATTCCTCAAGGTTTTGTTTCAGGCCTGACCTAGTAAACATCTCTCCAGACAGCAATGATACATCCCTATCCATTCAGGTGATAGAAATAATTATAATTACCAGCCTGTTGAGAACGAACCTGGGGTGTTCTTCAAAGGAACAGGCTGAGGGTGAAAGGCTTCTTTTCATCTGATTTGATTGTTGGCTTTGTGCTCAAAGGCTGTTCAGTCTGGGATATATTCTGCAGGCTGCTGACCATTTTTAGAGCAGTTCTGGATGTATTAAAGACACCTCTGGGCTCTGTGGAGAAAGTAGGAAGATTACTGTTTCCATGTACAAACATAAAATATTTCACACTTTATTGGATTGTGTAAGAAAGACACTCTGGAGAAGATACATTTAAATTCCTGCAGACAGATTTAAATCATTTTTCTTTCGATAGGTAGTAGTACCACTAGTTTCTTACAGCTTTCTTTTACTTCTCTGTATGTTTAATATAATAAATTTGACTTGTAGGGGTAGAATTTCTATGGGGGTTCTCCTGATCCACTGTAACTCTGGCAGAGGACCGGTTGAAACCCCGGCAATTTGACCCAAATGTCCGTTTGCATAGTTCCTCCGGGGTTCCATGGATCTTGTGCCGTGGTTATGGTATAAGTTCGGGAGAACCCCCCCCCCCGATATACTAGCCCGTGGCTTTAGCCTGAACGATATGGTTTATAATCATGCTGTTTCTCTGCCTATTAATTTACATGGTCAGAGAATCACACCCCAAAATTTCTAATTTGTGCTACTGGCGGTTGGGACCCCACCTTTTGGATAGCAAAGCCAGAGGTCACCCATGTAGTACCGGGTTGGTTCAGTGATAGCACTCCACCTCTGAGTCAGCGCATTTTGTGTTCTAACCACAAACCAAGAATTAAACATATAATTCCCCATATTTCTGGGGCTGATGAGGGTGCAAGTAGCAGTTATGTCTGGGTTGGGGAGGGGGGTGGTGGTTGGTGTCTGCAATATGGGGTGGATTCCAATTCTGCTGAGATTCCACCACATTTTGACAGAAGTTTGAAATTCTGGTTGGGGGGGACATAGAATCATAGAATCATAGAACTGTTATAGCACGGAAGAAGGTCATTCGGCCCATCAAGTCTGTGCCAGTTCTATGCAAGAGCAATCCATCTAGTCCCACTCCCCCCACTATCCCCACAGCCCTGCAAATTTTTTCCTTTCAAGTACTTATCCAGTTCCCTTTTGAAGGCCATGATTGAATCTGCCTCCATAACCCCCTCGGGCAGTGCATTCCAGATCCTAACCACTCGCTGCGTGAAAAAGTTTTGCCTCATGTCACCTTTGGTTCTTTTGCCAATCACCTTAAATCTCTGTCCTCTGGTTCTTGACCCTTCTGCCAATGGGAACAGTTTCTCTCTATCTACTCTGTCTGGACCATTCATAATTTTAAATACCTCGATCAAATCTCCTTGCAACCATCTCTGTTCCAATAGCTTTTCCGTGCCCCTTGTATCAAGCGGGTCTTTCAGGGAAGTTCCTGGGCTTCCCTGGGAAATTCCTGTCTTTACACATTGAAAGGCCTTAACTGAAGTCGTTGGAGACCTGACTTTGTAAAAGCCTGAAACCTTTACTAGAGTAAGGTTCGATCCTGGAAGGGATCAATTACCTTTTCTAGTTGGAGCGGCTCCATTGGGAGCCAGAGTTTAAAAAAAATGTCTTCTTCAGCCCATTTGGACCTCCGGTGGACTCTACTCCGCCCAGGAAAGGTGGCTCGGAACGAGCTGCAGAGGCCGCCACTCAGGCAGCCACCGCTGATGTGCCCTAGCAGGTGCCGGCAGTCTGCCCTGGCTGTGCAAGCGATCTCGTTCCCAGAGTTTGGCCTTGGGCAACAGCAGTCTGGGGTTCTGCTCTGCTGCCTTTATGCTGGCCGAGTGGGGATCTTGGAATTTCCAGGTCATAATCAAGACTGAGGGGTTGCTGCATTGTTGGAAGTGCCACTTTTAGGATGAGACCTTAAAAAGAGACCCTATTGCCTGATCTAGTGGATTTAAAAGATCCCATGGCAATTATAGAAAAAGAACACAGAGTCCTCCTGATGTTCTGGCCAATTTTCCTCCCTCAACCAAAGCAACCAAAAACAGATTCATTTCATTTGCTGTTTGTGGGACCTTGTGATGTGCAATTAGCTGCTGTGTTTGTCTTTGTAATAACAATGACTGAACTTCAAAAGTAAGTCAATGTTGGTGAAGTGCTTTGGGACATTCTGAGGGTGTGATAAGGTATTATATAAATGCAACCTCTTTTTCTTTCTTTAGAGCATCCATAAGGAGTCCAATTGATGGTAATTTAGTTGTAAAACAGTGGGAGGGCTGTTCAAGTCATGGTTACACATCATGGTTATTTAGTGGATAAGTGTGTAAAATTTTGCCCTGGCATGTGGTGGGAGGAATACCTGATTCCTCGTTTGTCTAATGAAGGTCCATTTTGACGGTCGTCCAGTGGAGAGCTATCAGGCATCAAATCAAAATGGACGAGTGTGGGGGAATGTGTTCATTTTTACTGGTGATGCTGGCAAGCTCACTGATTCAATGAGGGGGGTCTGCATTTAATCAATTCCACTATACAAGTGAATGTGCCCCTGTTCCCTAGTAGTGGTGTAGCATGGCCTAGAGGAAAATCCAGGGGATGATATGGAGGGGGCAGGAGGGAAAGCTGACCTGCTTACCTGCAGTACCCTGAATTGTCACAGCTTCAAATTAACAGCTACAACTTGAATAAAAATAGCCGCTGAGCTCCACTAATGGCCTCTTATAGTAATGTCCGTTAGGGAAAGAGACCTGCCGCCCTTATCCGGTCTTGTCTATATGTGACTCCAGTCCCACACCAACATGGTTGACTCTTAACTGGCCTCTGAAGTGGCCTAGCAAGCCATTCAGTTGTGTCACCACCTTCTCAAGGCACCTAGGGACAGGCAATAAATTCCGGCCTTGCTAGCAATGCCCACAATCTGAGCAAAATAACATTTTTACAGCTACAATAGTTTATAAATTTAATAGCTCTTGGCCTGTTTCAGTTCTTTCTCTTCACATAAAGTTGACCAGAGTCAAGATCCCAAATGAATTTTGAGTCTGTTTACTCAGCATGTTGGACTCCTCCCTGAGATCAATGACTTACTGAAAACATTAGGCTTGGTTGGGAACAGTGACCGTAATCAGCAAAGGTTTCCCTCAGAATTGGACATCAATCAGGGCACTTCGCAACCTGCAGGGAGGCTTCAAAGTGTTTTCATAACTGGATTATTAAGCTGGATCATAAAACAGGTTCATGCTAAGACATGAAGGACTTTACCTACATCCCCTTTTAATTAGAAAATAAGCCGTGTTGTTATGAGACGTGCCAATTACTCAAGGCAATAATATTTCAGGTCTTGGATCCAATGCTTTATCCAAAAATTATAAGTAGGTTAATAAGATGAATAAGTTCTTATCATTTCACTACAATATACAGTACACTGAATGAGATAAATTAATCTTTGATATAATGAAGTAAGTATAGACTTCTAGTCTTCTAGTCATTCTAGTCAATCCACAGTATTCCCTTGGAGCATTTCTAATAACCCTGAATCCCATTTGTTGGCAAGAACCTGTTCAGTTCCTTCTTGAAACCCATTAAGGTTTCTTGTTCCACCACCCGTGCTGGTAATCTGTTCCACATACTTACTACCCTTTACTACCCTTTCTGTATTTTCTATTTTCTTTTGTTGTTGTTAATTTGTAAATATAACCCCTTCTGCTTAGATTCTGTACATGATTACTTGGATCCAATTTGTCCAAACCTTTCATAATTTTAAACACTTCTATCATATTCCCTCTCAGTCTTTTTTCAAGAGAGAAAAGACCCAGAGTAGTCAATTTTTCCTCATATGTCATTGGCTTAAGGTCTGGGGGTGATTTTAACCTACTTTAAACATGCAGACTGAGGCTTGAGCGGGGAGCAGTGGTAACTTCCCCACCAGGCCAAAACTATTAGGATCTGAATCCAGAGCCAGAAAAGGCCCAGATGAGTATAAGTTCAAATCTTTTTTACAGGTTTTCTTGTGGGCTAGGAGGAGCAGGAGTGCTCCATCAGGTCCCACAAGGAAACCTTTAGCCTCCCCTGCCCCGGGCTTTCCCCCACTCCCCTGACCGTGATTCCCCTCCCCAAGCCTCTGATGCAATTACCTTGTGCTGGGGATAATTCCTGGCGATGGCCTCTGAGCCACCAGATTTTATCTGCCAGACAGCTGCTTCCCGTTGACTTCCAGGATGTTTTGATTGGGAAGTCGGTAAGTGGCATGCTAATATGGCCCGGCGGTTGAAATTGGCCGAGCCTCCCTGTTACCGCTCCCGGACGGTCCGGCCATTAGCTAGTCTGTGTTCCCACTGGGCAGTAAAAATAACCCCTGAATGTCAGAACATTGAGGTCACTAGATCCCACATGTTCCCTTACTTGTACTTTGATTATTGTTCCCTCTTCATTCGTTAGAACTCAATCAAACATTATCACTTGTGGGTTGCTTAATGTACTGTTTAAGAAACGAGTCCCTAACAGTTTCACTCACATGCACTCCATTGTGAACTCCAGTTAATATGAGGAAGATTGAAATGCCCAGGATTATTACTGAAGAGTTGGCACAGTCTGTCTTAACATCTCCCACAAAACTGCATCAGCCTTCCCTTGATTATTTGGTGGCCTGTAGCATATTTTTATTGTTAACTTTTTCCCTTTACTGTCCTGCCCTTTAGTTATATCCAAAGAGACTCAAGTACCACTTCCAGCATCCAACTCCATTGCAACTAGTCCCTCTCTAACACATAATGCCTCTCCACCTCCTGACTTACCTTCCTGGTCCTGGCTTAAACAACAAGTTAACTTCCCACTCACCATTTGATTTCAACCAGGCTTCAGTAACTCCTACAACCACTATTTTATTCCTGTGTATCAGCACTTCCAACTCACCCATTTTATTCCTTATACTTGCATTCATGTAAGCACAATTCAGGTTATCCTTTACTATCATTACTCTCTCTTTGTAATTATTCTTAACCTACAGTCTGTTCTGCTTTACCCTCGATACTAGTTTAAATCCACCCCAGTGCCCTATTTACCCTTTCTACAAGCTCATTGGTACCCCTCTGTGCCTCCTGAACACATTCCCTTTCGTAATTGAATCTCCCATCTGTTCTATTATCTATTCACCTGTTCTCCCCTTTCCTCTGGTCTCCCTGTGTAACCCTTCCTCCGCAGTGCCATGACATTGCTTTTGGTCACCCTCCCCTATATCTCCGATCTTATCCTCATCGCAGGCACTCAGCACTGAAGTACGATTGGACAGTTTCAGATGCACAGTAGGTTCCTGCTCGTCTCTGCTTTCTCTTACTGTCCTACGAGTGGTCACCTAGTTCTCCTCCTCCTGACTCCTCTCTGCCTGTGGGGTGACCACTTCTTGGAACTTATGTTCCACAAACCTTTCCTCCTTCTGTATGATGCAGAGTGTGGTCAGCTTGTGTTCAAGCTCAGAATTTTCCTGCTCGAGCAACACAACCTTCCAACACATCATGCACGTGTACTCCTTCTGGATATCTTGTGGATCCAGGAAGGCCCACCTCATGCATGCTGCACACATAACTGGCTTTGTAATTTAATTTGCCATTTTCTAAATCTATCTCTTCTGCTCTAGCCTCTAAAAGCAAGTAGGTTGTTTTTTTTTGGTGGGTGGAAGAAACAATCATTGTTGGGGCTCTGCTATGAAGAAGAAGGTGGCTGACTTATGACGAGTCCACCATCATTCATTCATCCTGAAACAGATACACATCACACTTACCTCATTTCGACCATTAGTTCTTTCCCACAGATCAGTGGCCATGCAGAGCTGGTGCCCAGTAATTGTTTCATGGCTGGTAGGTGAGCATATAATGGTGCTGTCTCTTAGGATAGTAGCACATACGTGCCTTCCTTCCAGCACCTTCTGGTGACTGCACATTGGGCAGAAAGGAGGCAGGGTCAGATTACCCATGCTGCAGCAGAAGAGATGCAGCCTGCAGCTGGCCCATCTCTGGATTAAGGTGCTCCCAAGACACACTAGTCTGTAGGGATGCTGTCTATTGTGAAACACACGGCAGATATTGTGTAAAACAAAGGGGTAATCCTTGAATTTTGCCAAACTGAAACTCAGACAAAGGATTTGTATATCCTTGTACTAGCAGAAGATCAATGGAGATGGAGCAGGCTCAGCTAGGTCTGAATGAGACCTCTCAAGATTATGGAAAAATTAACTTAGTAATGTGCTATGAATCTTGTAGTGAGAAGACTAATTAACAGGAAAAGCCTTGGAACAATCAGGGTCACAGCCTCGGTGTCTTGGTCATGACCTAAGCACTAGCAAAGATGTGCAATGGGTCTTGTCTAATGAGTAGGAAGAGCCTAGGAGGCAACTGGGTCATGAACTAAGCTAGGCACTAGCAAAGAGAAATGCAGTCTTTGTCAAAACAATTGACATCTGGCAATCATAGTTTCTGGCACATGTCTGTGCAATTGAATGAACACCTTGGAAAGGAGCCATGTGACTGAGAAAATGCTCTTGATTTGTCACAAGTTTTTCAGTCCTGTAAGTGGGTTCATCTTAATATAATGGAAGGTTTAAAGTTGTGCTTTTCCCCTCCCCTAATTAGACAGGGAATTAGACAGATTCCAAAAAGATTTCAAGAAAGTGTTAGAAAGGTCAGAAAGTTAAAAAGTTGTAAAGAACCTTTGAAGCATTTCTGCAAAAAGCAGAGAGATTGTTAAGAGTTTAATCGAACAGAGGTAAAAATTGTAAAGTGTAACAACTATTAATTTGCTGTGGCAGGGCATCTAATGGTGTCTACCATTAGTTAGATTTGCCCTTGCATGTTTAGGTTTTTACATTTTTTGAGTGGCAAGTTGCTGAAAGTGCGAGCTGGTAACGTCGCAGCGAGAGAAACAGGGTATCTGGGACCTGAGTGAACAGGGCAAGCAATTGGGTATCTCCTTAACCAATCAGATTGAAGGATTGTGACATAAACAGCACAAGGACTGAGAAGGAAGTGTAAATTAGAGTGGGTGAATTCAATATCAAATCAGGTACAGAAAGAGAAAGAAAGAGAGGGGAAGAAAGATTGAATTAAGAGAGAGAAAATGAGACAGAAAGGAAAAGTAAAAAAAAATTAAAATTTGACGTTTTAAAAAATCTCCAACAATTAAAACCTGAAGGAATGAGACTCCACACTTGTAATAGTTAACTTTCAGTGCCTGAGATGTTGACTGGCAGTAATTAATACTTATCACATTGTTAAAAGGGTATTTAGTCTGAAATGGAGAAGACTTAACTTTCTGTGGTGAGTTTAGTTTGTTTCTATTGCACAGCAACTTTACACCATTCAATGCATTTCATTGGTGACCCAGACAGCATGATGCTGTTTTTGTGAAGCTAATGGCAGAGCGATGCAACTTTTGGATTTCCACATTTAACCGCACATCTGCCCCTCGCCTGAAGTTGCTGTACGGTTTGTATATAAATAACGGCGAGCACCATTACCCTCACCGTTAGTTTGACAGCAAATTCTGGCCCAATGTCCCTGAAACCAGAAAAAGCAAAGTAACAGTTTATAGGACAAGAAAATGACAGGTGTGCAAGGTTAATTAAATTTGGATGAGAAGAAAGAAAGACTTACATTTATATAGTACCTTTCACGTCCTCAGGACATCCCATAGCACTTCACAGTCGATGATTTTGAAGTGCAGTCACTGTTGTTATATAGGCAAATACAAAAATCAATATTGTACACAGCAAGGTTCCACAAACAGTAATGAGATAATGACCAGTAAATCTGTTTTTTGTGGAGTTGGTTGAGAGACAGATTTTGAGAACTGTCCTGCTTTTCTTCAAATTGTGCCATGGGATCTTTTATGTCCATCTGAACAGGCAGTCTGCGATTGTTAATGTTGTTTTGACCAAAGAGAAAATCAGACTCCTTGATTAACAAAGCAATCAGAGCAATCGTAATGCAGCATCATTTTCTCTAATCTATGCTGTTTGAACAGACACAGAGAGAACCAGCACTGTCAGCATTACTGTATTACTGTTTAAATAAATATCAGTAAGTGAGTGTTAATTGGATTTATTATTAAGGTGCAATTTTAAAAAAAATTACAAAAATAAGCATCCACAGTGTGAAATCATTTTGTATTTGTGAGGCTGAATTTGTGATTCTCATGGTACTAATTTTCTGATCACTAAAAGAATCCATTTTGCTGTAACCACAGCCAGATACCATTTTATCCTCATTCCGTTGCCACACAGAAGCAGAGTATTTTTATTCTGTACAGTACTGCATCCTTATATTCGGAGTGCCATGTCCTAGGTAGGTACTTTACTCTTTACTGGGCAGCCCAGTGATAATTGTATGTATTCTTCTCAATACCATTCAATTACATTTAGGTAGAAAGAAAAGAGGTAGAGAGAGAGAGAGAGTGATCTGTGAAGGGAAAGGACTAAGACACAAACAGAACATTTGACTTCCTTTTGCTGCTAAGCTGGTCCTGAATTTCTTGTCTGCCGCAATGTTGGCGTGGTGAGATTTCTGTCCGCCTCTTGGTTGTACCCCTGACCCCTGCCTATTTCCCAGGGCCAGGGACATTTAAATATTTTGGGCAGGTGCCGGGGCCATTTACGGCTCTGTTGGGCCCATGCCTCATGTTGGAGGGTAGTGGAGAGAAATTGCTGCATCATGTTGCTGCAGTGTAAGTGGGCCATGGCAGTAGTGGGCAACATTCAGGAAAACGTTTAAACATTGACTGGTTTCAGTAATACAATCAATGACTCTGAACTGCATCCTCTGTGTCCAGTGTTGCTGGGGCACAAATGATAGAAAATATGTCATATGATGTATTTCCCTCATTTGGGATTTATGTGACCAACCATAAATCTGACAGAAATTTTGACGGGTGGGAAAAGGGGCAGGAATCCAGTGTAACCAGTTCCTGCCTCGAATTCCAATTCCACGCCACCTGCCCTGATTATGGTGTTTTCATGCTGCAACAAGAGAGGATTGCTGAGCTCGAACTCCAATATAACTCTCTGCATTGTCTATTGTCAGTATCAGGTACTATATTAGTTTAAAAATAAACACAGGAAGTAATGGCCTTTATCATCCTGATTGTCAGAATTTAAAATAGTTTATCGACCTAAGTTTAAAGTGAATTCTTGACTTTTAGGAACTGCCAGTTATTTTTCTGAGCTTTCACTCGAATATATATTTCTTTAGAGTACTGTGCGCAGTTCCAGAGTACTGTGCGCAGTTCCAGAGTACTGTACGCAGTTCTAGAGCACTGTGTACAGTTCTGGTCTCCAAAAAGGATAAAGAGGCACTGGAGAAGGTGCAAAAAAGATTTACAAGGATGGTCCCAGAACTGAGAAAAGAGAAGGCTGAGAGGTGACCTAATAGAGGTCTATAAAATTATGAAGGGGTGTGATAGGGTAGATATAGAGAAGATGGACGAGAAATTGGGCTGTATAGCTCCCGTTGTTTTGGCACTACCCGCCCTCACGTAGTGCCAAGATGGCGTCTTGGTTGCGGATGCACGTTTCTAGCGTGACGTGTGCCGGACGCCATCTTGGTATAGGTATAGCACATGCGCAGAGCGAACACCGGTAGCATGTAAAGTAAGGAGAAAATGGATACAATCAGTGTGCAATGCTGATTTAAAGTGATGGACACCATTTTGGGACTTAACGCTCCACTCAACGCACAATCTTAACCCCGACCATCTGAACATGTCTTAGAGTGCTTGGAGGACCCCCCACCAGCGCTATTTAAAGGGACTATGCAGGATTTAGAAGGCTAGTTGCTGGATTATTGCTTCTGGTTGCTGATGCATTTGTAATAGTTTTTGGAGGTCTGCTATACTTGAATACTAGGACGAGGGGAAATAGCCTAACATTTAGAGCCAGGATGTGCATGAGTGAAGTTAGGAAATGCTTCTACACACAAAGGGTCAGAGAAGTTTGGAATGCTTCTCTGCAAACAGCAGTTGATGTTAGTTCAATTGTGAATTTTAAATCTGAGATTGATAGATTTCTGCGAACCAAGGATATTAAGGGATATGGGGCTAAGGCGGGTATATGGAGTTAGGTCACAGGTCAACCATGGTCTCATTGAATGGCGGAACAGGCTCGAGGGGTTAAGTGCCACTACTACTTGCTGCCTCCTGTTGTGTGCCACCTTCTCCTGCAAGAAAATGAGAAGTGTGTCGGTGAGTGTCCTGCAGGATGTCTGGGTGATGTGCCTGTCATGGTTGACTAGCTGCCAGTGTGTGTGACCTGTGAGTTGTCGGTGTGCGGCTTGCAACAGTGGTTATGTGTGAGGGTGAGAGGAAGCATCTGATTGGAAGAGTTGAGTACTAATTGAAAGAGTTGGTTGGTAGGTGAGTGATGGGGGGTGTAGTGGGTGGAGCAGTGGATGCGGCTAGTGGTGCAGTTGGTAGGAGATGCCACTTGACAGTTGACCTCTCGCACCTTGACCACTCGTGCCAAAGCATTGAACTTCTTCCTGCACTGCATCCATGTTTGTGGTGCTATGTGTGCCTGGTATTGACTTCATTCCCCGCTGCCTCCCACTGCCTTTTGAGCATGTCTGGAGGGCCTCTTGCCCCCCCCCCCCCCCCCCCCCTCAACCACCCCGCGGGTTTAGGATGTCCCTCCTTCCGCCCACCTCTTGCATCAAGGCCTCTAGTACATCATCTGAGAACCTTGGTGCATGCACTCTCGCAGGCCTGGTACAAACTCAGATCGGCAGATTGGTGGGGTCTGGCGTGTAGATTGGAGGATGTGGGATTTAGTAGTGCGTAACCTTTATTCAATGTTTTAGCATAACACATCAGTTTGTAAACATAGGGACGGGACCTGCATCTGTGTTTTACGTGTGCGATATCTGCTTTCAATTCAGACTCTGTGCAGACAGCAGATTGTTATTTTCAGCAAATAACAGGTACCGTTAAGAGATTTTAAGAGACATCCTCCCTTTAACAGATTGGGGCTCCCCCTGCTGGTGGAAAGTGCACATTTCCTTGAATCCTTGTGTCAGGCCTGGTTTATAGTGCTGCTGTCAGGTAAGTACTCAGGCCGGACGACTGTCTTGTCCTGCCTGCGCAGGAAGCACCAGGCGGGGGGTTAGTCACAGATCGCGTTACCTACGCCCGATTATTGGCCTTGTCCAATTTAACCCCCGGTGTTTCCACTTATGGGGGAGTTCAAAACTAGGGGCCATAAATATAAGATAGTCACTAATAAATTCAATAAGGAATTCAGGAGAAACTTATTTATCCAGAGAGTGGTTAGAGCATGGAACCTGCTACCACATGGAGTTGTTGAGGAGAATAGCATAGATGCCTTTAAGGGGAAGCTAGTTATGAAAATGAGGGAGAAAGGAATAGAAGAATATGCAGATAGGGTTAGATGAAGTAGGGAGGCTTGTGTGGAGCATAAACACCGGCATGGACCTGTTGGGCTGAATGGCCTGTTTCTGTGCAGTAAATACTATGTAATTCTATGTAATTTAATAAAAAGTGATACATTAGTTTCCACCATGAGTCTTATTCATTACGTTCACCTCTGGAAATGGTAATACGACATTTCACAATGCCTTTTTTAACTAGTAATAATGTGCACGAGACACACTAAAGGCTTTGACTGTCCCTAACAAAAAGCACACAAGCTGACATGCGCGACACACTCTAGCGATCCTGGAGGCAAAGAGCAACTCTTAACTATTCCAGTGACCCGTCGAGGTAGGAGGGGAGAGATATTCAAAAGGGATGTTTACAGCTTGTATGTTCCCTGCAGCTGCCTCTTATGGAACATTTGTGAAAGCAATTATGTTTTCACATGGTGATTATGGACATTTTTTGGGCATGTTGGAAGAGGAAAAGTCATCATATTTTTACCCAAGCAGGGGTCTTTTTGTTTTATTCCCGCTACTTCCTCCCCCCATTTGGTGTAGCATTGGTAATATGTCAGGAAAAATATAAGAACTTTAGAAAACATATTTCTAAATATATGTGACAATATTTGTGCCATTTTTCACAATAATTCTTTCTGCTTTATCTACTGACTGTTGAGGAAATAGTCCTTTCAATTTCCTGTGTAGTGGGTTTCAATTTCTTCTGTAAGGCTCTGTTATAACTCCAGCATCCTGACGTGAAATTCCCTTCAAAGTGCATGTAAATGGACTTGTGCAGACGTAGTAGACAACACTTCACTGCACACAAAGTGCCTCATTAAAATTTTAGAGATTAGATTAGATTAGAGAAGTGGGTATGTAGTTTTTTTTTAGATTAGAATACCTCGCCCCCCCCCCCAAAAAAAAATCACCAATGAGAGTCAACAGCATCACTCTGAAGGACAAAAGAAAACAGATGACTGGCACTATGTCACTGCACACAGGAGAGTGCTGATTCCTCAGTGGGTCTCTATTATGCAGGGAAATGGTGAACCTTGGTCCTATCAAAATCTTTACAGTCAGAAATACATGAGAACTGCAACTACAGTATGGCAGAAAAACTGATTCAGTGCTGACTCCCCTTCACTAACTCCACCCAGTCCCATCACCAAGCAGCTGAGGAGAGGAGGAGGAAGAAGCTGCTCCTGGTGCTGGGATAGTTGCTGCATTGATAGCATCAAGGCCCCAGTAATAACTTCATGTGTGATGGCTTTGAAAAAGAATATAAAATGGCAGAAAGGAAAAAGGAGAAAACTTACTCAGTCCATCAGCCCTGTAATCTAGTTCATTGATAGAACCATTCAAACTTTTTCATTTCCCTCTTCCTCAAAAGGTCCTGCATTAAAATCGGGGCTACACAGTGTGTAGAAACTTGGATTTAAAACAGTCACACAGGGAGAGAGCTCTTTTTCTTAAGGTTAGAGCCAGTCAGTCCAGAGAAGGCTGACTTATAAAGTGGCCAGAGGCCATGTTGTGTAATTTGTTATTTTTGATGTTACGAGGAGCAATAGAGATTAGATTGAATTTCATTATAAACTGTACTTATTCACGTATTACATATAAAATAAACCAGCTTGTTGGGTTACAATTAGCCTCATCAAACTAGGGTGCTGATCAGTCCACATTCTGGGAGATAGGATAAATGCACACATGAGAGGTAAGAAACACGCACAAGAAAATTAGGATAAACGTACGTGAGGGCATGTGTGAGATTACACTACCCAATTCACACAATCAGTGGTTTCATTGTTACGACCCCCAGGATGCACTATTGTATGAATAGATATTGGGCAATAAAGGTAAACTCCTGATCATAGAAATGTGGGTTTGCTTATGGGATTGACTGTTGAATCTGAGAGAATACCTAGTGCAGACCTGACATTTTAACAGTCACCTTATCCCCCCAAAGAATTATTTAAAAAACAGAAAGTCTGTTCTATTTATTGATGCCAGATAAATCTTCTTTTGTCTCTCTAAAAGCAAGTTAATTGCTTTTTATGAGGTCCTGTCTGTAACAGATGTTTGCGTAATGCATTATTGCCATACACACACTGAAGCAGCTATTTTTACCCTAGTCCCAGATATAAACTGCATGTGTATGTAAACTCAATGACACCGCGCTGAAAGTCAGTCAAAAGCCGCAGTTTATATTCTGTTCAATATGGTCACTTCCATTTTCTGAAGGTTCATTGACATATTATCAAAAAAGAACTGGGCAAGTGAGTTCATTGTGAAATAAAACACAACTTGCAAATTAAATGCATTCTTTTGTTAGAGATTGGGCTTGAAATGAAGAAACTGTTGTCTGTGAAAAAGCAGTAAGACTCACGAATATTCAAGAAGATGGCAGATTGTCTTTTCAATAGAAGACTCCAGAGGAAGACCCACAGAAAACTATGGTTTGCCACTCTCTTGGCATTTACAAAGGATTGCTATTGTAACAATTTTGCATATTCTTAGCTATTACCATAATTGCTCATCTAGCGAGACAGTACAGCCCCGGTCGAGCAGTCCAGGTAATTCTTGGGGGTTTGTTAACCTGACGTACCTCTGTCATGAGTCATGTGTGTGGTTGGAAGTGTCAGTGAAAATAAGTCCTTCCTGTAGCAGTAAATCGGAACAAATTTACACAGAAGGTTTGGAAATTGATGCCAGCAGCAATCTCCAGTCTGGTGTTAGCTCCTTGAAGCTTTCTCCTTTCATTGCAGTAATGGAAAATTTCACCACCGAATTGAGACATCAAAAATGAAGAGAGTCTTGCTGATTACATGAAAACGTGGTCAATACACAGGAGAGAAATCTCTTCGAAATTACAACAAAATTTGTGTGTGTTTGCCTCAATTTCTTGCATGTTGCTTTGATTTAGTACCTTCCGATATTCTTTCATTTGACAAATTAAAACATGTGCACATGACCTATAACCTTAGAAACAAAGCCAGAATCAGACATATACTAAAAGATTGTAATACAGGATAAATATCGTCTGTGACTACCTTTTGCATTTTACTATTGATTTTACAGGAAGAGAATCTTTTACGTCTGCTTAGGAACAAAACACTGTGGCAACAAATTCTTGTGTAAGTATAATCACCCAACAACTAAGTAATGAGGCAGGCTGTGAAAAGATCTTATTCAAGGTAGCTGGTTGCTGTGTTATTGTATTAACTACATTGGCCCAGAATTTTCTGTAGCAGGGCAATGAATGGCGTCTGCCGTTAGTTAGACTTGCCCATGCCCATTTAATCTCGATGATATTTAATAGTTACTGGAAGTGCGAGATGGAAATGATGCAGCATCTGAGGTCTGAGTGAACAGGACAAGTAATTGTGTATCTCCTTAAATAAATCAGATTGAAGGATTGTGAAATTGACAGCGCAAGGACTGAGAAGGAAGTGTAAGTTAGAATGGGTGAATTCAATGTCAAATTAGGTATAGAAAGAGAAATAAAGATTGGATTAAGAGAGAAAAAAGATACAGAAAGGAACTGTAAAAAAAATTTAATTTCAATTTTTAAAAAAATCTCCAACAATAATGAATACTTGTAATAGTTAATTTTCAGTGCCAGAGGTTGACTAGCAGTAATTAACACTTATCACATCATTAAAAGGGTACTTAGACTTGAAATGACTTGACTTAACTTTCTGTGGCAAGTTTAGTTCATATGTACCGCGTAAATACTGGAACTTCATGCCGTTCAAAGTGTTTCAATGGTGAGGCAGATAACGAGATGCCTGTTTCGTGAAGCTAACGGCGGAGCAGTGCATCTCAGACAGCTACTTTTGGATCTCCGCGTTTAACCGCGCATCTGGCCTTGCCTGAAATTGCTATAGCATTTGCACATAAATAACAGCGGGTGCCTTTAGCCTCATCATTATTTTGACAGCAAATTTTGGGCTATATGTTGGTGCACTAATATTCTGTGTAAAATGACGTTAGGATTGGTTTCAGTGTTGAGGAGTGTTGTGGGAAAATCACCACTCGGAGTCAGACTTAAAGATTCAACATGCAGTTTATTGGACAAAGTACTTTGGGAGAAGAACTGGACGCTCCGCAGCGTTCGCAGCTACCTTCTCAACTT
Organism: Heptranchias perlo; assembly: GCF_035084215.1. Lineage (NCBI taxonomy): Eukaryota > Metazoa > Chordata > Chondrichthyes > Hexanchiformes > Hexanchidae > Heptranchias > Heptranchias perlo. The sequence goes on along the minus strand of NC_090333.1, from coordinate 36,135,087 downwards.
CAAAATGGTTGTCATGCTTTTTTATACCTTTGAAATACAGATTTTCAGTAGCTATTACATCATTAGTCTTTATTAGTTTATACATTAACCAATTAAGCCCGCACAGCAACCACGGACCTCCAATCACATTAAAACAACTGTTATCACCTTAAGACAGTATGGTCTTTGTCTATTCAGTCTGGTTCTGTAGTTTTTATCAGTTCGTTGTGAAATGTCTTTTGTATTCCCAGACTGTAAGTCAGTTTTCGGAATATACAAACTCAGCACTTTAACTGTCTTTCCCACAGTCACAGAATCCATTTTGTTTAGTAGAGTCCATTTTGTTAGTAGTCAAGTGTTATGCTTAAGCTTTTAATTAGGGTTAGTCTGGTCTGCACAAAGCGCATTTCGGTGTGGTTTTAGGGCAATGACCGCCGCCATGCACACAATAGTCACTTCATCTTTGCCTTTAACCCAACAGCCCAAATTTTACCCTAACAAGGAGACATCGAACAGAGAAGTGCTCACCCAAAGATGAAAAGGGTTCCCTGATGGCTCAGATGGTGACACACTAGCCAATGCAGGAAGGCACAGGTTCAAAGCTTTACTGAATTAGCTGATCTCATCCAGAATAGTAATAGATCAGTACAACTGACCTCAGTGTCGAAGGGCCAGAGAGAAGAAACAATTTGAACCAGGGGCCCTACTATTCAGACGACTCTACTGGAAAATGTGCTTGGTTATTTTAGCCCTGGATCTGCGCAAGCCTTTCCCATGCATTTCTGATGGAAGGCTGTTAGGTGGAAGACAGAGGAATTAGGCTCCGTCCAGATACATCAGGTCAAGGCCTGTGCACTGAGTTTCTGTGGGGCCTTGTATGGTGCTGAAACTCCACCCCATACAAGGTCCCAATGTCAGAGGGGCTTGGCCAGGGACAGGGGACTGCCAGGTGGGAGGAGGTGTACTGGCCAGTAAAAGTACAACCCACCTGCCTAGGTATAAATAAGGGGGCAAGTAGGCCCTTACCGAAAGGGGATTGGAGCTACTGGCATATTTTCTGCTGCCTCTCCTGCCCTACCACCCTCCCCCACCCCCCCACCGACTCCGGCATGTGCCTGATATTCACCCATAGTAGTGCGGGTGCCCGCCATCTTTATGGTAATAAAGGAATCTCCCCGATCCCACATACTTCAGCAGGGTCAGTGGTGGAGGTTCCTGGTGAGCATTTATGCTGGAATTGCAGATCCGCGCATTTTCAGGGACTCTGTGAGGATGAGATCAGGTTCCATTTCAATGCCTATTTAGCCAAAGTGCCTGCTGAAACTTACTGGCTGAGCTCACACCTGAAGAATGATCAATTGTAGGAAGTACTGGAGGACCCTGCTACCCATGGACCTGCAGTCCAACAGGAGTCTGGAGAAGATGGGCGAAAATGAAGGAACTGGAGGTCAAGTCAATCCACTCTCATACCTCTCCTGCTGGCAAATTCATGACTGGGTTAGCAGGTGGGAAAAAACAATTTTGTTGCAGAAATATGACTCTCTGGTTCATATTTCAAAGTTTTTCTGACTCTGCTAACTTGCTATTCTGCAGGAGTAGAATTTTATTTTGTGCCCACTGTACCGTTGACATGATGGTTAGTGATTCTTGAGGATAAATCCAACTTGTATTTCTCGTTTCGAGCACAATCAGAACACGTCCCTGAAGATGTCACTCTGAGGCTCGATTGAAATTGGGCCCCAGATCGCATTTGCGTTAAACCGGTGAGCCGCGGACGCCGATCAGGTGACCTGATGCAGTTTGCCAGTTGAGGCCTGACCAATTCTGGCCAAAACGATGGCCTGCAGATAGGTTCTGGGGAGGTAGGTAAAGCAAGAGAGGGGCGTGCCTGAGCCGGTAGAAGGCCCGCAGTACTTTTGTGGGGTTAGGAAAAGCATTCTGTTCCTTCTGACCTCACGGAAATGAAATGATCAAAAAGTGTTCTGGCTTTTTTTTTCCAGCAGTCTCCAGCGGTCGGTCCTTTAAGGACCACTGGTTCGGCAGTTCAAGACCCAGAACAACTGGGCGGAGCATGTGCGATGCAAGCTCCACCCATTTTCAGACCAATTTTTATCAGGGTCCCACAACCAGCATTAGGACCCTGATTTGCATACGCGAAGCACCTAACGCCTGTTTCAGGCGGACACCCTGCATGCCTACAAATCATTGGTTTCCAATTTGGCAGCCGGCGCACTTTCAGGGGAAATTGTGCTCGGGAGATCATGACCCAAAATTGGTCCTCCCATTGTTTATTTTACACCCCAAAAAATGGGGGCAATGATATTGAACTTCTCCCATTGCATGTTTTGAAAGTTAATTAAGAGTTGATTCCAGGAACTAGTAAGTACTGAATATAAATTGTGACCTGCAGTCAGCATCCTCAGCAATGTTAGATTGTTAACATGTTTACTCCTCATTATTGCCAAACATATCTCTTTTAGATCCTTTTCCTGACAGCTTTTATTTTGACAGTTTTGCACATTGCGAAATGATGTGACAGCACTAATGAGTCTGAAAGCAAACAGATCACGTCTGAGGACACCAGCAAAAAGTCCTGGTAGCTCTTTCATGTTACGACTGTCTTTCTACGGGCAAAGATCTTTCTCCTCTGGAATACATTAGCATGCCATGACTAATGCGATGCCGATTGGTTTGGCAGTGTCTGTTGCATTCTGATTGATGTGGTGGATGTTACACCATTAAAAGGCAAATGATCATTTGTGTTCATCGGGATGCATTCTACACTGGTTACAGAGAAAACTTGTCTTTATACAGTGTGCACTGCTAGGCAGAGGTTAAATAATGTAACCAGGTGTAATTTTTTTTTTGCATGCCAGTCACCTAGCAATCATTAGGAACAGATTACAAGTTTGCAGTGGTGCTCCTAAATGAACAGGAATATGATTGCTTGGCTTCAAAAGACACTCTCAGTGAGCAGTGGGTTGCATTGAACGTGTTGTGTCGAACAAAGAGCATTCTGATCTCGTGCCAATACTTCTGCTGCATGAACATTTTATTTTAATGTGAAAATAGTTTTTAATTGTTTTAAAATAATTTAATAGTGTAATTATATAATTTTGCTCTTTCAGTTCTGGGACAAATGCTATCATAAATTTCTAACAACAGACTTCTTCAGTTAATTTGATTATTGATTTTTCAGGCAGTTGCTTGTTCTAGGTAACGGTCTGTGCTGGGGGACTATATGATAGTTACACTGAGACATTGAATGGTTATGAGTGTTTCACTCTATTTTCTAATTCGCTAGTCATGATTTTCACAGCCATGATTTTCACAGCTGTAATTGAGACCGGGATTTTCCTGACGCCATTGGTAAAATGGTGTGGCAGGAATTCTGCCTGCTCATGGGATTCTGCTGGCACCTGACTGTGTTTTCCTCGGGGTAGTCCCTCCCGCTTTTATCGGGAATCCTGTCCCTGACTGGGTCTCCATAGCTGGGTGGATGGGAAATTGGGACATGCTGCAGTGGCTGCAATGGCCAGATGCTCATCAGATAGCTCAGAATGCAGGGGGTAGAGAGAGAGAGAGAGAACTGGAGCTGATCATGAATATTGAAAAACAATGGCAGAAGCAGGAGCAACATTGGAGAGGGTGCAGAAGGGATTTACTAGAATGATTCCAGGGATGAGGGACTTTAGTTACGTGGATAGACTGGAGAATCTGGGTTTGTTCTCCTTGGAACAGAGACGGTTGCGAGGAGATTTGATAGAGGTGTTCAAAATCATGAAGGGTCTAGACAGAGTAGATAGAGAGAAACTGTTCCCATTGGTGGAAGGGTAAAGGACCAGAGGACATAGATTTAAGGTGATTGGCAGAAGAACCAAAGTGACATGAGGAAAAACTTTTTTACACAGCAAGTGATTAGGATCTGGAATGCACTGCCTAAGGGGCTGGTGGAGACAGATTCAATCATGGCCTTCAAAAGGGAACTGGATAAGTACTTGAAAGGAAAAAATTTGCAGGGCTACGGGGAAAGGGCGGGGGAGTGGGACTAGCTGGATTGCTCTTGCATAGAGCCGGCGCGGACTCGAGGGGCCGAATGGCCTCCTTCCGTGCTGTAACCTTTCTATGATTCTATGATTCTACATCTGGGAGGTCTGCAATGACCAAGGCCCCAGGATTCTCAGAAGCTCCGGCTACACCTCCTCTCCTACCACTCCACTGTGCCATTTCACATTTCCTACGATGTTTGAGTGAGAAGTGAAGAGACTGTTACGTTTCCTGCACCTGATAGCATTTTCACAAGGGCATGTCTGCAGAAACCTGGGTGAAAAGTTATTGCGAATTAGTCTGCAGCATGTCTAAAGCTTAGTATTCTTTGCAAGGGAGAAACTGGTGCACAACCAGAGGCAAATGACTGCCACAGGTAGAGGAATGGCTAGTGTCAGGCCCTCAGTAGGCATGAGAAGGAAGCTCTGCAAATGCTGGGCATACTTACCAGGGAGGCAGTGGGAGATGGAGAAGTTGGAGGAGAGCTCTCAAGTTCAATTGTTAATAAATGGAGCACTTTCACAATTGTGAGATTTTGCTGTCTGCAGACATTCTGATGACTTGAAAAATCTCCTGCTATTTTTCAGGCACGTCGTCTAATTCAAAACTCAGAGTGCACTTTCCTAAAATGAATGAACTTTGTGTCCCTCACACAGGTGCTGAAATCTTCAAGAAAGAAGTTTTTGAAAAGCAGTCTAGCATCTCCAGAGGCTCCCTTCTTCCACCTGATTATTCTACTCCATTATGGCACCTTACTTATTCAAGTACACCTACTCAGGTTGAGGGCATTACTGAGATAGAGGAGAACTCATTGGGTATCTCCTCTGTGAGCAGGAGGACTTGGGAGGGGATGATGAGGCAACAGCCATCTCTCCCTCGTGGGGTTAGAAATGACTGCCCTTGGCTGAGGAGCCCAAGGACCAAAACCTCATTGCCTCAATCCTTAAAATCTATAATTCGAGAGTGTAGACCTCATTTGGAGACAGTGGGGACAGATAGTACAAGATGGCGCAAAAGCCAGAGGAGACCACAAACCGCATCTGCAACACAATGCAGGAGGAATGGAATGAGGTGAGGAATACCCTGGTGACTGTGGCAGTCCAGGAGATCAATACAGCCTCAAGATGTCAGGAAGAGTCACTAAGTACAGTTGTCACTTTCGGAGTGGCAGCATTGACTCCTTCCATTGATGCGCTGGAGAGCAGCCTAGTTCAGGGTTTTCAGGACTTAATCGGGAATATTTGACCTGTTCTCGTGAATAGTATTAACCCAACTAAATCAATGGCCGGCACTACTGGGTTGCAAGGAGTGGGTGCAGATGTCGCTGCTTCTCATGGAAGTGACAATGCACTGGCATCAATGCAGCCTTCTAAAGCCAGCAAAGGAAGGAGCTTCTGGTCTGGGCTCACTAGGCATTGGACAGGCTACCAACATGACACCAGAAGCAGGTCTTTCAAGGACATTGGCTTCACTGAGACGAGTTTCACCTCAATCCTGGAGGGCTCTATCAGTACAGTACCATCCACATACCTCATAATCTCCTGACACTGAGGTAGCACCACATAGGAGGAAGAGGCATTTTAGGCACGAGGGATAGTCATGGTGATAAGACGTAGCAGTAGTAATAGGGCACAATGAAGGGGCAAGATGGTAATAAACATCCTTTTCTGGTAATTCAGTGTGATGGTGTATTCTTTCCAGGGAGGCATTGTGTCATTCCTCTTATATTTGCAGCAGCAGATGAAATCAGTAATGAGAAGCTATAACTACATTATCACGCAGTCCTTGGCCTGCAGAGCTGATAAAAAATTTTGCAGACAGATTAACATCTGCTTGTGTCCAGATTTGACAATGGATTCCCCAAAGGACACTGACTGTAATCAAATGATTTCAGATGGCCAGGCTTGCTCACTTTTTAAAAGAAACCAGCTGCAGTCAGGGATGTAGCCAGAAAATTACAGAATAGAATTGGAAGGCTAGGTAATACAGCACCTTTTTGTATCTAAAATGCGATCCCATTTTCTATCAATCCACCTTCATCCTTCCTAATATATAACAAAGATGCCATGGCCTCAGATCAGGAAGCGCTGAGAAGCTTTTTCATTCTTGGGAAGCAGCTTGCTGGTATACTTTGGGAAGACTAGATAAAGTGAGGCATTGTGAAGGGCTTTGGGGCAAGTTTGCCATTCGGTTAAATCAGTTTAAATTTTCTCAATGCACAGGCATAATTGACCTGCATATCTGTGGAAATTGCAGGCTTCCTGTCCTGGCCATATTTTAAAACCTTTTTACCACAGTGCTGAAGCAGACACTAATATTACAGTTATACACGACTCAAATGTCAGGATTTTTGTAAAACCCAAAATATTCTTTGTATCTTTTGTAAATGTAAGTTTGAGCTCTGGCACCTTCAAAGTGTTCATTTAGACACCTTTAATAGCCTGTAGGTTTGGAGCAATAAACACCAAATAACTGCAGGGGATAGACATCCCCCTCCAACCACAAAAATAAAATGACCCTGACCCACAAACTCGGAGTGTCATGTTTCAGGATTTTTGATCTTTTTATTCCTTCAAGAAAGCATTTGGGAATAAGTTATGTTTAAACATTGTGTTTTACAAGTAAGTGATTTTACACAGGTTTAAAAACGTACAGGCTGCAACCACTGAGACAAAGGGCTCGAATTTAGCAGGCCTGCGGGTTCCCAGCGGGTGGTCCTCCGGGAGCGTGGAAAACGCGGACGGCTAATCGTGTGCGTCCCCCACGCGATCGCGGGATAATTGGACCGATTAAGCCCTGCTTCCGGGTTCTGCGCTCCCCAGCTGCGTGCCGGCCGGCTGCGCATGCGCAGTACCGTCGACGCGATGTAGGAGCTCCAGTTAAAGGGGCAGTCTCCCAAAGCCCCTCCTGCTACAAGCAAGCGGTTTGAGACGATGGCTCAGCAAAGGGGAAAGGCTGCGCCTCGTTTTTCAGATCTGGCACTGCAGCTGATGCTGGAGGGCGTGAGGAGGAGGAGGGAAACACTCTTCCCAGAAGATGGACGCAAGTTCCCTGCCGCCGCAACCAGGAAGGCATGGGCAGAGGTGGCGGCGGAGGTGAGCAGCAGGGGCAACACCCCAAGGACTTGGGAGCAGTGCCGCAAGCGCTTCAATGACCTTGAGAATCCCTACGTGGTCAGTTTTTAGTAAAATATTAAAATGCCTATGTGGCAAAGAAGCAGAATACAAAATGGTTAGAAAGGGTTAGTAACTGAGATTGATACAAGTGGCCTGGCCCTCCTGCTGGGCCATATGTTTGCTTAGTCAGCAGGCCTGCATTGTCTTATCAATGATAGGTCTTTGATGTGAGTCAAGGACTGGTCTGAATGTCTCCAGGTTGGGAGATAAGGAATAGAAGGAACAGGGAAGAACCTTCCAAGTTGGAAAGTGAGGAAGTACCCCTTTGATGTCTAATAGCAACATGGTCAGCACATGGATTGTCTATGATTGGCCGGAAATAATGTAACCCCGCATGGCAGCCTGTGCCCGGCTTATGATTGGTGTTGACTTTTGTGTTAATGATGTTCCAACCTCTATGGATTTGTATAAAGGTATGAGTTTTTGTCTTTGTCTTTGTCTCTCCTTATTCTGTTAGAATCGTTCGGATTCTCTCAGGAATCTGAATTGAAGCTACAGACTAAGATCTGCTATTAAAGTTGTTTGAACTTTACGGTGTACTCGAATCAGTTCTTGCTGAACCAGACTGAGGGGAAAGAATCCGGTTCGTCAACCTGACTAGGTCTGGCAAGGTGAGTACACCAACGCACCCTCCCACATCCCGTCCCCACCATCACGCCAAGCAGATCACAACCCCCTCCTGCACAGCCACCACTGCGCTCCATCAGCAATCCTCACAGCCACTCATTCACCATCCTCGCCGTGCACGCAAGTACCCACCGTCCCTGACCCCACCCGAACACTACCACACACCCCAATCCCCATGCAATGGGATGGGCACGTGGCCCACGCTTCCTCCCATCCGTTCCGCGCCACGCTCAACCCAACCACACCGATGCTCGATGCGTCTCACGATGCAAGACGCACCCACTCACACATCTGTGTTTTGCCTTCACAGGAGAAGAGAAGCAAGAACAATAGGGAAAGGGCACGCACCGGAGGTGGGCCGCCGCAAGTGGTGGAGCTGACCGACGCCGAGGTGGAGGCGCTCGACCTCGCCCGCACGCGACATTGCCTGTCGGTGGCCGATGGCGAGTGTGTCGCTGCCGAAACGGCCGGTAAGGGAAAGCTGACACTCAACACCCATGATCGCGAGTTACCGTCTCATCACCTGCCATCAGGCGCACTGTCAAGTTGGTCCACATGCCTCAAAGTGCCCTCTGTTCTCTTGCAGGTCCGTCTTTGGGTGAAGCGATCGTGGAGGGCGATTCCTCAGAGGACATGGCGGTCTCTGAGGGTGCATCGTCACATCAGAGCCAACCATCCACCAGTGCAGAGACACGCACCTCGGTGGGTCCCCCTCGCCAACTAGTTGGGGTAGCACTTGGTGAGTCACCGCGCACGAGTGAGCATGAGCAGACCCTGGTGGCAGGGGCAGCCGCAGAGGGTCCGCGACGGAGGGAGCACTCATCTCCAGGCTCTGCTCAGCCGGACCCAGATGCTGAACCCAGGGGGCCACCAGTGAAAAGGAGAGTCGTCGAGGGCCACCAGCTAATTGCTGAGGTACTGGCAGAGGTGCCGCGCGCATTGTCCACAATAGCGCAGGCGATGGAGGAGTCCACCTCCTGCATGCGGGCATTGGTGGCGCAGGCACAGGAGGGTACCGGCGACACAGTGTCGCGGGTAGGTGCGGGACTGTCTGCGGTGGAGGACAGGCTGGCCTCCCTCGAGCGTCACGCACAGCTCCAGATCGAGTCCATGCAGGCCCTGACAACGTCTGTACGGATTCAGGGTGAGCAACATTCCGACGCCATCAACAGGCTGAGGGATACACTAGGGGTGGCCTTGCAAGGCCTCACACATGCCATCCAAACTGCCGTCCAGCAGGGTGGAAGGGGTGATGTGGGCCGAGGCCAAGAGAGGGATGATGGTGACCGGGGACATGGAAGCGGGGACGCCTCTCAAGGCGTCCCCACGTCCCACCCGTCGCCCACCTCTCAACCAGTACCCGCAATGGTGCCTCCTCTCCAGGTGGCCGAGTCTGCCCCTGCCCCGGTGCAGGAGGAGCAGTCTGTGGAGGTGCCGTCACGGGCACCGAAACCCAGGGGCCGTCCGCCAAAAGCATCTACCCGGTCAAGGCAAGAAGACGAGCAACCTGCCACTACCTCTGCTGGAGCCACAGGGGTAGCACCACGTAGGGGTTCCCGGAAAAGAATTGCAAAGGCCTTATAATCACAAAGGGAATACACCAGGGTGTTTATTATTTTGTACTTTTTTTCTTATATAATGTCACATTCGAGATATTAAATAGTCCATTCTCACCACTCCTGCCACCTCTCGTCCATTCTTCCGCGGCTTGTGCAATAGTTGCGTTCCGTGGAGGCCATCATGACGGCGAACACCTGCTGCCACCCATTGGGCACACTGCTGTGGGTGCAGGATTACTGGCAGCACTCTTCAGTGGAGGGGGCTGGTATGGCCGCTCGCATGTGCAGGTGAGGAGATGCGAGCGCCTCGCAGTGTCTGACTCTAGGAGAACCGTTGACGTATGAGTGCCTCCCTGGCCCGGCGACCATCCCGGTGAGTCGCGGCTCGGCGCATGGGTCGTCCAACATCCTCTGGCGCGCCCTCCTCCTCCACCTCCTCCTCCTCCTCCTCCTCCTCCTCCTCGCCCTCGCCTTCCTCAATGTGGGTGGCGGGTGTGGATGGGGCCTCCTCCAGCGGCACCCCTCTCTGTTGGGCCATGTTGTGCAGGGCACAGCAGACAACTATGATTCGTCCCACTCTGAATGGTGTGTATTGCAGCGCTCCCCCAGAACGATCAAGGCACCTGAAGCGCATCTTGAGAAGCCCTATGGTCTGCTCAATTGTAGACCTGGTAGCAGTGTGGCTCTCATTGTACCGACGCTCCGGCTCGGTGATGGGGTTCCTCAGAGGTGTCATGAGCCACGTGTGGAGGGGATACCCCTTGTCGCCGAGGAGCCAGCCGTTGCCGGCGTTGGGTGCCTGCAGGATGGGCGGGACGGCGGACTCCCTGAGGACGAAGGCATCGTGGCAGCTGCCGGGGTATCTGGCGCACACGTGTAGGAATCTCTGGCGGTGGTCACAGATGAGCTGGGCGTTCATGGAGTGATACCCCTTCCTGTTGATGAACAGCCCTGGCTCATGCGGAGGTGCCCGTATTGCGATGTGGGTGCAGTCGATTACACCCTGCACCCGTGGGAAGCCGGCCATGGCATGGAATCCAACCGCCCTCTCCATCTGGCTGCGCTCGTCCATGGCGAAGTTGATGTAGTGGGAGGCCCTGCGGAACAACCCATCGGTGACCTGCCTTATGCACTTGTGTGCAGAGGACTGACAGACCCCGGTGATGTCCCCGGTGGCACCCTGGAAGGAACCGGATGCGAAGAAGTTGAGGGAAGTGGTGACTTTGACGGTGACAGGTAGGAAGATGCTGCTTGGTCCATCAGGGAGCAGCTCGTCGTTAAGGAGGCTGCAGATGTCGGCGACTACCTGGCGATTGACTCTGAGCCTCCGTATGCACTGCTCCTCAGAGAGGTCCATGAAGCTGAGCCTCGCTCTGTACACCCTGTGCGGAGGGTAGTGCCTCCTGCGACGCATCTCTCTCTGCGGTTGCCCTCCCTCCTGCTGTGCAGGTGGGTGTGCCGCAGCACCGTGTTGGGGGGCCCCACCTCTCCGAGGCGGACGGCGTGGACTGCGAGGCTGCTGGGGCTGGTCATCCTGTTCGTCCTCCGACGATGTCAACGCACCACCCATCTGGCAGGTGTTGGTCTGAGGGGTTGTGCAGGGTAGGTGGGTGGGTCCTCGGACTGGGGCTGCGGTTTCGTGTCGGTCTGTCCTCTTGGCGGGGGGTGGTGGAGGGCAGTGGTTGCCCTATGTGACGCGGTGGCCTCCTGCGTGGGTGAGGGCTCTCCCCCGTGGAGCGCACCTTGGCACCTGCCACAGGCTGCTGGCTGCAACACACCTGGTTTGAAAGGTACTGTTTCCCCCAGTGTGGGAAACTGACTGCGTTGAACCTAAAATCCCACACTTCCTCTTTTGACAGCTGCTTCAGCTCATTAACTGACCACAACGAGCAAGTTAAGTACTCTCAAGTGGAACCCCGCTGGCTTTAATTGCCTGCGGGATTCCCACCAGCGGGGCTTGCGCGCGCAGCCCCGCACGTCAGCGCGGTACCCGGAAGTGGCCGGGATTTCGTCGCGATCCGGTCACGTGACCGGATATCGGGATTTTCGGGGCCACCCCGCTGGGAACCCGCCGGAAACGCGATCGCAAAATCGAGCCCAAAGGGTTTATTTGTTAATGGGTCAGGCAATGAAGGTGTGTGTTAAAGTTAGATCTGCCAGTTCGTGGAATGTTATGACTCAGCGTTTGCTTCAAATAGACAATGACACTCAATTTAATCATCGCAGACTCATTAAGCAAGGATGAACCCTATTAATTTTGTGACTAGCCAGAGAAGGTTTCTTGAGACCCACACCCCAAGGGAGGAGAGAGGAGAAGTAGCCATTTCTATTAAGAGGTCTACTGGCAAATCACTGAACGGGGAAGAAGTCGAATGGGGCAATTCTCCCACTTACTGGGAACCCGAGGAGAAAGGGACAAAGGGCACATGGGAAATCAGTCGGATTCAAAACATGATATTGTAAGGTTCAGGTCTACGCCTGGACCTGGAAGTTAGAATGCAAGAGGTCAGTTTTTGCAAGGTTCAGGTCTACGCCTGGACCTGGAAGTTAGAATGCAAGAGGTCAGTTTTTGCAGTTAGAAGTTGTCTATAAAGGAAGATAATGACAAAAACAAATGTCAGCTTATGAACTGGAAAGGATGCGGCGATTATTATTTTTTCTCATGTTTCGAGCAAAGAAGTGGAAATTTAGTGAAGAGAATGAGGGTTTGTTTATAACTGTTACTTTGTATGTTCACTCATCTGTAAAATAAAGAAGCTTAAAGATTTGCCTCCGGCGTCATCTCACTAAAATGTTCTTCAGTCCACCTTTGATAAGATTGGAGAAGAGTGCGAGGGCACGTGCGAGAGAAACAACATTCAATTGAGATCACCAGCAAGTACTATTGTTACACTGTCGGGTTGCACTATCGTGTATAATTAGATATTAGGCAGTACGAGCAGTAAGATACTTGGACCATTTATGGAAGTGAAGACCACAACTGTATCCAAAAGAATATCTAAGGCAGAAATTCGAAACAAGAAGTTAAAGTAAAATATTAATTTACACAAGCCACAATTGTAAGTGCAATACACTTTGATGCCTGGTCCTAGGGCAGTAAGCACTCATCACACGTGCTACTGATACATAAGGACGATTTTAACCCTGCCCTCCCGGTGGAAAGCGGGCTGGTGGCTAGTTAAATTCACTGGTGGGACTTACCCGCCGAGGTTCGGCGCTGTTTCCACAGTTTCCAATTTTAACTTGTTCTTCTGCGAGGTGAGAGGAACGCATGCCAGAAACCGGCAAGGTCCTTCTTTGAATATGCAGATCAGTCTCCAATGATGTCATCGGGGCCTGACTACTATTTTAACTAGAGGCCTGTGTGGGACAACAGTTCTGGCTTTCCCACCACACCAACCTAGTGGGAAGACCCCCGATAAGGTAAGTGTTTTTACTTTTTTTGACTGTCTTTGTTGGTCCAAGAGGAGCAGGAGAGCTGGGCTGTTTGGGCCTCCCCTGCCTTGCACTGTTACCCCCTCCCCCAACCGCAAGACCTTCCTGAGCCTCCTCTCAGCCACAATCTGAGTGCCGGGGACTGTTCCTTTGGTCCCTGACTGCAGCCTCCTGCTGCCCAAGATTAGTGCTCCCGCCTGCTGGCAAGCAGCTGCTTTCAATCGGTTGGGCGGGAGATTGATGGGGTCTATACAGTTGAGGCCCGGGAGTTAAAATTGAGGGTGGGACTAAATTATTACTGTAAGCAAGTTATGTTCTAAATTACAACATAGCTTTTACACAGCTCAGTATGATGCCTTTTTAATTTTTATAGCTATATATAATGGACCTTTTTATTTGGGGGGAAAGTTTGCGCTGCTCTGTTCATCTCTTAGTACTGTTGAGTACCATTATTCTGATTGATTAAGATGCATTGCTTTTAATTTACATTTTAAGTCAGGCATTCAATGAAGTCACTCATTCTTCTGTGATTAGAACATTTCCTATAATTCTTATTAATGAGATTATTAACCTTCACATGTCAATTTGGTCAAATGTTCTTAACATTCTTATAAGTCTGCAGGAATCTACTGAGGGTTGATTAACAATCTGCTGTTCTAGGGTAATGAAGACTTGTATAAGCTTTGTACTTTCAAATGTATATCACGGGCAATGAACTGGTATTATTATCCTCCTCTCATTCTGTTTCCAGGGGCGTACACAGAAGGAAGTAGGGTTAGAAGGGGAAAGGGGAATGTGAGTGGAGAGGAATACAAGGAAGTGATCATTGGCTCCTGGTCCGGTAATCTCTTGATTTTAAAATTCTCATCCTCGTGTTTAAATTCCTCCATGGCCTTGCCCCTCCCTATCTCTGTAACTTGCTCCAGCCTGACATCCCTCCGAGATCTCTGCGCTCCTCCAATTCTGACCTCTTGAGTATCCCCGATTTCCTTCACTCCACCATTGACGGCCGTGCTTTCAGATTCCTAGGCTCCAACCTTTGGAATTCCCTCCCTAAACCTCTCCGCCTCGCTCTCCTCCTTTAAGTCACTCTTTAAAACCTACCTCTTTGACCAAGCTTTTGGTCGCTTGTCCTAATATCTTTTTATGTGGCTCGGTGTCAAATTTTGTCTGATAATGCCCCTGCAAAGCACCGTTAAAGGTGCAATATGTTGTTGTTTCAGAAACAAAGAGCTGATTAAAGCAAATGGCAACAGCTAAGCATTTTTGTTTGCGAAAGGTCCATTAGTATAAGTCTGTATGTTCAAACTTTGGGCAACAGTGTCATTTTAAAAACCCTTGCAATAGTAATTTTGAACTTCAGTCACTGTCCTTACAATGCAGAACTTTATGAAAGGTTAATGATCACTCATTAACATATCAGACACTTGAATGCCAAAATGTATCTAATGACATAAAATAGGGAATGCTATATAAGGAATGAATGGGCAATGACTTGTTTTCTAATTCTACAATATGACAAACAGTAGATTCTGATATACCCTCTGTTCTTTAATCTGCATAATTTGAGTAGTTCAGATGTTCCTGTCATTCAGTTTAGCAGTTTTGCATTTGGTATCATTGTATTGAGCAGTAATCTGATCCTGTCACTGCCATTTGCTGTGATTTGTACCGCTGATTTTATTTTGTTGCTGTGCTCGTGCTTTGGGCTGATATTCCTCCTTCTAGTGCCCCAAGTGTGCCTATTGTGTCGCAGTGAACTGGAAAAATGGGCGGAGACCCATAATGCTGGGTCTCTGCTTCCAGTAGCACTGCCCCTGAACTTCCTGTTGCATTTCTGATGGAACCTACATCGATGTGCCAGAAACAGTGTTAATATTTACATTTTTAAAAAAGTTGTCATTCCATGATGTCATCTTGAACTTTGACCCCATTTCCGGTGTTAACGGTGGTTGCAGTTCAAATAACAACAGGGTGCAGAGGCAGCGTTTGGAAATTGATGTCACAGATTTTTACGTGCTTCTTCTGCTTTTCTTTGCAATGCCCTTGTCCCTCTTCCAGCTGTCAGTACCAGATCCTGCAGTGGCAGACACTCTTGAAAAGTGGGACAAGAACACACATGAACCAGGCAGTGTAGCTAGCTGACAGCAAAGTCAGTGATCCAAACACTTTGTTCCATACCTGTTGTTCCCGCCTGCTTCTGTAACCTTCAGCCACAATTGACACCTTAAAGCCTGCACTTTAATTCCAAGCTTCCTCAGCACATTAGTCCCATTTTACAGTCCAATGGATATGCAAATAAGTTGACCCACAAAATTCTGGAGAATTCGGCTCTGCAGAGCATTGCAGGGTGCAACTCAGCACCCTTTGGCGCAAATCCAACACATCTCACCGCATGGAATTTTGGGCCCCAGGAGCTCTTTGATAACTTAAGTACTATTGTAGAAGGATTAGGTGGGGAAGAAAAGATGCATGTTTGGGTTTTTGGTCCTTGCTCTAAAAACTCACGCTCGAGTCTGATGGAACAGTCTGTAATTCAGTAGTTGTGGGAAGGACTGCGAGATCAATTTTTTATTACTTTTGTTTGGAACATTACATTTTATACCTGTAGCCATGCAGGATTTGCTGGAAGGAATTGTAAAGCAGCTTATTTTATAGCTGTAACTCATGATTTTCTCCAGGAAGGAGTCAATGCCATCAGGAGAGAGGGGAGAGAACATTGGCTGATAAAATTGGTGTGAGAAAAAGGCAAAACAAAGAATGACTGCCTGAGCAGATAATCAACACTTAAATAATTAATTACTTGGAAAGCCTAAAAAAAGCTAAATTTTTGCTTTTTACCATCTTCATCGTGTTCTTCAATGGAGAAGGCACCGGATGTGATTTTAGATGTGGATGATTCATCAGTGTGAAAGCATGGTATATGATATATGAAAGAAGTATATTAGGCTCAACATAATTTGACACGTCTATAGCATAACAGACTGAACTACATGTTTACTTGCAAAACTTTGATGGAACGTACATAAAAGTGGACAATGAATATTGTGGGGTAGAATTTTCATGCGGGTTCTCCTGATCATCCACCATTACTTTGACGGAAGATCGGCAGAACAGCCCGAGAAACGACAGAAACAGCTGTTTACACCATTTCTCCAAGGTTTCTGCTGATATGCCGAAGTTACTGAGGACAAGCAGAAGAATCCCTGTGGAAATTCCAGGTGTATCTATGTTTATTCACTGGAAGAATAAATTCTATTAAAATACCATTGTGAAAATTAAACACGTTTAACTGATTCAGAGGACTGTATGGGGCTGGATTTCCTTCCTTTGGCCTGTGGAGGTTTGGGGTGAGATTTCCGCTCTCTGCCCTGATCCCACTATCATCTTGGCCCATCTTCCTGGATCAGGGCTCATTACTCAAGCTGGGGTGGGTTCCCTATCACCAAAAAGGAGCCCGCTGCTGCTGGAGGAGGAAAATGTGGAAGGTGCTGCTGTAGCACCAGAAGAGAGGTCACTTAAAGGGGAGAAGAACCCTGAAGATGTGTTGAACTTTTCTTAGGCCTCGGACTGAGCCAACACCTTAAAATGATAATTTTTTGGGGTCTGGAGAGAATGTAAGGAACCCACTACTGGGCCCTCCACCTCCAAAAGGGGCGTCTGTGGGCCTTCTGCTGCTGCCCAGGGACTAATGCCACCCTCTCCTACAGTCTGTGGGGTCAGTGGTGCCAGCCGCCGAAGGGAGGAAATTGTTTGGGTTGCCAGGCAATGCCTCCTCTGCTGCTATTTACATGCGATGGGGCAGTGAAGGGGCAGCCGGCGGCTATCCCTGCGGGGGCCGGGAGGGAAAAATCCAAGTCAGGGTGGGGATATAGTAGTAGGCCTGCCAGCCTGAATTTCCTTTATTCTCCACTGCCATACCGCCTGATTTTTGTGTGTTCTTTTAATGGAAGCATTAATCCATTTGTTTTGACCAGGCAAATACCTCAATTAAAATATCAGACAAAAGGACATGATGTGATTGTATTAAGTATTTGGATGCTAATATGCAAACAGTAATTTCTAGGCTATTGCCTTTGGATCTGATAATTTTTTTTCAGTTTTATAAACTGTTTCACTAACACATCCTATAATTTTATTTTACTATTACTGCCAATGGAAATAAAGTCTACTCATTAACAAAGGTCAAGTGGTTCACTTGCTGTTGTTAAGCTGATTTGCATGATTACATTTAACACCAAATTGGATGTTGCTACTTGGGAGGTAATTGGACATTAATGTCCTCTACATAATGCTCAAATACCCTTAACTGTCACATAAGAACATAAGAAATAGGAGCAGGAGTAGGCCATACTGCCCCTCGAGCCTGCTCCACCATTCAATCAGATCATGGTTGATCTTCGACCTCAACTCTACTTTCCTGCCCAATCCCCATATCCCTTGATTCCCCTAGAGTCCAAAAATCCATCTATCTCAGCCTTGAATATACTCAATGACTCAGCATCCACAGCCCTCAGGGGTAGAGAATTCCAAAGATTCACAACCCTCTGCGTGAAGAAATTCCTGCTCATCTCAGTCTTGAATGGCCGACCCCTTATCCTGCGACTATGCCCCCTAGTTCTAGACTCTCTAGCCAGGGGAAACAATCTCTCAGCATCTACCCTGTCAAGCCCCCTAATAATCTTATATGTTTCAATGAGATCTCCTCTCATTCTTCTAAACTCCAGAGAGAATAGACCCATTCTACTCAACTTCTCCTCATAGGTCAACCTTTGCATCCCAGGAATTAATCTAGTGAACCTTCGTTGCACCGCCTCCAAGGCAAGTATATCCTTCCTTAGATAAGGAGACCAAAACTCTTCACAGTACTCCAGGTGAGGTCTCACCAAAGTCCTGTACAACTGTAGTAAGACTTCCTTACTCTTGTACTCCAATCCCCTTGCAATAAAGGCCAACATGCCATTTGCCTTCCTAATGATCTGCTGTACCTGCATACATATAGGATGATTCTGCCCATAATGTTTAGTTACTTGTGTGTGCTAATTTTCAACTATTTTTCTCTGAGCTTTGACATACACCAACACCTGGGCAGGTGGCTTTCTACAGTCTGGCATCAATAAACACGGCAAGTCAGTAAAAGGGTTAAGAAAATGTAAACCATCCCTGATAAGTGTATAATTACATTTTCACAATATTTAAAACAAAACTAAAATTAATTTGTATAAAATAAATTTGATGACATACTGGTTTTTATTTAAAATATTTGTATGATTGCAATCTGTGAATGGGCCATTGGGTGACTTTGGTAAAAATAAACAGCTTTATTATTTGAAGTAGTAAATGTGTCCAACAATCAGCTGGACTATACACTTCAGTACAGCAAACTGTATTGGAACTGGCTATTCATTTATATGGGAGGGAAATTAAGCCACTATTTTTTTAAATTTCCCAGTGGTACTGAAGCTTTAAAACTAAACTTGCAACGCATGAAAATTCTTTGGCAGATAAACCTAGCTGTTGCCCGATTGCATTTCATGCCTTTTAGTTGGTATAATAATAAAAAGTATTAAAACCTTTCAAGATTTCTTGATCTAAGAAGCCACAGAACATCAGATCAAACAGGGACTTTTAAGTGCTCATTCCATTCCTGAGCTTTAAACAATCTTTTCTATCAGAAGTAGCATGACTTCACAGGTGCTATAGCAACAGACAATTACAATTCACACAACTGTGGGCTTATGCCACTGATCGTATCACAATTCTTTAAAGGGACTGCCGCAAGGATTGATATCCTTAACAGCTTGATATAAAATTTCACAGCCTTTTGAGTGAGAGAATTCCAAATTTCCACTACCCTTTGTATGAAAAAGTTCTTCCTGGCTTCACTCCTAAATGGCCTAGCTCTAATTTTAAGAATATGCCCCCTTGCTCTGGACTCCTCCACCATAGGAAATAGTTTCTCTGTACCGAATCCTTTAATCATTTTAAACACTTTGATTAGATCGCCCCTCAACATAGAATCATAGAATCATAGAAAATAGGAGCAAGAGTAGGCCATTCGGCCCATCGGGCCAGCTCTGCCATTCAAAATGATCATGGCTGATCGTTTAACTCAGTACCCTGTTCCCGCTTTTTCCCCATATCCCTTGATCCCTTTAGCATTAAGAAATATATCTATCTCCTTCTTGAATATATTTAATGACTTGGCCTCCACTGCCTTCTGTGGTAGAGAATTCCACAGGTTCACCACCCTCTGAGTGAAGAAATTTCTCCTCATCTCAGTCCTAAATGTCCTAACCCATATCCTGAGACTGTGACCCCTGGTTCTGGACCCCCCAGTCAGGGGAAACATCCTCCCTGCATCCAGTCTGTCTAGCCCTGTCAGAATTTTATACATTTCAATGAGATCCCCTCTCATTCTTCTAAACTCGAGTGAATACAGGCCGAGTCGACCCATTCTTTCCTCATACGACAGTCCTGCCATCCCAGGAATCAGTCTGGTGAACTCTCACTGCACTCCCTCTATGGTAAGTATATCCTTTCTTAGGTAAGGAGACCAAAACTGCACATAATACTCCAGGCGTGGTCTCACCAAGGCCCTGTATAACTGCAGTAAGACATCCCTGCTCCTCTACTCAAATCCTCTTGCAGTGAAGGCCAACATACCATTTGCCTTCCTAACTGCTTGCTGCACCTGCATGTTTGCTTTCAGTGATTGGTGTACAAGGACACCCAGGTCCCTTTGTACATCAACATTTCCCAAACTATCACCATTTAAATAATACTCTGCCTTTCTGTTTCTTCTTCTGAAGTGGATAATTTCATATTTATCCGCGTTATACTGCATCTGCCATGTATTTGCCCACTCACTCAACTTGTATAAATTGCTTTGAAGGCTCTTTGTATCCTCCTCACAACTCATGATCCCACCTAGTTTTGTGTCATCAGCAAACTTGGAAATATTATATTTGGTTCCTTCATCCAAATCATTGATATATATTGTGAATAGCTGGGGCCCAAGCACTGATCTCTATGGTACCCCACTAGTCACTGCCCGCCACCTCAAAAAAGACCCATTTATTCCTACTCTCTGTTTCCTGTCTGTTAACCAATTTTCAATCCATGCCAGTATATTACCACCAATCCCATGTGCTTTAATTTTGCACACTAACCTCTGATGTGGGACTTTATCAAAGGCCTTCTGAAAATCCAAATAAACCACATCCACTGGTTCTCCCTTATCTAGTCTACCAGTTACATCCTCAAAAAACTCCAGTAGGTTTGTCAAACACGATTTCCCTTTCATAAATCCATGTTGACTTTGTCCAATCCTGTTGATATTTTCGAAGTGTCCTTTATCACATCCATTATAATAGACTCTAGCATTTTCCCTACTACTGCTGTTAGGCTAACTGGTCAATAGTTCCCTGTTTTCTCTTTCCCTCCTTTTTTAAATAGTGGGGTTACATTTGCCACCCTCCAATCTGCAGGAACTGTCCAAAATCTATAGAATATTGGAAGATGACAACTGATGCATCCACTATTTCCATGGCTACCTCTTTTAGTACTCTGTGATGCAGATTATCAGGTCCTGGGGATTTATCGGCTTTCAGTCCCATTAATTTCTCCAGCACTATTTTTTTACTAATACTAATTTCCTTTAATTTCTCCTTCTCACTAGTCCCTTGGTTCCCTAGCATTTCTGGGAAGTTATTTGTGTCCTCTTCCGTGAAGACAGAACCAAAGTATTTGTTTAATTGCTCTGCCATTTCCGTGATCCCCATTATAAATTCTTCTGTTTCTGACTGTAAAGGACCTACATTTGTCTTCACTAATCTTTTTCTTTTTACATACTTGTAAACATACTTCCTCATTTTTGAATTCCAACCCCCTTGAGATAAAGGCTAACATTCCATTAACCTTCTTGATTACTTTTTGCACCAGCTTTTAGTGATTTGTGTGCCCAAACATCCAAATCCCTTTGGTCCTCTACAGTTCTTAGTCTTTCACCATTAAGAAAATATTCTGAATTGTCTTTCTTGATCCATAATGGATGACCTTTCACTTCCCAACACTGAATGCCATCTGCCATAGTTTTGCCCACCTACTTTATCTGTCTCTGTGCCTTTGTAACTTCCTGCTCCCATCTACAAAACTTACCGTGTCTCCTAACTTAGTGTCATCTGAAAATTTGGATATGCAACTCTCTATTCCTTCATCCAAGTCATTGATATATATGGTGAAAAATGGATCCCAGTACAGATCCCTGGAGAACACCACTTGTCACATTCTGCCTATCAGAAAATGTTCCCTTTACCTGACTCTCTGTCTCCTACGTAAGAACATAAGAACATAAGAAATAGGAGCAGGAGTAGGCCAATCGGCCCCTCGAGCCTGCTCCGCCATTCAATAAGATCATGGCTGATCTGATCCTAACCTCAAATCTAAATTCATGTCCAATTTCCTGCCCGCTCCCCGTAACCCCTAATTCCCTTTACTTCTAGGAAACTGTCGATTTCTGTTTTAAATTTATTTAATGATGTAGCTTCCACAGCTTCCTGGGGCAGCAAATTCCACAGACCTACTACCCTCTGAGTGAAGAAGTTTCTCCTCATCTCAGTTTTGAAAGAGCAGCCCCTTATTCTAAGATTATGCCCCCTAGTTCTAGTTTCACCCATCCTTGGGAACATCCTTACCGCATCCACCCGATCAAGCCCCTTCACAATCTTATATGTTTCAATAAGATCGCCTCTCATTCTTCTGAACTCCAATGAGTAGAGTCCCAATCTACTCAACCTCTCCTCATACGTCCACCCCCTCATCCCTGGGATTAACCGAGTGAACCTTCTTTGTACTGCCTCGAGAGCAAGTATGTCTTTTCTTAAGTATGGACATCAAAACTGTATGCAGTATTCCAGGTGCGGTCTCACCAATACCTTATACAACTGCAGCAATACTTCCCTGTTTTTATATTCTATCCCCCTAGCAATAAAAGCCAACATTCCGTTGGCCTTCTTGATCACCTGCTGCACCTGCATACTAACTTTTTGATTTTCTTGCACTAGGACCCCCAGATCCCTTTGTACTGCAGTACTTTCCAGTTTCTCGCCATTAAGATAATAACTTGCTCTCTGATTTTTCCTGCCAAAGTGCATAACCTCACATTTTCCAATATTGTATTGCATATGCCAAATCTCCGCCCACTCACCCAGCCTGTCTATATCCCCTTGTAGGTTTTTTATGTCCTCCTCACTCTCTACTTTCCCTCCCATCTTTGTATCATCTGCAAACTTTGATATGTTACACTCGGTCCCCTCCTCCAAATCGTTAATATAGATTGTAAAGAGCTGGGGACCCAGCACCGACCCCTGCGGAACACCACTGGCCACTGGTTGCCAGTCCGAGAATGAACCGTCTATCCCAACTCTCTGCTTCCTGTTAGATAACCAATCCTCCACCCATGCCAGAATATTACCCCCAATCCAGTGCTTCTTTATCTTGAGCAATAATCTTTTAAGTGGCACCTTGTTGAATGCCTTCTGGAAGTCTAAATACACTACGTCCACTGGTTCCCCTTTATCCACCCTGTACGTTATGTCCTCAAAGAACTCAAGCAAATTTGTCAGACATGACTTCCCCTTCGTAAAGCCATGCTGACTTTGTCCTATTAAATTATGTTTATCCAAATGTTCCGCTACTGTCTCCTTAATAATAGACTCCAAAATTTTACCCACCACAGATGTTAAGCTAACTGGCCTATAATTTCCAGCCTTCTGCCTACTACCCTTTTTAAATAAGGGTGTTACATTAGCAGTTTTCCAATCTGCTGGGACCTTTGCCGAGTCCAGAGAATTTTGGAAAATTATTACCAAAGCATCCACAATCCCGACTGCCACTTCCCTCAAACAATTACCAACCCATGTCACAAGGTTACCTCTATTTTCGTGTGCTTTCATTTTTTTCTAATAATCCCTTGTGTGGAGACTAGAGATTAAAAAAGAAACAATCGTAAATGCTGGAAATCTGAAATAAAAACAAAATATGCTAGAAATACACACTAGGATGCCAACAGCAGAAAACAAGGAAAGGTTTATGTTTCAGGTGAAACCCTTCCCCACAACCAGTTCCAGCATTTATTGTTTTTTTAATATTTTTATCATTTGGGCTTCACTGGCAAGGCTAGTATTTATTGGCTATCCCTAGCTGCCCTTGAGAATGTGGTGGTGGGCCTTCTTCTTGAACTGCAGCAGTCCATGTGGTGAAGGTACTCCCACAATGCTGCTAGGTAGGGAGTCAAAGGATTTTGCCACAGCGACAATGAAAGAATGGCGCTATATGCCCAAGTCAGGTGCAGTATTGATCAAAGAAACTATTATCGCACTGGAAAGGGATGAAGTAGTTGAGGGGTCAAAGACAGAATTTATTTGGTTAGAATCAAGAAACAATAGAGGAGCTATTACCTTACTGGGTATTTACTATTGGCCGCCAAATAGTGGGAAGGAGATAGAGGAGCAAATTTGCAGGCAAATTATAGAAAGATGCAAGAACTATAGAAGTAGTGATAATGGGGGACTTCAATTATCCCAATATAGACTGGCACAATAACAGTGTAAAGGGCAAATTGGGGGGGGGGGGGAATTCCTGAAATGTGAACAAGAGAACTTTCTTGAACAGCGTGTTTCTAGCTTAACGCGGAAGGAAGCAGTGCTGGATCTAGTTCTGGGGAATGAAGTGGGTGAAGTGGAGCATGTTTCAGTGGGGGAGCATTTGGGGTACAGTGATCATAATATCATTAGGTTTAGAATAGTTATGGGAAAGGACAAGGAACAATCAAATGTGAAAATACTTAACTGGAGGAAGGGTAATTTCAGTGAGTAAAAAGGGATCTTGCCCAGGTGGATTGGAATCAAAAATTGGTAGGCAAAACAGTAATTGAACAATGGGAGGCTTTCAAGGAGGAGATGGTTCGGGTACAGAGTGGGCACATTCTCACAAGGGGGAAAGGAAGGGCATCCAAAGCTAGAGCTCCCTGGCTGACTAATGATATAGAGATTAAAAAGGAGGCTCATGACAATTGTAAGTTTCATAATATAGTAGAGAACCAGGCTGAATACAGAAAGTACAGAGGAGATTTAAAAAAAGAAATAAGAGGGGCAAAGAGAGAGTATGAGTATAGATTAGCAGCTAACATAAAAGGGAACCCAAAAGTCTTTTATAAACATAAAAATAGTAAAAGGGTAGTCAAGGGAATGGTGGAGCCAATTAGGGACAAAAAAGGAGATCTTCTTGTGGAGGCAGAGGACATGCTGAAGCATCGGTCTTCACTAGAGAAGAAGATGTTGCCATTGTAGCAATAAAGGAGGAGGTAGTAGTGATATTGGATAGGATAAAAATAGATAAAGAGGCAGTACTTAAAAGGTTGGCAGTGCTCAAAGTAGAAAAGTCATCTGGTCCAGATGGGATGTATCCTAGGTTACTGAGGGAAGTAAGGGTGGAAATTACAGAGACTCTGGCAACAATCTTCCAATCCTCCTTAGATATGGGCACAGTGCCAGAGGACTGGAGGATTGCAAATGTTACACCCCTGTTCAAAAAAGGCGGGAGTGATAAATCTGGCAATTACAGGCCAGTCAGCCTAACATCGGTAGTGGGGAAAGTTTTAGAGACAATAATTCGAGACAAAATTAATTGTCACTTGGTAAAGTCTGGGCTAATAAATGAAAGTTAGCACAGATTTGTTAAAGGAAAATCATGTTTGACTAACTTGATTGAGTTCTTTGATGAAGTAACGGGGAGGGTTGATGAGGGTAGTGCGGTTGATGTTGTGTATATGGACTTTGAAAAGGCATTTGATATAATACCACATAATAGACTTGTTAGCTGGAGAGAAGTATACAGTGGTGTTCCTCAAGGATCAGTATTAGGATTACTGTTCTTTTTGATGTATATTATTGATCTGGACTTGGGTATAGAGAGTATAATTTCAAAGTTTGCAGATGACATGAAATTGGGAAATGTAATAAACAATGTGGAGGATAGTGACAGACTTCAGGAGGACATAGACAGACTGGTGAAATGGACAGACACATGGCAGATGAAATTTAACTCAGAGAAGTGTGAAGTGATACATTTTGGTAGGAAGAATGAGGAGAGGAAATATAAACTAAATGGTACAATTTTAAAGGGAGTGCAGGAACAGAGAGACCTGGGGGTGTATGTATACAAATCTTTGAAGGTGGCAGGATATGTTGAGAAGGCTGTTAAAAAAGCATATGGGATCCTGGACTTTATTAATAGATTGTAAACAATTTTACAACACCAAGTTATAGTCCAGCAATTTTATTTTAAATTCACAAGCTTTCGGAGATTTTCTCCTTCCTCAGGCAAATGAAACATTTGCCTGAGGAAGGAGAAAATCTCCGAAAGCTTGTGAATTTAAAATAAAATTGCTGGACTATAACTTGGTGTTGTAAAATTGTTTACAATTGTCAACCCCAGTCCATCACCGGCATCTCCACATCTTTATTAATAGAGGCATAGAGTACAAAAGCAAGGAAGTTATGCTAAAGCTTTATAAAACACCGGTTAGGTCGCAGCTGGAGTATTGTGTTCAATTCTGGGCACCACACTTTAGGAAGGATGTCAAGGCCTTAGAGAGGGTGCAGAAGAGATTTACTAGAATGGTACCAGGGATGAGGGACTTCAGTTATGTGGATAGACTGGAGAAGCTGGGGTTGTTCTCCTTAGAGCAGAGAAGGTTAAGGGGAGATTTGATGGAGGTGTTCAAAATCATGAATGGTTTTGACAGAGTAAATGAGGAGAAATTGTTTCCAGTGGCAGAAGGATCGGTAACCAGAGGACACAGATTTAAGGTGTTCGCCAAAATAGCCAGAGGCGACATGAGGAAACATTTTTTTACGCAGTGAGTTGTAATGATCTGGAATGCACTGCCCGAAAGGGTGGTGGAAGCAGATTCAACAGAAACTTGCAAAGGTAATTGCATAAACACTTGAAGGGAAAAAATTTACAGGGCTATGGGGAAAGAGCAGAGGAATGGGACTAATTTCAAAGAGCCAGCATAGGCATGATGGACCGAATGGCCTCCTCCTGTGCTGTACCTACTATGATACAATGGTACTATGTAGTCCTGTGTTGTAGTTTCACCAGGTTGGCACCTCATTTTCAGGTACGCCTGGTGTTGTTCTCGACATGCTCTCCTACACTCCTCATTGAACCAGTGCTGGTCACCTGACTTGATGGTGATGCAGGAGGGACGGATATGCTGGGCTGTGAGGTTACATGTGGTGGAATACAATTCTGTTGCTGCTGAGGCCCTCAGCTCCTTGTGGATTCCCAGTTTTGAGCTGCTAGATCTGTTCTTAATCTATCCCACTTAGCCCAGTGGTTGTGCCACACAATTTTATGGAGAGTGTCCTCAGTGTGAAGACGGGACTTGGTCTCCACAAGGACTGATCGGTGGGCACTTCTACAAATGCTGTCGTGGACAGACACATCTGCAACAAGTAGATTGGTGAGGACGAGGTCAAGTAGGTTATTCCCTCGTGTTGGTTCTCTCACCACCTACCACAGATTATCTCACTTCTAACATGCTAGGGAGTCAGTAAAAAACAACTTTTACCTTTGATTTTCTCCATTCATTTTTATGGAGTCCAATTTACAAACAAGTACCCTGCTGCAAAATACTCAATGATCTAAGGTCACCCTACACCACCGTATTCTTGCAGTCTGCTTCATTGCTCAATTGTTAATGATTTATATGGGTCTATTTTTGGATTTGTTGGCTGCTGGGGTGGGATCATTGCACAGTGGCCAATCTACCAAACTGCTTCTACATGGCCATTCATGTCAAAAATTCTAGGTTCGTCACTCATTCATAATGCCATGCAAACTCCTGGCTACGCACCACTGGCCGTTCATACACTAGGAGGTTGGATTTCCCATCCTATTGAAGGTACTTGGAGGGCTACTGCAGCAAAGTTTAAAGTTAATTATTTCTCTCCCCCCACCCCCAAACTGCTGTGATAATTAGATTAGAGAATCTATATTACAGTGCCTGGCTGTTTCTTAAATAAGTTCAGTGTCCTGGCCTTAACTACCTTTCCTGACAACCCATTCCAACTATTGACCATACGTTGTGTAAAGAAATACTTCCTGATATCTGTCCTAAGTTTGCACTTCACACCCATGAACTTTTCCTATTGTCTGGTGCAATATTGTTTTGGGTTTACTTTGTCTTTCTGAATAATACTGCTCTTTAAGGTGAAAGTATTGTTTCAGGTTTGCTTTCTTTATCCCTTTAAGTATCTTTAAACAGTCACAACCTGCTCTCTAAGACATTTATTTTTAAGGCTTATTAGATTATTCCTCATAGCACATCCTCTGACACCAGAAATCACCCTGATTACTTTCCTCTGCACTGCCTTTAGGGTCTACATGGCCCATTATGTTGAAGTGGCCGGAACTATATGTAGCATTCTAGATGCAGCCTGAGCAGGGGACTTGCAGTTTCAGTGTAATTTCTGACTATTTTGGCAATAGTAACCAGAACCCAATTTCCTTTGTTTATTGTCACCTCACATTATCCAGACATGGTAAGCAACAAGTCAATCAGCACCTCTAAGTTTCTTTCAACTTGCTCCTTGGAAAGTTCTAACTCACCCATGGAGTGCAAGTGCCTCCTATTTTTACTTCTAATGTATAGTACAATTGAAGTATAAGAACTGTATGAAGTTAATCTTTCCTTGTCAAAATGGCATTAATTGGCTTTGCTTTTGCGTGGAGCTGTGTTTGTGCCTCATGCTGAAAACTGCTGAGCTGAGGTAAGTGAGTCAGAGTGATGGATATTTTTATGTCAGTCACGAACTGTAGCTGGGTTTACACTGTAGGCTTGCATACATAAGAATCTAAGTTAAGACTATACAACATAATAACATATTGGACCGTTACAGTGGGTGGAGAGAGGACTTTGTTTAAATTATAAAAAACAGGACGTACTTGTGAGAAATGTAATGTGACACTGGGGAAAGTGTTGAGTGGAGTCCTGCAGAGGTACCTGTTGTTTCTAATCTACATTAATGACCTGGATGTCAAGACCAAATGTAAGCTTGTCAAACAGGGAGAGCAGTAGAGACAAGGAGATAGATTTTCATCTTCACTACCTGGATGGTAATCTGGTGAATGGATTGCCCACTCTCTAATCCGCTTGATTTTTATTCTTTTTGAATCGATGGAATGAAAATCAAATGGGTTCCATAAAGGGTGGGTGATCTGCTCTGTCAAATTACTGTCCAGGCGCTGGAGACAAAAATCTACCCTGCAAAATGCTGCAAAATGTTGCAGAAGGATTTAAATTAGTTATGAATGGAACTGAATTAACACAGGGAAACTTAGAAAAGGACCTGGAAGTAATAGTGTGTTACTTCCAATTTCTAGACAGTGTTGCAGAACATTTTAAAAACCTAATGGAATAATGGGATATATAGCTGGTGCAGTAGATTGCAAGACTCCAGAGGTTATGCATAGACTGGTTAGACCACACGTGAAGTACTGTGTTCAATTCTAGTCAGCATTCTACAAA
Organism: Heptranchias perlo; assembly: GCF_035084215.1. NCBI lineage: Eukaryota > Metazoa > Chordata > Chondrichthyes > Hexanchiformes > Hexanchidae > Heptranchias > Heptranchias perlo. The sequence goes on along the minus strand of NC_090333.1, from coordinate 36,106,666 downwards.
AAGTATAAGTATGCATTGGAGAGGCCACGGAGAAGAGCAGCAAGACTGATCACTAATGTAAAGTCCATCAGCTATGAGGAAAGATCAGAGAATCTCATACTTTACAGTCTGGAAACAAAGTGGATAATGAGACACCTCACCAAGGAATATTAGGTATAAATAAACAAATTATAAAATATTACTGCAAATTAGATCAGGAAAGTAATCCTAGATGATATACAGTTAAATTAGTCAAAAGTTAATTTGAAACTAGTATTACACATATACTTCCTTCCTCAAAGAGTAATAAATGTTTAGAATAATTTGCTAGCAAGTGCGGTGCTTTGCTGTGGGAAATTCTCAGCACAATCAACATCTTTCAAGATTATTCATTTATGTAGGCCTTGTAATAATAACTGTTTACATATAGATTTTAACCATTTGTTGAGTAAATAGGATGTAGACAGGTTCGTGAAAGGAGGCGAGAAGGCCCGAGAATAACAGGTAAGTGCCTTTCTGGCACAGTTTGTGGGTCTGGAGAAGGAGGAATGCTTCCCCCAGGCCCGACAAGCCTACCTGCAGCGACCCCCCAACGATCGCGGACCCCCGCTCATGATTCCTCCCCAACGATCGCGGACCCCTGACCCCATCCTCTCCACAATGATTGTGGACCCCCGATCCCCACCGATCCCTCCCCCCCAACAATGGCGGACCCCCGCGATGACTCCCAATTCCGACACCCCCCCGTGACTGACTCCCGATCCTTCTCCCCATGACTGATGACCCCGTGCCAACCCATGCCCCATGCCAACCCATGCCCTGTGCCAACCCATGCCCCATGCCCATCCATGCCCACCCCATCCATACAAACAAAGACTTACCTGAAGACTTACCTGAACACATCCTCTCCCTGGCTGCTCTCCCATCCGACTGAGACCAGCCTGTCAATCAAGCCAGCCAGTCGGACGGCAAACCGACAAAAAAAAATAAAAGACGTTCTTACATCAAAATTGTAAGGACGTCCGGGAAACCTGTACTTCCGGGTTTCCTGTCCGCAATTTGACCCTCCCGCCCCCTTCCCGGCTCGGGGTCAAAATCATGCCCATAGAGTACAAAAGCAAAGAAGTCATGATGAACCTTTATAAAACATTGGTTTGACTGGAGTATTGTGTCCAGTTCTGGGCACCACACTTTCGGAAAGATGTGAAGGCCTTAGAGAGGTGCAGAAAAGATTTATTAGAATGAGTCCAGGGATGAGGGACTTTAGTTACGTGGATAGACTGGAGAAGCTGGGGTTGTTCTCCTTGGAACAGAGAAGATTGAGAGGAGATTTGTTAGAGGTATTCAAAATCATGAAGGGTCTAGACAGAGTAGATAGAGAGAAACTGTTCCCATTGGCGGAAGGGTCAAGAACCAGAGGACACAGATTTAAGGTGATTGGCAAAAGAATCAAAGGTGACATGAGGAAAAACTTTTTTATGCAGTGCATGGTTATGATCTGGAATGTACTGCCAGGGTGGGTGGTGGAGGCAGATTCAATTGTGGCCTTCAAAAGGGAACTGGATAAGTACTTGAATGGAAAAAAATTGCAGGGCTACAGGGATAGGGTGGGGGAGTGGGACTAGCTGGATTGCTCTTGCATAGAGCTGGTGTGGACTTGATGGGCCGAATGGCTTCTTTCTGTTCTATAACCTTTCTATGATTCTATGATTCTACATTTGCTGCTTGGGGCAAGAATGAACACTAGTCTGCAAGAACCTCTCCATGATGCATTTACATTCAAATATTATGCATTTGTGTTTGAAGAGCACACTTTAGAAGATAATGTTCCCCTTTGTTTGCTCTTTCAATAAGCTGGTAAATCCAGAAGCTGTTCATTGGGAAGCCGAGTTTGATTGTAATTTGAGACTGGGCTAAAGCTTAAAGCCCCTGAGACTGGACAACTTCCTCACTGCTGTGGAAATTACACAAGAGAGTGGATTTGAGTAGGGGAGTTTGGAGTTTTTGGTTATCAACCAAACCAAGTGGGAAAAATATGTTCGTCCATAATAAATAAAAAATTCTTGAAATTGTCTGAAAGGGCTATGATATAGCAGAATGAGAGATTTTGTTTACCATACTTTGTATTGATGAAAATATTATTCATACAAAAAAAATTCAAGATCTTGGAATGGAAGACTCAACACATTAACCAGGAATTTCTGCCCCTGACTGCTCATTGTACTGGTGTATGTCGGGTGGCTGGGAGTTGGGTGGGAGTTCTGTCCTGCTGTAACACCGCCCACTTTAGCATCTACCCTATTTCCTGCCACCATTTCTGCCAGCTGGGCAAAGTGCCAACCCATTTTTGGATGGACACGTGAAAATGATCGCAGTAATGATGCGGTGGTGTCATAAATCACATTTTCTGTCATTTCCACCTCATTAGCGCTAGTTCACGTTCTTGCTGGAATAACACGGGCGTCCGTGGTTGACAGACACTAGAGAAAAAGCAGAAAACAATTTAAAGAGGCCAGCAGCTAATTTTGTAGGATTTGTCGAAACTTTAGGGGTGATTTTAACCCTGCCCGCCCGACAGAAACAGGATGGGCAGTTAAATCGTTCCAATCAGAAGTGTTTCTAACGGGTGAAATTATCAGTAAAGCTCGCACCTGATTGGAAAATCTAGGCTATCATCACTAGAACTACTGGGTAACATATTTGAAAAAAAAATGTCTTTAAGGACCCCATCAAGAAAAGATTTAAAGAAATGTTTAATTCCTCAGGTATTCTGGTCTCTGTGGGCTGAGTTGCCAGTCTCCACAGTAGTGACTCTTCATCTGGCTACTACTATGGTTTGCACTGTGTTACTGGTGGTTGTGAGGAGTTAATGTAACTATTACAACTCAAGGTGACTTTACAGAATGCCTCAGAGCTGTTTGGTGCTAAAAGCATCTCATTCATCATACTGAATGTTATTAATAATTAGTTGTCTTGTCTGAGCTGCAATAAGATTTGAAGAGCATAATATACTGAATAGAACATTAAAACTCCACCAGCTCCTAAATTCTCATTTACCTGTCTAGAGGAGCTGATCCATCATATGCCACACGATTTTCAGTTAAAAAGAAAAATATAAGCAGTATAGGTATGTGGGAACTATTTAGTATAAATTGATTTAGTTGATATTTCCTATTTTTATTTTAAATGTAGTTACCGCAATAACATTTAAATAAATGACTCCTGTGTAACCACTCTAGAGAAGATAGATATATCATGGGATGTAAGAGTGCGTGAGCCAAGTGTGCACTCTGCACTTCTGAGTGGGGCTGAAAGCTCGACCCTGAAGAAGACACAGAAGCAATGGCTAGAACAGACTTTGTACTAAAGATACTGAATATCAACTGCAGTAACAATGCAGGTTTCAGTGAGAAGTTTGCATTGAGCAGGATGTGCTTGCCATCTGGCTGAAGAGTGGTGTTAGAGGAAAATTCCTTTATCCTTTTTAATAACAGATTCGAAAAGCTAGAGACAGTAATGTGTCTGACAATTAACTTAATTTATAACTGTTTCAGAATATTAACCTTAACACTACATATAGAGCCGTACACACAGTGGTACGTCTAGAAATTTACATGTAAAGAGCTGCCCGGGAATCGTGAGCGATGCCAATCCAGGCCATTCACGGCAGCTCTCCTTGAAGCTAGCCAAAGTTCCTACTGAGGTTTGTTTGTATCTCTTTTTCTACCATTTTCAAAAATGAGCTTTCATTGTCTAATTCTTGCTGAGGTTAACATTATTGGGTGTTTTATTACTGTTAGATCATCAAACATACAATGATAGAGGCCTCATGTTCTGGTTGATATCCTGGTCAATATCCTACTACATTGTCTAAGGTTTCATTCTTCAGCAACTTTTGCTTCCTATGTTTGCTCTTCCCGAACTATAACTTTTTGTCCTGGGGTGTCATTGTGATCAAAAGATAAGATCTGTTCGCATACAGGTCAAACCAATTTTTGCCATAAACTGTCTGCAAGAAATACTTCATATTGGGCCTTAATTTGCCGTGGCAGGGCATCTAACAGCATCTGCCATTAGTTAGATTTGCCCTTGCACGTTTAGGTTTTTACATTTTTTGCGTGGCAAGTTGCTGAAAGTGCGAGCTGATAACGTCGCAGCGAGAGAAACAGGGTATCTGGGACCTGAGTGAACAGGGCAAGCAAGGATTGTAAAATTAACAGCGCAAGGACTGAGAAGGAAGTGTAAATTAGAGTGGGTGAATTCAATGTCACATCAGGTGCAGAAAGAGAAATAAAGAGTGGGAAAGAAATATTGGATTAAGAGAGAGAGAAAAAGGAGACAGAAAGGAAAAGTAAAAAACATTTTAAAAATTTTAATTAACATTATTAAAACTTCCAACAACAATTAAAACCTGAAGGACTGAGACACCACATTTGTAATAGTTAATTTTCAGTGACAGAGAGGTTGACTGGCAGTAATTAACACTTAACTCATCATTAAAAGGGTATTTAGACTGGAATGGACAAGATTTAACTTTCTATGGCAAGTTTAATTCATTTCTACCGCACAAATACAGGAACTTCGCATCGTTCAATGCATTTCAATGATGAGGTGCGTTGTCAAAAGAACAACTTAAAAAACATTAATCTTAATGTTAAAGGCCAATCAGTTAAAAAGAACTAGCCTATTTAGTACTATTTTTCTTTTTTTAAAAAAAACTGTTGATCTTTGTGCAAAGTGAATTAATGGGTCAAAAATTGCCCATAAAATAATGGTGAGCCTAACAGCAAATCAAAGAGCAAGTTCCCACAACCACACATGCACAGTCAAATGAGGAAATTCTGTATTTGCTCTTCCTGATTCACTGGTGATCTGAAAGCTTTGCGTTAAAGGGACCTTGCCAGCTGCAATCAACGGACAGGAGTTAACTTGCTCTCCTGCCCAGCTGGAAACTCACTATTCTCAGCACAAAAAAGGTACGCTGAGTTTTTTTAGGTCTAAGCTAACTTTTAACAGCGTGGTGAGTATTAATGACTGCTAAACAACCTCTCTGGCACTGAAAATTAACTTTTAAAAATGTGGAGTCCCATAACTCCTGATTTTAATAGTTTTTGGACATTTTAAATTTTTGTTTTACTTTTTTTTTCTGTCTCTTTTATCTCAGTCTTTTAATCTTGCTCTCTCTTTATTTTGCTTTCTCTATCTCATTTTATAGTATATTTACTAATCTTGTTGGGCACTTCCTGGTTTTTAATCTGAGCGATTTGTCAATGAGTTTCACTTCCTGGTTCTCACGGCGGGGCTTGTTTCAAGCTGATTGGTTGAGGGGGCGCAGAGATCCTTTCCCCACTCACACAGCCTGGGAAAGATCGCTGCTGTTTTTTGAACTCGCAGTTCAAGGAAGTTGCTGCCAAAAAGAACGCAGTAACTTAATGGGTGACTTTAAATCTCATGAGCGGTGAGCACTGTTGGTTCGCTGCTCAGAGCAATTTATGGGCCATGATATTGTGATGTAGCTAACAGCTAACTTAGATAAAATTCCTAGAACAGCACCATCTGGTGTATGGGTTGAACAATTACTTGTGTCATTGTTCACTATTAGTCATTGCTCACTATTAGTTATATAATAACAGGAGCATTATATAATGAAACATATAATGTATTATTATATAATAAAATATTTTCCTTTGTAAAAAATCTTTTAAACACATACTTTAACAATCCCAAAAACAACTTAAAAAAAGCTATTCTCCAAACAGCCAGTACGTAAGTAGCTATGTTTTAAAAAAACTATAGAATCAGAATAACCAGTACACCAATAGTTTAAAATCATGTGAGATGCTAAAACCTTGATTGGCCAAAGTAACAGACTTACCACAAATTCATCCAGCATTATTCCTTCAAAGGTTTTCCATTTGTCTTCTACTGAAATGTTAACAAACATCATCTTCCAACCCATTTATAGCAATTCTTCCCTCATCTCTTTGAATTTGGCCATTTTAAGGTTATAAACCTGGCTCTTGGTCTTTAATATAATTTGATCCCAGATCATACTAAACATGATCATTCTGTGCTCACTGGTTACAATTACCAGGTCAAGATGAGCACTGACTCTCATGGCTTCCTTTGTGCACTAAGTCATGCATTACATTTACCAACTCTGACTCCAAACCACTTGGCTTTTCCCGAATTATATTGGGTTGATTGAAGTCTCCCATTCAAATTCTCATACACCTTTCTTATCTTTTTATAGAGGAAACTGTCTTCCTTGTTTAAAATAGCCTAGTGTTAGCTATTCATATTAGAAATTTTTATCCCAAGTACTATAGTTCTTTCTGCTAACCCCCCTCCCCCCTTTACTGGATCAACCTCCTTTACCTCCCAGATATATACGGCCACATCACCACCTTTTCTGTATTTTCTATCCTTTCTGAACATTCTATATCTTTGAATATTAAATTCACTTCCATCCTCTAGGTTTAACCAAGTTTCTGATCGCCCCATCGCATGGTGGCTCCTGATTACCACAACTGCCTCCAGTTCTGTCATCTTATTTTTGATGCTTCTAGCATTCAGATATAAGCTCGTTAATATAGATTTGCCTTACTCCATGTCTCCCTGAGTCAGCTTTTTGCTGGGCTCCTGTACATGTATGTCTCTCAGGGTTACTGTATCCAGACTCACATGTTGACTAATTTCTACCCTACGATTCATTTCATCTGAGATGTGGTTACCCCCCTCCCCCCACCCCTCAATATTTAAGTTATTTCCGATTGCGGTCTTCACTGTTCCTCTCAAGTCTCCCTGTTCCTATTTGATTGCAATGCAGTCTGTTTTTCTGGTATCAGTCCTTTTTATTCCAGTAATGCAAATCAGTAAAGGGCAACTCTGTAGTACGTCTCATAATTTTGTTATGAATCATTTAATTTTATATTTATTTATTATGTTAGAAATTTTATTTTTAGCTCTACATCCTCAGGTTATTGAGAAACCAAGATGGCAATGGAACACATTTCCAGCAATTATGTGATTTAATTGGTTCCCCTCCTCCTGTTTGCTAATTGTTTATTGGTAGTTTTTTTCTACTGCTTGCTGACTCTTTATTGGTAACTCTTCTAACTGCCTGGTGATATTTAAGGCAATCAACATTGTTTAGTTAACAGTGATTTGTTTATTTTTCATGAATAATATTTGAGGCTACAAGGTGCATGTGTGACAACATGTGGCATTTTACAAATTTGATGGGCACTTTGAAGTGTGACCGACACTTTCCCAGACCTTGTACGTGCACCAGAAACAAGACTTTTAGCTTTATAGCTGGAAGAAGTCGTTGTTGGTAGCAGTAAGGCAGCAAGCAGTAATTGTATAAATGAAACTATCTTATTTTGAAATAAATCCTCTGCCTTCTCCTTCATGATATAAAGAACCAGTGAGGTAAAATAATTTGCTGAATATTTTTGTTAAACCAGCAAAATCCAATAACATCATCAGGGGCCCTGGCTGAGAGGAGTTACTGTGCCAAATTGTGAGAAAGTAGAAGTAATGTCCACTTAGTTGTAATGATGAAATTGTTTACGCTGTCGGTGAAAAAGACTATTTAATGAAACTAATTCATGCCCTTTACGCTGCCAGGCTTCGTAACTCCTCCAAGCCAATCCCCCTGATGGCATTACCAGCATTCATTCTTGGTCGGTAACTGTGTGTAAAGTATTATCACTGGTAGGATTCCTCCATGGCTTGAAATATTATTTTATAGAATCTTCATTTTTCAGGATACTTTCATCCAATCAGCTTTGCTCGATTCAACCCCAGGTCCCAAAGTGAAAACAGGTTGTTTTAATCGACTGTGCTGCCAAGTCCACTTTTTAAAACTTTAATTAATTAAATTAAGTCACCCCTTAAAATTGCGGTTCCAAAGTATTTTAAATTGGTTCGGATGTGTTTTTGAGACACTCACATAAATGAAACAATTTCACCATCCCAGTCAATAGGTTCCAATTGTATCCTAAGTAGTATATTACACAGACATGTGAATTGGCAGTTTTAATTTGTAATTTCTGAAAATCTGTTTGTTTTGAATAGGTCACATGCTAGACCAGCCATGAGTTGCTACTGAATAGGATTGGCTCTCTGTAGTGAAGAGGACCTGTTAGTTGAAGGCATTTGACCATTTCAGCATATACTGAAACCAACTGGGATGTGGCAGGGCATTATATTAGAATCAACAAATTAATGGCCCAGAAATTGCTTAAAGAAGAATGGTGAGCTCAACAGTGCTCACCGTTGTTAGTGGCATTCTCACATGCGCAGTGAAACGCGGAAATCTGGAACTTGCTTCTCCTGGATCGCCGGCGATATGACAGCTTTGAATTAAAGGGATATCGCCGGCTGGAATCAAGGGACCAGTGCCAACTTGCTCTTCTGCCCAGCTGGAAAGTAACTAATATCGCCACAAAACAGGGACGCTTAAAAATACCAGGTCTAAACTAAGTTTCAATAGTCTTAATGACTGTTAAATAACTAAAAATTAACTTTTAAAAATGTAGAGTCTCGTTGCTCCTTATTTTAATAGTTTTTCATCATTAAAACATTTTTTTTAAATTAAAAAATTAAAAGCTTTTTTTACTTTTTCCTTCTGTCTCTTTTATTTAATTCAGTTATTTCTTATCCTCCCTTTTTTCCGCTGTCTATAACTGTTTTTACGAATGATTTTAATGTTGTAACTTTCACTTCCTGGATTTTACATTCCAAGCTTGCAGGAACTCTTTGCAGCTTGTCAAAAATGCTGCAATCTGATTGGTTGAGGGGAGAGATCGATCCTCTCGCTTCTCCCATGGGTCCTAGCTTCGCTGGAGCTAACGCTGGGCTCGTCTCCACTTCCTATTAGAGGAAGTACACCCAGTAAAGACTGCGGTAAGTTAGTGGGTTAGTATAAATCCATGGAGCGGTGAGCACTGTTGGTTGGCCGCTCTGAGCAATTTCTGGGCCAATAGCTTTTCCAAAACATTCTGATATTCAGAGAGCTTGTGGAAATTATGAGCATGATTTTAGCTCGGAGATGGGAACCCAGCGCGTGGGTAGATGTTTGCGTGGGGAATCCGAAAGTCAAGTGAGTGCGTTGCGTTCTGTGAAGCAGCGAGGAGGGAGGGAGGGAGAGATCGTGGGCTGTTGAGGACATTGGAGGGTGGGAGGTTGGAGCGGGTGGGGGCAGGGTGGGCAGGGGAGGACATCGCGAGGGGGCCAGAAGATCGGAGGTCGGGAGGAGTTGGAGGTTGCCTGAGGATCGGAGGTCGGGAGGAATTGGAGATCATCAGAAGATCGGAGGTAGGGAGTATGTCTCAATCATCGGGGGGTGGGGGGGTGTTCCACCATCGGGCGGGGTCGGACATGGGTAGGGGGTCGGCTGATTGCAGGGGTCCGATCACACCAGGTGAGCTTGTTGGGCCTGGATGAAGCACTCCTGCTCATCCTGGCCCACAAGAGTGCAATAAGGGCACTCAGCTCATGGACCCGGCCATTCTCGCTTGCTTTCACCTGACGAGAATCAGAAGCGATGGGACGCCCATACAGGTGAGCTTAAACTCATTTTACCTTTTTAAAATAAAAAAAATTAAGTGCCTCAACTATCGCAATGAGGTACACTGACCCTTTAACAATCTGACCGTCGGCATTAAGTGGGGATGGGTCTTCTTGGTTTCGGATGCATGCACATCCAATATCCGCCTGGGTTAAACCCAGAAGTGGGCATGTTGGAACCGGGTTGCGGTCCACTTCAAAAAAATGTAATTTTCACCTCCCACCCGCCACCAACCCACCCGTTCTTTGGGATTAAAATTATCCCCCTTATCTTTGCCAAGAATCTTTTTTGAAGTTCCTGAATCTTAATTATCACTTCCTTTTCCATTGCATTTTTCAACTCACATGTAATAAATAATGTTATTCCTATTAAACAACAGAGGAAGCAGGAAGCAGAGCCATTTGAAGACTAGCATTTATCTTAGATATTATAATCCATTTTATTACAGTCTGATGCGTGCGGTACTAATCTGACTTGATTCTTACAGTTCAGTAGAACACCCAGAAATATCATAAAACAGGGTGATGCAATCAATAAATGTTCTAGGGGGTTTTGTCTGACTTTCTTTAAATTACCATCATAATTGGTGTTTAAATATTCAATTAAAATTGAAAGACTGCTATAACTTATTACAGTATCTGAATAATCACTTCTGATGTAATTGTGACAGAGGCAGGGGGTGGTAATCTGTCGATTGTGAATCTAGCTGATTGCCTTTGATTACAGTGCAGTACTTTGATAATTGGCGTCTTGTGCTGAACTTGATTTTGGAATGAAAAGCAAGATTTCTTTTTCCATTCTCATCAAGATTCTTCTGCCATCAATAAAATGTAAATGTGTGACTTCACCTTCTACAGACACTTCTGATGTGTTTTTGTGCTCAAATCAAACCTTTGAAAGGAATTAAAGAGACAACTGATACAGTCATCACAGTGATAGAAATAATTTTTTCCTTAAAGTGAGTTGGGGGGATAGAGTTAATACTGACCAAATGCTAAGGATGTCAGTGTTATGTAATGGAACATTTGTTGACTTTTTTGCACTCAGTGTTTGCATCAAGCAGTCCAAGGTCACTTATACTCCAGTCAGTTCTCCAATAACCATCCTCTTCTCCATTTTGCTCCACAGCATATCTTCATACAGATTAGTCTGAGTAATGTCACTGGAGATCATCAGTGGACATCCCTTGACATCTTTTAAAATCCAGCAAAGGCCATACTAGTGTGTCAGACCGGCTCAGCCAGTGGTATTCTTGTCTCTGAGTCAGAAGGTTATGGGTTGAAGCTTACTCCAAGACCTCGGTACATAAATCAGGTCAAAGCTCCTGAAGAGTACTGAGGGAATGCTGTTCAGAGGGTGATTGTCTGACTTTGTGCTGCCAATGGGGAACCTCACCCAGTGGAAGCACATATCTGAAATTTAGGTGTGCGCTGTGCATGGATTTCTGACCATTAATTTAAATAATCGGAAAATCACGTATAGCATGTGCCTAAATCAGCAGCCATTAGGAACGCCCCATCGTAAACCAACCACAGGAGGAGAATCCAGGTCCCTGAGATAGCTTTTCTCTTGTAAAATTCCTCTAATTTTCTCGCCTCCTCTCCTGAAAGTGGTGAATCATGCTGGACTACAGTTCCACAGCACTGGTGAGGTGAAGCCACTTTGACTTTCTACTACGATCTCGCAGGTTCCAATAGGTAACTGTGCCATGTTTCTGCATTTATTTTATTTCCTTTCTTTTCAGTACACCTTTTTCTCTGTCTGTCATAATTAGATACCGGAGTCAGCTGGGTATGATTAGAAACAACTTTTGTTCACCACAGACATGGTTTCAGTGAAGCCAGGCCACACTATAGATATCGAATAAGCAGACTGTTAGAAAATAGGCATTTTCTCCATTAACCGAAAGACACAATTATTAAATAATTTGCTTTATAATTTCTTCCATGTTTCCTGCATGACTAGAAGTATGATCTTCTGAAAAATAATTAATACAACTTATTAAAATGTGTCTCAGAGAGAGAGATTAATTCATGGTTTATCTACGCAGCGAATAAGCAGATTATTCCCACCATGCTAGAGGACCCAAAACCCCAAAATATTAAACTAACTTGCATCTTTGCTTCTACACAAAACATCTCTACAATAATACTTATTGTTACGAAAGAGCTCCTTTTATATCATGACTAAACTTGGAACTTTTAAATCCATAATTCCCCATCTTACTTGAATAATCATACAGTTCTTATGGGATTTCCCTCTTTTAAGTTAACTCTTTCTCTGCTGATCTTACTTTTGTGGTCTTTCTCTCAGATACCCACAGATACACATAAATAATTGAGATTTGACTACTCCCAACTATTGAAAACGCATTGTAAAGTAAACAAGCCAAACAAAACTCCAGATGCATAGTTTCACTTGTCCTACTGCCAGCTCTCCAGTATTCTTCACGCTTGAGGTGAAATAGTGAGCTTTGGCAGCTCATTCAGCAACAGAGCCCTTCACAACCAAACCCAACTCTGTCCTTACCCAACATCCACAACTTTTTTCAGACTGGTCAACAGATAGGGATCAGGAGCAAGAACTCTGGCTGGTTTTCTTCCTCTCTCCAGCCCACGGTTGCTGAGGCCCTTTATGTTGCTCCCACCACCACCATTTCTGGAATCAGATAAGTCACCGCAGATCAAGGATTAAACCTAGATCTACCTGGTTTGTAGGTATAGCACCTTGACCAATGCATTTACCACATGAGCTATGGGGAAGGGGAGAGTTATGTGACAGCTTAATTTACTTGAAGTTCCATCTGAGCAAAACAACCCAAAATAGTGCGATAGTGATAAATTATGAATAATTTTAAGGATTGGGAACTTGGAATTGTTTTGCAAGAACAAGAGATAGAAAGAAAGTACCGCCTGCTTTCAAATCCAGTCTAAATGAACAACAAAAAAACCCTGTCATAATCTACTCTGTTATATTATCCCTTATCAGCTAGTCAGACACGTGTATTCAGATTAATTTAGAAGTAGGACCACTGGCAAATAATTTTAAATAACGAATAAACATGATCAGAGTGCACCAGCTGCATGCATTTAGAGCTATTATTTCATTGTGCTAAAGATTTCCATGTAAGATTTGAAAGGAATGAGGCAAAGGACTGATAGTGCCTTGTTTAATTTACTATCTTTTCTCATCTGTTATAATACGCATGCCTTCAGTCTACCTTCATTTGTGTCTTGCTAATTAAGATTCATCTATAAGAGCCCTGGACTATAATCTCCAATATGAGCTGTCAAAAAACAACTCTGTCACTGTAATTTGTTTTAGATAAGTTTGTAACAGTAATAACTGACTGTTATAATGTCCATGCCAGTCTGTGTTTGTGTATAATTAAGACTAGTAACAGGATGACATTTAGTCACCCTAAATTGCAATTCATGTCTTTTAGATAGGCTCATTCAAAGGAAAACACATGTCTTAAGTTCAAAGAATTTTGATTTCAAGAACAGACTAATTATTAATGTACTTAAATATTCAACAGAGAATTACATTTTATTATGGCAAAAGAAAGTAACTGTGTCAACTTCCAAGAGGAAGCCAGAGGACAGCACCAGGAGATGATGAATGGAGAAGAGTTGAGAGAAAAAAAGGAAAAATGGCTCCAAAAATTCTGGGACCATGATCCCAATGGTTACACTGGGATTGCAGCCAGTGGTGTCCTCCAGCACTAAACCCATCAGATTTGGAGGGATCTCATTTTTATGTGGGCAGGTGGGCGCAACTGCCACCACAGGTGCACCATCTGGCTTCTGTCAGCCCATGTGGCTAGAAAATCTAGCACATGCACGCCATGGAGGGGGTTGCTCCGACCCCCCTGACCCCAGCCACGTCACCCTTGGTAAGAGGGCCGATCAAGAACATTTAAAAAGAAAATCGTCTTCCATGGCCTGAACCCCACTAGGAAAGTTTACATTTGTCCACCTGAATGCAGCCGTTGCCGAATATTGCAAAGGAAGCCTCAAACAGTTATGCATTTGCAAATAGGGGACCTAGCACCTGTTTCAGGCACTGTAAGTAAAAATATATATATACCAATATGCCTTTTACTTAAACTGTTCTTGTCCTTTATAAAGGCCGCAAGGCTGTTGGTTCCAAAGTATAATAGCTTTATTGAAAAGTTATAACAAGTAACAAAGATTTTTAAAATACAAGAGTACAATCAAGTATGCTGGTTAGATTGATACAACCTGACTTATTGATCACGTAATTGCAGACTCCAGAGTGCACCACCGAAGGCCTGATTTTAATGGGCAGTCCAGCCGTGCCCCGAGAACAGTCTGGTTAGTTAGTGAAAAGCACCTCACTTATATATGTTTTAAATACAAAAAGCTCTGTATGTCTGAGCTTCCCATCAATCACCCTCTCTGTTTGAAAGGGGGGGCTATCAGTCTTACTCCCTTCCTCCGAATATTTGGCATAGCAACACTCCTTTCTGATTCGCACAGCCCTATCTTAACTCCCTTTTGCATTCCTCCAGTGATAGCACCATTAAGATGGCCCAGGTGCTTGTTAACCAAAAGGACTGTTTCTCTCACAAGGTTGTAGGAAGCTTGTTTTGATAAAGACAGCAAGCCCTTTGTTCACAGCTGACTAACATGCATTTTACTTTAACATAAGGTTTATAATAAGGTTTATAATTATATAGAAAGCTTGTATAGTGCTTTTCTTACAGGCGCGGGCCTTGGACGCCTTATTTTGCCTACTCCAATATGGCGGACGGCGCACTTCCAGCTCGTATTGAGCGTGTATTTTCTGCCCACCATATAGGAGGATTAGGCGCCCGTTTAGCACCCGAAAAACGACTGCAGCACCATTGAATTTCTAGGCCAAAGTGTATATAAATGGAATAAGTAATTATGGAAAGCTATTGGGCAGCATTAATGGATTCGGGAGGCAATAAGAGAGAAGGGGTAGAAGAATATGATGAAAAGACATGTTGGTGGGGTTGATCAATCAGAAAGGGGTTGACTTGTTGAACCTAATGGTCTTTTCCTGTCCCTAAAAATTCTTACATTCTTAATGTAAGGAATCTTACAACACCAGGTTATAGTCCAACAGATTTATTTGAAAATCACAAGCTTTCGGAGCTTACCTCCTTCGTCAGGTTCACTCACCTGATGAAGGGGATAATCTCCGAAAGCTTGTGATTTTCAAATAAAACTGTTGGACTATAACCTGGTGTTGTAAGATTCCTTACATTTGTCCACCCCAGTCCATCACCGGCATCTCCACATCATGCATTCTTAATGTCATTGAATCATGTAATTTAGTTAAGACCACTGTCTTTTTTCTTATCTGATCGCTAAGACTCCTAATAATAACTCTATACCTCCATTTGCTAGTAGTTCAACACAGATTTAATCTGTTGTTCTAGAGTCAAGTGACTAGTCTTCAATTTGCAGAGGTAATCAGAAATATACAATAATGATCTTAGAATTGATCTATCATCAATCATTCCTGAATACCTTGGAAAATACATCAGCACGGTTGCTACTAGCTGTATTAGTCACTACTTATTAATCAATCTGTTTTTAAATTGCTAATTACCATAGCTAGTTCGAGGTGTAGTAAAATCATGAACTAATTGCCTACTACCCACTCACTGCAGCATGTTTACCACAATCTTTCTAGATGTGAAATGCTGTACATATATAAATATAAAATAAGGGATATCACTGTCTGAAAGTGTTTATGCAACAGATTTTTTTAAATGCAGATTTGAGTTATTCTTCATGGAACCAAAAGAGCTATGCGGGTTCAAGTATATGATTAGATTGGAAACGCGTCAAACAATCAAAATGCTGCAAGAGCAAGGATTCTTTTAATTCGAAAAAGCAACAATTTTGAAATATACATATTAATAAGCTAGCATGTTGAAACTAGGGAAATCTGAGCCTTTAATGTAACTGCTGAAATTTTCTTTCACCATCCTCATAGTAAACACCATTAGACAAGTTTTAAAAATGGTTTTCAGCCAAACATATAAAAGCAGCAATTATCATAATTTATCACCTTAGTGAGCCTCTTGACCCCATAAAAAACGGATGTTTCTCTGAAACAGTTATGCTGAGTGGAAACTTTAAGGGTGGATCTTAACTCAGGATGGGAATCAGGTGTGCGGGGGCCAGACTGGGTGGCTAACCGTCTGCCCCCCCCTGCCAGAATGTTAGACACAGGAGATTTTAACTCCTGGGCCTCATTTACATGCTCCGACTCTGACTCCCACCTGAAGCAAGTGGGAATTAGCCCTCTAGAATCCAGGGGGGTGCAGGTGGTAGCTTTTAACTGGCTCTGCTGGGCTGAAATGGGGTGGTAGAACTTCGAAAATCATGGAGAAGAACTTAACACCCAGTTCCCATTCCCGAACTGACGGATGACATTTCTTTTTGGGTCCTTCACAAAGGCGGATCAGGCACCCACCTAAAGCAGACAAGAGCCTCGTTTTTGTATTTAAATCGGAGCCTATGTCATCAATAGGACCCTAATGCCATTGTAGTTGTGGTAGTTTCTCTACATTCTGAAAGTCATGGATGTACTTTGACACCCCCTTGAAAAGCCCACAGACTTTCCATATATGATGATAGATGCTCCATGCCTGTAGGTCACAGAGGAAACAAGTATGCTTTAATTCACCAAAGTCTGATGACATTTGTTTCCTGTTGTAGCCAAAGTTCCTTAACAGTTTTCCCTGCTGGAAACTTGCTTTGTCTATAACAAAATAACTCTTGATCCTCTAGCAATTGACAGTGGCCTGTAGATAGTATATCATTTACAGCTTGCTCCTTGTAGTTTCTGGTAAGGGTTTACCCAGGTGCCCGTTTCAATTCAAAGAACATTTTTCTGCGTTTAATGAAGTATGCTGGGTCCTGACACTGTTCACACTATCAGTGACAACCTCTTATGCTTGCATCTGTACTGTGCTATGTCATTTGACCAGCTGCCCCCAAAATATCCATTTGGTGCTGCATTATGGAGGCTATGAGTGCCTGCAAGGCTTCCTCCATAAACTGTACTTTACTTTGCTGTCTTACAGCTGCCATTGCCGACAGGTCTTGCTCACTCAACAGCCATTATAACAGGCTTTCAGCCCTGAAATACTGGTTAAGTGCCTCATCATTGCTTCAACCATGTTCACATTGGCTCCAGACAATTTCATGACCAGTAGTGGATTGGGTTGCACTGAAAGCATTACAAGCAAGATAGGAAGCAGGTACAAACTCATAGCAAGAAACAATTAGTAATGAAGTTAGCACATTTTTTATGTGCTAAAAGTAATTTCTAGACCACTGTAGATAATCGCAGGGTTGGACTAGTTGCAAAGATACATTCTCTTCCTTGCAGATAAAAGAGCACCAAGGACCACAGGGACCTTGTATAGTGCAACTGAGTGGGATTGCCAAATCGGTTTAAATTGCTATATTGACTAATATTTTATATCCTTAGGGAAGGCTCAGAAACTGTCTGTTATTTGTAGATTAAGGAATTTATTTTGCTTTTCTTTGGTGGTGTTTTGAGCTCATTGAGATTAGGGAAATATCAGGGGTTGGGAATGTAACATTCTCACTCTTTGTGAAGTAGTATTGAACACTCCCAGGTTAGAAACTTACTCAATCTTCTGCAAATTGGCTGCCATGTTTCCTTTCATTACAATAGTCACTACAATTCAAAATGAAGTGCTCTGGGACATTTTAAGGTTGTGAAAGATGCTATATAAATGCAAGTTCTTTCTTTCTTATGCAATAATATGCCTCACAAGAACAATGCATACTTAGACATTTCCACTTCCAAATTTGTTGTCTACTGGAGTGAGTTTACCAATTAGTGCTGAATTATGGAAAAGTGTTTTAACTAAGAACTAATAATCACTTGTAATTGTGCCAAGACTACCCAGTGTCAAATCACTGCATCATCCAGTAAGGTTATCACAAACCATATGTGTAATGAGAACAAAAATAATCTACAGGGGATGGCACCAAATTGTAGTTACTTCTGATTATTATTTTGTTCTTTCTTGGAACAGATGCTAAATGCATTCCTAATATTCTATACTGCTTCATCTCATTGGGGCTAGAACATTGCAATTCCCTTGTTATTTGATGACTATTTCAAGCAATCATAATACACGTATCTATGTTCACTATATCACTGGAGAGCAAAGGTGAACTGTTATGAATTGGGTTAAAAATTTGTACACTAATCGTCACACAGCATAATTTGGCCATAGTGCTTCTTTTGGTCCAAATTAAGCTGTATACTGAAGGGGTTATTTCAACTTACAAGATGAAAAATTCTGTAGGGCCAAATTATAGGTGTGCAATGACAACTATTCAAAAATGTGGTTAGCAATAAACCGTGAACTCAGCACTTGTTTTTATAAAAATGTATTCTTGGAATATGAGCGTCGTTAGTAAGGTCAACATTTATTGCCTATCCCAAGATGCCCTTGAGAAAGTGGTGGTGATCCTGTGGTTGACTGACTACCTCTTATCTAGGCCTGTGCAGTTTTTGTCTTTCAAGACACAATTGAAAGTTTATAGAAGCCTCTTAAATGTAATCTGTACTCATTTCTAGCTAACCGTTCTCCTTAGAACTTTTTTCTCCCATAAGAAACATATTTTCTGTTGCTATATGTTATTCCTCCTTTCCCACAAGTTCATTTTAGCAGCTCTGGTGCAAAATGATTTTTAAAATTTCAATGAGCCTGAGATAGCGAAAGAAAGCTAAGTGCATATTATGGTTCCAGCTAGACCTTGGGGGAGTGAAACCCCAATAAACAAACATCTGTGAGTGCAGTATTTCTCATATTTATTTCAGTTACTGCCAGTAATTTGCTTAACTTCATGGCAGAAGCACTGACGCAGAACAGAGGTTTCTGAGACTGGATGAAATTGTGAATATTTGGGGTGTTTTACAACAATTGCCAGCTCAAATTACATTCAGTAATATAATAGAGAAACTATGTAAATACCTTCCATTATATACTGCCTTATTAGAATATGCTTGTTATAAGAACATAAGAACATAAGAAATTGGAGCAGGAGTAGGCCAATCGGCCCCTCGAGCCTGCTCCGCCATTCAATAAGATCATGGCTGATCTGATCCCAACCACAAATCTAAAGAACACAAGAAGTAGGAGCAGGACCCGGCCACACAGCCCCTGGGCCCTCTGCGCCACCCACAGGGCATTGACCGATCCGAACTCTGCTTCATGTCCAATTTCCTGCCCGCTCCCCACAACCCCTAATTCCCTTTACTTCTAGAAAACTGTCTATTTCTGTTTTAAATTTATCTAATGATGTAGCTTCCACAGCTTCCTGGGGCAGCAAATTCCACAGACCTACCACCCTCTGAGTGAAGAAGTTTCTCCTCATCTCAGTTTTGAAAGAGCAGCCCCTTATTCTAAGATTATGCCCCCTAGTTCTAGTTTCACCCATCTTTGGGAACATCCTTACTGCATCCACCCAATCAAGCCCCTTCACAATCTTATATGTTTCAATAAGATCGCCTCTCATTCTTCTGAACTCCAATGAGTAGAGTCCCAATCTACTCAACCTCTCCTCATATGTCCGCCCCCTCATCCCCGGGATTAACCGAGTGAACCTTCTTTGTCCTGCCTCGAGAGCAAGTATGTCTTTTCTTAAGTATGGAGACCAAAACTGTATGCAGTATTCCAGGTGCGGTCTCACCAATACCTTATATAACTGCAGCAATACCTCCCTGTTTTTATATTCTATCCCCCTAGCAATAAAAGCCAACATTCCGTTGGCTTTCTTGATCACCTGCTGCACCTGCATACCAACTTTTTGATTTTCTTGCACTAGGACCCCCAGATCCCTTTCCAGTCTCTCGCCATGACTGCCAGTGACAGCATTATAGAGAAGGGCTGCTATTAATGACTGCCAATTTCATGCAGGACATCGGGATGATTTTCAATGCAGTAACGGAGCAATGGCTCTGCTTTTTCTTACAGTACTTTTGAAATGATGTCAAAAATAAGGCAGGGATACAGAGATACTTTAACCATGAAGATTTCAAATGAAATTGGTTTATTAGCCGTAGATTGGAAAAGCTAATTTTTTGTTTGACAACTGTGCAAGTGAGCATCAGAATCCCCAGTGTTAATGAAAGTGACGTGAATGCTGGTTTCATGCACCATTCATGCCATTATAAACTGTAGAGTTTGAGTATTAATGAGGAGGACACTCTTGCACACAGGAAATCAGTTCAAGGGCATTGAGACTATCCTTTCCAGAAAAAATGGAGACTGAATGCTATTTCAAATTTTACATTTCTGTTTCAATTTAAATTTATAAATCACAGTGTCGGCCACAGGTAATCAAGAGGGGCAATTGTTGCTGTGAGATGCACATCTTAAATCACAGCCACCTACACTGAATATGAATGTGCCAGATCTTAAATTAATAACAATAGCAACTTTAAAAAAAAACTTAATCTATTTAAAATATATTAAAATTATTGAGACTTCCTGTTTGTCACACCCATGTCTTGTTAACCCAATTTAGTTACAATGTAGTAATACTTTTCTGTTAACTCCTATGCTGGGAATTTCCCCGGGGGTTCTCCCGATCAGCCACCATTACTTCAGCGGAGAATTGACGGAAACCACAGATGGATGTGTAATTTTCAGTGCCGGAGAGGTTGTTTGGCAGTAATAAAGACTTACCGTGCTGTTAAAAAGGTACTTAGACTGAAAAGGACAAGCCCTAACTTTCTGTGGTGAATTTAGTTCGTATCTACCATGTAAGTACAGGAACTTCATGTTGTTCAATGTATTTGAATGATGGTCAGACAGCGAGATGCAGTTTTCATAAAGCTGACGGTGGAACAGCACATCTCGGACAGCAACTTCCGGATTTTCAGGTTTAACTGCGCATCTGCCCTCGCCTGAAGTTGCAGTGCGATTTGCGCATAAATAACAGTGAGTGCCATTAGCCTCACTGTTATTCTGACAGTAAATTCTGGCCCAATATTTATGTATATATATATATTTATATAGGAGGAGAGAGAGAGAGAGTGGCCTGCCGAGTTGCCAATCAAAGATACCACTTTGAGTGAAATGCTATTCCCTTGATGTGGTAGCTTGTGGAACCTGTGTGCCAGTTCAGCTAAATCACCTGCCAGGAACGTTATGAACATCCATAAAAGACGATTCTGCATCACTTTTATCTTTCAGGATTCCAACTTCCTCTAAATGCCTTTTACTTTCTTTACTCGTTCATGGGAGTGGGTGTCGCTGACAAGGCCAGCATTTATTGCCCATCCCTAATTGCCCTCGAGAAGGTGGTGGTGAGCCGCCGCCTTGAACCGCTGCAGTCCGTGTGGTGAAGGTTCTCCCACAGTGCTGTTAGGAAGGGAGTTCCAGGATTTTGACCCAGCGACGATGAAGGAACGGTGATATATTTCCAAGTCGGGATGGTGTGTGACTTGGAGGGGAACGTGCAGGTGGTGTTGTTCCCATGTGCCTGCTGCCCTTGTCCTTCTAGGTGGTAGAGGTCGCGGGTTTGGGAGGTGCTGTCGAAGAAGCCTTGGTGAGTTGCTGCAGTGCATCCTGTGGATGGTGCACACTGCAGCCACAGTGCGCCGGTGGTGAAGGGAGTGAATGTTTAGGATGGTGGATACTTATAATACTTCAAACATGTTTTAGTATTATTCTTAATGTTTTTTTGTTATACTGATCTCCTGTATCCTTTTAGTCCCTCTAATATCTCCTTTAATCTGTTAGAGGAAATTCCTATACCTCTCCCAGAATTCTACCCTCCCTTTCCCTTGTAATCTCTGTATAGTTTGATTTTTCTTTCGTATTCCTATCTTAATTGGCTTTTCATCTAGTAGTATGAAAATGATAAATAATCAGATGGTTTTCCCACCAAGAGGAGTCCTGGGGAAGGTGATGATAAATGGCTATCTTCTATTAACACTGTCAGAATCATTAGCTCTAGGAAGCAGCTCTGAAGAGGTTACGGTCCAGCCCAATTATTCAAATACAGACATTTCTATTAAACTCTTTAACCTGGCTTACTTGTGTCATATTTATTTACAAACTATGGACTACTGTTACAAAACCATCTTTGCGTTCCTGAATGTAATATTCTACTTTCAAAGTGTAAGCCCATTTTGTTTGATGGGTAAAATTTGAGTTATACTCCCATTGCATCATACAGAACACTAGAGTCATGAATCATATTTAAAGATTGAACAAAAGGACTATCGTGTATCTTTTTTTAAACAAACTTATTACAAATAAATAACTGATAGAATGGACAGATTGGTAATCCTTCCTGTACTGAAAGGACACCGCTGACAGAATTCTTTCACTGATACATGTACTTATTGTAACATATTAAAAGAAAACAAATCAAGACAACAGAGCAGGCAACTCATAGCTCTGTAACTAGTACAAAAGAGATCAGACAATTCCAGAAATTCTTCAATCAACACACCTATTGTTCACAATTTACATTAACGATTTGGATTCTGGAATCAGAAGTACAATTTCAAAATTTGCGGACAACACCAAATTGGGGGGTGTAGTTAATACAAAGAAAGAATGTATCAAAATGCAAGAGGATATTAATAAACTTGCAGAATGGGCGTGAAATTGGTAAATGAATTTCAATATAGATAACTGTGAGGTGGTGTATTTTCATAGAAAGAATAAGGAGGCCACATACTGCTTGGATAATAAGAGGTTAAATTGGATAATCCTCAAAAGCAGGCATGGGGTTGGCATTCCACGATTAAGCTGTGCCTGGTCGTTGAGATGCAGGCAGCATGTAACATTCATGCTGCCTGGTGATTTACCTGCTATCTGCGAGCAGCTAGGCCAAGCTGCGCTGTTGAGTGGCTGCTCACCAGCAGGGGGCCCCGATAACGCAAGTGGCTAACATCATGTAAAGGCAGCCTGCACCTCTTATTTGCAAAATATAAGATACGGATCCGCACAGAGATTGAACAGAGATCAGACATCACACGTAAAACACAGATGCAGTTTCCGTCGCTATGTTTACAAACTGTTGAGTTATGTTAAAACATTGAATAAAGTTTGCACACTACTAAATCCCACATCCTCCAATCTGCATGCCAGATCTCACCAATCTGCCGATCTGAGTTTGTACCGAGAGAGTGTGCACCAAGGTTCTCTGCTGAAGCACTAGAGGCCTTGGTGCAAGAGGTGGTCAGAAGGAGGGGCATCCTATATCCGCAGGGGGGCAAGAGGCCCTCCAGACATATCCTCAAAAGGCAGTGGGAGGCAGTAGGAGACAAAGTCAATGCCAGGCGCATGGCACCACGAACATGGATGCAGTGCAGGAAGAAGTTCACTGCTTTGACACGAGTGGTCAAGGTGAGTGAGGTCAACTGTGAAGTGGCAACTCCTACCAACTGCACCACTAGCTGCAAGCACTGCTCCACCCACTGCACCCCCCCCATCACCCACCTACCAACTAACTTTTTCAATCAGTACTCAACTCTTCCAATCTGTGTCCTGGCCCGGACCTCTCTTCCTGATAGCATGTTCCAGATGTTGACCACCTTTCAGCTCAAAATTAATCTGAAGCTGTGCCCTCTTGTCCTGTGGTCTGGCACTTCTGAAAGTATTGTTTTGGATTTAGTTTTGCTATTCCTTTAAATATCGTACCTAAGTTTGTAATATCTCTCTTAAAACATCTCTTTTTGAGGCTGAGGGGCACTTACTTATGAAATAGTTCCTTATAGCTCTTCCTTTTGACACTGTGGATCATTACTATCATCTGTATTGTCTCTAGGGCCTAAATGGTTCCTAGTGATCAGAACTCTACACAGTACTGTCGATGAGAATGACCCCTGGGGATTTTAACTCAATTGATTTGGCAATATAGCCCAGCATCCTATTTGCATTGCTTACTATCACCTCACACTATTTAGACATGGTGAGTAATGAGTTTATCACCATCCATAGGGTTTTCCCCTTTTAATTCCTAACTCATGGATCATGCGCGCCTCCTATTTTTACTTCCAATATGCATTACTTTGCATTTGTCCATATTGAACTTCATTTGCCACTAATCAGCCTGGATCCATCATCAAGTTCAGTATCACAAGTAGATGGGTGGGTTAGCATAGTAAAATATTAAAATTAAATGATTCAGTCTCTTGCTCTCTCAAAATCTGAGTAAATGATTACAAAAATCAACCATGGCGAGAAGTAGAGCAGCAGAGTTCCACTCGCTTACCTCCTCACTAGAAAATCCCAAAATGCAGCAAGAGTTAAAAAATAACAATTCAAGTTTCTGCTGTAAACCAAAATTTGTATCAGTTGATATGGGGCTAAACATGAGTTTCTTGTGTAATTGTTTGCTGGAATGGGGACTTATTCGGATAACTTACTAAGGTTTTCTAATTTATGCTGTGCTACTTATTTGGGGTTGTGCAATGATTAGAATTGAGTCCTCATTATTTAACTACTTAAAATTCCTTTAGAAATAAAGATCAAGATTCTGTTGAATAAAGTGGTTAGTTTAGTAAGCAGACACAGAAGTCCGTATAATTATTCTGTAACTTAATGTAAATGAAAAGAATCAATATTCATTATTTTCTTACAATTATTGCTGTGGAGAAAGGATTACATTTCTGTAGAAGTGAAACTAGTGAGATCAAATGAGATAGAGGAGCAATGCATCCACCTCCAGAATTCTACACCAAATATGGTATGATAAATGATCCATTAGCCTGAGTCTTCACCCCACTCCTCCTCCCTAAACCTAAGCTCAGCTGCAGAGCTACCAATTTGAAAATAAATCATTGTAATGCGGCTATAGAGCAAGGTGGACCAGTTTAAACCATCCAGTACCACAACTGGAAAATTATCAGCTGCTTGGTGCTAAACTATCATTTTGCTTGCTTTGTTAAGGCTATTTTTTTTACATAGCAGTTACTGAATTTTGTACCATTAAAGCACTGGCATAGAAAATGAACATGATGTCACAAGACTAAATGTGGAATCACAAAAATCGTGCATAGTTTACAGATTTTAAAAGTCAGTGGAATCTTGGATACTTTTACGGAGGCTGTATACATAAAAGTACCAAATCTTTGAGATTTGCCATAGCTTCAGGAAATAGACTTTGAATGGGTACTGCTGTCTTCACAATATTCAGAACATTAAGCATTACTAAGGCTAATGATTTATCATGGGAAATTTTGCCCCAAATCACAGAGCAAGTTACAGGTATAATAACAAAAACTTGCCTTTATAGTGCCTTTTACATAGAAAGATTTCCCAAGGTGCTTCACAGAAGGGTGAGGCAAATATTAATGCCAAGCCAAAGAAGGAGATATTAGGAGGGATGACTAAAAGCATGTACAAGAGGACGGTCTCAATCTTAGTGACAAAGAAATCCATGAGCTCCCTGCACGTTGTTGGAGGTGGGGGTGGAAGGGGCAGGGGAGAGGGGTTTAAGGAGACAGTTTGTAGTGAAGAAAAAGAGCCAAATGTTCTCTTTGCATTCCAGCATTATCCTGGAGTAGTGAATGGTTTTGGCAGAGGATAGCAAGACCCGATAGTGCTTGGTGTGGTCCAGCCAGATTTGGTGATGAATAGCTAAACCAGTTGTGCACCAGATACATTCCAGTCTTTGTCCCTTGGACTTGAGAGAGTGAAAGTAAGGGCCATACCAGGGAAATGACTGGTTGGGAATGAGTAAGGGTTTTACTGGGGACAAAGGCATCAAAGGCAGAGGTGAGGGTGTGATTGAGCAGGTTGATGGATGCAGAAGTGTGGCAAATGGAGGGAAGGAGGACAGGAGGGAAGTGAACTCAGAGGAGAGAGGGCAAGGTGAGTTGAGATGGTGATTGAAATTGTCGAGGATGAGTACTCGCTCAGTGCAGAGGCTGAGCAGGTAAAATCGGGAAAGTCACACCTCTCCCTGAAGGCGAGCTCCAAGTAGGGTTGAGTGTCTGCGTGCCCTTCTCCTGTACTCTATTACAACCACTCGTGTTCCTCAGTTAAGTTATCAGAGCAAGCACCCAGCTCAACTCAGATCGGGCAAAAAAAGTTCACAAATGGACATCGTTCCCTTTTCCTACCCAACTCCCACTTTAGTACTGGCTCCTGCTGTTCTCTCTCACCTTATTCCTGAATTTAGTGCTTCACCTGCCACTCTCATCCTGCTAGTTTTGCCCAAAGTAGTATATCAAACTACTCCTGGGCAAAATCACACTTGTTACAAAAGGTTGTAAAAATCCCATGAGTAAATTACTAGAACATTTAAAAAAGTAGTTTGATTATAGTTTTGCATTTTAGGGGAAATCGTCAGCATTACTTTTTGACAAAGCTTTCTTTTTGTTATGAAAACACATGGCCTAATAATGCATTCCACATTAGAAAATGGGCCGTTATGAAAATATTGTGTCACTTGCAGGTGATGTCATTGCAGGCCAATTTTCTCAGGCATGGCTGTTGTATTCAGACTCCCCATGCAAAATGGTGGTGGTTCTTCTTTAAAGGGGCACCGTCTTTAAAGGCATTTGCCAAAGATATAATATATTTCTTTGCCAAACATTTGATGATACAATTTGTCTTAAAATATATAATTACATTGCAAAAATGTTATTGCATTGTTTGTGTATAATGTAATTGCAATGATATATTTCCTCCATCCTGCCTCTTTAAGCTTTATATTTGTATGAGAAATTGCACATGATGAGTGTGAGTGGAAAGTGATTTGCTACACTGATTGGGATTCTATACTTTGATCTGTAACTACAAATCCCAGACTGGTTTGAGGCAGATAGCTGGAGTTTGGGTCCCAGCCAGACAGAACCCTGTTTACATTAGCTCCTGTCTGGCTGGAATTTTAAATGCATCAATACATACACGTGCAGAGTTGTCCCCCTGAAGTTAGAAATGTAAATGTTTATAGAATGGAGGGGAGAATCCCCATTCTCTAAACATTTAGATGGGGTTAAGGCAGGTTTCCAAAGTGACCTGGTTTGACATTGCACTGGATTTACACGACATGCGGTGTTCAATCCAAATGGCGTAAGACTCAGGGAGACTCATTCTTCGTGGCCCGAGTCAGGTCAGACTCTGACTCCGCATTCACACTGCCAGTTCGGGATCAGTGCGGAAATCACTTCGCATTGATGCTAAACTGGCAGTGTGAATGGAATTCATTGCTTTCACCTTGATCGCCTCTTGAATCTGACTACTTCTGAGTCCTCCTGGGAAGTGCCATCAGCAGCAAAGTCTGGGTGGAAGTAATTACCTCTCCAGCCTGTTCTTTTGTGTTATTTGTCTCTATTTGAGGCTTAAGATCTAAACATTGTCAGTCTGAAACCCAAACTCGTTCTAAACACTGAATGAGATCAGCATCAAAACAAATACAAAGGCGCCCCTCACTGGGAGGACACCGACTGACGCTGAACATCTCCTCCCCACGCCACCAACAGTGACAAGTGCCCTCACACACGTAAACGCACAGCTATCTCCTTATCCCTCCGTGTAAACTCATTCCATAGACTCCTATCCCTGGCTGATACTAATCCGTTTGAAGAAGACAGTCAGCGTTCAGCAACATCCAGTCAGTCACACCCTGGTCACACAGCCGGAGAGCGGCTCTCCAGCCAATACAGACCCAAACTCTTGCTGCCCGATTAGACCGTGCTGGAGATATTGGGGAGTGAGAATCTGCCAGAGCCTTTCAACTGCAACAACTTGCATTTCATCCAACAATTCCAGCCTACTTCACTTCCACACGTCCATGGCAATATGATCCTGTGCAACGGGACAGCGGTCAAAGACTGGATCACTTTTCTTTCTCGGATTTTACCCGTTGTGAACAAGACAGCAAATTTGGTGCAAAAAACTGTGGAGACGACGACGTCGGTGGTGAGTGTGCTGGGTCCGGGAGAGGGCGATTATAACCCAGCTGTGAATGCTACCAACTCCACCGGTGGGATGGAGCATCTGTTCCAATATTCTTTCTCCGACAACGAATTACTGTACAAGGAATACAAACCTCCGTCTCGGGATGCCATCCCTTTGCCAAAGGCTGTGCTTTACCTGTTGATGGCAGCGTTGGTGGTGGTGGCTGTGGCTTATGCTATTGTTGGGCACCTCATCAAGGACCTTGTCCATGACTTTGTGGGTGAGTAGTTGGATTCATCAATGACTAATTAAAACGGCATAATGTATATCTTGTTCCCAACATTAAAAGTTTATGAGGGAACTTAATCAAATTCGATTCTTTTCTGTTTTTTAACACCCATCCAAACTAACCGGACGGATAATTATATTCGAAGCCACAGTTAAAAATCATAGACCCACAATCGTGACTATTTTCTCAGTAATCTCCCCTTCTATTATCTCAATAATGGTTTCTGAATGCTCTCAACAGTTTACTTATAACTAAAAGGTCGCAATAACAAAAAGGAGACTATGAATTACATCTACTGACAACTTAAACGCTGAAATCCTTAAGGTATAATCCTTTAATATAAATTCATTTTAGTTTTTCACATCTTTGCCCTTCGAATTAAACAGCACATAGCTCTTGTACTCAAAATCCGATGGCTGTGTGGTTGGATGCTGAGATACTTCCTTGGCTTTGTGTTCATTGTTGCATTTGCCCGTTATATAGCATTGTTATATAGCACCTAAACGGACATGGATTCTTTGTTGTCTTTGATCACGCACCTTAGGTCAAACCCCGTTTTATTTCATTAACATATCTTCGTTGCTTAAAAGCTTGCACAGAATAACAAATATATAATCAAAGTCAGACCAATTTAGAAACAGGTGATTTATTAAAAGAAACCTGGATACACACCCATCAAACTGAAATAAAGATAAAATATAATTTACAAAACCAGGAACCTGTAATCATAGTAAAACAATGCAGCATTTAAACAGCATAAAATTAAAAGGGGTCAACTTTATAATTAAATATATAGTATAAGCTCCTCCCCCCAACAATACAGACAACACAATGTTATTTCACCCACAAACATTTGCCTTGTCTAGCTGGGTATGAAGGCAATGCTTGGGCTGCTTGTTTTGATCGGTTTAACTATCTAAATCAGAAATCTAAATTCTAGAACAGTAGCGTCGACACGATTTTAAAACGCAAAGCAGAAAAGAGACACCGAGTTAAGTACTAGTCATATTGTAATAGCTTTTTACAAGTCAAAGAAGCTAAGAGTTAATATTAATCTACATTCTACATTTCAGATTATTCCCAATGAATTTCCTCTAAACGGGAGTTGGTGCCATTTGGGGAAGTGTTATTTTTGTCAAATTAACGTCAACTATCAACACAAAATAAGGTTTTTAAACTCCGTTGTGTTTCTTGACACAAATGATGTAGTCGCATTGACAGAGTAAAAGAGACTTGCCAAACACTTTCACCTGTAACATATCCATTTAAAGGTACTAGCAGTGTAGCATACAATTCGAATATTTTTTTATTTTATAGTCAATTATTGATAATGTAGGTGTGGCTAACTTATTGAGTCAAATTATTTTTTCCAACAGCTGAGTCTGCTATTTTAAAACAGTTTTGAGTTAAGAAGAATAGCTTTTTTCTTAAGATTTTTTTTTTGTGGTGAAATTCATCCAACTTTATCAGAGTTTGTTTGCTGTAATTTCAAAGTTACCATAAGATACCTAGTCTTAGAAACCCAAATACTGGCCCATTTTGCCATTAAAAAGTGGAGCACTTTCATTAATCATTATATCAACTCATAATGCACTCACCTCCGAACAGTCTATGTCTGTTAAAATAATTTCTTAAAGTCAGTAGGCAGCTGAAGGATGAGATTGTGTGTTATATATTTGTAGGATTACAGTATTAAAAACAGCTGTAAATTCCCCTGACCTGGAATGGTGAGTAGGAGAGATGCTTTACTCTTCTCCATTGTTTGATAGAGACTTTTTAAAAAAAAGCTGGTAGGCACCAGTCACTAACTTATTGTGTATAAAATCAGTCAAGCCTTCAGGGAAAAACTATATAACATGCGTGAACATAAACTGATGCCTCAAATATAGATCGCTCCTGTTTTGGTAGTTTAGCCAATGTTAGATTTCCTTTATTTCATCTATAATACCATATCCAGGATGTTTGGCAAGGTTCTGTAAAGTGAAGCAGGATGTTATGGAGTGAGAGAATTCATTTTGAAATGTAAATACTTGGGAATGATTACAAGGCAGAGATCTCACTGAGAAGTTCAAATGGTTTCTTTTTAAATTATGCTGCATGGAATTTTTCTTTAAAGTGGGGCATTTAAGTTTGGGTCCTTTTGCCAGTGAGAGGTATTATGGTGGACATTAATGACCAGTGCAATCCACTTAGTTAACAGGATGTCAACTATTACAAAATAGCTAGTGTGACATAATCACTGCAAAATGACCAAGTGATAATCTGCAGATGATTAGCAAAGAAAAAATGATTCAAACCTGAGTCTTCCTTAGCTTCTCACTGGTTTTCAATAGCACTCTGTGATTCAGTGTCTACTAATGTGCAGTCACAGCTGTTACTTAGGTAAACATGGTAGCCAATTAGCACACAGACAGTAAATGGGATGAATGACTAGATAATCTGTTTTTTTTGGAGATGTATCAATAGAATATTTTACATTTCTTTACCTCTACCTGACTAGGCAGATAGGACCTGCTTTTAACATGTCAACCAAAAGATGGCAACTCCCTTAGTACTGCATTGAAATGTCAACCTAGATAATGTGCTTATGTCCATACAAAAGTCATTCCTTATGATAAGCAATGCTTTAATCTAATCAGTTTTAAATGGAATTCATTGCATTCACTGATAAGTCATGTTCTAAGTCATCTTGAATAGGTCATGTTGTCTTGAAAATTAAATAATAACGATGACGGTAATGATATCAACAATAATAATTCCTGCAGGTATTGGAGGTGAGGAATGGAAGTTATTGTGGAGACATGTAATGCGTTTGAAACACTGTGATTTTATTTTAAAGATACTCTAAAATGGGTATAAAGTTTGCAAATTGTTTCATTAATGAAACAAAAGAGAGAAACTACTGATCTCTACCGAAATATATAAATTTGGAGAAAGCTGACACTTTTGTAAATCAAATAAAATATTTGTATATTGCAACCTAAAAAAAATAACAAAAGCATATCAACAGCTTGTAGAAAGACCACGTAATTCCACCTCTGCAGCTTTGCCCACCTTTGCTCTTATGCCGCTGAAATAGTCACCCATGCCTTCATTATCTTCAGGCCGGACTTCTCCAATGCTCTCCATCGGACTCCTGAGCTTTTTTTTTATTCGTTCACGGGATGTGGGCGTCGCTGGCAAGGCCGGCATTTATTGCCCATCCCTAATTGCCCTTGAGAAGGTGGTGGTGAGCCGCCTTCTTGAACCGCTGCAGTCCGTGTGGTGACGGTTCTCCCACAGTGCTGTTAGGAAGGGAGTTCCAGGATTTTGACCCAGCGACAATGAAGGAACGGCGATATATTTCCAAGTCGGGATGGTGTGTGACTTGGAGGGGAACGTGCAGGTGGTGTTGTTCCCATGCGCCTGCTGCCCTTGTCCTTCTAGGTGGTAGAGGTCGCGGGTTTGGGAGGTGCTGTCGAAGAAGCCTTGGCGAGTTGCTGCAGTGCATCCTGTGGATGGTGCACTGCAGCTCCATCTACCTAAGCTCCAGCTGATCCAAAATTCCCTGCTAAACTGCCCACAACTTATCCTCTACCAAGTCATGCTTCCCCATCACCTTTGTCCTAGCCAACCTCAATTGGCTGCCCTCTCCCCACTGTCTTGAATTCAAAATCCTCATTTATAAATCCCTTTACATCCTTGCACTACCTTGTCTCTGCAATCAGTTCCATGTATCTATTATTCTCGAGATAATCAATCTCACGTATTAGCTTGGCTCAGTGGTAGCCTCAGATTCAGAAAGCTGTGGGTTCAAGCCCCATTCTAGGAACTTGAGCATTGAGCGAATGCTGCTTTGTTGGATGTGCCAATTTTGGATGAAACATTAAACTGAGGCCCCATCTGCCTGTTCTACAATAACAACAACTCGCATTTATCTAACGCCTTTAAAGTAGTAAAACGTCTCAAGGTGCTTCACAGGAGCATTATCAAACAAAATTTGACACTGAGTCACATAACAAGATATTAGGACAGGTGACCAAAAGCTTGGTCAAAGAGGTAGGTTTTCAGGAGCGTCTTAAAGGATGAGAGAAATAGAGAGGCGGAGAGGTTTAGGGAGGGAATTCCAGAGCTTCGGTCCTAGGCAGCTGAAGGCACGGGCTGTCAATGGTGGAGTGATCAAAATCGGTGATGCGCAAGAGGCCAGAATTGGAGGAGTGCAGAGATCTAGCTGGTTGGTAGGACTGGAGGAGATTACAGAGATAGGGAGCAGCAAGGCCATGGACAGCTCTGAAGACAAGGATGAGAACTTTAAAATTGAGACATTGCCGGACTGGGAGCCAATGTAGGTCAACAATCACACGGGCGATGGGTGAATGGGACTTGGTGCGGGTTGAGGATACGGGCAGCAGAGTTTTCGATGAACTGAAGTTTATGGAGGGTGGAAGAAGGGAGGCCGGCCAGGAGAGCATAGTCAGGTGGATGTCTAAGATCCATAGCACTACTCAAAAAAGAACAGGTTCTTGTATCAACCAAAACTGGTTGTCATGTTTTGGGGTTTCTTGATGATTTTTTTCTTCACCTTTGAGTTACGTTTAGGTGTTGCATTTTAAAATAAAGTGAATTTGCACAGATTTAAAAATAAAATACCCCTGACAGGTCGCAGGCATTGAGATATTTATTACAGCCAGGTGAGCCTGTTTGTGGAATGTCACAACTGATACAATGACGGTTAATTGTCTCATTAGCCCATTAGCCTGGATGGCACCCATTTATTTTGAGAACAGCATGAGATGTTCTCTTTAAACCCGCACCTGTTTTATTGACAGGTCTGCTGGTGAATCGCTGACTAGGGAGGAAGTCAGTGTCACACCCCACCTCCCCTCCCTTCCAGGGAAAGGGGGCACATGGGCAGTCAGATTTTAATAAACAACTGCGAATTGTAGGCCTGGGGCCCACAACTGAAAGTTAAATTCCTGGAGGTTAGTTTTTGGAAGTAGATATTTAGAAAGAATGTTAGAATGCAATAAACAAGTATGCCAGCCCACAAAAGGGTCACAGCGTTTGGTTTATTATTGTTGCTTATTTTTCGAGGAGAGAAGTGAGATTGAGTGGAGTAAATGGAATTTGCTTTGACTGTTGCTCTGTATATTCAGTTGCTATCTGAGAAATAAAGCAGCTGAACAATTTGTATCTAGTGTAGTCTCATCAAAAGTTGGAGAAGTTTAGATCTGAAGTTTAGGAGTCCTATTGTTACACCCAAGGATTACGCTATTGTATAATTAGGTATTGCACATTACAGCACCACCCCTGAACTTAAGCTGTTTGGACTGTCTACAGGAGTGAACATCATTACTGTAACCAAGAATATTGATGGCAGAACTGAAACTTATAACACTAGTCATTTATCTCTTTGCAGTCTGTGGGATCTTGCTGTGTACAAATTGGCTGCTATGGATGTCCACATTTCAACAGTGACTACACTTCAACATAATTCGTTAGCTGTAAAATGCTTTGAAAGAAAGAACTTGAATTTTTTAATGCCTTTCATGACCCCAGGATGTCCCAAAATACTTCACAGGCAATGAAGTACTTTTGATGTGTAGTCACTGTTAACATGTAGGGAAACACAGAGCTTACTATCCTCCCACCCAGCAGTGGAGCGAGATAAGAAATAGTGAAAGGGGAAAAAGGGGAGAGAGAGAGAGAGACAGAAAGAGACAGACAGTAAGGGGGAGAAAGGTAGAAGAGTGGAGTGAGAGCAAAGGAGGTAGAGAAAAGAGAGGCGGAGAGAGAGTGAGATGGAGAATTGTGGTAGAAGAAAAGAGAGAGAGAAAAGGAGAGAAGCAGAAAAGAGTGCATGTGTGAGTATGCCAGAAAGGAGAGAGAATGAACCATAAAAGGAGATAATTTGAGTCAAAGGAGTGAACCATAGCAAATTGTGACATTGAACTCAATAAATCTAATAATTTGCAGTGTGGCACCAGATTAAAATGACCATGAAAGGTGCTGGATTGTCGTAAAGACCCAACTAATTCACTGATGGAACCTATCACCCTACTGGTCAGGCCTATACATGACTCAACTCTCACACCACATGGTTGACTCTTAAAGTATCCCTTATGCTCTATTTAATTGGTCCCATATTTATTATTCTCCATGTAATGAGATATAGGTATCTATTATTCTCACTGTATTCAGTTTTACCCATCTGCTATCTCCAACTAATCAGTCCCTCCTATCTGTTATTCCTATTTATCTGTTATTCTCTGTAATCAGTCCCATGCATTTTTTATGTTCCATGTAATCAGTCCCACACATCTGTCATATTCCATGTAATGAGTCCTACGTATCTGTTATTCTCTGTATAATCAAACCAATCCATTGGCTATAATCCATCTAATTAGTTCCATGCATCTATTATCCTTTGTGCAATCAGCTCTACAGATGTTATTCTATGCAATTATTGCTACGTATATGTCATTTTCCATGTAATTGCTGCCACATTATCTATCATTATTCTTTCTGTTAACTATGCTACACTAAATTGAAATTAATATTTGGATGGGGAAATAGAAAATTTTAAGATATATTCAAATGTATAAAATGAACCTTACAGGAAAATGTACCCTGTTAGTTGACTTTAGAAATTGTTAAATAAAAGGCTGAACAATTTATAAATGTTATTTTCTGGATCTGTTTGATTTCCTCCCATGTCCCTGCTAATATCTGTTTAGCATTTCTTCAGGTGTAACATGTCATCTGGAAAATGGTAATTCATTAATCTTCTAATCTAGATGATAATTAGGCGCAGGAGAATGAATTGATCTTGTGTCAGTTAGTTAGTAATTCCTGTTATATAACTGTTGTCATATTAGGTATTGCAGTTACTGTAAATGGATGTCTCCTACTGAGTACTAAATATTTCCATTCTACTAGTGTAGAAGAGCAATGGTGGGTAAGAAACTCGTTTCCCTTAGTAACATGCACAACCTGGGGTTTAAGGGTGTTGTCAATCAGAGACACTGTCCTTTTAATCTTCTTTCTGTTTTCCATATTGTACAAAACTCTGTTTTACAGATTGGATATTTGGACCTGCTCCAGATGACAGCAGCAATAAGAGCGATCTGAAATGCATTTCCAGTAGCTTGAATGAAGTAGATAGCCAGCGCCAGGGAGGAGGTGAAAAACCAGATGAACTGGTGATTTTCATAGAAGATCATTTATATTTACCTCAAGAGACATGAAAATGAATGGCCTTCAGACATGGGAACACGAGGACATA
The DNA here is from genome assembly GCF_035084215.1 of Heptranchias perlo. Classification (NCBI taxonomy): domain Eukaryota; kingdom Metazoa; phylum Chordata; class Chondrichthyes; order Hexanchiformes; family Hexanchidae; genus Heptranchias; species Heptranchias perlo. Next base: position 36,071,634 of record NC_090333.1, on the reverse strand, counting down.
TGAATACAAGATTCCCTTCTTTAATTAACTAAAAGCTAAGGATGAACTGAATCCAGCTTTCTCTCTCTCTCTCTCTCTCACACGCACACACACACACACACACACACAGAATAAAGTTGAATATGAGAAAGAGAAGAGAAGGAAAATGTTGCCAATTTCTGCATAACTTTCGTAAGAGTGGTTATTGTTTGAGTGATAGCACCTCTAGCTTTGGACTTAATTAAGGACATCTTTTTATATGCAAGCATCTTTTTGTTGTTGCTGCTTCTCCCCCCTCCATGTGATATATAGGTAATGTAATTTCTTTCCACAATTATTAAGGGGAATACTTCTGGGGACATTCCATTTGGGGGTCTGATGTCCCTTTAAAATATCATCTGAAATGAACTTTACACAATTTATTGATCGCTATTTAAAAATATTTGAATTAGAATGTTACTTCACAGAGAGATGAAACGTGCTGTAATATTTTTGATTGCATCATTTTGTGGGATTTTTTAATATTTCAGGTTTCAGCTGAATTATTTTTGAAATAAAAATGCCTAGAAAGTGTCCTTGACTTAATTTTTTTTCTGAAGATTGTCAACATAAAATATACTGTTACTGGATATACTGTACACGTGGCCACTGCATTATACTGTCTTCAAATTCCTAGTTGGGCGATCATTTGAAAAACGTACTTTTCCTTCGTAGCATTACTTATTTTGATGTGCGCCCCTAGACATCAAGTGGCATTTGTGCAAAATCATACACCCATCTTGCTGTAAAATGCTAGGTTGCAGTCAGATTGTAATGGCAATATGGACGTGACAACCATCTATAGCTCAATTTTAGATTAGTTTAATGCTGAGGTTCCAATATCAGCTAACTGTATGTACACTATGGCTGGCCCTTCAGTAAAGAGCTTTCTGTTACAGAATAGTTTAACAGTGAATAAGAGGTGTTTACATTGTGTCTGATCACAGTGTTCTTAATATTTAACATACCAAACTGCCTACCCCAATTCTCTATTGAACATGCTAAGAAAGGCTGTACTAGTGCTAGGAAATGCTGAACATAAAACTTCTTATCATCCAAATATATTTTGTTTGTTATGGAGCTGGTTCAAAGCTTTTGCGCTTTAACATCTTGCTAGTGGTTTGTTATGAGTTTGTGTAGATAAAATAAATCCATTTACAGTATAATTGCAAACTAGGAAACCATGACAATGAAGTCAGATATATTTTGGATTTTTAATTCCTCCCTGCTGGAGACATTTTTACAGAAACCGTCCAGACCTTGAGATTAAATGATGTGCCCTGTCCTTACTCACAGACACCTGCCATTTTCATAATGTACAAGAAACAGGATTTCATGTTAAAAAATAAACTTGTTCACTGTGACAGCTAAGCTGTAGTTGTTCAATAAATGAGACGTTGCTGTGCTGTTGATGCAAAACTAGTCACATGGTTTGTAACACAGGCATATATAACATAGAAACCACTCATAGTTATGATGCAAACATTACTGGGAAAGTAAGAGTCTGGTTTGTACAGCATTATGATATGACACAGACAAGTTGGTGACTTTATTCTATAATTTACTATGAATATAACATGGTACCATTTGAAGACTGACATCACAAAACCAGTATTCATTGAGATAGCCAGACAACAGCATAATGATCATCAAAAATAAAAAGAAAGAACTTGTATTTATGTAGTGCATTTCACAACCTCGGGTCATCCAAAGCACTTCACAGCCAATGAACTATTTTTGAAGTGTGGTCACTGTTGTAATGTAGGAAACATGGCAGCCAATTTGCGCACAGCAAGGTCCCATAAACAGTAATGAATAAATGACCAGATGATTTGTTTTAGTGTTGTTGGTTGAAGGATACATATTGGCCAGGACACCAGGAGAACTCCCCTGCTCTTCTTTGAATAGTGCCATGGGATCTTTTACATCTAGCTGGGAGGGCAGACGGGGCCTCGGTTTAAAGTCATATCCAAAGGACGGCATCTCCGACAGCACCCCCTAGGACTGCACTGAAATGGTCGCCTGGATTATGGTGCTCAAGTCTCCGGATTGGGACTTGGACCCACGACCTTCTGATTCAGAGGTGAGAGGTGAGAGTGCTACCACTGACAATACAACAAATACAACTCAACAAGAATGAAACATTGCGCATGCTGCAAAGGTACAAACATGTATGTAACAGCTATCATACTCTGCAATTTATAAAAATCATGATTTATAAAGTTATGTTATAAAAAAATGGATCCTGCCTCTGAAAAACACTAAGTGTAAACATTCCAGTTATTCCTTCAGTTAAAACATCTTAGGATACATTTCTGAAAAATGTTGCAACCAAACCTTTAACGCTATGGCATATGTATTTTCCAGAAGGACTAACAAACAGATCTATTTAATCCTTCCATATAGAGCTCTGTAGACATTTAGTTACACCATGGCAGTTTTTTTTTAAAACTCCCTTCGATTTTCTCTCCTTCTTTGTTCTCCACTAAAGATGGTGACTCAAGCTGGAGTGCAGCCCTCCCAGTACCTCTCCCTGTGGCTGATCTTCATGTATGAGCTTGGACATTGAGCATCAGGATGCTACTCAATCACGAAGACCATCACAGGCAAACCCGATCCAAGACCCAAATCAACTCAAATACTGTAACATTTTAAGGCATGATCTCAAATGTTCGTGCACTGACACCAACGTCCAGAGGTGTGGGTGGCTGAGATTTCTTTTTGTTTGCAGTTTTTATGTGAAAAGGGACATTTTTCCAGAGCCTACACCAAATGCTTTCCTCCCAACCAGCATCCACAATGGAAAATGGGCCATGTAAAAATATTTTGCATTGCTACATTAATTTGTCCCCACAAAACTTGTATGCCATAGTGCACTTTCACCTTCTGTCCCTATTTATCCTGGTTCTCTTTATTCATTGTTACTTTCCTTGCAACTTGTTTAGGCCCATTTTCGGGCCCAAAATGGTCAGCGTACTTGCAGCACGTGCCAGCAGCCAGCAGCCTGAGGCTCGTTTGAAATTGGGTCTTGGGCCTCATCTGTGTAATTCTGGTGAGCTGCAAGTGCCTGTTGGGCCTCCTGAGGCAGCTTGCCAGTTTCCTCTGGACCAATTTGGGCCAGCTGTGGCACTCAGGTAGGTCCTGAGAGATGGGAGAAGGAGAATGGGAGGAGGGTGAGCATGGGCTGGCAGCCCAACAGTATTGCTGTTGATCCAGGAAGAGAACTCTTACTCCTCCTGGCTCCATATTAAGATAAGTTAAAAAGAAAAAAAATTGCCTTTCTGTTAGCAGCCTCCAACGGTTTCTTTAAGAACTACTGGTTGGGCTGCAGAAATAACAGGAAAAACTAAGCAGCGTATGCCGGGCGCATTATCTGCTCACTTTCTGACCAATTTCGGAGAGGGGTCCTCAAACAGGTGTTAGGCCCCTCATTACATTATGCAAAGAGTCTAATGCGCATTTAAGGTGGCCGCCAGGGACGGCTGAAAATTGCCCAAACCCATTTGGTGTCAGACATAGTTCAAGTGCCCTGAGTGCACAGCACCTATTTTGCCCTTGTTTCGAGCCTGAGAAATGGGTGAAATGAGGTCCAATTTTGGTCTCCCCGTCCTCTCGTTTCCACCTGCTCTCTTACTTGGCTAGTTCTATATCCTTGTTACTTCAGAGTTCTACTATAGTTGTGGTATAAGAAGTGAGATTTACTCCTTTTGTTTAGTTGATGAAGTAACTTTATAACCTGAGCACAGTAAAAGGGCTTTTTTGGATCTGTTCTTTATATAAGGCAGTATACAACACTGGTGTTTTCTGGGAACACAGAAAATCTCGCAGTTGTAAAAAATGGAAGCCAGGGAATTCCTACTGACTAAATGCATGGTTCAACGACCCTGTTTATCATCTGATGTATAAGTTAGCATTTGAATTTCTGCATATAAAAGATGGAGTTTAGGTCACAACACTGGGAGAGAGTAGCATGTACTGGAGATGTAGGGAGAGAATGTTAGCCTTAGCATTCTGGGCAGTTTTGATAAGATTGGCAGAAAGGAAAGAAGTCTATGGTTGTCGGAGGTTTGACTGTTATCCCTTTGCCTAGATAGATATGAAGGGGGAAAGATTGGATAGGGGCCATTTTTGGGCCAGGGTAGCGTGATGTGCTATTACCCCACGCCCAATGGCCCTTGCGCAGGCAGGACGCAAGTTTCCGCATACCCGAGGACTCACCTGCAATCAGCCTTGCCAGGCCTTGCACATGGAATCAATGCAATTCACACTTTCCACCACCAGGGGGAGCTCAATCTCTTAAAGGGAGGATGTTTCTTAGAACTCTCTTAAAGGTAGCTGGTACCTGTTATTTGCTGAAAATAACAGTTTACTGTCTGCACGGAGTCTGAATGGAGATCAGACATTGCACACGTAAAATACAGATACAGGTCCCATCCCTATGTTTACACATTGATGAGTTATGTTAAAACATTGAATAAAGGTTGCGCACTACTAAATCCCACATCCTCCAATCTGCACGCCAGACCTCACCAATCTGCCGATCTGAGTTGGTACCAGGCCTGCGAGAGTGCGTGCACCAAGGTTCTCTGCTGATGCAGTAGAGACCTTGGTGCAAGAGGTGGACAGAAGGAGGGACATCCTATATCTGCGGTGGAGGGGGGTGCGGGGGGGGGGGGGGTGCGGGGGTGCAAGAGACCCTCCAGACATATATCCAAAAGGCAGTGGGAGGCAACGGAGGACGAAGTCAATGTCAGGCACACAGCATCATGAACATGGATGCAGTGCAGGAAGAAGTTCAATGCTTTGACATGAGTGGTCAAAGTGAGTGAGGTCAACTGTCAAGTGGCTTCTCCTCCCAACTGCACCCCACACTACACCCCCCATCACCCACGTACCAACAAACCCTTTCCATCAGCACTCAACTCTTCCAACGATGCTCCCTCTCACCCTTACACATTACCACTGTTTCAAGCCGTCCACCCACAACTCACAGGCCACACACACTAGTATTCATGACAGACACATCACCCAGACACAAGTCCCGCTTTCTTGAAGGAGGAGGTGGCACATATCAGGAGGCAGCAAGTGGCAGTGGCATTTAGCCCCTCAAGCCTGCTCCAACATTCAATGAGATCATGGTGGACCTGTGACCTAACTCCATATACTCGCCTTAGACCCATATCCCTTAATACCCTTGGTTTGCAGAAATCTATCAATCTCAGATTTAACATTCACAAGTGAGCTAGCATCAACTGCCATCTGCAGAAGAGTGTTCCAAACGTCTCCTGCGCTTTGCGTGTAGAAGCGTTTCCTAACTTCACTCCTGCATGTCCTGGCTCTAACTGTTAGGCTATGTCCTTGTGTCCTAGTATTGAAGTCTAGGAGACCTCCAAAAACAGTTACAAATGTCTCGGCAGCCAGAAGCAATAATCCAGCTACTAACCTGTAAATCCTGCATGGTCCCTTTAAATAGTGCTGGTGGGGGGACTTCCAGGCACTCTAAGACACGTTCAGATGGTCGAGGTTAAGACTGTGCGTTGAGTTGAGCGTTAAGTCCCAAAATGGTGTCTATCACTTTAAATCAGTGTTGCTCACTGATTGAAGCCATTTTCTCCTTACTTTACATGATTCCAGCGTTCATTATCTGTGCCTGCGCTAACTCCTATACCAAGATGGCGTCCGGCGCACGTCATGTTGGAAACGTGCGTGCGCGCGCATCCAAGACACCATCTTGGATGTCGGAGAGGCCGTGTAGCGCTGAAACAACAGGTGCTACATGGCCCAATTTAGTGCCCAATATTTGCTGTTCTCCACTCAGATGGACAGGTGAAATAAATGAAGTAAGGAAGTAGTTCATTCCTCAGATAGGGTTATGAGAACCTGAATACCTAATTTATTGGGGTTAACAGCCTTTTGGGCTCAGACTTTTTAAAGAGATGTTAAAGTTTCTTATGCCTGATCTTGGTTTCTTTGGGTTGCTGCACTTTGAGGGAATGTGAACACTCAAGCTGGAAACTTTCCAACAAGAAATAATCCCTACTTACATCTAATATACAAGTCACATATCAAACAATCTGAGGCTACTATTGTGTGTGAGGACAGTACAGCATGGCAACAGTAGACTTATTTTGGTGCTCAGCCAATACTCATGGATGAAATTAAAGTAATTGATCAGGAAATGAAGCATGTAGGGTAGGTGTTTGCACTCATCTGACTAACCGATAAATAGGTGAAAATGGGAAAATCAGCAGGTTGGAATGGCAACTGTTGACAAAAACATTCTTCTTTCCTTGAGGAAATTTTTGTTTGATACTGAGGTCTAAGGATCTGTTATAGGAATTTGCAAACCTGTACTTGGAATATCAGGTAATTGTTACCATCTACAATTAACAACAACAACTTGCATTTATATAGCACCATTAACATAGTAAAACATTCCAAGGCGCTTCACAGGAGCATTATCAAACAAAATTTGACACCGAGCCACATAAGGAGATATTAGGACAGGTGACCAAAGCTTAGACAAAGAGATGGGTTTTAAAGAGTGCCTTAAAGGACGAGAGAGAGGTAGAGAGGGGGAGAGGTTTAGGGAGGGAATCCCAGAGCTTCGTTCCTAGCAGCTGAAAGCATGGCCGCCAATGGTGGGGAAATTAAAATTGGGGATGCACAAGAGGTCAGAATTGGAGGAGCGCAGAGATCTCAGAGGATTGTAGGGCTGGAGGAGGTTGCAGAGAAAGGGAGGGGCAAGACCATGGAGGGATTTGAAAACAAGGATGAGAATTTTAAAATCGAGGCATTCCCGGACCGGGTGCCAATGTAGATCAGCAAGCACAGGGGTGATGGGTGAATGGGACGGTGTGAGTTAGGATATGGGCAGCAGAGTTTTGGATGAGCTCAAGTTTATGGAGGGTGGAAGATGGGAGGCGGGCCAAGGAACTATTGGAATAGTCAAGTCTAGAGGTAACAAAGGCATAGATGAGGGTTTCAGCAGCAGATAAACTGAGGCAGGGGTAGAGACAGGTAATGTTACAGAGGTGGAAGTAGGCAGTCTTGGTGATGGAGCAGATATGGGGTCAGAATCTCATCTCAGGGTCAAATAGGATGCCAAGATTGCGAACGGTTTGGTTCAGCCTAAGACAGTGGCCAGGGGGAGGGATGAAATCGATGGCTAGGGAACGGAGTTTGTGGCAGGGACCAAAGACAATGGCTTCGGACTTCCTAATATTTAGTTGAAGGAAATTTCTTCTCATCCAGTACTGGATGTCGGACAAGCAGCGTGACAAATCAGAGGCAGTGGAGGGGTCGAGAGAGGTCATGGTGAGGTAAATCTGGGTGCTGTCAGCATACATGTGGAAGCTGACGTGTTTTCAGCTGATGTCGCCGAGGGGCAGCATGTAGATGAGAAATAGGAAGGGGCCAAGGATAGATCCCAAGGATAGATCCTTGGGGGACTCCAGAGGTAATGGTGCAGGAGCAAGAAGAGAAGCCATTGCAGGTATCTTGCTGTAAGAGGTCACAGTAGGGACAGATGCACCTTGTTTACTTACTGGTATTTTAAAAAAGATTCATAGAAGCTAGTTTGTCAATATTGTCAAAAACTACAATAACAGCAAGAGATGACAAATTGGACTGAAAGGGTACAAATATGTTACAAAGGATTGTCATTAACTTGGGCATTTTTATGTTTGATTGCTTTTGAATATTCCCTCGTGAAGATGTGTTTGGCAAACTTGTGTTTGGAAAACATTGCAATGTGATAATCCAATTTCCATCAACACTCGTCATGGCACAAAATATAATTCTTTCATTTATGTGGAATGAAGGTGACACACGGCTGTTTCAGTTGCTCTTTCTTCCCAGCAATGAAGACAGCACCTATTTAAAAAGTGAGTGTTGATGGCAACATTGATTGTACCAACCTGGAGCAGTTATTCAGCCCCAGTGCAGTTGAAGCTGATGCACCCCTGGGTTAATGTTTCCCTGTCAATGACAATTCTGTTCAACTCATAATATCATCCAATGGAATAGGTCAAATGAAAAGACGGAGTAATATAATTTCAGCAGTGATATTTGAAATGTGCATTCTGTATTTTGACTTGTGATAAAGTGACCTGAGGGATTCAACCTGCCCTGTGGCTGTGGATTCAAAATGTTTCCAAATATTTCTTGTCTTTAAATTGGCCTGGTAATGGAACGGAAATTTTACTGGGCTGGGATATATATTGATGGCGGCTTATGCTTTTAGAGAGTTTAGTCTCTCATTTTTCACACACAATAAAACTGCTCAACTGACTGCTCATAGTGTGCGAGGGGCTCTCATGATGACACTATTACAAAGTAAATGACTGCATGTGTGAGAACAAGATTGGCCTTGGCTGTCATGTCCTCCACACTCAAGGCTGTTTTTTTTTAATCTGCCCCTAAAGGGTCGGGGCTGAACTTTGGCCCAATGGCCTGACCCCGACCCTGTCATGACCCCAGTCTAGTCATTATCTCTTCTATGGCAGGCTCCTGGCAAGATCCCTGCCAGTGAGAGGGAGCCCACCAGTGGCCAGCAGGAGAATCCAGGAGATGCTGCAATGGGAATACTGCTGCAGCACCAGAAGAGGTGAGAGGCCAGGTTAAACGGGTCACCGGAATCCCAAAGACTCCAGCAAATTATTGACCGAAGGTCTCGGCTGAGACCAACGCCTTCAGCAGGTAAGAGATCGGGCTGAAAATAAAGGGAGAGGAGGCCGCTACGAGGCTTTCTACTTCCATCAGGAGACTTTGAGGCCCTCTCTCCGCTACCCCAGCGACCACCACCAGCCTTCGCCTGGCAGTCCTGATGCAGCGGTAAGAAGGGTGGACCAGAGGGAAGTGGGAAGAGAATCTGAGCTGCGCCTCCCCACTGGCATTTTCATGCAGTGGGTGGGGAAGGGTTGGCCAGCAATGGTCTCAGTAACTGCAGAAAGAGGGAAATTAAAGTCAGAGTTGTGGGGGGGGGGGAGCGGGGGACAGTGGTAGTCCTTGCTGCCTGATTTTCCCCACTGTTTCTATTGTTTTCTTGCCCAATTTGGATCAGGATAGTGGAGGAAAATCCAGGCCTCGGTGTAAAGACTCACACTTGTATAATGACCATTTGCACAACGTAGTAGGGAGTGGCTACCATTTCTGAAAGCATACCCGAATAAGGGGGAGGGGAGGGAAGAAACTTGGACAGAAAATAAATAAATAAAACAGAACCTTAACAAACATCACAAAATTATATATGTTCAATGTTTGCTGGAACTTCACCTTTACTCTACAGATAGTTGAATGCCCACTAGTGTTAGCATGTAAAATCTTAGAAGCCTATTAGATTCCAAAATTTCCACCCTTGTATCCTCTTGTAAAGTCTCATGACTCTTCCTTCTCTTACATTCCAAGTAGTGGATATTGGGAACTCCTTCCAAGTTGTACGTGAAAGGCATAAAACTTGGATGTTTTTATTATTCCAGCATTCACTGACTTATACCGAAAGGTTTCAGGATTTTACAAAACAAAAGTATTTTTTTGTACTTTTTCATGTTAAACATTGTACTTATTAAAGTGAGAGATGTTTGTGATGGAGGGTGGAACATTTTGCGATTTTCCACTTCTTGTACTCAGTATCAACACAAAGCACTCTGAGGAAAAGCATGAGTTAATGTCGGGTAAAATTTCCACCTGACTGCCTCAACAAGGAGCCTTAATCAAAAGCTTTCTGATTTTAGGGTTAAACCTGATTTCGCCAGATAACTACCACTGCCCCCTCCACCCGAAAGGTGATTTCAAAATATTAGAATTAAATCTGATCAAATCCTTCAATATGAATATCGGAATAGTACAATTCTGGCCTGACGCACTCAGCCACTTTCCCTCTTTGGTACAAGAAGCATCTGTCCTCTCTTGCCCCACCAACAAGCAGAATTGAGATACAACGCACCTTTAGTCACCTGCTTCACGTATAGACAACTGAAGTTTGATGGGACAGAAACAAAGTATGTCGTTAATGATACTCAACAACTCTTTATTACACATTGTGAAGACAGTTGTAAGCAGTTATTACTGCAAGTAGGTGTTGACTGTGGCTCAGCAGATCGCACTCTTGCTTCTAAGTCAGAAGGGATATAGATTCAATCCCCCTCCAAGGGACTTAAGCACAAAATTCAGCCTCTAGAGAAATACTGAGGAAATGCTGCACCATCAGAAGTGCTGTCTTTTGGATGAGATGTTAAAACCGAGGCCTCATCTCAGGTGCATGTAAAAGATCCCATGGCATTATTTTAAAGAAGAGCAGGGGAATTCTCCCTGGTGTCATGGTCAACATTTATCCCTCATCCAACACCACTAAAACAGATTATCTGGTTATTATCACATTGCTGTTTGTGGGAGCTTGCTGTGCGCAAATTGGCTGCTTTGTTTCCTACATTACAACAGTGACTACGCTGCAAAAAAAGTACTTCATTGGCTGTAATGCGCTTTGGGATGTCCTGAGGTCGTGAAAGGAGCTATATAAATGCAAGCCTTTCTTTTTATTATATACTTAAGGTATTTATTCCTTCAAAAATTGTTTAGCTGATTAAACAAAAACTTTCTGATTATGAACATTGTACTTTATTTTTGACCCGATAAAGCACGTATTTGTTTGCAGTTGATTTAGCTCAACTTTAGGTAAAGAAATGAAACTGAAATTAGAAGGGGTACTTATCCAAAACCCTAGAAGAGCAGCCTTCCCACTGTCTCAGTGTGACACTTCCATTTCACACACCAGTGTCATGGTAATAAGTGAGATTGACAATATTTGCCAACTAGTGTCCAATTTTTAGCTGTTTTGTGCTGGGGACTCTAGGGGCTCGATTTTAGGGTCGGGTTACCTGCGGGTTTCCAGCGGGGGGGCCCCGAAAATCCCGATCTCCGATCACGTGACCGGATTCGGACGAAATCCCGGCCACTTCCGGGTACCGCGCTGACGTGCGGGGCTGCGCGCGCAAGCCCCGCTGGTGGGAATCCCGCAGGCAATTAAAGCCAGCGGGGTTCCACTTGAGAGCACTTAACTTGCTTGTTGTGGTCAGTTAATGAGCTGAAGCAGCTGTCAAAAGAGGAAGTGTGGGATTTTACGGTCAAAGCAGTCAGTTTCCCACACTGGGGGAAACAGGACCCTTCAAACCAGGCGTGTTGCAGCCAGCAGCCTGTGCCAGGTGCCAAGGTGCGCTCCACGGGGGAGCGCCCTCACCCACGCAGGAGGCCACCGCGTCACATAGGGCAACCCCTGCCCTCCACCAACCCCCGCCAAGCCAGAGGACAGACCGACACGAAACCGCAGCCCCAGTCCGAGGACCCACCCACCTACCCTGCACAACCCCTCACACCAACACCTGCCAGATGGGTGGTGCGTTGACATCGTCGGAGGACGAACAGGATGACCAGCCCCAGCAGCCTCGCAGTCCACGCCGTCCGCCTCGGAGAGGTGGGGCCCCCCAACACGGTGCTGCGGCACACCCACCTGCACAGCAGGAGGGAGGGCAACCGCAGAGAGAGATGCGTCGCAGGAGGCACTACCCTCCGCACAGGGTGTACAGAGCGAGGCTCAGCTTCATGGACCTCTCCGAGGAGCAGTGCATACGGAGGCTCAGAGTCAATCGCCAGGTAGTCGCCGACATCTGCAGCCTCCTTAACGACGAGCTGCTCCCTGATGGACCAAGCAGCATCTTCTTACCTGTCGCCGTCAAAGTCACCACTGCCCTCAACTTCTTCGCATCCGGTTCCTTCCAGGGTGCCACCGGGGACATCACCGGGGTCTGTCAGTCCTCTGCACACAAGTGCATAAGGCAGGTCACCGATGGGTTGTTCCGCAGGGCCTCCCACTACATCAACTTCGCCATGGACGAGCGCAGCCAGATGGAGAGGGCGGTTGGATTCCATGCCATGGCCGGCTTCCCACGGGTGCAGGGTGTAATCGACTGCACCCACATCGCAATACGGGCACCTCCGCATGAGCCAGGGCTGTTCATCAACAGGAAGGGGTATCACTCCATGAACGCCCAGCTCATCTGTGACCACCGCCAGAGATTCCTACATGTGTGCGCCAGATACCCCGGCAGCTGCCACAATGCCTTCGTCCTCAGGGAGTCCGCCGTCCCGCCCATCCTGCAGGCACCCAACGCCGGCAACGGCTGGCTCCTCGGCGACAAGGGGTATCCCCTCCACACGTGGCTCATGACACCTCTGAGGAACCCCATCACCGAGCCGGAGCGTCGGTACAATGAGAGCCACACTGCTACCAGGTCTACAATTGAGCAGACCATAGGGCTTCTCAAGATGCGCTTCAGGTGCCTTGATCGTTCTGGGGGAGCGCTGCAATACACACCATTCAGAGTGGGACGAATCATAGTTGTCTGCTGTGCCCTGCACAACATGGCCCAACAGAGAGGGGTGCCGCTGGAGGAGGCCCCATCCACACCCGCCACCCACATTGAGGAAGGCGAGGGCGAGGAGGAGGAGGAGGAGGAGGAGGCGGAGGCGGAGGAGGCGGAGGAGGAGGACGCGCCCGAGGATGTTGGACGACCCATGCGCCGAGCCGCGACTCACCGGGATGGTCGCCGGGCCAGGGACGCACTCATACGTCAACGGTTCTCCTAGAGTCAGACACTGCGAGGCGCTCGCATCTCCTCACCTGCACATGCGAGCGGCCATACCAGCCCCCTCCACTGAAGAGTGCTGCCAGTAATCCTGCACCCACAGCAGTGTGCCCAATGGGTGGCAGCAGGTGTTCGCCGTCATGATGGCCTCCACGGAACGCAACTACTGCACAAGCCGCGGAAGAATGGACGAGAGGTGGCAGGAGTGGTGAGAATAGACTATTTAATATGTGGAATGTGACATCATTTAAGAAACAAAGTACAAAATAATAAACACCCTGGTGTATTCCCTTTGTGATTATAAGGCCTTTGGAATTCTTCTCCGGGAACCCCTACGTGGTGCTACCCCTGTGGCTCCAGCAGAGGTAGTGGCAGGTTGCTCGTCTTCTTGCCTTGACCGGGTAGATGCTTTTGGCGGACGGCCCCTGGGTTTCGGTGCCCGTGAGGGCACCTCCACAGACTGCTCCTCCTGCACCGGGGCAGGGGCAGACTCGGCCACCTGGAGAGGAGGCACCATTGCGGGTGCTGGTTGAGAGGTGGGCGACGGGTGGGACGTGGGGACGCCTTGAGAGGCGTCCCCGCTTCCATGTCCCCGGTCACCATCATCCCTCTCTTGGCCTCGGCCCACATCACCCCTTCCACCCTGCTGGACGGCAGTTTGGATGGCATGTGTGAGGCCTTGCAAGGCCACCCCTAGTGTATCCCTCAGCCTGTTGGTGGCGTCGGAATGTTGCTCACCCTGAATCCGTACAGACGTTGTGAGGGCCTGCAAGGACTCGAAGTGGAGCTGTGCGTGACGCTCGAGGGAGGCCAGCCTGTCCTCCACCGCAGACAGTCCCGCACCTACCCGCGACACTGTGTCGCCGGTACCCTCCTGTGCCTGCGCCACCAATGCCCACATGCAGGAGGTGGACTCCTCCATCGCCTGCGCTATTGTGGACAATGCGCGCGGCACCTCTGCCAGCACCTCAGCAATTAGCTGGTGGCCCTCGACGACTCTCCTTTTCTCTGGTGGCCCCCTGGGTTCAGCATCTGGGTCCGGCTGAGCAGAGCCTGGAGATGAGTGCTCCCTCCGTCGCGGACCCTCCGCGGCTGCCCCTGCCACCAGGATCTGCTCATGCTCACTCGTGCGCAGTGACTCACCAAGTGCTACCCCAACTAGTTGGCGAGGGGGACCCACCGAGGTGCGTGTCTCTGCGCTGGTGGATGGTTGGCTCTGATGTGACGATGCACCCTCAGAGACCGCCATGTCCTCTGAGGAATCGCCCTCCATGCTCGCTTGATCCAAAGACGCACCTGCAAGAGAACAGAGGGCACTTTGAGGCATGTGGACCAACTTGACAGTGCGCCTGATGGCAGGTGATGATACGGTCACTCGCGATCATGGGTGTTGAGTGTCAGCTTTCCCTTACCGGCCGTTTCGGCAGCGACACACTCGCCATCGGCCACCGACAGGCAATGTCGCGTGCGGGCGAGGTCGAGCGCCTCCACCTCTGCGTCGGTGAGCTCCACCACTTGCGGCGGCCCACCTCCGGTGCGTGCCCTTTCGCGGTTGTTCTTGCTCCTCTTCTCCTGTGAAGGCAAAACACAGATGTGTGAGTGGGTGCGTCTTGCATCGTGAGACGCATCGAGCATCGGTGTGGTTGGGTTGAGCGTGGCGCGGAACGGATGGGAGGAAGTGTGGGCCACGTGCCCATCCCATTGCATGGGGATTGGGGTGTGTGGTAGTGTTCGGGTGGGGTCAGGGACGGTGGGTACTTGCGTGCACGGCGAGGATGGTGAATGAGTGGCTGTGAGGACTGCTGATGGAGCGCAGTGGTGGCTGTGCAGGAGGGGGTTGTGATCTGCTTGGCGTGATGGTGGGGACGGGATGTGGGAGGGTGCGTTGGTGTACTCACCTTGCCAGACCTAGTCAGGTCATTGAAGCGCTTGCGGCACTGCTCCCAAGTCCTTGGGGTGTTGCCCCTGCTGCTCACCTCCGCCGCCACCTCTGCCCATGCCTTCCTGGTTGCGGCGGCAGGGAACTTGCGCCCATCCTCAGGGAAGAGTGTTTCCCTCCTCCTCCTCACGCCCTCCAGCATCAGCTGCAGTGCCAGATCTGAAAAACGGGGCGCAGCCTTTCCCCTTGGTTGAGCCATTCTCCCAGACCTCTTGCTTGCAGCAGGAGGGGCTTTGGGAGACTGCCCCTTTAACTGGAGCTCCTACATCGCGTCGACGCTACTGCGCATGCGCAGCCGGCCGGCACGCAGCTGGGGAGCGCAGAACCCGGAAGCAGGCCTTAATGGGTCCAATTATCCCGCGATCGCGTGGGGGACGCACACAATTACCCGTCCGCGTTTTCGACGCTCCCGGAGGACCACCCGCTGGGAACCCGCAGGCCTGCTAAATTCGAGCCCTAGGATTCAGCCTGCCCAAACTCATTTTACACATATCAGAAAATATTAGGAGGAAAATTTATGATCAAAAATAGTGAGACAGATTTCAAACCCATTTAAACAATATGGGCCTAGAAATTACTGTTGGCAATATGCTTAATCAGTTCCTTAATCAGTTCCTGACATTCTTTTGTCTACTATCTAATGGCAAAAATCATCATTTAGAATAAAAGGCTCATCACCTGCATTAAAATATTGGATAAAAGGAAAATAATTAAGCATTGGTCTACTAATATCACCAAAGGTAATTTGAGGTTTTGAAGTTGTTTTTATTTTTTTCACAGTGAGATACAACAAAATAAGTGACATTTTTAAACCAAAGAGTGAGTCTCACTCCAAATGAATGAACCTTGATATCTCAGCTTGACTCTTAAAGGACAACTGACAGGGAAAGCTACTCTGGGCTGCCTTCCAAGATCAGAAAGTGAAGAGGAAGAAGGCACTGGAGACCAATCCTCTGCCCACAACGAAGAAGCTCTGGGGAGAGAGGAGATGGGGCCCAGACAGCTCACTGCCAGCAGGATGTACTATCAGGCAGTAGATCATCATTTCTTCAAATAAAGATGGGGTGCCTTCCATTTGCATGACACAATAATCCCTTCATGATCCCATGCCTTGCTCTCGGACAATCATTCAGCCAATCTGTAATACCTCTAATATCTTCTCTGGGAGAGGACCGTTACAAACATTAATCATCATATCAGAGGGATAACAGAGGGATAGAAAAATATACAAACACACCAAATTGCCAGAAATGTGTATGTTTGCTACCACCTTGTCCCTTCATTGTGCCCTATTATTACTGCTACCTCTTATCGTCATGACTAAACTTTGTGCCTGAAACCCTTTTACACATGATCCTAACATCTTACTCCTATGTGGCAGGAGATTGTGAGGTTTGTGGCTGGGACTGTGCGATGGAACCCTCCAGGGCTGAAGGCACTCATCTCAGTGAAGCCGATCAGATGTCGGTGGGATCACATGGGTGAGCGAAGCTCCCACTCCATCATTTTACCATCAGGAATCTCCAGGCCTTACATACTATTAGCAGATCTCCCATGGCATTGCTCATGGTGAGTCAGAAGTTTTATAAGAACAGAGGTGCTATGCTAAGCTGTATGACCAAAAAATTTTTTTTTATCAGCATTGGGGTCAGGCTTGGTGCCTGAGAGCACTGGGAAGGGGGCCAGGGTTCTGGCAGCATTGGGATGGGATTTCAGGGTCTAGCAGTGTTTTGGGGGGAAGGATCCCATGGTCTGGGAGCATTGATTTAAATTGAGCTTGGACCGTTATTTTCTTTGAATTTCTGTATTTTCTTGTTTTATGCAGACAACAATTTGAACAGACAGCCATAGGATAACTGTAATATTTATTTATGAATGCATCATACTATTTCATTCAATATATCAGGACTTAAGTATATGTATATTCATTCTTCAGGAACGAAGGATTGTCTTCAGTGATCAAGGGTGCCATCTTGTGGAAGACATCAATCCTTTTCAGAACAGCTCACTGGAGGTCAGTATTGTATTGATAACATAAAAATTGCATCTTGTGTGACAATGTCCACTGTTAACAACGCTACAACTTCTGTGGATGCATTCAAAACATAGGGGGCAATTTTCACCAAACATGCCTGGTGGGAAATTGACACGATCAGATCGGATGCCCATTTTACGCACTTTAAGCAGCGTTTAAAACAGGCAGTCAATCTGATCGCAGCAGTTTCCCATCGGGCAAGTTTGGTTAAAATTACCCCCATCATTTCCCATTAGCAATATCTTCATTATTGCAAAAGCATACTGGGAATTAAACTTCATAGCTATTGGATCTCAATTTTTTTAAATTACATTTTACAAACAACAATATTAATTTTAAGGCAGGTCTATTTAAAATGGCAAATAATAATAATAAGACGGAGGTGTCATCTTTCAGATGAGATATTAAACCGAGGCCTTGTCTGCCCTATCAGTTGGATATAAAAAATCCCACAGCTCTATTTAAAGACGCTCCTGGTGTCTTGGCCGATATTTATTTCTAAACCAACACCAAAAAAACCCAGAAGATCTAGTCATTTATTTCATTACGGTTTGTGGGACCTTGCTGTCCGCAAATTGGCTGGTATGTTTCCTACATTACAACAGTGACTACACTTCAAAAAATACTTAATTGGCTGTGAAGCGCTTTGGGGCATTCTGAGGTCATGAAAGGTGCTATATAAATATAAGTTCTTTCTTGCTATACAAATAACATTTTTTCTTAACAAGTGATTTAAAGCGAAGAGTTTTCTATGAATTTTCTGTGTCTTAACCATTAACCCGCTGACACATTTGTGGAAATTTCAGTCTTCTTGAGCTAATTTCAAACTTTTTCTGCTCACATGCTGTGATGCTGAAGCAAACGTTAACTTTATAGTAATAAAGCTAATCTAATATCATTAGCAGCTGTATTACTGCAATATTTACCCTGTATGATAAAAATGCACAAACCAATTTTAAATGGGAAATGCCAGCTGCTAACAATTTTCCTATAGTTAATATCAAACAACATGATATTATCAGTGGGAAGAACGGAAAACTGGCCAATCACAACACACTGGTAATAATATCCTTTATCACTTTTCAAGCAGCTAATGAGCTATTTAGCTAGTATAAAGAATGAAAAGTTTGTGAATACAGCTCCAGAGTACAAAAAACTGTTGAGTAATGGTTCAATACTAATTTGTAAATCCCATTTCACTGAATGGGCCATGGAGGTCCCTATCAATTGAGTAATGGAAGCTTTTTTGGTCAAGTAGGGTAGCTCATAAACATTCTCTGGAGGCAAGCTGCATGGCAATATGTCACAGATCGTGTGGACTTGGGCTCAATTACTGAGGGGAGCTGCAGGGAGGCTCAAAAGAAGCTTCATATTTTGGAATCACAGCACCAAGGTAAAGCAAGAATATTACAGTGAAACACATGACAGAGATGGAGATGAAGTTACATGGTAGTTGTTGTCGATGGAGGCCAGAAACACAATACTCAGACAGTGAAATACCCCCCACTTAAACCGCCCACATTTAAATCAGGCAATCGTTTAAATTGGGCAAATAGCGATAACCGATTGCCATTACCATTATTGTCAATTACAAAGAGATCGCTTACAGCGCGTTAAGTACGCCAGCTATTTTGGGTAGAAACAGGTTTTCAGTAAGTAGTTTGTACCTTGTTAAGGGGGGAAGGCTGCTGAGGAACGTAAAGGGCTTAATAAATGCATGACTCTCAGCATCCAAGAATGGAGGCCTAGCAAAACAAGGTCAATGGAGGGTAAATGCATAAGGAGGCCAGGAAGGCAGTGACTGAAGCGTGCTTTTGGGTCGAACAAGGCTTGCAGAGAAAGTCAACCAGCTGTATTTTTAAAATAATTTTTAAGGTGTGATGAAATGTTTCTCCCTGTAGATACTAGATAGATGGCCAGATCTTGATCAATACAGCTTTTCAGCTGTTTACTAAGAAGCATTTGACAACTGGTCTGTGACCTCATCCCCCTAATTTACCTGCCTGCTCTTGGTTCTTCCCACACTAAAGTTTCGCCAGATAATAAAAATGGGGAAACCTTTAGTGACTTGTTATCAGACCCTGTCTAAACAATTTGGCCTTGAATTTCTGCAAGGTGCTCCTAATCTCCCGCTGCTACTTTGGTGGAAGATCAGTGGTAACCCTGGAGAAATGGCGTAAATGAGCATTTTTAGCCATTTACTTTGTTTCGGCAGGGGTTCTGCCGAACTATTGTTGAAGAATTCCGGTGGAAATTCCAGGCAGCTGTCTTTTAAAAAAAAATTAAAGTTGTTTAGTATTAAAAGAAAAATGATCACTAATACGTAGTTTCCCTAACGTTGACATTTTGAAAACCTCCAAGCAGTTAGGTCATCCCAACATTAGATTACATGGCATGAAGCTTATTGTTATTGAAAATTAATGATTAATTTATAAAATTTACTGAAATGGTTATGTGAGGCCACAAATTTCAGATAATCACAAAAGAAATTAAAGAGGAGTTAGAATAAACACAAAAGAGTGGTTAGAATGTAGAATGCTCTCCCACAAGCTGTTGTTTCTTTGAAAAGAGGACTATTTAAGGGTATGGGGAGTGAGCAGCAGAATATGGTTAGAATAGGTGGCTCATGTGAAAAAAACCCCAACATAGGCTGAATGGCCTGTTTCCATACTGCTAATGGGTCAAGTGGCTGGATAATACTAAGAGTAACATTCAAATTATTCCTTCATTTAAAGAGGCCTTTGTTGGACTGCATTCATGTTACCTGTTCTTTAACGACACATTAGATGTAGGCCTTGTCTGCCTCTTCTGATGGCCGGTTGAACGTTAAAAAGCTCATGGCACATTCGAAGAGCTCGGAGTTCTCCCGGTGTGACACTGCCAAAAATACATTAATTAGTTATTCACTTATCCCTGTTTGTTAGATCTTGCTACATGGTTGCCATATTTGCCAACATAACAGTCACTGCATTTTCAAAATAATTAATTGCATAGGAAGCACTTGAAAGGTGATAAGATGCTATATAAACACCACTCGTCTTTTCTATGACTTCTTTGATATCCTATTTATTAAAGAGGAATAGGCTGATATGTTATCTTCAAAGTCATGCCTAGTATTTCCTGTCATATTAGTCATATCAATGACTAAAAGCAATTTCTTACTTTGCAAGTAATTTTGGGTCAGTTAGTAACAGTAGAAAGGTGAATTTTTGATGAGAGGAATTTTTTTGTTAAAAGGGAAAAGCCAACATTAAGGTAAATCAATTATGGTCTTTGTGGCTTTAGAAAGAAGCTTTCAAAAAGGAACATGGTATAGTAACTTCAAATCATTTTGTTTAATATAAAATGGACATGTCATTAATTATTGCAAGCATATTATTAACCTTCAAATAGACCAGTCATTCAACAGACAGGATGTAATTACTGTTTTCAGGTTCTACTCGGCATTCAGAGGAGTATGAAACCTGTTCATTCTCAGAGTTTTACGCTCTATGTACCCATCCCTTCTTGTCTTATTCTACAAAGAACTTCAAGCGGACTCTGAAGGTTCAACTTTTTACTGTTCTTGTCAAAACTGTAAAAATTATTTAACAGAAATAACTTATAATTGATATTTTTTAATACTAAATTACAGTATTTAATACTAAATTAAATAAGTTGTTTTTCAGATCACACTTTTTTCTTGTGAGTTTTCTTGTTTTAAAAGACTTGCATGGCACACATTGGAACACCAATCACTGCACCACAATAATGGAGTTATTGTGGTCACCCCCTGTACTGCTGTGTTGTCAATCTCGATTGTACTGCTATGGGGAAGTATCCTCCCCACCCCCATCCCTCGCCGAGGAAAGGGAAGAGTTGCCTGAGGCTGTTGTTATATCTTCCAGCTGTTGACTAAATGTTATACTTAAAATTCAAATAGTCAAACAAATATTTTGGCTTCCAGTGCAGGGGCCTCTGAATTCAATCCTAATAATTCAGCCTGCACTTCTTTGAGACACCATACTGTACGGTAATGTGGACCCTTTTAATAATTAAACTGCATTTACTATGATAAATTTATATTATATTGGGAGCTTCACCATATCAGAAACTGAGCGATTAATATCTGTATTGCAAACTAGGCAGACATTAAATTAAAGGCAGACAAAGAAAGCAATAGTAGATTGATCTTTGCAGAACAAGACAATAATCTATTACTCCAATCAGTTTAAAACTGTTGCTTCCTGCAATGTTTTTTCTTAAATTTAATTACAAGCATTATAAGCTAATAAAACAAAGTGAATTATTTCTTATTTAAAATATTGCTTATGTCTCCCCTCTGTGAGCTACCTTTGAGTGTTTTTCCATGTTAAAGGCACTATATAAATTGATGGAATTGTACCTTGTATCAAAGTACTGGGAAACTGCATCCCAGCAAGAGTCTTCAGGAAAGGCAGAAAATGGAAAAAATATTTTTAAAATACTATTTATGTCAGAGGATGAGCGCATGTCAATAGCTAAACCCTTCCCTTTCCTGTCACATGATGTAAAACTCCATGGTTAACCTGGGGGGCTATAATGGTGCCAGTAAGAAAAACTTTGGCTGTAACCAAATCTCATGAACCAGCACGGTGACATTCGAGCAGTTTAGAACCAACAAATATATTCAGTATTTTATACTCCCAGCTCATGGCCACACAGTTCCCATACGGTACACATTTATCTGTGTTTTTCTTGGTATTTTTTCTGTATTGTTGTGTCTAACTGTGAAAATGCATCTGGAAAAAAAAGTAAACAATAAAATTGCAGATATTTTGCTAATTAATAAACCAATACAACACTTGACACTTTAGTACCTTATCAATGTATAGATACCACTTCTTCAATGAAGGTTGTGTGTTGAAAATTGCTATTTTAGTAATGATGTTACATTGGAGGATGCACACATGCTGCCTAATATGTGATATGCATGTCCCAGTTTCCTAATCACTGCGAATGGTAATGATGATGAATAGGACACCAAGACACATGCATCACTCATGTCCTGGTTGACTTTCATGGTTCTATCGGTACACACGTGTATTTTCCTTCAGAAATATAGGAAATTCTGCAGATATGAAAGCACTGCAGTTTGTTTATGAAATTTTAAAAAAAATGTATTTTGAGCTACTTTTGTGCCTCTCGGAGACTGCCTGTGGTCTTTGTACTGTCAGAACACTTGGTACTTGATAACCTTCAGAAACCGGGGGAACTGAAATGTTTTGCACAGTAGTTTATTAGGGATTAGGAAGAGGGTCAGATCCATGACTGGTCTTTAATCAGCATGCTATGAAACTTTATTCTGTGAAGCATTAGTGATTATTTCACTAGAGATAGGAGAAGTAGCACAGTGGGAATATAAGAAATAACTTGCATTTATATAGCACCTTATCACATGTCCTAAAGTGCTTTACAATCAGTGGATTACTTTTGAAGTGCAGTCATTCTTGTTATGTTGGCAAATGTAGCACCAATTTGTGAACAGCTATAAGCAAGCAGCCAGGACAACTGGAAAACTCTGCTCTCCTTCAAATAGTGCCATGGGATCTTTTATGCCCGCATAAGCAGGTTTAATGTCTCATCCAAAAGGCAGCATCTCTGACAATTCAGCACTCCCTCAGCCTAGCTTATGCGCTCAAGTCTGTAGTGAGGCTTGAAACCACAACCTTCTAACACAGAGGCAACAATGCTACCAACTGAGTCAAGCTGACACCTTTATATAGAGAATAAAAGGACAATAATGCATTATAATGAGACAGTAGTTTCAGGTGGTTCAGTATGTAACTCATGAATAAAAAAACATCAGTAGCATAAGTTAAAATGAACAACCAAGCTGTCAGTGTATTAGAACAATTAGGTCACAATGATTGAATGAAGGCTAATGCCCATCAACTGCCTTATTCATGAAAGCAATTGCAAAATAGCAGAAATTTTGTTATATCTTGTGAACATTTTCCTATTGTATTTTGTAAATGTCTTAAAGGGTAAGGTAACTTTTGGATTAAGTGCTATGATTGAAATTCAACAAAAAGTCAGATTTAGAGGACTTAAAAAAATAGATTACAGTCAAGGAAACACATTGACATCAATGAAAAGATGTGGATATAATCCAAGAGCACTCCCTTAAAGTCAAATCAGTTCATCTACTCTACTACTTGATTGAGGAATTGGCCAATCTTTGACCATATCATCATCACACGTAGCCTTGAGACCTTTATCACTGACATGGCTCTCTCTGATCACTTCTTCACTGCTCCTATGCAGCTCCCTGCCTGCCCCAAAAACTTCCAATATTACATTACATCCTGGGAAGGATTACCCGCCAACTCCTTTAGACATGCACTGTCATACTTCAACCTCACCCAAATCTGATCTACCACCTTTGTTAATCCAGGTGGATGTAAAAGATCCCATGGCACTATTCAGAGCAGAAGAGATCTGTTGGTGTCCTGGCCACTATTTTTCCTTACCCAACACCACCAAAACAGATTCATTGGACACTTATCTCATTTGCTATTTGTGGGACCTTGTTGTGTGCAAATTGGTTGCTGCATTTTCCTATAAAACAAAAGTGACTACATGTCAAAAGTACATTATTAGCTGTTAAGCACTTTGGGATGTCCTGAGGATGCAAAAGGTGCTATAATTGAAAATCTTTCTTTCCTCCACAAGTACCTCATCTCTTTTGATGCCCTTGTCATTGTTAGATGCCCTCTCCACTGTTCATCCTGGTACAATAACCTCAAATCCACAGGCTGTAAGCTTGGGCATACTTGCCGAACAGCCAGCTTTGCTATCCACCACCTAATATGGTTTGATCGCCTTAAACTCTACCATTGCTCCCTTTCAATGGTCAAGTCTGCAAACTGCTCAAAGAGCAACCTGGAGAGCAGTAACAACTCCAAATTCCTCTTCTGCACTAGCAACTGTGTCCTCCAATCACCAACCACTGCACCTATCATCCTCACTTTGGACACCATGGACTCCTCTATGTCCAAATTTGAATGTGTCTACTGTGCTCCAGCCTCTCCAGTCCCTCTCCTTGCCCTCTTCCTAGTCCCCTTCAACCATTATTCTATCATTTCTTTTCAATTTCTCCCCACTGTCACTAAATTTATCTTTTCTATTAAACCCATTACATGCCCCCTCCACCCCCTCCTGTCCTAGCTCCTGATCACCCAACGTGTCCTCCTTGTTTCCATGCTTGCGGACATCTTCAACCTGTCCCTGTCTGCTGGTATGGTCGCCTCATCCTTCAAAACTGCTGTCATCTGCCCCTCCCTTATAAGTGCAAATTCCTTCTTTTCATTACCATCACACAGAAGTGTTTTTCAAATCTTTTATTATTTATTTGTTAAACACACAACATGATAATGTGGTTTGCATCAAAATGTTCATCAGGTCCCAAAAGCATTGATGCATGTGATATCTTCATGATGAGAATGATGTATGGCTCTTCATCCTCAAACAATGATGATGACACTTCAACTTGTTTCCATGGAGATGTGGCAATACCCAACAGAGTTTGATTTTCTTTTTATTCGTTCATGGGATGTGGGCATCGCTGGCGAGGCCGGCATTTATTGCCCATCCCTAATTGCCCTTGAGAAGGTGGTGGTGAGCCGCCTTCTTGAACTGCTGCAGTCCATGTGGTGACGGTTCTCCCACAGTGCTGTTAGGAAGGGAGTTCCAGGAAGAAGTAAGATCTGAGTTGATTGCTCTGGAGTTATACAATGGGGTCAGTTATACTACACTCTAAGATTACAAATGGCAATGCATGATTGGTAGACCCCCATGCAATAGTGTTAGCTCCAATGTTCCTTTCTGCCTAGGCACCACAGAGCTCTATTCACTGGATTCCAAATCCTGGTTAAATGTTAATGATAGGTGAGAACTGATGGGAGATGTAGCATTAAGTTTAAATTTTAAAATTTAAATCTGCACTAGACTGCAGAAGGTGTGATGCTGAAGCAGTGTGAGAATACCTCCCAGGGGTGAGCTCATACCTCTTGTCTTTACTGCAGTCCACAGTCAGGTGGCTGACCCGATTCTATATTATACTATAATCTTTCTGTTGATACACGTCTAAAATAGCTTCACATTATTGGTGGGTCAAGTGGAGCAAGTTTTAGTGGGGGAACATTTAGGGAACTGTGATCATAGTATCATAAGGTTTAGATTAGTTATGGAAAAGGACAAGGAGCAATCTAGAGTAAAAATACTTAATTGGAGGAGGGCCAATTTCAGTGGGTTGAGAACGGATCTGGCCCGGATAAATTGGAATAAAAGTTTGGCAGGCAAAACTGTAATCAAACAATTGGCAGCCTTTAAAGAGGAGATGGTTCGCGTACAGTCTAGGTACATTCCCATGAGGGGGAAAGGAAGGGTAACCAAAGCCAGAGCTCCCTGGATGACGAAAGAGATAGAGTAAGACGAAGCAGAAAAAGGGGGTGTATGACAGAACTCAGGTTGACAGTACAAGTGAGAACCAGGCTGAATATAGAAAGTATAGAGAACAAGTGAAAAAGGAATGAAGAGGTGCAAAGAGAGAGCGTATGAGAATAGACTGATGGCTAACATAAAAGGGAATCCAAAAGTCTTCTATAGGCATATAAATAGTAAATGGGTAGTAAGGGGAGGGGTGGGGCCGATTAGGGACCAAAAAGGAGATCTTCGAATGGAGGCAGAGGGCATGGCTGAGATAGGAACATAGGAACATCGGATCAGGAGTAGGCCATTCAGCCCCTCGTGCTTGCTCCGCCATTTGATAAGATCATGGCTGATCTGTGATCTAACTCCATATACCTGCCTTTGGCCCATATCCTTAATACCTTTGATTGCCAAAAAGCTATCTATATGATACTAAATGAATACTTTGCATCTGCCTTTACCAAGGAAGAAGATGCTGCCAAAGTCACAGTAAAAGAGGAGGTAGTTGAGATACTGGATGGGCTAAAAATTGATAAAGAGGAGATACTAGAAAGGCTGGCTGTACTTAAAGTAGATAAGTCACCTGGGTCCGGATGGGATGCATCCTATGTTGCTGAGGGCAGTAAGGGTGGAAATTGCAGAGGTACTGGCCAAAATCTTCCGATTATCCTTAGATACGGGGGTGGTGCCAGAGGACTGGAAATTGCAAATGTTTCACCCTTGTTCAAAAAAGGGTGTAAGGATAAACCCGGTGGTGGGGAAGTTTTTAGAAATGATAATCTGGGACAAAATTAATAGTTACTTGGACAAGTATAGATTAATAAAGGAAAACTAACATGGATTTGTTAAAGGAAAATTGTGTTTAACTACCTTGATTGAGGTAACAAAGAGGGTTGATGAGGGCAATGCGATTGATGTTGTGTATCTGGACTTTCAAAAGGCGTTTGATAAAGTGGCACATAATAGGCTTGTCAGCAAAATTGAAGCCCATAGAATAAAAGGGGCAGTGGCAACATGGATACAAAATTGGCTAAGTGATAGGAAACAGAGAGTAGTAGTGAACGGTTGTTTTTTGGGCTGGGGGAAGGTGTTCCCCAGGGGTCGGTACTAGGATCACTGCTTTTAATTCAATATTTCTTACCCTCTCTTTATTTTGTTTTCTGTAACTGATTTTACATTGAATTTACTATTCTAACTAACATTTCCTGGTTCTGTGTCTGCGCTGCTCATTAACGATTCTTCAATCTGATTAGTTAAGGGGATACACAGTTCCTTGACCTGTTCACACTGTTTACAGATGTGGGGGAGAGGATGCTGCACTTTTTTCAGCTCCCCATTACAGCAATTTGCTGTCCAAAAGCCTGTGGATAGTTTGTGGGTAAGTTAAAATCTAATGAGCAGTGGGCGGGTGGCCCTGGAGAAGCAGCATGTGGCGTCTGCCGGCGCGCTTGAGGCTTTCGGTGACAGTTGGGCAACCTCAGGGACTGGAGTGCATCATCAGCACCGATAATAAAATTATTATTTCATTTGGTTTGCTTTGATTTATTATTGATCAGTCAAGATGAGATGGGTTAAAGGCTAATGTCATGGGTGGAGGGGTACGTTTGTGCCTAACGCCCCCCTCCCCCTCCTTTTAAGGGGCTTAAAAATACAGAGCGGTGGGCGCCCTTTGCTCGCTGCTCAGCGCAAAATCCCGGCCAATGTTCCCTGAGGTTTTTTTTCTTGTGTGTTTTAGGCCCCCCTTTTATAAGAAGGGGGGGGGGAGGGGCTTAGGGTGTGTTTATGTGCAGCAACTCAATAAAAAACAAAACAAGTGTCAAATTATAATTTTATTATATCGGTCCAGGATGCACTCCAGTCCCTGCGGTGCCCACCGATGGAGGAAAAATGTGAATGGCGCTTTGTTTAGACCCATTACGGCAGAGAAGGGGCGGGGCGGGGGTAAGGCAGGCGCTGTGCCGGAGCTGCTTTAGCCGCAGTGTCTTCCCTCCCTCCCTCCCTCCTTCATTCATTGATTCATGCAGATGGAAATTAGTGATAACCTGCCCTGGGCCGATAGATGCAGCGGCTCGGCGCGGCTCGTCGCCAGCAACTGTGGGGAAATGTACATCACGGAGAATCCGGCTGGCGGTGAGCAGCACTAGTTTGAGTGCTTTTAACTGGACTGAATCGTTTTATTTATTTATATATATATATATATATAATTTCTTCCTCTCCTCCTGCTATGGAAGAAAGTGCGAGCGAATCGCTGCCAGAGCTGAAGGATTTGGAGAACAAGGTGGGACGGAAGACGCCCGAAGGTTTGCTGCGCTGGTTGCGGGAGGACACGGCTCGGCCCGCCGGGGATAACGTGGACAGTCCCGGGGCGAGTGGCGGGCAAGCAGCGCAGGTCTCCGGTCACGGTAGCAGTCAGGGGAAGAGGCTGCCACAGGGGCTGGCAGAGAAGATCCAAATCCTCAGGCTGGAAATGGTGAGGAGGGGAGTGAGTGAGTGAGTGAGTGGGGAGGTGGAGTTTTGTATTTTTAAAAAGGTGCAGGTATTTATAAATAGGACCTCTGGGCGAGTTGGGTACAAGCTGCGATTGCATTTATATTTATTTACCTTAGCAACACCGCTCAAATATACACACTGCCGTTCAGCCCCTAGAAGAAAGTTAACTTCGGAGTTCGACATTTTAAAAATAAATTCATGTCAAATGTAGATTGTCAGGCGCATTAAACCCATGAGCACTTGTCAGAGATACCGTGCTCTGCAGAACCGATTGACTATTGTTTCGGTTTCATTTATCCACACGTTTTATTGGATTTATCTCAGATCAACAGATTACTGATGTTTAAACCTGCAGCACACAAGTACAGTGGGGGAAAATTAATAGATATGAACATGTTTTTTTGTAACAGGAGGCTCCCTCTAGCAGTTTGAGGAACCCAGCCAAGTATTCGGGGTTTGACTCTCACCTTGTTTCTGTCTTCATTGGTTGTTGCTTGTTAACTAAACATCGAAGCACCCAGTCTCGTACAGTTAAATCAGCAGCGGTCGTCACCTGAGTAATGTCAACATTAACCCGTTCATTTATTAGAGTTTCGCTGTAAATGTGTCATTTTGACATTTTCCCCTCTACATTTTAAAATAAATCACAGAGACCCGGGTGATGGGTGAGCAGTCCCTTCTCTGGCAAACCTCCCGCTTAAAAAAACTCACTTCGTGCTATGTTAGTTTACAAAAAGTGACCCGATATGCCAAGGTGTGAAAGTGCCACGGTGCCAGTGTTACTGGTGCATGGCTCTCTGTGTTTGGACTTCAGTGGGAAATGGGAAAGACTCCTGGCGTGTGGTCACTTCTGTAATGTTAGAACTTATTGTAATATTGAGGCTGGTCTCACTACTTGTCATTGAATCGAGGGCGCGACGTTGACAGCGGTTACATTAATCAAGTAGATATCATCGCAGCTGATCAGTAGTTTTTATTTTGCAAATGCAGCTTTAGCATCTTTTTGTTGAAAAATTGTCTAACAAATACCACTGCAAAATTAGAGTTCTCCAAGTAATACAATACTTAATACATCTAAACCCCTTTAGCATGAGTTTCAGCAAGAACATAGTGATGGATGATTAAAATAAAGGAAGAACAGCAGGTGCATAAATAAATGATCTAAATCGTAAGAATCAGCGAAAAGAATCCATTCTTTAGCATGTTATGATGGCGAGGGCGGGATCCCATATTTGTCCGAATCTGCCCCACCCGCGGTCTCTGAGGCCAAACCACGCCCACCCTAGTCTATTCGCTAATTCAGTCCACCACACTAGGGATCAATTCTGGGATCTATCTCATCTTTATGGCTAAGCTCCACTCAAGAGCTTTTCTATTTATATTTTAAAAGTTAAAATTACTGCTTGTTACATCTGTTTCCTCTCCAGACATTTCATTCCCCTCCGTCAATTTCACTTCAGTCTAAGCTAACCTTATTAATGCCAATTGTTAGAAATGAATGGATCCTGGTTAGATTAGACTGGTAGTGTAGGACATGTAGGATGCCAGGATGTTTTTGAAAGTAGGTAAATTTGCTATCTTTCATATAATGGCAGCTTTGTATCCCTCACAATCTGTTTTGTCTCACTTGTTCCATCACTATATAATTGTGTGTCAAACATCCAAGATTTAAATGCTGCTTTTGTAGGACATAAGCAATATATTTAAGACATAGCTGACTGCATCAGGTGAGGGTTGTTCGTGATGAAGTAACGTATGCAGGTCTGGAAACAATGGGTTTTGGAGGAAGATAGATACAGAAACCATGGGAGAGGGGGGAGGAATTTTAACTCCCTGCCTGGCAGAAATCAGGCTGGGGGGATTAAAAATGGAGATGGGCCACTTACCCACTTCTCCCTCCTTTCCCGCCCCAATCTGGCCAACTGCAATTTTAAATTGCTCGAAGCTGGCGTGGCCCTCTTTAAACATGCAGATCGGACTCTGATTACTTATCGAAGCCTGATCTATTTTAACCTTAGGCCTCGGGGGTTGGGGGGGGGGGTTGCAAGGTGCTGCAGTTTCCCTACCAGGCAAAACCTGCCAGAAACGTCAGCCAGAGCCAGAAGATGCAAGGTAAGTTTTTTTTTTCATTTCCTATGGGCCAGGAGGAGCAGTGCTCTTGTGAGCCTCACAAAGAAACCTTGGGCTTTCCTTAACCTGAAATTCCCCTCCGATGGACTTGCCTTGTGCTGGGGACCATTCCCTCTGGTCCTCGGTGGCTGCCTCCAAACTGCCTGATTTTAACGGCAGGGCAACCGCTTCCCGCCGACTTCTTGGCCCCTTTGGTTGGGAAGCAGCATGCTAATGAGGCCAGGCCGTTAAAATTGTCCCACTCTCCCTGTTGCCACTCCCGCACGGGCACGTGGCTCGCTTTGCTGCGTTCCTGCCTGTGAGTAAAAATCAACCCCATTGTCTGTATATACTTAAAATATTTTGAGTATTTTTCAGAAAATACAGGAGGATAAGATTCCCACCACGTTTATAATTTAAAAATTGGACTTTTTTTCTCTTTAATCACTACCTATTCTGTGTGTTTTTATACCTTCATTTGATCTGTAGCATACATCATTGTGTTTGGAAGATAGCCATATTAAAAATGTTAATCAAGATGTCCTTTATATCCATCAGCTAGTGATACTGTTACATAGTGTGAAATTCATAAATTTACTAATCTTTTGCACAAATTGCATGCTGCTCCTAAATGAGATATTGGGTTTGTCTCCAGACTGAGTCAGTATAGTCACATTTTTTGAAAGGCGGAAGAGATGCACTTTGTCATTCCATTTGGTAATGTGGAGTTTTCAAACCAAAGACCTGAACAGAGTGCAGGGAGGTTCACTTATAACATTCTTTTGTGGGGGAAGGAATTACCATGATATTCATGGAACAAGGTCTTCTCAGAAATTTTCCTGAATCATTTGCAGCTATTGGAAATCTGCTTAAAATTGGAAGAAATCGAAAAATATCCTTCAGAAAGCCTAATTACATCCGAGCACTTAATGCTAGATGATGGGAGATGGACAGGAGCTTACCATAGTGGAGAATGAATAGGCACAAGTTTTGCAGCTTTTATTTACTGAGCAAAGAGAAAATTCACAGGAGGGTTGGCAAAATCTTGAAGTCTAATATTCCTAAGACCATACAATGCCTTTTTATTATACAAAGTATAAGATATGGTTTCACAGTGTATGCTGTAGTACACATCTCAATACTTGCAGATAAATTCAGTGAGGTTTATGCATAATTATACAGATCTATACACTAGGGTGGTTGGTATCGGAGCTGGGGTCGTCCCTAGTCAGATGATACTAGTGGCTTGTAGGGAGGTGATGCATTGTAGACTGCAGTATTATTACCTGCTGACACTGCAGGTAATCCTGAGGGTGATCTGGCAATGGATGGTCGGCTGGCCTCCAGGAACGTGCCAAACATCTCCCGGTGTTCCTCCAGGTCCACATACAGCCCGTACATTACTTGATCTGACTGGTAGATGTCTCACATGCTTAGACAGCATTTATTATGTTGGATTGTGCCAGAACGGGGGGTGCATTATCTTGCTACCAGGAGAGAGATCTGTGTGAGCTTGAGATTGGCATGGGTTCATTTTTCAGGTAGTAGGCTGAGTATATATGGCCTTGGGTTCAATGGGGTGGTTAGCTCTGTCGTAGCTTCAGTAGCCAGCAGCACTTTTGTTTAGAAGGCTGGAGGGTGGGGTAAGATCAGAATGTAAGCAGGAATGTGCGTTTGTGGCCACAGTTCTGCCAACTTTCCTGCCAGGGTTGGGTGAAATTTACTAAATTTATGCACGGTGAGGTGAAGGATTTTCTCATTCTGTTGCAGGCAGATGTCATGAAGGCCGGCCTTGGTGTTGCCTTGCAGTCCTCCCACGAGCTACATAAGTTTCCTGTGCTGTCTGGTGTAGAGATGGACAGCACTAATAGGACTTGGGTGCACCTGTGGGGTGGTTCTGTGGTGTAGAGGGCCAGCTCTAAGGAGGTCAGTTTGCATTGGATTATAGGATCCTAGATAAAAAGACAGACTTGGTGATAGTGCAAGTTGTTATATTGGATGATATTCCACCACATTCTGATGGTGATCCCCCCCACCTCAGAATTATTCAAATTGGTCACAGTGCAATGCATATGCAGGCAGTGTGCGATGCAAAATGTTGCCACACATATTTTTCTCTATTTTTGCATGTAGGTATATGTAATGTGTTTTGTTGCCAATGGTGTATAGCCATGTTAATACTTGCAATTGTAAATGTAAGGGAAATAAAATGGAGGAAGGTATGTATAACTCCAATGCACACCAGTGGAGCTTTCTTCCCTACCGTTTTGCTAGTAGTCCTGACTTAGACCAGGGCAGCCCAAGGTTCTGTCTAAATGTGCTGGGTCAGTTGATCTCAGCTACACCATTGGTGGCAAACTAAAATTAGCCTCAACTAGGCTAAGGTGGGCAAAAATCAGCCAGGGTTCCCATGCTCCAATAGCCTGAAATGGCCACGTGGATGAGTTGGAGGGTGGCTGGTGTCAGTGGGACTGTAGTTTATGATGATTTGGCCTCTTCCGAATAAAATTCGCTTTCTTCTTCTATCAGCAGACTGGAAGTCCCATTCAGGGATTTCATATCTTCAGAACATAGGAACAGGTGCAGGCCATTCAGCCCTCGAGCCTGTACCACCATTCAGTTAGATCGTGGCTGATCTGTATCTTAACTCCACCTATCTGCCTTGGTTCTGTAACCCTTAATACCCTTGCCTAACCAAAATTGACCAGTCTCAGGTTTGAAATTTTCAATTGATCTAGCCTCAACAGCTTTTTGGGGGAGAATGTTCCAGATTTCTGCTACCCTTTGTGTGAAGAAGTGCTTCCTGATATCACCCCTGAATATCCTAGCTCTAATTTTAAGGTTATGCCCCCTTGTTTTGGACTCTCCCACCAGAGGAAATAGTTCCTGTATATCTACCCTATCAATTCCTTTGATCATCTTAAATATCTCAATTAGATCACCCCTCAATCTTCTTTCAATTCTGTGAATTCCTGGCGTATGATCCAACAATTAAAAAAAAACAATATTACAGTTCTGCCTTTCACAATGCTACAGTAATTCATGTCAGGCTCAGTGACCACTTGACCCCTTTTTTTCCCCAGAAGAAGTTTGCCACATGGTGGAGCTACCTCCTATACCATTGTGGCAGTGTGTATTGAAAGTACTCTGTCTGAATCGTTCCCTGTTTTGTATGGTGTTAAGAAAGGATGTGCACTGGGCCCAGTTCTATTCATACATTATAGAAGGCACATTTAACAGCTGGAAATACACCTTCGTATTAGACGACAGGACAAGATCACTAACCACGAAGTACTGGACTGCGTTGACAGCACCAGCAGTGAGGCTATAATAATCAATGCTCCGCTCCATTGGGCTGGATATGTTGTTAGGATGGACAATGTATGGTTGCTGAAACAGGTACTTTATGGAGAACTGGTGGATGTCAGAAGAAAGCAGATTGGACAACAAAGGCACTACAAGGACGCACTGAAGATTCACTTAAGCAGTGTAACGTGGTCTTGGGGTTACCCTGACCACCACCAAATGGCAGGGTGTGCAGCAGTGAGAGAAGGAGTGAAGAACATTGTGCAACATCACAGTGCCAGCGTGGCAGCAAGATGCGAGAGATGGAAGGGTCGGCAACATTAGAAGGATCAACAGGCGAACCCGCAGGAACACGAGACTTGTGATAGAAAATGCCTGTCCCATATTGGCTTGAATACTTGTCAATGCACCTACCATGATCTTATGTTCTCACCACCATCATGTACAAGGGACTCACCACCACCATCATTGGTGATAGTGGACAAGCTTTATGGAGATATATTTACAATATTTTCTCGTAAGGCGATAATTTGAGTCTTATTGTCACTGTTTCATCTATTGGCTCTGTGGCTTAGTTCTAGAGTGCAACTGGGGTATGGTAGTGTAGTGGTTATGTTCCTGGACTAGAAATCCAGAGGTCTGGACTAATAATCCAGAGAATGTGAGTATAAATCCCACCATGCCTGGTTGAGAATTTGGAATTCAATGTTTTTATAAATAAATAAAAAGCTGACATCAATTAAAGTGATCACTGTCTGATTGTCATACAACCCAACTGGTTCACTAATATCTTTTTAGGGATGGAAATCTGCTGTCCTTACCCAGTCTAGCCTATATACAAGTCCAGACCCACACCATGGTTGACTTTTAACTGCCCCCCTGAAGTGATCTAGCAAGCCACTCAGTTGTATCAAACCACTTCCTGGAACTGCCTCCCTAACAGCATCGCAGAAGCGCTTTTACTACACTGACTGCAATGGTTCAAGAGGCCTTAGGATGGGCAATAAATGCTAGCCTTTCCAGCGACTCCCATATCCCGAGAATGAAATTCTGGGAATTCTAAAATATTATACAAATTTTGGAACATACTGGTGAATTTATCATGTTTGTTTTCTTTGTTCTGGTATCCACATTGATGACGTTTGCTAACATTTTTAATGAGCGTACACAAACTAAATAAAATGATGAATTCATCTGTTTTTGTGCTAAGAAGGAATATTTGTGAACATTTTGAGAATTTAGATTTACATGTGATTTCCTTTCTTTTGCATGTAATTTACCCCTATTTAGTTAAATTCTAACACAAGTATATTGTGTTTAAATGTAAACCTGATTTCTGTTGGAGGAAATAACTTTTTTTTGTCATAGCTGAGTTTGGAGAGGCGGAATTGCAGCATTGATATTTTTAGGGAAGCAAAGTTTTTAGAAATGACCTGTTTGAAGAGTTAGATCATGCTGTTCATATTTGCATATGGTTGGCTGTTACCTTTTTTAATTTGATTGGTGATGGCAGCATGGCACTATCATTTTGGTAGGAAATCGCAAGTTTGTATTGTCATTCTAAATATTTTTCTTTCCAAACTTGATCTGACTGTATGTAACTCCTTCTCCATATGGTGGTAGTACTTTCATTTTACTGTTCCCGGATATAAGAACTTTTAATGTATGCACATATAAAGTGTTATGCCATAATGTTATCTTCAAATTCAGACAAAGGTAACGTCAACCTCAGCAACAAAGCTAGAGTGTCTTATAATTTGAACCTCTCTCTGTTGCACTACACCTTTTGAAACGACTGTGTAATCACTTGGCATGAATCATGACAGCACGAATCATTGAAATCATAATCTCCCATAGAATTCTTCATTCTATATGTATGTAGTATAACCTGTATTGCTGCAGCATACCACATAGGCTTATGTCAGGGCTGGGAAATTCTACCTGTGAACTATATAGTTGCACACTAATTTCCAGCTTTGGTGAAGCTGAAACAATATCTCGCCAGATTCTAAGTAAGGTCTGCTTATTCCATCCTCCATCAAAGTGGCTGGAGTATTCAGTAAAGATATGTGCCTGTTATAGCCCAGTACAATACAGTACACTCTTGCTCCTAGCAACCAGCGGGGTCAAATTCATGAGACATTTGTCCTCGCTTGTTGTAGTTATCTTTTGCTGCATTATGTTATGCCACTAACCTACAATGCTGCTTTTTCTTGCTGCAGCTGATCCTCCATTGCCCACTTACTCCAGTGCCAAGTGTGTACTTTTATTTAACCAGAAGACTTTAATCTTGATTCAGATAACAGTTGTTTGGCAATCAAAACTTTACACAATATTTTCTTTTTCCTCAGAAGTACCAGTATCTCAAAAGCATTTTCCAGTGCCAGTGGATATCCTGTATTCTTCAAAGGTCGTACAGCAGAACTGTATACTCTACTGCATCAGTACTTGCATCTCAGTAAGGTTTAGGCAGTAATGCTGATACCACTAAGCATCTGCTATTGTTGAAACAGGTCTCCCCAGATCAATAACTTCAAGCTGCACGTGTTTTTGGTTAAAGACCATTAAAGCATTTTTAAAAAAATTCAACACCCTTTGTAATTATGCAATAGAGGAGACATTTTTGGGGTCAGTGATCTCTTACTGAAAGTTGGTGCACTTTTCCTGTGACAAGGCTAAAAATTCAAGGAAAACGTGAGGTTTACTTTATTGCAAGAATGAAATTGAGTGGAGGTCACAGCCTTATTACAGTTATTATGTGCACTAGAGATTGCCACTAGATGATTTTTGCAGGAAGTTGGCTTGAAATGCCCAAAGTACAAGTTCCGTAGTTCCTTTTTTTTCTCCCCAAAGAAATTGAGAAGTGTGCTGCAGGATGGCTTGTAACGTAGTGGGAGTGGGGAGACCTTTTTGTGAATCTAAGCAGAAGTCTGTTTAAATGCCAATTAATTAATTTTTCCTGCGTTGACCTACTTAAAAATAGTTTCTCGGATATTTCAGTCAGCGGCAAGTAGCTTCTTTACATCACCTGGTGTCCTGGTCTGGTAATGATCTCCCCAAAGTAATTATGACTACTGTCAGATCAGTGGCAAATAGCCACTTTGAGCACTAATTTAAAATACAGATAAAATTATAAAACTGAATTAGTGTTATTAACCCTAAAGGAGTGATCTCTGTCGTAAATGGAGGCTATTTGGAGCTTTGTTTTTTTTTTTGATCCTTGATCACTAGCACCAGAAATGCACGTGTAGTCAGTTGAACAACAGATTTATTTCCCAGGCAAGGCAGCACAATAATTGTTGCTGCTTCAGTGCAAAGTGATATAATGTAGGCTTGTGTCTGGTGTCTTCATCAAGTTCCTGATCTCGGCTGAGCTGTTTGGGCAGGGTGGGGTGGGGGGAAGAGACATTGAACAGAGGCTAGTTATTTCCCTCGCTGGAAGGAAGGAAAATTGGAGGATAAACACGTTCTAATAGCCTGTTCAAGTGGCATTGTGGAAGCATAGGAGTAAATGAGTTGGTGCAGGAAGACAGATGGGGAGAAAATATTTGGAATATCTATTCCCGTTTTGAATGTTAAATCCCCACTTTTTTTTGAGTTGAAGTACACCAGATGTAAATGTGTGTAAAGGATCTTTGAGTGTCAGCTAAACTATTGCTTTTTGTGTGCATCAGTGCAATGGATAATGTATCACTGAGAGGTATAGTTTACAAAAATATTAACAATCTAATCATAATATGTTTCTGTGTAACTCTTCCAAGTGGTTGCAGTAACAGTTGTTGAGCATCCATAATAAGGATGGTATGATTACAGGGGAGGAGGAGAATAATTGATCATTCTTTCCCTCCCCTCCCACCCCCTCCCTCCCTCCCTCCCTCCCCCCCCCCCCCCCCCCCCCACCCCCCACCCCAAGCCATTCTTCCAGTTTTCATGCTGGTAGAGTAAGGCTAATTTTATTTTAGTCATGGTTGAACTCTTGTCCTTGGAGCAGGATTCTAACCCACCTGTGTTTAAAAAGACACTGGGAGGGAGAGGAAAAAGAAATTCTAGTTGTTGCAATTTATTCTTAATTCTGGGCAGATTTCCAGTCTTCTCCTTTTTGTTGCTAGTAGCAGCAAAATATCTTGCCACCTGTGTACAATTAGACGTCTGGTTACTGACCAGAGATTTATGGTTTATTGGTGGGGAATGTAGAATGAGTACATTAAATTGAACTTGAGTTTGAGTCTTGGACACTAGTTTGCAGGCTTGAGTGGCCTAATTACACAGGACTACCTGGGCCAGGCAGAACTGTAATTTAATTGGTTAATTCTTGAAAGGATTTGTAATGTAGAAAGCAAGCAATGTATCAGCATCTTGGCACAAACCATGCAGGTTGTGTTTTGTTTATGCAAAATATCAAGATGAACAATGAATTAAATCATAAATCTTGTGGAAATAGATGGGTTTAAAATAATATGTAGGTTTGGCATTATGCCTTAGCATTCTTCAAGAATGACAGATTTATGGTTAGATAATTGTGTTTTCTGGAAGACATAGATTCAGCACTTCGAGGTTTTCATCCATTGCAGCAGCCATATCTGAACATTCAAGTTATTCTGGAACTGTGGTCCTGGGCATGCTGTTTTCTTTTGTATATCATGTACTTAAAACTCAGGCAGTATTTCTACTATTGATCCTTCAGTGTGGGTGTCATCAGACATCATGCCTATTGAAGGAATTGGCTTTTAGTGTTCAGTGTCACTGCTTCTAACTCTTGCAATATATATGCCATAATGGAATTTCCCAAGATAAACTGTTTACTGTCTACTAGTAAGGTCCTCATTTGAGGCAATAATGGTCCTTTTAACTTGCATCAAAATATAGTTATTGTCTACCTATAAATTTAATTTAAAAAAAAATCTGTAACTGAACATGGTGTGTCTGTCAAGTCTGTATCTGTTTCTGCACTCCCACCATCTTGTATCAAAAAGGTGCTTCATTGGTAACAGCCTTCCCCAGTGAATGCATACTTTGTTTCTTGGTGCTGACTTTATAGTGCTGCACATTCTTTCTTGTAATGGCGGGTTCCTCAAAGTTGGATTCATCATAATGTTAAGTACTTTCTTGCCTTCAGTGTTTTGTTAGAAAACCTGGTTTATGCATTATAGCTGTGATGTAAATCAGACAGAAGAACATTGGGAGCCACTTCTCTCTTCTTCTCCTGCCAGCTCCCCTTCCTTTCATCTCTTGTCTCTGGTAAGCTTTTACTAAAACATGGGGAGCAACTGTACAGGTACTTCTTTAAAAAGGGGGACGATGGAGAGGGCTTACAATCAGTCTGCAAGTGGTGCCAATAATAGGAATCAGATTTGCTTGGCTGACCTGTGTATTCACTCCACTGTTGGCGGAGAGGCTGGGCTCCATAAAGGGGTGGTATAAAAAGGAATATTCAAAGTGAAATGACACTGAGGGGGAAGGCATTTGCTGTTCATAGTACTTGTCCTTAGAATTAACTTCTGCTTTTATTAAAAATGAAACCAGTCAACAAGATATTAAGTTTTTAAAAAAAAATCATTTCTTTAGGCAGTAGAATGTGAAGCTATTATGATTTTATTAGTAATTGTCCATTTTGTACCATTAGGCATATCTAAGGTCGATTGATATCAAGATAATGCACCAGTTGATGGCTGTTAATGAAGGGATTGAGGCAGTGAAGTGGATTTTGGAAGAAAAAGGCACTCTTGCCAGCAGATGCAGCAGTCTGACCAGCAGTATGTACAGCCTTGTGGAGAGTCAGGAAACCTCGAGGAGAGGCAGTTGGAACAGCCTGCAGGATCCGAATGATAAATTGGATGGCATTTCCATTGGAAGTTTTTTGGATACTTTGGCTGATGATATGGATGAATACTGTCAGATCACCATAGATCCTTTGCCCACTGCACCCTCGAGCCAAGGAGGCCCGTTCACCACAATGGAGAAAGAAATATATGCCAATGAGACACGCTGTCAACAAGCCAACATGGCTAATGGCTTTTCGGAAAAGCAGGGGAGCAATGTTGCTGATTGCAACGTGGAAACTAAATTTTCTCATGACAAATTATGCAAAGATGGTGGGAAACTGAAGATTCAAACAAATGGGAAAATAGATTATGACGGTTGTAAACAAAACAAAATGCACATTGAATATGATGCCCACTGGCACTGGGTGCAGTCACAAGATGATGTAACATTCCTGTGAGGAGGTAGGGTAGACCTCTTGACACTGCTATTGACCAATGCAGTGGTACTCAACCTTATCTCAATCTGAACTATTATAGCACTGAGTAGACTCAAAAAGCCAAGTTCAAAGGTATGGGTGGTCAGTACGGCAAAATATAGAAAACACATTTGGAGTTACTTTTACAATAAAAGGCATATGTTTCAAGTGTCAGCAGTAGTCTGCGAGATTTGGCAGTTTTAAGAAATCAGGGAACAGAAATGGGATTTCAATCACTGAAATTGCACCGACACTGCAGTACTAGTTTAAATGCAAACAGTTGGCTTGTCACGGTGTTCTACAGTTGTGTAAATGCAACTTTAATCTGGAGTCCAGGCTCAACCTGACACTGGAACAAAGCACAATTAGGTTGGGCCATAACTTTGGATTTATACCACACAAGTTTAGCATCGATACGAAGTAGAAACTGTTTCACACTAACTCTAGGTAAAAGAAACAGCTTGGTTTTTCATCAGTGCCATTTATAATTGTAAAATGTATTTTGCTGGTTGTGATCGTTAACTGGGGTGGAGGGAGGTAAAAATCTGCATTGTGGTTCTGAATAATCAAATATGACTCACTACAGGTTGAGTACCACTTTCCTAATGTATAGGATTGGCAGTAATCTCACAGTGCATGGTATATTACATGTAAGATCAATAATCCTACTGTTTCCTACCTATTTCAATTTCAATAATTAGGAAGCATGGTAATTGTAGTATAAGTACATAATTGATTGGAGGTACTTTCCTTTGCAATACTAGTATATTTCTGAGCTCCGTCTGAGGTGTTGGCCAACATTTGAAAGATTACGTTTTTGTACATGGTGGTAAGCACTTCTTAATTAGTGAAGTTTATCAATCATTGATCTGGGAAGGGAAATATTCCAAGGTTCAGCAGGTTTAAATATTTGTGCGAACTTAAAATATTTGAGCTATTCTTGTAAAGTTATTCCTTCCTCGTGTGCTTGGTTCCAATTGCCACTTATTGCTGGGGTTACCTGACGCATGAGCCCTATCTTCAACACTATATATAGCTTTTTACGCGGAATATTTTTGTGCACTTATTTATCTCTTCAGATTTGGTCAAGGGAAATTCTGGTTTATGTTTAAATGACAAGTTAAGTGCTCTCACCATGGTTGAGAAACCTTTTCTCAAATGCCATTCGGTTCAACAGACATACTTTTCCCTTCATGAGGGCAGAGGTTAGAAATTCATAAAGATACTTTTTTTTTATTTAGGTGGTTACATATCTATCAAAATAGAGGCATCAACCCTCATGACTGCAATAGCATTTCTGCACAAATTACAGATATAACCACCTTTTTATGTAGCTATTCGAGAACACCCGCGGTTCAAGATCTGCTGTAAATTTCTTTCAATGCAAGCACATGATTGACTTTGGGAAGGTACAAAAAAATAGTTTTTTAGGAGCTGTTGAATGATTTTTGAAAATTGCAGAGATTTGCTATTGCTAAAATAGCTAGTGTTCTGCAATACAGTAATTGCAGTTTGACCTGGTTTATTCAAATACTTATGGAATACTGGCTTTTATTAGATTGCAAGTCACCAGATTAATCTGATGTCCATTCAAAAAATGTGCAAAAGAATGAAAATGACTTAAACACATTTTTTTCAAAACAAAATATATTGCATTTATCAAAAAAGAGCAGTTTTCTGTACATAGTTTGTAGATAATGAAGAACACATTCAGCATTAGAACTGTAATCGTGTAACTGTATACAAGCTTGCACTCTCAAAATCTTGTGACCGAACTTGATGGGGCATGGAGAGAATCTTTTTGTTGCTTTGTCTTGATTGTTGGATCCTTCTTGATATCCCTGAATTTAAACGTATTCATCACAGCATCACATCACATGTGCTGCTTCAGATGGTGAATCACTGAATGAAGGTCACTGTGGTATTAGAAAGGGTTATTGGAGGCGCAGGGGGCAAAAGTTCCTCCTCCAAAACCTTTTTGTTTGAGTTTGTATCATTGTTGCTGATGGGCACAGGTCAAGCTGGACAGGTCTGCAGTTTAATCGAGCCACCTTTCCCTGTTTCTCCAAATGAAGCTAGTTGATAGACTAAGCCGCAAGCCAAACTCAGACTGTGCTTGTGTTGCTTATGCCTTTTTATTTGGCAGTAGACTTCTTTAGAATGCAGATAAAGGAGATTTAGCGAGTCGGGTAGGCATGTTTCCTGCAGAGCTGAAGTCTGAAAACCTGGCCAAAAGCTGCAGGTTTAAATGCTGTGTCCATACGTAAAGAAAGGGCTTTTTATAATTTTATTTTGTATCTCATTAGGCTCATAATGCATAGCCCAGCTAGAAGCAATATATGCAAGCAGATGTAAGACAGCAAGGAGAAAAGCCTGTGTTAGTGGCAGTAAATCAGTCTAATGGGCAGCCATTTTGGATTAATGGGGATTTGCCAGTTGATTCAATTTGGATTCAGAGTGCAAGGTTTTTGGATTATCTAATATGCTTATAATGGAAGCTGGGTATCAGAAGAAAGAATGTTTGGCTTAATGAATTATGGATAAACCAGGTCTGACTCTATTGTTTTATGCTGTACTTCAAATGATTATTGTATTGTCAAAATATATTGATATTTCTGCTGATGTATAAAGATTTAAAACAAAGGCACAAAGGTGATTGAAGTGCCTGCCAAACTTTAACGAAAGTAGAAAAAAGACCATTCTTCAGCAAAGCAACACAATGCACTAAAGTCTTAAAGTATGGCGGTTACCAAACCATGAAACTCACTTTTTTTGTGTGTGTGCTTGTGTATGATATGATGTTTCTGGATGTTGTATAAATTGCCAAATTTAACCTGTTCAGTGATAGATCCTCAAATCAGTCCTCTGTGTTTGGGACATGTTATCTCATTCTAGCCAAACTAAGATTTGCAGTAAACTACTTAATTCTATTGTTAATTGTGTTTAATACATTCCTTGGTTATACATTTTTAAAAGTATCCGCTTGATTTTATATTTTACAATAAAACTCAAAGCTTAGTTTTATGATTAAAATATAATCATAGTTTGGTAATATACGTGTGAATGTTACTAATGGATGAACAGATATCTTAAAAGTATTACAGACCACTGCAGTAACAGCAATATTAAACTCTTCTGTTTACAAACTTAAATCTGTGTGTAAATAGTTTGGACAATGTCTGGTCAAACAATACTAGAATCAGATTGCTTATTTGTGCTTTGTTCAATTGGCCTGTGTCTTTGTCAGTTATTAGCTATTTATTCATTTATGATGCCAGAGTTTTTTAAAATGTATCTTCATGTAACAAATGAAAAGTCTACTGGGTGAGAATGCACTGGAATCATAACTAAAGATCAATGTGATCTAGCACTATGGGACCCTCCTACTTTATATACTTGTCTGGTGGGAATCCCCTTGTGAACTGCCACAGGCCTTTAGAATCTTCCTCTTTTTATCTTTGTGTAATTTACTGATTTTGTAGGTACTTTGGAACTTTCTAAAATGATGGATTTCCTGGCCTTTCCAAACCATTTTATTTGCTATTTCCTGACACTTCATTTCATTCCGCAAGGAGGGTTTTGAGTGTGTTACACACATAGTAAGCTATTTTAAGCTTAAACCTATTAACATTGTGGCCTTGTTTCATGTAGGGGAATTTGAATTCTAATTTTAAGCACATTCTCCTTGAAAAGACTCACATGATAACTATATTGGAACACTCATTTTTCCCCCAGGAACTGTACAATTGATGCAGAGCACTCCCAAGTCTAAATGATCCTTGAAATTGAGATTGTATGACTTTGTTAAATTTTCACTCTCTTTTGTGCATCTAATAATGTTCTTCTATAACAATGAGCAATTTTGTTCATCAATCTGTGCAATGCATTACTGAAGAATGTATTTGAATAGTCATCTATAAACACAAGTGGATCTCCCATGGCATTTCTCACTTCAAAATTACATATAATATATAAAAAAATTATCTAAAAATGGAGGGAGAACTGAATGCCACACATCGACACTCCAGGGGCTAGGCATAAGAGTCGAGGGGAAGTGTAGCTGCCTCATGATCACCCTGGTTTCCACTTGGATTTGGGATTTTTTTTTGTGGCAACTGTTGGGACAAGAATGGCAGTGGCTCCCAAAAAATGGGTTTTCCTCATGGGAAATGTTCTGTACTCTTCCTCCAAAAATAGGGGTGCAAGAGGCACTCGCTAGTCACCTGGTACCCTTGCACTTGAAGTTACAGACCTAGATTTTGTCAAAAGGATCATTATTTATGTAGGCTGTAATTCACAAGGAAGAGAGTGACTAAGTTGTCACATGCTGCAAGCTGAGCTGCATTGAAGACCATCCACAGGTGTAGCACTGCCAGTGCCTGTGAAGGCCACAAGGTCACAACAGCCCTAACTTCCATGCCTTTGGGTCAT
The DNA here is from genome assembly GCF_035084215.1 of Heptranchias perlo. Lineage (NCBI taxonomy): Eukaryota > Metazoa > Chordata > Chondrichthyes > Hexanchiformes > Hexanchidae > Heptranchias > Heptranchias perlo. The sequence goes on along the minus strand of NC_090333.1, from coordinate 36,027,976 downwards.
TCCATGGTGCCATTGGCAACACCAGCTACAATAGTCACAGATGTATAAAGGAAATTTTGGGTGCTTTGTACTAGAGCAAGAGATTTCATTTGGAGATGTGCAGAGAAACTGCTGTGTAAAAGAACTGATTTGATAAGGGGTTTGAAATTAAAAATATTTAAATACATAACACACTGGGGGGAAAACTGTACTGGTGCAGAATGGGGAACAAAACAGCTAGACTACAGTGTCTTTGTTAGCATATCATGACAGTGTATGCTCAAAAAATCAGGATGTGATGAGGAAAACTGGTGATATGTGGCAGGAGCTGCTTAATGGCACTGGATAAAAATGCACAGCATCAGAACAAATAAAACTTAATGTAAGAATGATAACATCTGAATTGTATTTTTGGACTGCAGTAAAGACTACATTCTAAAATGAAAGAAAATGACCTAATTGCTGGTTAGTTTACCTTGATCTGAGTCTTTTCATCTCTTTCTATATATTCTTAATATATAAAGGAAAAAAGGCCTGTAAGTGTATCAAAGCTGCTTCTACAATCAACCATGAATGAGGTGAGCTATCTTGAATGCCATTCTAATTTATTATCTGAAAAGCCTGAAACCACAAAGGAAGACTTGAAATTCCTTCCTATCTCCAGAGGTTGATGAAGCAAAATCCCCAGGATATAAATCTTAACATGGCAATGTGTATTATTTGTGCCTGATTAGTTGCATCTCATAGATATCCTTCCTGTGGTCCTAAGTGTGTATTGTAGAGTATGTAAGGATCTGTCTCTATGCATCCTTTTACCTTTCAATCATATCATATTGATCTTCTTTATAAAGAAGGCAGTGGTTTTATTTTTTTTTCGTAATAATTTCTATGTGGATTGCAACGGGATCTTGATAAATTGGGCCAGTGGGCCGATGAATGGCAGATGGAGTTTAATTTAGATAAATGTGAGGTGATGCATTTTGGTAGATCGAATCTGGCCAGGACCTACTCCGTTAATGGTAGGGCGTTGGGGAGAGTTATAGAACAAAGAGATCTAGGAGTACAGGTTCATAGCTTCTTGAAAGTGGAGTCACAGGTGGAAAGGGTGGTGAAGAAGGTATTCAGCTTGCTTGGTTTCATTGGTCAGAACATTGAATTCAGGAGTTGGGATGTCTTGTTGAAGTTGTACAAGACATTAGTAAGGCCACACTTGGAATATTGTGTACAGTTCTGGTCACCCTATTATAGAAAGGATATTATTAAACTAGAGAGAGTGCAGAAAAGATTTACTAGGATGCTGCCGGGACTTGATGGTTTGACTTATAGGGAGAGGCTGGATAGACTGAGACTTTTTTCCCTGGAGAGTAGGAGGTTAAGGGGTGATCTTATAGAAGTCTATAAAATAATGAGGGGCATAGATAAGGTAGATAGTCAAAATCTTTTCCCAAAGGTAGGGGAGTCTATAACGAGGGGGCATAGATTTAAGGTGAGAGGGGAGAGATACAAAAGGGTCCAGAGGGGCAATTTTTTCACTCAAAGGGTGGTGAGTGTCTGGAACGAGCTGCCAGAGGCAGTAGTAGAGGCGGGTACAATTTTGTCTTTTAAAAAGCATTTGGACCGTTACATGGGTAAGATGGGTATAGAGGGATATGGGCCAAGTGCAGGCAATTGGGACTAGTTTAGTGGTATAATCTGGGCGACATGGACATGTTGGGCCGAAGGGCCTGTTTCCATGTTGTAAACTTCTATGATTCTATGTCCCATAATCTGAGGAAAATATTCTAATGTCTAGTGTCGAGACAAGTGGAGAGACAGAAGTAGATGTTGTCAGCATACATGTGAAAGCTGACCCAACATTTTTGGTCGATGTTCCCAAAGGGCAGCAAGTAGATGAGGAAGAGGAGAGGACCAAGGATAGATCCTTGGGGGACTCCAGTGGTAACCGTGTGGGGCGGGAAGAGAAGCTATTGCTGGAGATGCTCTGACAATGGTCGGATATGTAAGTTTGGTGGAACTGCCCTCATTTAGTTCCAATCAGGACAACAGAGGAGAGGTGTTGGAAGAGAATGGTGTGCTAGACCGTATCAAAGAGGTTGAGGAGGGAGAATGCTTCAGTTACAGAGGATGTCATTTTTGACTTTGCTTAGGGTTACTTCGGTGCTGTGGCAGGGACAAAACCTGATTGGAGAGATTCAAACAGAGAGTTGCAGGAAAGATGGGTACCACCCATATTTTTCTATGTCTACCAGCTTTTGGGGGTGGGGGGAAAGAAGGGAGGGGGAGCTCTTTTCCCCCGTGTCACGACTGCACTTTCAAACTCTCGCAACTTTCTAATCTTTGGTACACCATTCCCTAGCTGTCGATTTGCTCAATCACTCCCTCACCTCCACCTTTGATGTCCTTGTCCCTAGCAAAACCTTTACTCCCTCCCATTCTGGTTGTTGCCATGGTATGACCCCATCTTCACTCCGTCAAGTTCAAGGGGCTTAGACTTGGGCCACTATGCCAAAACATTTCCCCCACTCCCTGGCTTCTCATTGCCCTACCTCTGAACTCACATCTCCCCATACACTCTATCCATCTAACTGCTAACCATCCAACTTCCCTTCTTGGCCCCTATACTAACTGATATTGCAAATGGCTCTTTTTCCTTGGGTATGATGCCCCTTCTCTTTTTAAAAACTGTTGCCTAAACCCCTCACCTCACAAACCCATCAACTCATCTGTCTTTGCAAACTATCACCCCATTTCCAATCTCCCTTTCCTCTCCAAGTTCCTCAAATATGTTGTCACCTTCCACATCCATGCTCCCTGTTTGAAGGGATTCAATCAGTTTCTGTCACTGCCACAGCACCAAAACGGCCCTAACCAAAGTCACAAATGCCATCCTCTGACCCTGGTGTGTTATCCCTCAAATTTTGTGCAGTCTGTGACACAGTCGACCACGCACCATCCTCCACCAACGTCTCTCCTGTATTGCCCAGCTCAGTAGGGCTGCCCTCACTTGGTTCCACTCTTCCTTATGTGATTGTTGTCCCAGAGCATTTCTAGCATTGGCTTTTTTTCTTGCATTTTACCTCAGACGGCAAGCTTGGTTCCTAGCTCTACAAACATGCAGACTTTAGGAGCTCAGTCTTCAAAGGAAAAATATTTCCTGTACATCAGTAATTGCTGAATGTATTGGACTGCCTGCCAGGGATCCTCCCCAACATGTCGGACCCTGTGGTGGAGTCCACTATTAACTTGCGTGCAGTTAACCGTGCAGCACATGGTCACCTCAATGGGTGCTATAGGTAGGCTCTCCTTGCAGGAGTTTATGGCACCAATAATAGCAACTCAAGAATGGTCATAGTGGTCAGGCTAGGAGACCAAATGGATTGGGATTTCTACTAGATCATGGCTCTCCCACAGTCGGCTCTGCCACAGTCTGCTCTCCCACACGTCAGTGGGAGCACTGAGCTGCAACCCAATAGCAGCTACTGGGAGTGGAACATGTTGGCCTCTCTAAGGATGACAGTCCGTCCGCACCCTCACCACCCCCTCAATCAATGCCTGCCATTGTGCCCGATAGACAGCTGGGCCAGATTGCCGTGGCAGTTGCCGAGTTGCTGCTGTTTGCAGCTAGGCCCGAGCTCCAGATGTTTCCAATTATGAACATCTCACGAGCCCTTGTCTGAGCCACATCAGCCTTCCACCTCCCATGCTGAAGCCACCGGGTGAACACCTTGTAGGAGCGCTGGACTAAGTAAGAGAGCAGTTAAGACGGGCACTATGGGTTCACAGCTGGGTGATAATTAGTATGTAGGCATTAGTGTAAGCCAGTAAAATGATTAAATCTTATTTAAGTATGTTCCTGTAGCAGCTGATGACATGAATCTCAATGTTGATTTTTGGGCAGTTGTAGTTTATTGGGGAGAGGAAGGACTGGGACAGATGTTGTTCGTGGAAGTGAGCAGAGATTGTTCAACTGAACTGTTGCTGAAGAGCTCTGGCTGCAGCCAGATGTTGGAGCTCTTCCACTTCTTCGCCATCCTTTATGTCATCAGTGTCATTTTCCCTCATCTTGCTGAAGGTCCTTGTCTAATGGTGGTTCCATGTGTTGTCCCTGTTGCAGAAAAAACAGTACACAGAAAGCCGCAATCATATGGGACATTCTGGGCTGTATTGGAGGAAGTCACCAGACTTGTCCAGGCATTGGAGTCGTTACTTGAGAACCCAATAATCTGCTCAATGAAAACTCTAGTTGACCCATGGATCTGATTGTAGCCCAGTTGAGCCACTGAGTGTGGATGCTTAATAGGACTCATAAGCCCTTATTCCCAACCAGCCAGCCTCTCATTTGCGGTGCATAGGCAAAGAGTTGGGGGGAGGGGTTGGAGGATTGTTGCAATATAAAAGCCTCATGGCAGCTGCCAGGATATTGGGCACAGACTTGCACGATGTACTGTTGGTGATCATACACCAGTTGCACATTAATGGAGTGGAAGCCCATGAGATTCATTAAAAGCATCAAGCTCATCTGAAGGAACCTGCAGGGTGATGTGGGTGCCCTGAACCTAGGGGAAGCCTGCATTCTGCATGAACACCAGAGCACAGACTGATGTTACTGATATCCCCTGTTGCAGCCTAGAAGGAGCCAGAGGCAAAGAAGTTGAGGGCTGCAGTGACCTTGACTGCAACAGTCAATGCTGTGCCAGTTGCTTGCAGGTCTTGTTGCAGGAGGTGACACAACTCTGTGACAGGCTCCTAGAGAAGTGTAGCCTCTGCTCCTCAGGGAATTACAAGTATGTGCTCTGGGCCTATACGTTTCCTTCTATTTGGCCTCCTTGCAGCTGAAGCTCTATTTGCTCCTTCCTCTGGATGTTGCTGCTGCTCAACAACAACAACAACAACAACAACAACTCGCATTTATATAGCGCCTTTAACATAGAAAAATATCCCAAGGCACTTCACAAGGACGTAATCAGACAAAAACTGACACTGTCAAAGAATGGGATAGTAGGAGGAGCAACTAAAGCTTGAACAAAGAGGCTCCTCTTTCTCCACCCAGAGTAAAATTGCCAGATGGATACCTTTGTAGAAAAAAGTACGTTGCCAGAAGCCTCCTAAGATTTCAAATGTTAACTACCAGCAAAATGTTTCCCAAACCTTTGTAGCATTTTAAATGAGAGCAGGTGAGAATCCCTTTAAATAGTATTTTAATGGCTGCCTTGCATACTCTACCGCCCATGGCTTGTAGACAAGATGAGAGACTGGCGTTGGGGTCCTGAAAACATCAGTTAAATATTTTAGATAGGCCCTCATTTGTTTCCGGTGGGAGTGCTGGCAACCTAAATCAAAGTCCCTCCAAAAATTGGAACAGGCACATCTCCAGCAGTCAGTCGGTGTTTTCCTCCCCCGATTTTCAGCTCGCTGCTGCTCTGTTTACAGGTGCAAATGGGACGGTGGTGGTATGAAAATCGGCCCCACTGAGTAAAGTACCTGGTTCAATTCCTGATCTGTTCCGCCTTAACTGATTTCAGGCTGGGTGGCAGTAGAGGCACTACAAGTGGCCACAGCATCACCGAGATAGGAAAGAGGAAAAATCAGTCCGGCTCCTGTCTCGATTGCTTTCTGGTGACCACTGCTGGGAAGTATGAATATGTGGATGTTAAGCTCAGGATCACGCCCAGCTGTGACGCCCTCCATAAGCAAGTGGTCTGCCAGCACACACTGCCTAGGCTCATACGTGAAGATTGCTCACATGGGTTTAACTGTGCATCTGCTGTGCCTGTGGGGCTGTACCTCAGCAAGAATAGTCAGTGCCTTCAGGAAAGGAGGGGAAAAAAGTTGGGGGGGGGGAATAAATCTTTTCAGAAACTGATTAATTCAATAGTTTGAGCAGTTTTTAATGTTAAATAGTAATTGATTTTTTACTTACAGATAGGATGAGGATCTAATTGAAGTATTGAACAGGAAGGCATGAATGTGCCTTTATGCCAAATATACTGAGATTCTCATTTCATCCTTTTTATTATTGCCTAATTATAAGGTTCTAGAAAACATGCTACTCTCTATAAGCTGTATTTTCTATTTCACCTACATAACAAAAGACACAGCTTTAAAAAGTAATTAATTGTATATGAAACACTTTGGGACATTTCTGAGATATAGTAAGGTGGTATGTGACTGTAGGTCATTTTATCTTTTTCTTTCTATTTTCTGCTCATTTTTTCCACAATTCCAACTTATTTACCATTGTACAGTTAATTTATTGACTCGTGTTCTCAGAGGCTGTATTAATGTGCTGCTGAATTTACAGGTACATATTAAACCTTGTGTACAGTAAAACAAGATAAACAATTGCCACAAATGGTCCTTTGCAAACTCATTGTTGAAGGAGCCCCTTGTAAAACAACACTCCTCAATACATATTGGTCTAGAATTTACAGTAAGTGGTGAACGAACGGTGTCCTTGCCCATAGACTTTCCATGAGCTTTTGTACTGCAAGTCGCTGTAAGTGGGTGAGCTAAACAGTGCAGCGCCCTCTACAGGGCATCTGGGACCTGTGTGAACAGGGCAAGCAAGTGTATCTCCTTAACCAATCAGATTGAAGAATTGTTAATGAACAACGCAGAGTCTGAAGCAGGAAGTGTAAGTTAGAATAGTGAATTCAATGTTAAATCAGGTACAGAAAGTGAAATAAAGAGAGAGAAAGAAAGATTGGATTAAGAGAGCAAGTTAAAAGAGACAAAGAAAAAGTAAAAGAATTTAAAAAAAAAATTAAATTAAAAAAAAAACTCCAACAATTAAAAGCTGAAGGAATGAAACTCCACATTTGTAAAAGTTAATCTTCAGTTCCAGGGAGGTTGTTTGGCAGTAATAAAGTCTTATCACACTGTTAAAAAGGTACTTAGACTGAAAAGGACAAGTCCTAACTTTCTGTGGCGAGTTTAGTCCGTATCTACCATGTAAGTACAGGAACTTCATGCTGTTCAATGTATTTGAATGGTGAGTCAGACAGCGGGATGCCTTTTTCGTGAAGCTGATGGCGGAACGGTGTATCTCGGACAGCAACTTCCGGATTTTTGCATTTAACTGCGCATCTGCCCTTGCCTGAAGTTGCAGTGCGATTTGCGCATAGATAACGGTGAGCGCCGTTAGCCTCACTGTTATTTTGATAGTAAAGTCTGACCCATTATATTTCAGGGAGTTCTGCATTTGTGGGAATTTGAGAGTTCCTTGTATGAAAAATTATTCTTGTTCATGTGAAAATTTCTTTTGTGCTAACCAGCAAAGGAATTTCTGAAAAAAATCTGAAGAATTATTTTCAGTTGCCGTGCATATATTTTCTATTCGTTGGTCATGTTGAGTTGAATGGATACATTCATCTAATTTCTTGATAATTAGTAAAATACAAATGTCCTTTGTAAAGAAGTGAATTAATTATCTTGTTTTTCATACAGAATCATTTTTAATTGACACTCTTTGTATAAATCTCTTTTCAATGTTTGGAATTTTCATTATCTTTGGAACAATGGCCATATTTAGACACAAATTATCTAGTCCAAATAGTTCCATAGAAGACTTTTAAGGTTTGTTAGGCTTTAAAGGTACACTGTTAGGAGTTTCTGTTTGAGGCCATAGCAATTCTTGTACTCTTGAGAGTAGCCAGAATGGTGATTGTGATGCAGTCATGCAGTTTTCTCACTATATGTTTTTGAATGATTTCAAAGACACCATCTGGACAGGATTTATGAGAGTGTTTAAAACATCACTATTGCATGAAAATAAGTTGGATTAGCACATCTTCCATTTGGATATATGTTTATGTTCAGAAAATTATGTTCTCTCTAACTAAAATTCTTAATAATGATCAGTGCTAATCCTATTTTTTTAAATTGAATTACTTACTCAGAACAGTTGAAGTGCTTACAGTGCAAGGGACCTCTGGCCACACATGGGAAGAGGGAAAGCCTACAATGTCATAGCCTGAACTATATAATACATAGAGGAACAACAAATAAGATTTATTTAAAATACTCCTGTAAAATAACACTCTTTTCAGTTTAAATGAAAACCAGTGGCACAGATTAAAAATAGCCCTTCAAAAGATTTATTCCTGAAAGGGGTGAAGTGGAATGCTCTTCATTTAACAGAACTGAAACATAATTTTTCTGAAAAAATAATAACAATTTTTTAAAGGTGTAATTAAGTCCTAAGGATGAATATAAGTTACAGGTCCTCCTGGAAAGCATCATGGGACCAACCGGCCACAGCTGTTCAGTGTACTCCCGCCATAACGTCAGTGAGAATATGGTGGAATGGCTAGAAACTAGATCTAGTGATGGATGGAGTAGCTGCCTGGGCCTTACAAGGCCATTGTCATTAGGAAGGGTGAGGTCAGGGCAGCACCTCCCTATGTTGAGAGTTCCTGTATCCTGGGCCTTCAAACCAGCATATGGTTGACACAGATACACCTGGTGAGACCAAATGTACTGGCCAAGCCAGAGGCTAATGTGGTCTAGTTGAAGTGGGGGTCCAGGCCAAGATCGAGGTCTAGACCCCTGATGAGGAAGTCTGGCTCTTGCCAAAAGAGGACCTGTAGCTTCTCTTCATCCTAAGGACTTCATTAGATCTCAAAAAAAAATGTCTATTTTCAGATAAACAATGATACAACTCTCTTCACGAAGAGCATCTTAGACATTTAAATATTATGGTTTGCATTGCAACCACTCAACACCTCCCTGTTAGTTTATAAGCAGGGAATCAACTGAAGGGTACAACTCTGCATGCAGTACAAATAAATGACAATGGACGGTAACTGTTTTTATGGACCATCATTTTGTAGCATCGACTTAGTTTACTGTAAAATGTTTACCTCTAGCCCAATAATTGCAAAGATGTGAATGTTCAGTAGTAGTGTGCTACCCACTTGCATGATGCGAAGAAGCTCTTCTTATAAAGAGTGTCAATATATGCAATGGACTTCTGGGCAGGGCAGTGGAGGTAAAAATCCTGGAATCCTTTGTGAAGCATGATGGATGGGAAGGGGACAACTATAGGAGCTCTCTGGAAACATGAGCTATGATGGGTTAAATGTTCTTCATCATTTATATCTATCTTGTGCTGATCAACCTTGCCGAATAGAATGCTGCCAAATTCAGTAACATGGTAGTATTTCACTCATAAGTCATTGCATTACCTGTTGGCAAATATGTGTCCTTGCCTTGCTGTTGCTTTTGGTGAATGGAATAACAGCAACAGAGTTACCACTGTTTTGACGCAGAAAAAAATAATAAGGACAAGCACCAGAATGCTGTAATAATTATTTCATGAAGAAACCACAGAAATAGTACAACTTACTGGAAGTGAATTTGGAACGTATTATAATGGCCCAGATTTTGCTGTGGCAGGGCATCGAATGGCGTCTGCCATTAGTTAGACTTGCTCTTGCACGTTTAGGTTTTTACATTTTTTGAGTAGTAAGTTTCTGAAAGTGTGATCTGGTAATGTCGCAGTGAGGGAATCATGGTATCTGGGACCTGAGTGAACAGGGCAAGCAACTGTGTGTCTCCTTAACCAATCAGATTGAAGGATTGTGAAATAAACAGCACAAGGACTGAGAAGGAAGTGTAAATTAGAGTGGGTGAATTCAATATCACATCAGGTACAGAAAGAGAAATAAAGAGTGGGAAAGAACAATTGGCTTAAGAGAGAGAAAAAAGAAACAGAAAGAAAAAGTAAAAAAAATGTTTAATTTATAATTTTACATTTTTAAAATCTCCAACAACAATTAAATCCTAAGGAATGAGACTCCACATTTGTAATAGTTAATTTTCAGTGCCAGATCAGTTGATTGGCAGTAATTAACATGTTAGCACCTTAAAAGGGTACTTAGACTGGTATAGACAAGACTTTGGTGAGTTTAGTTTGTATCTACCGTACAAATACAGCAACTTCACGCTATTTGATGCATTTCAATGGTGAGGCTGACAGCAAGATGCTGTTTTCGCGAAGCTAATGGCGGAACGGCGCAACTTAGACAGCAACTTCTGGATATTTGAGTTTAACAGCACATCCGCCCCTCAACTGAAGTTGCTGCACCATTTACGCATAAATATCAGCGAGCGCTATTAGCCTCACCGTTATTTTAACAACAAAATCTGGGCCAATATAGTGTTAGTCTTGTTGCAACTACCGATAGCAGTAGACACAAAAGGCCAATCCTAAGAAGAGGAAGGATTAGTATTGCCACATTGACACAAACTCTTGTGTAACTGTATTTTTGGAGAATCATATGGAATTTGAATTATTTGACCCCTCCCCTGTCTATCTGTACACCTCCCTAAACTATACAGTCCACGCAAAGTCATAGCAAATTTTTTTCAATTTTAATGTCTCAAAAATATAAGTATAAATAAACGACGTAGGCAAGTTCACTTAGCAAAAACATTTTGGAAGCCTTACTTTTGCCCCCTATTGTGAACAAACCCAAAAGGTAAGGCAGGTGTAAAATTAGATTATATGGGAAAATTCCATCAATATCTGTATTTGAAGAAGATTGGATAGTTTGGTGCTCCTAATTTTCAGTATATTTTCTATTTCTGTCAATTGCTTTAGTCTTACAAAATAAAACAATGACATATATTCATCTCCAAAGAGGTGCTCTGGCCTCTATATTTATAAAAAGTCCAGTTTACAATATTTGGTGCTGCAGGAAGATCTCCAGCTCAGATTAGAGAAACATTCAAAGAATGCACTCACTGAGTGACTGCTGCTGTTTTTCCCTCATCACTTCACGTGTTTCATATTAAGATCAAGTTAACAGCCATTAATCTACTTCAGTTTATAGGGATGTCTGCACTGTAACCCTTCAGAGTTTATCAAAATCTAAATCATATTTGCCCATGAACTCTATACTCAATGGAATGGTGTGAAATTCTTCAGCTATACCGCTGGCACACATACATACCTGAAATACATAGAACAGAAAGCGGGTTGGGGTGAATTCTACATGTGGTTTTCAGTTAGTTAGAGAAAAAGTAGGAGAAAAAGAAAGAGAGAAAGAAAGAAAGAAGGAAAGAAGAAAATAAATAATAATAAATGCATTTAAGTAGTGCCTTTATGGTACTTTTGAAGTGTAGTGACTGTTGTAATTTGGTAAGCATGCTCTGGATTCTATGAGCAGGGACTTTGTCAATGTAATTTGTGACGATTTCCTTTGTTTCTTATTTCAGTGAAATTGTAAATGTCTCTTCACGGAATGTGGTAATGACGTCTCTGGAAATACTGATCAGAGGAAATCTTTACAAACGTATTGATGATGTCATTACACATTGTGACCGAATCTTACCTCCATGTGTTCAAGTCCAGCATGAAAATTTATAGGTATGGGAAAAGGCTACTCGTCCTAACACTCTCATCCCTTTTTCATAGATGAACAACAACAACAACCTGCATTTATATAGTGCCTTTAATGTAGTAAAATGTCCCAAGGCACTTCACAGGAGCGTAATCACACAAAAATTGACACCGAGTCAGGACAGGTTGGTCACAGAGGTAAATTTTAAGGAGCATCTTAAAGGAGGAGAGAGAGGTGGAGAGGTTTAGGGAGGGAATTCCAGAGCTTAAAGCTTAAATGACTGAAGGCACGGCCGCCAATGGTGGCCATATAAATCAAAACTATTGATTTTTTATCAATACAAGTTCATCAGATCACATTCAGCATGATGATTAATCCAATCTACACCACTTGCATCTAAATGTGAAAAGTCTGATAAATTACTGGGGTTCAGATTGTGTTTATTTGCATTAAATGCAGTAACACTGGGTATTCAGCTGATATAAAATGATTGACACCATTAAAGAGACAAAATCATTGCCAATATAATTTTCCTCTTCTTTCGGCCTAGAGGGCAAAATAACAAGCCACAAGCAACCACCCTTCCTCCCACGTATATATTATGTATGTACTGGGGGAGACATTAGCACAATTCAACGGTTTGAAGTAGATGAGAAGGATGTAGCCCATCCCAAAACAATTATCCCCCTCACCCCCACAGTGATTGTGTCCATTTCTCCCTCTACCCTGACTAGTATTAATCCCCGTCCATCCTAGCCTCAACCTGGATTCAAACCACGGTTGCTATAGTCACAACACAAAGTGCTAACACTGCAAGACTACCGTGCACACAAGGCCTCATACTTTTTCGGGCCTTCTCTTGATATTGATGTTTCATTTGTACAAATACAGTATTTGGACATTCAGGTGCCAAATTAGCAATACATTTCAGTTTGGAACTATTAGCACAAATCCATGTAGAAAATCCTGCACAAATAAATGCCTATTTTTATTGCTTTACCTCACCTGCCTTTTTTGATCATTCTTGTTTGACTAATGGGTTACAAGCCACTGCCTCCTGGATAACAGTTTTTTTGAAAGCTACAGTGCCTCATTTTATGTCAAAGTAACCAGTTTAGTTAAACTCTGATTCTTTCCCAGACAATAACAGGGGCCCCACAGTTCTGATGAGGGGGGAGGGGGGAAAATCAATTGATTGCCCTAGGGCTGGAATTTAGGTCGGGCCTGTGATCCGCTATGGATCTGCTCATGTTGTGCTCTGTTGGGGCAGAATTGGCTCGCAAAATAACGGAGAACTCAACAGCGCTCTCCATTGTTAGTGGCGAAATGGAGGAGCAAGTTCCAGCATTCGCACATGCGCAGTGGAACGCGGAAATCCGGAACTTGCTCCTACTGGTCCGGTGATATGACAGCTTCAATTAAAGGTTTATCGCATGCTGCAATCAGGGAAATCACTGAAAAAGCGTCATTTTGCTCATCTGCCCAGCTGGAAAGTCACTAATATCACCACCAAACGGGTACGCTTAAAAATACAGGTCTAAACTAAGTTTTAACAGCGCGGTAAATCTTAACGAGTGCTAAACAACTAAAGATTAGCTTTTAAAAACGTGGAGTCTCATTAGTCCTTATTTTAATAGTTTTTGGTCATTAAAAAAATTTTTTTTGTAAAATTAAAAGATTAAATTTTTTTTAACATTTCCCTTCTGGCTCTTTTATTTAATTCAATTATTTCTTACTCTCTTTTTCTCTGTCTATAACTGTTTTTACATTGATTTTAATGTTGTACCTTTCACTTCCTGGTTTTAACGCTCCGTGAATGCAGCTTGTCAAAAATGCTGCGATCTGATTGATCGAGGGGAGAGATCGATCCTCTCGCTTCTCCCAGCTCTCCTGAACTGACGTTGGGCTCTTCTCCTCTTCCTATACGAGAAAGTGCCCAATGAAAAGACTGCGGTAAGTTAGTGGGTTAATATAAATTTATGGAGTGGCGAGCAGTGTTGGTTCGCCACTCTGATCAGTTTCTACCCCGTTAAGTTTTCGAATGACCAGATTATAATGTGCCTGATCTCTTCTGTGTACAGCCATGAAAATAATGGGTTTAGGACAAGGTGATATCATCCACCCCAGTCCTGTGAATTCTCCCTTAGACTCCACCAATGTAAAGAATGCCAGTATTTTACAGGCATTTCTGCCAGGACCTGATGATGCGGTCAGAAGTAGTTTCTTAAAGGTGAATTGCAAAGGCAAAAGTCATTATGCTAATCAGCTGAACCTGGGCATTTCGGATGGGGTCAGCATCTGTGCATAAGGGTGAACTTAAATTCTGCATCACTGCACTTCTGGTAGCAGATGGTGGCATCGGAATTTTGGGGCCAGGGAGTTATTTAATAGAGATCTAAGTTAGGGAAATGACCTAGTAACTGATATCCCCACCATTATATCATCACACTGCCACCAACAGCAGCCTTGCCTTTGGCACTTTCAATATAACATAAATAGCACACTATTATTGCCTCAGAAAAGGAGAGAGCTAACATCAAAGACTGTTTTCCCAGACATTTCCAAAGATATCATCACTGCTGCCAGCAAATATAAATGATGCTGCTGCTGACTACCAGGCTATGGACTCAGCTTACCCATCCAGATCAAGGATTTGGTTGACCATTTGCTGGCCTGCACGAACCTTCGCCAGCCATTGTAGAAGGTTTAGCAGCAATAAAGGAAAGTCACCATTTGTGATCTTCAAACAACTACACATGAGTGCACATGTGTAGTTTTTCTCTGTCGCATTGGTATTATGGAATCTGCTTGCAATGTAAGGCTGCATTTGCGCTACAACTGCAAAGTGGTTTCATTTCACAATGACTGTATTGCACTGGCTCCACTTATAGTGTAAATGCTGCCTAACTCCAATCCACTTCACTCCAGACCCAGGTCAACCCTAACTCCGGATTTAGAACTGTACAAAATTAACGTTGGTTCAAAGTGGAAAACTCCAACATATTACATTCTATAATATAGAGGGAATATCAAGGTGACAAAAGGGGTTTGTCCAATTCTGGAAATACCAGTATTAGATTACTGAGGTAATCCATCCATGCAGAAGTTAGGAAAAGTAAATCTCTCTGGCATGAGAAATCTGTCGCTGCTCTGAAGGCATCTAACTGGAGTTATCTCTGCATTCATGATTAAAAGAATTAAAGTTATCCCTTGGTGTCTGTTTAGATGAATTCCACAGAGAAATAAGAACTCCCTAAAGCTCAAGGCTTAACAACAAAACTAATGTTTTTGCTGTATTTAAGTATATTGTGTCTGACTTGAGCACTGCTTTAGATTTTGCATTAAACCATCTTTTGGCTGAGGCCCAAATTTTTGCAGACACTTTATGTGTGTTATCCAAGTTGACTCCACATGAAGATGACTCAGTTTCCTTATAAACAAATAACTTTATCTACATATTTTTCAATCAGAAAGTTAAATTTTAACATTTTGTTGTCTTTTAAAACAGCTGCAACTCCTATATTAAAAAAGTATCAAGAATATAAAAAGAATAATAAGAAAGGATTCATCAGTCCACCAAATTCGCTCCTTCGACAGATGTGTATAGTCTGCTCAATTATGGATTCATCCCAACTCCATTTAATTTCCTACGGAGATGTGAATAGATTCTGACTGAATTGGAAAGGCAAACTCCACTTACCCAACTGTCAAATGCAACTCCTTAGTCGACCACTGGGAGGGGCACAAGAGTGACCCAGGGATGACTCCCCTTTAATTTTGGAAGCCCTTGGGGATAGAGGACTGAACTGCTCCACTCTTCACAGTCAGCATTTTATATATTTAGTTCTCATCCACTCTGTATGTTTTTTTAAATCTTTATTGGTAACAGAATCTTGCACCTCTTTCAACCTCAACTTCTACATTCCTTTCTTCACTCTATATATCCTCCTCCTCTGTTATTTAATGTTCTTCTCTATGAATTCCTTCACAGTTTTGATGCTCTTTTTCTTAATTGTTCAGTCCCTGCTTCCTTCACAATTGCCCTTGGGTCAAATATTTCTTCAAATATTCTCTCTTCAAGTTATTTGATTTTTTGTGCAATGTGCTTAATATAATCCCTTACCCTTGTACCCACCTACCTAGTGCCATTTAGTTTTGTGTACTCAGTTGGTACTGAAGATTCCAGCTCACCACTGTCCAAAATGGGAAATGATGCTGTTCTGAGTTTGACCCAGTACAGCTCTCAGGGTCTCTCACACATTTTTGAGTTTTTGTACTAGATATTTTCTCAGGTTCAGCATTATTAGCCTGCAAGTGGACCTCACTTTCCCTACGATCCAGAGCATATCTTAACCTGCCCAATATCTGGGTAAACAATAACGATCTGAGCAACACAATTTACCACAGCAAAGTTTTTCAATTAGTGCCCACAAGTTGTTGCATTCATCAGAGAAAGTATTGATATTTGCCATCTTAAAGAAATACCATTTCAGTGTTTATATACATATAAATAAAAATCTTGCATTATTCTTCAAATATCCTACTTTAGTGTGCCAAAAAGTACTAAAAGAAAGACAGAAAGTCAGTCATTTTCTTTTTGTTTTCCCGACCTTGATAACCCAAGGGCATGGGCAAGGATTTACAAACAGCTGCCAATCTACAGAAAGTGCCGTCAACAATTTACCTCAGGAAATGTCCACTTAGACTACATTCGCATGGTGAGTACACAATTAGTGACTTTAGAGACAGTCCAATTCAGCAGTTAAACATTACAACTGTACTCCCAGACTACCTATGAGCCATGTTACACATTTGATCTCAGAACTTAAGGGAATGATGTATGAGCATAGATTGACCACCATGGGTGTTTTCTCTCTTGAAAAGAAAAGACTGATAGGGGATATGATAGAGGTGTTTAAAATTATGAATTATTTGGAACAATTGGATCCAAGTAGGTTTTATATCATGTACAGAATCTAAGCACAAGGGGTTATATTTACAAATTATGGGCAACAAAAGAAAATAGGAAATTAGGAAATAATAGGAAAATAGAAAGGGACCTTTTTACTAAAAGGGCGTATGTATGTAGAACAGATTATCGGCATGGTTGGTGGAACAAGAAACTTTAATGGGTTTCAAGAAGGAACTAGACAGGTTCTTGTCAACAAATGACATTCAGGGAATACTGATGATAGGTGGATTATGTTGACCGGAAGTCACCGGTTAACGGTTTTAGCTTAGTACACAGAGGAAGAGTCAATTCTCTCTTAATTCTCAATTCGCTTTATTAACGTTATTAGATCATGTACATACCGCTTATACGTCTAGTTAGATATAGGCATGTAGTTTACAGCAGGTTATACAGGTTTATACTCAAACTAGGATTTAAACGCACACCCACTAGGTTTTCCTGACAGCACTCCCAGAGTGGTCCCAGAATAGAAAGGATATTATATTACCCGGAAAGGAGAGACGCTGCTGGCCAGGCAATTCTCCCTCTTACTCCCGACGTCGTCTCCACGTCCCCGACGCAGTCTTTACGTCCCTGACGTAAGGTATTCACATCCACGAGGGTTAGTCTCCAGAGTCTTCCAGAGTCTCCTTCACAAACAAAGACACACCAACAAACACACACTCACTCACACTCACTCACTCACTCACTCACTCACTCACTCACTCACTCACTCACTCACTCACTCACTCACTCACTCACTCACTCACTCACTCACTCACACACTCTCTCTCTCTCTCTCTCTCTCAAACAAACAAACAAACAAACAAAGACACACACACACTGGGCCCAAGCCAGCAACTCTTCAGTTTTTATTCCCCAAGTCTGTCTTTTCGAACGATGCTGTCTTCTCCGGTTGGCTCAAAGTTGCTGGAGTGACCGATGTCATCCCCTGATTGGCTCTGTTCCAAGAGCTCAGGTAGCATTGCCGTCCCTTTGTCTCTGTAAGAAGCGGAACGAATTCAAACCGGTTCTGGCCAGTTCAGACCAGTGACTGAACTCCAGGTCACCTCAGTTCAAAAGGTCAGTGTCTTTGTTAGCACTTCGAATTTACACAAGAGTAATGATTTCTTCTAAATATCATTGCACTTCTCAAACCTACTTCTCATTTATTTCACTGATTCTTCCAATGACAGCCTTGCAGATCTTTGCAATTTTGGGCTTTTTATAAGTATTCATCCAGAACCCTCTCTGTCCATTCCACAAGTACAATTAAGAGACTCGGTGCGTTTATATAAAGCTATTAGCATTATATCACCTTTAATAAGATCCATTAATAATCTTTGTTACATGACCACTTTATATAATAATAAACATGAGGTCAACATGGAGAAAAGTATATTCATTCTTATCTCCAAAAAGTAATTCTATTGCTAAGTAATATAATGTTGATGGTCTGAAATTGGTTATTCCAAATAACCCAACAAGCTGACTTAGCACCAGACCACAGTGAATTCTGTATGACTTTCCAATGTGTTTCTTGGTGTGGACAGAGATTAAACTCACTGGTTATATGCGGATTGTTCACACATTAAGTTGTGTGAACAGGACAAACACAGATACTCAGGTACTCAGGAACAGATATGGCCTTCCCTATGGGCACCAATTCTTGTCCTTCTTCTAACTGCTACCTGAGGGAAGTGGTTGACTCCGCATGCTTCACAGGAGGATCATGGGACTGAGGTGGCCCTTGTCCCATGCAAGCTTATTCCTGGGATGGAACAGCTGCTGGCTGCATCTCTGGATGATGCTGCTGGGCAGCCTGGTCTCGCCTCCTACATTCATGGTGGCATGGTGTTTTGAGCGAGAAGGCCGGAGGCCTGATATGTGCTGCTCTCCTGAGGGACATCATCCTCCAGCTCTGACTCCTGAATGGCTGGCTCCTCATCATCCTCTTCACCATCATCTTCCTCCTCCTGTGCTGCCCATTGCTGTGGTGGATCTGCAGGAAGGGAGGGTAGAAGCCAAGAATGGGTGAGTATTACCCTATTGGGATTAAGGAGACAGAGAAGGGGGTGGAAAGTCCTGTGTGGTGCTTCACAGGGATGCCAGGGTGACAGTGCAGGTGCCCAGTCAATAACCCGGTGCCCGCAAGATAATGCCGACTTGAGCATCTCCCATGGCAAGAGCTAAATGCCTCCCCACGAGCTTCTTGGCCTTGTTCTCACAGGGAGGAGGGGGATTATAGTTCGGGAAGCCACCTTAGGTGACTTGCCTTTGGTGAGCTTTGTGCACCAATTTCCCCTGCAAAGAGATAAGTAAATGAAGGTAAGTCTGGCAGTTAAGGAGTGTGTGATGAGTGGCATGGGAGAGGTGAAGCAATAGATGTGGGGTGTGACGGTGTTAAAGTGGAGGAAGGGGCTTTGGGGTAATGCAAGGCAGTTGTGTGTTTGTGTGTAGCCATGGTGCAGGATACAGAGTTGGAGGCCCCCTTAACCAGAGACCATTCAGTTTAGTTATGGAAGTGTTGCTTTAAGAAGGAGAAAAATGTGACGGTGCCCAGGGTGGGCAAGGTTGAAAAGGGAGAGGTGTGCAGTCTGTTATCTTGCCTGCCTCTCTGAGGATGTGGACCTTCTTGCGTCACTGTTCTTGGTGAATTGGTGGCAGGTGCCTGTTTGTCCTGCCTTCAATGCTCCATGGAGGGCTTGAAGGTCTGAATGAATGAAGTTGTGTATTCTCCACCTTTGGCTTCGTGCCATGCTCTGCTACCCTCTGGGCACAAATGGCACTTGAATATTCATAATTCTGCCCAAGTGTAATAAAAATATTGGTAAAACATGCAGTGAATTCATTTGAGAACAATAAAAGAGCGAAGCATTGTTCCTGCCTCACTTACTTCTTCCCCAGTGCTCAGCTGAATAGTGCAGGCTGAACAGTGCAATTAAAAGGACGTGCAGAAATTTCCTGCTGGTTCAGCCGTTTGCACCAGTTTTATATCAACACTTGCACCAATGGATACGCAAATGAACATACCCAGGAAACCTCAGTGTATCTCGTGCTAGAGACCAATGACGAATGTAACACTTTTAGAAAGGTGCAACGGTGGTTTAAATCACTGAGGAAATTCTGGACCCTTGTTATTGTAACATATCTGGAATTTGTATCTATTTATGTACGCTACCAGTTGATCTCCCATAGCTTTAATCTTAGATTGGGATCTTACCTCTCACCACTGCTGTGCTGAATCAACTGACTGTAGATAGGAAATAATCTTGGAGTTTAAATTTCTGTTTACTTAAAGGAGCATTGTCACATTATCAGGAAGTTTCCAGGCAAGCTTAATTAAACAGGCAAGCATGCCGTACTGCAAAACCTAATATCACTTGTCTGGTGAAGGTCGCACAGCAGCAGATGCTATATCTGCGGCAGTGCTGCAGTCCAGTCTTTGATGTTAGTTTTAATGTGAGAATCTTAGCAGCAGGCATAATCAGCGACATTATTTTGTCACCAATAGTTTCATTTCATATTTCTTTTTGCTTATAAATGTGGTTACAAGTGAAGTGACACTTAACTAGGATGACTGCTTCTTTAACAGAAATATTCGCTTATCAGTTTTTCACCTGTCTGGAATCAACAGTATCTCATTAATATAACAGCTGTATAAACAGTCTGCATAAAAACTGCATATGTCCCTTCTCACAGGTCTTTTATATTTCTAAAATCATTTATACATATGCCAGTTGTACATTTCATACTGTGTGTACTGTAGTTCATCTATCTGAAAGGCATTTCAATTATCTCATTGGAATACAGACATTCTATGTGTGGGAGCTGGGGGTTTGGTGTGGGTGAGTGAAAACAAAGATTCTCTTGTCTTACTTGGTCAATTCAATCTTGCCTAAATGAACCAGTGGTATCACTGAGGCATGTGCTGTTCTGAATAATGATATATAGATTAGAATGAGTTAGACTTTCAACATATTTGCCACACAGGTAGTGTTACCTAAGAAAGGTTGCGGCTTATATTGGATAAACCCCGAAAACAATGATGATTTCTACGATTGCTGCGTGCAGCCAGTGGTAATTTTTCCCCACAGAGCCTTTGCAGTGGCCGCACCCAATTTCAGGGCGTCCCTGAGCACATAGTCCTGGACCTTGGAATGTCCATTCTGCAACACTCGGTCGAGGACAGCTCCTTGCACTGGAAGACCAACAAGTTTCAGGCAGACCAAAGGGCGTCTTTCACCGAGTTGATGGTCTTCCAGCTGCAGTTGATGTCTGTCTCGATGTGCGTCCCTGGGAACAGCCCGTAGAGCACAGAGTCTTGTGTTACGGAACTGCTCGGGACGAACCTGGACGGATACCACTGCATCTCTCTCCAGACCTTCTTTGCAAAGGCACATTCCAGAAGGAGATGGTTGACGGTCTAATCCCACTGCAGCCTCCTCGGGGACAGCGTGCGGTGGCCCTGAGACTCCGGGAGTGCATGAAGGATCTGACGGGAAGGGCCCTTCTCACCACCAGCCAAGCTAGGTCTTGGTGCTTGTTTGAAAGCTCTGGCGATGAGGCGTTCTGCCAAATGACATTGACAGTTTGCTTGGGGAACCAACCGACAGGATCCACCATCTCCTTTTCCCGCAGGGTCTCGAGGACGTTATGTGCAGACCACTTGCTGATCGCCTTGTGGTCAAAGGTGTTTTTCTGCACAAACTTTTCTACAAAGGACAGGTGGGGTGGAACGGTCCAACTGGATGGAACGTTCCGTGGCAGCGTGGCCAGGCCCATCCTTCGCAACACGTTAAGTAGTGAGATGGGTCGCCAATTTTTGATTTCTTCCCTCTCCCCCTTTCTGTTTGTAGATATTTTATTTTACCCTTTTTTGAGTCATCCTCATTCTCCCCTCCCCCCCCCCCTCCAAAAACAATTCACATTCTTCAGACAATGAAATACAGGTACTGTCTGATTACAGATAGAAACTTGGGGGTTGAAATTGGTCCTCATTGTGCCCAATTTGCAGAAAGGAAAAATTTTGGGGCACCCCAAGGATGCTTGAGAAACATCAGACCCGAAATTGGATCGGGCCATTTTTCAGGCATTCAGGGTGGATGCCGAAAACAGGCGTTAGACTCCTTGCGTAAGCTAATGAGGGGCCTTACGCCTTTTTAAGGTCCCTAACCAGAAATTGGACTGCCCTGGTTTTTGGGACGTGGATGCGGCCTAGTAAGTGGCCACCACCACAAAGGTAAGTGCATTTTAAAAAAGTTTTCTGTGGAGCCGGGAGGTGCAGGAGCCGGCAGCTCACCCTGAATATTTTGATGAGGCCTGAATTTCCTGTGGTCCTCGGGACTTTAATTTGGCACTTTAAAAATGGCCTATAGAATTTCTAGGCTGATCCCTGATCTTTTTATGACCAACATAACTTACTCATACTTGTGGTGATCATGAGATATGGCATCTCGTAAACCACTGATCATTGATACACATCCCTTGCTGCCTGACCTGCTGAATGCTTCCAACATTTTCTGTTTAATTACTAATGATTGATTATTGCTTTGGTTTATTTCTTCAAATGAACATGTAGACTTTTAAAAAATTTGTTCATGGGATGTGGGCATCTCTGGCAAGGCCAGCATTTATTGACCATCCCTAATTGCCCTTTAGAAGGTGGTGGTGAGCCGCCTTCTTGAACTGCTGCAGTCCATGTGGTGAAGGTTCTCCCACAGTGCTGTTAGGTAGGGAGTTCCAGGATTTTGACCCAGCAACGATGAAGAAACGGTGATATATTTCCAGTTCGGGATGGTATGTGACTTGGAGGGGAACGTGCAGGTGGTGTTGTTCCCATGTGCCTGCTACCCTTGTCCTTCTAGGTGGTTGGGGTTGTGGGTTTGGGAGGTGCTGTCGAAGACGCCTTGGTGAGTTGCTGCAGTGCATCCTGTGGATGGTACACACTGCAGCCACGATTAACCGGTGGTGAAGAGAGTGAAGGTTTAGGGTGGTGGATGGTGTACCAATCAACCAACAAATATATCACCGTTCCTTCATCGTCCTGGATGGTGTCAAGCTTCTTGAGTGTTGTTGGAGCTGCACTCATCCAGGCAAGTGGAGAGTATTCCAATACACTCCAGACTTGTACCTTGTAGATGGTGGAAAGGTTTTGGGGAATCAGAAGGTGAGCCACTCGCCATAGAATACCCAGCCTCTGATCTGCTCTTGTAGCCACAGTATTTATATGGCTGGTCCAGTTAAGTTTCTGGTCAATGGTGACTTCCAGGATGTTGATGGTGGGGGATTCGGCGATGGTAATGCCGTTGAATATCAAGGGGAAGTGGTTAGACTCTCTCTTGTTGGAGATGGTCATTGCTTGGCACTTGTCTGGTGCGAATGTTACTTGCCACTTATCAGCCCAAGCCTGGATGTTGTCCAGGTCATGCTGCATGCGGGCTCGGACTGCTTCATTATCTGAGGGGTTGAAAATGGAACTGAACACTTTGCAATCATCAATGAATATCCCCATTTCTGACCTTATGATGGAGGGAAGATCATTGATGAAGCAGCTGAAGATGGTTGGGCCTAGGACACTGCCCTGAGGAACTCCTGCAGCGATGTCCTGGGGCTGAGATGATTGGCCTTCAACAACCACTACCATTTTCCTTTGTGCTAGGTATGACTCTAGCCACTGGAGAGTTTTCCCCCTGATTCCCATTGACTTCAATTTTACTAGGGCTCCTTGGTACCACACTCGGTCAAATGTTGCCTTGATATCAAGGGCAGTCACTCTCACCTCACCTCTGGAATTCAGCTCTTTTGTCCATATTTGGACCAAGGCTGTAATGAGTTCTGGAGCCGAGTGGTCCTGGCAGAACCCAAACTGAGCATCGGTGAGCAGGTTATTGGTGAGAAAATGCTGCTTGATAGTTTCTAACTTATGTAGTATTACTATCTGTTGTACTTGTTTCTAGGGATTAAACTACTCTTTTGATATTTATCCCTATTTTGGTAAATATTCTTTTTTTCTTCCTTCCTCCTGTCAACTCAGTATTCATAAGCTGGAGCAGTCACCTCCTGCTCACCAGGGCTACGACTGGGAGGCCACTCTGCTCCCATTGGACTTGAGTACTCTGCTGGACGTCCACCCAGTATTCAGAGACCGGGGCACTCATCTCTTACTCACTGGGGATGTCTGCAGTGGGGCTTTTTGTTGATTAATAGCAAGACTTAAACTAGGGAAACAAAGTTATGACTGAAAACAAATTTAATAAAACCAGAAATCAGTCAGTTACAAACTTAATTTGTAGATAGTATAGGCTTAAACAGAGAATGCAGTGAATTCTTTTTTGTTTTAAAATAGTTTTGCTGTTTTATTTATGAGTTATTCCAAATTTAAAAAATATAAACTAACATTAAGAGATGTAATGGACTGCAAAACAGTGTGTGCGAACAGGTAAGTAATTAAACTCAAAGAGATGTGATAATGAGCAATTCCAAGTCATGCAACATAATACCAAAATTACAATCGTAGAGGCATGCAAACCAACAGAAAACGTGGTTTTAAACTCTTTGCATCACATTTGTGCCAACTTACAATTATAAATTCCTACGTCACTTTTATAATGAAAACTGTTCAAGTAAACTTGGCACCCTGTGACTGCACAATCTGACCTTTGGGTGATGCTGTATTATCTTTTCCCCACACATTTCTTAAAATGTTTTCATTGTCATTTTTTCTCAGTACCTGAAATCTCTAATGTCCAAAATAAAGGTTACACATTTCACAGTAACATGATTAAATATATCAATTGGATTGACTTTTATTTCTTTTAATGCCTTCATTAAAGTTTTCACTTGAAGAACTCAGCCTTTCCCAAAAGCCTGAACTTGGAATTGTTGGAGTTGATTTCATGTCACAGGCGGGACTTACTTTTCTGGGCCTCTTTTGGCCATACATCCACTTCCTGAGTTTTGGCCTGGTGGGGAAGCCATCACTGCTCCCCCGCTCAGGCCTCTAGTTAATATTGCTGTTGGGCCCCAATTATGTCATTGGAGCCCAGTCTGCATATTTAAAGTGGACCCCGCCAGCTTCGGGTGGGTGTCATTGCTGGCTGCAATTTAAAATTGTGGAGGGGAGTTGTAGGAAGGGGCAGTGTTAATGGGAAGGTGAAGGGGTAAGGGATGCAATGGAAGTGAGTGAGATGGGGGGGAAGCACGAGTGATTGGGGGGGAGGGGATGGAGAAGGATCCGCTGAGGGCCATATCGTCCCTGTAACACCCATATCAAAAGGAGCAATGGTGGCTCTTTTCCCTACCACATATGATGCCACCTACCACCTCTACCTGAAAGGAAAGAAAAAGACAGAGAGGCCAAAGAGAACATAAAGAGAGACAAAGAGAGAAATAGCAGCATGAAGACAACAGAAGCAGGTAAGAAAAGAGGATATTTTCTAACTTAACATGTGAAACGGCATGGAAGATTGACTGTTATAAAAGTCATACATCACTGAGCTCCAGAATGGGACAAATATGTCTAACTCTTGCAACAATAAAAGGACAAACATTAAGGAGTTGTACTGAAGGGTGCAGGTCACTGCTAAAATTAACAAAAATTTAAATCAAAGACCAAGTATCTATGCCTGGAATGCAGAGAGCGCAGGATAGGGATTACCCCTCAATAAACAACTCGTAAAAATAACATCATTTTGATTTGGTGAGTCAGTTGCCAGTGTACTTCGGTACCGTCAATCTGTAGCATGAACTACTGGGACCTAGCTTTACACCTGAGGGTCTCAATGAATAGATTCTGATACCAGCTAAGCCGATGACATGAGTGTTCAGTAAGCATGGGATGGCAAATATTGGAGAACAGGTCAAGATAGGAGATTCTTATGTATCTCATAGTGGCTAATTACAGTGTCATATTGGCAAGGCCTCAGAGCAAATTTAATGATCTGTGAAAAGACATGGATGCTTGCACCATCTGGCATTCCCAACAGAAGGTGGCGCTTGCTGGGAGCGCATTTTGGGAAATCACAGACAACAGCTTGTGATCTTTCACCCATTAATTTTAATCATTGAAACATTACGAGCTGCATGCCCACAATTTCTTACGGTGCGGTTCCTGCCCCGGTGGAAGCATCAGATCGCAGAATGACCCCTGAAATGAACTAAATAGGAAAACGGAATGATAAAAATAGGATAAAATAAATGATCTTTGTGAGTTTATAGGGAGATATTTGTAAATCTATTCTTTTGCCTTTCTAGAAAACTATTGAGGTGCCAAACCATGGTGACATCATTCAAGGATCTCCTGCTTGGAACCGATTTTCCACCCACTCAAGCAAGAGTCAAACAGCCTGTCAGCTAATGATTTTATTTAAGTATTCGCTGCTGTGCAATGAAATCTGTTGAATTTTAGAAGGGGGATTTCACTAGTTCAAATGACATAAATAGGAAGTAAAGGATAAGTGGAAGTAATTTGAAGAAAATAATTTAACAGAGGAAATAAATGTTATAAACCATAAGAGTGAGGCTTAAATAGACTTTTTGTTAGTTAAGGTTATTTTCTATTATATATATATATATATATATATATATATACATGCCACTATTTATCTTTTTGATAAAATCTCTAGTGTCTTTATGTGTCAAGTCTATCATCTGTACTGTCACCATCAAGCGATTGTTCAATTTAGTTTTTGTCATTGGTTAAGTGTTTAAGTCTCCATAAATTCGCTTTTTAAACTTTCATTATTCACCAGTTGTATTAAACAAAACTTTGCTCTCAGTTACATTGTACCAAAAGAGGTCTATGCAATTCGATACAATAACAATGCAGCAAAAAAATTATCCAAGATACATCTACTATGACAGTTCCCCCACTACAGACCCTGAATATAAAATTTATAACATAATGATCACATAATAAGAAGAAACAAGTATCACAAACTTATCTATCATGCCAACAAGTTTTCTCCACATCACACAAAGCACCCCTCATGAACATCCCTGAGCAGAGATGCATTCTCTTCCAGTATTTCATAACCCTGTCAGTCTCATCAGGCTAAATTCATTCTATCAAAAAACAGCCGAGACCCCGGCATTTTTTTCTCACACAGCAGGAATCTTTGCTGCAATTAAATAATTAAATGCAACTGGTAGTGCAATGAAGCTCCAACTGAACTCCCTATTTTATTGAATTATGGTTGAGGAAAATAAACAGAAAGCAGATCAGGTTAGCAACCAATTCCCAAAGAAGTATGAGTTATGTCAAATCAAGTCTCAACATAGCAGGAGTGGAAAGAAGGGATTATGAATTAAAATAATATGAGAGAGAAAGAGGAATAAGCTCACAGAAGGAAGAGAAAGATTTGGAGGCAGAGAGAGTAACTGGGGTAGCATGGACTTCGCTTCTGATTATAGAATGGTGAACTCTGCGAAGAAGCAGCAGAGGGGAGACGCAAGCACCCAATCCATACTAATCCATGAGTAATATCATGAGCAATCAGCTAGTAACTAATGAAATTCAGTCAAAAGCAAAATTCTGCGGATGCTGGAAATCTGAAATAAAAACAGAAAATGCTGGAAATACTCAGCAAGTCAGGCAGCATCTGTGGAGAAAGAAACAGAGTTATCGGACTAGAAATTCAGCTGCCTAGCGCCCGTTGTTTCGGCGCTATGCGTCCTCCCAAAGTGCCAAGGTGGCATCTTGGCTGTGCACACACGTTTCCAGCATGATGTGCGCCGGACGCCACCTTGGTATAGGTATTAGGGCACGCGCAAATACCGAACGCTGGAAGCATGTAAAGTAAGGAGAAAATGGATGCAATCAGTGTGCAACGCTGATTTAAAGTGATAGACACCATTTTGGAACTTAGCGCTCAACTCAACGCACAGTCTTAACCACGACCATTTGAATATGTCTTAGAGGGCCTGGAGGACCCCCACCACCACTATTTAAAGGGACCGTGCAGGATTTACAGGTTAGTTGCTGGATTATTGCTTCTGGCTGCCGATACATTTGTAACTGTTTTTGGAGATCTCCTATACTTGAATACTAGGATGTAGGGACATAGCCTAACATTTAGAGCCAGGACGTGCAGGAGTGGAGTTAGGAAACACTGCTACACGCAAAGGATGGGAGAAGTCTGGAATGCTCCTTTGCAAATGGCAGCTGATGTGACTTCTAAATCTGAGATTGATAGATTTCTGTGAACCAAGGGTATTTAAGGGATATGGTGCTAAGGCAGGTATATGGAGTTAGGTCACAGGTCCACCATGATCTCATTGAATGGCGGAACAGGCTCGAAGGGCTAAATGCCACTGCCACTTGCTGCCTCCTGATATGCGTCATCTCCTCCTGCAAACAAGTGGGACATGTGCCTGGGTGATGTGCCTGTCATGGGTGAATAGCTGTCAGTGTGTGTGGCCTGTTAGTTGTGGGTGGGTGGCTTGCAACTGTGGTAATGTGTAAGGATGAGAGGAGGCATCTGATTGGAAGAATTGAATACTCATTGAAAAAGTTTGTTGGTATATGGGTGATGGGGGGTGTAGTGCGTGGTGCAGTTGACAGGAGAAGCCACTTGACAGTTGACCTCACACACCTTGACCACTCATGTCAAAGCATTGAACTTCTTCCTGCACTGCATCCATGTTTATGATGCTGTGCCTGGCATCGACTTCGTCCCCTGCTGCCTCCCACTGCCTTTTGACTATATGTCTGGAGGGCCTCTTGCCACCATTCCCCGCCCCCCCCCCCATGGATATAGGACGTCCCTCCTTCTGTCCACCTCTTGCACCAAGGCCTCTAGTGCAACAGCACTTGGTGCTCGCACTCTTGCAGGCCTGGTACAAACTCAGATCGGCAGATTGGTGAGGTCTGGCATGTAGATTGGAGGATGTGAGATATAGTGGTGTACAACCTTTATTCAAAGTTTTAACATAATTCATTAGTTTCTAAACATAAGGACGGGGCCTACATGTGTTTTATGTCTGCGTTGCCTGATCTCCGTTCAGACTGCTTGCAGACAGCAGACTGTTATTTTCAGCAAATAATAGGTACCGGCTACCTTTAAGAGATTTTAAGAGACAACCTGCCTTTAAGAGATTGGTGCTCCCCCTGCTGGTGGAAAGTGTGAATTGCATCGAATCCTGGTGTCAACGCTGATTTCCAACGCAGCTTGAAGGTAAGTTCACAGGCCTGACCAAAGTCTCGTCCTGCCTGCGCAGGAAGCATCGGGCACAGGTTAATAGCGGTTCAGGCTAACCGCGCCCGCTTTTTGGGGTTATCCAATTTAACCCCCAACGTTTCAGGTCGATGATCTTACATCAAGACTGGAAGAAGTTAAAGGTTTAACAGTTTTTAAACAAGTACAGTGCCAGGCAAAAGGTGGGGGGGAGCAAGGAAAGGAAGGGAAGGGAAGGAAAGAACAAACGGGAAGGTCTATGATATTCAGTGTTTGACTGGTGATGCTGCTGTCTGTGGAAAGCCGGTGCCATGGCCAACTTCAACAGACAGCATGAACCATTCAATTGAATGTGTGGCCATATCCTCACTGAGGAATTAGGTTTGTGAATATAACCACTATAAAAGTACCGGAATTGAACATTTATTTTATAACATGGTTTTGTATACTAATGATATGTTGGGATGAGAGGGGATTGGAGCTGGGGGTTAGGAGATCATTGTTCCACATCAAACCAGAATACCAAGTACAGTAACTGTGCCTCCCCGAAGGGAATACATGCAGCACAACATAGTTGATTGGCTTATTATATTGGCGTGCCCCAGTGCCTCTGTAACTTTTGTTGAGGCTGGCACATGATATTCAGTAATTTATACATGTGACGTTTTAAAAAGTAATGTCTGGGCTTTGCCAAGGAGTGAACTACCAGACTAATAGAGAGCTAAAAGTTCATCAGCTCAGCCAGTTTTCCTGGACAGTTTGATGAATGCATGCCATAAAAATGTGATATATTATTGGTGAAAAACTCAAAGATTTTTTGAAGGATAACTTTTTAAACAAATCAACAGTTCTTTAACACATCCAACTTTGGTCAGTTTCATATTTATTGCTGGCATGACATCATAAATCACCAACCTGTTAATGGTAAGGAGGTGTAGTGAGTAGTGTGCCATCTATTGCCTGGAACCGGCATTCATTCCAGCCATATTGTTGGGATTAAGATTTCTCTCTGATGACTATAAAGGGTCTTGAATGAAATGACCCACAATTTCCTTGAGTCTCTGCCAGACGTCTTCTGTAACCTACCAAAAAAAAGCAGGGACCCAATTGTGCTGAGTCCCTGGCAATTCTGGGATTTCCCAGTCATCCTTGTAAGGGTGGAACCTCTGCTTGCCTCTCCGTAAGCAACATGGTGCGAGTATTATGCTGTGAATTCTTACTTCCCCAGCTCAGCTTGAATCCAGTGTATTACTGGAGGCCAGTACACCAAGAGTAGATGAGACGTTCTGGCCTCCAGATGGGCACAAGTAGATCTCACTGGTGGTGGTGGGGGGGATCCAGACAAGCAAAGTCAGGGCTTCACTGATCTAATTGGTACATTACCTCTGTTTTTCAACAGATCAGTGCCATGCACAGCAATCAGCTACCTCATGCACTCGATAACACCTGGGAGTGGCTCTATATTAAAATTAAGAGTTTACACTTCACACAATAGCACCAAAGAGAAGCATGTTGCTAAGAAATATATTCACTGAGTTGTAAATAGAAGTATGGTTGCACTTAAATTGCTGTGCATGCAGATATGTTCTTCGCAATGTGGGGATAGCACGGATGGTTCTGGTCTCTAGCTGATGGCATATTTGTAGTGGGAAGTGGAAGTATGTAGCAAGGGCTGTTAATGCCATAGCCAGATGTGGTGATCAAGAAAAGGTCTCCTGTATTAGATTGGCATCAGTGTGTCTTTCAGCTGGTAACAGGCTGTCCTCCACATCATCTTTAGGCTTCCGCTGATGTGGCTGATCCCATTTTTGCCCATGTCTTTGTCCTCTGGGAACTCTATGATGAGACCCACTTTTTAAGGCAAAATTGTGCAGCAGACAGCACATCACTAAATCCTGGAGACCATAGCCTGGCTATATTGCAGAGCACCTCAGACCATTTCACCCGAAATGAGTCTTCAGAATTTCAGTTGTGTGTGGTGACTGATGGATGAATGAACCTTATTACAATGGTGCTCAGCTGGTGTGCTGGAAAAGCACACATAAGTTATCAGCCGTGGCCTTAGAGGATAGCTTTGATCTCACAGGAGCCACACAGTGACTGGACTCTCAGGGTGAAAGAGTGGTGGCTTGATGGACAGCCTTAAAATTAATGCATTGTGGTAATTATCAGAAAAGTGAGCATTCGTTTGCATGATGTGATGCAGTTGGTCACGTTGAGAGAATGGAATCGTTTTTGTTGACATCATGACAGGATTGAATGTAGGGCCACGTGGATTCAATCTATGACTCCTTGTCCCTTGGGGCCTCTCTGTAAAATTGCAGTGCCCCATCTTGCTGCCACTGGGTGTTTGCGGGGAAGTTGATGAATTGTCTGGCTCTCACAAACCGTGCATCCGTGACTTGCTGTATGCATCAGCACACAACTGCTTGGCTAATGTTATCAATGTTCCCAGTGACACCTTGGATTGACCATGTACCACCCAAGTTCAGGAGGTGAGCAGTAGGTTGAATTGAAGTATGTGGCATAATAGCCTCTGTAAGTACTGTTCCTAGGTCCATTGGAGTGAGGGGTACCTTGGTCTGTATATTCTGGCAGGGGGCTACTGGTGGGTTCATGCCATGCAGCTCCTGCACTGCCTGACCAGCCAGGCCTTCTTCTTCTTTTGTTCCTCCTCTTTTCTCTCCAAAAAACAGTTTCAGGGGAATGCCCAATAGGAAACCCATTGTGGCCTCCTTAGAATTGAGGCAGGAGGGAAACAGGAGCCCCACAGCAGAAAGCACAAAGTTAGACAGTAAAACAGTTGTCACCAGTTAAAAAAATAAATAAAAGGTTATCACAATTGGCGGAGAAATAAACTTTTTATGACTCTTTTAAAAGTAACTGCCAGGCCCTTTAAATCCACTTCTGCCTTTTCCTCACAGCCTAGCAAAACTAAATGCTCATTTCATGTGAGAACGATGTATGCTCAGTGTAAATGTGGCGGTAATGACGGAAAATGTATGAGGGACCACATCATTACTGCTCTTTGACCAAACTTTTGATCACCTGTCCTAATATCTCCTTATGTGGCTTGGTGTAAATTTTTGTCTGATAATGCCACTGTGAATCGCCATTGGATGTTTTCACTACATTAAAGGCGCTGTATAAATGCAAGTTGTTGCCTCATTTAAATCTGTTCCTCCAATTTACGGCTGGACATGATGGTGGCAAATTGGTGGGCACAAAAACAGAATGTGATCCGGCATAGCAGATCTGTGCCCCAGTCCTGCCGCCATCTGCTGGAATACTGTCCAGTATCCCTCAGAAAATCCAGGCTCACACCTGTATTCATTTTGCCTTCCCAAATTAATTTGGGTGTAAACACAATTAACAACCCCGCCTGCATTTTAACCAACCGCTTTCCTTAGTAAGATTTCCTGTGTGTATAATAAATGTACGAACTAGTCAGTTTACAGAATGTTTTTTGTTTTGGAAATGAAATATGTAATAGAGGATAAACAATGTAGCTCAATTGCATACAAATTATATTCAGATAAATCTGTTTAATTAGCACATGCACCATTGAAGTACGAATGTGTTAGGACACCAGTTTCATATCTATAAAAAGTAACCAATGACAACTCGGCCATATTTTTTGATTTGGTGAGGCAAATATTTTAAAGAGGAAATACAGTGTTAAGGTAAGTGCTTACCTGAACATAAATAGCAACTGTTTGATTCCTCCCCCATTTTAATTTATTTTTGAAACAATCGTACTGACAGGATTCCTCCAAGCAGTGCAGTGTTCCACCATTTCAGAGAAGTAGATGGAGTAGAGTGATGGTGGGCAAAGTGATGCTGTCAGTACAATTGGAGACCTTTGTTTGTAATCTCAGTCGAGTACTACGCATAAACAAGTAATTGATCGACATTAATACTCCCCGCCAGACTTGTGATTAATCTGTAATAGGCTGATTCCATTGAACCCAACAATAATGAAGAAAGTTCACTACAGGACTGCTCCTTTCCTATATTCTTCCAATGTGCTGCTTCATCTGAAATGATTTAAGGCTGTACTGTACAGATCCCTGCACATAGAAATATCGCAGTGATGAATTTATAGGAAAAGTGAAAATGATTATTTTTGTATAAGGATAAACACTTCCAACTTCTTACACCTACACTGTATTGCTCTTTTAAAAATTGTAGAATTTTTTTTGTGAAATAGAGCAGATCCTGGAGGACCTTGTTCCAAAGCGTTTCGAAAACTTACATTGAAAAATTTAAACTCTACAAATCATACCAGGAACCTCTTCGTCATCTTCATTATACACGACCCATAACAAATCCTTTTATTTGTTTATATTTCCTCACTTTAGGTTCCCGCTTCTGCTTCTGTTTGTCACATCTCCATCTTCAGCAGGGAGTTCAAAATAGTCTGAAGAGAATATTTCCATGGCCAACAGCAACTCAATTCTGCTGTCAATTTCTTAGTGCAGGACTTGCAATTCCAAACCACCCATCAGCCCACTTTTCAAAGCAGAGCACTTGTGGCTATGAAGTATTCCAATGAGTGGCTCGACTGAGATCTGATAATACTTGCCACTAAAGTCTTTAAGTTGTATTGGAATTTTATGACTGGGAGTCCAATAGCTACTAGTCCGTAGAGCTACCATGCTGCTGTAAACCTTTCTTGAAAATAGTTTGTAACTTAACTTGTTTCCCAGTGTAATGAAATTCAAAGGGAGAAACACATTGTGCTCTCAACCAACAGTGTTAATCAATAGCTAATTGAAACTGTGGATTGCATTAGTCATCTGGGTGATTAATACAAACTCGTTTATCAAAAATACAAGGTGAACATTGATATAAAAACCATAAGGTGTGCAGTGTTTAGAAATCATTGATGTAATTAAAGATTATTGCAACCTGCTTTACTTTGTGCAACAACGTGACCTTGACTGTGTGCCGTGTATTTAACCTGTGTGAATGATGTAACTGGTTTCATCCCAAATGATGACATCAGTTACACCACAAGCCTAGCCAAAATTCCACAGTGTTTTACTCATAAGCAATCCAAAAAAGGAAGGAAAATATATATTTTTAAAAGATCATGGAGAAAGTGACACAAATCACTGGAATCTGGAAGGAAATTAAATCCAACATTAGCCCTAGAAATTTCTGGGATATTGCTTAAAGGTGATGTGAAAAGCAAAGTTAGTGTCATGTTTTGAGATTTCTAACTATGCCTGTATGGGAGGATCCTGGTGTAATTTATGTTAAAAATGTTCCTATTTAGTTAAATACAGGTCTCAAGGGTTTACATTCACAGAGCAGCAGAGCTGGGAAATGTAGATTAGAATTCAAGTGAAATGCCTGAACCAGAGTGCTTTAGTTGAAAGATTCCACGAACATTTACAGCTATTGAGATGGAGATGCTCACACTTATGTGAGCCTAGTGAGAGGTGTTGGCTGAGAACATACTGTTGGGAGAGGAGATAGTTGATTTGGTTGATAGGCTTACTGGTGAATCTCTGAATAGAGTTGAAGGCACAGCCCTCTCACTTGCTGGGAATACAGAGAGTTAAGAATAAAAAAAGGACATTTGGGCACTCAACCAAGTTTTAAAGAGGCACATGCCTGGATCTGGAGCTGGAAGTTTAGATGCAGGTCAGTTTTTCTAGTTAGAAGTAGTCTAGAAAGAAAGATAATTCCAAAAAACAAATAACTCAGCTCGGGAAAGGGACAGGGCACGTGGTTTATTATTTTTTCCAAGGAGAGAAGTGGGTTTTACTTTTCACTGTTACTCTGCGCATTCACTTGCTCATTATATATAAAAAAAAGCAGCTTAACAAATCTGGTCTCGTCTCCCTAAAGTATTTCAATCCACCTTTGGAAAGATTGGAGAAGCGCACATAAGGACATGTGTGAAAGGCACCATATCGAATGCAGACCACAAGGGGGTACTACTGTACTACCCCTGGGTTATGCAATTGTAAAATTAGATATTGGGCAGTGTGGGCACACTCTTGAATGCTTGGACCATTTATGGGAATGACCCGCACCCCTATAATTGAGAAAACATCTGAAGCAGACCTGAAACTTTTAACAGTTAACTTTGTACAAAACGCCCCAGGTTTTAGTCAGTGCTGAGGAAAATAATACATTTCCCAACTTTGTCATCAATCACCATTCTTTTAATGTTGGTGTTAATCCATTACAACAAATGGATTAATGACTGTATTAAAATAAGGAGAAGAATAGCAACATTATAGGAGAAAGGGAAGAATGTGGGCAATTATCCTGTCGAAAGAATATATGACATTATCAGAAGTGCAGTGCGAGGTGATTTTGGTCCTGCCACAGACCAGTCAGCAATTGTGGATAGATTTGGAATCTTCCTTTGCAATTACTTTATTAAGAGCTATGAGGGGTTGAGTGCTGCTGGATCTTTTCCACACTAATGCACTGCCAATGAGGTCATCTTAATGCATACACTTTCTAAACCAGCCGTAGAAGTGAACAGCAGCTACTTAACAATAGTTTCACGCTATATATAGTTCTCTGGGATTAGGCTGGATAGCTCTTTTTCGGCTGGCACAGACATGAGGGGCCGAATGGCCTCCTTCTGTGCCATAAATTTCTATGATTAGGAGCCGGTGAGAGCAAATGCTTAAACACACTATAGTTGCTTCTGTAGGAATTACAAAGGTGGCTTGTGATGTTCAGAATCATTACACAGATAAATGTCAGCTACCCAGGCTCAACACACTTCATCCATTCAATCTCAATTGGCTGTGACCAGAATATTCGAGAAAGTGATAACAGCTCACATGGTTGGGGGAGATTCCCAGCCTATTGGGAGACAGCAGATAGCGCGGGAGATGGTCATGCCTGTAAAGACATACTAAATCTTTGTTAGATCCTCTTCACTGCACAATATGGCCATATAGTGTGCAACACCAAAGATCTACTCAAGCAAGGACTTTATGCCTCAGTTATGCAAGATGCAAAGCTGTTGCAACCTGTAAATGTAAACAATGTAGATGGAATGCCCAGAGAGATTAAAGCAATATTAACAGGCCTATCTTTTCTGAAAGCATATGTACAAATTAAGACTTCAGATATTCAAGTCAAATCAAGTCTTCAGAAAACAATTTCAAAAGGGAATTGGATATGTACTTGAAAAGGAGAAATTTTTGGAGCTATTGGGAAAGTGCAGGGGAGTGAGATTAATTGGATAGTCCTTCAAATAGCTGGCACACACACAATGTGCTGAATGGCTTCTTACTGTGCTGTATGATTTTATGATTTCGTTGTAAATGCAGTAATTTCTTATATATGTATGACCTGAAATCAACCACTAAATAAATATGATAACTAAATCAACTCCCTTAATTCATACCACCTTTATTAGCACCAATGTGATGGCTTTGGATAAATGTTTGTTTGCCTAAAGTATTATTAGGGTGTCAGCCTTGGCTCAGTGGTGGTACTCTTGTCATTGATTCAGAATGTCATGGGTTGAAGCTCCACTCCAGACACCCGAGTACATAATCTAGGCTGGATTATGTTTAGTTATGTGTGACTTTGCTTTGATTACTTCTCATGTGATAACCAAAGTTTAAGGTTAAGGTCAGGACAGGGTGAATGTTGATTTTCTTCCTCGATGGGCCATGTATATGATAGTTTAAAATGATTAAAAATACACTTATTGCATGAATTTGTCGTGATCTAGAATTTATCCAGTAGAATAACATAAATTAGTTTAATTGCCACATTTAGATGAATCAAAATTTGTAAAGTTTTCACATTGATATAAGGGCCTAGATTCTCCTCTTTGGGGCTGAATTCTGGCGGGGCTGGACTTCTCTTTGTCTCTCCGAATCTGCCCCAATCCTGACTCATTTCCTTGTGTTGGGATCATTACCATGGGCTCCCAGCAGGACTCCTACCACCAAGAGGGAGTGTGAAGAGGAGAATCCTGAAGGGACTGCATCAGTAATTCCACTGCAACACTAGAAGAGGCAGCAAGGGACCTTAGAGGGGCAGAAGCACATTGAGACCGAGACCAAGACCTTCAGCAGGTAAGTGTTGGGCCCAAATTAGGAGAGGAGGCCCTGTCCCTCTACCGGGGCAACTTGGGGTCTTTACCATCACTTTTCAGGACTTACTTTCACTTCAATATGATGGATCTGGGAAGTGGCAGTAAGTGGGCGGATGAGGGGGAAATCACTGGGACCCCCTGCTCTGTTACCCCAATGCCATTTACATGCAGTGGGCTCACGTGAATTTTCCCTCATTCCCCGCATGATTCCACCCGATTTTGGGCAGGCTCATCCATACCTTTGCCACCTCCAGACTCTGATCCGCCTCCCTCTATAAAGTTCAGCTCATTCAAAACTCTGCTGTCCATATCCTATTCCGCACCAAGTCCCACTAACCCATCACCCTGACCTACATTGGCTCCCAGCCTTCCAATGTCTCAAATTTAAAATTCTCATCCTTGTGCTCAAATCGCTTCCTGGCCTTGTCCCTCCCAGCCCCAGGACATCGCTGCAGGAGTTCCTCAGGGCAGTGTCCTAGGCCCAACCATCTTCAGCTGCTTCATCAATGACCTTCCCTCCATCATAAGGTCAGAAATGGGGATGTTCACTGATGATTACACAGTGTTCAGTTCCATTCGCAACCCCTCAAATAATGAAGCAGTCCGAGCCCGCATGCAGCAAGACCTGGACAACATCCAGGCTTGGGCTAATAAGTGGCAAGTAACATTCGCGCCAGACAAGTGCCAGGCAATGACCATCTCCAACAAGAGAGAGTCTAACCACCTCCCCTTGACATTCAACAGCATTACCATCGCCGAATTCCCCACCATCAACATCCTGGGGGTCACCATTGACCAGAAACTGGACCAGCCATATAAATACTGTGGCTGCAAGAGCAGGTCAGAGGCTGGGTATTCTGCTGCGAGTGACTCACCTCCTGACTCCCCAAAGCCTTTCCACCATCAACAAGGCACAAGCCTGGATGAGTGCAGCTCCAACAACGCTCAAGAAGCTCGATACCATCCAGGACAAAGCAGCCCACTTGATTGGCACCCCATTCACCACCATAAACATTCACTCCCTTCACCATCGGCGCACAGTGGCTGCAGTGTGTACCATCCACAGGATGCACTGCAGCAACTCGCCAAGGCTTCTTCGATAGCACCTCCCAAACCTGCGACCTCTACCACCTAGAAGGACAAGGGCAGCAGGCACATGGGAACAACACCACCTGCACGTTCCCCCTCCAAGTCACACACCATCCTGATTTGGAAATATATCGCCGTTCCTTCATTGTCGCCGGGTCAAAATCCTGGAACTCCCTTCCTAACAGCACTGTGGGAGAATCTTCACCACACGGACTGCAGCGGTTCAAGAAAGCGGCTCACCACCACCTTCTCAAGGGCAATTAGGGATGGGCAATAAATGCTGGCCTTGCCAGCGACGCCTACATCCCATGAACGAATAAACAAAAAATCTCTGTACCCCTCAAGAACTCTGTCTTCCTCCAACTCTGGCCTTTTGTGCATCTCCCATTCCTTTCATCCCACCATTGACCGCCATCTCTTCAGCTTCCTAGGCCCTACACTGTGGAATTCGCCCCTTAAACCTCTCCATACCTTTCTCCTCATTTAAGACCCTCCTGAAAACCCATTTATTTCACCAAGCTTTTAGTTGCTCCTCCTAATATCTCCTTTTCTTGGCTCAGTGTCGATTTTTGTCTGATTATTCTTCTGTGAAATGAATTAGGGCATTTTTCTGTGCTAAAGGTGCTATACTAATGCAAATTGTTGCTGTTGTTGTGGTCAATTGGTTTTAATGATTAGATTATCAATTAATTCTGGGAATTTCATAAGTTCTCCAGCCATGATAAGTAGTAGTGAATTAACTACCCTCCATGATTCGTTCTTTAGCTGAATAAAATAAATGCTACAATTTGTTGACATTAAATTAACTGATTCTCAAAAATTTCAAGTGAGCTGTATAAAAAAACTACAAGAAAGTACATATTTTCTGCTTCAATGTCAAAGCTGTCTGTTATACTTTAATTCCCACTAAAATTGTTTTCCATTATCTGTATTAAGGGCAGTTTTAATATTTATTTAAACAGATTTACCGGTTCCATGGTTTACAATATCTTCCCCCACTTTCATTTTACTGACTTATAAACATGGCTCCAGCCCAATAAAAACTGTAATTTTTAGAAAACATTGGCTTAAACAAACAAACCACTCGAGAACTTACAGGTTGTTTTAATTATTAAAGTACAAACATAAAAAGAAAAAGGGCGCTGACAGTCCTCTGTATACAATCTGAGTTATGTTGGGAACCGACAGAAGCCCCTTAGATTTTCAGGGTCAAGAAATTTGCCCAAATGTTTTCATGTTTATCTTCCTGTTTCCAAAAGAGGTATCTAGTGGATACTGCTGGTAGAAAACTGAACAAGTTATTTTAAAAATAATTTCCTGCTGATGAAATCGGTAACTACATTTTTATTTGCAAGAAAATACCATAAAATCAATTATGGAGGCCATTAATTAGAAACCACTTTTGAAATAGTCCTGTCTCCTCCCCTTCCTGTCACCCAGTCATGCCATCTTTCTTTTCCCCCCTCTCAGGTACTTTGCGTTCCCTCCCCCCACCCATTCCTAACTCAACCCAGCACTATTCCTCTACCTTCCTACCCTCCTGCTGCCATCCCAGGCTTGACTCTCCCATGAATAAGCACACAGCTGTGAACTGTGACTCCTTCAGCATTCTCCAAAGAGCTCATTGAGGCAGCTGCCTCCTTACGAAAGCAAACCCTACGATTCTATCTTCCTCTCTCGCCGACCTTCCCACCTAGCACTTCAGTTAGAGGCTAAATTCGCCAACCTGCTTCCTGTCCAGCTCACCCCCACCCACCGCTACCCCTTTGACTCTGCCAGCAGATCAACATCCATTGCCCACTCTGCATTTCTCTCTAGCATGTTCATTCACTTGCCAATCATAACCTTAATGTGGACGATTGCATTGACATCATGGCCTAGACAGAAACTTGGCTCATGGTGTCATCTTGCCCTTTAATGAAACCTTCCTGCCTGGTTATATTTTTCAACAACTACCTCGCCCAATTCGCCACAGTGACGGTGTGGCCCTCATCACCAAATCACACCTTCATATCTACCCCTACTGCTCTGGCAATTACTCCTCCTTTGAGCACCTCACCTTGATTCACCTCTTTCTCCACTCCTTTAAAATCCTTGCTCTCTATCATCCCCCCAAATCCCACCACAAGTTTCTCACTGAGATATCCTCCCTCCTTTCCTGCCTCTGCAACGAGTGTCTCCTCATCCCCGGTGATTTCAATCTCCCTCTTAACTCACTTTGCGCTCTCTCCGCTGATTTCACTGCCCTCCTGTCCTCCCTTAACCTCTCCCTCCATATGAACAGTGAGAAAGACACAGAAAAATGAGGAGAAATATACCAATTCCAACATTCACCTCAGCAAACAACAAATTCAGGCAGAAAATTTTGCAAAATAGTAAAAGAGAGTCTTAAGATTCTCAAAACTGTGAAGATATATATTTGTAGCTTTTCATCATTTTTTTCTGACAATTTATGGTTCGACAATTACTTCATGTGCCAACTCTTCCAGGCTTTCATTTGCCTGGCAGTAAATCCACTGATTGGTGAAGTTAACTTGGTGCTACTTGAATAAGATGTGAATTATACTAAAGTATTGCTAATCTGTTTCTAAACATTATTCTGAGTACAGGAAACAAGGTTGATCAGTGATGTAATATTTTGCAAGTTGTGCTATGTCAGTGCTTAGGAACTGATTATCTGATTTGTACCGCGAGTGTAGTCTTTTTAAAAGAAGAATTATATACAAACGTACTAAAATGAAAGACAGAAAAAGACCAACTGGTCCCATCAAGTCTGCCTTGTACTATTAGTGCAACTTATACACATCATGACAATCATCTGTTCTCCCCCCCCACTAACCAGCCTCACAATCTCCTGGGAGAGGTAAAAAACAGAGACAGAAAATCCTAAGTCAGTTTAAGAAAAAAAACTCTGGGAAATTCCTCTCTGACCTCAAAGGTGATCAAAGAAATTTCAGGAGACCACAGTTACTGGGAGATACATCCCCCATTACCCATTTACCTTCACAAAATAGTTATGTTGGCCACACTCAGGAACTCATCCAGGCCCCTTTTGAATCTTTGCAGTGAATCTGCTCTCATTGCACAAATACCTCC
Source organism: Heptranchias perlo (assembly GCF_035084215.1). NCBI lineage: Eukaryota > Metazoa > Chordata > Chondrichthyes > Hexanchiformes > Hexanchidae > Heptranchias > Heptranchias perlo. The sequence goes on along the minus strand of NC_090333.1, from coordinate 35,987,251 downwards.
TGACATCTAACCTAGTTCTATGCTCATGTAACTTATACTCATGTCTCCTGATCCTTCCTAACTTATCTAGCTTGAATAGCCTATCCACATGGACTGACTCTAATCCTTTTATTATTTTCAAGGCTTTAATGAAATCCCCTCAAAGTCTATGTTTTTCTAGAGTAAAAAGCCCCAGCTCTTTAAGCTCTGTATCAATCTAATGGCCCTCCTCCGAACCTGTCCTAATATCTCCTTATGTAGCTCGGTGTCAAATTTTGTTTGATAACGCTCATGTGATGCGCTTTGGGATGTTTTACTACGTTAAAGATGCTATATAAATGCAAGTTGTTGTTGTTTCAATGGGCTTCTATATCACCGACCATGTGAGGGACCAAAACTGCATCCTAATAAAGGTCTTATACAAAGACAGTATAGTATTTCTTGTTTTCTATTTAATTGTCCTGGCAAAATGTCCTAACACTCCAATTATTTTTGCAAAATTATTCTGCCAATTGAATGAAACATGATGTTAAGAAAAGAGTAGAGATTAAGAGCTCACCACTGGGGGGAGATTTCTGTTTGCTCTTTGTAGCAAAATTATAAACACCTTCTTTATTCAAAGAATCATAGAAAATTTACGGCACAGAAGGAGGCCATTTAGCCCATCGTGTCTGTGCCAGACGAAAATAAGCCACCCAGCCTAATCACACTTTCCAGCACTTGGTCCGTAGCCTTGTAGGTCATGGCACTTCAGGTGCACATGCATTTGATTTTGCCACAAATAATGCACAGAACTAATCTCCCCATATGGGGAATGGCAGGGTGAAACCAATTTCTTTTCACTCCATGTCACAACATGTTAGTGCACCAATGTGCCTTGCCACTGTACGACTCAGCTATCACACAAATAATAAGCATGTCAGTGTAACAGCAGTTAGCTAATTTTGATTTCTTGCTGGTAAATGTGTCCCATCTGAAAACAGTCCCTCCAGCTCACACATATCAAAACTTTAAATAAATATTTGATAAGAAAGGAGTCATAAGGCAAAATTGACAGGAAACCCAGTAACACAGATCAGCTGACTTACTGCGAAGCAATTGGTTGAAGGTGGCCTGTGACCTTTCATTTGTTGTGTGTGTGACCATTCTCGGAAGGCTGACATTTCTGCAACATTCACTGGCGTTTGTTGAAATTGGCAAGGAAGTAAAGAATTAAATTGATTTATTTGTTCAATATGAGATAGCTGTAGCCTTAAAATGTTGGGAATGTTCAAATTCCATGGGACTTTGTTGCAATCCCAGTTGAGCTGAAAGTGAAAGGCCTTTGGTTTGAATCTCCAGGGGCCCTGAAGTACTATAGACTGCAGTTGAAAACACTTCTTATCAACTGTGGCCAGCTGCAACAGTGCATAAACTGAGGAGTTTTATTACATCTAAGAATTGGGATATGGCCTTTTCCTGGTATTGTGCATTTTAAAAAACCATAACCATTTTGATTAAACTCTACAAATACACAATTATGGTGTGTATTTGAACAATTTGAATGAAATATAGATAAGCAAAACAGATTAATTCTTTATTTTATGTAATCGTGCCAAGATCCATTTGCAACTAGTTCTAAAGCTTATCGGGTACAAAATATGTTTTCTTTCTCGGAGGGGTTCAAGTGGCTGCAACAAATATTGAACTTTCAGTCGGGAAATCCAAAGTCTGAATTGGTTTTTATTGTCTGTAACACGCAGGGTTCTCCTAGGGATAAATTTGCCAGACTTATCTCAATTATCTGGGACCAATTGGAGAAATGTGGTTGAGAAAGAGCAGCTGTCTGCAATTGGCCCCTTTCCGCTCCTTACTATCAGCACCACGAGGAAAATAAAAGAGCAAAGAAGTGTTCAAGAACCCTGTAGTGATAACCGTTATTGCTTGGCAGCCAAGTAACCATGGGTTTGATTTGCAGAGTTTCTTGTCAGCTTATCCTCTCCAACCCATCTACAGTTATGATGAGATTTGTCAGGTTTAATCTGGAGTGTGTCACACTGACCTTCCACATTAGGAGAACATCAACTGATAATGTTCCTTCAGCAGGTCGACCTCCCTTCTGCTTATCTGAGGTCATTGTGGTTCATAAGCCAATCCATCACCTGCATTATATATCTATTCTATCTGAAAGAAAAATGTGAAAAAAGTAAGTAAAACAGAGGAGAAGAAAAGTAACTAAAAGAAATGGATCAATCTATTATGGTCTCAAAAATATAAACTGCTCAGTGTGCTACTATATTACCACCCTTCCAAATTAACCTTCACAGTAACTTCTAGGTGGTCTAAGTAAAGAAGAAGGAAGAAACTTGCATTTATAAAGTGCCTTTCACATCTTCACAACCAATGAAGTAGTCTTGAAGTGTAGCTAGTGTTATAATGTAGGCAAATGTAGCACCCAATTTTCACACAGCAAGGCCCTACAAACAATAATGAGATAAATGATCAAATGACCAGGTGACATGATAGTAGGGTGTAAGGCCTAAATTTTGGCCAGTGTATGTGTCTGTTCAGCAATCATAGCCAGTGTTATAATGATCAGAAGATTGAAATGCTCTGTGCCTGATTTAGCTTGACGCTAGAAGAGTTGGTCCTCTTCACCTCTATACGATATTATGTGGGATTATTTTTGATAGAAGGGAAATATTTTTATGCAGCAACGCTGAATATTATGAGCATACATGAGAAAAAATGCAATATCTCACACAATGTTGAAAAGAAGTGAAATTCTGAACATTCCGAACAGTTCTGGGCACCGCACCTTCGGAAGGACATATTAGCCTTGGAGGGAGTGCAGCGTAGGTTTACTAAAATGATACCCGGACTTCAAGGGTTAAGTTACGAGGAGAGATTACACAAATTGGGGTTGTATTCTCTGGAGTTTCAAAGGTTAAGGGGTGATCTGATCAAAGTTTATAAGATATTAAGGGGAACAGATAGGGTGGATAGAGAGAAACTATTTCCGCTGGTTGGGGATTCTAGGAGTAGGGGGCACAGTCTAAAAATTAGAGCCAGACCTTTCAGGAGCGAGATTAGAAAATATTTCTACACACAAAGGGTGGTAGAAGTTTGGAATTCTCTTCTGCAAACGGCAATTGATACTAGCTCAATTGCTAAATTTAAATCGGAGATAGATAGCTTTTTGGCAACCAAAGGGGATATGGGCCAAAGGCGGGTATATCGAGTTAGATCACAGATCAGCCATGATCTTATCAAATGGCGGAACAGGCACGAGGGGCTGAATGGCCTACTCCTGTTCCTATGTTCCTATATCAATGTTTTTATTAACCAAAGAACTGGAAGTTGAATACAATAGCATACCAATCTGATAAACTACAACTTCAGATAGAAATCATGATGGGTCAGATTTTTATGTAAAAGTACCGGTAAGGTTAGCAGCGTTCAAATGTATTGAATGGCGTGAAGTTCCTGTACTGACGTCGCAGATACGGACTAAACTCGCCAAAAAAAGTTAAGTCAAGTCATTTCAAGTCTAAGTGCCATTTTAATGGTGCGGTAAGTCTTAATTTCTCTGGCGCTGAAAATTAACTTTTACAAGTGTGGAGTCTCATTCCTTCAGATTTTAATTATTGTTGGATTTAAAAAAAAAATTAAATACATTTTTGTTTCACTTTTTCTTTCTGTCTCTTTTATCTCTCTCTCTTAATTCAATCTTACCCTCTCTTTATTTCTCTTTCTGTACCTGATTTGACATTGAATTCACTATTCTAATTTACACTTCCTGGTTCAGACTCTGCGCTGTTATTAACGATTCTTCAATCTGATTGATTAAGGAGATACACAGCTGCTTGCCTTGTTCACACAGGTCCCAGATGCCCTCTAGAGGGCGCTGCATTGAATGGCTGTCCCATTGACAGTATCTTGACATGCAAAAGCTCATTGACAGTCTATGGGCAAGTGCGAATCTAACAAACGGTGCCGCTGACAGCAAAATCCAGCCCATTATTTATGGTTTGCTGATTGATGAAGTTTATAAACAAATCTAGCACACCCTTCATTAGACATAGTTGACATAGTTTGAAGCAGATAGTGTACTTTTCTGCCTGTTGTTTGCTCCGATTATATTGTGGATCCAAAGTTTGCTGACTGAAGCTGCTTGAACTTGCACTATACTGTATCACGGCTCAGCTCGTCTACGCATGCGTGACATTTCAGTGCATTGGCAGAAGAGCTGTGATACATTACAGCCCAAGTTCAAGCAGCTTCAGATCGGCTGAAGAAAAAGCAAAAAAAAAACTGCAGATGCTGGAAACCTGAAAGAAAAATAGAAAATGGTGTAAACACACATCAGGTCAGTCAGCACCTGTGGAGAAAAGAGATGAGTTAACGTTTCAGATGTAGACCCTTCATCAGAACTGGGAGAAACTACAGATGAACAGCATTTAAAAAAGCAACAGAACAAAAAGAAAGGGAGGGGGGAAAACACACATGAGAAAGAAGAAGCAGAATGGCTTGCAAAATACTTAAATGCAGAACAGGAGATGGTTAAATGGCTGAAGTGCTATTAACGTGAGACAATAATAGGCACAAAGAGGGAAATTAAGAACATTTACAGGACACGGTGAACGTGTGAACAGCTGAGGCAGTGGGGGTAAGACATGGAAGCAAGAAAAACTGGCAAAACGAAGCAGACTCCAGCAGTCCAACAGTCTGGGAGAAGAAGTCGGGTGATACCAAGAATGCAGACTGCCCTGCCAGCATGATGTTCTGACGGAAGGTCCCCACTCAAGTCTCCTATTGTTTCAGATCAAAGTGGAAATTGGAGCCACAATGCGAGCAGGGATAGAGGGGTTTGAAAAGTATGTCCAGCACAAAGGTACAGCAGCAGTACCAGGGGCAGCAGAGGGAATTGTGAGGGGCGGGAAGTGGAAAATGGAATGATACGTTCTCCACCATGGCTCCCAGGATATATGACAAAGTGATGCCTGTAAATGTGGCAAATGTGAGTCAGTTATAACAGACTGAAGACTTTGTCCCGATTCCTTGTGCCTGGCAACAGTTGCTCTCATAATTATAATTATGAACTGATGCATCCGTGCGGCTGAAAATGTGGGATGATGAGAATGGGTGCGCCTTTTCCACTCCATGTAATTTCATGTAAAGCCACACAGATATATAGATTATCCTGTCTCACTGATGCAATCCTCTTGCAGATTACAATAGTGTTTTGTACTCAATATAAAATAAGCCAAGATTAGGGTTTTCTATTTTTGGAAATAGGCAAACACAAAATGGTGAGACTTTTTTCTTTACTGTCTCATTACATGAGATTCCTTCCCATCCATGAAAAAACATCAAGAAATCACAATATAAATGTAAATTAAACTGCACGTGGGTTTTGGTGGTGAAGCAGCTTAAAAAAGTACTGATTGACATCACCCTCAGAGTTGAAGAATTGCTCACATACCAAATTGACATATAGACTGTAATTGTTTGATTTATACACAAGCAGATTTCAGAAAGTCCCTATAATTTCCCCACATACTGCAATAATGCTTCGTGGTAGTGTTTCAGGAGCGATCAGTGTTATAGGTCCAAATGTCGCTCTGCCATTACCTGCTCGTTATGCCTTTTGCCCATGGGCAAGAAGAAATCGCACGCAAGGCATTATAGTGCCTGGTCATTGGCCCTCCAACCTCTGCGTCCCAGCGTGGACTGCCATGCTGCTGGTTTGTGGAATGTGCTCAGATTGAGCCCCAAAGAGAAAGCTCTAGACCTGGCCAATTCACCCTATCACCAAACTCCTTCATCTGGTGCTACAGTAAACTGAGCTTCAGAACCTTGAGTGCTCATTCCTGAAGAAAAGAGGAAATAAAAGGGCAACATCTCACTCGACCCTACTTATTAACAATAATACACCAAACATGTCATCCACTGAAAGTAAATGTGAGTCAAGCCCTCGGAAAGTGTCGGTGCTGATGGAGAAGCCGGAGGTGCAGGCTTTCAGTATGCATAACCAAACCCCTGGTTATCGCCATAGTAACGGGTCTCAGAAACGGCACAAAACCAAACACATTAGCTTAAAAAACTATTGCTGACTTTCTCCCATTCATTTAAACATCAGCTTTTGTTCTGTTCATCCCATGAACTGTGGCAATGGTCCTTCTCAGGGCGCATTTACACCGCAGCTATGGTCTGCTGGTGTTGGGGTTCCAGCTCTCAGAACCTTGCTTACAATACCTGGCTCCAGGTTGGCTGGAATTGTAACAATTGTGCCAAGGAGACAGCTGTGTGTATTCCTAGATACAGGAGAGTGAGACTTACCTGGGAACAGTGCAGACTTTTAGCAGCATTGGCTTCTCTCACGAGTGACCCCGTTTCCTCACCTGGTACAACGACCACCTGTTGCAGCTGGAGAGAACATGTAGGTAACAGCAAACATACTTAACCACACTGCCGCTCTGTGTGGGGGTTTGCATTTAAAATTATAGATTTTTTTAAAGTTGATTTGCCAGCTTTCTATGGGTGTTGCAGAGCAGAAGGAGCCTGCAAGAAAAAGAATCTCAGCGCACTTCAAAATGCTGGAAAATTCACCAAAAAACATTAAACATTAAAATTTTCTGGGGAGCATGCCCCAGAATCACCCCCCCGGTAGAAAATTAATATTACACCACCAGAACCCATTGTCCCCATTCATAAAATTTTAAATCAATCATTGCAAAAATTGCACTTGTATAATGTCGTTTTTCTCCCCATAACACAACTGATCATATTGAGTATAGTTGAGCTAATGTCAAGACAAGTTCACATCCTGCTGAACTCCTATTGTAACTAATTCTTTTCATATGTTATACCAATGGGTTTCAATTTTCACAAAAAAACAAACTGAATTGAAGAATGTGATCCCAAAACACTTATAAAGATCCTAAAATCCAATGTAATAAAATGGAACTTAACGCATTCAGTTGTCTTGAAGCAGCAGCTTGGTTAAAGGCCTTTATTCAGAGCTATTTTTCAGCTGTGTGCTGTTTCTTGAGTTGTCAGCTTTTCTGAGTTTAGTGGGTTGACATACACGATTACAACAGAATGTCAAGACTCCCAGGGGGAACAGAACTGGGTACCAATCATCAGCATTTTAAGATGACAATCAGCATTTCAATCCATTTATCAGCTTGTCAGCATTTCTCAAGAAAAATCAGCTTTTTCACTCAAGCTGAATATTGTTAGTAGCAACCAATTAGATTATTTAGACGGTGGGACTGATGGCTGTCTAAACCAATCAGATGTTACTTTCTTAAGTTGTTGATTGTGCATAACATTGAGACAGAAAAATATCAATGAGCTATTGTTTTCTGGAAATCGTAGTTACAGGTGAGATTGTTTTTTTTACTATCGAATGTGGGCCTCGCTGGCAAGGCTGGCGTTTATTGCATTTATTATAATCTCTAGTTGGCCTGAGAAGGTGGTGGTGGGCCTTCTCCTTGAACTGCTGTAGCAGTTTGATACAACTGAGTAGCTTGCTAGGCCACTTTAGAGGGCAGTACAGTGGTGTGGGACTGGAGTCACATACAGGCCAGACTGGGCAAGGATAGTAGGTTTCCTTCCCTAAAGGACATTAATGAACCAGTTTGATTTTTTTGACAATACAACAACTTCACGGTCACATCTACTGATAACCAGCTTTTTATAATCCAGATTGTGTCTTAAACTGAATTCTAATTCTCAAACTGCCACAGAGGAATTTGAACTCCCATTCCTTGGACTATTGGTGTACACTTCTGGATTACTAGTCCAGTAATATAACCACTACACTGCCATACCTATGGTGTGTTTATTTATTCCCACTGTTTTATGTGAATGTTTGTTTCCTTCAAGGCTCGCCTCCTCTTTGAGGTAAGTTGTAAATGTGTTAACTGGGTTTATTTGAGCATTACTGTTGCTGCACTTATATTACATAGGCCAGTCAGCCCAACTGGTCTATGCCAGTGTTTATACTCCACAGGAGCCTCGTCGAATTCTAATTACTTCTTCCCAACCTGCCCACATATCCCTCTATTCTCTTCTCCTTCATGTATACATCAAACCTCCCTTAAATGCATCAGTGCTATCTGCTTCAACCACTCCATGTGGCAGGGAGTTCAATATTCTCACCACTCTCTGTGTAAAGATATTCCTCCTAAATTCTTTATTTGATCTGTTAGCAGCTATCTTGTATTTATGCCATTTGTTCTGGACTCACCCGCAAATGGAAGCAGTTTCTCCACATCCATCGTATTAAGCCCTTTCATAATTCTAAAGACTTCAATCAGGTCTCGTCTCAGTCTTTTCTTTTCAAAAGAAAAGAGTCCTAGCCTGCTGTATCTTTCCTGATAGTTGCAGCCTCTTAATTCTGGTAACATCCTTGCAAATGTTGTGGAATTGTCAACATTTTTAATTAAATGGAGTGGCTTTGGAGTAGCGTTGAGTTTTATTTAATTTTTTAAAATGACGCAGATTTGCACTTAGATTTATAGGAAGCTCCAACCTGTCAGGAAATGCACCAAATCTCAAAATTTTCAGGCGGTGGCAGGGTGATATGTGTGAATGCCCTCAGATCCCGCTAGTAAATAATTCTTGTATCTTTAGCATTTACATTCCCCCTTCAGTAATTTCTGAATGCACCACTGCTGCAAACTGTAGAAAAAGCACTGAAAGTCGTAAAGGTAGACCAACAGCTTAAGTTATGTCCCACTGCACTTTCAGTCTAACTCCTGGTCATATCAGGTCAAAAGACCTATGTTCAGAGCTGCTTTTGAGCTGGTCAGTGTTTTGGTGGCTGCGTCAGCTTCTTTGAAGCTGTCAGTCAGGTTTGGTTAGTTTCTCAGGCTGCTCGTATGCAATTCTGTTTAATGGATAAAAGTGGGAGATAGTTTACTATTTTTGAGCTCCTATCATTTCTGTTAGTAGAAATCTTCAAATTGTAAATTCCTGCATGTAAGCACATCTTTATCACATACATCAAATTATATCATGCTATCTGAGGGCCCTGCAAAGCTTTTGTTTTTAATTTTATACTTTGAATTTATGTCAGACAAATTTTACTGGAGTGGAATCTCCATGGAGTTTACCTGATTTCCCGCCCTATCTTCGGTGGAAAATTGTCAGAAACCCTGGATAAACAGCGTAACTGGCCACTAAACCTGTCAACCATACTTTTGCCACCTCCAGGATTGGTTACTCCAATGCTCTACTGGCCAGCCTCCCATCATCCACCCTCTATAAACTCCAGCATGTCCAAAACTCTGCTGCCGAATGCTCTCCTGCATCCACTCGCCCATCACTCCTGTTCTTGCTGACCAACATTGGCTTCTGGTTCCCTAGAGCCTCAAATTTTAAATTCTCATCCTTGTCTTTAAATACCCCCCCACCCCCCCATGGCCTTACCCCTCCCTGTTTCTGTAACCTCCTCCAGTCCTAACTCGCCCCCCCCCCCCCTTCTCTGAACACTCTGTTCCTCTGACTCCGGCCTTTTGTGTATTCCCTTTCCCTTCATCCCACCATTGGCAGCCATACCTTCAGCTGCGTAGGTCCTTAAGTTCTCTCTTCCTAAATCCCTTTGCCTTTCCATTTCCTGTCCTCCTTTAAGAGCACCCTTAAACCCACCTCTTTGACCAAAGTTTCGGCACCCTGCCTAATTTCTTCTGCTTTGGCTCAGCAGCAATGTTTTTCATGCCCTGGTGAAGCAACTTTTTTATATGAAAGAAGCTATATAAATGTAAGTTATTGTCATTGTTAAACTAATAATGTCATCCAGAAAGGGTTTATGGATGGCTAATGTGGGAAGTGGAGAAGGCTTTAATGGAGGTGCTCTTCTGAAAATGGGATTTAGGCACATTGTTGATACTGTTTCTAATTGGGAATACTGGATGCTGGCAATGAATGCAAAAGTTGGAAAATGTTTTATTTACTTGTCATCCTTCACTCTAATGAGCACCTAAATTTGCAAAAAATATAAAGTCACAACTAATACTTTAAAATTTAAATATGTGTGTTCCTTCTTTAAATAGAAATAGAGACTTGACTTTGATGTTTTGTACTCACTGTAGTTCTTTTGACCTTTTTGACTTGGAGGCCAGTTGCAAGAGATAATGGCAGAATAGTTACTTCTGAATTGTAGTGATTCCTCCATCTCTTTATCAGTGTTTTCTTCTGGAATAAATCCCTAAATGCTATGTTTACCCAATTTTAAATCTTCAAAGTGATGGCAGTGTTGAGATTTGAACCCATGCCATTAGATCTTCATGCTTTAGTGTTCAGAGGTTCAGGTTGATTTGACTAAACACTAGCCCTTTGAACTCAAAGCCAGTACTTTCAGTTCTTACACTCTGAGATAATGTGGGGCTAGATTTTCTGCCCATTAACTACAAATAGTCAGAAAATTGTTTTAACATCTATTCAAAGTCATCTAATGTAAACTACAGAGTTTAGTTCTAAATCCCCTCTGCTTAATATTAATTGCTATTGTCTGCTTTCCTTTCAATCGAGGGGGTGAAAGTACCCATCAATTTACAGTGCCTCATGTTGCTTGACTAGCAGCAGGTGTACATTTCTATACAGTAGATGTGTCGTTCAACTGTGTCACAGAGCATGGTGCCCCGTCCAAATGTTTAGCTTAAAACTGCTAAATCTCACCACATCTGTTAGTAAAGTTGGATCTTGTTACTGAGACTCAATTCACATTCAGAGATGCCAGCTCTCCCATTTGGCAAGCAGAAATATTTTGGCAGTACATTCACACAATGGGTCAAAGTACTGCATAAGGTCTATGGAGCAACAATTTAAAAATCTTAGCCATTTACGGGTGATAACAGACCAAACTGCGAAGAATAAGTTGGATTGTGATAGCATATTTGTCACAGCATGAAATAAGTGATTTCTCCACAAAGAGAAAAATTAAATATGGGGAAAGACTGAATGGAATGTAACATTAGAAAAACAAAGCACTGGTCCAAAACACAGCCCTTTCCCTTACAACCTGAGGGCTGCTGAGCGCAATAAGTGAAAGGATTCTGGCAATCATATTCCAATTGATTTCCAGATTTAGAAAAAGATCTTAGATAAAGATCTGTATATAGTATCACTAAGAGGTGGAATGCAGACAAATAAAGTTCAGCTGAAAATGGCTTGACATGAGCATATTTGCCTAAAATAGCATGTAAGAATGATTAAACACAGCATCTACTTGTTATTATGCACTGGAGCCTTAATATGTTCAATCCAGTCTCCAGTGGCTGGGCTGAGTTTAACCACATTAACTATTAATGGAATGGAATGGGAAGGGATGAACAAAATCAACCTACGGCATAAATTGAGCAGTCATGTTGCGAAAGGTCACTAGACTGACCTGAAACAACTTCCTTGTTGTGAGGCTTTCTGAATTTGTGATTCAGGCATATTGTTCTCATAAGGCAAGGAGATTCCTGTACTACAATCTACCAATCCCAGGACACAGGAAAATATTTCAGTAGATTACAGAAATTCATAAAGGAAGGCTTGGATTGGTTGTTAACAACTGTGTTATAATCCATAATAACCGATTTAATCAAAGAATCATGGAATGTTACATCAGAGAAACATACCATTTGGCCCATCAAGTCTATGCAGTGTTTCTTTCCACATGAGCTGCTTAGTCTAATTTGCCTCATGACCTTTCCCTACTTGAGACATTTAGAACTTTTAATTAGATGATAAGCAGAAACAACAGACCATTAATAGGATATAGTGGTGTATTGATTATGCTACTGGACTGAGTTCAAACCCTACCATAGCAAGTTGTGAAATTGAATTCAGTAAGATCTGGTAATCTGTGGGATGGTACCAGAAGAAAATAACCATGAAAGCTGCCAGATTGTTGTAAAAACCCAACTGGTTCACTAATTCCCTTCAGGGAGGGGAGTCTGCCACCCCTATCCAGTGTGGCCTCCACCTTAACTTCAGTTCTACATGACTTTTAACGCTCTTTGAAGTGGCCCAGCAAGCCACTCAGTTGTAAAAACAATCAGTACTTAAGAATAAGACCACCTCCTTCTCAGAGCGACAAGGGGTGGCAATAGATGTGGCCTTGCCAGCATCACCCACATCCAGAGAACAAATAATAAAAAAAAGCCATCTGCTATGCTGTGCTGTTGTGCATTGAGCTGGTTTATTAATGTGCTGCAATATGTATGATGTGGAGATGCCGGTGATGGACTGGGGTTGACAATTGTAAACAATTTTACAACACCAAGTTATAGTCCAGCAATTTTTTTTTATATGTAGTGATAGGACATAGGTTTGTTCCTGTGTTCTCCAAACACCAAAATAGAAGGAAACCTTTCATCCCTTTGTATCTATGTCACTGCTATCTTTTAATCTGGAGCTATCTACTCCAATCTACTCCAATCCTATCCCAATGCCCTTTTCCTGTATCCTCTTGAATTATTCCTTTCCAAATTCTTATTCAATTTCCTTTTAAATGATGTTATAGGCCCTAATTTTAACTTCTGGCCAGTTTTGAGCGAGTGGGCAGTGGTGCGAGTTAGAAACTCAACTGCTGCTCAAGAAATGAGACCCAGGTATTTTAACTTGCAGGCCTCATTTAAATCCTGTGAGATGATTTCTCACCTGTTCCAGATTGGGCTCTGAAGATGTCATCAGGCCCCAATAGCCATTATAAAGATTTTTGGAAAATTACAGTGTTAGTGCTTTTGCTATCTCGTCCCCAGTACTCTGGGATGTATACTGCCTGGGTCTACACTGAGGCTCATGAACTTCTTTTATTACAGTTACTCTTTGAATATTAATCTCCAGTAGTGGCTCTTTGAAATCCTTCTCAGGTACTTCTACAAGTACACTTTCATCTTGCTCTGTAAGAACTGAAACAAAATACTGTAGTGTGTTCTTGATGTTGTCTAACCAGCCTGGGAGAGGTGTTGATCAACGGTGAGTTTACCAACACCAATCTCATGCATCTGGTTCCAGAGCCTTAGTGGCAGAGGCCTGGGTCAGAGTTAACTCTCTGCCCTCTTGGCTGGAGAATATTGCATACTGCAGTGGTGAATTAAAGAGAACAAAATAGGTAAGAGAAAATACGCAAATCTGTATTGATGACAAAGAATTTGAGGTTTTGCACGCTTACCTAGTTTCAGTATATCACCATTGGTTTTGGCTCACAGCTTCACCTTATGCAAAGTGAACTGTTTATATCCCAATTTACACAATAAATTCAGATATCATCATTCCTTTGCTTCAGATTATTTATATCACATTGCTACTTTACCAATATAAAGGCAATTTAAAAAATTTACAGTTAAACATTTCAAAAATGTTCCCCTTTACTTCTCGTTAAAAGTTTGATTAAAAATTGTTTCTTTAGTAGATGTAGCTGTTGAAATATATACTTGTTAACAACATCCATTCTGATGTGGTCCTGTTGAAGTCATAGAATCATAGAAAGCTTACAGCACAGAAGGAGGCCATTTGGCCCATCGAGTCCATGCCGGCTCTATGCAAGAGCAATCCAGCTAGTCCTACTCCCCCGCCCTTTCCCCATGGCCCTGCAAATTTTTTCCTTTCAAGTACTTATTCCGTTCCCTGTTGAAGGCCATGATTGAATCTGCTCCACCACCCCCATGGCAGTGCATTCCAGATCCTAACCACTCACACTCGCCGTAGGTTCTTGACCCTTCCGCCAATGGGAACAGGACCGGGACCGATGTCCTCACGAGGGTGTTTGCTAGTGCTGTTGGGGAAGGTTTAAACTAGAATGGCATGGGGATGGGAACCTGAGCAGGGAGACAGAGGAGGGGGAAACAAGGATAGAAACAAAAGAAAGAAAGGAAGAAGCAATAGTGGAAGGCAGAGAAAACAAGGGCGAAAAACAAATAGAGCCATAGTGCAAAATAAAACTAAGATGACTAGCAATCTTAAAAAGACAAGTCTAAAGGCATTGTGTCTTAATGCGCGGAGCATACGCTAGAAGGTAGATGAATTAACAGGGCAGATAGATATGAGCAGTTATGACAGTTGCGATTACAGACACATGGCTGCAGGGTGACCGAGGATGGGAACTGAACATCCAGGGGTATTCAATATTTAGGAAGGACAGGCAAAAAGGGAAAGGAGGTGGGGTAGCGTTGTTAGTAAAGGAGGAAATCAATGCAATAGTGAGGAAGGATATTGGCTCGGAAAATCACGATGTGGAATCTGTATGGGTGGAGCTAAGAAACACCAAGCGGCAGAAAACGTTGGTGGGGGTTGTCTAAAGGCCCCCAAACAGTAGTGGCAATGTAGTGGAGGGCATTAAATAGGAAATTAGAGACGCATGCAAGAAGGGTACAACTATAATCATGGGTGACTTTAATCTACACATAGATTGGTCAAACCAAATTAGCAATAATACTGTGGGGGAGGAATTCCTGGAGCATGTACATGATGATTTTCTCGACCAATACTTTGAGGAATCAACTAGAGAACAGGCGATCCTAGACTGGGTATTGTGCAATAAGAAAGGATTAATTAACAATCTTGTTGTGCGGGGTCCCTTAGGGAAGAGCGACCATAACATGATAGAATTCCTCATTAAGATGGAGAGTGAAGCAGTTGAATCCGAAACTAGGGTCCTGAATCTAAATAAAGGAAATTACAAAAGTATGATGTGCGAGTTAGCTATGATAGATTGGGGAACTTTACTAAAAGGGATGACGGTGAATAGGCAATAGCTAATATTTAAAGAATGTGTGCAGGAATTACAATTATTCATTCCTGTCTGGTGCAAAAATAAAACAGGAAAGGTGGCTCAACTGTGGCTTACAAAATAAATTAGGGGTAGTATTAGATCCAAAGAGGAGACATATAAAATTGCCAGAAAAAGTGGCAAGCCTGAGGATTGGGAGCAGTTCAGAATTCAGCAAAGGAGGACAAAGAGATTGATTAGGAGGGGAAAAATAGAGTACGAGAGTAAACTAGCAGGGAACATAAAAACTGACTGTAAAAGCTTCTATAAATATGTCAAGAGAAAAAGATTAGTGAAAACAAATGTAGGTCCCTTACAGTCAGAAATGGGGAAAATTATAATGGGGAACAAAGAAATGGCAGAACAATTAAACACATACTTTGATTCTGTCTTCACAAAGGAGGTCACATATAACCTCCCAGAAATTTTAGGGAACCAAGGGTCTAGTAGAGGGAGGGACTGAAGGAAACCAGTATTAGTAAAAAAATAGTGGTAGGGAAATTAATGGGGCTAAAGGATGACAAATCCCCAGGGCCTGATAATCTACATCCCAGAGTACTAAAGGAAGTGGCCCTGGAAAAAGTGGATGCATTGGTGATCATCTTCCAAAATTCTATAGACTCTGGAACAGTTCCTACAGATTGGAGGATGGCAAATGTAACCCCACTATTTAAAAAAGGAGGGAGAGAAAAAGCAGGGAATTACAGACCAGTTAGCCTAACATCAGTAGTGGGGAAAATGCTAGAGTCTATTATAAAAGATGTGATAACAGAACACTTGGAGGGCATTAACGGGATTGGACAAAGTCAGCATGGGTTTATGAAAGAGAAATCATGCTTAACAAATCTACTGGAGTTTTTTGAGGCTGTAATTAGTAGAATAGATAGGGGAGAACCAGTGGATGTGGTATATTTGGATTTTTCTGGGTGGCAGGCGGTGACTAGTGGGGTACCGCAAGGATCAGTGCTTGGGCCCCAGCTAGTCACAATAGATATCAATGATTTGGATGAGGGAACCAAATGTAACATTTCCAAGTTTGCAGATGACACAAAGCTGGGGTGGAATGTGAGCTGTGAGGAGGATGCAAAGAGGCTCCAATGTGATTTAGACAAGTTGGGTGAGTGGGCAAAAACATGGCAGATGCAGTATAACGTGGATAAATGTGAGGTTATCCACTTTGGTTGTAAAAACAGAAAAGCAGATTATTATCTGAATGGTGATTGATTGGGAAAAGTGGAGGTGCAACGAGACCTGGGTGACATTGTACACCAGTCGCTGAAATTGAGCATTCAGGTGCAGCAAGCAGTTAAGAAGGTGAATGATATGTTGGCCTTCATTGCAAAGAGGATTTAAGTACAGGAGCAGGGATGTCTTACTGCAGTTATACAGGGCCTTGGTGAGACCACATCTGGAGCATTGTGTGCAGTTTTGGTCTCCTTATCTGAGGAAGGATGTCCTTGCCATGGAGGGAGTGCAACGAAGGTTTACCAGACTGATTCCTGGGATGGCAGGACTGACGTATGAGAAGAGATTGGGTCGATTAGGCCTATATTCACTCGAGTTTAGAAGAATGAGAGGTGACCTCATCGAAACATATAAAATTCTAACAGGACTAGACAGACTAGATGCAGGGAGGATGTTCCCGATGGCTGGGGAGTCCAGAACCAGGGGTCACAGTCTCAGGATACAGGGTATGCCATTTAGAACCGAGATGAGGAGAAATTTCTTCACTCAGAGGGTGGTGAACCTGTGGAATTCTCTACCACAGAAAGCAATGGAGGCCAACTCATTAGATGTATTCAAGAAGGAGATAGATATATTTCTTAATGCTAAAGGGATCAAGGGATATGGGGAAAAAGCAGGAACAGTGTACTGAGTTAGACGATCAGCCATTTTGAATGGCGGAGCAGGCCCAAAGGGCCGAATGGCCTACTCTTGCTCCTATTTTCTATGTTTCAATGTAACAGTTTCTCTCTATCTACTCTGTCTAGACCCTCATGATTTTGAATACCTCTATCAAATCTCCTCGCAATCTTCTCTGTTCCAAGGCGAACAATCTCAGCACCTCCAGTCGATCCACCTAACTAAAGTCCCTCACCCCTGGAATCATTCTAGTAAATCTCTTCTGCACCCTCTCTAAGGCCTTCACATCTTTCCTAAAGTGCGGTGCCCACAGCAGACAGGAAGTCTGCTGAATTCTGTCATAGAAGTTGCCTATTTTAAACAATACACTCTGAAAAACACGTTCCTATAGCACGTATCATTGCACAATGGCATTTCCTTTTCAGCTGAAGTGTTAACGGTGTGCGTCACAAGTACTGAAACACTTAGAACATTGACTTGGAAAAAGTAGACCCCAGAGGCCAAACAAATATGCAGAAACCTAACATGTATTAATGAATATCAGATCTCTGCTCTCGGTTTGCCTCCACCTGCAGTGTTGGCCCAAGCTAACGTACACTGTGTAAAGTAAATTAAACAATTCTACAGCATCCCAATAGGACACAAGGTTACATTTTGAGAAGCTCTGGAGTATTACATAAAATTAAAAGTGTTATAAGAATTTATTTGAGAAATATTAATAGACTAAACATGCTTGCACCACATTACTAAACAATGACCTAAACATGAATGCATTTCTGGATTATTTACCTTTTTGATTAAAGATTCTGTTAAAACATTTTAATGCATTTTGATTTATATTTGTCACAATTATTGCAATATTTGTTTACGTGAGCTCTTTTTTTACCAGTATGCAGGTGTCCCAATATGCACTTTTATTCTGGTAAAGTCTGTTGGAGCACATTAAAGACATCAGTAACATATAGATAAATGTAAAACAGGTCTCATTCAAGATACTTCGAAAAACATTAAGGCTGTGCAAACTAAATTGGTATTTCCCTTCTATTGAAATATTAGTTGAAAATTATACTATTGAGGAACCTAGGTGAAGAGTCAAGGCCCATAATCCAGGGCATCACAAAGGTTGAAAAGAGTAATGGAAAAGGCAAGATTTGTCAAGAAGTAATGATTCAGGGTAAAACTAATGGATGGAAAGTCACAGGCTCACAAATCAGGCACGTGCCTGAATATCTAGAATGTGTCCCCGGTGATGCAATGCTTTGCACTGGGAGTGCTAAAGATGAAAAATGGGCTCTAGATAATGCCAGAGCTTCAGTTTTTTCAAAAATCTGAAGGTTGTAAGAGGAAACAAAGAGGGATGTCCCTGGAAAGAATGAATTGTGTAGGGGACTACGTGATTGTTGAAATATGAAGTTATATCAAAGAAATACCCAGCCCAATCCTCAATTAATATGCATGGCAGTTCTTTTCTACAAAGATTGCCAGCACTTACACATCTCTCAACAGATAAAAACTTTGATGTTTAACAAAGTCACAGAAGTAGGGTCGATTTTAACTCAGGGCGGGAATAGGGTTACCAACTCTGGTTGGACATAATACTGATGGTTTCATCACATGATCTCCCACCTCCCCACCCAAACCAATTTTCCCCATCTCCAATATTTTTATAACTAATAAGTGAAAATGATACTGGGTCTGAGATTGTGCGGCCCTTAATTGGCCCACAGTTAAAATGGCATGTGCATCTGAATGATGCCATTCGACCATGACTTTGTCATTTAAATTAGGCCTTCGCTCCTTTGGGACAGGCAGGCCTTGCACACCTGATCTAAAGTAAGTTAGGATCGGGTGGGGGGAGGATCTCAGACAGGTTGAGAAAGGTTGACCTGTAGACTCTAATGGTTGGGTAAGTAATGCCTCTGGCAAACAGGCCCCCTCACCTGCTGTCTTCTCAGAAGTCCAAGTGCAGCTCCTCCTGCATGTTGAAGGCTGTGCTGCTGCTGCTGTTGTTGCTGCTTTTCATCCTCCTTCTCTTCCTGCACCCACTGCAGTACAGCTGGAGCAGCCCCCATCATTGTCCTTTCCAGCTTCTTGAGGGTGAGTTACCAGAGGCCCCTTCAATTCTAGGCCAAAGTGCACAAAATGAACAGTTGGCCAACTCCCAGAACACTCAGTAGCCAACCATCCAACTAATGCGAGTGCCTGAAGCTCATGGCCACTTTTAATCCTGCAGCCTATACATTCTACAGCCAATCCACCAGCTTTCCCCTAACGGGCTGGTCAATGGGCAGGACTTCCATTTTTATTTGTTAAAATGGTGTCGGGGTCTGAATTACATTGTAGCAGCTTCAGCCGACTAGAAAATCAGTGAAGATATAATGCCCTTTCTAAATTACCCGTTAGGACACACGTGAAAATAAAGGGTCACCAGGCAGGAATGGAGCAGCCTGGAATCGGTAAGTTAACTCAGAGGATTTTAATCCCTTCAATGCACAGTTCCCGCAAGGTGAGTATGGTTAAAATAGTGGCCGATGTATCTAGATACTACAGGACCCACAGATCCCCTGCACTCTACATTATTCATATACTTAAGCTGGGTCTCTCCTCATTATTAACTGTCTTGCCTTCCATATCTTTTTCCTACCCCTTTGTGGCACCTCCTTTGTCTCTACTTTGAGCTCATTGTGATTTCTATTTTGTCCAAATATCCTTCCCAAATGGCACCAATGTCTATCAACAACTAAAAATCAGTCATTCATGTCCAGCCACTTCCTTTCCTCACTCACTTGACAATTACTGTGACATATGGGGATACTTGTGGCAGAACAGGGAATAGGGAGATGTGTATGTAAAGAGATGGTTTTTCACTTTCTGCAAGGGCAATACAATTTTCTTTGGAAGTTATAGATGCATTCATTTCTCTGGTTGAACATCCAAATTTGGGCACCAGTGAACCTGAGATGGCCCAATTCAGGTCACTTTTTATTTGGAAAGCAATTAGACATTCATCCTTATTCATGATAACATCCATAAACATATGACAGTTATATTATTACACGCTTGAGCAAAGAATATTCCACTACTTGCAGCAGTGATGAAGAGGTTGCGTAACTCTAAAAGGCCACAATTATGGCACTGTGGGTTTTCAGGAAGCTTCAGCTCCTGGTCGCTAACTTGAAAACCTGAGTTTCAACTCCACTATGATGTTCATCTAGGAAGGTTTGCGTTGAAGGTTGTCTCAGTGCAAACTATTACAATGTAATTTAATGTTTTTAATATTTGTTTTTAAATTAACTGAACAAAAATCGGACATTTTTAATGGTAGGTGTGTTCAATGATATATTAAATGGTATCATGTCAGAAACTATTTTTTTCTGTTCACAAATCTGGTAAAGGTATTTGCATCTTCTCCTTAGACCAGAGATTTGATAGAAGTGTTCAAAATCATGAAGTGTTTAGATAAAGTAAATAAAGAGAAACTGTTCCCATTGATGGAAGGGTCGAGAACTAGAGGACACAGATTTAAAGTGATTGGCAAAAGATCCAAAGGCGACATGAGGAAAAGCTTTTTATGCAGCGACTAGTTATGATCTGGAATACGCTGCCTGAAAGGGTGGTGGAAGCAGATTCAATGTGTGGCTTTCAAAAAGGAATTGGATAAATACTTGAAGGGAAAATTTTTTAAATGGTACGGGGAAAGAGTGGGGGAATGGGACTAACTGGATGGCTCTTACAAAGAGCCGGCATGGGCTCGATGGGCCGAATGGCCTTCTGTCATTCTATTATTCTATGATCTCGTTTTGCCAGACGATATTGCCTGTTTAATATTGGCTGTATAAGCCAAGTTAGTTTGCTTGGTTAAGTGCTTAAATAATGTAATGTTTATTCACAACATGTTTTATTTTGAGTTCCGGTCCTTCTTTTAAACATTTGCTATTTACATCTACAACAGAAAATCTGTTCCAAGGATAATAATTTGAGTAATGATAACATACTTCAGAACAAATTATAGTTTATTCTTGATAGCTACAAGAACAATTTAAAATGCTTAGCTTATCATGAAGCTGAAGCTAAACTCTTACTCAACAATCGAGTAACTTTGTACTTTCTGTTCAAAAACAACATCTTTCACATAGAACGATGCCTCAAGGCGTTTCACAGAGGTATAATAAAAAAAGTGGACGTCTAGCCACAGAAGGAGATAATGGGAGGAATGGCCAAAAGAGGATTCTAAAGGAGGAAAGGAAAGTGGAGAGTTGAAGGGGATTAGAGAGAGAATTCCAGAGCACGGTGCCTAGGGAGCTGAAGGATCATTTGGCAATAGTGGAGTGAAGGTGGGTGGGGGGAGGATGCACAATCAGCCAGAGTCGGAGGAATGAAGAGTTCGGTGGGGAGGGGTGGGGCAGGGGGATGGCTGGAGGAGGTTACAGATATAGGAAGGGGCATGGTCATGGAAGTATTTAAGCATGACTATCAGAATTTTAAACTGGAGGCATTGGAGGAGCAGGATCCAAAATAGCTCAGAATGAGTGGGGTGATGGGTGAGTGGAACTTGGTGAGAGTTCGGATACGGGCAACAAAGTTTTAGATGAGCTAAAGGTTCTAAAAGAGGTGGCTGCAGAGATAGTGGATGCATTGGTTATGATCTTCCAAAATTCACTAGATTCCAGAATGGTCCCAGTGGATTGGAAGGTAGCAAATGTGACCCTGCTATACAAGAAAGGAGGGAGAGAGAAAACAGGGAACTATAGGCCAGTTAGCCTGACATCAGTCGTCAGGAAAATGCTGGAATCCATTATTAAGGAAGTGGTAACAGGGCACTTAGAAAATCATAATATGATTAGGCAGAGTCAACATGAAAGAGAAATCCTGTTTAACCTATTAGAGTTTTTTGAGGATGTAACTAGCAGGGTAGATAAAGGGGAACCAGTGGATGTTGTATATTTGGATTTTCAAAAGGCATTCGATAAGGTGCTACATAGAAGGTTGTTACAAAAGATAAGGGCTAATGGGGTTGGGGGTAACATATTAGCATGGATAGAAGATTGGTTAATGGACAGAAAACAGAGAGTATGGATAAATGGGTCATTTTCAGGTTGGCAGGCTATAACTAGTGAGGTGCCCCAAGGATCAGTGCTTGGGCATCAGCTATTTACAATCTATATTAATTTCTTAGATGAAGGGACCGAGTGTAATCTATTCAAGTTTGCTGACAATACAAAGCTAGGTGGGAAAGTAAGCTGTGAGGAGGACACAAAGTGTCTGCAAAGGGATATAGACAGGTTAAATGAGTGGACAAGAAGGTGGCAGATGGAGTGGGGAAATGTGAGGTTATTCACATTGGTAGGAAGAATAGAAAAACAGAATATTTTTTAAATGGTGAGAAACTATGAAATGTTGGTGTTCAAAGAGACTTGGGTGTCCTTGTATAAGAAATACAAAAAGTTAGGATGCAGTTACAGCAAGCAATTAGGAAGGCAAATGGAATGTTGGCCTTTATTGCAAAGGGGTTGGAGTACAAAAGTAAGGAAGTCTTACTACAATTGTACAGGGCTTTGGTGAGACCTCACCTGGAGTACTGTGTACAGTTTTGGTCTCCTTATCTAAGGAACCATATACCTTAGAGGGGGTGCAACGAAGGTTCACTAGATTAATTCCTGGGATGAGAGGGTTGTCCTATGAGGCGAGGTTGAGTAGAATCGGCCTATACTCTCTGACGTTTAGAAGAATGAGAGGTGATCACATTGAAACATATAAGATTATGAGGGGGCTTGACACGGTAGATGCTGAAAGGTTGTTTCCCATGGCTGGGAAGTCTAGAACTATAGGGGGCATAGTTGCAGGATAAGGGGTCGGCCATTTAAGACTGAGATGAGGAGGCATTTCTTCACTCAGAGGGTTGTGAATCTTTGGAATTCTCTACCCAAGAGGGCTGTGGATACTGAGTCATGGAATATATTCAAGGCTGAGATAGATAGATTTCTGGACTCTAGTGGAATCAAGGGATATGGGGATCGGGCAGGAAAGTGGATCAAAGATCAGCCATGACCTGATTGAATGGCGCAGCAGGCTTGAGGGGCCATGTGGCCTACTCCTGCTCCTATTTCTTATGTTCTTATGTGGGCTCAAAGCTCCTGTCCCTAATTGAGATCTGGCTCAAAAAAAGGCAGGATTGGGTATTAAATATTCCTGGATACAAGGTGTTCAGGAAGGAAAAAAAGGAGTGGGGCTGGCAGTATTGATTAAGGAGACTATTGCTGTGCATGAGAGAGAGGATGTCCTTGAGGGGTCAAGGACAGAATCTATTTGGTTAGATTTAAGAAACAATAGAGGTGCTATTACACTACTGGGAGTATTCAATAGGCCACCAACTAGTGGGAAGGATATAGAGGAGCAAATTTGCAGGGAAATTACAGAAAGGTGCAAGAACTATAGAGTAATGATAATGGGGGACTTCAACTATCCTAATATAGACTGGGATAGTAATAGTGTAAAGTGCAAAGAAGGGGAGGAATTTCTGAAGTGTGTTCGAGAGAATGTCCTTGGTCAGTTTGTTTCCAGCTCAACGAGGAAGGAAGCATTGCTGGATCTGGTTCTGGAGAATGAGGTGGGTCAAATGGAGCAAGTGTTAGTGGGGGAACATTTAGGGAATAGTGATTATAGTTTCATAAGGTTTAGATTAGTTATGGAAAAGGACAAGGAGAAATTTAGAGTAAAAATACTTAATTGGAGGAAAGCCAATTTCAGTGGGTTGAGAACGGATCTGGCTCAGGTAAATTGGAATCAAAGATTGGCAGGCAAAACTGTAATCAAACAATGGGCGGCCTTTAAAGAGGAGATGGTTCAGGTACAGTCTAGATACATTCCCAAGAGGGCGAAATGTAGGGTAACCAAAGCTAGAGCTCCCTGGATGATAAAAGAGATAGAGAGTAAGACGAAGCAGAAAAAAAGGGCGTATGACAGAACTCAGGTTGACAACACAAGTGAGAACCAGGCTGAATATAGAAAGTTCAGAAGAGAAGTGAAAAAGGAAATAAGAGGGGCAAAGAGAGAATATGAGAATAGACTGGCAGCCAACATAAAAGGGAATCCAAAAGTCTTCTATAGGCATATAAATAGTAAACGGGTAGTAAGGGGAGGGGTGGGGCCGATTAGGGACCAAAAAAGAAGAAACCCGGCAACTACAGGCCAGTCTGTTTAACCTCGGTGGTGGGGAAGCTTTTAGAAATGATTATCCGGGACAAAGTTAACAATCACTTGGACAAGTGTGGATTAATATAGGAAAGGCAGCACGGATTTGTTAAAGGCAAATCGTGTTTAACTAACTTGATTGAGTTTTTCGATGAGGTAACAGAGAGGGTTGATGAGGGCAATGCGGTTGGTGTATATGGACTTTCATAAGGCGTTTGATAAAGCACCACATAATAGGCTTGCCAGCAAAATTGAAGCCCATGGAATAAAAGGGGCAGTGGCAGCATGGATACAAAATTGACTAAGTAACAGCAAACAGAGAGTAGGTTGTTTATTGGACTGGAGGAAGGTATACAGTGGTGTTCCCCAGGGGTCGGTACTAGGACCACTGCTTTTTCTGATATATATTAATGACTTGGACTTGGGTGTACAGAGCACAATTTCAAAATTTGCAGATAACACAAAACTTGGAAGTGTAGTGAACAGTGAGGAGGATAGTAATAGACTTCAAGAGGACATAGACAGGCTGGTGGAATGGGCGGACACATGGCAGATGAAATTTAACGCAGAGAAGTGTGAAGTGATACATTTTGGCAGGAAGAATGAGGAGAGGCAATATAAGCTAAAGGGTACAATTCTAAAAGGGGTACAGGAACAGAGAGACTTAGGGGTATATGTGCACAAATCTTTGAAAGTGGCAGGACAGGTTGAGAAAGTGGTTAAAAAAAGCATACGGAATCCTGGGCTTTCTATATAGAGGCTTAGGGCTCAATTTTGAAATGGTGTCGGAATGGCAGCGGGGGGTGAAGGTGCAAGTGACAAATTGAAATTAAAAAAACGTACCTTTTCCGATGCGATCTCGACGTAATTGATTGTGATTAAAGTTGTTTCCAGGTTTCGTGCCCGGCAGCCAGCCTGAATGACAGGATGGGGGAGGTTGGGGAGGAGAGAAAGAGAGAGACGTCATCTGGCACTGGAACAGAGAGTGGAGGATGCTGAAGATTGGGAGCGGGGGGAAGAGGGGAAGATCGGGGGGACGAGAGGGGAAGATCAGGGGGGTAGAGGGGAAGATCGGCGTGGGGAGAGGGGAAGATCAGGGGGGTAGAGGGGAAGATCGGCGTGGGGAGAGGGATATCGGGGGGGGGGGAGAGGGTGAGATCAGAGGGAGACATTGGGGGCTGAGAGGAGTGGGAAGGTAGGTTTATTTTGTTTTTTAACTTTATGCAATGGTTTTTTATTTAATTTAGTTTGTTTATTTTTGCCTGATCTGGCCCTTCATGTTTGGTTTCATCAGAAGTGAAGGGCTGGATCAGGCAAAAATAAACTAACCAAATTAAATAAAAAACTATTGCATGTCAGAAATAAAGTACCTTAAGTACCTCAATGAGGTTCATTTGGTTCTTTAACTATCATCCCACCGGCTTTAATTGCCGGCGGAACTTCCGCACACTGGTGCATCTGTGGGAAACCCAGAAGTTGGTGGGTTGGGGCCGGCTTCCTCACCCGCTCGGGATTTTCCCAATTTTCGCAGCCCCCCCACCCCCAACACACCTGCAATTTGATTTGAAAATCGAGGCCATAGAATACAAAAGCAAGGACGTTATGTTGAACCTTTATAAAACACTGGTTCGGCCACAACTGGAGTACTGTGTCCAATTCTGGGCACCGCACTTTAGGAAAGATGTGAAGGCCTTGGAGAGGGTGCAGAAAAGATTTACTAGAATGGTTCCAGGGATGAGGGACTTCAGTTATGTGGATAGACTGGAGAAGCTGGGGGTGATCTCCTTAGAGCAGAGAAGGTTAAGAAGAGATTTGATCAACGTGTTCAAAATCATGAAGGGTTTAGATAAAGTAAATAAAGAGAAATTGTTCCCACTGGCGGAAGAGTTGAGAACCAGAGGACACAGATTTAAGCTGATTGGCAAAAGAACCAATGGCTACAGGAGGAAAAACCTTTTTACCCAGCGAGTCGCTATGATCTGGAATATGCTGCCTGAAAGGGTGGTGGAAGCAGATTCAATTGTGGCTTTCAAGAAGGAATTGGATAAATACTTGAAGGGAAAAAATTTGCAGGGCTACAGGGAAAGAGCGGGTGAGTGGGACTAACTGGATTGCTCTTACAAAGAGCCGGCACAGGCCGAATGGACTCCTGTGCTGTAACCATTCTATGATTCTATGATAAAAAGTAGGTGAGTAAATAATGTCTCCCCAGCTGTTTTTATTTTTAGCTGCTTTTTCAGTAAAATGACCAAAGATGGAATTGAAATCCCATATTTCCATTAATTTGGAGCTGTACCATATTGTAATCGTATAGATGATTGTTTAGCATTTAAAACATAACCTCATTTGCCATATCTGGTTATATATCTGTTTCTGTGTAACATCAGAAGTGAGATTTCAAACTTGTCAATGCTGTTACTTTGTTTTTCCATTCTTCTAATTATAGTTTTGTGAAAGAATGGGTTATGCTACACCACAATCAGGTTCAAGTAGTTGGCACACACGCAGCAGGGCTTGACCTTCACCCAGTTGCTGTTGTTCCCTCCATAGTCTGAAGCTGGTATTTTTGAAGATCTTGCTAACCATGACATTTCACAATGCTAATTTTTATTGTAATACAACCAGAACATACATCAGCATCAAGGCATTTCAGTATTCAGTATTTGATTTTTAGTTCTATAGATTTTACCTGTTTGTTATACATTCTTTATGTCTAATAAATAACTTTCATTTGTAGAATTCATGTTGCACATACTTATTTTTTATCTATTATTTGCTTGTCCTTGTGTGCTCTATTTTTGTCCTTTGAACACATATCTGTTATGATTGCTTTCTGTATGAGGTTAGCTCACGTACTTGGGTGTGTAGGAGGTTCTGCTAATCACTTGTTTTTTTAAATAGCGTCTTAAACAACTCAACTATCTTTTGTTCAGAATTGTTGATGCATTAAAGCACAGGTATTTTTTTCTCTTGTCTAGTTTTTCCTGTGACTTTTCTCCTTCTCTCTGAAGGTGATGACTCATGCTGAGGTATGATTCCATGGCAACCAGACACTCTCCGGTACGTCACCCAAGTTGTTATGTATGATCTGGGATAGTGAATGCTGGTGTGCAATTCTACCACGGGGGCCATCAAAGCCAAGCTTGATTCTGCTGTCACATGATGTCAACAGATATACACTTCCTATATAGTTCACTCAATAACAATTAGGAATGGGAACCATCAGCAATCTTTCTATTCCCTAGCTCAGGGATGATAATTGTGTTGAACATAACTCTCTATTTAAGATATTCCTGGGAATTCTTCTTGTCCTTGGGAAGCTTGAGGGTAAGGGGAATTCCACAGGAAAGTGCAGAGACAGGCCCCCTTGCACCTGAAGTGGTCTGCCCCAACCCACCATTACCCAAGGAGGCCAGTCTATAGAACCCGCCACAGTTACTTGGGCATGACTGAGGATATCGACCGGCATTTCACCAGAAAGGGAACTTTGGCAGTGCCTACAAACTGTCCTGTAACCTTTGTCAAGGACTCGGATGACTTTGCCTGTCACTGTGGAAGCCATCACTATTTTGAACCTCTACACGATTGGCTTCTTTCAAGCTGCCTCAGGGGACATCTGCATGATCAAGGAATCTTCAGTGTACTAATGTATACATCAACTCACTGATGCTCTGTTACCAGTTTTGCAACAGAAAGCTTCCAGCAGCAATAGAGGGCCATGCAGTTTCTCAGGATGGCTGGACCCTAAGAGCACAGGGTTTCATTGATGGAACCCATGTGACCACTCAGACTCCTTTCACCAATGCAGCAAATTTTATGAATAGGAACGGATTCCATCCAATAGATGCACAGGTTAGAGATGACCATCAATACTGCATTATGTAGGTGGATGGCATGTACTTTAGAAGTCAACAATGCCACCATTTTTAAACAAAAGATTTAGGCCAAGCAGGTGGATCTTGGGGGATCAGGGATACCCTCTTGAGCAGTGGCTCGTGATGGCAGCATGAAACCCAGGAACTACAGTGGAAATAAAATATAATCAGGCACAGGCTGAAATAAAGATTCCACTGCTTGGAAGGATAAGGGGGTGTCCTATTACATAGGTCTGCAATTAATCAAAATGATAGTGGTGTGTTGCATGCTGCACAATTTTGCTCTAAGGAGAGGAGTCACCATGCAGCAAGTAGATAGGCAGGTCCTAAAGAGGATGATGCCAATGGGCCCAAGGCTGAAACTGCAGCCAGGAAGGCAAATCTGGCATCATCTAATAGACAACAATTTCAGTTCAATTTCAAAGTCCCAGTGAACTGACCCACCAAACTCCATGATCACCATATGGTGAGTCATGCCGTATTTAACCAGTGGGAAATGAGATGCCCCCACCGATGGCCTAGAAAGTTGCTTGCACCAGAATTTTGTAAGTGAGCTCATGTGCAGATGCACGTTGCCGTGGCAAGGATCAAAACCTGATTGGAGAGATGCAAACATGGAGTTGCCCACGATTTGGGAGGCAACAACACGTTCAAGGATTTTGGAAAGGAAAGTTGGAGAAGGGGCGGTAGTTTACAAGGACAGAGGGGTCAAGGTTTGGTTTCGAGAAGGGAGGTGATGACAGTGGTTTTGAAAAGGAGAGGGACAGTGTCTGAGGAGAGAGAACTATGTAAAATGTCAGCTAGCATGGAGACTAGGAAGGTCAGCAGTTTACTGGGAATGGGTTCAAGGGAGCTTGGTTAATATGAGCTTGGAGATGGCGTGGGAAAAGGTGGGAGTGAAATTAGCGAGAAACGTCAAAAATGGTGTGAAATATTTGGGCCAGAGACTTATGTTGGAAATTTCCTTAGGGATTGTCCTGATTGGCTGCTATAGCTTCGGTGGAAAGTCAGCAGAAACCCTGGATAAACCATGAAAACAGGGTTTCCCCATCTTTCCACCAAAGTTACGGCAGATGATCGGGAGAACTCAAAGGAAATTTCTGGCATATAACCCACCTAAAAATAGTGAAAACATTTCCCTGATTGTGTGAGGGGGGGGTGGGGGGCGGGGGGAAGTATCTTTCAGTGAGAGACATGTTTAGTACACTACATTAATGGAAGGTCAGCGTGAGTTCTACCTTGGCTTGAGTTCTGCAACTGGGGCTCGGCCACAATATTTTAATTAGCCGACCCTGGAAATATACACAAAGTCAGCACACTACAGGTGCAAATTGCACATCGCTCCACTTCCACGCAGTCTGACGTCTAGTTGGAAAATCTACACTATCACGGGCATAACCAGTATGTTTTTTCTGATTCATTCTCCTATGAGTTTTTGCTCTCTGCTGTATTTTTTAAAATCAAATTATAATCCAAAGTTACAATGGAACAAATATCAATTACAGTTGAACAACTGTACAACTGTAACCCCTTGAGTTACACAAATGAACTCAAGCATGCAGTGGTGCTCTCAGACTTCAGCTTTGGCCTTTCCAGCACATTCTCCATCATTTCTGAGACCCTCAGGTCGACAATTTACCACTACAGCCATCAACCACAGTCAACATTTGTACAATTGTTGATGGCTATGCAGAAATGATAAATTGGGTGTCTGACTTATTCACGTTTTCAGCCTTATATAAACCTGACACCTCAATAATGATGACGGAGGAATCTAAATAAAATGTCTGCATGTTGAATGCAAATTCACTTAATGGAAACACAGCTATTTATTCATTTTAAAATGCAACGGAAAATGTTTGATAATGGAAGCCAAATAGCTGTTGGATAATTATCAGTGTAGATAAAGTACGCCTTGCATCAATTGTAAAGTCACATTTTACTACTGGAGTGGTTTTCTGTTACACTCCATCATACTGTGATAATCTCACAGAGTGCTCAGGTTTACCTCTGCCCCAGAACCTTAGAGCTGGCTGTCAGGTTCCTAATATCTTACATGGCTTCTTTCCAAACTCATACCGGAGCCAAAATAGTGAAGTGGAACATTTGCTTCCTGTAATTCTTTTTTAAGGTACGTCTTTCCATTTTGCCTTTGGAACATTTATCAAATGACATTCTATGCATTCCATTTGTCAATTCATGCACATTGTTTTAGTGCTGGACTTTTTTGAAGAGCAAATTGGCTCACGTCTCCTCAGAGGTAAATAGGAGCAGAATAGACCATAATTCTCATTCCATTCCATGCTCAGACCATTGTCATCATTTTCCTATGAGGAATGGAAAAATCTTTGCAATAACTCAGGCAAAAAGTCTGGGTTACGAAGATTCTAATTTAAAATATGATTAAGTGATGGATTTTATGGATTTTAATAAGAAAAACATAAATTGAACCTGATCTGCATTAAACTTGCTAAAGACTGTCCAATTTTGGCTTCTTGTGCATTACTGATGTAACAATGGCATTTGAGCTAGTGGTCCATAACCTGAGCAGAGCCCATATCAATAAATAAAAGAAAAAGAAGAATTGTAATTGCTAGAAATCTTAAATAAAAGCAGGAAATACACAGCAGGTCTGTCAGCATCTGTAGAGAAAGCTTCTGACGAAAGGGTAACATCCAAAACATTAATTGGTCACTTTCCCAAATTAAGTTCAAGTAAGATCATAAAAGAGGAATTACTCACACAGAAGCTTTTCCTACCCTGGTTAAATTAACCTCCTGTAAGAAGAATTTCAATGAAGCAGGCTTATAGTATGTGTCATTTTGCATTAATGATTCTGCCTTTTTTTTATTCTGTTAGGAATGTTGTGCTTGTCAATACAAGGGGAAGGGAACATTCTCCATGTTTGCTTTAAGTGTCAG
The DNA here is from genome assembly GCF_035084215.1 of Heptranchias perlo. Classification (NCBI taxonomy): domain Eukaryota; kingdom Metazoa; phylum Chordata; class Chondrichthyes; order Hexanchiformes; family Hexanchidae; genus Heptranchias; species Heptranchias perlo. The sequence continues at coordinate 35,956,673 of NC_090333.1, read as the reverse complement.
TATTGAGCATTCCATGTTATGGAACCCGTCAGATTAACATTCCCATTGAAATCAGTGGCAGCTGATTCACATCACCAGTTTTACCCCCGGGCGGTAAGTTGAAATCCGCCATTTGTAGCTTTAAGCAAGCCAACTCTAAATGACCTAGTACAGAGCTGTCATACGAGATTATAAAACTCATATGTAGAACGCACATTGGCTTAATGGACTAATTATTGTATTTATCTTTCTGCAATGTTTATATTTTGGTTGTAATGACATGATAAATGCCAGTTTTAACTTGCAACTTTAAAATACTGCACTAATCACAAGGCATTATTACTGCAACGTCTGGTGGCCAAATTTGTTATTTTGCAATAACCTCAAGAAGTCAAGATATTAGCCCCGTTTCTATGATGTTGGGAAATTTGAGGGTGGGCACGGCCGTAGAACAGGAGCACCTGCCTTCACAGTGCAGGAAAAAAGTAAAATACTGCAGATGCTGGAAATCTGAAATAAAAACAGAAAATGCTGGAAACACTCAGTGGGTTTGACAGCATTGATGGAGAGAGAAAGGTACAGTTAGCGTTTCAGGTTGATGACCTTTCGTCAGGATTCTTGTTGAAAGGTCAACGATCTGAAACATTAACCGTACCTTCCTCTCTCCATGGATGCTGCCAGACCTTCTGAGTGCTTCCAGCATTTTCTGTTTTTATTCCCATAGTCTAGGCTTTGGGCTCTGCCAAATTTAGTGATGCCCAACTCCTGGTTTTACTAGGTTCCCTGCACATTGAAATTGTGTGCAGGGAGTCAAGCCTACTAGCTGTCCATCACAAACTTGAGCTGGCCAGCTGCATTTAAAGGGAAGACGCTCACCTTTAAAGGCAAGTCACTTTTTTTTTTGCTGTTGCACCTGATGTCATAAAGTTCAGTAGGTGTCAATCCTGACCTGAATTAAATATGGTTCTGAGATCTAGGCATTCCTCTTTGCATGGTCTCTAAAAAAGCACACAAATAGCGTCTTGCAAAAAACAGGTATGGTAGGAATTGGGCACACAAGGTTTGAGAGGCCCACTATCAGTATGGGCCCTTCCAAAATTTACCATATTAGACACTATGGCTAATTTTGAGCACATATTTCAACTGACTACACAAAACTGGTATTAAGCATTTGGGGAAATGTTACATCTGGTGCAGTTGCCTGATATGCCGGGAGTGCATATTGGAAAATTATAATGTGCAGACCATGATTTTTTGTGCCAGGAGCGTACAATCAGAAAATTTACCCAGTGTTCACTTGAATGACTTCATAGCAGCTTACCACAAAGCTTCATGTTCTGTTATTAATTATTGTAATCAGAATGCGAAGATGACTATTATTTGTTTGTGTTTCAGACCCTTATTTATTAAATTAATTTGCGCTTTTTTCCCTGCTCGCACCAGGCCGGACACCAGCTGTGGCCAAGACGGCAGGTGGGTGACTCTCTGTCCTTTGCTAATATCATTCCATAGCCAGAGACATAAGAAGTATTTTAGGTCACCTAGTGATGGCTGTCTCCTCCAGTTTTCCTCCCATTCTGGGGAGTTGAGCATGGCCCTCACTCAGCAGCTCTCAAAGCACCAGGACTACACAAATGTTTCTTTAATGAGACACAGTTTATTCCAATGCACAACAGGGAAGGTGAGAACAAAAGAAAGCGTTAAATAGGACAAGGTAATTTTCCTCTCTTTCCGATCATTCCAATGCATTTAGGACAATTTGAATTCTTACCGAGTGGCCCAACTTACTTAATGTCCTAAGGGAAATGAATAGCCACAGTTAAAATTTCCAGGAAGAGAAAAGTTCCCACCTGAAGGAGATCAAATGAAAATTGCAGGATGTTAATACAATATTACAATCTGCATTATTGAACCCCTGCTTTTTATACTAGCTGGACAATGTTCCCATGGTCCCAATAAGACTGAAACTCGATAGTTGTGTGTCTATATTTATTCTTATAATCAGTAATCCCATCCTTAACCAATTATTCTTTGAGCTAATGCTTAAACTGAAATTCATTTTTTTGATTTCATAGTGAACAGGATTCCACAGCACATAACTTGTCCCTCTCCCCCCCCCACAATTTCCAACACTATTTGGCAAAAAAAAGGGATATATAAATCGTAGTTTTACAGTCAGCCTGCAACCTCCCTCTGTTTCATCGGCTGGTCATGGGGTAGTGACGATGTGAGTTGTTCCATGATCTTATCTGAGTGATCTGGGGGGAGGTGGGTCCAACTGGGTAAAATTCTAGCCAGGGAAACCCTATCAAAATGATATTTTTAATTAAAAATAACACATAAGAAAGATCAAGCACCATGCACAGGTATAAATCTGTGCGATTAAAATGAATCTTTTAAGTAATACATTCACTCCACTGTTTTAGCCTTAATAACTATTTTTGCAAAAATATTATTTACTATTAGTGAGGTTTCTCTAATGTGTAAACGGTTGAATCTATATAAAGTGCAGTTTAGTAAAGTGAAACCACAGGAGTAAATAGTTTTCAACCTTTGACCAAGGCAGGATATGAGACTATATGGAGCATGTTCTGAATCTTGCCGTTTATGTTGCACTCACATCCAACATGCGCATGCAACGATTCACAATACCTCACTATTCCTCAAATAAACACTATGTTGTGCAGGATATTTATGTGCTGACCCTGACCTGAGCACTTATGTCAGAATATTTAATAGGAGCAATATTTGCCAATTTCTTTCCCAGAGCCGAGACAGAATGTGATGCATTAACCCTGTACCTGCTGAAATCAGGCTGCAGCTTTCAAACCGTGCAACACCAAAGATTTCCTTTGCTGTAGTTGTTGTGGCTTCATGGATGGGACTACATGATGTCACAGAACTGTCACTGACGTGACTGCCAGCTGGCTGCTGGTGTACTACTCCACACATGTCTTTACTGAGGGCAGAATGCCCATTAATCTCTGTGAGTATTGAGCATTGGGCATCCATGAGTGGAATCCCTCTGTTATAGTTGGCTGCAACTGCAACTGCATCTTGGAGTTGAATTGCAAAGGATGAGAGGTGTGCCTATTGTACCTACGGCATAACTGCATAACAGAGATCTCCACTGCAGTTGCCACTGCTGTTTCCCAGGTCTGGACTTTCCTCCTTGCCTGGTCTACTGCTGAAAAGCACCAGAACTACACTTTCATCTGCCAGTGTTACACCACCAAGGACCAGAATGGGGGGGTGGGGGGATACAGAATAATTTTAAACTGGAGAGTTTGGCAGTTGTAGAGGAGAGTTGCATGTCTGCAAGAGACTGAGGTGAGTTTATTGCCAAAGGAGCAGGACTCATTTGGCAGTGGGCTCAATCTTAGATAGCTGAAGATCTCTGTTATGAGCAGTGCCTGTAGCTGTCTAGCAGCTGGAATAGGTCAGAAAGGAAGTACAGTCTTTTTGAGGGTCACGGTGAAGTAACTGCGTTGGGTCTGTAGGCAAGGAGGAATTATATCTGGGCCTCTTGTGGCCTTCAACACTGCAATGACGGTGGCCCACCATAAGTGCCACAATGCCTCCTTCACTGAAATGTTCTTTACTGCTGGTGGACACTGGGCAGGAAGGGAGGGAAATGGGATGTGGCACTCAGACATACCCACTTGCTATCATTTACACGTAGAGAGGTGGGAAAGCTGCAGGAGGGCTCCCCGCCCCCGTTCTTCAGTTGACTGCCCCTAGGAGTTGAAAACAGGCAGAAACACGCAAGGAAAATCTAGGCCCTTGTGTTCAGACTGCAATGCAAACTGTGCTCCATAATATCACTCATTTAAGAACTGGAAGTGCATATCTGGGATTTAGACTCCCCATACTACTCACATAGTGTGCTTGGAGACAGGTGACTTCACAATACCATGCAGCTGCTGTAGTGGCCTCTGTTTGAAAGCAAGCCCACAAGGGTCTATGAACCTTTTTGTACTGTCTATATTATTATGTGCTTGTGCACAGTCAATGTACATGCACTCATTGCTGTAACATTACATAGTATTTACAGCACAGAAATAGGCTTATGTCAGTGTTTATGCTTCACAGAAGCCTCCTCCCATTCTATTTACTTCATCTCACTCTGTCAACATTTCCTTCTATTCCTTTCTCCCTCACGTGCTTATCTAGCTTCCCCTTAAATACATCTATGCGATTCGCCTCAACCACTCCACATCATGCTAATCATAAAATAGATAATTAATATGACACACTCTAGTAGCTCTGCACATATTTCCAACCTTCACAGTCACAATACCTTCTGAACTCTCCTTTCCAAATAACTCATTTGGAGGAAGCTGTTTTATGTCACCAGATTCACCTGTTCCGCTCTGTGCCCTCCTGTTATGTCTTTAAACATAAGAACAGTGGCGTTTGTGGCATTTTAATTTGACCCGTGGAAATTCCTTCCTATAGTATATTCTCTTTCCCACCATTACCGTGATAAGGTAATTTGCATAACCTTGTTAGTTTCACTTCTACTACTTAACTGGCTACATCCTTGCAAACATTTCTTTGTGTCAGTACAAGATTTAATACACGTATGTCTTCAACAACGATTACTTCTCTTCATATCCATATGTGTCCTGCGCTGCTACTTAACACTGATATTCATGCTGTACCTTTGTACTCTTTATTAAGTTGTGCCATTTCAAGCCAGGTTCTCCGAGTAGTTGAAACACAATTTCACCCAATGACATATGGCCTTGCTGGCTGCCTCCTTTGCATATTTGGGGGTCTTCCCTCCCCCACCCAAGATGTACTCCTATTCCACATTACAGATTTTAACAAATCTCTGTCATTAAATCGGGATTTTTTCACATGTCCTTCAGCCATTTTCACCAAAAATTACACGCCCCACAATTGTATGAACAAACCTTTTGACATTTGCACTGGCTACGAGTCTTGATAATTGATTGAGAAGTGTTTTTCTTTTTCTCTTTTTTTTCTTTTGTGTTTTTAGGCCCCCCTTTTATAATAAGGGGAGGTTTAGGGTGTGTATATGTGCAAAAAATCCCAAAAAAACAAAACAAGTTCAAATCAAAATGTTATTATTGTGGTCCAGGATGCACTCCAGCCCCTGCGGTGCCCACCGGTCACGAAAAGCCTCAAGCGTTCTGGCAGACACCGCGTGCTCCATCTCCAGGGCCACCCGGGCGCAGGGAATTCCGCGGAAGAGAGGCAGACAGTCCGAGCGACCGCCCCCACGGACCACGACCAACCTGGACCTGTGGATAGCCACCTTGGACAGGCCCAGGAGCAGGCCCACGAGGACATCCACTGACCTGCCCGCCCCCTCCTCACCAGGCGGCCAAAGATCAGGAGCGTGGGACTGAAGTGCAGCCAGGACGTGAGGAGCAGCCCCCCCAAATAATCAAACAGGGGCTGCAGCCTCCCACACCCAGTGAACAAATGAAAAACGGACTCGTCCAGGCCGCAGAATTTGCAGGCGGCCTGGGAGTCCGTGAAATGGCGTATCTGCCTATTGGACGTGACTGCTCCGTGCAACACGCTCCACCCCAGATCGCCAATGGCACACGGGAGGATCCCCGAGTAGAGAGCCCTCCACTGGGGACCTCCGCCTCCGCCGGACGGCAGGATGGTACGCCAGGGCATGTCCGGGCGAGAGACGAGGGCGAGGAAGTGGAGAGTGTGCAGTAGCAGCCCGTACAGGAAATCCCTCCGCGCAGAGTGAAATGGCACGGAGGGAATTTCCGAGAGACGGCTCAAGTTGTGGAAGTGTTAAATTACCGATATTGCAGTTGCATTGTGATCAGCTGCTAGATTTGCATTGCCACATCTGGAATCACATGATCAGAAATAACATGGCCAAGAAATTCGACCTGCGCCCGACACAGGTATAAAAGTGTTGAAGCGGTAACTCCGCTCGCCAGTGTGTGCCTGCCCGAGACCCGAGCTGATTAATTGTGCTGAAAAACAGGAATTTCTCTCCCGCACTACATTACAGATCTTATTCTTACATTACAATGAAAAGTATGCAAGAAGCTGCAAAATGATTACTTACATTTCACTATGTTTAATTGCAAATGAAATATTGTGGAATTGGGTCATCCAGTTAAAAGGAATTACGGGTGACTAAGTACTGGAGGGCGGGCAGTGCCTATGAAACTGTACCACAGAAAGGAGTCGACACCTTCAGAAGAGAAGGAAGGGAAGTGAGAAACTTGATGGAAGGAGAGGGAAAATGCAGAGCTCCTGTATGTATTGTCACTGAATGGAATATTGCAGGTTTTAACCCACAATTCTCTAGTGGCTGGGTTACCATATCAACTGTGTCAGCCTGAAAAGGAGCTAGGTGCTTTTCCACAGGGAAGGGGGAAGGAAAATTGGAAGGAAAATCTTCCCAAGGCATCTGTCACACAGATTCTAGTGACCATCTATTGGGAACTCCAGGAGGGAAAACAATGGGAAGGTATTAATAGAATAAGTTGGAATAAAGTCCAAAAACAATCATAAACTATTGTTAATGTTATCACAGCTTTATTTAACTTGATTTTCTAATGAGTACTGCTGGTAAAATCCCTCATTTGACAGTCAGTGTTTAAAAGGCAACTTTAAATTAGTTTAAATACCAATATCAAAGGAACAGTTTCGACAGTGGAAGTTCTAGTTACCTGTGTTCTGTGTTATCTGCAAATAACATTGAATGACAGTGGAATGAGGGAGGTTGTGAAAACACGGGTGTGAAGCAATGATAACATCAAAATGGTGGAAACGCCCTGCAAACAAGGGTGAGTTGGAAATATTTTGTGGACTGGTATCTCTCAATGATTTTAATAGGGAAACATGAAGGTGTGTTGGAGACCTATCTGCTTCCTGATGAAGATGTAATTCTTTTTTAATTATAATGGGGCACAGTATCCAAAATTACACAAAGAACTTGTTATGGTTCAATTCAGAGATATGTAATAAGTAAGAATGGTGTCTGTAAAATAGCCACAGCTGTCTTTGAAGGTGCATTGTTGTAAAGGCTGCTTGTTTACATTGAGTACTTTCTGGATTGCTAATAAGAAAATTCTGAATGTAAATGAGCCACTCTCTCAGTGTTATTGCATGACTCTGCCCTGATTGTGGTCTTGACGTATTTCAACAGTGAGAACCTAATGGTCTCTTGTCTTAAGAACTTGAAAAATATTGTTAAAGACAGTGTGATCATAACCACAAATCCCACCCCCTAACCTACATATCTTACCAATCTAAGCTATGCTGTTGTGACCAGCAACAGACAGAAGGTACTTTCGTACAGAGGGAGGAAGAGTGACCCCAGGCCGATCTCATGCACTTCCTAATGGCTATTGATATAGCAGCATTGGCAGATGCTTGGGATTGAACTTGGTGAATTATAATGATCACTTTTGGTAATAGTTTGGACTTCTTTAAGTTGATACTAGGGCTGATTCCCCAGTGTTGTGTTCGGGGAGCCCCCTCCCTGACCAGCAGTGTGTGGGAATTGGGCAGGTAGGCCTCAGCGCACTTGACATTAAGCTCCCAATTCTGTGGAAGGAAAACTTTTTGCAGCTGTTGAGGCAGTGCTTCCAGTATCCACCAACCTCCTTCAACCCCACAAAATTATGTTCACTCATTATAATTATCCCATGATAAATTCCCTGTGTGTCCTACACATCAGCTCCTGATTTGCTGAGTGCCCAGGCCAGGAGACTGTTACCTTTAGAACTCTGCTATTTAAAGGTAACATTTCAGCTATACCCTTAATTGGAACTGGAAGATATTACAGCTGAACAGCATTTAAGAAGGGGAAGAACAAAAAAACACAAACGCACACGCAGCAAAACAAATAGAATGAGCTGTAAAGGGCTTAGGTGGAAAATGGGAGATGGTTAAATGGCAGAAATTATATAAGCATGAGAAAATAGGAGGCATAATAAGAGAAACCAAAGAAATAAGAGACAGAGAAAGTGTGTTAATAGCTAAAGGGCTGGTAGAAAGTGAAGCATGAAAAACTGGCAAAGTGGAGCAGGCTCCAGAGGCCCAGGGACCTGGTAGATGACAAAAGCAGGTCGACACCAAGGGTGCAAATCAGCACCCACCAGCAGTGTTCCGACAGATGGTCCCCACTCCAAACACTAATCTGCTCCCTCTTCCCATATCCGGTATGACATTAATAGCACTTCACACCAGAGAGAAAATAGGAGCTATAGTTAAGGTCTGACGTTGTTAAGATCAATATTAAGGCCAGAAAGCTGCAAAGTGCCCTGTAGAAAGATAAGATGCTTTTCCTTGAGCTTGTTTGAGCTTCATTGGAAAAGTGAAGGTCAAAGACAGAGAGGTCAGAGTGGGAGTGATACGGAGAATTGAAGTGGCAAGCGACAGGGATCTCGGGGGTCACACTTGTGGCGAGTGCTGGAATACCTGGAAGTCCCATGGCAATGCAAAGGCAGGCAGAGTCCTGACATTGTAGAACTTCAACATTTTTTTCCACCTCCAATGTACATGGGAACTGAATTCTTCCCAGATGTATAGGAGAGGAATATTGGAGCCATTATGTTGGAACGTAGCTGGTTAGAATCACATAAGAAGAGGATTGTGATTAATGGGAGTGGATTTGACTGTGGCTTGGTCTTGAGTTGTTTTTTTTTCAGGATGAGGGTGATGCTGGAAAAGCCAGATTTATTGCCCATCCCTAGTTGCCCTTGAGAAGGTGGCCGTAGCTCTTCTCCTTAACTGATGGAATCCTTGTGGTGATGGTGCTCCCTCTATGGTGTTAGGGAGGGAATTCCAAGATATTGACCCAGTAACGATGAAGGAATAGTGATATATGTCCAAGTCAGGATGGTGTGTGACTTGGAGGAGAACTTGGAGTTGATGCTGTTGCCATGACATTAGTGCTCTTGTCCTTCTTGGTGATAGAGGTCACAGGGGAGAGAGGTGCTGTTGAAGTATGTTGCTGAAGTGCATCCTGTAGATTGTACATACTGCAGCCATAGTGTGCCATTGATGGAGGGGCTGGAAGGGTCCCCAATGAAGTGAACTGCTCAGTCCTAGATGGTGTTAAGAACACAGGTCCGGATCAACACACTACTGGTCAAATGCATGCTAATTATGTACTGACTGAATTGCAGCCAGTTTGAGACCTGAATTAAAAATCCATGCTGTCATGTCCAAACACTGTGAGGAGGTATTAAACAAGGTGAATAGGATGCTGAGTTAGATAGCCAAATTAGTTCAGTTCAAATTCCCATAGGTCATGCTGGAGCTGCGCAATGCCCTTGGTAGGCTAGACCGGGCATTCTGCATACAGTTCTGATCGCTATTACATAAAATCCTGAGGCAGTGCAGTGGTAAGCAACAAGGCTGCTTCCGGATGTCAGAGGGAAGAGCAACAAGCAATTACTTCATAAGCTAGGATTCCTCAGCTTTGAAAAGAGACATTTCATAGGGATGTTTTAGATGTAAATAATACTTAATAGAATAGAGAAAGTAAACCCAAAGCAATACTTTCAAATGTGTCAGGGCAGAGGAACAAAAGGGCATAGATTCAGGGCTGTGAAATGTAAATTTAGGATCGATTTCAGGAAGTATTATTTTTACAGAAGGTGTGATCAACATGTGGCAGTTTGGCAGGAATGGTGGATGAAGCTGTGAAATTGATTAATTTGTTTAAAAATAGCTGGATTCTGTAATAGGAAAACAGTAGGAGTGGTATTTTGGAAGGATGAGATCAAATGCGTTGAAGAGCTTTCTTTATCTGAGCCTATATAGTGATATATCTAAATGTTCATTTCTGGAATGTATAGATACTTTGTCTGCTTGAGTGGGAAATGATTAAGATGGATTCCCAAAGCTAAATGCAGAAATGTTGACAGCTAATTGGTGCCTTCCTTAATCTATAATGTTCCAAATTCTGTCACTAACCTTAGATTCAATCAGCAAATATACATTGTTGCTCATCATTTGAACTGGGCAGTGACTCATGATGTAATCAGTCAGGTACACAGTGTTGTGAGGAAAATGGTTTACATAACGATAACTATTGAGTTATGGTGACTGGGTGAACTAGTAACACGCCCGCCAAGTCAATTAGTGAGAATAGCCTCCTAAATTTTAGCTGTAGCTTTGTTCCTGAAGGATTAAATACTAACATTTGAACTTTGTTGTTAAAGTTCCTATCTCCCAGTGCCAGTTTCTATTACCCTAACCCTTGTCCCTTATAAAGTACCGAACTATGACGTCAGGTCACTGATCAGCACAGCACTTCAAATGAAAACAGCAGGCGAGGACCTTAAACTTTACAATGAAATGAAATGCAGGTATTCTGCATTCAAATCCTTTGAGCATTAAGAAACTAGCAAAGAGCTTATTAAAAATGGTGAATGACCTCCAGATTCTGTTGGTGCAGCACTAGCAGGTGGCACAGTGAGTATATCGTTACGTGATACAGGGAAAATAGTGGGGCGCCACCTTACATAATATGACAGCCCCCCTGCTGAAACATTATTAATGCAAAACCATTCTCCATCAGAACAAATGCAATACTGGGCCCCTAAGATTACCTGTTAGAGAGACAGACGTGCTTGGCCCAGAAACATCAGCAGCACTTTAAAAGTCGGCCAGCCACAAGAATTAATCTGACAAGGCAAAAATCATATTGATCACTCCCTGCAGCTGCAAGCACCCCACCCCCGAGAATAAAACAGGCTGCGGGCAGACCTCCCTCACCCCTGCTGAGACAAACTCCCCTTTGCCATTTTCACCTCCTTCCCTTTGCCTCTTCCCCCAAGCTCTTACCCTTTCACTCCCCCACTGATCTTCCCTGTATTCCCCTGCCATTCCTTCTCCTCGTCTCCTCCTCTCATTGTTCAGCCTCTCTACTCTCCCATCTGCCCTGATCTGCTCCCTCATTCTCCTCCCCGGTCCACCTCTCCACAGTCCCCTCTCCCTCTTTCAGGTAGGCATCCACAAATGCACAGAAATAGCTGCAAACTAACACAACAGCTACTTGCAGCAAGTTACACCTGTTAAAGCTGACGGACCCAGCTTATGGAACAAGCTTCGCAGGCAGTGCCTGTTTCACACGGATGCTGAGCATCTGGACTGCTGTTCCGTGACTCCAAGCCCATTATGGGGCTATCTCCTAATTCGGGCCTATAGTGAGCCGAGCATACAGTAACTACACAGGTTTTCAGTTCCACAACCACCTCAGGACCACCTTCTCCTACACCCTGCACATTGGGACTTTGCAGGCCTTAGTCCTCTGACCCTGTAATGCAGGATGCCGGTGCCTGATGGACAGCAGTGCCGAAGGTCACATTATCACTTTGTTATCATATTAAAACTAAGACTTTTTTTGTTGAATACTACAGATTGATGATACATCGTTCAGAAAGTACAGTCCTTGTAGTCTTTCTATTTCATTTAAAGGAGCGATCTCCAATAAGCATAGGTTGAATGAGGCTTTTTAATCAAAGTTTAACCGTAGTATTTTCCAGCAGCTTGATCCATTCTCCAGCAGGCTTATGATTCTGATTTTTTAAAATAAAAGTACAAAGGTTGCTGCAACACTTTACCAAACACATAATGGCACATGTTTGATTCTTGGAATCACATTGGTGCTGCTACAGTGATTGAAAGAGGATGTGAATAACATTGATTATCTGAAAACATTACAGTACGTGTAATAGTCCTATCTCTGAGGAGGGTGGAGTCTTTGTGAGTGAGGTGCAGCTGAAATATTGGCTGTGCTTGCTTCTATCTACTGCATCTTAATGCTTGCTGTTATAGCTTGAAGTGATCAACTCATCTATTATTAACGTAATCTGATACAGTTTACAGTGTACGGGCACAGTTATACTATGGTACTGAAATGAGGCTATTTTTAGAGCACATGGAGCCAGTAGACCTGAATTATACTGCTGGTTCCAAGTTATTTTCTTGCTAGAGAAATGAAGCTCTCTTTTACTCAGCTCACCAGCATCCGAATGCCAGTTAAACTTTAATAACGGGACAATTGGCTTATTGTTAGCATTAACTAAATCAAAGATAACATTTAACAAGTTCCTGTCACACTGGTTATAGTAATACCACTGCTGGAGTGAAAGAGAGGCATGTGCAAGATTTCCTCCTGGAGGTAATCTCACACCACATGCTTAAGTTTAATTCAGATGTTGTAACCTGCAGTGTCACTTTCCTTCCCTGTGGCCACTGATATTTCTAAATACCTGCTGGTCATGTGGGGTGGGGGGGGAAGTGTATATAAGTGTGATTTTTTTTGAATTTGTTCATGGGAAGTGGGTGTCGCTGGCGAGGCCGGCATTTATTGCCCATCCCCAATTGCCCTCGAAGGTGGTGGTGAGCCGCCTTCTTGAACCACTGCAGTCCGTGTGGCGAAGGTTCTCCCACAGTGCTGTTAGGAAGGGAGTTCCAGGATTTTGACCCAGCGACGATGAAGGAACAGCGATATATTTCCAAGTCGGGATGGTGTGTGACTTGGAGGGGAACGTGCAGGTGGTGTTGTTCCCATGTGCCTGCTGCCCTTGTCCTTCTAGGTGGTAGAGGTCGTGGGTTTGGGAGGTGCTGTTGAAGAAGCCTTGGTGAGTTGCTGCAGTGCATCCTGTAGATGGTACACACTGCAGCCACAGTGCGCCGGTGGTGAAGGGAGTGAATGTTTAGGGTGGTGGATGGGGTGCCAATCAAGCGGGCTGCTTTGTCCTCGATGGTGTCAAGTTTCTTGAGTGTTGTTGGAGCTGCACTCATCCAGGCAAGTGGAGAGTATTCCATCATACTCCTGACTTGTGCCTTGTAGATGGTGGTGACCCCCAGGATGTTGATGGTGGCGGATTCGGCGATGGTAATGCCGTTGAATGTCAAGGGGAGGTGGTTAGATTCTCCCTTGTTGGAGACGGTCATTGCCTGGCACTTGTCTGGCGCGAATGTTACTTGCCACTTAATGAGCCCAAGCCTGGATGTTGTCCAGGTCTTGCTGCATGCGGACTCGGACTGCTTCATGATCTGAGGGGTTGCGAATGGAACTGAACACTGTGCAATCATCAGCGAACATCCCCATTTCTGACCTTATGATGGAGGGAAGGTCATTGATGAAACAGATGAAGATGGTTGGGCCCAGGACACTGCCCTGAGGAACTCCTGGGGCTGAGATGATTGGCCTCCAACAACCACTACCATCTTCCTTTGTGCTAGGTATGACTCCAGCTACTGGAGAGTTTTCCCCCTGATTCCCATTGACTTCAATTTTACTAGGGCTCCTTGGTTCCACACGGTCAAATGCTGCCTTGATGTCAAGGGCAGTCACTCTCATCTCACCTCTGGAATTCAGCTCTTTTGTCCATGTTTGGACCAAGGCTGTAATGAGGTCTGGAGCAGAGTGGTCCTGGCGGAACCCAAACTGAGCATCGGTGAGCAGGTTATTGGTGAGTAAGTGCGGCTTGATAGCACAAGGCATCACAATTGTGTGGGTCACGCTGGATGGACCAGACGATCTTTTCCTGTCTGTCATTGTTTGTATGTCCATGACCATAGGGAGGTAATGTTCATGAACAATAACTTTATTAACAGGCGGTACACAAGGGATACTGAATCACCTTGCTGCCCATAACAGTAACAGGGTGATTAAGCAATTGCAAGCTGTGAGTGGAGAAGCCTTCTGATGGGGAGTGTGGGTCAGACTGTAACCCTGATTCTCTGACCTGTGTTCCCTGTGGGCGCAGCTTCCGGCTGAGACTGCTGGGTAACAGAATTGACTTAAGAGATCAAACTGTCAGCACATTAGAGTACAATTTGCCTTTATCACATAGCACTCATCGTTACAATTTAATTTACAAAGTTATACAAGGTCTGGTAACCTTCTACTTAATAACCTAGTTCTAGGCTTGGACTAATCTCTCCTGATTCCTGTGGGCCTCAGGCACAAAGACGGTTCCTAATGCTGGATGAAGCTATGACCAGGACTGCTTACCAGCATCATTTTTGAACTTGGATGAGTTCAGACAGGCGTTTCAGGTTGGCTTCCTCAAACTCTGGGTTCCTCTTGCTCTGCTCTCTTACTGATGGTCTCTCATATCTGTCTTTCATTCCTGCACTCAAATCTCTCTTCAGCCGGCTTTTTCAGTTATTACCTATCTGAACTGGAAAGTGCATTCCACATGTAGTGGGATTACAGGATCCCATTCCCAGTAATTCCCATCCCCTTTCTTGGCAGCTGCCCACATTGCCTCATGTTTACCGCTCCTCCCTTGCTTCTGGTGTTCAGCCGCTCTCTGCACACACTGGCACTAACATTGCAGTCTCTTCTGAGCCTTTGCAGGCCTGATATCTAGCTCGGCTTTGTACACTCCCTCTTTCTTGACTCTTACTCCACTGCTCCCACTCACTCTGTGCCTGCCCCTGGGTATTTTATCATTTATTTCTGCGCTGCTGTGACTCCTCTAGCTCTCTACTGCTGGTGCCAGCATTACCCTCCCTTTGTTTTTTCACATGCTCAGGCATCAATTTTCAGTGCCTGCACCTGGAGCAAATGGGCAGCCTGAAAATGATGTCAGGTAAATTACCACCCCATTTACATTGGCACTCCAGCCGCCGCCATAGAATCATAGAAAATTAACGGCACAGAAGGAGGCCATTTGGCCCATCGTATCCGTGCTGGCCGGAAATGAGCCACCCAGACTAATCCCACTTTCCAGCACTTGATCCGTAGCCTTGTAGGTCATGGCACTTCAGGTGCACATCCAGGTACTTTTTGAATGAGTTGAGGGTTTCTGCCTCTACCACCCTCTCAGGCAGTGAGTTCCAGACCCCCACCACACTCATGGGTGAAAACTTTTTTCCTCAGCTCCCCTCTAATCCTTCTACTAATCACTTTAAATCTATGCCGCTGGTTATTGACCCCTCTGTTAAGGGAAATAGGTCCTTCCTATCTACTCTATTTAGGCCCCTCATAATTTTACACACCTCAATTAAATCACCCCTCAGCCTCCTCTGTCCCAAAGAGAATAACCCCAGCCTATCGAAGCTTTCCTCACAGCTAAAATTCTCCAGTCCTGGCAACATCATCGTAAATCTCCTCTGTACCCTCTCTAATGCAATTACATCCTTCCTGTAATGTGGTGGCCAGAACTGTACGCAGTACTCAAGCTGTGGCCTAACCAGTGTTTTATACAGTTCCAGCATAACCCATAACCTTCCTGCTCTTATATTCTAAACCTCGGCTAATAAAGGAAAGTATTCCATCTGCCTTCTTAACACCTTATCTACCTGTCCTGCCACCTTCAGGGATCTGTGGACATGCACTCCAAGGTCCCTCACTTCCACTGCACCTTTCAGTATCCTCCCATTTATTGTGTATTCCCTTGCCTTGTTTGCCCTCCCCAAATGCATTACCTCACACTTCTCCAGATTGAATTCCATTTGCCACTTTTCTGCCCACCTGACCAGTCCATTGATATCTTCCTGCAGTTTACAGCTTTCCTCCTCACCATCAACCACACGGACAATTATTGTATCATCTGCAAACTTCTTAATCATGCCCCCTTCATTTAAGTCCATATCATTAATGTATATCACAAAAAGCAAGGGACCAAGTACTGAGCCCTGCGGACCCCACTGGAAACAACCTTCCAGTCACAAAAACAACCGTCGACCATTACCCTTTGCTTCCTGCCATTGAGCCAAATTTGGATCCAAGTTGCCTCTTTCCCTTGGATCCCATGGGCTTGTACTTTTTTGACCCGTCTGCCATGTGGGACCTTGTCAAAAGCCTTGCTAAAATCTATGTAGACTACATCAAATGCACTACCCTCATCGACCCTCCTTGTTACCGCCTCAAAAAATTCAATCAACTTAGTCAGACACGACCTTCCCTTAATAAATCCATGCTGACTGTCCTGGTTACTCCGTGCCTTTCTAAGTGACGGTTTATCCTGTCCCTCAGAATTGTTTCCAATAATTTGTCCACCACTGAGGTTAGACTGACTGGCCTGTAATTACTCGATCTATCCCCCGTTCCCTTTTTAAACAACGGTACAACATTAGCAGTCCTCCAATCCTCCGGCATCATGCCTGTATCCAGTGAGGATTGGAAAATGATGGTCAGAGCCTCCGCTATGTCCTCCCTTGCTTCTTTTAACAGCCTGGGATACATTTCATCTGGACCTGGTGAATCATCTGGCTGCCCATCTTGGGTAGGGTCCTCAGAGGGGCATCCAGAATGCCCATGCTTCAGGTAGGAGGCCATTTGTAATATGCAATGTGAGTCTCATGATATACATAGAATCCGGATTGCAGTTTTGAGGTACATAAGACATTGTGTCCATCGTGCACGCTACGCCCATTTGTGCTGGCATTGAGTGGTCAAATCAATGGTCCTTAAAGGGGCTGCTGGAGGCTGCTCTGAAATCGCTGAATGTTTTTTGTTTTATTTATCAATTTTTGCTTACGAAACAAGTATTAATGTTTCAAATCATACTCCAAAATAGCAGCACAATAGTAAGCTTCTTCCCTCCAGTTGGAGGTGGCAGAATATGATATGTTAATTTCAATTTCATTTGAGCTTCATTTTGTAAAGATTTCCTGTATCATTTCCAAAAACTATTGTCAAACTTCCATTCTGCCACTCTGGATGTCAGCTGCAGTACTTTTTATTGAATGATAAGATTGCACAATGCCAAACGACATGCAGAAGTACATCCCTTGCAACACGTGGGTGCTCTGCACAGTCTCGAAATCTCAAGAGCCCCCTCCAGAATCATGTACGCTATGATCTGGTGACCTTCTCCATTGCCCAGACTTGGCTTTTCCAGGAAAGGACATTATTCATCTACACTATTATTAAACCATTTTGCTGTTAGCCGAAATGTCTAAAAGTCCATTTTGTTTTATGGACAAATTTGTAGTTTTCTTATCTGTTGGCTTTAGCATCTGATCACTGAGGGTTGTGTTGACTGATTTTTACCAGTGTCACAAGGACCTTTCTCCTGCCATGTTTCTGATGCTGTTTTAAAGAGCATTCTCGTTCCCGTAGGGTAGCTCAAAGATGTTCCTACAGCTTAGAGTCCATTAAATCCGTTTGGCTTTCCTTCTTCCCATACTGCTTTCAAATCCTGCTAGTCCACTGGAGCAAATGTAAGACTGAACCATAAATTCGCACTTACTTTTCTGATTGGGGTCCAAGTCAAAAGGTTGTAGCATTACTGACACTTTAATTGAAATGCCTGCAGCAATAACACCACACTGAGACCTCACCCAGCATGGTCTTCACTTTAAAATTTACTTTTACTGTTTGTTTCTGATCATCAATTTACATAACTCTGTCCTGTGTATGCTTTCCTAGCATTGATTCTGATCAGGAATGGTATGTGCTAGATACAGAGCATATTTGCTTAGTTTTCTAAGTGACTTGATCTAAATTTGTTTCAGTTTTTTTTAGTGAGAGCATTTTAAGGTATTTATTTCCCCTTTAGGTTTGGGGGCACAGGAGCCCGGTCATGGGCAGCAATGTAACTCTGTTAGGAAGTGTGCTAAGGCGGAGTGTTTTATCCTTTGATTCTCTTTCTCTCCTTGCGAGGAAGTGTCCAGGGAGTCAAATTCCACTTTTAATTTAAACAAAAAACACTGGAAAATGCCCGTTTCTCTCCAGAATTAAAAAAAAATAATTGCGGAAATGCATGGTTTCAAAATATGCAATTTTTGAGATTCCATTAGCAGGACATTAATTACCAAGAAAAACAGGCATTCTCCCGTATTCATTATGAGGAATTTTACCATTCCCTCCCCAGAAAATACAGCTAAAATCAAGGCCTCAGTATCTGCACTTCTTACAACACAATGCACTGTGGCTCCAAAGCAGCATGCCAGCATTCAATAAGCTTTATCCAGCATTTCCCAAAACATTTTTCAAGGTAAAATTTCTCAGTCCTGTTCTCCCCATTACTGTGCTGCATGTCTTCTGTACACACTGAGTGGTCCGAAGGAGGATGGTGGTGCCAATATTGGCATGGTACCCAAGGCCCTGCCACCAGTATTATTAGGTACTATTTACCACTGCCATGCTGGTCAACACTGCTGGAAAGGAACATTTATGAAAGAAAAGCAAGAACTTGCACTGATAGGGCACCTTATCCTTGCCTTCAGAGTGTCTCAAGGTGCCTTCATTCCACATCATTATTTTAAAACATTGGTGTATTTTACTCCTTTTCCATCTATGGGGGGGATTTAAATCTGTGTCTGGGCTGCTTTGGTATGAATGTGCCAGAGTCTTGTCAGCACACCAGAGAGGAAATAGTCTCCTTTGCCACAGAATAGCAGGGGAGTAGATTCCACCTGGGGATGAAGAAACACCTTTTATAATTTTCACAAAAAAAATAGCATAAACATGATTTTGACAAGTAAGCTGGCTGTTTATTCTGAATAGAACTTGATTGTGACTTTATGCCACATAAGCTATACTTCTCCCTGGAATATTGAGGAGCAGGTACGTCATCTAAACAGTATTAAGATAAGGTTGTGATCCCTTAGGTTGTATGTTAATATGGCCTGAACACTTTCTGTAGGGAAGCACCATAGGCTAAATGTATTGAGATAAACCATGGTGGGATGGGGGAGCCAGAATCTGGCAAAAAAGTACATATTGGCTACAACAGAAAACATGTGGAATCTAACCGCCTACTGTTTTTGCTAAAAGCACAACATTTCCACCTTCTATTCTAATGGTGCAGCAGTTAGTGGAGTGGCTGAGTCATAGCTAGAAACCAGCAACCCCAGTCTAAACTATCCAATTTTACACATACATTCTTGACAAGGTTAATATAACAGTGCTGGAGAAATGGAAGAGAAATTCATTATTTTAGCTAATGACTGGCCTAATCATTCTCAGGTCAAGTGTGACACAACATTGACTTCACTTTAAAGGGACGATACATGATTTAAAAAGTAACTCAAAGAACTGAAATTGACACCAGTAAATAAAAAGAAAGAAAAGAAAGAACTTGCATTTATATAGCGCCTTTCTCTAACTCAGGATGTCCCAAAGTGCTTTACAGCCAATGAAGTACTTTTTGAAGTGTAGTCACTGTTGTAATGTAGGGAAACGCGACAGCCAATCTGCGCACAGCAAGATTCCATAACAGGAATGAAATAAATGACCAGTTCATCTGTTTTAGGTGTTGGTTGAGGGATAAATATTGGCCATGACACCGGGAGAATTCCCCTGCTCTTCTTTTAATATTGCCATGGGATCTTTTATATTCCCCTGGAGGGCAGATGAGGCCTCAGTTTCATGTCTCAACTGAAAGACAGCACCTCAGACAGTGCAGCATTCCCTCAGTATTGCCAATTTAGGGGGATGATGTGGAGATGCTGGTGATGGACTGGGGTGGACAAATGTAAGGAATCTTACAACACCAGGTTATAGTCCAACAATTTTATTTGAAAATCACAAGCTTTCGGAGATTATCCCCTTCGTCACCTGACGAAGGAGATAATCTCCGAAAGCTTGTGATTTTAAAATAAAATTGTTGGACTATAACCTGGTGTTGTAAGATTCCTTACATTTAGGGGGAGGCAGTGGGCCTGGAGCTCACTTTAATTTTCATAGTAGTGATGCTTTTAACAGTTTCAAAAATTGAATCTATGACAGTTAACACACAGTTAAGATTAATACACTGGCATCATTGAGAAAAGACTAAAAGGTTATCACAGAACCCAGTCCAACCTCGCTGGAAAAAATGTGGCCATTTTGTTGCTTTACTTATAAAGTTATCACTTACACTAACTCAATGCTACTTTGAAATTCAAAAGACTAGTTGTTGGCATTCCTGGCTAAAGCATCTCGGTCAGACACAATGGGCTCAATTTTAAAATGGAACTGTGGGTGTGTTGGGGGCGGGGAGCTACGAAAATCAGGGAAATGAGGAGTGGGAAATGAACCCAGTTCCAACACGCCAACTTAAGGTACTTTATTTCTTACATATTAAGTAGTTAAAACGATTTTCATCTTACCTCGGCGGCTTCCCCACAGCTTTAGATTCACGCCTGATAAAACCAGGTGTGAAGGGCCGGATCAGTCAAAAATAAAGTAAATAAATGAAATAAAATAACATTTCACAATGTAAAAAAATAAATAAACCTACTTTTGAAACAATGTCACCTGCATCTCCCTGCTCCAATATCCGATGTCTCTCCGCTGTCTCCCCCAATGTCTCCCTCTCCGATGTCTCTCCTCCCCATCTTTGTTCCCTCCCCCCTCCTGCAGCACCAGATGACATCGCTCTCTCTCTCTTTCTCTGTCTCCCCCCCACCCCACCCTCAGCGTTGCAGCTCCAGTTGGTAGCCAGTCTGTCAATCAGACTGGCTGCTGGGCACGAAACCCGGAAACAAGATTAATGAGCATCATTTACCTCGCGATCGCAAGGGGAAAGGTAAGATTTTATTTTTTGGGTTTGCCGCACGCTAATTGACCTCCGCCACACCCCCCCCCCCCCCCTCACCCCCAGCTACCATCCCACTACCCTTTTAAAATTGAGCCCAATATATTACTGTTTCCCTGTTGAATTCCCTGCTTCTGGTATACAGTGACATTATCTGAGTCTAAACTGGCAGTGGGTCTGGTACATGTATTTAACACTAAATAAATGTCTTGGCAGTGCTCAGGGAAATGTTTGAAGCTTCCAAGATCTTCCTCACTGAAAAAGAAACAAGCCGAAGCATTTAGTATTATCACAAGTCTTTATGCGATAAAACAACTCTATTGATGTAGAAATCGTGACTCTTCGGCACGGTAATTAGGATGTTAAGAAGTGTTTCTGCTTTAGGCTTCGAAACAACAAATGGTGAGTAGCAACATTAATAGATAAGGCTGTCTATGGATTACTATCCAATAATGAGGCTACCAAAGTGTTCAATTTTAATGTCCCAGTTGCCACAGTAACTGCATGACATAATAATGTTTTAATTTTATTTTAACCGTTGCACCTTTTCAGAATGCTAGTTATTGATCAGAGGTAGAATGGATTTTTTTCTCCTGATAAAGTAGCAGTTATTTGTTTTATAACATGTTGTGTATCAAAAGTGTAGTGGAACTTTTTAAATGTACAAAATCTCACTTGCATGTTGACAGAAATGGCCCTTGATGGATCATTCATATTTATCCTCTCAGAGAAAAAGATAGCCGTGCCTTTGGCAGATCTTTGCTTTTTGCTTTTTTCTGCTAAGGATGCATTGCAAATTGAAGCCTGTAAATTTACAACTTCATCTTGTTCTACAATGGAGCTATTGACGCCAAGAGCTCAGTTCTGGCTTAACTTCTAAAGAATGGGCTGAAAATGTGTGAACATTGAGTGCTGACCATAAAGAGAACAGGTTTGCCCAGGACTGTGTGCAGTAATGAATTAGAAGGGCTCTCTTTCACCTCAAGATCCTGAGATTAAATCTGATGCTGACAGATCAGAGTCTAACAGAAAGAAACTCCTTTTTGTTCATGTCCCATTTAACTTCCAGACTCATGACAGGTGAACCAGCACAAACTTGGCAGCACAACTCCAGTGCACTCTGATCTCCTGCAATTAGAAAAAACACACATCCTTTGGGAGAGGATTTTATATTAGTAAAAATTCAGAGGTACTACATTATAAACCCATCAAGAATCCATCATTAAGCTCACTCATATTCTCATGTGAATTATCAGAAATCTAAAGGCATCAGCACTAGCATTCACAGATGAAGATATCACATTGCTTTGCCCTGATCTACCAGGCACTGCAGTCAATTTAAAAATATGTAGCATACATTCATCCTGTTATAACAACATCAGAGGTTTGATGTAACAGGCTCAATCAAAGAAGAACTAGGTTTGGCCAGTCTCAATCTTTATCCCTCAGTACAAAATTGTCCTCAAAAGCATCACATGAAAACTAAAGACAGCAAGGACTGAGAAAAGGCCATTCAGTCCTCAGGTCTGTTAGTTTCTGGGATTATATTGTTTATACTGTATTATGGTGAATTTAAATGATCCATTTTAATTCCTTAGGCAACAATTTGCAATAAATACTCATTGATCAAGCCAAATTTTTTTTTTATATTCGTTCACGAGATGTGGGCGTCGCTGGCGAGGCCAGCATTTATTGCCCATCCCTAATTGCCCTCGAGAAGGTGGTGGTGAGCCGCCTTCTTGAACCGCTGCAGTCCGTGTGGTGAAGGTTCTCCCACAGTGCTGTTAGGAAGGGAGTTCCAGGATTTTGACCCAGCGACAATGAAGGAACGGCGATATATTTCCAAGTCGGAATGGTGTGTGACTTGGAGGGGAACGTGCAGGTGATGTTGTTCCCATGTGCCTGCTGCTCTTGTCCTTCTAGGTGGTAGAGGTCGCAGGTTTGGGAGGTGCTGTCGAAGAAGCCTTGGCGAGTTGCTGCAGTGCATCCTGTGGATGGTACACACTGCAGCCACAGTGCGCCGGTGGTGAAGGGAGTGAATGTTTAGGGTGGTGGATGGGGTGCCAATCAAGTGGGCTGCTTTATCTTGGATGGTGTCGAGCTTCTTGAGTGTTGTTGGAGCTGCACTCATCCAAGCAAGTGGAGAGTATTCCATCACGCTCCTGACTTGTGCCTTGTTGATGGTGGAAAGGCTTTGGGGAGTAAGGAGGTGAGTCACTCGCCACAGAATACCCAGCCTCTGACCTGCTCTCGTAGCCACAGTATTTATATGGTTGGTCCAGTTAAGTTTCTTGTCAATGGTGACCCCTAGGATGTTGATGGTGGGGGATTCGGCAATGGTAATGCCGTTGAATGTCAAGGGGAGGTGGTTAGACTCTCTCTTGTTGGAGATGGTCATTGCCTGGCACTTATCCGGCGCGAATGTTAC
Source organism: Heptranchias perlo (assembly GCF_035084215.1). Taxonomy (NCBI): domain Eukaryota; kingdom Metazoa; phylum Chordata; class Chondrichthyes; order Hexanchiformes; family Hexanchidae; genus Heptranchias; species Heptranchias perlo. Next base: position 35,933,810 of record NC_090333.1, on the reverse strand, counting down.
TTGCCACTTATGAGCCCAAGCCTGGATGTTGTCCAGGTCTTGCTGCATGCGGGCTCGGACTGCTTCATTATTTGAGGGGTTGCGAATGGAACTGAACACTGTGCAGTCATCAGCGAACATCCCCATTTCTGACCTTATGATGGAGGGAAGGTCATTGATGAAGCAGCTGAAGATGGTTGGGCCTAGGACACTGCCTTGAGGAACTCCTGCAGCAATGTCCTGGGGCTGAGATGATTGGCCTCCAACAACCACTACCATCTTCCTTTGTGCTAGGTACGACTCCAGCCACTGGAGAGTTTTCCCCCTGATTCCCATTGACTTCAATTTTACTAGGGCTCCTTGGTGCCACACTCAGTCAAATGCTGCCTTGATGTCAAGGGCAGTCACTCTCACCTCACCTCTGGAATTCAGCTCTTTTGTCCATGTTTGGACCAAGGCTGTAATGAGGTCTGGAGCCGAGTGGTCCTGGCGGAACCCAAACTGAGCATCGGTGAGCAGGTTATTGGTGAGTAAGTGCCACTTGATAGCACTGTCGACGACACCTTCCATCACTTTGCTGATGATTGAGAGTAGACTGATGGGGCGGTAATTGGCTGGATTGGATTTGCCCTGCTTTTTGTGGACAGGACATACCTGGGCAATTTTCCACATTGTCGGGTAGATGCCAGTGTTGTAGCTGTACTGGAACAGCTTGGCTAGAGGCGCAGCTAGTTCTGGAGCACAAGTCTTCAGCACTACAGCTGGGATGTTGTCGGGGCCCATAGCATTTGCTGTATCCAGTGCACTCAGCCGTTTCTTGATATCACGTGGAGTGAATCGAATTGGCTAAAGACTGGCTTCCGTGATGGTGGGGATATCGGGAGGAGGCCGAGATGGATCATCCACTCGACACTTCTGGCTGAAGATGGTTGCAAACGCTTCAGCCTTGTCTTTTGCACTCACGTGCTGGACTCCGCCATCATTGAGGATGGGGATGTTTGCAGAGCCTCCTCCTCCCGTTAGTTGTTTAATTGTCCACCACCATTCACGACTGGATGTGGCAGGATTGCAGAGCTTTGATCTGATCCGTTGGTTGTGGAATTGCTTAGCTCTGTCTATAGCATGTTGCTTCCGCTGTTTAGCATGCATGTAGTCCTGAGTTGTAGCTTCACCAGGTTGGCACCTCATTTTTAGGTACCCCTGGTGCTGCTCCTGGCATGCTCTTCTACACTCCTCATTGAACCAAGGTTGATCCCCTGGCTTGTTGGTAATGGTAGAGTGAGGAATATGCCGGGCCATGAGGTTACAGATTGTGCTGGAATACAATTCTGCTGCTGCTGATGGCCCACAGCGCCTCATGGATGCCCAGTTTTGAGCTGCTAGATCTGTTCTGAATCTATCCCATTTAGCACGGTGGTAGTGCCACACAACATGTTGGATGGTGTCCTCAGTGCGAAGACAGGACTTCATCTCCACAAGGACTGTGCGGTGGTCACTCCTACCAATACTGTCATGGACAGATGCATTTGCGACAGGTAGATTGGTGAGGACGAGGTCAAGTAAGTTTTTCCCTCGTATTGGATCGCTCACCACCTGCCGCAGGCCCAGTCTAGCAGCTATGTCCTTCAGGACTCGGCCAGCTCGGTCAGTAGTGGTGCTACCGAGCCTCTCTTGGTGATGGACATTGAAGTCCCCCACCCAGAGTACATTTTGTGCCCTTGCTACCCTCAGTGCTTCCTCCAAGTGGTGCTCAACATGGAGGAGGACTGATTCATCAGCTGAGGGAGGACGGTAGGTGGTAATCAGCAGGAGGTTTCCTTGCCCATGTTTGACCTGATGCCATAAGATTTCATGGGATCCAGAGTTAATGTTGAGAACTCCCAGGGCTACTCCCTCCTGACTGTATATCACTGTACCGCCACCTCTGGTGGGTCTGTCGTGCCAGTGGGACAGGACATACCCAGGGATGGTGATGGAAGAGTCTGGGACGTTAGGTGAAAGGTATGATTCTGTGAGTATGGCTATGTCAGGCTGTTGCTTGACTAGTCTGTGGGACAGCTCTCCCAATTTTGGCACAAGTCCCCAGATGTTAGTAAGGAGGACCTTGCAGGGTCGACTGGGCTTGGTTTGCCGTTGTCGTGTCCGGTGCCTGGTGGTCCGATGCCGGGTGGTCCGTCCGGTTTTATTCTTATTATGACTTTTCGTAGCGAGATTAATTAATGCCACTATAGAGCCCTGGTTGGAAACGCTCCACAATCCCCACCCCCATGGCAGGAGGACTAGAACCATCGAGTTCTCTGATTCCGAAAAAGCTCAACCCCCACAATCTTTGGTAATAATTCAGCAGTCTCACTTGCAGAGACATAGGTTAGAAAGTCTAGGAGATGGATGATGCAGCACAGAATACGCTTGTCACATTGGCATGCAGGAACATTGGCAGCATAGTCTATGGGAGATCTACATTAGATCTAATATATAACCTAACTTGGGAGTGCTTAATGTTGTCATTGGATATAAAGTGGAGAATTAATCAGTTCTGAGTTCTATTGTCACTCACCCTCATAAGTATAAATACACATAAACAAACAGAACAAAATAACAAAGATACACCAGCATCACCAATGGTGCAGCAAGTAAGCGATATACTGCATGACTAAGTGATAGATGCTGAGATTGCCCATTCACTAACTATTGCTCCAATCTTTCTTTGTAACTTGTCTGGATGAAATTTGCTTTTTAAAAACCCAACATTAAAAGTAACTTTTATTATCAAATCCTTTCTGTGGAAAAATGGTCAAAATTTCCTGAAACATGACACCCGTTCTATGCTACGTCATCTGATCTCATCCTGGATGGCTGTTAGGGGGCTACAATTTGCCTCAGTATCATTGAATTAGGGAAGGGAAAATCATTCAGGTTTTCTACTCTTAATCATTATCTAATAAGGATAATGTTGGGCTTGACTGTGACATCTCCCCATTGTCAAATATCCTGCTGATATGTATTAGCAAATCTTACGTGTGGATAATGGCCACTTGGATGAGGTGTCAAAAGGCACCAATGTCCATAGAACCTTACCCCAGCAAGCAAAGCTTCAAAACTTAATATCACTTTTTACTGATAACACCAAATTGAGTGGTATGATAAATTTTGATGAAGATTCTGAAAGACTGCAGGTAGATAGTCTGGGCAGAGAAGTGACAGTTACAGTTCAATGGAAAGACATTTGATGTAATATATTTTGGAAGCAAGAATAGGAAAGGAAATCCACCTTGAATGGTAATGTTTTAAATGGAGTAGAGAAATCGTGGTGTGCAGGTACATGAAGGTGACAGGGCAAATTGGTAAATATAAAGGGCAAACAAAATTCTTGGTTTTATGTCAAGAGATATAGAAAATAAAGCAAGGATGTAACATTGCAATTGTAAACACTTCAGTTAGGCCAGGGTTGGACTATTTTGTACTGTTTTGAACATTCTATTCTCAGAAGGCTATAAGAGAAATAGAAGCAAGGCAATGTGGATTTTATCAGAGCTAAGGGATTGCAATTATGAAGAGAGAACTAAGAAGTTGGAGCTTTTTCACTAGAACTGAGAAGGTTTAAAGGGTGACTTAAAAGACGTCTTCAAAACTATGAAGAATTATGATAAGGTAAATAGTAAAAGATTGTTTTCACTGATCAGCAAGATGGTAACGAGGACACAAATTTAACATAATCACAAAAAGAGCTAAAGGGGAAGGGGGGGTTAGAGAAAAAATCTTTACATGATGGGTGATTAGAATGTGCAATTCTCTGCCACAAACTTGTTGAAGCAGAGTATATAAGTTCTTATAAAAGTGAATTAGATAGTTGCGTGGCGAAGAAGAACATTAAAGAGCAGGAGGAGTCAGCAGGAGAGTATAATTGGACCAGGTGGCTCAAGGTGGTGCAGACTTGATGGGCGGAAAAGCCTGTTTCTGTGTTATAAGCATTCTATGAAACTTGACATTCTGAGAGAAGGGAATGGAATAAAACTGGTGAGAAAAAGTGATGGGGATGAATTTCCTCAGGGCCTCTCCCCCTCCACCGTTGTAACTCCACAGAGGTTTGGCGGAAACCCCAATTACGGAACATAAACATTATTTCACCCGAAGTTATGGTGGCGCAGCACGAAAAGCCCTGAGGAAATTCAATCCTAATATACCATCGGAGCTTATAATATGAGCTACTTCTGGGATATGAGTTTCACACCATGGCTGCTTAAACCAGGACCATGGAATGGTTAGGAAATAACAAACGAGAAGGCATGTGTGACTCAGGCAATTTTACCACATTAGGGATTGTTTTGGCAAGAAGTGAATCTGAGTTTTAAAATAGTTTCAGATGTAGTGAAACGCACATTTGTTTTAGCTTATTATCAACATTGGATCCCAAATCTGAACTCAGTGGATTGATACTTTTTCAACAAAAATTAAGAATTTATTAAAACTGACTTTAAACCATATAAATCAGATACAGAAACAAGTTTTACATTTGAAATGTTTATGGCCTGTTTTTTCTGTGGAGGAACAATCTCTGCTGGAAGGGTGATTGAACGGGACCCTCTGCCCACCTGATGGTACTAGCACTGACCTCGGAATTTCCAGCCTCAGCATTGTTTACATAATTCAGGCCAGTTCCAGAAGTTAGAATTGACTCTCGGGATTTTGCCTGTTTGGGGCCAGGAAATAACATGTTCCTGCAGGTCACAAGGCCTACAGCAACTTAAAAGGACCACAGTGCAGAACTTCATTTTGGATGCCAGAGAGAAACCTCTTAATCTGAAAATATTGGAGAGGTCTGTTGCGGGGCACAGAGCCTCCCTGATTTTCTGATTCTGATGTGTAAGCACTCATGCAGGAGGTTAGGAACAAGAGAGAGGAGATATTTTGAGCAGACAGATGGGCCCCAAGGAGAACAGATCAGATTCAGGAAGTGAGATGGCCAGGGCAGTCAGTGCCTACTCAATGACCACATACACGGCTATTCAGTGCAGGAAGAAACTTTATGACCTTACCAGGTCAGGTAAAGTCAGCCACACCTTCTAAGAATGCACTGTACTCATTTGTTTTCCATTGGCAATGACCTCCGCTTACACTTTGTTAAAGTTTTTCAATGTCCAAGAGGCAGTGTGGTGCCCTTTAATGGAATGTAATTGCTTGTCATGTTCACCTGTCAACACACCCGTTATGAACTGCATGTAGAACCTGAGTATTGTTGCACCTAATAGTTACAAAAGTTAATTTGTCTCTTTTGCCTTTCTTCTTCTAGGATAAGACAGCCAAATACACCAAGGAGGAAAAAGAAAGACTTGCATTTATATAGCGCCTTTCAAGACCTCAGGACGTCCCAATGCTCTTTACAGTCAATGAAGTATTCTTGAAGTGTAGTCACTGTTTTAATGTAGGAGAGATTGATAACAGGTGGAAGGCCACCTTACCTGAGACTGTTCAATCCCAACCCCCACCCCCACCACCACGAGGAGGAAATCACGCAGAAGTAGGAGGTAATTTGCCAGATGAGAGTTCATCATGATGATCTGCTTCTCTTCCTATTTACCATTCATTACTGCCAGTGAACCATATCACAAAACTCTTATGACATTCCTACTCCGCTCCTCACTGAACCATTTAACCTCTCTTCTGTTTCCTCTTGTGGATTACATAGGATTACATGGCATCTACAGCACAGAAACAGGCCATTCAGCCCAAATGATCTATGTTGGTATTTATACTCTACACGAGCCTGCTCCCACTCTAATTACCTCTTCCCACCCAGCCCCCGTATCCCTCTATTCTCTTCTCCCTGTGCATCACTGCAATCTGCTTTAACATTTTCACCACTCTCCGTGTAAAGATGTGATTCATGATCAACAACCAGGCCGCTCAGCATCCAGAAATTCCAGCTCTTCGCAACATGCAATCTCACTCACTCCATCCCTCCCAAAAATTGGCCTTAAGACATTCACTCTGGTGGGGGTAGAGAGCCCAGGGTGGGGAAGGTGATGTGTGAGTTAGATAGTGAGGAAGAGAGGACTGTAGTGGATGAAACAAGGAGCACACAGGGGAATTGAGCAACTAGTGGCTGCACATGAGGAGGAAGACATTGGTGGCCAGAGGGTCCAGTGCTGCTATTTCTTGGCTGAAGAGCCTAGGAATCTGCAGCTCATGGATTCTGCTTTTAAAAGAACAATGCTGGCAGAGAATCAAGTATTGATACAGAGGTTGGGGGCTGGATCAGACAGTGTGCTGCAGATTTAGGGGAGGAGTCCACCAGCTGCATGCGTAATGTATTGGAGGACTATTTCACAGCAGTGCGATCCACCAAGGAACATGTAGCAGCTCCAGAGACATCTGCAGTGGAGGCTCCTGTAACAGAGGCTCTGAAGGCAGTCTTTCCTTTCTCCATGGATACTGAGACACACAGCCAAGATCCTTGAGATCTTAGCCAAACTATATTGCACAGCATCTTAGACCAATCCGGGCACCTGAAGTACATCTTGAAAACGCTAATAAAATGTTCTATTTTGATTCTGGTGGCTGCATGGACCTCATTGTACTGAAGGTTAGCTTGTGTTCTAGGAATGGCAGGTGACTGACACCCTTTACATGAGAGCTGGGGAATTCAGCGACTTTGGCATCACAGCAGTGAGATAGGGTCATCCAGCTTTACCGGGTTGCTGCCTTTCCCAAGGACAAGGGTGCAATTGATGACACCCATGTTGCTTTGCGGGCTCCTATGGGAACCCCCTCAACTATCTGAACAGAAAGGGGCTTCCCTCTCTGAATATCCGGAAAGTGTGTCACAACATGCAAATGATATGAGCTGCATTGCCTTCTCCTCATAGGTCATATGTGTTTGAGGTTGGGGATGCACCCTTCGGTGGCCTGCCTGTCATAGGCATTTTGTGCCATTTTCTCCTGCAACAAGACTGAGTAAATGAGATGATGGCTAGCCATTTAGAAGTGTGTGCCAAGTGGCTTAGGAAAGCTGAAGTAAGAAATGTGGGGGTATCACCCATTAGAGTGGAGGAAGGGGTTTTAGGGTTTTGCATGCATGTAATTGCTGTTGGGGGTGATTTACAGCCATACTGTAAGATACCAAGTTAGTACCCTCACTTTGCAGAGTGTGCTGGTGCCCAAGAAAGAAAAAGGAGAGTGGTTGGTGAGTTACCTTCCCTGGCCTGGTCAGGTCATTGAACTTTTTGCAGCACTGGTCTGCAGTCCTGGGGTTGAAAGAGTTGCCACCTCCCTCTACATGGCACAAGTGACATTTCTGGCAGGTTTTGTGACACAGATACGCAGTAGTCATGATCTCAATTTCATTGAGGAGGGTTTGAAGGTCAGACTCTGAAGTTGTGGCATCTCTTTCTCTGCCCCTGTGCCCTGCCCTGATCCCTTGGTTGGTTACCTGTGACAGCTGCTCCTGTGATCAGAGATATTCTGGCATAGAAACATTCATGAGATATCCAGTCAAGTTAACGGACAGTGAAGTGAGTCAGCTGAGCACTGTCCTCACTTACCTGCTGCTCCTCCAACCTGCTGCTGCAATCATCAGCCAGAACAGGCTATTTAAAGGCTTCATTCTAATTTCCACACATCCTAGCAGATCACTCCTGTTTTACATGGTCTTATTACAATCACTACACCAATGGATATACAAATAGGCTGACCAGGAAATTCTCATGTGAACACCTCTTCAGAACATCACAACCCATTTTCTATTGGTGCAAAAGTGGTACACATCACCATGTGGATATTCTGGACATGAATCTCCACCAATATTTAAGGATGTTGCTATTTTCCTCCTCTTTCCCCTGAGTCCCCAGCAGCACCTGCTAAAAACACCCCCAGCCAGACATGCAATGAGTGTACAACGCTGAACACATCACTTCCCTCTCCCAATGTTGGATTACTGCCCCCGAAAAACAGGCACTAGCAAATTGGAAATTCTGGAAGGTAACTATTTTGAGCTCCTTTTCACTGAATAGAACCACTTACTGTGAATATTTATTGACTTGAAGCATTATGAAACTGAATTTAGGGAACAGCAGGATCCTTGAAACTTGATTTTGCCATTTTGGACCCAGCAGCCATTGTCTTATGGAATGACTACCACCTAGTCCTGAGCTTGTTGCTGGCATTTACATTCCCTAATTTAGGTAATCACCAGGGCAAATAACATTTCCAAACAACAAACTCTGAAAATTTCTCTCAACTCTTTTCACCACCAGCCAAAGACAACTGAGAAAATAATTGAAGGATATTACTCTGACGTTATTTAATCTGACTACTTGCATACCACAGATGACATTCCCATGGCCTCAGCATATCTGGGCCATAGTGTTCCACTGTGTTTGATTATCTAGGCAGCTTATGCCTTCAATTGCTTTTTTACAGTCTATGGATTCACTTCACTAGCACAAAGAATAATAATAAAACTTATTGAAATTGAAAGTAAAAACTGAATGTGAAGCCGTAGAATTGTAAACGAATCATTGTCTGTTTTTATCCAAGAATCTCGAAATCTCACCAAAAAATGCCTAGCTTCTAGGCAAAGTTGCTACAGAGGATGAATAGAGACCCTAGCCTGGAGTCTGCCTGGGGTTGTATGCTGCAGTACCTCAAACTTCATGCTGGCATGAAACCAACCGCTGATGGCGGTGGTGCAAGTTAATTATATCTGAGTGCACAATTCACCAGGGCTTATACCACTGAGTGAACACTAGCTTTGCTCCAGCACAAACTTGGCAGTGACGCACAGGATAAAGCTCACTCAGGTGCACTCTAGCTGAAAACAAAAAGTTAAATAAACAAAAGTGTCTGTTCTTATTGAGAAATTAATTTTGTTGTATGGAAATTAATTGGAGAAATGTCAAAGGCTGCTTCTAAGCAATCTGCGATTTATTAATATTTTTATGGAGAAAATGTATGTTTAAAATCATCTGGAAATAAGGAACATTTTCAAGATTTCTCTTACTTGCTTCTGTGGAAAGCATAGTAGGAAATATTTCGACTCTGACAATATTGGTCTTTCCTCATTCACATCCTTCTGTCCGTCTCTTCTTAATTTCTGATGGAGTTTGGGTGGGTGCCTCCCAACTCTGTGTCAGTAGACAATATTCAGCACTTGTCCTCACACCCACATTGACTAGTCTATTACTCACCTAATATATTAAACCTGAACTTGATTAAAAATACCCCTAGTACTGTTTTAATTTCACTTTGGAAATGTTTCAAAGTGGTTCAGGATATATGTCATTCTTTACTGACCAAACGGTCACATTGCCCATTCCATTTTGCCTAATTTATTCACACAAAACAGGACCCAGTGGCTACAAAGAGGCTTATATCAGACTAATAGGCTCAAAATTATCTTGGGGACCTAAAATGAAGCTTGAAATTTGTAAAAATTAGAGACCTGTGCATATATGTTTCCTGAATTTCCCAAACCAAATTGATTATATTTACACAGGTGCTGAAATTCAGCAGGGATTCCACTGTTTCTCTACCATAACTCCAGCAGGAGACCAGAGAATCCCCACAGAAACGCTTTTGCCATTTCCCTGGGGGTTCTGCTGGTCTCCTGCTGGAGTGACAATGGGAAACTGGTGGAACTCCTGTGGAATTTTTGCCCAGAATGTCCATCTATCATCTGTGACTAAGGCAATGATCCTGCAGTCACTTGTCAAGACAGTGCAAATTCCCCAATACAAAACTCTAGTGATACCACTCAACCCCTCCAATTACAGGAGACGAACCCCTACAGCACCAACATTTTTATTGAAAGACCTCAGTGAAGAGCTACAGTCCATTCTGCAGAACATTATCAAGGCTGAAAACAGCATGAGAGAAGACCGTGAAGTAATGATTAGATGATGCCAAGCTTACATTTGAAAAGCAAGTAGATTGTAGGAGGAAGTGAAAACTGAGTGGGAGTGGTGAGGAGTTCCACAGTTTTGGGTACTGAGTAGGAGGAGGTCTCTTCATTTCAAAAGATTGAGGATGCAGCAAGGAAAACAAATATGCAGCATGGTATATCTGGAGTTCACAAGAAACAAGAGAAGAAAGGTCAGAGGATCAGTGACCATAGTAGCAATCATTGAATAGAGAAAGAATGCTTGTGATATTTTGATCATCACATGTTATTTGATGGCCTTTCAGAGCCGTAGGACAATACCATTCATTCTGTTTTAAGACAGCTCGAATATAAACATAAGTTTAGCAATTCTGCATTCCCAGTGGAGAGCTGCTCTGGAAAAGATTGCAGATCGGAGATAGAGCTGCTACACTGCAATGTCAATTCTCTGACCCATGCTCCTTTAAAGACGGGAACACAGGGTCGGTGAACTTACCCAAAAGAATAATCCGGTGCCTGATCATGGTAAGGTTTTGCTGGATAAATGACGCAGAAATTATTGGACTTCAAACATAGAAATTAGTAATGCTCTGTTCATAACTCTGACTGTTGAGGGATGGGAGCTGTGAGTTGCTTTGAGGAATGGGGTCTTAAAAACCTATTCCCAGGTCTAGGTGGAGAAATGTTGAAATCACTGTTTGGTGATCCATCTCGACTACTTGCCTGGATTAAAAGGAATGCTCAGTTGATGTTACATCTCTAGCTGAGACAGGCGTAAGTCTACGGGAAAGATTGCTCATAGCTTTCCCTGAAAAGCTGTATTAATAATGATAAGGCCTGGTTGTCAGGAGGCTATATCTAAAATTCAATATTTTAATGATTTCTAGTTGAACTATCCTGTTAATTATTTATTGAACTGCAGTTCTTTCTTATCTAATTCACACATGAATACCATTCAAAGATAAAAGCTTATTGATTGTGCAAAAAATAAAGACTGGCACTGGAAGTCTAAAAACTGATTTCTGCCAGCCCTGCGGTATTCTGTTCAAACCTCTATATGGGTTGTATCACTGCAATTCGCTGTAGGACACTAAGGACACAGGAAACAGACAAGAGCTGACAGAGCATGCAGTAATTGCTCTGTGCTGACATCATAGTATGCAGGCACAGTTCAAAGTGCAATAGGGACAGACAGCTGCAAAAACAAGATTAGGTTGCTTGTATTAGAAAAGTGAGGCAGAGAGTGGGCTGCATAATAAAGGTCACAACTGCGTTTTTCATTGGAGACAGTTATTTTTTTATAATGTATGTCTGCATGTCATTATGTCTGCATTTCTGATATGTGTATAACGAACAGAATAATAGCTAATTAGAAGTGTATTACAAATCTGTAATGCTAAATCTGTAATGCCATCAAAAGATTAGGATAACACCATAAAGATGAAGAGCAATTGCTGATCTCCACCATGACATGTCTGGTCTAGCTATTTCTTTTTATAAAATGCTAGTTGATATCCCTTGGCATTGCATACAGAGGGAGTCATTTTGACTTTAAACGTTCGTGTTAAACACCTCTCCCAATTATCGTTTTTGGTGAAGTCAATGCCGACCGAGCCGATATTGTGTGTTTTTTACTATTGCCAAAAGTCAAAATTACCCTAGGAGAGTCAAGATCTATTGTAGTCTTAAGATGAAGCAGGTTAGAGGCCAGGGGATATTTGGATCATATTTGAGCAGACATAATTCAGTCCTCACTCTAAGGTCATTCTGTCCTTATTTTTATGTTTCCATTATAAATTCCTATGTCCACATTTATAATGGAATCTTCTTATGTAAACTTGTCGGGCAGTAATTATACCCTCCCACCAGTGGAGGCACTGCAGCTGGGGACAGAGTGGCATTATGGCATGACAAGTTTAATATGGAAACAGTTGGTAGGAAGTGCGTGCGTAAATAAGATTTTTAATACATTATATAGATTAATAGATCTCCTATGGTGTTGCTCAGGTATATAATGAGACCTGGTGCAGTTCCGAATGTTTACTGTCATCCCATTGCAACCTTAATGTAACAGTAGGTTACCCATCATTATAGTAAGCAAATTCACTGAAGCAGTAAATCACATGACAGAAATCACATGACCGAAAAAAAATTACACAATTTACTGATACCAAAGGATACAGGCCCTAACAGATATAATGGGGCAGATTTTCCCCTTCCTATGCCTGGACACGTTAGAGTTTACGGGCGCAGCAAATAGTGGAAAACTGGGCATGGAGAATCATACACCCCATAGGGGAGCACACCAGAATTTCCATCCATTCAGTTAAGTGGACAGAAAGTCAGGTGGGCTCCCTTATAGGCACGCATGCCTTGCTGTTCAATTTTCCTCTAGTTGCTGCACCCAGCCGATCCTTATTTTTATATTTCCATTATAAATTCCTATGTCCACACTTACAATGTAAACTTCTTATCTAAACTGGTCAGGCTGTAATTACACCCTCCCACCAGTGGAGGCACTGCGGCTGGGGTCAGGGTGGAATTATGGTGTGACAAGTTTAATATGGAAACAGTTGGCAGGAAGTGCATGCATACATTAAGGTACGGGAATATGAAAATCTGCCCCATCACATTAAATACTGTTTACCTACCAGTTTTTAAAATACACTTAAGATCACTTCTTAGTCACCTCCTTTCCCCACTGAAAGGCCCGAGTTTTCCCAATCCCTCATAACTCGGACCCTAACACTAGGGATCAGCCCCGTGGCTCTTCTCTGCACTGCCCTCAGTGCTTGAATTTCTCTCTTGTTTCTTGACGACCAAAATTAGTGTCTTAGTTTACTAAGACTCCTAAGTTTTTTTCATCTTTAGCTATTTGAACAGCATTTATGGAGTATGTGTGTCATCTATTATCTTCCTATGTGTAGCACTATACATTTGCATCTGAGTTGCCTCTTCTGATTTCACTGTCCCTCCTAGTTTGGTATCATCTGAAAATGTGACCATTTTACATTGAGTTTCTGAATCCAGATCATCTATGTAAATTAGAAACAGTAATGGTCCCAGTACTGAGCCCTGAGGCATCCCACTCAGGATTTCCCCCTACTCTGACGTAAGTACCCTTTAGCCAGTTTCTTATCCATTTCTAAGAAGAAGAAACCGGCATGAAATGATTGCTTTATTTCTCTTTAAAAAAAGGCTTTTGGCATTTTGAAGTGACATCTACCGAGTGATGATCACAAAACTTTTAGATAGTCGCATATTTAGATGGATGGAACATAAGGAACAAGATACAGACAGAACTGTATTCCTTTTTAACCAGCATGAATAAAATATTGGACACAGTGCTGGGATTCAGCATTAGAAGATCTTGCAATCTGGCCCAAATAAGAGCAGCTGTTTATCTCCAGTTATTTTGGAAACAACACTTGCCTCAGAGGGTTGGAAGCTAAATTTGAAAAGTGGCGTCAGAATATTCAATAACTTAAGTTAGCAATTTACTATAAAACCCATCCTTGAGCAAGAAATAATTGGCCACAGCAGTGTGATCTGCCTCAGAGGGCTGTTTCTTTGCTTTCTATGGTTGCCGGGTTGGTCCCCATAGCCACAATTCAAGCTTTTTACAGATGAAAACACACAGATATTGCACAAGAAAGAAAAATATTGTAACAGAGCATTTACTTATCACCCCACAGAATGAAATACAGTGATAATGCAGTGGAATGGGTTTTCAGAGCAGTGTCTGTGGACCGTGTGCAGTGATATTCCCTTCTCATGCTGTTATCTAATAATGTGGAGATGCCGGTGATGGACTGGGGTTGACAATTGTAAACAATTTTACAACACCAAGTTATAGTCCAACAATTTTAAAATAAAATTGTTGGACTATAACTTGGTGTTGTAAAATTGTTTACAGTTATCTAATAAGGCAAAGTACAGTTCTGTGCAAGCTATTTAAACATGGCAGTAAGAATTCCTCTGGTCATTATGCATTGTGACGTGGTAAATGCGTTCATGACGATTTCCCCTGTCCAGTATTTCCAGTGAAATTGTAAACATGTTTTTTTTAAGTTATAAAAGAACTGGACCTCACTTCAGCTCTTTTTTATCACTGGAACAGAGCGTTGCCATGCAGGGGAAATTCTACACAAAAGATCTTTCTCCTAGGTTGCCTCTTTTAAATTTAAAATTCTGGAAAGGTTCAGAAGTAGCAAGAAAGCAGAGAAATAAATTGTGAGCAATTGAGGATGAAATTGTAAAGATGTTGAATTTACTTGCAAGCTGGTGGTCTGCTTATGAAGGCCTTGAGTCCTTTAATTAAAACCAATAAGAATAGTAATCTTACCTGCATGGATGAAATTTGGGGGAAAATGCAAAAAGGCCAGTCAGTTTAACCTTGGTCGTGGGGAAGCTTTTAGAAATGATAATCTGGGACAAAATTAATAGTCACTTAGACAAGTGTGGATTAATAAAGGAAAGCCAGCATGGATTTGTTAAAGGCAAATCATGTTTAACTAGCCTGATTGAGTTGTTTGAAAAGGTTACGGAGAGGGTTGACGAGGGCAATGCGGTTGATGTTGTGTATATGGACTTTCTAAATGCGTTTGATAAAGTGCTACATAATAGGCTTATCAGCAAAACTGAAGCCCATGGAATAAAAGGGGCGGTGGCAGCATGGATACGAAATTGGCTAAGTGACAGGAAACAGAGAGTAGTGGTGAACGGTTGCTTTTCAGACTGGAGGAAGGTATACAGTGGTGTTCCCAGGGGTCGGTACTAGGATCACTGCTTTTCTTGGTATATATTAATGACTTGGACTTGGGTGTACAGGGCACAATTTCAAAATTTGCAGATGACACAAAACTTGGAAGGGTCATGAACAGTGAGGAGGATAGTAATAGACTTCAAGAGGATATAGACAGGCTGGTGGAATGGGCAGACACATGGCAGTAGAAATTTAATGCAGAGAAGTGCGAAGTGATATATTTTGGCAGGAAGAATGAAGAGAGGCAATATAAACTACATGGTACAATTCTAAAGGGAGTGCAGGAACAGAGAGGCCTGGGGGTATATGTGCACAAATCTTTGAAGGTGGGAGAACAGGTTGAGAAAACGGTTTAAAAAGCATACGGGATACTGGGCTTTATAAATAGAGGCATAGAGTACAAAAGGCATCAAGGGGTATGGGGAGAGAGCAGGAATATGGTATTGTGATAGAGGATCAGCCATGATCATATTGAATGGCGGAGCAGGCCCGAAAGGCCGAAAGGCCGAATGGCCTACTCCTGCTCCTATTTTCTATGTTTCTATGTAAAAACAAGGAAGTTATGTTGAACCTTTTGTAGCATAGTAATTGAGGGCCCTGATCCTCGAGTAAGGGTGTCGCCCTTTTAAGAAACCTCCCCTTGAAGAGGAGGGATTATGGTTCTTTTTAAGAGACCTCATCTTTAAGAAGTAATTAAGGCTGGAGTGGATGGAGACCTTCCCCAGTCAGGTGAGAGTTAAAAGGGCGAGGTACAAGAGCAACAGGGCTGCTGCTGAGACAGAGCCCCTGAATACAGCCCAAAGAGGAAGCTGGAAAGTAGCTAGTGCTGACCTGAGACCCAGTTGGGGGCAGTTGCAGATAGCCAACAGAGCCTTGGACTGGGAAAGTGTATTAGGCATTCCAAAGGTACTGTAGTGGGACTGTGTGGAGTGAATTAAAAGAAATGTGGTATGAATTGGTCAAGGACTATCGTTTGTCGTATGAAGAAGGTTATGAGACGGTAGGACCCTGTGACGTATGGTATCAGAAGTGGAATTGTGTCTTTGAGAGAAAGAAAGAAACCAACCCAATATGGAGGAAATGCTTGAAGGAATTCTTCAGGAGACCTCTGCCCATTCTGCGGAGGTGCAGAAGTCCAGAAAGGGTTGTAGAATAAGTGGGAGGCCTCAGTTGCTGGTGAAATACCACTACTCTTATCGTTTTTTTCACTTACCCGGGGAGGCGAGCCACAAAGGGCTCTTGCTTCTGGTCGGAAGTGCCTGGGCAGCCAGGCCAACCCACTTCAGGGACATTGGCAGGTGGCCTCCCTGCAGCCTCCGTTGGTGAATAGCGTGAAGAGATGGGTGCTGGTTAGACAGGTCCATGAGCTACATGAGGAGCTCGAGCGCCTCAACAAGCAGCAACGGGTCGAGAGAGAGGACCTGATGAGTGCTATGGACAGTGTGGGCAAGAGTGGGCAAGAGTGTGCATGAGCTGGAGAAGGCAAAGAGAGCATTGGAGCAACAGATGGCGGAGATGAAGACCCAGCTGGAAGAGCGGGCCGACGAGCTGCAGAGCAGCGAGGATGCTAAGCTCTGCCTGATGGTCAACTTGCAGGCCACAAAGGCACTTCACAAAGAAGAGAAAAGCCAGCTAACCGTGACCGTCGCCAGTAGTTAGTCAATGAGATGGTTGATCAGAAGTAGCTGCTCGAGCAAGCTGCGTGGGTCAGGAGGAAAGCCTGATCAGACAGCTCGATGCGTTGAATGCGGAGCTGGAGGAAGAGAAATATCTGAGGCACCAGCTGGCAGAAGACTCGCAAAGTAAAGAGCAGGTGGCTCAGCAAGTTGTCTTCGATCTCTGCTGGAAGTGGGAGACCCTCGAAGTCCTGAGGGCCAAAGAGGATGCGATGCTCAGTTTTGAGAAGGAAGCTGAACTAGAGATGCTCACCAAACAGATTCAGGCTTTGGAAAGTAATCAGATGGGCCTCGAAGACCTAGAGAGAAGGAGGTACGAGCTGGCGCAGAAGGTACAACAGTTGAACACTGAAGTTGTGGAGCTGACCTCTCAAAATCAGAGCCTCCCGTCCACCTATGAAATCCATGTTGAAGAGGTTGTAGCTCTTCAAAGGAAGCAAGAGGTGATTGAAGATCAAAGAAGGCAATCCATCGAAGAACAGATGGAAAGATCTGCAAAACGGCAAAGTGGTCTTTCCGACACACTGACAATAGTCAAAAAGATTAGGGGCAACTTGGAAGAGTACCGGAAAAGTTGGCCAGTCTCAGAGTCCTCGGAATAACAAGACCCTCTAGGAGCAACTCGCTTCCTGGCAGAGGACTATTGGAAGCTGGGAAACGAGAGGAAGCGATTGGAAGAGGCTTGACAGAGGTTCAGAGGGAAAGGACTATTGAGTTGAAGGAGCAAGTTGTTCAATGCGGAGAGACCATCGAAATCACTCCAGCAGTGGGAGTGACTAAAATTGTACATAGTGAAGTAGCTCCTGAATTAAAGGTTCACTTTGGAAAGTGACCATGAAGTAAAATTACACTCGGCTTCTAGTGACCAAGAAATCAAGCCTAGTCATGACTTTGAGCCACAGCAACCACTACCTACTTCTTGAGGCAGATCTCCCTGTAGGATAGGGCAAAGCTCTTCCAGGGCTTCTGGGATGAATTACAACCTCTTTTGTACAGGGAGATAGTCAAATAAGATTATCTGTGTTTCTGGCTGAGTATCTGCAGGAGGGTGTTTAGCCTGGCATTCTGGATTGCCTGCTGTTACTCATAGGAAAATAGGAACAGGAGTTTGTCAGTCAGCTCCTTCAGCCTGTTCTGCCATTCGATTAGATCATGGATGATCTGTACCTCGTCTATTTACTTGCCTTTGCTCCATATTGCTTGATACCCTTACCTAACAAAAATATATCAATCTCAGTCTTGAAAATTTTAATTGACCCAACATCTGCAGCCTTTTAGGGGAGAGTTCCAGATTTCCACAACCCTTCGTGTGGAAAAAGTGTTTCCTGATTTCATTCTTCAATTGCCTAGCTCTGATTTTAAGATTATGCCCTTGTTCTGGATTTCCCCCACCAGAGGAAATGCAATAATCATGGGTGATTTTAACTTTCACATAGATTGGACAAATCAAATTGGCAAAAATAGCCCTGAGGAGGAGTTCATAGAGTGTTTAGGGATTGTTTCTTTGACCAATATGTTGGGGAACCAACCAGGGAACAGGCCATTTTGGATCTGGTAATGGATAACGAAACAGGATTAATTAATGATCTCAAAGTAAAGGATCCCTTGGGAAGCAGTGATCATAACATGATAGAATCTCACATCCAGTTTGAGAGCGAGGATCTTGGTTCTGAAACTACTGTATTAAACATAAATAAGGGCAATTATAAAGGAATGAGGGTGGAATTGGCTAAAGTGGACTGGGTAGACAGATTAGATGGTATGTTGGTGGATAAGCAGTGGCAAACATTTAAAAAGATATTTTATGACTCGCAACCAAAATATATCCCTGTGAGGAGGAAAGACTCCACAAAAAGGGTGAACCAACCATGGCTAACTAAGGAAGTCAAGGATGGTATCAGGTTAAAAGAAAAAGCATACAACATGGCAAAGGTTACTGGTAAGTCCGAAGATTGGGAAAACTTTAAAAACCAGCAAAGGATGACTAAAAGAATAATAAAGAGGGAGAAAATAAATTATGAGAGTAAACTAGCAAGAAATATAAAAACTGGCAGTAAAAGCTTCTACAAGTATATAAAAAGGAAGAGGGTAGCTAAAATAAACATTGGTCCTTTGGATGATGAGACTGGGGAAATAATAATGGAAAACAAGGAAATGGCAGAGGAATTGAACAGATATTTTGTATCTGTCTTCACAGTAGAAGACACTAATAATATACCAATAATAGTAGAAAATCAAGGGGCAATCACTATCACTAGAGAAAAAGTACTAGGTAAACTAATGGGTCTAAAGGCTGACAAGTCCCCTGGACCTGATGGCTTGCATCCGAGGATCTTAAAGGAAGTGGCTACAGAGATAATGGATGCATTGGTTGTAATCTTCCAGAATTCAATAGATCCTGGAAAGGTCCCAGCGGATTGGAAAACCGCAATCGTAACATCCCTATTCAAAAAGGGAGTGAGACAGAAAGCAGGTAACTATAGACTAGTTTCCCTAACATCTGTCATTGGGAAAATGCTAGAATCCATTATTAAGGAAGTAGTAGCAGGACATTTGGAGACTCATAATACAATCAAGGAGAGTCAACGTGGTTTTATGAAGGGGAAATCATGTCTGACAAATTTATTAGAGTTCTTTGAGGAAGTAACGGGCAGGGTGGATAAAGGGGAACCAATGGATGCAGTATATTTGGATTTCCAAAAGGCATTCGATAAGGTGCCACATAAAAGATTACTGCACAAGATAAGAGCTCATGGTGTTGGGGGTAATATACTGACATGGATAGAGGATTGGCTAACTAACAGAAAACAAAGAGTCAGGATAAAAGGGTCATTTTCAAAATGGCAATCTGTAACTAGTGGGGTGCCGCAGGGCTCAGTGCTGGGGCCTCAACTATTTACAATATATATCAATGACTTGGATGAAGGAACAGAGTGTCTTGTGGCCAAATTTGCTGATGATACAAAGATAGGTGGAAAAGCAAGTTGCGATGAGGACACAAAGTGTCTGCAAAGGGATATTGATAGGTTAAGTGAATTGGCAAAAATTTGGCAGATGGAATATAATGTGAGAAAATGTGAAGTCATCCACTTTGGAAGGAAAAATAAAAAAGCAAAATATCATTTGGATGGAGAAATACTACAAAATGCTGGATCAGGGTGCCCTCGTACATGAAACACAAAAAGTCAACATACAGGTACAGCAGGTAATCCGGAAGGCAAACGGAATATTGGCCTTTATTTCTAGGGGGATGGAGTATAAAAGCAGGGAAGTTATGCTACAGCTGTACAGGGTGCTGGTGAGACCACATTTGGAGTACTGAGTACAGTTCTGGTGCCCTTATTTAAGGAAGGATATACTTGCATTGGAGGCAGTTCAGAAAAGGTTCACTAGGTTGATTCCGGGTATGGAAGGGTTGTCTTATGAGGAAAGATTGAACAGGTTGGGTCTACACTCATTGGAGTTTAGAAGAATGAGAGGAGATAATATTGAAACATATAAGATTCTGAGGGGACTCGATAGGGTAGATGCTGAGAGGATGTTACCCCTCATGGGGAATCTAAAACTAGGGGGCATAGTCTCAGAATAAGGGGTCGCCCGTTTAAGATGGAAATGAGGAGGAATTTCTTCTCCCAGGGGGTCGTGAATCTTTGGAAGTCTTTACCCCAAAAAGCTGTGGAGGCTGAGTCATTGAATACATTCAAGGCTGAGTTAGACACATTTTTGATCAGCAAGGGAGTCAAAGGATATGGGGAAAAGGCGGAAAAGTGGAGTTGAGGTAAAAATCAGATCAGCCATGATCTCATGAATGGTGGAGCAGGCTCGAGGGGCCGAATGGCCTACTCCTGCTCCTATCTCTTATGGTCTTATAGTTTCTATATCTACCTTATCAAACCATTTAACATGTTGAAACCTTAATTAGATCACCCCTCCTTTTTTGTTTTCTATTTACCACTTCTTCAAACATTTGCCAGGCAGGTATAATGTGGGCAATTTCCCACACTTATAATTATGATTGCCATCCTTGGCGGTGAGATTATCCAATTGGCAACAGATTATAAGCAGTTTTATATTGTTGAATCATTAGGAACCGGATTGAGACTGACAAGCCATTTGATGTAGAACCCTTGTAGCCATTAGAGAGAGTCTCATCAGTCTGGGCTAGATTCAGACACAAGTGAAAGCAATGACCTAAACTGCAATTTTCCAGATAATTAACAAAATGGCTCTTTAATTTTGGCCAAAAAGATATTTTTGTACCCTTGGGTTGACATCCCAGCTAAGGTTTACTTCCTCAACTTAATCTTCACTCATCTTTTTGTAGGAAAGGGGAATAAATAGACATATGACTCTGGTTCTGCAAGTGAATGTGACAGCATAGTTAATTAGCAACAAAAACACAAGTTGGTAATGATCAGATTCGTTTGTGGTATAAATATTGTCAGCAACTGGTGGGAATCACCATATAGTGTTTAGGCTGTGTGCCAGTAATATTCTGGTTACTTAATTTTTCAATAAAAGTATTATATCGAGGATGAACTCACTTCTGCAGAAGGTGGAGTAGTTCACTCTGACACCACATTCTGAACCTTAGGCACTGTGGGGAGGCGTTGCCATGGTGAGATTCACTGCCGTGGAATGTGCTGTCTTGAAATGGGTGGAGGCCCCAAGGGAAGCTGCATTTGTCTTTTTTTTAAAAAAAAGAAAATTGCAATGGTTTGGTATGCTAAATAGGTTGTTTTTGTTGGTTTTTTTTATATCCAAGGAACAGTGAGTGTCTGGAGGGCACAATTATGTGCTACAAGTGGAAAGTGTATGGAGACTACGCAGTTGAGTGCTGAGGGGGTGACTCACCACTGCTGATTGAGGTCCATTGGTGGAATGCAGCCTGTCAGGCAATGAGCTGAGATTGAGAAATTGGCCCCACAGCTGTACATGCCCAATTCCTGCTAAGCCAGGTTTTCCAACTGGTGATTTTATTAAGGGAAAATGAGGCATTCGTGGGTCTTATTTACATTTCACTTTTTATTTAAACTAAGTCTCTTGCCTGCATTCTAGATGGGCACATTTAGTTGTTAGCTGGAGCCCATTAAGAACGGTTCCTTTACTGATTCAAGTGTGCAACAAGCCAGGCTCTCTCTTGCAATAAGAAAGAAGGACTGTCCACAGAACATTGGGCCAGGCCAGATGTCAGTGCAGTGGGTGCAGGAACATGTGCATTGTGCCAGCCGAACCCCATTTTCCCATTCTTAGCAAACCAGGGCTATTCTACATTTGTATCACAGAAAGTACACAAGGTTGAAAAATAAAACAAAGGGCTGAAAATGCACAGCAAATCAGTCAGCATCAGTGAAGAGAAAAGATGGGTTGGGATGTTTTTGATATGTAGCATTCATCAGAACTCGATACACATGCTGAGTGATCTGTGCATTTCCAGCATTTTCTGTTTTTATTTTAGGCTGCCAGTGCTTGCTGTTTTTCCTGTTCATAAGTGCACAAGATTAATTTCTTTCTTGAATGCCTCCCCTTCAATAAATCATCTAAATGCTTGATTGTGGCATATTGTGTGTGTGTGTGTGTGTGTGTGTGTGTATATGTTGGGAATGTAAAACTTTTCTTCGAGGGCAAAAGAAGTAGTTACACAACCCACTGACTAATTTTATTTTTAGCTTATCAGTACTGATCTGCCGATAAAGATTGAACATATTTTATTGATATCAATAGGAGACAGATACATTGTTACAGAGGGGCCGAGCCAGAGATTTTCCAGGTCAATCTGAACCCAAGGCAACCTAGGGCTCCATTCATAGTTTGAGATGAGCAAGGTGGAAAAATAAAGTAAAACATTCCTCTCCATCTATGCATATACTCAATTAGCCTGCCAATTTTTAAAAAAACTCTTCTTTCCCAGTCATGCTTCTTTACTCTAATCCGAGTCAAATCTGCTCTGTTCCTTCCCTTGTCAGGACAAGGCTAGTCTCTTCTGTCCCCTGTCAAAACTTATTTTGTCCTCTCTGTTAGCCTCTTAGTTCTTTCTCTCCCCTACTTTGATCTTGACCATAATTCCCTTCTCTTTTTATTCCAGTCAGATATTGTAACCTAGAAATTACTGTTGGTGGTATCAGTGAACGAATGTTTAATCTGTTCTTATGACATTCCTCTGATATTTTAGCAGCGATATTACCCCATTTAATTAAAATAAATAGATTAACATCTACAATAAAATAGCCAACAGAGGAATTTCTCTCAAAACTCATTAAGCCTTCCTGTAATTCCTCAGTTTGTATCATCAAATATTGGAAATATCGCATGTTACACCTGCCTCAAGAAATGAAGCAGCTGAAATTCTGCTGCTTTTTACTGGTGCTGCAGGTATGGGCCAGGCAGAGAGGGGGCAGAAATTCAGCAATATTGTCTTTGTGCCTGCACTGAGGTATATGCTTCTCCATGGCACAATCTCCTTTAATATATGGATTTGGGACATTTTGGGGCCGTACCCTCTGCCTTGGAAATTCCAATGCACTTAAACTACTTGCATGCTCCTTTCACACCAAGTGGAACGTAAGCTAGGCTTCAAAATGCACCTTGTGTTACATTCTAATGTTGAAAGCATTCGTTTGTTCTATTTTTGTAGGAGATGGCTACCCACAGCCTTCAGGAGATAACCTGAATTGGTGGCAGATCACCTAACCTCCGCCACCTCAACCAACATGAGGAGCAGACCCTGATAATTAATATGCAGGTCAGTGAGGGTAAAGGTGAAGAAGAGCTTGGTGGCTTTATGTTAGTCCAACAACATAAGTGGTTGTTCCAACTTCTTCTTGCTAGCACTCTACATGTAATCAGTGCCTAACAAGCCTTGCTACTTTGTGCACAGCTTTCTCTTTCTGCAGGAGTCTCCCAAGATGATGATGCTGGCAGGAGAAAGGAGCAGGAAGCAGTCATGCCATTTGAGCACCCGTCAAGCACTCTGGACCCTCCAAATCCACAGACCTTCCAGCGTACTCCTACCATAAGTCAGGTGAGAGTGCGGTGGAGGCCTGAGAATTAGGCCGGAATGCAGATATGCTGGGTCCTTGCCCCCGTTATAACTTTCTGGCTTTGGGGCAGAACCTTTGCCTGATCCAGACATAGTCCCCCATTCAAAGCGTCTGGGTATAGAGGGCACCCACCAGAATTCAGGTGAAGGCATGAGATGCTTGTACTTTCTCTCTGCCTTGATGCGGGGGTTTGTCACTGGTATTAATACCCAGGAATCCAAAGGACAGCCCTGATCTCCGAGCCGCCATTGTCCATTCGGCCTGCACCTCCAAATCGTGCTGGCACTATGAGCTGCTACAAGGTGAAAGGATCATGGCGGTTGCTGCTGGGATACCTCTCAGTCACCAGCGTTATTCTGTTCCCGTGGCCGAGACTACCTGGACATTGATGTAATGGTAACCTTTGTGATCCATATATGTCATAGTGTTTTTATTGAGCACTTTAGGTGTGCCAAGGAATGCTGAATTACAGAAAAACAGGGAAAAAATTATTGACTGAACATGAATGGAAAAACTTAAGTATAGCAACTCCCAAACAGCAAGAAAAATCCAACTTGCAAAAATTGGACAGACACAGATTAAAGATTGCTGTTCTGCGGCAAACAACAAGGAGACCTCCTTCAGCCCATTTATAACAAGCATTCAGTGAATTTAATTAAATTCAATGGAAATAAAAATCGAGAGAGATGTAAAACAGGCTGCCAACTATCGCACAAAGCCAAGATCTACCCCAATATTCCCTAAGTATTAAAATGTGGTTTACTTTTCAGTGGGTTTTCTCACCAATATTTTCCTCCAGTAGAAATAAATTTTGACCCATTATTCAATGTCAAGTACTTAACTTCCTGTTGCTAAACTATTTGGTTTGGACGGTTATAATTTAAGTTTTATTGAATGGCTTAACTTGTTGCCAGCAATAAATAGTGCAGTAGTGCTTTGGCGGTACGTGACATTTTCCAGTCAAATCATCTTGATAGCTTCATGTAGTATATTTCTCCAAAGAGGTGCATAAAACTATTCTGGACACTATTTCATTGATTGAGATTAATCTAATCCTGACAGTATTTATAGCTCTGTAGGATTTCACTCACTATTCAATGTCTTGAATTTTAATACCTGATGCCTGATTCAACCTTACAGTCAAGCATGTCGCATTAACATCTCAAAC
Source organism: Heptranchias perlo (assembly GCF_035084215.1). Taxonomy (NCBI): domain Eukaryota; kingdom Metazoa; phylum Chordata; class Chondrichthyes; order Hexanchiformes; family Hexanchidae; genus Heptranchias; species Heptranchias perlo. The sequence continues at coordinate 35,909,305 of NC_090333.1, read as the reverse complement.
CTTCAGTGTATGGTTTGCTGGATTAACTTGATGTGACTACAATATGTAAGAGTTTCAGGCTAAGAGGAAATAGCATGCTCATTCTTTCCTATTGTCAATGGGTCTAAAGCTAATGTTATTTTCACTTTGGTGATGTATGAATCATAAGGTTTTGCCCTGAGTTCTGGCAGAGTGGGACTTCTACTGACCCCTCCCAAACTGCCCCAACCTATTTCCCAGGGTTGGGTTTCATCCATTATGCACAGTGGGCTCTGTTCAGAAATTCCCGCTGCTAAGAAGGCAACAAACCAGTGCCAACAGGGGAATATTGACAAGGCTCCAGAAGAGCTGCTGAGGGGCCGACGCGGCTCGAAGATAGGAATCATAGTCCCTGGGTATGTCCTGTCCCACCGGCAGGACAGACCCACCAGAGGTGGTGGTACAGTGATATACAGTCAAGAGGGAGTGGCCCTTGGAGTCCTCAACATTGACTCTGGACCCCATGAAATCTCATGGCATCAGGTCAAACATGGTCAAGGAAACCTCCTGCTGATTACCACCTACCGCCCTCCCTCAGCTGATGAATCAGTTCTCCTCCATGTTGAACACCACTTGGAGGAAGCACTGAGGGTAGCAAGTTAACAGAATGTACTCTGGGTGGGGGACTTCAATGTCCATCACCAAGAGTGGCTCGGTAGCACCACTACTGACCGAGCTGGCCGAGTCCTGAAGGACATGGCTGCCAGACTGGGCCTGCGGCAGGTGGTGAGCAAACCAACACGAGGGAAAAACTTACTTCACCTCGTCCTCACCAATCTACCTGTCGCAAATGCATCTGTCCATGACAGTATTGGTAGGAGTGACCACCGCACAGTCCTCATGGAGACAAAGTCCCGTCTTCGCACTGAGGACACCATCCTACGTGTTGTGTGGCATTATCACTGTGCTAAATGGGATAGATTCAGAACAGATCTAGCAGCTCAAAACTGGGCATCCATGAGGCGCTGTGGGCCATCAGCAGCAGCAGAATTGTATTCCAGCACAATCTGTAACCTCATGGCCCGGCATATTCCTCACTCTACCATTACCAACAAGCCAGGGGATCAACCCTGGTTCAATGAGGAGTGTAGAAGAGCATGCCAGGAGCAGCACCAGGCATACCTAAAAATGAGGTGCCAAACTGGTGAAGGAACAACTCAGGACAACATGCATGCTAAACAGCAGAAGCAACATGCTATAGACAGAGCTAAGCGATTCCACAACCAACGGATCAGATCAAAGCTCTGCAGTCCTGCCACATCCAGTCGTGAATGGTGGTGGACAATTAAACAACTAACGGGAGGAGGAGGGTCTGTAAACATCCACATCCTCAATGATGGCAGAGTCCAACACGTGAGTGTAAAAGACAAGGCTGAAGCGTTTGCAACCATCTTCAGCCAGAAATGCCGAGTGAATGATCCATCTCGGCCTCCTCCCGATATTCCCACCATCACAGAAGCCAGTCTTCAACCAATTCGATTCACTCCTCGTGATATCAAGAAACGGCTGAGTGCATTGGATACAGCAAAGGCTATGGGCCCCGACAACATCCCGCCTGTAGTGCTGAAGATTTGTGCTCCAGAACTAGCTGTGCCTCTAGCCAAGCTGTTCCAATACAGCTACAACACTGGCATCTACCCGACAATGTGGAAAATTGCCCAGGTATGTGCTGTCCACAAAAAGCAGGACAAATCCAATCCAGTCAATTACCACCCCATCTGTCTACTCTCAATCATCAGCAAAGTGATGGACGGTGTCGTCGACAGTGCTATCAAGCGGCACTTACTCACCAATAACCTGCTCACCGATGCTCAGTTTGGGTTCCGCCAGGACCACTCGGTGCCAGACCTCATTACAGCCTTGGTCCAAACATGGACAAAAGAGCTGAATTCCAGAGGTGAGGTGAGAGTGACTGCCCTTGACATCAAGGCAGCATTTGACCGAGTGTGGCACCAAGGAGCCCTAGTAAAATTGAAGTCAATGGGAATCGGGGGAAAACTCTCCAGTGGCTGGAGTCATACCTAGCACAAAGGAAGATGGTAGTGGTTGTTGGAGGCCAATCATCTCAGCCCCAGGGCATTGCTGCAGGAGTTCCTCAGGGCAGTGTCCTAGGCCCAACCATCTTCAGCTGCTTCATCAATGACCTTCCCTCCATCATAAGGTCAGAAATGGGGATGTTCGCTGATGATTTCACAGTGTTTAGTTCCATTCGCAACCCCTCAGATAATGAAGCAGTCCGTGCCCACGTGCAGCAAGATCTGGACAACATGCAGGCTTGGGCTGATAAGTGGCAAATAACATTCGCTTCAGACAAGTGCCAGGCAATGACTATCTCCAACAAGGGAGTGTCTAACCACTTCCCCTTGACATTCAACGACATTACCATCGCCGAATCCCCCACCATCAACATCCTGGGGGTCACCAGTGACCAGAAACTTAACTGGACCAGCCACATAAATACTGTGGCTACAAGAGCAGGTCAGAGGCTGGGTATTCTGCAGCGATTGACTTACCTCCTGACTCCCCAAAGCCTTTCCACCATCTACAAGGCACAAGTCAGGAGTGTGATGGAATACTCTCCATTTGCCTGGATGAGTGCAGCTCCAACAACACTCAAGAAGCTTGACACCATCCAGGACAAAGCAGCCCGCTTGATTGGCACCCCATCCACCACCCTAAACATTCTCTCCCTTCACCACCGGCGCACTGTGGCTGCAGTGTGTACCGTCCACAGGATGCACCTAGAAGGACAAGGGCAGCAGGCGCATGGGAACAATACCACCTGCACGTTCCTCTCCAAGTCACACACCATCCCGACTTGGAAATATATCGCCATTCCTTGTAAGATTCTCAAAATTCACAGATCCCCCAAAAAAACTCAGAGAAAAACCCTAAAGAAATTCACCTTTTCCCTGAGTATGGAAAAACTGTGGACCCTGACTAAAATCCTAAGATGGAAGGATAGGTGAGAGGTCACCAGACGAAATCAACAACACACTCACCGTGGAGCTTCATACATGTCTCTGTTTTAATGCAAAACGGACAGCAGGGGGTCGACAATCACCCCCATTAAAAGAGGGGTGATTGTCGACCCCCTGCAACTCCTACAACTCATCCGCTTCATCCTGGATCACAATGTCTTCACCTTCAATAACCAGTTCTTTACGCAAACACACGGAACAGCCATGGGGACCAAATTCGCACCCCAATACGCCAACATTTTCATGCACAAGTTCGAGCAGGACTTCTTCACTGCACAGGACCTCCAAGCAACACTATACACCAGATACATCGACGACATTTTCTTTCTATGGACCCACGGTGAGGAATCACTAAAGAGACTACACGATAACATCAACAAGTTCCATCCCACCATCAAGCTCACCATGGACTACTCCTCAGAATCAGTTTCTTTCTTGGACACACGAATCTCCATCAAAGACGGGCACCTCAGCACCTCACTCTACCGCAAGCCCATGGACAACCTCACGATGCTCCACTTTTCCAGCTTCCACCCTAACCACGTCAAAGAGGCCATCCCCTATGGACAGGCCCTGCGAATACACAGGGTCTGCTCAGACGAGGAGGAACGCGATGGACACCTGCAGACGCTGAAAGACGCCCTAGTAAGAACGGGATATGATGCTCGACTCATCGATCGACAGTTCCGACGGGCCACAGCGAAAAATCGCGTAGACCTCCTCAGAAGACAAACACGGGACACAACCAACAGAGTACCCTTCGTCGTCTAGTACTTCCCTGGAGCGGAGAAACTACGCCATGTTCTCCGCAGCCTTCAACATGTCATCAATGAGGACAAACACCTCGCAATGGCCATCCCCACACCTCCACTACTCGCCTTTAAACAGCCACCCATCCTCAGGCAAACCATCGTTTGCAGCAAATTACCCAGCTTTCGGGAGAGTGGCGTCCACGGCACCGCACGGCCCTGCCGCGGTAGCCTCTGCGGGACGTGCCGGGTCATCGACACGGATGCCGCCGTCGCACGGGGGGCGCCGCCCACTGGGTGCACGGTTCGTGCTCCTGTGACTCGGCCAACGTTGTCTGCCTCATACGTTGCAGGTGCATTGGCGAGACCATGCAGACGCTGCGACAACGGATGAACGGACACCGCGCAACAATTGCCAAACAGGAGGGTTCTCTCCCTGTCGGGGAACACTTCAGCAGTCATGGACATTCAGCCACCGACCTTCGGGTAAGCATACTCCGGGGTGGCCTTCGAGACGCACGGCGGCGCGGAATTGTCGAGCAGAAATTGATAGCCAAGTTCCGCACCCATGAGGAAGGCCTCAACCCGGATCTTGGGTTCATGTCACACTACACGTAACCCCACCAGCGAAAAAATGTTATCTGTTTTTAATATAATGGGTCATGGACTGTCTTCCTTCTCTCTCTCTCTCTCTTTTTTTGGGGGTTTGTATATTCGGTGGCCTTTTAGGTGACACCTTTCTGTCTGCTCACTGTGATTGCCTTGGCAACGGACAGTAATCACCAGGCATTGTTCTGTGATTTTCAAATGCGAAGGAAATTTCATTTCCACACCGTTCACCTGAGGAAGGAGGAAGCCTCCGAAAGCTTGTGGAATTTAAAATAATTTGTTGGACTATAACTTGGTGTTGTAAAATTGTTTACAATTGTCAACTCCAGTCCATCACCGGCATCTCCACACCATTGAAAGAGGTAACTGTTCCAGACATCGTGGGGCCATGCCTTTGTTTTTAAAGCAAAACCACCAACACCTAGGACGTTGGATACAAAAGGAAGCCTTGTGTGACAAGCTCTAAATCAGAATTAAAACAATGACCCATTGGGAGAAGCAATTTGCAATATGATTGGGACCATTAAAAAGCCATCAAAGGGCTTTGTAAGAACTGTTTTTAAACAGACCATTGGAAGAGAGACATCGACAAGGCGAAAGCTCTCTCTCTCTCTCTCTCTGGCTTGCTGGCTCTGGTGGGCTGCTTGTCTTGGTTCTGCCTGTGTCTGGAAAGAAGAGCAGTTTCCAGAGAACAACAAGGAAAGCAATTCTACAGGGAAGGACAGCAGCTCTAGAAGCAGGCCGACACACAAGAAGAAACCAGAGCAACAGTCCCAGTGACCATCAGACACCTCGTGGCAACAAGGGCCTTACGAAACAACCAACCGAATATTACCACCAACCAACCGGATAATATTGAGCCACCGCGACCAAAGAAAACCAACTCGGGAGAAAACCGAAGATCCGCAAAGTTTCCACTCTACAATCTATTTCTGACTTACCTCTGGGTGAATTACTGTCAAGGTTTCGTTTGGTGAGCATTATCCCTGGTCCTTTAGAGTCCAACCTAACTAGTACAGTGGGATTGGGAGGGGTGAGGTATCTTTCTACTGTAATTTCCCTCGCGTGTACTGAAGTGTTCCCCATTTTATTAGAGTGTTAAGATTGTTGTGTTGTATTTCCTCTCTTGAATAAAGGTCAAAGTTTCTTGCACCAAAATCAGATGTCTGCTGCACTTTGTCACAACCCCCAAATAAGTCCAAGGTCTAGAACCCAGGGAGTGGGAGCAATTCGGACCGCTCAGAAGTCAGAGGTGAAGCTGACACACACCACCACCCCCTACACCTTCATCGTCGTTGGGTCAAAATCCTGAAACTCCCTTCCTAACAGCACTGTGGGAGAACCTTCACCACACAGACTGCAGCGGTTCAAGAAGGCAGCTCACCACCATCTTCTCAAGGGCAATTTGGGATGGGCAATAAATGCTGGTCTTGTCAGCGACGCCCACATCCCATGAACGAATAAAAAAAAACGCAAAGCCTCCGCTGAGACTGGGGCCTTCAGCAGGTAAGTATTTGGAGCCAGACTGGAGGGATAGGAAGCTGCTATAAGGCGGCCTTCTACCTACTTCAAAGGAATGTTTTAGAATTTCAAATGTATCAAAAAATACTCTGGATGGAACAATAATTGCTTGTTAATTCATCAGAGGAAAATCTACTAGGTTGGCAAATGCATTACCTTCATAACAATTTTCCAACTGGTATTTTAGGTTTGTAGTTCCTGAATTAATTTAACTTATATTGTTACCGGGTATAGAACTATAATAACAGTTCTGTGGAAATGCATCCATCTGACTTTATTCTATTTGCTATGGGAATCTAATCAGAAATCTATTTAAAGAGAATGTTCATGTAGTCTGGCTAAAATAATGAAACATCAGGTGAATACAGAACTACAGAATGGTCCAAGCATACTGGCGTATCATAGGATGATGTGATGTTCCCACAGATGGTGAGATATGGCTAAGTTCATGTTAACTACAGTATTAAAATAGAAGAAAAAACATTCTCAAAAAAATTACCCCAAATGAAAAGATTCTTAATTGAATTCAGATCTTATTTGTTGGTAAATAGCTGTTACTGTAGCAAGCACAAACAATTTTTCTTTGTTAAGTATGAGCTGATTACATTATGTGTTCAGTTGTATCGAACAGGACATGATTTGGAACAACTTTCATCAGTGATATTTTTTTTTTCTCAACTCATTCAGGGCGACCCCTTGGCCTCAACATCTCCTGTGGCCTCTCTACTACTGTTGTCTTGATCATCATCCCCAACAAAAACTTTCACTGTCTTCCATCCCTGTTGTTCCCCCGTACAGCCTCCGTTCTTTGCTTCCCTAACAAGGTGTGCAAATTCGAATGTACCTGGCACTCAAGTGGCTTAGCCATCCATCACCAGATCTGGCTGGACCAGCTCCTCAAAAAACCCACCCTTCTGTGTCCTTGCAAACCACCACTCCATCACCGACCTCTCTCTCTCTACTCTCTCTCTCTCCTCAAATCCTTGAACATGTTGTCACCTCCCAGATCTGTGCCTATCCCTCCCATAACTGACTTTGTTTAAATCCCTCTATTCAGGTTTCTGCCCTTCTACAGCTATACTTTCTGCAGCCTTTGACAATGTTGACCACACCGTTCTCCTTCATTTTCTATCTTGTGAGTGCCCTCAGTTGGTTTCATTCTTACCTATCCGATTGTAGCCAGAGCATATCTACCAATGGCTTCCCTTCCTGCCCCTGCAGTGTCAGCTCAGTAGTTCCCCAAGGGGCCATCCTTAGCCCCCCTCCTCTTCCTCATCTACATGCTGTCCCTTGGAATCAGCATCTTCTAGAGCAGTTATACTGCATATTTTTCAAAAATAAAACTGCTTTGCAGCAACATAAATTGTGCAATATAACAAACTGGTAAATTCAGTTTTAACAGTTCCACTGGAACACCTTTTATTAATGTTTGTAAAGCATATATAGGATCATTCACTCTTTAACATCAAAAATGTCACTGGCAGTCAGATGCTACTTCAAGCTCTGTGCATGTGTTTCCATTTACATGTACAATGCTCGGCCTTTTTTCTGATCTGACAGCATCACAGAACCAGCAGTATAACTTAATGCTGCTAGTTCACACCTCTCTCAAAGACACTGCAGTGTGAGGGAGATGGCAATGCTGAATCACGGGCAGTTAGCAACTGCATTGATGTTGTAAGGCTTCTGAATGAAATTGGTTTGGACATCAAAATAGAGACTTTCATCCTGTCATCTTTGGCTGGAATTGAACCCAGATTCAAAAATGAAATAACAGCATGTGTACCTATAGCACTACTCAGCTTCTTGAATGGTTGAGAATGTTTGTAACTCCTCCGAACATTTTTGGTATTGTTTACACTGAGAACTTCCTTTTTTAGCTCCCATTTTTTTTCTCAGTTCTCCTTTCACCATGCACCATATCGGGTGGAGAGGACAAGCAGTTACCTGATCCAAGGCCTTCCTCTATCCAGAGCACTCCAGAGCTGCTTGAAAATACATGAGAGCAACCTGAATGATGATCCCTCCAATTTTACTTCTGTTCCTGTGAGAGGTGCTTTACGTCCCCTCGATGTCTGAGTTCTCTCCTCCCAACAGTAGATCTGAGATGAGAAGCTCAACATGTGGAAGATGATGGGTGTGCCCATAATTCTCTCACACCAGACTGCAGTATGTTGGGAGCCACCCATGCAGCCTCTTGCATAGCTTTTGAAACAGTTAAAATCCTTAAATTAAAAAAAAATGAACAGGTCTCATTTGCAGTATAAAACACAATAATCTCTGTCATATATAGGCATTTTCCAGCAATTGTTAAATTCCAGAAAGTATTGACTAGCATCTTCTTATTGCTCACAAATCCTTAAGCCCCTGTTCCCAGTTTGATCAGCTAAAAATGGACAGCTTTTAGAACTAATTCATGCCTGGAGGTCAGACTCTTAATCAGGATAAGTGGAGGACTTCCTGATGGACCGTCGATCCAATTATACATCACTCCATTTAATGCTAGTTGTCAGCAAAGCTGATTACTTAACCTTTACCCACTGAGTTTTATTGACTGTGGTAAAAGGCTATGAAAGTAAGCAATTAATTATAAATGTCTTTTAACGAAAGATGTGAAGACAGCAAAGATCTTTGAATTACGTATTCTAAAGACTTAGAGTGTTTAGACCTTCAGTGCATGCTCTTTCTGCCCTTTTATATGAAGCTCCACCTACCTCATGCAATGTGACAACACCTGGCCAGGACAGCAGGCAAGCAGGCTGATTAAAGGCCTCTGTAAATCATATTTTAACTGGTTGTTAGGAGTTGCCCCTTGAGTGTTAAGGGGTGACTTGCTCTGTTATACCTCTTCCTTCTTTGTGAGGATGTGCTTAGCTTCCTATTGATGCATACCTGAAGGTCCAGCTGAAGTCTGGAACTTGCCATAGAAAGGCTCATAGGCCCAAGCCTGGGTATTACGACTCCATTGGCAGTACATTAACATCCAGCTCACTGCATCCATGAGTTTAAAAAAAGCTGAGGATGTGAAAATATCAAATTAAGAAGAATTGACAATGCCACAAAATACAATGAACATTTATATATGTGTTATATGACAATACATATAGAAATTGTCCTTCACTTTGATCCAAATTTTTTTTGTTGCTGACATTTTGCAGATGTTCATTATGTTGCCAGCATTTTTAAACTCATCAAGCTGATTTCTGCAGCTTGTGTGTTGCTTTGTATTAAAAATTATTTATTTTTGGGGGCAATTTTAGCCCACTGGTCTTAGCACTCACTTAGTGCAATTAACTTTTTTTTGAGCCCATGACAGTATATTTCCTTCGAATAAATTGTGTGAAATAAAATGTGAACTTCATGTTCTCTGAAGCATGTCTTACACTTGGGTTTAGAACTTCACGACTATGCTGCACTTTACTTTTTCTTGCCTTTGTTCAGTGACAGCAAAGCCCCCAATACAGGGACATGTGTCCAAACAGTTTTCGTTCCTGATTCTGAACACCTAGACATGCAACAGAGAGACGTCCTGTTAACCATGTGCGAGATCCAAGAACAAGCTGTGAGCTGGATTGGTGGCAAAACGCAGAGATGGTTTTATGGAGGGAGAACTTGGTGTACAGCAATCTGTCATTGATTAGCCTGTAAGGGACATGGACACAAAGGCTGAATGCCAAAGAAGAGATGAGAGTAGCTGCCTTTGGAGTCAAGGCAGCATTTGACTGATTATGGCATCAAGAAGCCCTCACAAAATTGAGGTCAATGGGAATACCCGCCAGTGCCTTGAGTTGTACCTAACACATAGGAGGATGGTCGTGGTTGTTGGAGGCCAATCATCGTAGCTCCAGGACATCACTGCCGGAATTCCCCAGGCCAATGACCTTGGCCCAACCTTAGGGCTCAGGTGACATTGATAAACTTTGCACCCAAGATTTATGGCATCGTCCAAATCCTTTAAAATGTTATGACCTTATAGCGTGCTCTGACCTGTGTATTTGTCATATAAATATAAGGAGTCGTACAACACCAGGTTATAGTCCAACAGCTTTATTTGAAATCACAAGCTTTCGGAGCTTTCCTCCTTCGTCAGGTGAGGAAAGCTCCAAACTCACCTGACGAAGGAGGAAAGCTCCGAAAGCTTGTAATTTCAAATAAAGCTGTTGGACTATAACCTGATGTTGTACGACTCCTTACATTTGTCCACCCCAGTTCATCACCGACATCTCCACATCATATAAATATAACCTAGATAAACAGGAAGCATTACTTACATTTATTAAATCAGAATGGAATTTTAAACATATCACCCTTACCAGTATTCTTGACAAATGCCTGGAATTCCCACGCTGGCTGTGATATAAAGTGAAGCAATCAGTTCATCAGATGAAAGATTACATCATTTGTGATAATGGCAACTGTGCCACTTTCACTATCGGGTGACACAACTATAATCCAGTTTCATGATTTTATAGTTACCTGCCCATTTTCCCTGCATTTCAACTGTTGCAGTGTTCTGTCAAACGTGACACTCATGAATAGGAGATTGGCCCTTGTTCTCCTATTCAGGCAAATCAAAATAACGAGAGACAAAAAGGCAGGCCCCAAGTTCATGACCTTACTTGTAAAGCAAGTTCTGCTGGTGGATTACACCTTTTTATATATAACAAAAGAAGGCTTCATCTGCAGCTAAACAATACACTCCCTGTCAAGCTTTCCTGATGTGTTATTGGTTGCAGAGTGAGTAAAATGGCAACTTTACCAGCATTTCACAGCACGCAAAGACAAAAAGATTGATTGTTGAGTCTGGGTGGTGCAGTACAGTAGATTAGAACATTACAATTTCATCTCTGGAACCTTGATTTAAAATCCAACTCAGATAGGTGGGATTAAAGTCTCCTCTCTCTCTGCTAAAATGACTGTAGACAGCTTCAAACAAGTTCTTATCAGGCATGACTGCACAGTTCAAAATTGCCTGTACCTTGGCACTAATTTCACAATTCTATTTCTCACAGAAAACTACAAAGATCTCTTGTGTGAGCAATAGAATTTGTCACTGGTGCAGTTGAGGAAATTCTTCTAAATGAAGATTATGGCTCATTGTCACAAAATGATTGAGGAAACTTTATCATGTGTCTATGCCATGCCTATCTTTAAACTACCAATGCTTGGTGTTGACACCAGGTGCAAAGCCTGAAAAATATTACATTTTTCTAGCACTGATATTTCCCATATGAAGCAGCATAAAAATTAGCAAACACTTTTCTAAGAACTAGTCTAGCACCAATCTGTAGTGAGGTTTGTCTGCAGGGGGCATTTACAATGGGTCTCTCTCTCTTTCTCTCTCTCTCCCTCCCACTCTTCTCTCTCTCCGTCACAAACACTGTCTCTCTGTGCATCTTTGTGCTTTTCTCTCTGTAATTCGATAGAGTTACAATTTCCTATTCTCATTTCCTTGCACATGCAACTTCAATTATACCCTTGCTTTGTTTCTTAAAGATTTGCTTACCCTGAAAAATAACTAATTACATTATTTTTACTACATAACTTTTTAGTTAGAAAACAACCATACCACAATGTGACTGGCCTTGTCATGTTTCTAGACCATGCCTTAGAGTACTGTGAAGTTGGCAGTCCATGACTGGGAATACAGCCATTTCGTGATAAGGCTTTAACATAACAAATTTAACTTATAAAAACAATTTTTGAAATTAGATGCGTGTGTTTTCTGTATGCGTGCTCCAGAATAAGGACACTTTAGGACCTTGCATTGGAGAGTTCCTTTAAACACGCTCGTATTAGCAACACTTGAAGATTAAAATAATCTCTGCTGCTATGGTTAAGGTCCCATCAACTGCTGTTGATGACCCTACTCTTACAACAGGTTTCTTGAACATTGGCAGGATTCGCTGCTTGGTTAATTATCAAATTTTAGAATTGAATTTCACCCACAAGATCACAAGATAAATACAGAACAGCTGTCCCATCATCATGTCTAACTGTTCCTTGACTGAGTCCAAGATTTCCACTTCCCCACCCAAAAGACCATTCCAGGTGTTGATCATTCGTTGCACAAAGAAGCTTTTCCTAACCCCTCTCCTAAATTCTCCTTTTATCAGTTTTAGTTTATTCCATACTTTTCTAGTCCTTGGCTTTGAAGTAATGGACCAGAATTATTTTGCCTACACCATTTAATTATCTTGGCCCAAAATGCCGCGCAGTGAGTTGCATTGGATTTGTATCAAAAAGTCCTGAGTTGTGCCTGCCAATTTTTGAGAAAGCAACCATCAATCCTTGCTGAGCTCAATCCTCCAGAGTTTTGTGGGCCAGCTCATTTGCATATGCATTGGAGGATCCATTGGCACAAATCCCTTGCAAAATGGGCGTAATGTGTTGGGGGTGCTTGGAAATTGAAATGCAGCCTTTAAAAGGCCAAGTCTGGCTGAAGATTGCAGCAGCAGGCTGGGGGACATCAGGTAAGTGGCAAAATGCTTGGATCACTCACTTCACTGCCAGTTAACTAAATTGCATGACTCGTGTCTTTTTATCCCAGTTTTCAAGAACGGCTATCACTGCAGAATTTGTCACTGACAAGAGCATGGCAAAGAAAAGCAGAAGAGTAAGCAATTTTTGCGCCAGCAATCCCCAAACTTTGCTGGATGAGATTGAGCAAAGGAGAGAAAGACTGAATGGTCTTCATGGGAGGAAGTCGCAGAAAATTGTGTTTCTTGCCATGTAGTGCCACCTCTCCCACCTCCAAAACTGCAAATCAGTGCTGCAAGAAGTTCAATGACCTGACCAGGGCAGACAAGATAACATACTGGCGACTCTCCCTTTTCTGCCTTGATTACCCTGGATACCTGTATTCTCTTCATTCTCTAAAATTAAGAGCTACACAACTAACCCTTCACACTGCAGTCTGGTTAAGGGAGGCAATAACACAGGATCTTACAGTATGTGTGCCTATCTTAGAATACGGTTTACAGTTCTGGTCACCACAGTATAAAAATTATATTGCAGCTATTGAAAGGATACAGAGGAGAGCAACAAGAAAGATTGAGGGGATGGAGCGATCAGATTATTTTAATTGGGCATGTTCTCACTGGAAGATAAGGTTGGGAAGTGATTTGATTGCTGTTTTTAGGATTCTAAAGGGGTAGATAATGTGGACCATGACAAGCTCTTTCACCTTGTCCAGAACAGTAGAATCAGAGGACACAGCCTGCACTTGAAGGGGGGTGAATTCAAAACAAATCTGCAGAAACATTATTTCAATGAGTGAGTGGTGAATCTATGGATCAGGCTCCTAGGGAAGACAATGGAAGCAGTTACTGTTGTTTCACTCAAATTAGATAAATTTCTTTCAGAAAGTAATATTTGGGATGCAATATATGAGTAATATGATACATGACATGTGGTAATGATGTGATATCATAACTGGGGTAAAATTGGGGTGACTAACTCCTCAAACTCATTTTTCACAACTTCTGCCCAAATCGACCCCTAATTTAAACCGTCACTATATAAATGACAGTAGGAGCACCAGGAAGGTCTCCCTGAGGTGGATACTATTTAGAGAAGGCCATTTTGTTTGCTGCAACTGAAGATTTGTGTTGCTTTGCTTGCGTATCAATCTGTTTGGTACTTTGCAGGTTCTGTCAGGACTGTTGCTGCTAGTTTTGGGAAGCTTTGTAAACCAAAGTACAGCTTTGGACTGGGGTCACGGATTTCCCAATGGGAATCCCTTTACTCTTTTGTTATGTCGAGGAGGAGGTGGAAAAGATTATATATTTATAATGAGGCTGCATAGAAAACATGTGTCACCTAAACATATATACCCACTCAACAGGATTTACAGATGAAAGTCTTGCTTAGACTCCTTTGCCCATCAATGCCTCCCCCGGAAGCTATTGGAGAGGTATGTTAGCTGCTGGCTGAAGACCTGTAGCCCACTTTCACCAAGAGAACAGCATCGTGTGTATCAGTCACGGTCATAAATGCCTTGAATTTCTTTACCACTGGATCCTTCCAGGCAATGTCTGGAGCCACATTAGTCAGGCAGCAGCTCACCGTTTTGTTAAGAAGGCCACTGAAGCTCTATTCAGGCATGCTGCATGGTTCATTTCCTTCCCAATGAAACCAGAGAAACAAGAAATAAGAGCTACCTATTTCTACAGACTGGTAGATACTCTCACAGGTGCAAGAAACAATTGAGGAAATGAATATGGCGCTCAAAGCCTCAAATTGCAACCTACTCAATTTCATAAACAGGAAAGGCTTTCACTCCATTAACATCCAATTGGTGTGTGATGCCAATCACCTTATCCTGCACATTAGTGCCCACTACCAGGAAGCTGCCACGATGCTTTCATCCATGTCTGCTATACCGGCCCTCATAACAGGCCCATATAGCTGGATGGTTGATTGGCAATTAGGGCTATCTCCTGCAGTCATGGCTGATGACAGCAGTATGGCTACAGCAGACAGAGGGGGACAAAAGATATAACGAGACTTATGCAACTGCAAGAAGTGTAATAGAGCAGACTTTAGCGATTCTGAAGTCCCATTTTAGGCACCTGGAGAAATCTGATGTAATTCCTAGCTTGCTGCATATTACATAACATGGTAATGAAGAAAGGTTTGTTAATTCTGGGACCTGAAGGCAATCATGATGAAGAAGGAGGGGGGGGGGGTGCGGGAGGAGAAGGACTTTCCTCCTCATAGCATAAAAGGGCTGCAGAGAAAGGATAGGACATGGAACAGGACAGCTACAGAAAGGAGGACACATTATTGCCCAATGCTTTTAATGAATAAAAATTGACACACCTTCCTACTCTCCCTCCCCACCCTCACAAAGCCCTTTACTGTCAAAGACTTCAGCCTATTTCCTTCATAAGACTGAAACCTACGTTTCCCTGCCATTATCGAGGTCCCAAAAGTTAACAAGCACACACAAATATAAACTCTGAATTGTGAATGCATTCAAACGGTGGGGGGGGTTATTTTGACTTTGTGCTGCAATGTAAAATGGGTGATAATAAATCGGCAGCTCATTTTACATCTCTCCCAATTTTTAGTTCCATTGAAGTCAATTTTGTTGCTTTGTTGCTCCTAATCTACTATTCCTACGAGGTGCTCCCTGAGTGAGATGAGCTTGAGCGGTTGGTGGCTGGGATGGTTCCCCTGGACCCTTAGAGACCAGAGGCAACTCTTGTCTTAGGGAAGCAGCTGTCAGTTATGGGAGGGATAGGCACAGATCTGGGAGGTGACAACATGTTCAAGGATTTGAGGAGAGAGAGACAGAGAGAGAAAGGGGAGAGAGAGAGAGAGAGGTCGGAGATGGAGTGGTGGTTTGCAAGGACACAGAAGGGTGGGTTTTTTGAGGAGCTGGTCCAGCCAGATCTGGTGATGGATGGCTAAGCCACTTGAGTGCCAGGTACATTCGAATTTGCACACCTTGTTAGGGAAGCAAAGAACGGAGGCTGTACCGGGGGAACAACAGGGATGGAAGACAGTGAAAGTTTTTGCTGGGGATGATGATCAAGACAACAGTAGTAGAGAGGCCACAGGAGATGTTGAGGCCAAGGGGTCGCCTTGAATGAGTTGAGAAAAAAAACAAATAATTGTATCACTGAGGAAAGTTGTTCCAAATCATGTTCGATACAGCTGAACACATAATGTAATCAGCTCATACTTAACAAAGAAAAATTGTTTGTGCTTGCTACAGTAACAGCTATTTACCAACAAATAAGATCTGAATTCAATTAAGAATCTTCTCATTTGGGGTAATTCTTTTGAGAATGTTTTTTCTTCTACTTCAATACTGTAGTTAATATGAACTTAGCCATATCTCACCATCTGTGGGAACACCACATCATCCTATGATACGCCAGTATGCTTGGACCATTCTGTAGTTCTGTATTCACCTGATGTTTCATTATTTTAGCCAGACTACATGAACATTCTCTTTAAATAGATTTCTGATTAGATTCCCATAGCAAATAGAATAAAGTCAGATGGATGCATTTCCACAGAACTGTTATTATAGTTCTATACCCGGTAACAATATAAGTTAAATTAATTCAGGAACTACAAACCTAAAATACCAGTTGGAAAATTGTTATGAAGGTAAATGTATCACTTTCTATAATGCATTTGCCAACCTAGTAGATTTTCCTCTGATGAATTAACAAGCAATTATTGTTCCATCCAGAGTATTTTTTGATACATTTGTAATTCTAAAACATTCCTTTGAAGTAGGTAGAAGGCGGCCTAATAGCAGCTTCCTATCCCTCCAGTCTGGCTCCAAATACTTACCTGCTGAAGGCCCTAGTCTCAGCCGAGGCTTTGAGATTTTTTTTATTCCTTCATGGGATGTGGGCTTTGCTGGCAAAGCCAGCATTTATTGCCCATCCCTAATTGCCCTTGAGAAGGTGGTGGTGAGCTGCCTTCTTGAACCGCTGCAGTCCATGTGGTGAAGGTTCTCCCACAGTGCTGTTAGGAAGGGAGTTCCAGGATTTTGACCCAGCGACGATGAAGGAATGGCGATATATTTCCAAGTCAGGATGGTGTGTGACTTGGAGGGGAACATGCAGGTGGTGTTGTTCCCATGTGCCTGCTGCCCTTGTCCTTCTAGGTGGTAGAGGTCGTGGGTTTGGGAGGTGCTGTCGAAGAAGCCTTGGCGAGTTGCTGCAGTGCATCTACATGCTCACTAGTGCTCAGCACCTCACCTTCTTACTCCTTTCTCTCAAATGGGTGTCTCTGTGCTGGTGCTTGCACAGGTAATGTGCCATAACATTGTTGGTGAGGAAATGGTAGCAGTTGAGGATCTGATCATGCCAACAGATTCCAATCCAATAGTGCCTGGGTGGTCATCAGATTTTTTGACCTCTTCCTATAAGGCATTCCACATGATGTGAAACATAGAAGAGCTTGTTTATCTGCACAAACAGTGACATCCCCCTTGAAGAAAAAGCAGTTTGGAGCAAGGGCATTGCAATGCTTTAAAAAAGTACATGAAGCCAACACTACCTGTGATGAGCATTTTTCCAGCTACTACCAATCTTCTCTTGTCACCCCACCGCCAACCTTGTCATCTTCTGCCGCATCTACCATCTGTCTGCTTGTGATTTCCAACGTCATTTCCAGTCATGTGGATTTGAGGGGATAGAAATTGCATAGCGTCAGGCTGCTGGCATGAACTAGGCGCATGGGATGATCGCTCAATAATTTAGTGCAATATTGAGGGATTTTTGAATGAGACATTAAACAGAGACCTTGTTTGCCTGTTCTGGTGGTCCAACTGGGCATAAAAGATTCCTTGACACTGCAGAATTCTCCCATTGTCCTGGTCAACATTCCTCCTTCAGCAGTATCAAAAACTGAGGCCATTCACCTCATTTGCTTTTTGAGGAACTTTGCTGTGGGCAATTTGCTGATGCAGTTCCATACAGAACAACAATGACATCACTTTAAAACTAATTCACTGGTTGTGAAGAACTGTGGCAGGTCCTGACGATGGGATAAGGCATTATATAAATTGAAATTTTTATTTATTTCTCTTTTCTCTACAGGTGACTATTATGATTGTTCCTAAGCTCTCTATGTATTTATAATACTATAGGAAGTATAAACTTGCTTGTTAAAAGCACAGTGTAATGTGTACAGCTAATGAATAAGTTCCTAATGGCACTAAGCATTACTTTTCCTGAGTACTAATCAATAAACATCAATTACACGGTCAGACTTTATTGTGACAAATCCAATGCATGTTCTGGCAGAGTCGGATCAACCTTTCTTTAATCTGAATTCCTTAGTCACCCATGGATTTCACCTCTGGCGCACACAACGTCATTGTTATACCCTCACATAAGTAAATGTGATCAGCGTTTGTTCCCAAAATAAATAGCAGCTGGTTCAGAGTATTTTAAATTGATGTTATGGTACCAAGGTTATCCCAAAAGGAAAAGTTATTTTTCACATTGTACATGGTGCAAATGTGCAACAAATAACTCAATTGAAGTGTTTGTAGCAAATGCAATAAATAAGGAAATATTTCACCTGTCTGGGGAAAATCTCCATTATTTTGTTCAAAGGGATTCCATTATTCACTGATATATCACATGTAGTTTAGTTTCCAGTGATCTGATGCAGATGCTACAGTGTCAGTCATGTGAAGACTTTGAATGCCTCAATGGTCTTGCTCCACCCTGCTCTCTACAGTCTTCTCCAGCCCTCTGTCCCATTGCACGCTCCCTGCTCCCTGACTCAGGTCTACTACACGTCATTCCCTCCCCCACCAGGATCCAAAGCTCAAACATCGGTGCAGCTAATCAATCCCTCTTTCTGGACTTTGTAATTTTGCTATGGCTGGTTTCGTTATGTATTGTGGTGGGTTTTTTTGTCACGCTGTGATGGTTTTGTTTGTGTATTTTGGTGGGTTTTGTTGTGTATTGTGGTGGATTTGCCAAAATAATGTGAAAGGTTTGTTTGTGTTTTTTGGTACACCCCCCACTTCCTTTGCCCCACCATTGGCAGCCGTGCCTTCAGCCGTCTAGGCCCTAAGCTCGGGAATTCCCTCCCTAAACCTCTCTACCTCTCCACCTCTCTCTCCTTTAAGATGTTCATTAAAACCTACCTCTTGACCAAGCTTTTGGTCACCTGTTCTAACATCTCCTTCTCTGGCTCGGTGTCATTTTCTCTCTGATTATGCACTTATGACGCGCCTTGGGATGTTTTACTATGTTAAAGGTGCTATATAAATGCAAATTGTGCATGTTGTGTATTTTGGGGGGTTTGCTACATGCTGTGACAGGTTTGTTTGTGTATTTTGGTCAATCTTTTGTTATAAAAGTACAATCGATCTCCCATGATGCTGCATGTGGGGAGTCAAGACCAAGTGCAGAGTTCGGGTGAAACGGGGGGAGGGGAGGGGACAAGTGGACCCAGATGGGGTAGGAGAGAGGAGGCAGATGTTACGGGGAGAGGAAGAAGGAGAGAGGAGGGGAGAGGGAGATGGAGATGGGGAGAGAGGGCAGGGGAGGGAGAGAAAGAAAGAATAGGGAGGGGAAAGGCAAAGCGGGAGAAGGTGACTACACACTGCCCATTTACTGCTGGGTTGAAACCACCCCAGAATATGAAAGTCACTTGGTGGTACTTCAATGTATAAACCTGGATTTTCTGCCCTCAGTCTGCTACTTTAGTACCACTCCTAGAGTTGGTGGGAGCGCAAAATGAATAAGTGACCCATTCTGTTCGTGGCCAACATTCTTCCCTCAACCAAAACCTCCAAAAAACGATTATTTTGTCATTTATTCACTGTTTGTCTACATAAGTTGGCTCTCACATTTACTTACATAGCAATGACTGCACTTCAAAAGTAATCAATTGGTTATAAAGCAATAAAAACAGAAAATGCTGGAAGTACTCAGCACGTCAGGCAGCATCTGTGGAGAGAGGAACAGAGTTAATGTTTCAGTCAATGACCTTTCGTCAGAACTGGAAGAAGTAAAGATTTAACAGTTTTAAGGAAGTACAGAGCCAGGCCAACAGAGGTGTTAAGCAAAGCGATCACCCAATCTGTGTTTGGTCTTCCCAATATAGAGGACACCACATCATGAGCAGTGAATACAGTGTACTAAATTGAAAGAAGTACAAGTAAATCACTGTTTCACCTGGAAGGAGTGTTTGGGGCCCTGGATGGTAGGAAGGGAGGAGATGAAGGGGCAGGTGTTGGGAGTGATGAAGAGTGGACCAGGGTGCCACGGAGGGAACGTTCCCTTTGGAATGCTGAAAGGGCAGGGGAGGGGGAAGATGCGTTTAGTGGTGGCATTGCGCTGGAGGTGGCGGAAATGGCAGAGGATGATCTGTTGAATGTAGAGGCTGGTGGGGTGGAAGGTGAAGACAAGATTCTGGGAGGGAGGGGAAGGAGTGAGGGCAGAAGTGCGGGAAATGGGACGGACATGGTCGAGGGCCCTGACAACCACAGTGGAGGGGAATCTTGGTTGAGGAAAAAAGAAGACATATCGAAGCACTGGTGCGGAAGGTGGCATCGTCAGAACAGATGCGACGGAGACGGAGAAACTGGGAGAATGGAATAGAGTCCTTGCAGGAAGAGGGGTGGGAGAAAATGTAATCAAGGTAGTTTTGGGTGTCAATGAGCTTATAATAGATATTGGTTGACACCCATCCCCAGAAATGGAGATAGAGAATTTGAGGAAGGGAAGGGAATAGTTGGAGATGGACCATGTGACCGAGGGAAGGATGGAAATTGCAAGCAAAGTTGATGAAATTTTCCAGTTCGGGGCAAGAGCAGGAAACAGCACCAACATAGTCATCAATGTACTAGAAAAAGAGGTGAGGGAGGGGACTTGAGTAGGACTGGAACAAAGAATGTTCCACATATCCCACAAAAAGGCAGGCATAGCTAGGACCCATTCAGGTCCCCATAGCAACACCTTTTATTTGGAGGAAGTGAGTGAAGTCTAGGGAGAAGTTGTTCAACGTAAGAACAAGTTCAGCCAGGCGGAGGAGGGTGGTGGTGGATGGGGACTGATTGGGCCTCCGTTCAAGAAAGAAACAGACGGCCCACTGGCCATCCTGGTGGGGGATGGAGTGAAGAGAGACTGGACGTCCATGGTGAAATGAAGACGGTTAGGGCCGTGAAACTGAAAACTATTAAAATGGCGGAGGATGTCGGAAGAGTCGTGGATGTAGGTCGGAAGAGACTGGAGAAGGGGAGAACAAAATAGAGTCGAGCACTTTGGGATATGCTGAGGGCATGATAAGGCACAATATTCATTCATTCTTTCTTTCTTCCTTTCTCTCTCTCTCTCTTTCTTTCTCTCTTTCTCTCCCCCTCCCTCTCCCCCTCCCTCCTGTGGATTTTTGTATGATTGATAGCTGCGTGTAGTCAGTTAAAATGACTGCAAATGTTTTGATGGTCTGAAGTCTTTTCTAGTGTGTTACCAACTGAATTTAATAATAAATGCTACAGCTGTGAAATATATTTATCCAGTCTCAACTTAGCTCCATTGGATAAACCACAAATCCGCTCATAATTTGGTAACTAATAATCTCACTCAGACAAGGTGAGGTATGGTTAATGTGTAAATTGGCCACTCCCAGGGAAGCAACCATTCACTTGCTTAATGATGTGAACTGCACGTTGAGGGAGTGAAATCCTTTCCTGTCGATTCTTCTGGTGCTTGAATCGATCTGTTGTGATTGAGAAAGGGATCACTTACGGCCACATGAGTGCAATCAATGATTCCTTGGAGCTTAGGGAATCCTCCCACTCTATGAAATTGCATTGCCCTGTTATGTCACTGGTTGTCCTTGGGGACGGGGTGGGGAAGATGAATTGCTAGCTCTAGAGAAAATGTATCCATGACTTTTTTAATGCATCTGTGCATGGCTGTTTATCTAATGTTACAGATGTCCCCAGTGAGAACCTGCAATAGCCCCATAGTATACATGTTAAGGGCAGTTGTGAACTTAACAGGCACTGGTGGAGGTGAGCTGTAAATCAATTTGCAGCATGTGGTATTACTTAGTGACAGCTTCCCTTGGAAATTATAACCTCTGGAGGCACTGCTTTTCAGTCCAATGCAGGGAAGAGTGCCTCTGTCTGTATATATTCTGGTGTGGGGGTACTAGCAGGTGGGTGCTATGTACCTCCAGTGCAGTCTCACCAGCCTGACATCCCTCTATTGTTCTACCTCTTCTTCGTCTTTCATGAAACAAGGATAGAAGGGAATTCCCAAAGGGAATGCCTGTCTGAAGGATGGTGAATTGCACCCCTCAGCGAATGACACAAAGGCTGATGACAATGCAATTGGTAGCAGCGAGAGAAAAACAGTAAAAGTGAGTGTGGAATTAGTTTTAACTACACTTATAAACGCTGATACTAGGCCCTTTAAATTATCTTCCGCCTTCTTCAGATTGTCTAGCAACCTTGGATGCCCATTTTATATGACTAGGATTCAGCACAAATGTGGAGAAATGATGGCTAATGGGGTGTATGACTACACCATGTTATTGCCACCTGCCCAAAAATGAGCAGGCATTTCGAAATTATGGCAGAAAATGGGGCGGATGCTAAAGTGGGCAGAATTCCCCCTGGGTGGGGGGGATGGATCAACAGCAGGAAACCTAGGATCATGTGATGATGGCTGAGAGACTTCAAGAGAGAAGGGCATCTGCCTATTGACACATTCAGGGAAGAATGTATGATGCAGTAGTAATAAGAGAATGGAGCAAAACCGAAGGTCTGAAAAATAAATAATAAAAAAAATGGAACTAGTGCTGCAGCTTGTGAGGCCAAGTTCATACGGAAAGCTTTATCTTGCAGTTGTATTCGGATTGTTTTTCTGTGCAGCTTCCAGCATGTCTGGACTGCATTAAATATTAACCTTTTGATGGCTGTGTATCTTGGCTGGTGCTAGTAACTGAACTACATTCTTCTAATAAGCTGTAACTGTACAAATGAACCATGTTAAAAGTATCAACAGGAAGGTATTTCTGAGGGAGATAAATCCGGCTGAAGCTGCTGTGCCCACAGAACGCTCCCTCCTCCAAGAGCTGCTTTTAAAAAGATTCTACTTCCTTGCAGTATTGCCGTTTTCATTGCTCTTATAGGGACATCATTTTAAGGAGCATTCCTTCTTTACACACTGACGTTGTTGAATGTCTGGGACTCTCGGGACAAGAACCAACTGACAAAGAGCGGAACTTCTCAGCGTCAGTGGGGGAGAATCTCCTCCGTTCTTTAGAAATGTATTTACGATTTTGTAACACATAAACAGACTGATCTCAATTTTCACTGTAACAACATTCATATAATAGTGGATGGCACCACAGAGAACTGGTTCTCCTCTCTTCCAGTAAAGTATTATTAAATTTCTATTTCTTCCCTTCCTGTCTTCGGAATCTTTCTGCATTACACAGTAAAACGCTGGGTTACTGATCCGCACCTTACTCTTTGTCAACGCCACGCTATAGCTGGCCAATGGAGATGCAAATATACACAGGGGGGAATAATGCAGTCACTTGTAGCGCCATTGTTGCTCCAAAGCAAAGTCAACCCATTTAAATACATTCTTAGTGCTTCCTGCACACAATGTGCGATGCTTTGGGAGAATGCAGGGTCAGGGCAGAACATCCAGAACCAACAGCTCAAAACAGCAACTTGTTGCCCTTAAATAGGAACTGACTCTAAAGTCAACGAGCTGCTGCTGAAGAACTCTGGCTGCATCCAACTGCTGGACCTCTCCTGCTTGCTGGTGATCACATACCAGTTGCACATTAATGGGGTCATGTGAATTGGCCCGCAGGACAACATGGTGTAATCAATGAAGTCTTGGGCTTGGGAGAAGCCTGTAATCTGTGCGAACTCCAGAGCCCCTATCCTGCTGTTTCCAGGTGTCCCTGGGGAAAGTGATGAAAGTGTTTGGCAAACATGGCATCAGTCACCTGCTTAACACAAGCATGAAGTGCAGACTGACTGATGTTACTGATATCCCCTGTGGGAGAAGCCAGAGGGAAAGAAGTCGAGGGCTGCAGTGACCTTGACTGAAACAGGCAATGCTGTGCTAGAGGTGGCAGTGGGCTGCGGGTCTTGTTGCAGGAGGCGACACAGCTCTGACAGCCTCCATAGAAAAGTGCAGCCTCCTTATGCACTGCTGCTCAGAGAACTGTGCTTGCCCTGGGCTTAGAAAGTCTGATGGGAGGGTAAGGATTCCTGTGAACACACCTCCTTCTATTTGCTCCTTCCTCCTGCCAATGCTGCTTCTTCTCCTCCTCTTGCCAGAGTGGAATTGCCAGAAGCACCCCATGAAGAAAAAGTATGTTGCCAGAAGTCCCTTAAGAGTACAGCCACTATAAGAACTTTGAAATGGTCTTAGTAGCAAAAAAGCACGATGTAATACAAACAGAATGCCTCTCAAAACTTTCCAGCATCTTGCCTGAGATCCCTTTAAATATTGCTGGAAATGGCCTCTTCCTGATCCTATGGTTTGTGGACAGGATCAGGAACTAGCGGTAGTGACTTGAGCAGAGAGAAAAATAGCAATGGGGGTTCTTGACAATGTCATTTAACCCCTATTTGCAAATATTCATTTGGCCTTTTCCGGCAGGAGCGCTGGCTGCCTAAATAGAGGTCCGCCAAAACTCGGGACAGGCGGACAATCGGCAGTAATTTGGCGGTTGTGTCCCACATGATTTTGGTCCCACCACTGCCCCATTTTTAGGCATAAGTGTGGCAATATCAACACGAAAAATTGCCCTCAATAACTAAAAAGCTGCACCTAGCAGGTGTAATTGGTTGACATCTGGCAGCAAGAACTCCAGCTGATTTCTTCTCTTCCTAGCCTGTGGATGCTGAGCCCAATTTAAGTAGCAGGTTCTTGCAGCGCCCGTATGAAGCTCTGATGTGGTATTTTACATGTCATTGTTGATCCACAACGTCCATGATCAGGTCTTTATTCTTGACCCCGCTGGTTTCCCACATCATCCGCCACTTGTCTTTAGGTGAGAGTTCTGAGCTTTCAAGAATTTTGGTCGCTAACTGGAAGGGGGTTCCTGGACTTAAGGCGGGAGCATCTTGCGATCTTCACTGATGGGGACATCTAAGTTTTTTAGGGCCCGGTTGTATTTTTTGATTATTGCTGCTTTTCTTCCGAAGTGGTAACAAGATATGTGCGAGGACAGGGATCCAGGCTGTTGCTGTTGGTTTCAGCACTCCTGTGATGATTCTCACTGTGGTATCCAGCTGCACATCCACAAGATTTGTATCTGCACTTCCTGCCATGCTGATGCACAATATTCAGCTGCTGAGAAAACAAGGGCCAAGGTGGCTGTCCATAGGGTGCGAGCATCTGCTCCCCAGCTGGTCCCTGCTAATTTGTGGATTAAGTTGATCCTAGTCTTTATCTTGGCTGCAGTTTGCGTCAGATGTTGACGGTATGTGAGACTGTGATCCAGAACCGCTCCAAGGTCATTTGGGAAGTCCTCGTCCCTGAGTTTAGTACCACAGCAGGAAGCACTGAGATGCTTCTTTTCATGCCAGTTGCTCAAATGAAATGCAGACACAAGCGTTTTCTGAGGAATCGGACAAAGTGTTCAAGTATTTACAAGTATTCTGAAAGCATGCCTTTCACTTGGGCAATAGTTCTTGCTTGGATGGCTTTCGCAAGGTCATCCGCATATCCAAACTTCCTTGATTGGTGGTATATAACTGATGTAAACATTAGAAAGTGCATAGGTCTCTAAAGGTTCATGAGCAATGCCGTGAAGTGATAGCTAGAACTAATAGGGTGTTGGGTGCATTTATAGAATGATTGAATATAAGACAAAGCATAATATTTTGTCCTTGTACAAGACCTTGGTTGGGCCTTAGTTGCAATACTGTGTCCAGCTCGGTCTCCTCACATGGTGGGTGATATTGAGGCTTTGGAAAGGGTGCAGAGGAGGGCCAATAGCCTCATTCTCAGCTTAAAGCACCTTCGTCATCAAGATAGGTTAAAGGAGCTGGGACTCTACACTTTAGAGAAGCATAGACTTAGAGGTGATCTGATCGAGGTTTATAAGATGATGAATGGAATAGATTGTGTTTGAGTTGACAATGAAATGATATTGGCCAGTAATTTTTCGGATCATTAAGTAAGTATTTTTCTGGATTAAAGGCCCATTCAAGGAACTGTTCAGCTGTGGCATCACTGTCGTCATATCCCCAGGATATTAAAGGAGGGCTATGATTTGGTAAAACTAGCATGGGCCAAATAACATTTGGCAGCTTATAAACATTAGTAGTCGTAAGGTCGGCGACTCTCAAAAATTCTGCTCTCCAATGTAATAAACAGAGGCACAGGAGAGATAGAGAAAGAGAGAGAGAGAGCTAGAGCCAGCTAAAGGGTAAAGTGCCAGAGGCAGCAAAGGAGAGAATTTGATTTACTCAATTACCAACCATTAAACATAGATGGTGAGTTTGCTTCATGGTTGGGTGAGAGTGATAATTTGTGCATTTTATGATAAGAGCATAAGAACATAAGAAACAGGAGCTGGAGTAGGCCAAACGGCCCCTCCAGCCTGCTCTGCCATTCAATAAGATCTTGGCTGATCTTTGGCCTCAACTCCACTTTCCTGCCCAATCCCCATATCCCTTGATTCCCCTTGAATATACTCCATGACTCAGTATCCACAGCCCTCAGGGGTAGAGAATTCCAGAGATTAACAACCCTCTGAGTGAGGAAATTCCTCCTCATCTCAGTCTTAAATGGCCGACCCCTTATCCTATGCCCCCTAGTTCTAGACTCGCCAGCCAGGGGAAACAACCTCTCAGCATCTACTCCATCAAGCACCCTCGGAATCTTATATGTTTCAATGAGATCACCTCTCATTCTTTTAAACTCCAGAATGTATAGGCCCATTCTAATTAATATCTCCTCATAGGACAGCCCTCTTGTCCCAGGAATCAATCTAGTGAACCTTTGTTGCACTGCTTCCAAGGCAAGTATATCCTTCTTTAGATAAGGAGACCAAAACTGTATGCAGTACTCCAGATATGGTCTCACCAAAGCCCTGTACAACTGTAGCAAGACTTCCTTGCTCTTGTACTCCAACCCCCTTGCAATAAAGGCCAACATTCCATTTGCCTTCCTAATTGCTTGCTGTACCTGCATACTAACTTTTTGTGTTTCTCATACGAAGACACCCAGAACACTCTGAACACTAACATTTAATAGTTTCTCACCATTTAAAAAATATTCTGTTTTACTATTCGTCCTACCAAAGTGAATAACCTCACATTTCCCCACATTATACTCCATCTGCCACCTTCTTGCCCACTCACTTAACCTGTCTATATCCCTTTGCAAACTCTTTGTGTCCTCCTCACAGCTTACTTTCCCACCTAGCTTTGTATCATCAGCAAACTTGGATACATTACACTCGGTCCCTTCATCTAAGTCATTAATATAGATTGTAAATAGCTGAGGCCCAAGCACCGATCCTTGCGGCACCCCACTAGTTACAGCCTGCCAACCTGAAAATGACCCATTTATCCATACGCTCTGTTTTCTGTCCGTTAACCAATCCTCTATCCATGCTAATATATTGCTCCCAACCCCATGAACCCCTTATCGTGCGTAGCAACCTTTTATGTGGCACCTTATCAAATGTCTTTTGGAAATCCAAATATACTACATCCACTGGGGTTCCCTTTTATCTACCCTGCTAATTACATCCTCAAAGAACTCTAATAAATTTGTTAAACACGATTTCCCTTTCATAAAGCTATGTTGACTCTGCCTAATCATATGATGATTTTCTAAAGCCCTGTTACTACTTCATTAATAATGGATTCTAGCATTTTCCTGACGACTGATATCAGGCTAACTGGCCTGTAGTTCCCTGTTTTCTCTCTCCCTCCTTTCTTGAATCGCAGAATTATATTTGCTACATTCCAATCTGCTGAGACCATTCTAGAATCTAGGGAATTTTGGAAGATCACAACCAATGAATATACCATCTCTGCAGCCACCTCTTTTAGAACCCTCGGATGTAGCCCATCAGGACCAGGGGATTTGTAGGCTTTTAGTCCCATTAGTTTGTCTAGTACTTTTTCTCTACTGATATTAATTGTTTTAAGTTCCTCACTCTCATTTGCCCCTTGGTTCCCCACTATTTCTGGTATGTTTTTTGTGTCTTCTGCTGTGAAGACAGATTCAAAATATTTGTTTAATGTCTACCTTTTCCTTATTCCCCATTATAATTTCTCCTGCCTCAGCCTCTAAGGGACCAACATTTACTTTTGCTACTCTCTTCCTTTTTACATACTTGTCGAAACTCTTACAATTTGTTTTTATATTTCTTGCTAGTTTACTCACATTCTATTTTCTCCCATTTTATAATTTTTTGGTCATCCTTTGCTGTTTTCTAAAACTCTCCCAATTCTCAGGCTTACTAATATTCTTCGCAACATTATAAGCCTTTTCTTTTAATCTAATACTATCCTTAACTTCTTTAGTTAGCCACGGATGGATTGCTTTTCCCGTGGAGTTTTTATTTCTCAATGGAATGTATATTCTTATTATACATTCTATTATACTGATTTTCCTATTATACATATATTCTTATTATACTGATCTTATTACAAAGCACAGATGCAGCCTTGCCTGAATTCACACCTATGATAGGGGTAATATTTAAACAAATGCAACTATATTCCAGGATGTTTTGTGTAAAATGAACTACAAAAATACTAGACCATGTAATTCCCAACAGTATTACCTCACTGCCATCTAGTGGTGGCTTACTGTTGAATACATTATTCGCCTTGTACAATATTTGTATGATTCTATATTAATTATGTGAGATGTATTGCCTAGTAACACGTTGTGGTATGTGAGCTGGAAGTATTTAGCATCTTCTATGTCACAACTATGCTTTTACCCAAAGGTCCATTGCCATGTGGTAAGTCATAGGAACATTCATATGTTGTCTCAAATGGAAGGAGTGTTCCTGCCATAAAGAAGAAGAACAACAACTTGCATTTATATAGCACCTTTATCGTAGTAAAACATCCTAAGGCGCTTCACAGGTGTGTTATCAAACCAAATTTCACACTGAGCCACATAAGGAGATATTAGGACAGGAGAGGTAGGTTTTAAGGAGCATCTTAAAGGACGAGGGAGAGGTAGAGAGGCGGAGAGGTTTAGGGAGGGAATTCCAGAGCTTAGGGTCCAGGCAGCTGAAGGCACGGCCGCCAATGGTGGAGTGATTAAAATCAGGGATGCACAAGAGGCCAGAATTGGAGGAGCGCAGAGATCTTGGAGGGTTGTAGGGCTGGAGATTACAGAGATAGGGAGGGGCGAGGCCATGGAGGGATTTGAAAACAAGGATGAGAATTTTAAAATTGAGGTCAGCGAGTACAGAGGTGATGGGTGAACGGGACTTGGTGCGGGCAGCAGTGTTTTGGATGAGCTCAAGTTTACAGAGGGTGGAAGATGGGAGGCTGGCCAGGAGAGCATTGGAATAGTCAAGTCTAGAGGTAACAAAGGTATGGATGAGGGTTTCAGCAGCAGATGAGCTGAGGCAGGGGCGGAGTGGGGCAATGTTACGGATGTGAATGGTGGTGTTGGTGATGGAGCCGATATGGGGTTGGAAGCTCATCTCAGGGTCAAATAGGATGCTAAGTTTGTGAATGATTTGGTTCAGCCTCAGACAGTGGCCAGGGAGAGGGATGGAGTCGGTGGTTAGGGAATGGAGTCTGTAGCAGGGACTGAAGACAACGGCTTCAGTCTTCCCAATATTTAGTTGAGGAAATTTTTGCTCATCCAGTACTGGATGTCGGACAAGCAGTGTGACAAATCAGAGACAGTGGAGGGTTCGAGGGAGCTGGCTGTGAGGTCAAGCTGGGTGTCGTCAGCGTACACGTGGAAACTAACGTTGTGATTTTGGATGATGTCGCCAAGTGTCAGTATGTAGACGAGAAATAAGAGGGGGCCAAGGATAGATCCTTGCGCGACTCCAGAGGTAATGGTGCGGGAGTGGGAAGATAAGCCATTGCAGGTGATTCTCTGGCTACGACTGGATAGGAATCGAACCAGGCGAGCGCAGTCCCACCCAGCTGGATGACGGAGGAGAGGCCGTGGAGGAGGGTGGTATGATCAACCGTGTCAAAGACTGCAGACAGGTCGAGAAGGATGAGGAGGGACAGTTTACCACAGTCACAGTCACATTGGATGTCATTTGTGACTTTGATAAGAGCCATTTCAGTTCTGTGGCAGGGCGGAAATCTGATTGGAGGGTTTCCACCCCTGCCACCAAGCTCTTCTTCGCCCACCTCCTGAATGTCCTCCACACCAATTATTTGGAGGACCTGCTGATGTCAATTCAGGGAGTGGAGATTAGGCGGTTTCCCACCAGTGTGGATTCTTTCTTGAAGGTTGTGGACAGCCTTCTACACAAACAGATCAAACAGATGCTTTCAGCATTAGAATGTAAAACAAGTACAACCCCATGTTCAGCCTATGTTCCAGAGATGTGAACGGAGGAGTACAAAGCCAGCAAGTAGTTTGAGGATCCTTAGTGAATGGGTGAGAAAACATGCAGCAGTTACGTGAGTAAATTAAGCCTTTGCCTTCATCTGCCACCAAGATGGGTCTAGCATGCATAGAAAATCTGTGGGCAAAGAGTTAGATTAGATGCCAGGAAGTATATCTTCCTGCACAATCATCACCTCTGGAATAACTAAAGAAACATGTGGTATGTCAGCAGTCATTACAGTTCCTTACCCAAGAGGACATTTCTAATTGTAGAGGGTAAGTTGTTTGTTAACTGTAATTATGAGGAGTTATAGGCGATCAGGATTTCTTGGAGTTTGCCCCATTGCCTTAGGAAGTTGGATAGGAATTTTCCAGTTTTCCCTAAATTGGCCTCAAGTTTTTTCCTCTGATTTTTTGCTTCTCCCGTGAGATTACACGGTCTGTGGCTGGGTCAATTATGTATATGGTTGCACCATTTTCTAGTTGGCCAGGCCTGATGGTCTTATCTTGCCCTTTTCGTAAATTTCCTGAGATATCAGCTCCACCTCATTTATGGTACTGCCAGGCTGTTGACACCTATGGAACAGGAACCTCCAAAGGTCAGGAGGAAGAGGGACAATATTGAGGACAAAAATTAGATTCATAGTATTCTGTTCCATCCAAAAGATATTTTTGAAAAACGTGCTTATTTTTTGTTAAAATTCCACTATCACACTGTTTTCGTCTCCTTCTAATAAGAAAGACTTGCATTCATATAGTGCCCTTCTCAACCTTAGGCGGTCCCAAAGCGCTTTACAGCCAATGAAGTACTTTCGAAGTGTACTCACTGTTGTAATGTAGGAAACGCGGCAGCCAATTTGCACACAGCAAGATCCCACAAACAGTAAGGAGATAATAACCAGATAATAAGCTGCAGTAACAGATGGTGTAGAGCGCCTATCCTCCCATGAGTAGTCTACGAAATGAAGTCAAGTTGCAGGCAGTTTTGAACAGGTAAATGGTGTCCTCCAGTCAGCCCACTTTGAAAATAGTCTAATAACAAGAGTGCCAATCTTAAAAATATTTTTAGAATTGCAATATTATGGATTCTACCAATCAGTCTCAGTAAAAAGAAAACAGAGCAGAATAATTCCAGAAGAGAACATACAAGGGAACCAGAGAGGGGGGAAGAAAACACAAATAATAGAATAATAAGTATTGTAGAAAACTTGCACATGGGCAAAGGTACCTTGGTTGAGGTAAACGGGTGGAGAACAATCCAATTCATCCACAATCATTTAAAAAGCCACAGACATATCATAGAATCATAGAATGGTTACAGTACAGAAGGAGGCCATTCAGCCGATTGAGCCCATGCTGGCTCTTTGTAAGAGCATTCTAGTTAGTCCCATTCCCCCGCTCTTTCCTCGTAGAACTGCAAACTTTTTCCCATCAAGTATTTATCCAATTCCTATTTGAAAGCCACGATTGATTCTGCTTCCACCACCCTTTCAGGCAGCGCATTCCAGATCATAACTACTCGTTACGTAAAATGTTTTCCCTCATGTCACCTCAGGTCCTTTTGCCAATCATCTTAAATCTGGTTCTCGACCCTTCCACCAAGGGGAACAGTTTCTCTTTATTTACTTTATCTAAACCCTTCATGATTTCTTCTATCAAATCTCCTCTCAATCTTCTCTACTCGAAGGAGAACACCCCCAGCTTCTTCAGTCTATCCAAGTAACTGAAGTCCCTCATCCCTGGAAACATTCTAGTAAATCTTTTCTGCACCCTCGCTAAGGCCTTCACATCCCTCCGAAAGTGCGGTGCCCAGAATTGAACACAATACTCCAGTTGTGGCCGAGCCAGTGTTTTATAAAGGTTCAAAATAACTTCCTTGCTTTTGTACTCTATGCCTCTATTCATAAAGTCTAGGATCCCGTATGCTTTTTTAACTGCTTTCTCAACCTGTCCTGCCACCTTCAAAGATTTGTGCCAGTACAGCTACAACACTGGCATGTACCCGACAATGTGGAAAATTGCCCAGGTATGTCCTGTCCACAAAAAGCAGGACAAATCCAATCCGGCCAATTACGGCCCCATCAGTCTACTCCCAATCATCAGCAAAGTGATGGAAGGTGTCGTTGACAGTGCTATCAAGCGGCACTTACTCACCAATAACCTGCTCACCGATGCTCAGTTTGGGTTCCACCAGGACCACTCGGCTCCAGACCTCATTACAGCCTTGGTCCAAACATGGACAAAAGAGCTGAATTCCAGAGGTGAGGTGAGAGTGACTGCCATTGACATCAAGGCAGCATTTGACCGAGTGTGGCACCAAGGAGCCCTAAAATCATAGAATCATAGAAGTTTACAACATGGAAACAGGCCCTTCGGCCCAACATGTCCATGTCGCCCAGTTTATACCACTAAGCTAGTCCCAATTGCCTGCACTTGGCCCATATCCCTCTATACCCATCTTACCCATGTAACTGTCCAAATGCTTTTTAAAAGACAAAATTGTACCCGCCTCTACTTCTGCCTCTGGCAGCTCGTTCCAGACACTCACCACCCTTTGAGTGAAAAAATTGCCCCTCTGGACCCTTTTGTATCTCTCCCCTCTCACCTTAAATCTATGCCCCCTCGTTATAGACTCCCCTACCTTTGGGAAAAGATTTTGACTATCTACCTTATCTATGCCCCTCATTATTTTATAGACTTCTATAAGATCACCCCTAAACCTCCTACTCTCCAGGGAAAAAAGTCCCAGTCTATCCAACCTCTCCCAAAAAGTCAAACCATCAAGTCCCGGTAGCATCCTAGTAAATCTTTTCTGCACTCTTTCTAGTTTAATAATATCCTTTCTATAATAGGGTGACCAGAACTGTACACAGTATTCCAAGTGTGGCCTAACTAATGTCTTGTACAACTTCAACAAGACATCCCAACTCCTGTATTCAATGTTCTGACCAATGAAACCAAGCATGCTTAATGCCTTCTTCACCACCCTATCTACCTGTGACTCCACTTTCAAGGAGCTATGAACCTGTACTCCTAGATCTCTTTGTTCTATAACTCTCCCCAATGCCCTACCATTAACAGAGTAGGTCCTGGCCCGATTCGATCTACCAAAATGCATCACCTCACATTCATCCAAATTAAACTCCATCTGCCATTCATCGGCCCACTGGCCCAATTTATCAAGATCCCGTTGCAATCCTAGATAACCTTCTTCACTGTCCACAATGCCACCAATCTTGGTGTCATCTGCAAACTTACTAACCATGCCTCCTAAATTCTCATCCAAATCATTAATATAAATAACAAATAGCAGCGGACCCAGCACCGATCCCTGAGGCACACCGCTGGTCACAGGCCTCCAGTTTGAAAAACAACCCTCTACAACCACCCTCTGTCTTCTGTCGTCAATCCAATTTTGTATCCAATTGGCTACCTCACCTTGGATCCGTGAGATTTAACCTTATGTAACAACCTACCATGCGATACCTTGTCAAAGGCTTTGCTAAAGTCCATGTAGACCACGTCTACTGCACAGCCCTCATCTATCTTCTTGGTTACCCCTTCAAAAAACACAATCAAATTTGTGAGACAAAACCATGCTGACTGTTCCTAATCAGTCCCTGCCTCTCCAAATGCCTGTAGATCCTGTCTCTCAGAATACCCTCTAACAACTTACCCACTACAGATGTCAGGCTCACCGGTCTGTAGTTCCCAGGTTTTTCCCTGCTGCCCTTCTTAAACAAAGGCACAACATTTGCTACCCTCCAATCTTCAGGCACCTCACCTGTAGCTGTCGATGATTCAAATATCTCTGCTAGGGGACCCGCAATTTCCTCCCTAACCTCCCATAACGTCCTGGGATACATTTCATCAAGTCCCGGAGATTTATCTACCTTGATGCGCGTTAAGACTTCCAGCACCTCCCTCTCTGTAATATGTACACTCCTCAAGACATCACTATTTATTTCCCCAAGTTCCCTAACATCCATGCCTTTCTCAACCGTAAATACCGATGTGAAATATTCATTCAGGATCTCACCCATCTCTTGTGGTTCCGCACATAGATGACCTTGTTGATCCTTAAGAGGCCCTACTCTCTCCCTAGTTACTCTTTTGCCCTTTATGTATTTGTAGAAGCTCTTTGGATTCTCCTTTGCCTTATCTGCCAAAGCAATCTCATGTCCCCTTTTTGCCCTCTTGATTTCTCTCTTAACTCTACTCTGGCAATCTCTATACTCTTCAAAGGATCCACTTGATCCCAGCTGCCTATGCATGTCATATGCCTCCTTCTTCTTTTTGACTAGGGCCACAATCTCCCGAGTCATCCCAGGTTCCCTACTTCTACCAGCCTTGCCCTTCACTTTATAAGGAATGTGCTTACCCTGAACCCTGGTTAACACACTTTTGAAAGCCTCCCACTTACCAGACGTCCCTTTGCCTGCCAACAGACTCTCCCAATCAACTTCTGAAAGTTCCTGTCTAATACCATCAAAATTGGCCTTTCCCCAATTTAGAATTTTAACTTTTGGGCCAGACCTATCATTCTCCATAGCTATCTTAAAACTAATGGAATTATGATCACTGGTCCCAAAGTGATCGCTCACTAACACTTCTGTCACCTGCCCTTCCTTATTTCCCAAGAGGAGGTCAAGTTTTGCCCCCTCTCTAGTCGGGCCATCCACATACTGAATGAGAAATTCCTCCTGAATACACTCAACAAATTTCTCTCCATCCAAGCCCCTAATGCTATGGCTGTCCCAGTCAATGTTCGGAAAGTTAAAGTCCCCTACTATTACCACCCTATTTTTCTTGCAGCTGTCTGTAATCTCCTTACATATTTGCTCCTCAATTTCCCGTTGACTATTTGGGGGTCTGTAGTACAATCCTATCAAAGTGATCTCTCCCTTCTTATTTTTCAGTTCTACCCATATAGACTCAGTGGGCGAACCCTCGGATATATCCCCTCTCACTACTGCCGTGATGTTCTCCCTAATCAAGAACGCAACTCCCCCTCCTCTCTTACCTCCTGCTCTATCTTTCCTATAGCATCTAGTAAAATTGAAATCAATGGGAATCAGGGGGAAAACTCTCCGGTGGCTGGAGTCATACCTAGCACAAAGGAAGATGGTAGTGGTTGTTGGAGGCCAATCATCTCAGCCTTAGGACATTGCTGCAGGAGTTCCTCAAGGCAGTGTCCTAGGCCCAACCATCTTCAGCTGCTTCATCAATGACCTTCCCTCCAATATAAGGTCAGAAATGGGGATGTTCGCTGATGATTGCACAGTGTTCAGTTCCATTCGCAACCCTCAGATAATGAAGCAGTCCGAGCCTGCATGCAGCAAGACCTGGACAGCATCCAGGCTTGGGCTCATAAGTGGCAAGTAACATTCGCGCCTGATAAGTGCCAGGCAATGACCATCTCCAACAAGAGAGAGTCTAACCACCTCCCCTTGATATTCAACAGCATTACCATCGCCGAATCCCCCACCATCAACATCCTGGGGGTCACCATTGACCAGAAACTTAACTGGACCAGCCATATAAATACTGTGGCTACGAGAGCAGGTCAGAGGCTGGGTATTCTGCGGTGAGTGACTCACCTCCTGACTCCCCAAAGCCTTTCCACCATCTACAAGGCACAAGTCAGGAGTGTGATGGAATACTCTCCACTTGCTTGGATGAGTGCAGCTCCAACAACACTCAAGAAGCTCAACACCATCCAGGACAAAGCAGCCCGCTTGATTGGCACCCCATCCACCACCCTAAACATTCACTCCCTCCACCACCGGCACACAGTGGCTGCAGTGTGTACCATCCACAGGATGCACTGCAGCAACTCGCCAAGGCTTCTTCGACAGCACCTCCCAAACCTGCGACCTCTACCACCTAGAAGGACAAGGGCAGCAGGCACATGGGAACACCACCACCTGCACGTTCCCCTCCAAGTCACACACCATCCCGACTTGGAAATATATCGCCGTTCCTTCATCGTCGCTGGGTCAAAATCCTGGAACTCCCTTCCTAACAGCACTGTGGGAGAACCTTCACCACATGGACTGCAGCGGTTCAAGAAGGCGGCTCACCACCACCTTCTCGAGGGCAATTAGGGATGGGCAATAAATGCCGGCCTCGCCAGCGAAGCCCACATCCCATGAACGAATAAAAAAAACATATACCCCCAGGTCTCTCTGTTCCTGCATCTCCTTTAGAATTGTACCATTTAGTTTATGTTGCCTTACCTCGTTCTTCCTGCCAAAATGTATCACCTCGCACTTCTCCGCGTTAAATTTCACGTGCCACATGTCCGCCCATTCCACCAGCCTGTCTATATCCTCTTGAAGTCTATTACTATCCTCCTCACTGTTTACTACACTTCCAAGTTTTGTGTTATCTGCAAATTTTGAAATTGTGCCCTGTACACTCAAGTCCAAGTCATTAATATATATTAAAAAAAGCAGTGATCCTAGTACTGCCCCCTAGGGAACACCACTCTATACCTTCCTCTAGTCTGAAAAACAACCGTTCACCACTACTCTCTGTTCCCTGCCACTTAGCCAATTTTGTTTCCATGCCACCACTGTCCCTTTTATTCCATGGGCTTCAACTTTGCTGACAAGCCTATTATGTGGCACTTTATTATTGTGTATATGGCCTTTTGAAAGTCCATATACACAACATCAACCGCATTGCCCTCATCAACTTTCTTTGCTACCTCATCAAAAAAACTCATTCAAGTTAGTTAAACATGATTTGCCTTTAACAAATCCGTGCTGGCTTCCCTTTATTAATCCATACTTGTCCAAGTGACTATTAATTTTGTCCAGGATTATGGTGGAGGTTAAACTGACTGGCCTGTAGTGACAGGGATTATCCTTACACCCATTTTTGAATAAGGGTATAACATTTGCAATTCTCCAGTCCTCTGGCAGCACCCGGGTATTTAAGGATTGTCACTCTTTTCCAGGATTATTAATTGCAACAAGAATATCAATTAATGTTGTCTTGTGGTTACAAGTAACCTCAACCAAATTTGTCCGGCGACTCTATTTGAGTGAGGGACACAGATTCAAGATGGCGGATGTGAATAGGGTCTATTGAAAGCCGGGACCCGGATGCGATAAGCGCTCGGTCCGGTTATTACCAGCGGTCTCGGGCCGGGCCGGGCTGGGGCAGTTACTGGGCCCCCGGGGAATAATGATGTGCGGAGGCCGGGGAGGAGAGTGAAGGCCGGGCTGTGAGGTGGAGGCGGGGCCCGGGGGGCAGCGCCTTGCCCCGGGGTGCGGGAGTTTCTATGGTGAGGCCGCGAGTGTGCGAGTTGCTGCCTCCCCCCCGGTGATGGACGAGTGGAAGCCGAACCCGCGGGCCAAACCCTTCGTCCCGCGGCGGCAACGGAGCTGGTTCATCGCCTGGAAGTACAGGTTCACGGGGCAGCGGTCAGTGCGGAGGCTGTGCCAGGTGAGGAGGCCGCGGGTTTGGGGGCTGCGGTGATCGGGCTGCGGACAGGACTTCCGACCGGTGGAACAGCCAGTGGGGGGTGGGCAAGGGTGGGGGGTGGGGGGGAGTTGTGGGCGCCCGGGGTGGGGGGGGGGGAGTTGTAGAGAAGGGGAGGTGGGTGCCCGGGGTGGGGGGGGTTGTGGGCAGGGGGAGGTGGGTGCCTGGGGTGGGGGGGGGGTTGTGGGCAGGGGGAGGTGGGTGCCTGGGGTGGGGAAGAGTTGTAGGCAGGGGGAGGTGGGTGCCCGGGGTGGGAGTTGTAGGCAGGGGGAGGTGGGTGCCCGGGGTGGGGGCGGGGTTGTGGGCAGGGGGAGGTGGGTGCCCGGGGTGGGGGAGTTGTAGGCAGGGGGAGGTGGGTGCCCGGGGTGGGGGGGAGTTGTAGGCAGGGGGAGGTGGGTGCCCGGGGTGGGGAGGGGTTGTGGGCAGGGGGAGGTGGGTGCCCGGGGTGGGGGAGTTGTAGGCAGGGGGAGGTGGGTGCCTGGGGTGGGGGGAGTTGTAGGCAGGGGGAGGTGGGTGCCTGGGGTGGGGGGAGTTGTAGGCAGGGGGAGGTGGGTGCCCGGGGTGGGGGCGGGGTTGTGGGCAGGGGGAGGTGGGTGCCCGGGGTAGGGGGGGGGGGGGGAGAGTTGTAGGCAGGGGGAGGTGGGTGCCCGGGGTGGTGGTGGGGGGAGTTGTAGGCAAGGGGAGGTGGGCGGCCGGGGTGGGAGGGGGTTGTGGGCAGGGGGAGGTGGGCGGCCGGGGTGGGAGGGGGTTGTGGGCAGGGGGAGGTGGGTGCCCGGGGTGGGGGGGGGTTATGGGCAGGGGGAGGTGGGTGCCCGGGGTGGGGGGGGGGTTATGGGCAGGGGGAGGTGGGTGCCCGGGGTGGGGGGGGGTTGTGGGCAGGGGGAGGTGGGTGCCCTGGGGGGGGGGGGTTGAGGGCAGGGGGAGGTGGGCGCCCAAGGTGGGGGTGGGCAGGGGGAGGTGGAGGTGGATGCCTGGGGGGTGTGGGCAGGAGGAGTTGGGTGCCTGGGGGGGGGGGTGTGGGCAGGAGGTGAGTGCTGAGGGTGGGTGTGGGCAGGAGGAGTTGGGTGCCTGGGTGGGGGGGGGGGTTGTGGGCAGGGGGAGGTGGGTGCCTGGGGTGGGGGGGGGGTTGTGGGCAGGGGGAGGTGGGTGCCCTGGGGGGGGGGGGGGTTGAGGGCAGGGGGAGGTGGGTGCCCAAGGTGGGGGTGGGCAGGGGGAGGGGGAGGTGGAGGTGGATGCCTGGGGGGGTGTGGGCAGGAGGAGTTGGGTGCCCGGGGTGGGGGGGGTTGTGGGCAGGGGGAGGTGGGTGGCCGGGGTGGGAGGGGGTTGTGGGCAGGGGGAGGTGGGTGCCTGGGTGGGGGGGTGGGCAGGAGGTGAGTGCTGAGGGTGGGTGTGGGCAGGGGGAGGTGGGTGCCCAGGGGGGGTTGTGTGCAGGGGGAGGTGGGTGCCTGGGGGGGTGTGGGCAGGAGGAGGTGGGGAGGTGGCAGAACACTCAGATTTCGTGCTGAGTTGTGCTACTCATAATGCAGTTCCAGGTTTCTGCTGTGTAAGTTGTTTAATGACGAGCTATTGCGGGGGGGGTGGTGGTGTGGGATGGGAGAGGAGAGGAGAGGAGAGGAAAGGGAAGCAAGTTCTCTTTTTGGGGTTAGGTTGGCACCATGTTGACATCCCTGATGCTAGAAGACTGGAAGACTGGCACATGAGTCACCCTTGATAATTGACTCTAATCTGATACCTGAATTAGGTATGTTAGTGGTACTCCAGGTTACTGTTGATGACTGGTTTATTAATAGAACCGGGACGGGTAGATCTGTAACTGGAGGCTAGGATTTTTCCCACTTAGCTTTAGATAACTGTAAGAAAGCGCCCTAAGGGGTATACTGGTCTTAGCTGCACAAGCAGCAGGAAGCTTATTAATACTCTCCATGGCTGAGGTGGAAGGTTTTAGCTGATTTACCTCCTATAGTATCACTGTGCATTCTTACCAACCTGCACCTAAGCTCTTTGGATTTAAATGACAAGAGGGAGTTTGCAATCCATATCAGGCAGACCTAAACTCTACTAGTGTAGATTTCTCAGTAATGTGGTTTGCAGACTGGTAAGTGTAGTATTGGATGTTTAACATGTGCAGAAGCCCTGCTGACTCTTTTTAAAAAAAAGTTGTCACTTGTGCAAGGCCCAGAAGAGCTGCCTGAGCATGTGGAACTCCACCCCAGCAAGAATCAGCTCCTTCAGGGGCAGAGGGGAAAAAAAATTTTCTAATTTTTAAACTGAGGAATTGTGTGTCTATCTCAATTTGTAGGAATCTCATTTAAAGAGGCAGCTATTCCAGTTGACAGTTGAACTTGATGGAGGATGATGCAGTGGTATCCTGTGTTGCCAGTCTTGCCTGCTAGGATAGTAAGACAGTACATTTTGCATTGTGGCAAAGTGACTTTGGCATTACAGTGACACAGCAGTAAAACTGCAACTGAACTGGCTTCAATTTGGGATTTTGTGTTGAAATTGGAACCATCTAAATAAAAGTCTCCGGTTCATCTCTGCAATATTACTGAAATTGGTACAAGCCCGTTTCTTTTAAATTTAAAAAGCTCCAAATGTTCCACTGGACTTTCCTATAACTCTTAATGTTAGAGTTGATGGGACAGTCAGTGCTACCCCCTTTCTTTTCCCCTCGTCTCTGTCCACAAGTTTGAGGTCTGGTCACTGCTTAATTCCACTTCCGCATCACTGCCTATCTCCACCTCTACCTCAGCACCCCTGCTGCTAAAACCATGTCCAGGTTTTTGCAGCCTTCAAACTTGATTGCTCCAACAATCTCCTTTCTGGGCTTCCAATATTCACCCTCCATAAATTTCCAACTAATCCACCATCCTTCTGTGCACCAAATCCTCTCTCCTATCAACACCTTCCTTGCTAACGTAACCTGTCCACCCAATGCATCTGTTAAAATCCTTGTACTTATCTTTAAATCCCTCGATGACCTTTTACATCTCTACTTCTGCAACCTCTTTTAGCCATATATCCCTTTCTGTACCCTTTAGTCTTTCAACTCTGACCTTCTGTTTCTTTTCCTTCCCCATGCCACCATCTTTGTCCCACCATTGGTGGCAGAGCTTTCAGTTAGCTTGACTCAATGCCTTCAACTCTAGTGTCGTCCTTTTAACAATCTTTTCAACATAGCCTTCAGTCACCTCTCTTCCTCAGCTCACATCTGTTTCTCTTACTATTTCTCTGTAAAGCGCCTTCGGGTGCCTTTATAAATAAAGGTGCTATATAAATGCAAATTGTTGTAAGTAACTAAACTGCACTAGTAACTAGAATGATTCTCATTTTCTGTATTATTGATCCTGAAGCCTTTAACTTTTCAGTATGCACGAAATCTAAATCAATACACCTCTGTTCTGTGGGAATCAATTGAAGAAATCCTGAAATTCTATGTGTGCTTCAGCACACGGTAATTTAATTTCAGTCTTTTTTTCAAATTTCAGATACCTTCAGTTACCTGCAGTAATATAACAAGGGGGTGGGGGGAGAGGGTACTGCTTTTGTTGGCCAGGGGCTGCAGAAGGTAACCTGAGACGTAACCGGTGGCCTCCGGTCAACACTTTAATGGTGAGCGGAGAGGCACTGGCAGGACCAAAGCAATCTTTATTTTCTGTATCTGCTGGCTCTGAAAGCTGTCTGTAGTAGAAGTAAGCACAGCACTGAATTCAATCATTGGACTTGTTTTAAAGGTAAACAAGATATTGCAATTACCATTGCTCTCTCTCACCCTGGTCGTTCCCCCTGGTATGGCCCTCATCTCCACTCCCTTAAGTCCAAGGGATGCAGACTTGAACGTTTATGGAGGACAACTGGTTTAGCCATTCGTCGTCGGATCTGGCTGGACCACATAACGCACTATCAGGTCCTGCTCTCTGTTAAAACTGCACACTATTCCAGGATCATCCTGGAATGCAAAAATAACACCCGGCTTCTCTTCTGTACTACAAACCGTTTTCATAAATCCCTCTCCCCTGTCCTCTCCACCCTTACCTCCAACGAAAAGTGCCAGGAGCTCATGGACTTCTTTGTCACTAAGATTGAGACCATCCATTCAGCTGCCTCTGCTGCTTCCCTCCCTTTCCCTAGCCCACCAAGCCAAACTTCTCCTAAGGTTCCCCCTTGCCCTAGCCCTGAACTCTCACCTTTCTCTAGTTTCTCTCCTATCGCCCCCTCATGTCCTCTCTGAGCTCATCTTGACCATGAGAACCACCTCCTGCTCCCTCGACCCTATTCCCACCAAACTGCTGACCACCCAACTTCCTATCCTGATAGCTGATATTGTTAACAGTTCCCTCTCCTCAGTCACTGCCCCCCTCCCCTTCAAATCTGCTGTCATCGCCCCCTCAAAAAACCACCCTTAACCCCTATGGCCTTGCAAATTACCACCCCCATCTCCAACCTCCCTTTCCACTCCCAAATCCTTGAACATGTTGTCGCCTCCCAAATCTGTGCCCATCTTTCCTGCAACTCCATGTTTGAATCCCTCCAATCAGGTTTCCGCCCCTGCCACAGTACTGAAATGGCTCTTATCAAAGTCACAAATGACATCCTATGTGACTGTGACTGTGGTAAACTGTCCCTTCTCGACCTGTCTGCAGCCTTTGATAGGGTTGACCACACCACCCTCCTCCAACACCTCTCCTATGTCGTCCTGTTGGGTAGGACTGCACTCGCCTG
This sequence comes from Heptranchias perlo, assembly GCF_035084215.1. NCBI lineage: Eukaryota > Metazoa > Chordata > Chondrichthyes > Hexanchiformes > Hexanchidae > Heptranchias > Heptranchias perlo. Next base: position 35,867,173 of record NC_090333.1, on the reverse strand, counting down.
GTTCCATTCTTATCTATCCAGTCACCTGCAATGGCTTCTATTCCCACTCCCCCGTCGTTATCTCCGGAGTCTCCCAAGGACCTATCCTTGGCCCCCTCTTATTTCTCATCTACTTGCTGCCCCTTGGCGACATCATCCGAAAACACAACGTCAAGTTCCACGTGTACGCTGACGACGCCCAACTCTACCTCACCACTACCTCCCTCGACCCTTCCACTGTCTGATTTGTCACGCTGCTTGTCCGTCATCCAGTACTGGATGAGCAAAAATTACCTCCAACTAAATATTGGGAAGACCGAAGCCATTGTCTTCAGTCCCTGCCACAAACTCCGTTCCCTAGCCACTGACTCCATCCCTCTCCCTGGCCATTGTCTGAGGCCGAACCAGACCGTTCGCAACCTTGTTGACCCTGAGATGAGCTTCCTGCTCCATCACCAAGACTACCTACTTCCACCTCTGTAGCATTGCCCATCTCTGCCCCTGCCTCAGCTCATCTGCTGCTGAACCCTCATCCATACCTTTGTTACCTCTAGACTTGACTATTCCAATGCTTTCCTGGCTGGCCTCCCGTCTTCCACCCTCCATAAACTTGAGCTCATCCAAAACTCTGCTGGCTGTATCCTAACTCGCACCAAGTCCTGTTCACCCATCACCCCTGTGTTCGCGGACTTACATTAGCTCCTGGTCCGGGAACGCCTTGATTTTAAAATTCTCATCTTTGTTTCAAATCCCTCTATGGCCTCGCCCCTCCCTATCTCTGTAACCTCCTCCAGTCCTACAACCCTTCGAAATCTCCGCGCTCCACCAATTCTTGCCTCTTGCACAGCCCCGATTTTAATCGCTCCACCATTGGTGACTGTGCCCTCAGCTGCTTAGCCCCCTAAGCCCTGGAATTTCCTTCCTAAACCTCTTTACCCCTCCTTCTCCTTTTTAAGATGCTCCTTAAAACTTACGTCTTTTGGTCACCTGCCCTAACATCTTATGTGGTTCAGTGTGAAACTTTGCTTGAAAATCGTTCCTATGACTCGCTTTAGGAGGTTTTACTACGTTAAGGGTGCAACATAAATGCAAGTTGTTGTTGTTGTTACACAAGCTAACTTGATCTGTTGTAAAACACGGGTATAGTCTTGATGTTCTGCTGTCTCCTAAGACCTATTTACTGTAGGGGCATTTAAAATAATCTGTCTTTTGATTTATTTAATTGCCTTTTAAAACTCATGGAATACTTTTTGTTTTAGCTGCACATTGTCAATTATTCTTGTAACTAAAATCTCACCCACTGAACTGTTTAGGACACAGTTTAGGTCATTTTTTTTCCCTTTCTGATTCTGAACACTAGATTGAACAAGGATTTTCTGTTTTCCAGACTGCTGCACTGCTGTTTTTACTTGTGACCGTGATTGTCAACATCAAACTTATTTTAGATACAAGAAGAGCAGCAAATGAGGAGGAATTAGTGCAAGATTATGGTAAGCATCTGTGAAGCACCTTGGGATGTTTTTCTACGTTAAAGGTGCTACTTATATAACTACAAGTTGTTGAGTGTGTGTGTGTGTGTGTGTGTGTGTTCTCGTTCAGTTCTCTCGTCTGTATTGAAGTTAAAGGGTAACTTTCCTAATGATGAGAGAGGGATCACTAGTGTTTTTTGGCTCCTAATGTAACAATACATGTTGGAAGGTAGTGATTTACACTGAAAATGTGCTTGATCTTTCAACCAAACTGAAAAGCATTTTTCTTCAGTACAGCAGGTCAGTGTAGCCTTTTCTTCATCAGTTCTTCATCTTTTTTCCAACATAGGCAACATTAAATAAACCTTAATGTTAGGGAATGATTTAAAAAGTGACCCTTTGATCAATGGGTTTATAACTGTTTTTGAGAATGCGGCTTTAAATAGTTGCCATGTTTTATGTTATTTGTAACTTCATTAGGAGTGAGTTATGCTTACCTCACTGATACTTATCCAACTACATGGCTGGTCATGCCACCTTTTTAAAATTTAAGTGTGTGTGCAATTTTTATAAGTTTAAGAGAATTAGTAGAAGCTGCTTTGAGATGTTATCATTGTGGGTTCACAACACTGGAAATCCCATTTTTCAATAAAGATTACTGTGTTAAAACATACTGCTAGCTTACATTTCATTGATTCCATTAGTGTATTAATATAAAACATTTTGAATTGTGCACATGTAGTTTAATTACAAGATATTTAATAAGTTACTATTTTTCTGAACTCTTAACCATATATCATACCAGCATAATAAAGAATGAATTCAATTAATACATTTGAAATGGTTTTAGTTCTTTGTACGTAAGCCCAGATCTTACACACTCATTCCCATTTTCTCTAAATTGTATCTTGTCCAACATGAACCTTTTAGACAGAAAAGATGAGAAGCAAAAGGCTTTCTCGGAGACTGTAGAATGAGCAGTACCTATGCCATTAGCACTAGTGGGAATTATACCCAGCTATAAATAGACTATATTTTAACTCACTTCTGGACCCCAAAAACTGCCACAGACGTTCCTGCCAAAATCTTGTTGGAACAATGTTGATAAATGGTTTCAATCTTGTACCAGCAAGCTATGTTCTACTATCCTCTGCTTCCTCCCCTTTCCAAGAACCCCAAGTTTTCCGTAAATAACGGATACCATGGCGTGATTACAAGGCAGCATCTTGTGCAATTCAGATGCTGTTGTAGACCATAAATTTTAATGATTTACAAACATCACCTGAATGCAGTTTAGATTGGTTAATTACAGACTTGAAATCATTGCCATACCTCAGCCTGTTTTGGGTTGGAATAGTGCCAGTGCTAGGTGTCATGGTGGCTACTTCATCCAGTTAATATGTGATGGTATCTGCAATGAAGGATTAATGATTGTGCTGCAAGCAATACAAGTTTGAGTGATCATCTTCAATTGAATAGCAGGAAGTAAGGCCATTTGTTTTGACAGTAGTAAACCTGCAGTAATACAATCTTGGAGTTCAAATTACGTGCTAGAGCTTTTTTCTTGCAGTTTGACCCTCTTAATTTCTCTAGGGGGTACAGTAGTACAGTGGTTATGTTACTGGCCTATTAATTCAGAGAACATGAGTTCAAAACCCTCTGGCAGTTTGAGAATTTGAAATCATCCTTTTTTAAAAAAAATCTGGAAATAAAAAGCTGGTATCAGTAAAAGTGACCGTGAAGCTGTCGGATTTTTGTAAAAACAAAACTAGTTTACTAATGTCCTTTTAGGGAAGGAAAGCTGCCATCCTTAAGCAGTCTAGTCTGTCACTCCAGTCTCACACCAACGTTGTTGACTCTCAACTGCCCTCTGACGTGGCCTAGCAAGCCACTCAGTTGTATCAAACTGCTACCAAGAAGGCCCACCACCACCTTCTCAGGGCAATTAGGGATGAGCAATAAATGACGGCCTTGCTAGCGATGTCCACATCCCAAGAATGAATATTGCATGACTGTCTCCTGACCCGTCCAAGTAGCTGTACTGTACAACTCAATTCTACTAATTTGCTTATTTATAGGTATGATTTGATTTAATGGACTTATTGTATTTTTATGGTAGATAATGCCATGCCTAATATGGAAACTGCTCGCAGGCCATCACATGGCCGAAAAGTCCTGGACATTGAAGTGTACTCCAGCAGGTCAAAAGTCTATGTTGCTGTTGATGGAACCACAGTAAGTCCCCTTTCACTGCTTTATTTAATCTTATCAGTACATTCCACCACACTCCAATATTGTTCCTAACACTGACTTACTGTACACAAAAGATAAGGTACGGAGAGATATAAGTAGTGTTTTGTCAGCAGAAGATATCGTCAAACTAATAGTAAACCAGTATAAGAGGAGTATTTAAATTCATAGTTTGTTTGTGCTCTGAGTCTGTTTGTTGAGTACTATGAGATGTCTCTTCTTATTTTGCACTGTAGGAAAGAAATATGAGCACTGCCTGTCCTCTGCCCAATGTTTTATTGTAATGTTCTCGAGTTAAGCTTCTTTCTATAAGGGTGGAAGGGAGAATTCTGCACGTGTCTGTGTGTGTGTGGATTTTTCTTCGCATCCAATTTCTTTAAAAAAAAATTTCCCCTCCCTCGTTTCTTGATGTCACTGACTTCTTGCTGGGTTATGGATCCACAGGCACTGGCTGCCCTCCAGCACAGTGACCAAGTAGCCATTATTCATGTGAGCCTTGACATTAAGTGTTGGCAGGCAATTCAACCACAGTGGCATGAAATCCAAGCCATCTTGTCCTCTCCTGACATCTGTAAACAATTTTACAACACCAAGTTATAGTCCAGCAATTTTATTTTAAATTGACAAGCTTTCGGAGGCTTCCTCCTTCGTCAGGTGAACGATGTGAAAATGAAATCCTCGAAATGAAATCGCATTTATAATTCACAGAACAATGCTTGGTGAGTACAGACAGTTTTTTCAACTGCCCGTTGCCAAGGCAATCAGTGTGCAGACAGACAGGTGTTACCTGCAAGTTCTCAGAATATACAAATCACCAAAAAAAACAACAAACAAAAAAAACAGAGATAGAGAGGTAGAAACATAGAAAAGACAGCAACTGACCCGTTATATTAAAAACAGATAACATTTGTTCGCTGGTGGGGTAACGTGTAGCGTGACATGAACCCAAGATCCCGGTTGAGGCCGTCCTCATGGGTGCGGAACTTGGCTATCAATTTCTGCTCGACGATTTTGCGTTGTCGTGTGTCTTGAAGGCCGCCTTGGAGTACGCTTACCCGAAGGTCGGTGGATGAATGTCCATGACTGCTGAAGTGTTCCCCGACTGGGAGGGAACCCTCCTGTTTGGCGATTGTTGCGCGGTGTCCGTTCATCCGTTGTCGCAGCGTCTGCATGGTCTCGCCAATGTACCATGCTCTGGGGCATCCTTTCCTGCAACGTATGAGGTAGACAACGTTGGCCGAGTCACAGGAGTATGAACCATGCACCTGGTGGGTGGTGTCCTCTCGTGTGATGGTGGTATCTGTGTCGATGATCTGGCATGTCTTGCAGAGGTTACCGTGGCAGGGTTGTGTGGTTCATGTCACGCTACACGTTACCCCACCAGCGAACAAATGTTATCTGTTTTTAATATAACGGGTCAGTTGCTGTCTTTTCTATGTTTCTACCTCTCTATCTCTTTTTTTTTGTTTGTTGTTTTTTTTTGGTGATTTGTATATTCTGTGAGACCTGGCAGGTAACACCTGTCTGTCTGCACACTGATTGCCTTGGCAACGGGCAGTTGAAAAAACTGTCTGTAATCACCAAGCATTGTTCTGTGAATTATAAATGCGATTTCATTTCGAGGATTTCATTTTCACATCGTTCACCTGACGAAGGAGGAAGCCTCCGAAAGCTTGTGAATTTAAAATAAAATTGCTGGACTATAACTTGGTGTTGTAAAATTGTTTACAACTGTCAACCCCAGTCCATCACCGGCATCTCCACATCATCTCTCCTGACATCCACATTTACAAGTGTGATCAAGGGCCAGAACCCTGGATGATTTTCCCCTGCCTTCCCCCTTCCTTGAATTATAGCATTAAATTGTAGCATACCTATCACTAGATCAGCTAACTCAGCATAGCAGGGATCAATCCCCAGACCTTCCTGGTCACATGGCTCGGTTACTCATGTAATAACCTTGTTGAACTGTTGAGGGAATGTTGCTTGCTCTGTTCTAAGATGATTTTAAATAGCTATTTCACGTTTGTTCAGCCCCATTGTCGCTGCTAAGCTGACGGATGGGAATTTAGTAACAGTAGTAGTATTTGTACTTATCAAGCTGAGGTAAATCAATATAGGGCAGTGGAACACTTCTGGGTTCCACCAAGTGCTCCCAGGTCAGATAGAGCATAACGGGGACAGAAGAAACCTGCTAGATTGCGCTAACAAAATACACAAGACCCATACTGCACAGCTGTGAATTTTTTCTTGTCCTCCCCAGCTACCCTTTTTGAGCGAAATTGCCAAATTGTAAGCAGTTTTGTGGTGTCAACCCAGCTCCTAGTATGCGGGTTCGTGGTCTATACTCATTTCATAGAATCATAGAAAGGTTACAGCACGGAAGGAGGCCATTTGGCCCATCAAGTCCGCGCCGGCTCTTTGCAAGAGCAATCCAGCTAGTCCCACTCCCCCGCCCTTTCCCCTTAGTCCTGCAAATTTTTTCCTTTCAAGTACTTATCCAGTTCCCTTTTGAAGGTCATGGGTTATGAATCTGCCTCCATAACCCCCTCGGGCAGTGCATTCCAGATCCTAATCACTCACTGTGTAAAAATGTTTTTCCTCATGTCACCTTTGGTTCTTTTGCCAATCACCTTAAATCTATGTCCTCTGGTTCTTGACCCTTCCGCCAATGGGAACAGTTTCTCTCTATCTACTCTGTCTGGACCTTTCTTGATTTTTGAATACCTCTATCAAATCTCCTCACAACCTTCTCTGTTACAAGGAGAACAACCCCAGCTTCTCCATTCTATCCACGTTACTAAAGTCCCTCATCCCTGGTATCATTCTAGTAAATCTCTTCTGCACCCTCTCTTAGAGGCCTTCATATCATTCCTAAAGTGTGGTGCCCAGACCTGGACACAATACTCCAGTTGTGGCTGAACCAGTGTTTTATAAAGGTTCATTGTGACTTCCATACTTTTGTACTCTGTGCCTCTATTTATAAAGCCCAGGCTCCCATATGCTTTTTTAACCGCTTTCCCAACCTGTCCTGCCATCTTCAATGATTTATGCACATAAACCCCCAGATCTGTGTTCCTGTACCCCTTTTAGAGTTGTGCCCTCTAGTTTATATTGCCTCTCCTTGCTCTTCCTACCGAAATGTATCACTTCTCATTTTTCTGCGTTAAATTTCATCTGCCACATGTCCGCCCTTGCCACCAGCCTGTCTATATCCTCTTGAAGTCTATCACTATCCTCCTCACTGTTCACTACCCTTCTGAGTTTTGTGTCATCTGCAAATTTTGAAATTGTGACCTGTATACCCAAGTCCAAGTCATTAATTTATATCAAGAAAAGCAGTGGTCCCAGCACTGACCCCTGGGGAATACCACTGTACACCTGCCTCCAGTCCGAAAAACAACCGTTCCCCACCAACCTGTTTCCTGTCCCTTAGCCAATTCTGTATCCATGTTGCTACTGCCCCCTTTATTCCATGGGCTGCAATCTTGATGATAAGCCTACCATGCGGCACTTTATCAACCGCCTTTTGAAAGTCCATATACACCGCATCAACTGCATTACCCTCATCTACCCTCTCTGTTACTTCATCAACAAACTCTGTCAGTTTAGTTAAACACGATTTGCCTTTAACAAATCCGTGCTGGCTTTCCCTAATCAATCCACACTCATCCAAATGACTGTTAATTCTGTCCCGGATTATCGTTTCTAAAAGTTTCCCCACCATCGAGGTTAAACTGACTGGCCTGTAGTTGCTGGGTTTATCCTTACACCCTTTTTTGAACAAGGGTGTAACATTTGCAGTTCTCCAGCCCTCTGCTACCACTCCCGTTATCTATGGATGTTTGGAAGATTATGGCCAGTACCTCGGCAATTTCCACCCTTACTTCCCTCAGCAACCTAGGATGCATCCCATCTGGACTGGATGACTTATTTACTTTATTTACAGCCAGCCTTTTAAGCACCTCTTCTTCATCAATTTTTAGCCCATCCAGTATCTCAACTATATCTTCCTTTTACTGAGACTCTGGCAGCATCTTCTTCCTTGGTAAAGACAGATGCAAAGTACTCATTTAGTACCTCGGCCATCCCCTCTGCCTCCATGAGTAGATCTCTTTTATGGTCCCTAATTGGTCCCACCGGCACCCACACAAGATTCTAATTGATTTAAGAGAGGAGATATCGCCTTATCAGTCTAGTCTGGAATTGAATACTGCTGGGAGTTAAAACAACTGATCTAACCCATTGTGATGCAGAGTCCCCTTTTAAACTGACTTTAGTGTGGCTAAAATAAATACGAGTACAATAACTGTTATGGGGGAGGGTTGAACAATTGGAGGAGGCAGGTTGGCTGGTGGGTTTTTTGTTTTTCTACCATCTGAAATTCTGCTGTGGAACCAGCATATCATTGCCTACAGGTGGAGCTCCTGTCATCAGTTGCAAATAGCAGCTGAATCACCCCTTTCTTTCCATGCAGTTCACCTGTTTTATTTTTTTGAAAAACTACTAATTAAAGAGTCGTGATGTGTGCTTATTCTGCACTTTTGCTGAAGGAATTGTTTTTTTAAAAATAACCTAATTGCATTTTGTAACATAGGAAATGATTGAAAAAATAGTGCAAATTGCTTCCTTACCGGCAGTCTGTCATAAAGGACACTCTGTTCATCCATGGGTTATTTCAGGTATGAAAACTATTTCAGTTGTGCCCTGACTTGTGAACCTATTCGCCCGGTCACTTGCGGAAACAATTCCACAGCCCATGGACAGTCATGCAGATTTCCCTACACCTTGGCTTGTTGCTTCAATTGATGCACTTTCATTTTTTTTACCATTATAGGTCCTTGAGGATGAAGTCAAAGAGCAGGGTCGAGGAATACATGTTATTGTTTTGAATCAAGCTACGGTAAGTACTCTGGAATAAGGAGACTGTGAAACTTCCTCCACACTTACCCACATTTTGCACCTACTTTCAAACACTATTGAGGTATATATGACATAAGTCAGATCCCACATCATGCTCCTTTGGATACCCCGGGCAATACATATCAGCTAATTGAAGAGAACATTCTTTGCCTTTCACCCTCCACACCAAAGGAAATGCAAATATGAGTAAAGACTTGGAATTTTGTTTTTGTTTTTAGAACAATGCAAATTACAGAACAATATGATGAAAGTGTTTAAAATTATGAAAGGATAGATGGGAGCAGAAAGGTCAGATCGAAACACTGTTTCCAGAAGTTGAGGAGTCAAGAGCGAGGGGCTATAGGTACAAGATTAAGTCTAAGATTTAGAACCGAGGGCAGGAGAAAATTGTGAGGCTGTAGAATTCGCTTCCAGGGTTAGTAGTTGAGGCAGTAACTGTCAATGTTCAAAATTAAATGTTATAGGTTTTGAAGGGGATAAAGGGATACAGGAACAAAGTGGGTAAATTTGATTAGAATTATTTGCTCATGGGAAGGGTAAATGCCGACACGGACTGGTTGATCTGAATGACCTGTTTCCATGTACAGATTCACAGGTAGCTTATGATTACCCATACTCCTTTCAGAGACTATGACAGTAATGTCAGTAGTACTATTTGGCTGTAAAGTACAAAAGTAGAAAGGTAGATTCCAGAAGAGACTTTTATGAAAATAGATCTTTCACTTATGTGGTGCCCTTCACTTCCTCAGACGTCCCCAAAACACTTCACAGTCAATGACTTCCTTTTGAAGTGCCGTCACTGCTACGAAAGGTTCTGGAGTGATGCTTGAACCCACAACCTTCTGATTCAGTGGCAACTGTGCAAATATGAGGTTCTTTGACAACTGCCTTCAGTTTTGATGAGTTGATGTCCTATGAATCGGCCTTTTGTTGTTTTTTAAAACTAGAATTCAGATTTTTTTTCAAAAGTTGAATTAAATTAGCAGCAAATAATCAATACTTTTTCAAATCAAAAATAAAACAGGATGTCTAATCAGGAAAGTATGGGTTTAATCAGCAGACAATTCTGGAAGGAACAAATAAAACTAAGTAAGCAATAAATGCTATGGTCTTTAATGTGCAATGTTAAAATGAGTTGATGGAATCATTAGCTACAACAGAACCTCTCTCTATGAACTTCATTCAGCCATCTGTACAGCTCTACCTCGATGCCACCTGTTGGTTTGGAGAGATGAAAAAGTCCCTTTGCTAAACAGTGAAGGTGACCAAGTGAATGCAGATTGCTGACATTGGTTTTACCTTAATTATGGAATTTGCCTTTTAGGCAAGTGGTGGGGAGGGGATTATCAGTTTAAACCCTATAATTAGAAGGCTTACCTATGAAAAAGACAGAACTTGGTAAAATTACCCTTTGGATTGCTAGGTCAAGGTGCAAGAAGACTTATGAAAGACAGCAGGATTGGGCTAGTAATCTGCTTTGAATTAAAATATTTTGTGGGATTATTGTTGTATCCACAGAGACACTACTTTTGGTACAGTGGTGAGAGTCTGAGGCAAATCCTCTTCCATCTGGCATTGTTTTGCCACTAATGTCGTGGAGGGGGCTTCAGGCTACAGTTGGTGCAGCAGTGAAAATATAATCAGTAGAGTAGCTGATTAACCAATGGCATCTGCAGAGAGAGAACTGATACAGCAGACTTTAAATGGGCTGCAAAGTTAATCTTTATCTATGGAGAAAGAAGAAATTAAAAAAGGAGGGACCAACGAGAGGGGGGGCAGTTCTGGATTTAGTTCTAGGAAATGAAGAGGGGCAGGTAGTAGAAGTAGCAGTGGGGGGCATTTTGGTGGTAGTGATCATAATGCAGTTAGTTTTAGCATAGTTATGGAAAAGGACAAAGACAGAGCAGGAGTTAAAGTTTTCAATTGGGGATAGGCCAGTTTTATTAAACTGAAGTGATTTAGCAGAAGTAAACTGGAAACAGCTACTTGAAGGTAAATCAGTGTCAGCAGTGGGAGATATTCAAAGGGGTGATTCAAGGGGTTCAGGTAAACATATTCCCACAAAGAAAAAGGGAGGGGCTGCCAAATCTAGAGCCCCCTAGATGCCAAGAAGCATTCAGGGTAAGATGAGGCAGAAAAAGAAAGCCTATGATAGACACCAGGAACTCAGTACTACGGAAAGCTTAGAGGAGCATACAAAGTGCAGGGGTGAAGTTACAAAGGAAATTAGGAAAGCAAAGAGAGGGCATGAAAAAATATTAGCAGGTAAAATCAAAGAAAACCCAAAGATGTTTTATAAATACATTAAGAGCAAGAGGATAACTAAGGAAAGAGTAGGGCCTATTAGAGACCAAAAAGGTAAACTATGTGTGGAGGCGTAAGATGTGGGTATGATTCTTAATGAATACTTTGCATCTCTCTTCACAAAGGAGAGGGATGATGCAGGGATTGAAGTTAAGGAGGAGTGTGAAATATTGGATGGGATAAACATAGTGAGAGAGGAAGTATTAAGGGGATTAGCATCTTTGAAAGTGGATAACTCACCAGGGCCGGATGAAATGTATCCCAGGCTGTTAAAAGAAACCAGGGAGGAAATAGCGGAGGCTTTAACAATCATTTTCCAAACTTCACTGGATACAGGCGTAGTGCCGGAGGATTGGAGGACTGCTAACGTTGCACCGTTGTTTAAAAACGGAGCGAAGGATAGACCGAGTAATTACAGGCCAGTCAGCCTAACCTCGGTGGTGGGCAAATTATTGGAATCAATTCTGAGGGACAGGATAAACTGTCACTTAGAAAGGCACAGACTAATCAAGGACAGTCAGCACGGATTTGTTAAGGGGAGGTCGTGTCTGACTAACTTGATTGAACTTTTCAAGGAGGTGACAAGGAGGATCGATGAGGGTAGCGTAATTGATGTAGTCTACGTGGATTTTAGCAAGGCTTTTGACAAAGTCCCACATGGCAGATTGGTCAAAAAAGTAAAGGCCCAATGGATCCAAGGGAAAGTGGCAAATTGGCTCAGTGGCAGGAAGCAAAGGGTAATGGTCGACAGGTGTTTTTGTGACTGGAAGGCTGTTTCCAGTGGGGTGCCGCAGTACTAGGGCTCAGTACTAGGTCCTTTGCTTTTTGTGGTATACATTAATGATTTGGACTTAAACATAGGAGGCATGGTTAAGAAATGTGCGGATGACACAAAGATAGGCCATGTGGTTGATAGTGAGGAGGAAAGCTGTAGATTGCAGGCAGATATCAATGGACTGGTCAGATGGGCAGAAAAGTGGCAAATGGAGTTCAATCCAGAGAAGTGTGAAGTAATGCATTTGGAGAGAGCAAACAAGGCAAGGGAATACACAATAAATGGGAGGATACCGAGAGGTGTAGAGGAAGTGAGGGACCTTGGGTTGCATGTCCATAGATCCCTGAAGGTAGCAGGACAGGTAGATAAGGTGGTTAAGAAGGCAAATGGAATATTTTCCTTTATTAGCCGAGGCATAGCATATAGAAGCAGGGATGTTATGCTGGAACTGTATAAAACACTAATTAGGCCACAGCTTGAGTACTGCGTGCAGTTCTGATCACCACATTACAGGAAAGATGTAATTGCACTAGAGAGGGTGCAGAGGAGATTTACAAGGATGTTGCCAGGACTGGAGAATTTTAGCTCTGATGACAGATTGGATAGGTTGGGGTTGTTTTCCTTGGAACAGAGGAGGCTGAGGGGTGATTTGTTTGAGGTGTACAAAATTATGAGGGGCCTAGATAGAGTGGATAGGAAGGACCTATTTCCCTTAGCGGAGGGGTCAATAAGTAGGGGGTGTAGATTTAAAGTGATTGGTAGAAGGAGTAGAGCGGAAATGAGGAAAATTTTTTCACCCAGAGTGTGATGGGAGTCTGGAACTCACAACCTGAGAGGGTGGTAGAGGCAGAAACCCTCAACTCATTTAAAAAAAAATACCTGGATGTGCACCTGAAGAGCCGTGACCTGCAGGGCTACGGACCAAATGCGGGAATGTGGGATTAGGCTGGGTGGCTCATTTCTCAGCCGCGATGGACCGAATGGCCTCCTTCTGTGCCGTAAATTTTCTATGATTCTATGACCCACAATGGGCAGCTCAAGGAAAGGAATGTACATAATTCTATCAGGAAATCTTTCAGACGTCTATCTTAAGTGTTTTAAATGTTGTACATGTGAACCCCCACATTCGATCTGTACTATTTCTATCAGTCTTAAATTGTTAAGACACTCTTGAAAATATTAGTGTGGGCCCCAGATTCCTGAGCTTTCTATATTGCCAGAATGTATTTTCCCAGTAGTACTCGATGGATTGTTCAGAATAGGTGCTATGAGGACTGTTATTGACTGAATCTGTTCACCACAGTTTGCTATTAACTGCAGATGTGGAAATAATTTGAAAGAGGACTTGTGCAATTAAGATACATACTAATCTCTCTGCAGTCTGAGGTTGTGTGTCCCGTATGTAACTGCATTGATCAATTTAAAGTACCATTTCACTGATGTAAGTTATTGGATCCTCGACTCACAATCGAACATTAGAACTCTTGAGGAAATCTTTTTGGAGACTTGAAATTACCTTTTACCCACACTAGAAAGTGGTTTTGCTGAAACCATTCATTATAAACAGTTGGGAAATAAGTGGCTGCAGTAAGTATCGTATAGAATGGACAGGAGACACCTTGCTTTAATGAAACACTTTCTCCCCGTGGGGAAAACTTCCCATCATCACTTCACTTTCACACGTTTAATATGTTTGCTGAAGCTCCACCTTTCAACCAAGTGTATTTGTGGGTCAGTTGCTCTGTGGTTGGCTGAGAGACGGGCAGTAAAACTAGTAGATTCCAATGTATATCCTAGACTGATGATTTTAAATCTTTAAAGTGTAGATGAAATGTTGGGAATTATCTTTTTGCAGTTACAGGTGATATTAATGATGCTGGTGAATGAGTCTTGTTAAATATTTTGTTCTGAACAGGGTCATGTGATGGCCAAACGTGTGTTCGATACCTATTCACCCCACGAAGATGAAGCTATGATCCTGTTCTTAAATATGGTCTCTCGTGGAAGAATCCTTCTCTTTACTATCAAGGTCGGTGTAATCCCACATCCTCCAGATATATATCTAAGAGCTGTGCAAATGTTTGGATTTTTTTTACATTTTAATTTTACTTGAAGGGTGGTCACTTTAAACTTACCAAGTGAGAAAAACAGAACAGTGGGGGTGGGATGGAGTGGAGGGGGTGAGGAGAAACACCTGAAGAAAATAACAAATTAGAGCAATCAAAGGTTTGACATTGGGAAATGTGTAAAAGTGAGTTTGGTTGTAAGAATGTTGGGATCAGATCCTAATATACCTTGCAAGCGATATTAATCAAGGACACCAGATGAATCTTTTAGCCCCTCACCATAACTCTGTCAAGGAACTGTCTGGGAATCCACCGTCCATGTTTAAGGAAGTACGAGATGCCTACATTTGGCTTGCTTGAACAGCTTTGCTTCAACCAGCCCACATTTACACTACTAATCCCTTATTAGAATACGCGTAATCTTATGAGGTGAATGAGTTAACTACTTCTTGCTAAAGTCACTAGAGGAATTCAAAGCATGAAATTGTGAACTAACATTTATTAACAAATTTATGATGCAATTAGCAACATCTAAATATTAAACAGTAAGTGTACTCAGAAACTTGGGTTCCTTTTTGTTAACTGACAGAATTAATATCTGTGGTTACAAAGGCAATTCAGGTGTGTCACAGTAAATGAGTGTCTGCTGGACTCTACTCATTACACACTTCTTGTACTCAACGTGCAAGATTAACGTAAAGCCGACGTTAGCTTAGATTAGGCTTTGTACATAGTGACAAGGTAACAACTTTGAATAGCCAGTCTATTGGATATATTAAAAGTCTTGTTCAGTGTATTGCTGATGAACTCACCGTTTTAGCAAAGATTTCTGGATCTTGTACAGTCCCATTTCATAGGAACATAGGAACAGGAGTAGGCTATTCAGCTCCTCATGCCTGCTCCGCCATTTGATAAGATCATGGCTGATCTGTGATCAAACTCCATGGGCTCGAATTTAGCAGGCCTGCGGGTTCCCAGCGGGTGGTCCTCCGGGAGCGTGGTCAACACGCTCGGCGAAATTAGTGGGTTGCCCGCGCGATCGTAGCAGGCAACACACTAATGGGAATCAATTACCTGCTCCTCCGGGGTCCACGCTGCTGGTCTGCGCGTCGGGCGGGCTGCGCATGCGCAGTACGATCTGTCAGCTGGAGGCTCTCTAGTTAAAGGGGCAGTCCTCCACTGACAGATGCTGCAACCAATGGAACAAATTGCAGCATGGAGCAGCCCAGGGGGAAGGCTGCTCCCAGTTTAATGATGCCTCACCCCAGGTATCATCAGATGGGGTGAGGAGGAGGGGGAGGACACAGATCTTCCCCCCCCCCCCCCCCCCGGCGGGCGGGAGGAAGCGGCCTGCCTCTGCCACCAAGAAGGCCTGGCTCGAGGTGGCAGAGGGGGTCACCTGCGCCACCAACATATGGCCCACCTGCATACAGTGCAGGAGGCGCTGCAATGACCGCAGTAGGTCAGCCACAGTGAGAACACGAAGTCTTTCCCCTACACTCCGTCTGCCACAAAACTGCCCCCACCCCACATCTCCTTCGGCACCGCCAACACTACTCTGTCACATCACCCTTCATACCCACTCAAACCCCATCCTCATCTTACCTCCACCTACTCACCTCGCCAGTACTCATCCTGCCACTAACACGCAACCCAATCCTCATACAATCTCATTGCTCCATCCCATACTCACCCTCTCGTGCATCTCCCTCACGGCCAGCCTCACTCAACCTGCCACCACCTGTGCTGCAGCCACAGGGCATGCATCACATATGTGCAGTAGGCAGCGTAAGGCAAACGTGTCGTGAGCATGAAGGGGGTGCACAAGGGTGTCTGAGGGTTTGTCCTGGGTGTTACCTATATTGAATTTCAGAGCAACAAACAGCACACATTATATTGACACCACCACTGCCATGTCTCCGTGAATCCTGTCCGTTGTGTCCAATAATGCCCGCTCCTGGGTATCACTATGAGGACCCGCCACTGATACCACCTATCGTTTTACAGCAGAGTAGGTGCAGGTGTATTTGCAGGGCTCTTCCGCGCAGACGACTGAGAGACATCGGCGGTGTAGCCGGCTGCACCCTGGAAGGATGCGGAGGAGAAGTTGTGGAGGGCAGTGGTGACTTTGACAACGACAGGTAAGCAGTTGGTGCTGGGGCCAGCCAGGAGCAGCTCGGCATGAAAGAGCCTGCAGATCTCCACGACTACATGTCGAGCGAATCTGCGCCTCCCTGTGCACTGCTGCTCGGAGAGGTCCGGGGAGCTGCGCCTCGGTCTGTGGACCCTGTGGCGAGGGTAGTGCCCTCTGCGATGCGTCTCTCCCTGCGGTAGCCCTCCCTCCTGCTGTGCAGGTGGGCGTGCAACAACACCGTGTTGGGGGGCTCCACGTCTCTGCGGCGGACGGCGTGGACTGCGAGGCTGCTGGGGCTGGTCATGCTGTTCGTCCTCCGAGGGTGTCCACGCACCACCCATCTGGCAGGTGTTGGTCTGAGGGGTTGTGCAGGGTAGGTGGGTGGTTCCTCGGACTGGGGCTGCGGTTTTGTGTCGGTCTGTCCTCTGGCTTGGCGGGGGGTGGTGGAGGGCAGGGGTTGCCCTATGTGACGCGGTGGCCTCCTGCGTGGGTGAGGGCTCTCCCCCGTGGAGTGCACCTTGGCACCTGCCACAGGCTGCTGGCTGCAACACGCCTGGTTGGAGAGAGACTGTTTCCCCCAGTGTGTGAAACTCACTGGCTTGAACCTAAAATCCCACACTTCCTCTTTTGACAGCTGCTTCAGCTCATTAAATGACCTCAACAAGCAAGGTAAGTACACTCAAGTGGAACCCCGCTGGCTTTAATTGCCTGCGGGATTCCCACCAGCGGGGCTTGCGCGCGCAGCCCCACACGTCAGCGCGGTACCCGGAAGTGGCCGGGATTTCGGCGCGATCCGGTCACGTGACCGGATATCGGGATTTTCGGGGCCCCCCCTGCTGGAAACCCGACCCTAAAATCGAGCCCCATATACCTGCCTTTGGCCCTGAGTTAGGTTGATGGTCTTGCCTCCCTCTGGGATGCTTGGGTCTGTCTTTGGGATGTCAGCGTGATGAATCTGTATCTGTTGTTACAATAGTTTGGCCACCTTCCGATATCTTCTCTCTGTAGCACTGGCTTTACTTCTGTTCTCTTAACTTCTTGCCTATAAGTACTACACTGAGTTCTTGCCTATCTCTGGCTAGAGCAGTTCTTAAACTTCTGAACTGCTGTAATCGCAATGCCTGTTCCCTTCGCTCTTGCTCCTGTCGCTCTCTTTCCTGTTCTCTCTCATTTTCGCACATCTTCTATCTATCTTTTCTGATCTTGTTGAAAACACCATCTTTTATATATTGGTTTCTCAAAGTAACTCCTTATGATGCCATTTTTAGCTAATCTGTATGATGCAATTTGTTTCCCTTATTTGGTGACAATACAAATGCAAAATGCTGCGGATGCTGGAAATCTTAAATAAAAGCAAAATGTTGGAAATGCTCGGCAAGTCAGGCAGCACCTGTGCAAGACAGAGTTAACGTTTCAGGTCGATGGCTTTTCGTCAGAACTGGAAAAAGAAATTTAACAGTTTTGATAAGCAAGTACAGAGATGAGGGGTTGGGGGGGGGGGAGGAGGAGGAGGGAGATAGGGTGGAGAGCAGGACTCATTAAATGACAAAAGGAATGATGGTGCAAGGCAAAGGGGTATTAATGGGACGAATAAAGAAACAAAAGACAGGTCTGGAGAAGCTTTAAATGACAGCAGCAGAACCATTACCAGCTCCTGCTGTCTGAGAAATGGGAACAGTGGTTATGATCTGACGTTGTTGAACTCAACGTTAAGTCCGGAAGGTTGTAACGTTGAAAGATGAGGTGCTGTTCCTCAAGCTTCTGTTGAGCTTCATTGGAACAGTGTAAGAGGCTGAAGTCAGAGTGGGAGTGGGACGGAGAATTAAAATGGCAAGTGACTGGAAGCTCGGAGTCACGCTTGCGGACTGAACAGAGGTATTCAGCAAAGTGGTCTCCCCAGTGTAGAAGAGACTGCGTCATGAGCAGCGAATACAGTAAACTAAGCTGAAAGAAGTGCAAGTAAATCACTTTCACCTGGGAGGAATGTTTGGGGCCCTGGATGGTAAGAAGGGCGGCGGTGAAAGGGCAGGTGTTTCCTTCCCATGCGAGTGCAGGAGATGCGCCGTGGGAAAGGGAGTGGGTGTTGGGGGTGACCTTCAGAATGCTGAAAGAGGAAGGGAGGGGAAGAGGAAGAGGAAGGGGTGGCATTACGCTGGAGGTGGTAGAAATGGCGGTGGATGATCCGTTGAACGTGGAGGCTGGCAGGCTGGAAGGTGAGGTCAAGGGGACCCTATAGTGGGTCTGGGAGGGAGGGGAAGGGCTGAGGGCAGAAGTGCGGGAAATGGGACGGACATGGTCGAGAGCCCTGTCAACCACAGTGGAGGGGAATCCTCGGTTGAGGAAAAAGGAAGACATGTCAGAAGCACTGGTGGGGAAGGTGGGATCGTCAGAACAGATACGACGGAGACAGAGAAACTGGGAGAATGGATTAGAGTCCTTACAGGAAGCGGGGGAGGTGTATTCATGGTAGTTGTGGGAGTCGCTGGGCTTATAGTACATATTGCTGAAGGTCTACAATACCTTGGGTGCATGTCGTGTACTCATAATCAAATTTTTATTTACTTGAGAAAAGCCAGATCTGCCCATCATTTGTAAAAGCTTCTACTTTGCCTGGCTTTTAAAAATAATAGTCGTCAGACAATCCAGGTAAGGATTAGATCGCACTCGGGTTTAGTTACAAACTAAACATGATTACAGTCAGGTGCTGCTGGGCCTGATATACAGAAAGAGGCCACACATTCAAAATGATGAGGTCTTTCATTTTGTATGTATTTCGGGTGAAGAAAGGAGTTACTATTGAAACTTGGTTCTTTGTAGTGAACAGATCTGTTGTACATCTTTCCTGCCCTTGGTTATAGTATTTTACATTGTTTTTCTATGAAATCCTCATCATGTCAAATTTTTTTTAACTGATCCTAAAGATATTCAACCTGGAATTCCACCAGGCCTCCGTTTGAAAATGGAACTAAACCGTGCCATTTTGTGCAGCAATGTAAGAGTTTTTGTCACTATTGGATCATATCTATGATTTCCAGAAATCTTGTGGACTTACTTTCAAAGTGCTGGCACAGGCACGATGGGCTGAATGGCCTCCTGTGCTGTATCATTCTATGATTCTACTCGTGAAATGTAACATTAACAATGAATGGTGGATAGAGCTCAGCATTGTTCTTATACCCACCAGGCTATCAGTTTTTTTTTGCCAGAGAACCTTGAGGCTCACGTGTTCATTATCCCTGCTGTAGTTTTAGCCAGGAGAAAGGCAGGTTATCTTTAGACAATACCTAGTTCTACAGATGAGATTATCCAGCAGAGGGTGCTACACAGTAAGTAATTTCACATGCTCTATGTATAAGGTAAACTTAACTTGTCAATTTGAACCTAGTAGGGTGTCTCCATTCAAAAAAAAAATAAACTTAGATCTTAGTATGGGTGTAACTGAAGGTTGTACTCGAGCTTGTTTCTCAAACTCGTTAATGTAACTGCACAGATTCCCTTATTGTCTGTCCTTTCAGTGCATTTACTCCTCTTGGCAGTTTAGCCAATGGATATTGAACCTCTGTAACCTGATATTCTAAATGGGGAGGAAAAAATTGGGAATTTTTTTTCATTCATGGGATGTGGGCGTCGCTGGCAAGGCCGGCATTTATTGCCCATCCTTAATTGCCCTTGAGAAGGTGGTGGTGAGCCGCCTTCTTGAACCGCTGCAGTCCGTCTGGTGAAGGTTCTCCCACAATATCTGTGGGTAAGAATTTATTCAAGAAAATCATTGCCTATGGTTATCTTTTACATCAAGTAAATTTAGTGGGTGGGTAGGGGAGGGGTTCATTTTTTTTATTGTTAAGATGCCCAAGTTTGCATGAAGGTTTCTACACGAGGCCCTGATTTCTACCCCACTCTTGACAAAAGACAATAGTTGAGACATAGACATTCCAGATTGGGTTCCATGCACTGACACATGGTGCAGGTGGAGAAGAGAATTATTTAAATGTTGCACAAAAGGCTCCTGTAGAAATCTCCATGCTCTTGGTTGTAATTCTGTGTTTGGGAAATGAACAGTGCCATTTTCCTGTTTTAAAGTTTTCAGTTTGCTTTTCACAGTTTCCTTGTTCCGCCCACCCCCAAAAAAATAATTGCTGGACTG
This sequence comes from Heptranchias perlo, assembly GCF_035084215.1. Classification (NCBI taxonomy): domain Eukaryota; kingdom Metazoa; phylum Chordata; class Chondrichthyes; order Hexanchiformes; family Hexanchidae; genus Heptranchias; species Heptranchias perlo. The sequence goes on along the minus strand of NC_090333.1, from coordinate 35,847,129 downwards.
TACAGATATGAAGAGTAAGGTCAAATATGGTCAGCTTACCTGCAAGCAAAAAAAAGTTTGGTTAATGCTGAATTAGGAGAACAAGAAGGTAGAAAATTGCCCCATCTTAGGCGCTTGGTGTTTGCTTGATCTGATCTCTGGCTTTCGAGCTCAGTTGCAAATCTTTTTTATTTATTTCAAAATATTCTTTATTTCATAACATTTAAAGATACACACAGTTCAATGTTTTAAAAAAAATAATTCCAAGCAATACAGTTCAAACCAATGCAATTCGGATCGTACACAATATGATCCCATTGTTACAATTCAAAACACAGTACATACCTTCTAATACATTCTGTACAATACAAGTTGGGATTGCCTTACACGATGGGCTTTCCCCATAGAACCTTTGCATAGGTGGCACCTCGCTTAGAGCTCAGTTGCAAATCAGCTTAGTTGAAATTTAAGTCTAAGCTTACTTTGATTTTACTTGTTATCAATGGGGTTTATTTATAACCTCTGTCCCCTCCCCCAGCAGTTTGTGCCAGATGTAATTTTGTACACCCTGTACCTTGGATGTTAGTGTTTGAATAACCAGCTGTTGTTTTCAGCCTGCAATGGCTGATCTACTAATCTTGTTTTATAAAACAAGGTTTTACAAATTCACATATTTAATAAGATTTATTTTCCTAATGGCGGGCCTCACTCTTGAAGATGTTTCACAGTTCACACATACAGAAATAAGTCCAAGAAAACCCATTCTCTTGGGATAGTTACGGTATGTATCCACAGACAAGTGGCATTGTACAGGGTACATAAGGGAAAAATTGGGCCTTGATTGCTGCTGGAATGTGCTGAATTCTATTTAGCATTTCAGTTTTTATTTAGTTGATGATGGACGTACTGTAGGAAACAACTGACCTGCTTTTTTCACTTTTTTTTGTTCAGGATGAGGGATCCTTCCATCTGAAAGACACAGCTAAAAACCTACTAAAAGGCCTGGGTAGTCAGATTGCCTCATCACTCAGTTGGCGAGATATGTGGACTTTTGTGGTAAAGAAAGGAGGTGTAGTATATGTACATTTGTATAAAAATCTGATATAAGCAAGCTTCCATTGATTTACTGGTATAAGCAAATGTTAAAAAGATTGTACCAAGGAAAAAAAAAGTGGGAAAGGGACTATATTTTCTTTAAGGTAGTGAAAAATTATAGTATCACCCCTCTGTACCAGGGATTGTAGAAGATTAGCCCTTCTAAAATCCCACTGTTTGCAATGGCTTATTAATACTAGAGGTAGCAAGTGGTACAGGGGCAAGTCACATTCTTACAGTTAACAAGTACAGAAAAGGTAGATGCCCATTGAGATTTACTTGAAATCTGACTTTACAAAGTGTTCAACGTTTTTATTGTTAGGTCAAGTGTACGGTGAAAAACATTCAAAGTCTCCGGCCCTGGCCACCTGGGGAGATCCTGTTTTATTGAAGACTGAAGTTCAGCTCACTTCGGCTGAAGGTGAGTTCTTAACATTTCATGGGTTTTTTTGATATACAAGGATAAGTATATGATCTGAGCCTCACTGCATTTTAGATAACTGTTTGGTGAAACCATAATAATGACTTAATGTTTTTTAAAAAAAAAATAAAGGAGAAACCAAGATGAAGGGCCAAGACCCACAATGCAGTGTACCATCCCAGTTGAAGCATATGGCAAGTCGAGCACAATCTTCCCCCACCCAGTGACTACAAATCTGATTCCAACAGAGATTGTTGGAAAGCAAGCAAGAGCTTGCTTTTTTATTTTTATTTTTTTAACCCTGTGCCCATCCAGGGGTTGCTGAGGTCAAATATATCACCTCATTTGCTGAGATCTACCAACCTAACACAGACTAGAAATCAAAGCTGCGCCCTAACTTATTTGATTTTTTTCAAGGTTCAGGTGTTGTTTATTTTGAGCAGTTTAAAGGGATTGCACCACAGCAAAATATATATTCTTACCATTTTTATATTAAATGTTTAACTACATTTCATTTTTAAGAACTTTGATATGTCATGTAATGACATCAGGAGTGCTGAGATGTCCCTCGCGTGGTTAGGAGTAAAATCGATTGAAAGCAGTTACCAGGCTCTGAATGAAATAAATGGCAATGAATTCCAAACCAATACTTGGCGAGGGAAGCCACAGAAGATCAACGAGTATCTGTTAAAGATTGTGTGCATTTCTTTTGAAGATGCAGAGTGTCGCTGGCCAGACACAGATGCCAATCGGAGGAGGAAAACTTTCTGCAGCAAGGTGGAAGGATATGGGAGCATCTGCAGCTGTAAGGATCCTGCACCCATTGAATTTAACCCTGAGCCTGTAAGTTTTTTTTCGTCAAACTGCTTTATCAATATATTCAGTCAATCAATTGATTCCAAGCGGCTGCTATGCTTGCAGTAGGCTTGGAAAGATGACCGTGTCAGCTGCACCTGGTCTATTTGGGATTGATCAAATTGTTAACTGAATAAATCTCCTCATATCATCTGACAATCTTGACTTGTTGATCAGCCCAGCGAGCATGTGGTCATCCAAGCAGATGCTTCCGTCCAGTGCTGTAGGATCTTCCCCACAATGTGCCGTCTGATCATCTTTGTCTGAAATGGTAGGTATCCATGGATGAGACAGTGAATAAAAAGTGATATCTGGTTGAGAACAGAGCTGGAAAACTATTCGAGCTGTTGCTGACGTCAAGCTACGGGCAGGTGGCACATAAAACTGACTTGGAGCAATTGTCTTCAAAATTTTCTCCTTTCTCTTCTCTCTTCTCTTCCCTCCCCGTGTTTTAAGGAAGCATCTATCCTTTGATTTGCATCTCCATAATGGCATAACTCCAATTGGGAATCCTGTGGAGAATTGTGGGCATGACCCTGTGTCCTCCCACACTCTGTGGTGTTACAGTTGGTTTAATCATAGTTTTAGAGAGTTTTTCCATTTCCTTTGCAGGCTGCTTATCTTCATGCCAATTCCTTGAAAGTTGTCCATCTTGCAGCAAGCATGATTCTGTATCGGTTTTCCTCTTGCTGAAGGTCAAATGCCTTGCTCTGCCCCATGTTCCATCTGGTGATCCCTCTGAAAACAAATTAAACTCCAATAACAGGCAGCTCTGTTATTCCAAATTGCAACCTGGTGCTTCAGATTGCTCCTCAGTACTAGTTCTAAAGCTATTCAGTTATAAAATATTTAGGTGCTGCACTGTAGCTGCAGTGAAAGGGGGTTGATTCACATGCTGGTAAATTGCCAATCTCAAGTCATGTTGCTATGTGGTGGCACAAAATGGAGGCCAAATGCTTTTCCAAGAATGAGAAATTTGCCAGGAAAGTTATTTCTGTGCGTTGGTTGAGTCATTCCCATTGGCTGGGTCAGAGTAGCATTGAGACAGACCTGGCAACAGGTCAGCTGCAGGGGGGTGTATGATGCAGGGTGGGGAAAGAGACTGGGTAGATAAACTAATGCTTGCTCTCTTTTGCTGTGAGATGTGTAAACCACCTGGCAGAGTTGCAAGAGTCTGATTTACTCAGATCCAACAAGAGGAAAGAGAGACAAAGAATGGGATATTTTAATACAAGCCAAATATCAGAACAGTTGAAGATTACCATCTGATGTAATTTAAATCCCATTTATTTACAATTGCAATGGAACCCTTGGTACCAGGAGTAAAATTGAGTGTTGTGTTTTATTTTTGCAGTTAAAAGATAATAAAGTTTACGAGGTTCCAGTGGCGGTGATAGCTGGTAACAGGCCTAACTACCTTTACAGGTGAGATTTGGGTTCAGCATATAGATTGTACTCATGAAATTATTAATTTTGGCTGTAAAACAAGATGTTACTCCTTTTTGTGTGCTTACTGGGTATATAGTTTGCATAATTCTCTAATATTCTTTTCAAGCTCAAGGCCAGCAATTGATGTTAGTTGCAAAGCCACTTCTCCTGGGGGGAAAAAAATTGTGGATGCCAGTTAAATTTCTTTTTAATGCTGCAATAAATAGCACATTGGATCTTTACTTAAATGGTTTCCTTACTAGACATTTACTGTGAGCAACTCTTACAGTGGGTGCGTTACAACTTGCAGTCAACATTGAGATTAGTTGGCATAGTCACTAGATCACAGATAAAACGTGAAATGTAACCAAAATGTTCTGCTTTTTAAAAATGGATGTACAGTAATAAAAGTGGGACAGATAATACAAAAAACATTGTGTCTGTGGGAGGGTCCAGAATGACTGGGAATGTCTAAAGTTGCATTAATGAGGGCTGGTAGAGGACTATTTTGGACCGAACCATGAAGGTCATCACTAATACACAATTACTCCACCCAAGCTGATGTGTGCAAATACAAATAAAAACTAAATCATCATCTGGTTTGTTGCATTAGTGATGGAATTGGAATGCTTTGTCAGTTGAGTTCGAGACCATTGCATCTTAAGGGAAAACTCAATTAGTGTTGGAAGTAGAGGAAGATACAGGGCAGTGGGATTAGTTTTGGATTGCTTTAGCAAAAAGCCGGAGCCAGATGGCTGCCTACTGTGCTGTAAACTTCCATGGGTCTAAAAGCACATGGTACGAAATGTTTTCCATTTTTGATCTACTGCCTAAGAGATTATTTAGTCACCTGAAGGGAGCAGTACAAGCATGAATAAACGGTCTTCAGTGTAACTTCTCTTTTCCTGCAGAATGTTGCGCTCACTACTGTCTGCACAGGGTGTGAACCCAGAGATGATCATTGTCTTTATAGATGGTTACTATGAGGTGAGAAGCTACTGGTGTTGTTTATTATTAACAGACTTTTTTTTGCAAAAATCAAATTCTCTTTTTGAAAAATGAAACAACTATATGCAGATTTTGTTATTTTTCTCGTGAGTCTATGACTGAGCTAAATTAACTGTAGTGGAAGGGTGAATAACCCAGGATTCTGCAGCTATGTTTGTTAATTATTTCTCTCCAGCAGGCATAGTATCTCCTCTAAGCTGGACCCACTTCCCACAATGTCCAGCCTACAGTGCCCCAAAAAACATTTCTCATATGTCTGGAACTCTTTTTTGGTGTTTAAAATGCGTCGAGTTGTGATGCACAATAATTAAGCCTATTTTTAAAATAAATGTGTGTGTGTGTGTCCCTCCCACTTTGAGATACTAAATGTTTCTCTTCATCAGGAACCAATGGATGTGGTGGAGCTGTTTGGCCTGAAAGGTGTTCAGCATACGCCCATTAGTATCAAGAATGCTCGAGTCTCTCAGGTATCAGTTTCAAGTTTCAAGTTTCACCCTCCTTTAGCAAAGTGCAGCTAGAATTCTTTTTCGCAATAATGTTTCCTGGTGAGTAGTTTAAAGGTGAATTACATAGAAGTTACAATACAGAAACTAGTATGTATCAGCGTTTAACCTCCATGCAATGTGATTAAAAGTATACATGAGCTAGAAAGTCATTTACAACAGATGAAATGGCCACTGTGGTAAAATGACGGCGGGAACCCTGAATCAGACATAGTTTTCTTTGACTTCACTTCTATGTACAGGCAAAGTTTCCCTGATGTTCTGGTTAATGCAGATGAGAGCACAGTGAGGTATCACCGTTGGTCTAAATGCATAAAGAACTTGTATCACAATCGGATTTCTCTTGTAATTTTTTTTCCTTCATTTATACAGCACTACAAAGCCAGTTTGACTGCTACATTCAATTTACACCCGGTAAGCAGTGGAACATTTCTGAATTTTGAAGCTTTTAAAATTAAAACTGCTTTGCTCCTCTTTCAATAATGTTTCAGCAATTCCTTTCTAATATAATAAAAATTATAGTAGCATAGGATTAAAATGTTTATTTTTGGTATGTTATCCATTTAGGATGCAAAGTTTACTGTGGTACTGGAGGAGGACTTGGATATCTCAGTGGACTTCTTCAGGTGAGTAGGAAGTGCATATTTTTTCCTTGGTTCCCAACTAAACTAGGTGTTGTAAAACATTGCTTTATTTATAGTCATTATATTAAACTTGCTAATATTGTAGAATAGTAGAGGGCTTTTGAACTTGTATATATGTCTTCTCTTCAAAATACTCCAAGATCTGACTGCCAATATCCCAGAGTTTAACTTGATCAAAGTACACTGAGCAAGCCAATGTTTGTGCAGTATAAAATTTAACATTTTTATATATTTCCTGCTAGTTACATTTCTGACTTTGTACATTTGCTGCATGATTAGGTCAAATCCTCGTCTCTATTGGTAGCCAAGTATTCACTTATTGAGTCCATTTTATTCTCTCGCTAGTTTTCTCAGCCAAACAATCCACTTACTTGAAGATGATGAAAGTTTGTATTGCATATCTGCTTGGAATGACCAGGTAGGGCACTGCTAAATTGTATTTGGACAAGTTGTAATTTAACGCCTATACATACATCTAGATATCGGGGAGTGTAGAGGGACTTTTGCTCTGCATGTGTTGTGAACATATTGTACTTGACTTGGGAATTCTCACGTTAGTAGTAAGAAGATGAAAACTTGGTTTCATTTATCTCTGTGTGGAATTCTTCATTTTAATCAAAAGGAAAACAGATTTATTGCCAACCCCTACAAAGAACTTCCCATCCAGTCTAGTATTTAGCTATGCCGACCTAGAAGGTCCCTTCTATTCAGCATTTGTGCTGAGTTAGCTGATACTGGTGGTGAGGGAACTTTAATTAGCCTCGGGAAAGAGAAAAGTCGGCAAGTCATCCCTCTCTTGATCACTGTCCAGTGAAAAGTCAAAAACCATCTGTTTGGACGCTGGGTGAGGACAGGGCCAAGCTCAGATCTCGGATGATAGGCTCCCCACAGTTGTATAGCCTGTGGATTCTTGCTAACTCACATGTGAGAGGAGTAAGTTTTTAAGTGAGGTACCAGAGGGTTTCCAGTGCATGTGGACTTATTCCCCAGCAAAACAGTGTCATCAGGAAAGGAAGGACAAATGTTTGGGGGAAGGAGAAGAGCATAAATTACATAAAATTCCTAGAGGATAAATGTGTGACAAGTCCCTCATTTTTGTACCAAATTAAAGACCAGCATTATATATTTTTAAAAGCCAGCTTGCTGAACAGATCCATGTGCTGTCTTTTTATGTTTGTTTCTAGTTCTGCAGAATTGGCATCCTTCTTTCATATATACTGAACATAAAACTCAGTATACATCTAGACAGGATAATGTAGATTGGTTGCTTTTATGAATTATGTGTTCTAGAGATCTGATTTGGAGGTAAAAGCTCTAATGGGCCCATCTCTTCTGCCAAAACTGCCTACTATTCTAGGAACACCCTGGGGAGCAAAGATAACCTCTGACTTTTTAAAATTATATCTGCACTACCAACTGCCTCCTTTTTAAAACCCTCCGCCCTCGCCCCCTCCGCCCTCGCCCCCTCCGCCCAATGCAAGGAGTTCATGGATTTCTTGTTACTAAGATAGAGGCCATTGTTTCAGCTGTCTATGCTGCTGCTCACTTTCCCCCCCCCCCACCCAAGTTTCCACCCTAGCCTAACTCTGAAACCCTATCTATCTAGTTTATCTGCCACCTGCTCCAGTGCCATCTCAAAGCTCAACTCATCCATGAATCTCTCTTCCTGCCTCTTTGACCAAATTCCCACAAAACACCTGACCACCCAATTTCCTTTTCTGGCCTCCATATGCTAGCTGACATTGTAAATAGTTTCCTCTGCTCAGGCACTGTCTACCCTCCCCTTTTAAAACATCCAGCATCAACCTCCTCCAAAAAAACCCACCCTCAATCCTTCTCCTTGCAAACTTCCACCCCAGCTTCACCCTCCCATTCTTCTCCCCAGTCCTTGAACATCTCCTCCCAAGATCCATGCCCATCTTTCCCACAGCTCCCACTTTGAATCCCACCTCTTAGGTTTCCGCCCATCCCATAGCAGCCCTAGCCAAGGTTACAAATGACGTTTTCTATAACAATTAGTGCATTATTGCTCCTCAACCTCTCTGCAGCCTTTGACATTGTCGATCACACTATCCTCATTCAACTCCTCTCCTCTCCTCCATTGTTCAGCTCTGTGACTGCTCTAGCTTGGTTCCATTCTTGCCTTTCTGATTGTAGCCAGAACGTCTCTGCCAATGGCTTCGCTTCCCACCCCCGCACCATCATATTGGGCTTTCCCCTCCCCCGGCCCAAGGATTCAATCATAGCTCCCTTTCCTCTTTCTAGTCTACATGCCATCCCTTGGCAACATTATGTGCAGACATAAGCTTAGCTTTCACATATACACTGATAATGGCCAGCTCTACCTCTGAACCATCTCTTTCCACTCCTCCACTATATGCTGTCAGAGTATTTGTCTGACATTTGGTCTTGGGTGAGCCATAGTTTCCTCTAGACAGACATTGGGCAAGCAAAGCTATCATCTTTGACCTCTTTCAGGAACTTTACCCTTGCCACCATCTCCATTCCCCTTCCTGGCCAGTATTGGGTTGAACCAGACTGTTCTTGTCTTTTGTGTCCTATTTTACCCTGAGCTGAGCTTCTGCCCCCATATCTTCTCCATCACAGAGACCCATCTATTTCCACCTCCATAATGTTGCTTGTTTCTGCCCCTACCTCAGCCCATCTGAAACCCTCATCCATACCATTCAGACTCACTTATTCCAGTGCTACCCTGACTGGCCTCCCATCCTCTGCCTGTCATAAACTTCAGCTCATATGTATCGTATCTTGTACCAAGTTGCGCTTGCCCAATACCCCTGTCCCTGCTGACCAACATTGGCTCCTGGTTTCCCAATGCTTTAAGTCGAAAGATTTTTTCCAATCTCTGTAGCCTTCTCCAGTGCGATCACCCTTCTTCACCTTTCCCTGGCCCCCGAACATTCAGTTCCTCTGACTGGTTCCTTGTGCGTCTTTCCCCCTTCCCCTCCCCTTTGCCCCACTATTGGGGGCTGCATCTTTAGCTGTCTCGCCCCACACTTTTTGGAATTCCCTCCATAAACCCCTCTGTCTCCCTCTCATCCTGCTCAAAATCCACCTTTGTTCAAGCTTTTGATTACCCCACCTAATATCCCCTCTTTTGGTTCGGTGTGAATTTTTTTTTTTACCAATGCTATTTGAATACATCCATTGCTTGTTCTTAAAACACATACAATTTGTTCTGTTAAAAGTTTCTGTTTTCTCCCTGATTCACACATCAATACTGTAGTGAACTGGTCACAAGGTAATGTGATGCCATTCTACAAAGACGTTGCTTTTTATCAAAGTAGGTCAGCCGAACATTGTGAACACATACTTTTAATTGAGTTTTAAAAACAATCTATAACTCTTTGTATGGGCTTCCATTTGTTCTTTGAACCATCAACAGTTACCATTATTAGCAAAATGACATGCTCAAAATAGCAGCACTTTGTCTCCTCCACTTCTCTCCTTGGAGAGTGGAAGAGAAAACCACTGTAGGAAGATAGGGAGATCCTGTACTATATGCATGCACCAAGTCAGCCAGCTAAGAAATGGAACTGATGGCACCTCTAGTGGCAATGTCTCTTCAAACTAACTATACCAAACTAAGCTAGAGAAAATAGTTTAGATATTTTGGGAAGGGGATCGGAGGGCTTTGCAAAAACTTCAGTTTTAAAGTACGTTGATGCACGCAAGCTCTCTTACTAGATATATGCTAAAAGATTGTTTTGCTTGCTGCTGTGCAGGTCAGAAATATATAATTTGATAATTCTGCTAGTACCTGATTACTTGCTGCTCTCCATGCCCATGGTTGAGAAGTGAACAGTTATAGCAATCTAATGTTTTGTTTTATTTTACCTTTTTTAGGGGTATGAGCACACAGCAGAGGATATTGCTCTGCTCTATCGAGTGGAGAGTATGCCAGGGCTTGGCTGGGTTTTAAAGAAGAGCCTTTATAAAGATGAGCTGGAGCCAAAATGGCCAACCCCAGAAAAGGTAGGGTGTGTTAAATATAGTTTAATCCCTTAAATCCATAAACTGGGAGTGGTTTTCTGTGAATTGATCCATTTGGCAATTTGCATTGTATTTTAATGATCACCCAGAGTGTGACAAACTGGAAGAGTTCTGTCCTCATTCCTCTTATTACAGATTCAAGATCCAGCAGAGACGAACTCCACAACCTGCTGTGAATTCTCGAGACTTGAGCAGTTTGTCTTTAATGACCATTTTGAGAAAAAAAACATGAAGGGAAATTAGCTGCACTACATTTGTCATTAAACTAACACATGTTTCCTATCAACAATTTGTGGAGTAGTGCAACTGTCCAAACAGTAAAGGAGTCTATATTCTGTGGATTTGTAGTGGGGATGAGAGACTAAACAGAGGGGGGGAAAATGCAGAACACCCCCCAGTTGAAAGGAATGTTCTCTCTGTTCAGTTCCTATTTTCTTGGGAACAAAGCAGCTCCTCAGAGAATGAAAATCCATTTAATGGCTCAATCAGAACAATTTATACACTGGAGTTTTATACGCGGTAGATGATCAGCAGCACTCCTTTTAGATTCAGACCATTAATTGACTATTTTCTCTGTCAATTAAGTTTTGCTCACCGTGAACCAGTTCTCTCGTATCTGACTGCTTATGAATAGTTAATGAGAAACCATAGTGACCCGATAAAAACCTAATTAGCTTGCTTAGACTGATTGTGGACTTTTTTTTTATACCTAACTTGTGATCTAGGAAGTGGAGCAAGAGGGAAAACTAGTGTCCTTGAAGCTAAAGGCACTTTGTGCGCATACTTGACCTATGTGAGTAGTTGATTGCAAGGGTTGTGCTTTCTGATACGCCAGAGCCTTATCTATGAGGGTTGTTGCAAGTATAATTGTTGTCAGAATATCTTCAATGGTAGTGTTTACGATGAGTCAGAGGCTATACTAATCTAGTAAAGTTCTGTACAAAGTATTAAAGGGAAGTGTCAGTAAAACCAACAGGAGCCATTCATTCACTCTTACAGACACACTTTTTAATATAGATAGAACTTTTAATATAATGAATACTTGTTAAAATGTAATAACCCCACCCCATTTTAAATAAATGTTAAGTACAGGGCTAACTTAGCTATTCTCTGCTATTTGGAATATAATCCACTGCACCTGAAGGGTAGCCCTCAAAGCTGTGTTGGTACAGCCAGAATGCTCCTGGCACTGACATCATGGGCAGGTATCGCAGTACACACGGACACAACTGCTACTCAAAACATTCCCCAGGATTATCCAAAGCCGAACCACTCAGTAGCGCACACTCACAACCACAGCTTACGCTGCACCATGTATGCTGTTATGCTATGAATGCCACATATGTCAGTGCATAATTACCAAAGAACAATGAGAGAAAATCTATGAACAGCACCTCTAATATGTTTTTTCCAGTAGCTCCATCAATATTCACCTTTTTCAATGATATGCGCTTCTTCTGTGACCACTGTCAAAACTATTAGAAAGTGATTTTTATTGCTTAAACTCTGCTGCTCGTATCCTATCTCGCACCAATCCCGCTCACCCATCACCCCCATCCTCGTAGGCCTATGTTTGACTCTGTTTCCCAGCACCTCAAATTAAAAATCCTCATTCTTGTATTTAAACCATGTCATAGCCTCACTCCTCCCTATCTCTTACTTCCTCCAAAACTTTCCACTACTCTGACTCCACCATCGCTGAGTCTCCCATTATCAATATCTTGGGAGTTCACCATTGACCAGAAGTTTAACTGGACCAACCATTTCAATACCGTGGCTACGATTAGTGGCTCACCACCTGACCTAAGCCTTCGCCAAAGCCCTTTCTCTATTGATGAGGGTCAAGTCAGGAGTGTAATGGAATACTCCCCACACACAGTAGCTGCAGTATGTATGGTGTACAGAATACACTGCATTAACTCAACAAGCTTCCTTTGATAGCACCTCCCTCCCCTGCGACCTATACCACTAAGAAGAGCAAGGGCCGCCATGTTGTGGGAACTTCATCACCTCCAAGTCACACACCATTCTGATTTGGACATCTGTCGCAGTTCCTTCATTGTCGCTGGGGCAATAGCCTGGAATTTCTTACCTAACACAATTGTGGGAGCATCAGCGCCACAAGGACTGCAGCAGTACAAAGAGAAGGCCTGCCACCATCTTAGCCTTGCCACAGTCACCTATATCCCAGAACATTTTTTAAAAAATGGAATCTGCTAATACCAACTGTAATTTCTAGGCTAGCTGGTTAGATGGGTACTGTTTTATAAATATTCCCTCAATTAACTGCAGTTTTGTTTCTACCCAGTGCTTAAAGTTTATTTATTTAATTTCCTTAACCATTGTGTACTATTTGTATATTACAGACAAAAGTAAACTAATTTTTGTTTAGAGCTCATCTTGTGTATCAATAATTTGGTACAGTATAAACGTTGAACTTGGAGACATAGCTTTTTCAAACCTTCCGATTTGGTGCTACGCTACTATCTGATGAGGTGTGAATTCATATTCTCCATTCTCCGAATAAAATTGTTGAGTTTGTCATTGGGAGGGGTTCCTTATTGTGGATAGTACATAAGTCTGATTGGCATTGAAACAGGGCCAGGACAAGTACACCCCTGCAGCTCAGGTGTATTATTAGGCACAAAGAGACCTGGAGAAGAGTAAATAAAAACATTGCTAGCTGTCTTTGTACTTTATTTGAAGAAAATCTTTGATCATCTTTTCTGACTTCTTTACAGCTCTGGGACTGGGACATGTGGGTGAGAATGCCTGAGCAAAGAAAAGGTCGGGAGTGTATTATCCCAGATGTATCCAGATCTTACCATTTTGGGATTGTTGGACTCAATATGAATGGTTATTTCCACGTGAGTAATGGGTAGTTTTGTATTTCTAATTGCATTAATGTAAAACTGCTCTGATGGAATACTTGGGGGATGATCAGGCCAATTGTTCTGTTGCTACTGCTGCAGCAGCTGATATGAGTTACGATCTTCCTAGTCTGTTGGCTTTTGCACACAAGAACACTTTTTAAACAGTATTTTAAAATTAGTAACCACTTCATACATTGATGTAGAAGTTTTTTTAAAACACGTCTAAGTTGAATTAGTTTTACATAACTTTAGGAGAATGTTATATGTGAATAATTATTCCTTGATCAAGTTGGGAGTGGGTAAGGATTAAAAGAATAAAGTGAAGTGTGCTTTCATGTACATTTGGACCTGCTAGATACATTCCAAATATATATATGAAACAATTTGTGCAGTTACAAACACAACACACTGATTTAAAAATTCTAACTTTTTTTATTGAAGGAAGCCTACTTCAAGAAACACAAGCTCAACACCGTTCCAAGTGTGCAGCTCAAAAATATAGATAGGTTTGTGTGATACTTCTATCCATTGCTCGCCCTTTCCTCGCCTCTCTCATTTCCCGTGTCTGCTGAGTAGTTTTGTGTGTATTTTAAAAGATCTTACCAGCTGGCTTTTATTTTTAACTTTTTTTTAAACTGGGTTTTAATTCAATACTTATAGCTAGATCAAAGTGCGTGTAGCTTTTACATTTTATACAAATGATTTTTCAGTTTGAAAATATTTTTAAATGATTGGTAAAATATCTTTGACATGCTCATGGACTCAAATTTGATACCTTTACAGTCTGAAAAAGGATGCCTATGAGACTGAAATTCACAAACTGCTAAGGTAAGACTTGTTTCATTGAAGTATAAAACTATCTTCCTGCTTTCTTTCCTTTTTGTTTCTGACTGTATTTCCTGCTGAGTATTTGTGGCCAATAAGAGTGCAGGTTCTAAAACCAGTTTTCAGCTATGGTATTCTGGTCATTTTTTTTCTTCATTTTAAACATTTTTAAAGGCACCTGTGCTAGTAAAGTGAACATTTTCTCACTTGGCTTACCGATGTTATTAAACAGAGGTTAGGTTTAGTAAGTCTTGGTTAAAAGACTTGTCATCCCAAAAGCTTGTGTTGATCAATCTGTCCTGTAATAGTCAACTTAATAAAGTCACACACAATATTTCTAAAGACTGTCTGGGTTACTGCTACTAATTGGTTGTTATTCCTGCAGTGAAGCCAAGGTTCTAGACCACAGCAAAAACCCCTGTGAAGATAGTTTTATTCCAGACACTGAAGGAAAAATCTACATTATGTATATTAGAATGGAGCAGGAAGCTGATTTTACAACATGGACACAGTTAGCTAAGGTAAGTGTGAAATGTGCTTTTTTAAAAAAAAAATAGCTGACCATGGGCTGGATTTTTCTTGCTGGGGTAGAGTTCCAATGCGGTGAGACTTCCGCCCTGACCCATTTTCCTGGGTTGCGGGTCATTTCCGATGCATGGAGGGAATGTGGCAATGCCCAGCTGCAAAATCTTGGCGATGCAGCAACACCAAAAGAGTCCCAACGGTCGGTAATCAGCTGCTCTGCGGGCATTGGCGGAGACTGAGGCTCAGGGCCTACTGCTACCTTCCACATGACAGCTCTGTGAAACAGTGGTAAGAGTCGCAGGCGCCACTAGAATCCGCTGGGGACCTGGGCCCGGCCCTACTGCCACTTGCATGCGGTGGGTATGGAAGGAGTATTCAACAGTGGTCTCGACGAGAGAGAGGGAGTGTGGAAATGTAGGTAAGGTAGCAGCAATAGCTCGCACTGGCTGAATTTTCCCTCATTCTCTGCAACTATCCTGCCTGAAATCTCTAGCCCACGGTCTTGGCATTTCCTCTTCTATCCTTTTTTTTTCCTGGTGTTGCATGTAAATGGCCCCCTTTTGTGTCCATTTGGACAGGATACATCCCAAAACTTGCTCTGCACAGGGACAGTTTACCCTTACCATTTCTGGTCTTTATTCCCTCCTCAGGAGATTACTTTCTCTTGTCTGTTTTTTTTAAAAACAGGAAGTGATCTGTGAATCTAAGTTTAGCTGATGCAAGGTCTGGTGGTGTTTTCTGTGCATTGGGTGACCTAAGGGGGCATCTGTAGTAACTGTAATAAGGCCCTTCATGAGAGCAAAGAAAAATTTGGGAGAATTGTACTGCGGTGCCAGAAAAGTCTCAGATTTCCCATGACTGCAGGGCTTGGTTCATCAGTGGTGGCACTCTCTACTGAGTCGGAAGGTTGTGGGTTCAAGTCTACTCCAGAGACTTGAGCACGTAATCCAGCTGAGGGAGTTCAGTACTGACGGAGGTGTCATCTTTCAGATGAGACATTAAACTAAGGCTCCGTCTGGCCCCTCGTGGACATAAAAGGTCCCATGGCACAATTTGAAGAGCAGGAGAGTTCTCCCGGTGTCCTGACCAATATTTATCCCACATCGCTAAAACAGATAATCTGGTCAATATTTCATTGCTGTTTGTGGGAACTGGCTGTGCGCAAATTGGCTGCCACATTTCCTTATATTATAACAGTGACTACACTTCAAAAGTACTTTGTTGGCTGTGAAGTGCTTTGGGACGTCTTGAGGATGTGAAAGGTGTTGTAGAAATGTAATATTTTTCTTTTTTTAAAATGAGACCTTGTGTGAAGCATTCTGGGACAGCAGCTGAATGTCAAACAATGAACTCTGCTGTTGAGATATGTACATAACCCACTGACAGACCATGTATCTTAGGCTGAAAACTACAACTCAAGTTTCTTGATCAACAAATTGTATCTGAAAATGTGACCAATTTATATTATGTTTCTGAATTCTGAAGTCATTAATGTAAATCACAATACTGATCCCCCATCCTGAATTAATTCTTCAAATAATTACTGCAGCCACACACTGCAGGAATGTATTGGCAAATGCAAATTCCTTTTTTGCTATCATCCTTTTTTAAAATAATTCCCAGAGGAACTATATATAAGTTTGGGTGCTAGTAAAGCTGCCTGAAGGGAGTCTAAGGCAGTGGTGAATTCATTGCAGATTCAAGAGTGAAGCTCACCATTGTGAACTTGTGGAGGAGAGACAAGAGTGTCAGCGTAAATTGGGAGAAGAGGAGAAGGTGGATGGTGCTGGTGTTAACTGCAAGGTGGGGAGGGAGAAGAAGAGAGTGCTAGTATAAACTGGTGGGGAGGGAGAAGAAGAGAGTGCTAGTATAAACTGATGGAGGGGGCAGAGAAGAGAGTGCTAGTATAAACTGGTGGAGGGGGCAGAGAAGAGAGTGCTAGTATAAACTGGTGGAGGGGGCAGAGAAGAGAGTGCTAGTATAAACTGGTGGAGGGGGCAGAGAAGAGAGTGCTAGTATAAACTGGTGGAGGGGGCAGAGAAGAGAGTGCTAGTATAAACTGGTGGAGGGGGCAGAGAAGAGAGTGCTAGTATAAACTGATGGAGGGGGCAGAGAAGAGAGTGCTAGTATAAACTGGTGGAGGGGGCAGAGAAGAGAGTGCTAGTATAAACTGGTGGAGGGGGCAGAGAAGAGAGTGCTAGTATAAACTGATGGAGGGGGCAGAGAAGAGAGTGCTAACATAACTGGAGGGGGCAGAGAAGAGAGTGCTAGCATAACTGGTATGGTACTTTTGATTGTTGTTTACTCTCATCTACATCAAGCTACTCATACTTTTAGATGTCATCCTTGGCTCAGTGGTAGTACTCTGGCTTCTGAGTCAAAGTCGTGGGTTCAAGCCCTACTTCAGAGACTTGAGCACATAATCTAGGCTGACCCTTCAGTGTAGTACTAGCTGCACTATATCTGAGGTGCTGTCTTTTGGATGAGACATTAAACCGAGGTCCCGCCTGCTGCCTCAGGTGGACATAAAAGGTCCAATGCCACGATTCGAAGAGCATGGGAGTTCTTCTGGTGTCCTGGCCAACATATATCCTTCAACTAACATCATTAATACCAATTATCTGGTTACTTATCTCCGTTTGTGGGATCTTTCTGTGCACTAATTTACTGCTGTGTTTGCCTACATTATGCTTCAAAAGTACTTCATTGTCTGTATGGCTGAGGTTATGAAAGGTGCGACATAAATGCGAGTCCTGTCGTGCTCTTGCAAAGCTCTCTCTCGCGCTTTCGCTCTCCCTTTCGTGCGCACTCTGTCTTATCTGCAATAAAGAAATGGAGAACAAGGGTATTTAGTGTAGGAGTTGATTAATTATAGATAATTTAAATTGTTTTGTCAAATGTTGCCTCATTCCAGTGGATCTTATGACTCCTGTCCTTGTGGCTTATTCTAATTGTTTTTTAAAAAAAAATGTAATTGTATTTTCAAGTGCCTGCACATCTGGGATCTAGACGTCCGAGGTAACCACAAAGGCATGTGGCGGCTGTTCAGAAAGAAGAACCACTTGCTTGTCGTGGGGACACCTTCTTCTCCTTATTCGTAAGTACTGTTCTCCCATCAAGGTGTTATTCAATTAAATTAATATTTTATGAAACTCTTTGTTATCTTGCTTTATTTAAGAATTTGCTGATCAGGTAGAAAATTTCCTTTTAGTGCTAAATGAAAAGTATGATGTGGAGATGCCGGTGATTGACTGGGGTTGGCAAATGTAAAGAATCTTACAACACCAGGTTATAGTCCAACAAATTTATTTGAAAATCACAAGCTTTCGGAGGCTTTCTCCTTCGTCAGGTGAATGTGGAAATGAAATCCTTGAACGTTTAGCATTTATATTCAGAGAACAATACCTGGTGATTACAGATAATCTTTCCATCTGCCCGTTGTCAAGGCAATCAAAGTGTTTAGACAGAGAGGTGTTACCTACAGGACCACCGAATACACAAACGGCCAGAACACAAAACAGAGAGAGAGAGGGAGAAACATTCTAAAGGAAGAGAAAGACAGAAAATGACCCGTTGTATTAAAAACAGATAACTTTTATTCGCTGGTGGGGTTACGTGTAGCGTGACATGAACCCAAGATCCCAGTTGAGGCCGTCCTCATGGGTGGGGAACTTGGCTATCAATTTCTGCTTGACGATTTTGCGTTGTCGTGTGTCTCCAAGGCGGCCTTCGAGACACACGACAACGTACCATGCTCTGGGGCATCCTTTCCTGCAACGTATGAGTTAGACAACGTTGGTCGAGTCACAGGAGTATGAACCATGTACCTGGTGGGTGGTGTCCTCTCGTGTGATGTTGGTATCTGTGTCGATGATCTGGCATGTCTTGCAGAGGTTGCCGTGGCAGGGTTGTGTGGTGTCGTGGACGCTGTTCTCCTGAAAGCTGGGTAATTTGCTGCGAATGATGGTCTGTTTGAGGTTGGGTGGCTGCTTGAAGGCGAGTAGTGGAGGTGTGGGGATGGCCTTAGTGAGGTGTTCGTCGTCATCGATGACATGTTGAAGGCTGCGGAGAACATAGCGTAGTTTCTCCGCTCCGGGGAAGTACTGGAGTCAAGGACATTCAGCCACCGATCTTCGGGTAAGCGTTCTCCAAGGCGGCCTTCGAGACACACGACAACGCAAAATCGTCGAGCAGAAATCGATAGCCAAGTTCCGCACCCATGAGGACGGCCTCAACCGGGATCTTGGGTTCATGTCGTGCTACACGTAACCCCAACAGCGAATAAAAGTTATCTGTTTTTAATACAATGGGTCATTTTCTGTCTTTCTCTTCCTTTAGAATGTTTCTCCCTCTCTCTCTCTGTTTTGTGTTCTGGCCGTTTGTGTATTCGGTGGTCCTGTAGGTAACACCTCTCTGTCTGAACACTTTGATTGCCTTGACAACGGGCAGATGGAAAGATTATCTGTAATCACCAGGCATTGTTCTCTGAATATAAATGCTAAACGTTCAAGGATTTCATTTCCACATTCACCTGACGAAGGAGAAAGCCTCCGAAAGCTTGTGATTTTCAAATAAATTTGTTGGACTATAACCTGGTGTTGTAAGATTCTTTACAAATGAAAAGTAAGCATCTTTCAATGACTAAATGCAGCAGAATCCTATTGTGTACAATTGTTCAGGACCTGTGGATGTGGTGGAAGGAGGCACATTGCTTTGTGCTGCAGTATGATGGAGTGAAGACTTATTCTTAAATCTTTCACAGAATAAGGCAAACATCATCGGCAGCAAGTGTTCTGTTGAAAATTAGGAGCATAATATGAATCATTTTCCCATTTGTTTTTTGACAGGTTAAAGAAGCCTGCTTCAGTTACCCCCATATACATTGAACCACCTCCAAAGGAAGATGTGGAATTGAATTGAGGACGGGCAGTCCCCATTTTTGTAGCAAGGAGTCTCCTATGACGAGCATGACAATTTTAAACCACTATGTTTAATGTACAGTTACCGTGGTGTTCTCATGCTGGTTTATAACGGTCAGCTTTAACTAAAGAAAACAAATTGTTACTTGCAGCTAAAACTTGATTACATGTAAAACTACTATAGACTTAGTTTTGTAAATTATGGATTGAAATATTTATTTTACTGAAATGGTACAAAAGCTCAAACTGTGTGCATTTCCTGAAGTACAGTATTAGCAACATCAATCGTGGTTAGAAAGTTAAACCGATGTATCCCAGAAATGATGAATGGAGTTCTAATTCATTCTAGCAAACTGTTATAACTAATAAGTGGAGAATTTGAGAGAATAGATCCCTTCAAACTAGTGTTTTATTTCTTTGTCATGAATTACTTTTTAACTACATTAATTCTCTGCTCATGATTGTATTTTGTACTGCATAACAGGATGTTGGCAACCATTTTAACACACAGCCATGTAGCGTCACAGAATTTACTTCTGGAGATAAATAAACCACTATAAATAAGCCATCTGTCCACAGATAATGTGTGGTATAAAGCTGAGATATCGAAGTTGAACTTGATTTGTGGTCAGTTTTTTTTTCCCAAAACTTAGAATCATAGAATGGTTACAGCTTGGAAGGAGGCCAGTCAGCCCATCGAGTCCGTGCTGGCTCTGCTAGTCGCACTCTCCTGCCCGATCCCTGTAGCCCTGCAAATTTTTTCCTTTCAAGTACGTATCCAATTCCCTTTTGAAAGCTACGATTGAATCTGCCTCCACCACCCCCTCAGGCAGTGCATTCCAGATCCTAACCACTTGCTGTGTAAAAAAAAAAGGTTTTTCTCATGTCACCTTTGGTTCTTTTGCCAATCACCTTAAATCTATGTTCTCTGGTTCTTGACCCCTCTGCCAATGGGAACAGTTTCTCTCTATCTACTCTGTCCAGACCTTCTTGATTTTTGAATACCTCTATCAAATCTCCTCTCAACCTTCCCTGCTCTTAGGAGAACAACCCCAGCTTCTCCAGTCTATGCATGTAACTGAAGTCCCTCATCCCTGGAACCATTCTAGTAAATCTCCCCTGCACCCTCTCTAAGTCCTTCACATCCTTCCTAAAGTGCGGTGCCCAGAACTGGACACGATACTCCAGTTGTGGCCGAACCAGTGTTTTATAAAGGTTCATCATAACCTCCTTGCTTTTGTACTCGATTTATAAAGCCCAGGATCCCGTATGCTTTTTTAACCTGCCCTGCCACCTTCAACAATTTGTGCACATATACCCCCAGAATTGTACCCTTCAGTTTATATTGCCTCTCCTTGTTCTTCCTACCGAAATGTATCACTTCACACTGTATCTGCGTTGAATTTCATCTGCCATATGTCCACCCATTCTACCAGCCTGTCTATGCCCTCTTGTAATCTATCACTATCCTCCACACCCAAGTTCAAGTCATTCATATATATGAAAAAAAGCAATGGTCCTAGTACCGACCCCTGGGGAATACCACCGTATACCTCCTTCCAGTCTGAACAACAACCGTTCACCATTACTCTCTTTCCTATCACTTAGCCAATTTTGTATCCATGCTGCCACTGCCTCCTTTATTCCATGGGCTTCAACTTTGATGATAAGCTTATTATGTGGCACTTTATCAAACGCCTGTTGGAAGTCCATATACACCACATCAACTGCTTGCCCTCATTGCCCCTCTGAGTTACCTCATCAAAAAACTCAATCAAGTTGGTTAAATGTGAATTGCCTTTAACAAATGCGTGCTGGCTTTCCTCTATTAGCAGTCACTTGGACAAGTGTGGATAATTCTGTCCTGGATTATAATTTCTGAAAGTTTCCTCACCACTGAGGTTAAACTGATTGGCCGGTAGTTGCTGGGTTTATCCTTGCACCTTTTTTTGAACAAGGATGTAACATTTGCAATTCTCCAGCTCTTTGGCACCACCCCAGTATCTAAGGATAATTGGAAGATTATGGCCAGCAATTTCCACCCTTGCTTCCCTCAGCAACCAGGATGCATCCCATCTGGATCAGGTGACTTATCTACTTTAACTACAGCCAGCCTTTCTAGTATCTCCTCTTTATCAATTTTTAGCCCATCCAGTATCTCAATCACCTGTACACTTACTGCAATTTTGGCAGCATCTTCTTCCTTGGTAAAGACAGATGCAAAGTACTCATTTAGTACCTCAACCATGCCCTTGTCCTACATGCGTGGATCTCCTTTTTGGTCTCTAATCGATCCCACTCTCCATTTACTACCCATTTACTATTTACATGTCTATTGAAGAATTTTGGATTCCCTTTTATGTTGGCCGCCAGTCTATTCTCATGCTCTGTCTTCGCCCCTCATTTTCTTTTTCGCCTCTCCTCTAAACTTTCTATATTCAGCCTGGTTCTCACTTGTATTTTCAAGCTTCCATCTGTGGTACGCCCCTTTTTTCTGCTTCATCTTACTCTCTACTTCTTCTCATCCAGGGAACTCTGGTGTCCTACCTTTCTCCCTCATGGGAATGTATGTAGACTGTACCTGAGCCATTTAAAGGCTGCCCATTGTTCATTTACAGTTTTACCTGCTAATCTTAGATTCCAATTTACCCGGGCCAGATCCGTTCTCATCCCATTGAAATTGGCCCTCCTCCAATTGAGTATTTTTACTTTGGAGTAGTCCATGTCTTTTTCCATAGCTAAACCTTATGATACTATGATCACTGTTCCCCCACTGACACTTGCTCCACTTGGCCCGCCTCATTTCCCAGAACCAGATCCAGCAATACCTCCTTCCTCGTTGGGCCAGGAACATACTGGTAACTGGAAACTTTGGGCAAAGGAGTAGTTATCTTACAGCGTACTGGACAGATGTATTTAAAAATGTTCCCTTTGGAGAATAAGGGCACTGTCCAGTCTAGCTCTAATCCTTATAGATTGGAAGTCCCAAGTTTGTGTTCAGTTAGTTGAACCCAACTTGGTCAGTGATTGCTATTCAGTGACCCCCGCTGGAAAGCATGTATACGTGCACATCTTGGATTGGGCTTGATTGTTGTGCCACCTGTGACCAAATAGCCCATTCCATCAACACTTGCTGTTTACATTCTCGCATGATGGATGAAGGAACCAGGAGAATGCTGGTACCTTTTGAAACTATAGTGCCTTTTGGGGAGGGGGGAAATCTCCTGAAGAATTCTCTGAAGATTTCAATCTGTGTACTTCAGATATTAGTGCAGTTAGTTCCCTTTTGAGAATTTGTGTCTTTTCCAGTTTGTACTCCTGCACAATGCTGACTGAGTTAGCTACTATATATTAAATAAAATAATGTAGTTCAGGCCTTGATTGCTTCATAAAATGAATAAAACTACTGATTCAAACTAACAAGATTACTGGATTGTATGAAGTAACCCTAGCTTTATTAAAGTATTTTTTAAAACTAACATCTCTCTTTACACTTTTAAATTTGACATTTGTAGTAAGTATGTGGTATAATTGGATAATCTGTTCTGGTATAAAATGCTCACCTTTTAATGATGGATTTTTGTATATGATACGGAAATTGAGTGACATTGGGATGGACCTTTTTGAGTTTAGATAAACTAGTTATTTGAATGTGAGCGTTTCATAATGTACTAAGTTTAGCTTCTTTGGAACTGAGCTTTTGACTGCTGATCGTGGGTCCCAATCAGCTACAGATGGATCCACCTGGATATGTTACCTCCAAACAGTTTTTATAAATCTGACAGCAAAGGTAACAATGCTTCAAATAATTGCACAGTTTCGATAAAGGGTTTCCTGAACACTTTTTTTTTCTAAGTTTGTAGAAATGCCAGTTTTCAAGCCACCAAAAACATAGTGTCATGGTTAATATAGTACTGTGAGTTTATCAGGTGTTGATTCTCAGTGTTTCTGCTATCTATAGGATCTATCTTATAGTTTATGATGCCCTCTGACAATCACATCCCAATCACTAGTTTTAGTTTTGAGCTTTGTCATGATGAAGCTGGATTTTTCAAGTGATTCTCTTTCTGAATGATGGTGTATAGACTGCGATCCATTACGACGGTAATTAATCTGACAGTTTTGAAATCCATAGTAGTGTCAAACAGGAGTGTGTTTTGGCATTAACACTCTTTAGTATATTCTTCTTTGTGCTGTTTTGTCATGCTTTCTCATCCACTGCTGAAGGTGTATTACTCCATACAAGATCAGATGGAAAACCCTTTAATATTGCATGCTTAAGAACAAAAGGCAAAATCAGAAACCTGTTAGAACTTTTTGCTGATGATGCAGTGCTGTCCCATATTGTGAAGTGGAGCTCAAACAACTTCAATAGCTTTTAGCTAGCTTCCGATCAATTTAGCCTAAGCGTCAGTCTAAAGAAGACAATGATCATAGCACAAGGTGTGTTGACTGCACTACGCTAGAAGTTGTACACAAGTTTGGCTACCTTGGATCAACTGTATCGGATAACTTATCTCTAGATGAACTAAACTCTCTCATCAGAAAGGTAGCAACCACATTCCGCCAATTGACTGTATGGAATAATGAGGTTAATATTGAAAACCACGATACGGGTCCACCAAGCTTTTGGTCATCCCTCCTAATCTCCTTCGGCTCGGTGTTCAATTTTTCCTAATGCATCTGTGAAGCATTAAAGGTGCTATATTAATGCATGTTGTTATAGTAGAAGCTAGAACAGTGTAAAGGCAGAGTGTGCTTTGAACTAAGGTCACAGGTACTCTGGTTTTGTATTTGTTTGGCAAGCTGGTGCCAATGTAGGGGTCTGCTGACTATTACTATTCAACTGCCATGTTTTGGGTTTCAGCTCTGTTGCTGTTAAATAAATAAATGACTTTAAAAATTATTTCAGTGGTGGGTTGAGCTTGCGTGGAGCTGTGCTGAGCAACTCCAGTTTGATGGCGTGAATGTGGTTGGCTCCTGAATTGAATTGTGCTTGGATCTGTTGCAGTGAAATCTGGCCAACTCTTCAGCTACGTATTCAAAACTGCTAGGGTTGTACCTTTTCATAGCTGTAATTACATTTATGAAACAGTGTAAACTTCTCCCCCAAACCCCTTCTTTATAAGAGAACAAATATTCTGAGTGAAGGGACTTCTTGTACCCCATTTTCTATGCTGCTACTCTATTGTCAGCTGGGTAAATGAGGCAGTGCAAATCAAAAGAGGTGGCGTGTGATGTGCAGCGCTGCATCTGATCATTCATATTGCCATTGTGGCCTTGTTTTTTGATCACGATAGTTCAGGTACTGAAGTGCTCGAATCTATATAGTATTTTACTCACTGGGACTGTAGTGGCCTCGAGCAAACAAAAACACCCACTGCATTTGCGGTATGAATGTGACGTTGTCTATGGCATCAGCTACTCCTGCTGGCATTGCAGAACTGCTTTCTGAAGCAGTAAATAGTGGCTTCATAGTGGCCACTTCCAATATTCTGATCATCTTTCCCTAATGCGTAATACAGTGGACTGAAGAAAAACACATTTCATTACTTGCTATTGAGCAGACTAAACATAAAGGAGGGATCTCTTGTAAATCGTGTTCTTACTATGTGACTGTACAATCTTCCTGCATTGGAGGGAAAAATTTGCTTTTGATCATCGTAATGATGGATTTTTATGCATTGTAAATAAGAACATGAGAACATAAGAAATAGGAGCAGGAGTAGGCCACACGCCCCCTCGAGTTTGCTTCGCCATTCAACAAGATCATGGCTGATCTTCTACCTCAACGCCATTTTCCTGCACCGTCCCCATATCCCTTGATGCCTTTAATATCTAGAAATCTATCGATCTCTGTTTTGAATGTACACAATGAGTCTCCTCAACCCTCTGGAGTAGAGAATTCCCAAGATTCACCACTCTGAGTGAAGAAATTTCTCCTCATCTCAGTCCTAAATGGCCTACCCTCTATTCTGAGACTGTGACCCCTGGTTCTAGATTTCCTAGCCAGGGGAAACATCCTTCTTGCATCTACCCTGTCGAGCCCTGTAAGAATTTTGTATGTTTCAATGAGATCACCTCCTTCTAAACTCCAGAGAACACAGGCCTAGTCTACTCAATCTCTCCTCGTATGACATTCCCGCCATCCCAGCAATCAGTCTGGTGAACCTTTGTTGCACTCCCTCAATGGCAAGTGTATCCTTTCTTAGGTAAGGAGACCAAAATTGTACACAATGCTCCAGGTGTGGTCTCCCTAAGGCTCTATATAATTGCAGTAAGACATATTTACTCCTGTACTCGAATCTTCTTGTAATAAAGGCAACATACCATTTGCCTTCCTAATTGCTTGCTGCACCTACATGTTGGCTTTCAGCGACTCATGTACAAGGGCACCCAGGTCCCTTTGAACATCAACATTTCCCAATCTCTTACCATTTAAAAAATACTCTACATTTCTGTTTTCCCTACCAAAGTGGATAAGTTCATATTTTTCCACATTATATTCCATCTGCCATGTTCTTGCCCATTCACTTAGCCTGTCTGTAGCCCCTTGAAGCCTCTTTGCATCCTCCTCACAACTCACATTCCCACCCAGTTTTGTGTCATAGCAAACTTGGAAATATTATATTTGGTCATATACATTACATTGATATAGATTGTGAATAGCTGGGGCCCAAGCCCCGATCCCTGCGGTACCCCACTAGTCACAGTCTGCCAACCTGAAAAAGTCCCATTTATTCCTACTCTCTGTTTTCTGTCTGTTAACCAATTCTCAATCCATGCCAGTATATTACTCCCAATTCCATGTGCTCCAACTTTGTTCACCAACCTCCTGTGCGGGACCTTATCGAAAGCCTTCTGAAAATCCAAATACACCACATCCACTGGTTCCCCCTTATCTATTCTACTAGTTACATCCTCAAAGAACTCCAATAGGTTTGTCAAACATGATTTCCCTTTCATAAATCCATGTTGACTCTGCCAAATTCTATTATTATTTTCTAAGTATCCTGATATCACATCCTTTATAATAGATTCTAGCATTTTCCCTACTACTGATGTCAGGCTAACAAGTCTGTAGTTCCCTGTTTTCTCGCTCCCTACTTTCTTAAATAGTGGGGTTACATTTGCCACCCTCCAATCTGCAGGAACCGTTCAAGAATCTATAGAATTTTGGAAGATGACAACTAATGCATCCACTGTCTCTATAACCACCTCTTTCAAAACCCTGGAATGTAGATCATCAGGTTCTTGGGATTTATTGACTTTCAGTCCCATTAATTTCTCTAGTACTTTTTTTTTACTGATACTAATTCGTTTCAGTTCCTCATTCTCGCCAGACTTTTTGTTCTCTAATATTTCTGGAAGGTTTTTTGTGTCTTCTTCCGTGAAGACAGACACAAAGTATTTGTTTAATTTCTCTGCCACTTCCTTATTCCCCTTTATAAATTCTCCCGTCTCTGTCCGTAAGCGACCCACGTTTGCCTTTGCCAGTCTTTTCCTTTGTACATACCTATAGAAGCTTTTACAGTCTGTAAGAATAAGCAGCTTAAAACTGCAGATGCTGGAAATCGAACAGAGGAGTTAATGTTTCAAGTGTAGACCCTTTGTCCGTTCTCCACACAGAAGCTAAGTGTTTCCATTGTTCTCTATTTTTGTGTTTTTATTCACTTTTGCTGCATTTTAGCAGTAGGGGTTACTTTATTTTTTACAATCATACCGTTTGCTGGAGAATTAATACTCCATATGAATCCAGTTTTTGGGTAGGGATGGGTAAGACAGTACTGTTGTGGAAAATGATGACTCATTGTCAGTTTAACTCTTGAGTCAGATGGTTGTCCGGCCAGGATGACCTGATCATCTAGGCTGACACTTGGGCCTCGATTTTAACCCAATCCACCCAGCGGTTAAGCAGTTAAAATCGGGAAAATTGATTTACTGCCCCATTCCCATCTGGAACTCCCCGATTGTGAATTTAAGTGACACTGACTGAGGGTGAGTACCTACCCGCCGGAAAGAGGAAGGTGCCTGATGAATATATTCAGAGGCATTAGATTATATTATTTGGACCCTGACCCAATTTAAACAGGGCAGGTCAGAAGGGATGCCCTGCAGGCAACCTGCTGAGTAAAATTTAGCGACGTTGGCTTCACAAACTGAGTGAAACGACTAGAAGCTCAATTTAAAGGGGCATTCATCTACAGAGAACCTGGGGGCCTGTCTGTGACTCATGCTACCTCAGTTTCCTGATGCACCACTCTAACAGCGAGGTCTTGCATACGATATTGCAACCTCACTTTAAGAGATGGTTTCCTGCTTTAAATAGGCCTCTGGTTTACTGTGCTCTGGAAGTGGGTGGATTTGCCAGCAGGTTAGTGAATTGGATGGGAAATCTACCCATGAGATTACAATGAGGCACGGGAGTTAAAATACCCCAGGCTTGTTCTGGCTGCATTGGGTGAGTTTTAAACTGACATTTGGTTTGTAAACACTGGTCTGGAGTTAAGATTGGTGTCTTAGTGTAAGGCTAAGGGACTTCTGCATTGTCAGAGATGCTGCCTTTCAGATAAGAAATGAAACCAAGGCCAATTTGCCAGTTTAGGTGGACTGCTCAAAGAAGAGCAGATAGTTCTCCCAATATCCTACAATAACATTCCCCCTCAATCAAAAGTACCAAAACACATGAACTCTTAATGCATCAAATTGATGTGCACAAAATGGCTGTCATGTTTATCCACATAAGAATGTGCAATGTAATTCATTCTATATGAGGATTTGAGGGATATAAGCTATCAAGTGCAATGTATTTTGCTTTATTTTTTTCTCTCGCTATTCCTAATGATTGAAATCTGGTTTTATTAATTTGATAGTTGTAATTAAAACAGAACCATTGCCACGTAATGTACTTTTTATTTATATTCCCCCACCCATCTTTTACAATTGATATTTTTCCCTTTGCTTTTTTTGACTATCACTATACCATCTCCACTTCCCAGCCTATTTCCAGGCCATTCTCACCTTTTAAGTGACTATCCAGAGCGGCAACCTTGACTTTGAAGTGTATGATAGTGAGCTGCCTTGTCGCATGCTTTCACTAGACCCAAGCTTCAAATGTCAGCTTGGCACTTGGTTCAAGGACCTGGAAGCTTCAGACTTGAACTCCAGGGCACCCATTTCTATACCCATTGGGGGCAATTTTCAACTGCTGCTCCGCCCATTGCCCACCTGAAAACGAGTGACTGGCCAGCAGTGGAAAATCAGGGGGCCCCACTTGGACGCCCAAGGCCCACCTGATGCAATTTTCAGGCGAGCCTGTAAATGGGCGCACAGCCCGCCTTCCAGAAAAAGGCAGGAGGCTGCTTACATCTGCTAATTGGGGTTCTGTGTTGGCTGCAATTTTCAGGGACCAATGACAAATGGGTGGAGGATGCACCACACACATTCCATCCACTTGTAGCAGGTGGTGAGTGGCCTAGCCAACTGTCCTCTAAAGAGACTGCAATCTGGAGCTATTTGGGGAAGAATTACAGGGGCCTGCTGCCGACTGCTGGGTGAACCCCTACTTCCCCCTCCCCTCCACCCCTCCCATTTACTACAGTCTTCCAGCTATTCTATCCCGTGGATTGACGGATTTCCCGCACCCCCCCCCGGTGGTGGTGAGTTGGCCGCTAGCACTCATTGAGTACCTAGCAGCTCGCTAGAATTATGTTGATGAGGCCTAAAAATGGTTCACGCCTCCTGAGGCTGGATTTGGTTGGGCAGCATAGCTGCTCCGCTGACTTCAGAACTGTTTGGGGGCGATTTTTAACTTCCACCCAAATGTTCTAACTCTCAGTTTAATGGAGAGCTGTTGGGACCAATTTTGGTCTCTCTTCTGCCCTGTTTTTCAGTTGGATTGGGGTGGTAGCAAGACCAAAATCACTTTTTAAAAAAAAACTTCTCACTGTCTTCCTGCCCATTGACATTTTAGTCTGTGCCTCAAAATAGCAGTCACAGCACCCACAGGAAACAGGGAGGAGCCTCATTACTTTACATATTTGGAGTGCTATGACTGTAGACTTAAACGTAAGACATCTGTATTGCGCATGTCCTGCCCATTGACACAGTGCTGGACACGGCCACACCAGCATCCCTTAAATGGATCACTGGACACTGCTCACAAAATGGTTGCTGGATGGCTTTTGGAGCATTTTCTGGGGTCAGGATGACCATAATTTATTTTTGTGCGTCTCCACAAAAATGCTCCTGACCACTGCCTTACATATGGGTGAGCTGTACATTGGGTGGGCATTGCTCCCCCACCCAATGTATGCTCCACATCAAAACTGTCTTCCACCTCCTTGTTTCCTTAACCCAAAACAAGTTTTCTGCAACTGCAATCAAATTTCATTGATGTTTCTGATTAACTACCTTGCTTACGTTCAGAAGACCAGTCACTTTAAGGAGACCTTCAATTATGCTTTGTATCTGGGTGTTATAGAGGAAGAGGTAGAATGTTTCTTTTTGGTAATTTTTATTCCCTGAAATGGCATTTGTGCATAGTTCACTATTCCATTTTTTAAAAAGTTTTCCATTGAAAAGAAAAATAACAATTGTACACGTGCACAAGTAAGAAAAAAGAAATAGCAAATGTTTCTTGAAGGTCCATCATTTTCTTTTTGTAAAATATCCTGTTCCTTGGGTATGTTTGGATAACTATTATAAAATATATTTAGCTTAGCAACACATGCTCTATATATAAACAATATAGAGTAATGGCTAAAAAGGGAGAAGATGCCTGATGAACCAGGTATGAGGGTCAATTGTGAAGGATTCACAGAAGGCATAACCTTGATATCTTAACCAACACAGGGGAGGTTTAATCAGCATGTTGCACAAGAAGATTCAACTTTGAGTAATTATATAGTTACCTCTGAAGCAAAGAAGTTGCAAGCCCTTATACTCGACAATAACAACAACAACGTGCATTAATACAGCACCTTTAACGTAGTAAAACAGCCCAAGGTGCTTCACAGGAGCGATTATAAAACAAAATTTGACACCAAGCCAGGTAAGGAGATATTAGGACAGATGACCAAAAGCTTGGTCAAAGAGGTAGGTTTTATGGAACGTCTTAAAGGAGGAGAGAGAGGTAGAGAGGCGGAGAGGTTTAGGGAAGGAATTCCAGAGCTTAGGGCCTAGATGGTTGAAGGCACGGCCGCAAATGGTGGAGCGATTAAAATCATGGATGTGCAAGATACCAGAATTGGAGGAGTGCAGAGATCTCGGTGGGTTATAGGGCTGGAGGAGGTTACAGAGATGGGGAGGGGCGAGGCCATGGGGGGATTTGAAAACCAGGATGATAAATCGAGGCATTCCTGGGCCGGGAACCAATGTAGGTCAGCGAGCACAGGGATGATGGGTGCTTGGTGCAAGCTAGGATACAGGCGGCAGAGCTTTGGATGAACTCAAGTTTATGGAGGGTGGAAGATGGGAGGCCGATTGTAAAATAGCAAACATGCACTAAAATAGCAAACACACACTTTGTACAAACTGCAAATACCACTAGTACAGTTCTTTAAACCAAATGCTGAACTGTTATTACTCAATTGAACCCAACTACGTCTGTACTACTTCAATAGTTATAATGACATAATACATTATTGTAGTGGTAATGTTTATCATGTTGATAATCAGGTTAGTTTTGCATCTGTAGAGTACCAAATCAAGATGCAGCTTTGCATCAGCATTCATTTGTGGATATCATTAGTAAACCAGGAGTTAAGCAATTTCAAGGAAAGCAGCTGTATACTTGGGCTGCTGGCAGAATAAAATTCATGTTAGTAGGATTTGTTTAAGGTAGGACAATGCATGAGTTAAATGCAATGTTATACATTAACAGACATATTTAATCAGACCTACAGTCAGAATGGCCACTTAGTCAGGTACTCAACAAATGAGATGGCTGGAAGGTAAACATTTTTAGCTTCATGGCTTTATTTAATGTTCTCTGTTACAGTGCCACTCAGGCACTAACCTTCACATTCAGTTCTTACATCTAGTTTCACGAACTGAAAGCACATAATTCAGCTGTGCAGGAAGGAGTCTCATTAATGTTGATGAGGAATGCTATTTTAAAATTGTAATTGCTGGTCTCTCTTAGCTGCCTAGGTCCACATACACTTTTTCTCATTGAATTTTTGGGATTCTTGGGCACATACTAATAGCTGAGGAAAAAATAACTTTGCAACAGAGGGATAAATATAAACTGAACAGTTTAATAGTTTTTTTATAAAAATAATTTGCTCTATTCACTAGGTTTTTCACTATGTGCTATTTGGGGGTGGGGGTTGGAGAAATGGGTGAACATCAAGTCTACAGCACAGAAAACGGCCATTCGGCCCAACTGGTCTGTGCTGGCCTTTATACTCCACATGAGCCTCCTACCTCCCTACTTCATCTAACCCTATCAGCGTAATTATTCCTTTCTCCCTCTTGTGTCTATCTAGCTTCCCCTTAAATGCATCTATGCCATTTGCCTCAACTACTCCTTGTGGTAGCACATTCCACATTCTTACCACTCTTTGGGTAGAGAAGTTTCTCCTGAATTTGAAAATTGGATTTATTAATGACTCTTGTATTGATGACCTCTAGTTTTGGACTCCCCCATAGTGGAAATATTTTCTCTACGTCTACCCTATCAAACCCTTTCACTATCTTAAAGACCTCTATCAGGCCACCCCTCAGCCTTTTTTTCTAGAATAAACAGCCCCAGCCTGTTTAGTCCTTCCTGATAAGTATATCTTCTCAGTTCTGGTATCATCCTCGTGAATCTTTTTTGCACCTTCTCCAGTGCCTCTATATCCTTTTTATAATATGGAGACCAGAACTGTGCACAATACTCCAAGTGTGGTCTAACCCAGGTTCTATACAAGTTTAACATAACTTCTCTGCTTTTCAATTGTATCCCTTTAGAAATAAACCCTAGTGCTTGGTTTGCCTTTTTTGACCTTATTAACCTACGTCATTACTTTTAGTGATTTGTGCAACTGTACCCCTAGATCCCTTTGCTCCTCTACCCCATTTAGATTCTTGTTATCCAAGCAATATGTGGCCTCCTTATCCTTCCTACCAAAATGCACCACCTCACATGTCCATATTGAAATCCATTTGCCAATTACATGCCCATTCTGCAAGTTTATTAATGTCCTCTTGTATTTTGACGCATTCTTCTTTTGTATTAACTGTACCCCCTGACTTTGGTGTTGTCCGCAAATTTTGAAATTGTACTTCCAATTTCCATCGTTAATGTAAATTGTGAACACCAGTGATCCCAGCACTGATCCCTGTGGAACACCACTTCCCACCTTTTGCCAGTCTGAGTAGCTACCCTTAACCCTACTCTTTGATTTCTATTTTGTAGCCAGCTTGCTATCCATTCTGCTACTTGTCCCATGACTCCACACGTTCTGACCTTAGTCATCAGACCTTATCAAAGGCCTTTGGAAAATCCAAATAATTACATCTACTGCATTACCCTTGTCTATTTTTTCTATTAGTACTTCAAAGAATTCAATAAGGTCGATCAAGCATGACTTTCCCTTCTGAAATCCGTGCTGACTATTCTTTATTATATTTTCATTTTCTAGGTGTTTTTGTATTACATCTTTGAGTAAAGATTCCATTATCTTTCCTAGTATCGACATTAAGCTAACTGATCTATAGTTCCCTGGACTTGTTCTATTTCCTTTTTTAAAATATAGGAATAACATTAGCTGTCCGCCAGTCCTCTAGCACTATTCCCTCTTCTAATGAATTTTTATATATATGTAATAGTGCCTCTGCTATCTCTTCCCTAACTTCTTTTAATATGCGCCGATGCAATCCATACGGACTAGGGGTTATATCCTCTCTAAGTTTGATTAGTTTATCAATTATCTCCCCCCTTTCTATCTTAAATGTCTTTATATCTTTTTTGATCTCTTCTCCTAATGTCATGCCCTTCTTGTTAATCTCCCTGATAAATACTATTCAATATTTTTGCCATTTCGCTGTCATTACCAGTGAGTTTATCGTGTGTATCCTTTGATGGCCCTATTCCTATCCTGATTTTCTTTTGTTATTTTTGTGTCTGTAGAATACTTTACTATTTCTTTTTATATTCCTTGATAATTTAATTTCATAGTTCCTCTTTGCTTTCCTAATTGTTTTTTTGACATCTCTCCTAACCTCTTCATATTCCCTTTTGTCATCCTCTCCTTTATTGTCTATGTACTTAGTGTGCCTTTTTCTTTAGTTTCAATTTTACCTTTATCTCTTTATTCATCCAATGGTGTTTCATTATTGGCTAGTTTGTTCTTATTTTTTTAGAAGAATGGGTTTCTCCTGGACTCTATTGATCATTTTAAATATTTCCCACTGCTGTTCTATCTCTTTGTCTGTCAACATTTTTTTCTAGTTTATCTTCCCTAGTTCAGTTCTCATCCCCTCAAAATTGGCTTTTTTCAATTCTATTACTTTGGTCTTTCTCTTACTTATGTCTTTCTCAATCATTATTTTACCCTTAACCCCTACTCTTTGTTTTCTGTTTTGTAGCCAGCTTGCTATCCATTCTGCTACTTGTCCCCTGCCTCCACACGTTCTGACCTTAGCCATCAGACCTTATCAAAGGCCTTTGGAAAATCCAAATAATTACATCTACTGCATTACCCTTGTCTACTTTTTCTGTTAGTACTTCAAAGAATTCAATAAGGTTGGTCAAGCATGACTTTCCCTTCTGTTATGATCGCTCTTGCCTAGATGTTCCTCTATGCTCACTTCTCTTATCTGTTCTGGTTCATTTCCCATTACTAGATCCAGCTGTGATTCCTCTCTTCTTGGGCTTCTCACATACTGGGTAAGAAAGGAGTCCTGTACACACTGTAAAAACTCCATTCCCATTCCCTACCTCTTCTTGCCAGTTTATTTGGGGATATTTGAAATCTCCCATGATTATTATTCAATGTTTTTACTCATTTCATAGATTTGACTACATATTTCTTCCTCCACTTCCCTTCCACTATTAGTTGGTCTGTAGAATACACCTATTAACGTGATCAATCCCTTATCCTTTGTCTCAATCCATATGGATTCTGTTTCTATCTTAATATTACTTATGTCCCTTTTTTTCTATTGCCATTATGTTTTCTCTAATTAGTACAACTACTCCAGCCCCTCTTCTTCCTTCCCTATCCTTTCTAAATATATTATATCCTGCAATATTTAACTGCCAGTCCTGTTCTTTCTGTAGCAGTTATCCCTACTACATCTGGCTCCTTGCTATTCATTATTGTCTCCAGTTCCCCTATTTTGTTTTGGATGCTGTGCACATTGCTCTACAGGCAATTTAATTTGTTTTTAATAATTGTTCCCCTCACTTCATTTTTAACAGTCATTTTGTACTTAAATTCCATAATTGTACTTATTCCCTGACCGTTTGTTGGGTCGGGCGATTGAGACTCAGGTGGATGGGGTGCGTACGAGAGGGAGACTGTGGAATGGGTTGGGCGAGAGGTCCAACAATTTCAACAGAGCCAGAAGCAGCAATGTGGTGAGTGGAAGTAATGCCGAGAGAAGAGCAGCCAGTAAAGGGGTGAATGAAACCTGGGGACGTTACTGTGGATAAGTAATGGAAGATTGTTTCCACTGGTGGGCAAATGGAAAACTGGGGGATGCAGACTGAGGATTCTCACTGGAAGAACAAAGGGAGAAGGGAGGTTCTTGAAATGAGGGCTATTAGACCAGGGGATGCTTCACCACAAGTGGCGATTGCGGTAGAGACTAGAACATCTTTTAAAAGGGAATGGGATTAAATATTTGAAAAGGAGGAATATAAAGGATCTGGGGCAATGGGGTTACAGGAGAATGGCCTCCTCCTCTGCTGTGATTTCTATCAGTTTATGAAAATTCTGCTTTATTGAGTCTGAGACCAGAGAATAGTTTAGAAATGTTGGTGCTTGGCTGAGATTAGGACGATGTGCTCTGTAAGAAGTGCCCCAAACACCCAGCCCGCTGCCTTTTCTGCAATCTCTCGGTTTGGTTCAGGTCAGTCTGTGCCGGCCGGTTTTGACGTGTGAAGTCCAAATACAGGTCGGTTTTGACTGAGGTTCCCAGGTTCCATGTGAAGGTGACAACTATGAACTGAGTCCAAGGAGATAGGGAGAGAGACGCAATAACGTTTGCAGGCGTCACGTGGTCAGATGTCAGGTGGTCAGAGCATGATCAAACCTCCAGGGATGCCGCCATCAGTGTTGGCAACCCTACAAGGAACCAACCATAATTCTAACCCTCGGGTGCACCTACAAGAAGATAAGCAAAACTCCTCCTGACTACCCCTGAAGTTGGGTAGGGTGGGGGTGCTATAATCTGGTGCTCCAACCTTTTGAGAAGCAATCAAGAGCAAGTGCAGGTGGCTGTAGGCAGAATGCAAAAAAAACTACATTTAAAAATAATACCCTAACTTCAGAAATCTTCCATAAAAAATCTCCAGCCTCTTCTTTGTCAGGAACTCCTCATTTACACCTCTGACAGCGACTGCAGCTCATTGAAACATGTTAACTTACTCCGAGTGCATTATCAGGCTAAGTCCAGGAAACTCCCATCTACAGAGCCAATGGCTCTCAGGTGGCTGTATGTAAATGAATCCAGTGGTGACTAACGAGTTGATCGCGGAACGGCTCCAGGATCATGAGGAAACTCGGAAGCCTTTTAACAGCGCACAAGCACTGGAACTGGCTTCCCCGCAAGTTTCATCATTGGAAAATTGCCAATGCCATTTCAGTACTGCTGAAGCACTGGAAATGAGGAAATTCATCCGCTAGGACTACTGCTTATGTGGAGGATAAACACTAACACTGGCTAGTTGGGCCGAATGGTCTGTTTCCATGTTGTAATTTCTATGTAATTCTATGTTCTCTGCAGGTGTTAGAATATTATTAGAAGTATCCTCCTCCGTATCATTTATAAATACAGTCCCTACTGCTTCTCGTGGGCGTGTGCGTACAAACGTGATTTGCCCGATATACGCGATGGAGGTATAACTGATATGGTGCCAGAGTTGAGTATTTTACAGCTGTACTTTTGTTACTATTAGTAATGGGCTACTTCAAAACCAATACATATTTCCTGTTCTAATTGTTTTTGTTTTTATAAAATCTGTTCAGAAACCATTTGGGGAGACGTGAACAATATAAGAAAATAAGAAATAGGAGCAGGAGTAGGCCACACGCCCCCTCGAGCCTGCTCTGCCATTCAACAAGATCATGGCTGATCTTCTACCTCAACGCCATTTTCCTGCACCATCCCCATATCCCTTGATGCCTTTAATATCTAGAAATCTATCGATCTCTGTTTTGAATGTACACAATGACTGACCCTCCACAGACCTCTGGACTAGAGAATTCCAAAGATTCGCCATCCACTGAGTGAAGAAATTTCTCCTCATCTCAGTCCTAAATGGCCTATTCTGAGACTGTGACCCCTGGTTCTAGACTCCCCAGCCAGGGGAAACATCTTCCCTGCATTTTACCCTGTCGAGCCTTGTAAGAATTTTATATGTTTCAATGAGATCACCTCTCATTCTTCTAAACTCTAGAGAATACAGGCCAAGTCTACTCAATCTCTCCTCATACAACAATCCCACCATCCCGG
Source organism: Heptranchias perlo (assembly GCF_035084215.1). NCBI lineage: Eukaryota > Metazoa > Chordata > Chondrichthyes > Hexanchiformes > Hexanchidae > Heptranchias > Heptranchias perlo. The sequence goes on along the minus strand of NC_090333.1, from coordinate 35,810,370 downwards.
AATCAGTCTGGTGAACCTTTGTTGCACTTCCTCTATGGCAAATATATCCTTTCTTAGGTAAGGAGAACAAAATTACACAATACTCCAGGTGTGGTCTCTCCAAGGCCCTATATAATTGCAGTAATTCATCTTTACTACTGTACTCAAATCCTCTTGTAATAAAGGCCAACGTACCATTTGCCTTCCTAGTTGCTTGCTGAACCTGCATGTTAGCTTTCAGAGACTCATATACAAGGACACCCAGGTCCCTTTGAACATCAACATTTCCCAATCTCTCACCATTTAAAAAATACTCTGCATTTCTGTTTTTCCTACCAATGTGGATAACTTCACATTTTTCCACATTATATTCCATCTGCCTTGTTCTTGCCCACTCACTTAGCCTGTCTATATCCCCTTGAAGCCTCTTTGCATCCTCCTCACATTTGGTCCCCTAATCCAAATCATTGATATAGATTGTGAATAGCTGGGGCCCAAGCACCGATCCCTGCGGTACCCCACTAGTCACAGTCTGCCAACCTGAAAAAGACCTGTTTATTCCTACTCTCTGTTTTCTGTCTGTTAACCAATTCTCAATCCATGCCGGTATATTACCCCCAATTCCATGTTCACCAACCTCCTGTGCGGGACCTTATCGAAAGCCTTCTGAAAATCCAAATACACCACATCCACTGGTTCCCCCTTATCGATTCTACTAGTTACATCGTCAAAGAACTCCAATAGATTTGTCAAACATGATTTCCCTTTCATAAATCCATAAACTCTGCCAAATCCTATTATTATTTTTTAAGTATCCTGATATCACATCCTTTATAATAGATTCTAGCATTTTCCCTACTACTGATGTCAGGCTAACAGGTCTGTAGTTCCCTGTTTTCTCGCTCCCAACTTTCTTAAATAGTGGGGTTACATTTGCTACCCTCTAATCTGCAGGAACCATTCCAGATTCTATAGAATTTTGGAAGATGACAACTAATGCATCCACTATCGCTATAGCCACCTCTTTCAAAACCCTGGAATGTAGATCATCAGTTCCTTGGGATTTATTGACTTTCAGTCCCATTAATTTCTCTAGTATTTTTTTACCAATACTAATTTCTTTCAGTTCCTCATTCTCGGCAAACCCTTTGTTCTCTAATATTTCTGGGAAGATTTTTGTGCCGCCTTCCGTAAAGACAAACACAAAGTATTTGTTTAATTCCTCTCCATTTCCTTATTCCCCATTATAAATTCCCCTGTCTCTGTCTGTAGAGGGACCCACGTTTGCCTTTGCCAGTCTTTTCCTTTTTACATACCTATAGAAGCTTTTACAGTCTGTTTTTATGTTTCTTGTTAGTTTACTCTCATATTCTATTTTCCCTTTCTTTATCAATTTCTTGGTCCTCCTTTGCTGAATTCTAAAATGCTCCCAATCCTCAGGCTTACTGCTTTTTCTGGCAACTTTATATGCCTCTTCCTTTGATTTAATACTGTCTTTAATTTCTCTTATTAGCCACGGTTGGACCACTTTTCCTGTTGGGTTTTTGTATCTTAAAGGAATATATATTTGTTGCAAATTATGTATTAATTCTTTAAATGCTAGCCATTGCCTATCTACCATCATACCTTTTAATGTAGTTCCCCAATCAACCACAGCCAACTTGCGCCTCATACCTTTGTAGTTTCCTTTGTTTAGATTTAAGACCCTAGTTTCGGATTGAACTACATCACTTTCAAACTTAATGAAGAATTCTATCATATTATGGTGACTCTTCCCTAAGTGCCCTTTACAACATTATTAATTAACCCTTTCTCATTGCACAATACTAGATCTAAAATAGCCTGTTCCCTAGTTGGTTCTTCAACATAATGATCTAGAAAACCATCTCATACATTCCAGGAATTCGTCCTCCGCAGTAATAGTGCTAATTTGGTTTGCCCAATCTATATGTAGATTAAAGTCCCCCATGATTACTGTATTACCCTCATTATAAGCACTTCTAATTTCCTGCTTTATACCGTGCCCTACATTACCACTACTGTTTGGTGGCCTATAAACAACTCCCACCAATGTTTTCTGTCCCTTGTTGTTTCTTAGCTCCACCTAAACTGATTCTACATTCTGATCATCTAAGCCAAGATCCTTTCTCATTATTGTACTAATCTCATTCTTTATTAACAGTGCTGCCCCACCTCCTTTTCCTTTTTGCCTGTCCTTCCTAAATGTCAAATATCCGTGAATATTCAGTTCCCAGCCTTGGTCACCCTGCAGCCCTGTTTCCATAACGGCAATTAGATCATGCCCATTTACTTCTACTTGTGCCGTCAATTCATCTACCTTGTTGCGAATGCTGCGTGCATTCAGATAAAGCGCCTTTAATTTTGCCTTTTTAACATTTTTTCCTATTTTGACCTTATTTGCTGCTGGCCTTTGTTTCTGCTTCCTTCCAATTTCACTTACTACTTTTCTGCCTTCCACTTCCAGGTTCGTTACTCTCCCTTCTGAATCTCCGCTCAGGTTCCCATCCCCCTACCAAGTTAGTTTAAACCCTCCCCAACAGCACAAGCAAACCTCCCCACAAGGATATTAGTCCCGGCCCTGTTGAGGTGCAACCCGTCCAGCCTGCACAGGTCCCACCTCCCCCAGAACCTGTCCCAATGCCCCAGGAATCTAAAGCCCCCTCTCCTGCACCATCACTCCAGCCATGCATTCATGTGCTCTATCCTCCTATTTCTATGCTCACTAGCGCGTGGCACTGGGAGTAATCCGGAGATTACTACCCTTGAAGTCCTGCTTGTTAATCTCTTTCCTAACTCCTTAAAATCAGCCTGCAGGACCTCATCCCTCTTTCTACCTGTGTCATTGGTACCAAAATGGACCAAGACCTCTGGCTGTTCACCACCCCCTCCCTCCCCCCCCCACCCCAGAATGTTCTGCAGCTGCCCAGTGACATCCTTGACCCTGGCACCAGGGAGGCAACATACCATCCTGGAATCACGTCTGTGGCCACAGAAACGACTGGCTGCTCCCCGAATTATGGAATCCCCTATCATTATTACTCTCCTGACATTTCTCCTCCTCCTCCCCACCCCCCCCCCCCCCCCCATGCCCTGTATAGCTGGGTCACCAAGGTGCTATGGTCTTGGCTCTGGCTACGCTCCACAGAGGAAGCCTCTCCCTCACCGGTATTCAGAACTGATGGATCGTTCAGTAGCGGTTGTCAAGATAACCGTCACCAATCTACTATAGCGGTATTTCTGATTTTATAAAATTACAGACTATTTGCACTGACTGCTATAATGGATATATTATTGTGAATTGTAATCTGTTCTTTGTGAAACCATGAAGTATTGTGATAGAGCTTTTTGATGCCTGAACTGTCACTGGGTATGGATCAGAATAGTCATGAGATAAGGGTGTATGATAGTACTTTCTTTTAAGCTGAGTTTGGATTGTAGAGTTTCTCCTTGCTTTCCCTATTATCAGGTGGCTGCAGCTAAGGAGAATCTTCTTTTAAGTTCATCACTACATCTTGCACCTTCTGTTTCTGCCCGAAATAAACGGAGCACATAAAACACCGTAACCGGCAACTTTGAAATTGACATTAATGCAAATGAATAATGGTGATCACTTTTTGGCCGATATAAGCGACTGCCTATTTTAAATGTAGACTGTTCTGAGTGGTGGGGACTGTAGTGCCAACAACAGGGGACCCCATAATACATTTCTGTGTAACTTCAATTGCAGCCAAGTACAAGGATTATTTTCAAATTATAGAACGTTGAAAACTTGTAAATGTGTGGTTTTGTGCAGTACTGTGATAGAAAAGTGCTATTTTGAAAATGGAAAAGTTTGAAGTTAACTAATATTCAAATTTTCTTTTCCATTCACTGACCTTATCAACTTTCTCCCACGGAAATACATTTATAGTTTAAATGAATTTCACAGGGAGCCTTTACGTCTGCCATTCTTAGTAATCTGTGTTATTGTGAAATTGGTTGAGTCAGAGTGCATTTCAATCTCATAGTGAGGCAATTAATAAAGGCAAATGATAAGTGATATCAGATGATATACAATACTTAATGATACAAAGTTCAATGACCATCTTGGCACAATACCAATTCCGGTGCATTTTTGTTTTGGATGTGGTGCCATTTTGAGCACTACTGTGATGAAACAAAAAATCTTCTTGAAACTCATCACAGGAAAGGCATCACACAAATGCCTGACAATTATGAACCCTACAAAATGCAAACCTGTTGCTCTTCCTCAGTACTTCTAAATGAGAAAAGGAGAGTATATTGGCTATGCTGTGACTGGAACATTTTATACTTTTTTCTGTACAAAGTTAAATGTAAAGTTTAAAAAGGGAATACAGCAATGAAACTCACAATTTGTGTGTCTGATAGGTTCATTTATATTATCTATCTACCCTCACACAGATGTCTGAGCTTCACCTTATTTCAGATCATGTCTGCTACTGTCCCCATTTACAAATTGACAGTAACCCACTCGTCTCCTGTAAGTCTGTCAGTACACTTATACAGTGAAATTGTATAGTGATGTGTGCATGTACACCTCACAGGGAAATGTAATTTGATTGTATTTCATAGAGTTGTCAATGTGAAGCCGAGATATTGTTCAATGGTACGAGGACTCCTTTGAGCCAAGTCTATAGGGGCTATGTTCTTATCCAACTCTCAGAACTGATTTTACTGTATCCAGGGTTCATATAAACAACATATTACTGATACAAGTTTAATACCAGTCTTATCTCATATAAATTGTATAAATGGGGTAAAAGGCACAAACAATGTAACTCACTGAAATCCTTGGTATAATCCCAGAACTAAAAAGGACGTAAACTCAAATGAGTAAATCTCAATGAAACCGAAGATTAGAAGAATGCGTTTCCCTCACAAAGTGGTGGATGTGTGCAATAGGAAAACAATTGATAATGTTATATCAATTATAGCTGCTCCTGCTGTTCTCATCTGACACCCGCACATGCTCACTTTGCAGCAGGGGTTACCGTACTTACGTTGAACTGGAGTCTAGCTGCAGCAGTAAGTTCAGATTTATAAACCTGCAATATCCTATTGTTGTTTTGCATACTTTGTGTACAGAAGCAGTCAAGCATGTTTATGCTTCCACACCCAGTTTAATTACTACTCAAAGCCAGTAAAGCATAACTTTATTGGCTTTGAAATGTTTTAATCAATCAAATAAAGAGAGCAGTGTCATATACAGCACCCAGTTTTACAATGGAAGTCTTAGACAAATAGCATCTGGAGACAACATGATTGCATGGGTCCATTTAGCTGTTAGTCACATGAGAGTAAAATGACTTCCTCATCAGTGATGTGAAATGTGCCACTAATTAAATCCTCGTGAATTTAACCCTTTAGACTCCAGAGAAAGTACAAAACTCTCCAATTACAAAATGGAATTTTATTTTAAAAAAAGGTTAGTTAATTTTGTTCAATGTGTTCGCGACAGTATAACTTGGAAAAAAAATGCCTACTTTAAATTCATTGGATTCTAATGTAGCATTTACCCGTTGTGCTGGCAGCATTCCCAAAATCCAGTGGCAGTGCTGTAAGGTGGCGCTGTTGCTTCCAGAGGCACCTGAACCCACTCAAAATGTTCAGGTGCAATTGGAAACAGCCAAGCTGGAACAATAAAATAAATAGTGACATTAGCATAGCCATGTATGTTAGTGATGTGGTTTCCAGGGATCAAGGAAGGTCCAACAGCAGGAAAACAAACTCACAAATTGTGACTTTGACACAAACTCTGGATACTGCGTATACCTGAAGTTTAGGGTATTGCAGATCCACTTCTACATTAAACGTTTATGTAATATAAACACAACAAAAGACAACTGCTAGATGCTTCCTCAATAGCTTAACTGGTTAACTCAGTGAGTAATTAAGCCGAGAAGACCAAGAAAATGCCAGGTTCAGTCTGTGTTTGTTACTGTTAGTTGATTTCAGCCTGGGTGGCTATGGGGAGCTAAAATTGACCTAAGCAACCCTGCTTCTCAAATATACCCAGCTCCAGCTCCTCATAGTGCTCCAGCAATTTTCCGGAAATATGTGGATATGAATGTTGGCTGAGGATAGGACTTGATTCTCCAACCTGTTTTCCCTTTGAGCACAGCTTCCCAGTGGGAATCGTTGAACTTACCTGCACAGATGCCAGCAGCCCCTCGGTATTTCACCCAAGTGACACATCTCAATGTGTGAACCTAGAGAGTGAATGTTGGCAAGAGCTGTCTTTGTCAAAATATTAATACACATGCTTTTTCCGGCATGGGTCACTGAATTGCAATCAGGAGTGGGAACCCAGTTGATTTTTCTCCTCTTAGTCTACATCGAAATCAATTATAGCATACCCTTTCTACCTGATTTATAATATGTAATTCAGCACTGGGCAGGAATAAATCTGGGACCTTCCTGTATCACCTGGTGTCATTCCAGACAATGAATTATCAAAGACCTTACTGAACCTTTGTCTGGTGAAAATGTAATCAGCCTCTGTGTTTGTTGTACAATGAGTTATTAAAAAGGAACAAAATTGAGGAGGACCTAAGGTGCTACGGAAGATAGTGATATCATGGGATCCTAGAAGTCTTCTTAAATTAGCAAATAGTCATTGGTTTTATCATTACCATGATGAAAGTTGTCACTGCTGGGGATTAATTAGATCTTCTATTCATTTGTTGGAGTGTGGTTGCTAGGGAAACCATTGTTTAGCACATGATTTCCTCTGCTGAATGTGTAAAAGATGAACAGATGTTGCGATTCAAACATTCAACATGTTCTTCAATACCCATTAAAGGAACTTAAATATCTCAGAAAAAATCCTATCTCATGGGCTTACAAAATACAGCCCATAGCTTAAAAAAAACACACTTTCTGGCTACTAACTGTTCTAGATATTGCCGTTCTGTTAAATAGTAAATTCTTTGATGCTGTTGAATAGAAATTTGTGTTTATTTTACTGAACAAGTGTCCCATTTCTGCCTCTACAAATTAGTCTAATTAACTGTGATACTGTCTATCCCCTGGGTAAAATTTGTACGAGCAGAGGTCGGAGCAAAAGATAGCTTGTTTGTGTTTCCATGGAAGCTCTCTACCAAACTTCACAGATACTTCTGTAAGTATTTCAAGGAAACCCTCACCTGTCTAAATATTTTTCACAGAGAGAGAATCTGCTTTGTCTCCATAATCCAGTTTATAATTCCTTTCAATTTAACACCATCTACTATAAAATGTCATATCGACCACAAGATTGGAGGAGATAGTGACTCTCATCCTGGGGAGAGCAGCATTCGGATCAGCCAATCAGGGAAGGATACAGTTTCCATGGCGTTCTCCCCATCTCCTACCGGAACTTTGGCAGAAGATCAGCAGAAGGATTTCTATAGGAATCTTTAACTTGGATACATTGTGACAGGAATTCTGTGACCTTCCAGAAAGGAATGTTACAGTAAGTGGCATCAGTTATCTCCCTCACTAACAATTGATGAGAAGTGTGGACTTGGATTTTACTCTTCAGGATGGAGATTTGACAGGGTGGTACTTCCATCCGCCTGTTCATGTCTGCCAAGTTGGGACTCATTACAGATGCTCCCTGCAAGATTCCCACTATCAGGAAGCCTGTTGGGGGGGTGGAGGAGAGGAGAGGAGAATCCCTGAGATGCAGCAGCAGAAGGTGCAGCCTTAAAGGGGCAGAAGCACCCTGCAGATTGGAACGAAAGGTCCTAAAGACGGTCTCAGCAGGTGACTCTGTGGGGCCATCTGGAGAGAGAGGAGGCTGCTACAAGGCCCTCTCCATCCATCTGGTAATTTACCACTGCTTCCCAGGACCTTCCACATGGCACCCCAGTAACTGGCACACTCTGTGTGCCAGAAAGCCAAAAAATTCCCAAGACGCCTGGGCCCGCCATTTGCAAGCACTGGGTGGGGAAGGAGTGGACAGCCATGATCCCAATGGAGGAGGAAAATCCTGATTGGGAGGTGAATTTTCTGACATTCTCTTCCACAATCCCGAGAATTCCCCCTGTGAAGTCTATACTGTATTAAAAAAAAGTATGGGTAACAACTATTTTTGATATTTGCACCATTCTGTCCCTTAAGCCTCCCTGTAGAACACATCTTTGAGGGTAGGAATTAACCTACCCACAATCTGCATCAGTATTCAGTTGCGGACTCCTGTATCTCCACCAATACTGGGCCATCTGCACCTACATCTCCACCAATACTCGGCCACCTGCACCTCAATATCCATTAATGTTAGATAACCTATTTCTGGATCTTCACCAATTTTAAATGTCCTGCTCCTCGATCTCTGACAATGTCACTGTATCCATCAGAACACCATGACTGCTTCCTCTCTGTGACGATGTGCCTGGTCTCTGCAGCACAACTGAGATTGTAAATTCACCACATGAGGAAGGAATGTTGAATCTATGCATCAATGCTTTGAAGTACTAATATAAAAAGAAAGACTTGCATTTATACAGCACCTTTCGTGACCTCAGGACGTCCCAAAGTGCTTTACAGTCAATGAAGTACTTTTAAAGTGTAGTCACTGTTGTAATGTAGAAAATGTGGAAGCTAGTATGTGCACAGCAAGATCCTCCAAACAGCGATGAGACAATGACCAGATAATAGAAACATAGAAACATCGAAAATAGGAGCAAGAGTAGGCCATTTGGCCCTTCGGGCTGCTCCGCCATTCAAAATGATCATGGCTGATCGTCCAGCTCAGTACCCAGTACCCAGTTCCCGCTTTTTCCCCATATCCCTTGATCCCTTTAGCATTAAGAAATATATCTATCACCTTCTTGAATACATCTAATGACTTGGCCTCCACTGCCTTCTGTGGTAGAGAATTCCACAGGTTCACCACCCTCTGAATGAAGAAAATTCTCCTCATCTCGGTTCTAAATGGCATACCACGTATCCTGAGACTGTGACCCCCTGGTTATGGATTCCCCAGCCATCGGGAACATCCTCCCTGCATCTAGTCTGTCTAGTCCTGTTAGAATTTTATATGTTTCGATGATATCACCTCTCGTTCTTCTAAACTCGAGTGAATACAGGCCTAGTCGACCCAGTCTCTCCTTATCTGTCAGTCCTGCCATCCCAGGAATCAGTCTGGTAAACCTCGTTGCACTCCCTCCATGGCAAGGACATCCTTCCTCAGATAAGGAGACCAAAACTGCACACAATACTCCAGATGTGGTCTCACCATGGCCCTGTACAACTGCAGTAAGACACTCCTGTTCCTGTATTCAAATCCTCTTGCAATGAACGCCAACATACCATTTGCCTTCCTAACTGCTTGCTGCACCTGAATGCTCGCTTTCAGTGCCTGGTGTACAATTACACCCAGGTCTCATTGGATCTCCCCTTGTCTCAATCTATCACCATTCAGATAATAATATGCCTTTCTGTTTTTACAACCAAAGTGGATAACCTCACATTTATCCACGTTATACGGCATCTGCCATGTTCTTGCCCACTCACCCAACTTGTCTAAATCACATTGGAGCCTCTTTGCATCCTCCTCACAGCTCACATTCCACCCCAGCTTTGTGTCGTCTGCAAACTTGGAAATGTTACATTTAGTTCCCTCATCCAAATCATTGATATCTATTGTGAATAGCTGGGGCCCAAGCACTGATCCCTGCGGTACCCCACTAGTCACTGCCTGCCACCCGGAAAAAGACCCGTTTATTCCTACTCTCTGTTTCCTGTCTGTCAACCAATTCTCAATCCATGCCAGTATATTCCCCCCAATCCCATGTGCTTTAATTTTGCACACTAACCTCTTGTGTGGGACCTTATCAAAAGCCTTCTGAAAATCCAAGTACAACACATCCACTGGTTCTCCCCTATCTATTCTATTAGTTGCATCCTCAAAAAACTCCAGTAGATTTGTTGAGCATGATTTCCCTTTCATAAACCCAAGCTGACTTTGTCCAATCCTGTTAATGCCCTCCAAGTGTTCTGTTATCACATCTTTTAGAATAGACTCTAGCATTTTCCCCACTACTGATGTTAGGCTAACTGGTCTATAATTCCCTGTTTTTTCTCTCCCTCTTTTTTTAAATAGTGGGGTTACATTTGCCATCCTCCAATCTGTAGGAACTGTTCCAGAGTCTATAGAATTTTGGAAGATGATCACCAATGCATCCACTACTTCCAGGGCCACTTCCTTTAGTACTCTGGGATGTAGATTATCAGGCCCTGGGGATTTGTCATCCTTTAGCCCCATTAATTTCCCTACCACTATTTTTTTACTAATACTGGTTTCCTTCAGTCCCTCCCTCTACTAGACCCTTGGTTCCCTAAAATTTCTGGGAGGTTATTTGTGTCCTCCTTTGTGAAGACAGAACCAAAGTATGTGTTTAATTGTTCTGCCATTTCTTTGTTCCCCATTAGAATTTCCTCCATTTCTGACTGTAAGGAACCTACATTTGTCTTCACTAATCTTTTTCTCTTGACATATTTATAGAAGCTTTTACAGTCAGCTTTATGTTCCCTGCTAGTTTACACTCATACTCTATTTTTCCCCTCTTAATCAATCTCTTGGTCCTCCTTTGCTGAATTCTAAACTGCTCCCAATCCTCAGGCTTGCCGCTTTTTCCAGCAATTTTATATGTCTCCTCTTTGGATCTAATACTACCCCTAATTTATTTTGTAAGCCACGGTTGAGCCACCTTTCCTGTTTTATTTTTGCGCCAGACAGGAATGAATAATTGTTGTAATTCCTGCACACGTTCTTTAAATATTAGCCATTGCCCATCCACCGTCATCCCTTTTAGTAAAGTTCCCCAATCTATCATAGCCAACTCACACCTCATACTTTCGTAATTTCCTTTATTTAGATTCAGGATCCTAATTTCGGATTCAACTACTTCACTCTCCATCTTAATGAGGAATTCTATCATGTTATGGTCGCTCTTCCCTAAGGGACTCCGCACAACAAGATTGTTGATTAATCCTTTCTCATTGCACAATACCCAGTCTAGGATCACCTTTCTCTAGTTGGTTCCTCAACGTATTGGTCTAGAAAACCATCACGTACACACTCCAGGAATTCCTCCCCCACAGTACTATTGCTAATTTGGTTTGACCAATCTATGTGTAGATTAAAGTCACCCATGATTATAGTTGTACCCTTATTGCATGCGTCTCTAATTTCCTGTTTAATGCCCTCCCCTACATCTCCACTACTGTTTGGGGGCCTATAGACAACCCCCACCAACGTTTTCTGCCCCTTGGTGTTTCTTAGCTCCACCCATACAGATTCCACATTGTGATTTTCCGAGCCAATATCCTTCCTCACTATTGCATTGATTTCCTCCTTTACTAATAACGCTACCCCACCTCCTTTCCCTTTTTGCCTGTCCTTCCTAAATATTGAATACCCCTGGATGTTCAGTTCCCATCCTCGGTCACCCTGCAGTCATGTCTCCGTAATCGCAACTATATCATAACCGTTAATATCTATCTGCGCTGTTAATTCATCTACCTTATTGCGAATGCTCCGCGCATTTGACACAATGCCTTTAGATTTGTCTTTTTAAGATTGCTTGTCATCTTAGTTTTATTTTGCACTATGGCCCCATTTGTTTTTCACCCTTGTTTTCTCTGCCTTCCACTATTGCTTCTTCCCTTTCTGTCTTTTGTTTCTATCCTTGTTTCCCCCTCCTCTGTCTCCTTGCTCAGGTTCCCATAATCTGTTTTGGGTATTGGTTGATGGATAAATATTGGTTCGGACACCAGGCGAACTCCCCCACTTTTCTTCGAATAGTACCATGGGACGTTTTGAGAGGGCAGATGGGGCCTTGGTTTAACGTCTTATGCAAGAGTGCACCACTTCCTCAGTACTGCACTTGAAGTGTCAGCCTGGATTATGCGTTCAAGTCTCTGGAGCAGGGCTTGAATCACAACCTCTGAATCTGAGGCAAGCCTGCTACCCACTGAGCCAAGGCTGATCATATAGTGGACCTGATAATGAGGTCTTCATACACCACCAGCCATTGGGGCTGGCACTGTTAAGGTAGGAGAAGCTCATTAGCATATTTTGACTGGTCCACGCCAGTGCTGGCTCCCCTTAAAAGTGGATTCCACATTTAACAATTGAAAATGACTGGGTGTAAAATGGTGTCCTTCAATCATCAACCACAGAAGGCTGCAAAGAGCATCTCTATTTGATAAGCAGGGCTACCCAGCAATAATGGGTACCATCAGGACAGCATGTATGGAAATCACAGAGTGCTTCAATGTTGCTTTACCTGTGCTCTAAACCTAGGAGAAAGTGAAGAAGAGATGTTTTGGCCTACGTGAGGTTGCAGAGATAAGTGAGCATGATTAATTGAGCCGCTTCATAGGTTATTTTGCCAAGCTTTGATTTTGTTCCTCGCTGTAAATTTTGTACATCATCACAGAGGGAGATTACATGGCACTTTGCCAACTGCTGATTTTTATTAATTCATGGGCATGTTCATTTTCTTCTGTTTCACTGGTCCATGTAGCCATATCACAGTGCTGCTAAATGGCCATTCAATAGGCCAAGTATCAAGCACCAAGTACTATGCAAGCACAAAGTTCTTCATAGTTGCACGTTCACATACTTACATAAAATGGCTGTTGTCTTGACCACTTTGGTCGAACCCGTCTCACTATTCTCTTCCTTACATATGTGCTTGCAGAAGAAGGTTGCTCATAACAGAACGCAGTGCTTACAGACAGAAGGGGAGCCATGGAGCTTATGGGTGTGGAGACAATAGTGGGAGTGGGGGAGGTTGAATTTGGATACCTCCCCCAAGTGTATGCTTTGCTTTACATAACTTATCGCCTTCTTTACTCACTCAATCATTCCGTTCTGCGTGGACCCGCAATGTAGCATGTTTGTGTGACACACTGAAGACTCTTGCCGTGTGCAGCTATGTTTCAAGTGGTTAATTACATTGGGAAATGTGAAATATGATGGTCTTGTGCTCTTCCAAGCGCCCAAGAGAAGGAGCTGATTCATCCAATTGTACAACCTCGACCAGTACCCCACAGCATCACCCACTCCTATAGTGGCAAGCACCATCCACGATAGTCATTCTAGGGAGGCGGGGTCTGTTAATGAGTTGCAGAAGGCCACACTTAGTGAAGCACTGAGCAGAGCGAGGAGGAGAAAGTACAGGTGGAATTGCAGGAGATGCAATCTGCTGGGCTGAGGATTTGGACTTCATGGGGCCTGCCTATAAATATTCTCTGGTATCACAATATGATTACTTTGTGGACTTATTTGAGATTGTGTCATGCATCGTGTACTGTTTGGGGCCATCAATGCAGGGTCCATAACCTGCATCTGTGCAGTGCTGCATGGCCAAAGTGTAGAGCACCACAGAAAATGTAGCTACCTCAAAATTAGGTGCAGTGGAGCACCCCCCAAATGTACATCCCCATGCATGATTCTGTTCCTGTGGTTGCAGATCATCTGTATATCAATGGGATGGTAGCCCTTTTCCATTAACATGAATGCAGCCAATGATGCCCTGCACCTGTAGGAATCCTGCAACATGGCTCGTTCTACTTGCTGTCTACTTTCCACAAGGAAACATTAGCCCTCACAAACAATGCAGCAGTTACCTAATTTGATAGAGTTGGGAACTGAAAGTTGGAAGATGTGACAGAAATCTTCACACGTCCCTGGAGAAGTCTGCTGCATAAAATGTTAAAAGCAGCTGTAACCTTGGTAGCCACAGACCGAGCCACGGCCCTGCCTGAACTGGTCTCCAGGTCTGGTTGCAGGGTGTGCAGAATTTGGTTTGGGCTTCTTTTGGTCATGTAAGTCCAAAGAGAATCTGGCCATGTACACATGAATGCCAGCATAAGGATTAGAGTATCTAAAGTGCAATCTCACCTGTCTTTTATGCCTCCTGTGATCCTTGTCCTCCTCCTCCAGAACCTGAAAAAAGCCCATAGGAATACCCTTACCTAAACAGTTATCTAACAACTGCAGATATACAAATGATCACTGTCAAAAAGATGTAATGCAGCTTTGGGTAGCTACAGGAAAGGTTCAAGTTTCAATAATTTCCTTTGTGCTACAAGACCAAAGCAGTACGGAAACAATGGCCCAGATTTTTCTGGGGACTTATTAAAATTCATTCTTGGGATGGGCGTCGCTGGCAAGGCCAGCATTTATTGCCCATCCCTAATTGCCCTTGAGAAGGTGGTGGTGAGCCACCTTCTCGAACCGCTGCAGTCCATGCAGTGAAGGTGCTCCCACAGTGTTGTTAGGTGAGGAGTTCCAGGATTTTGACCCAGTGACAATGAAGGAATGGCGATATATGCCGAAGTCAGGCTGGTGTCTGACTTGGAGGTGAACCTGGAGGTGAAGATGTTCCCATGCTCCTGCTGCCCTTGTCCTTCTAGGTGGTGGAGGTCGTGAGTTTGGGAGGAGCTGTCGAAGAAGCCTTGGTGATTTGCAGTTGTACATCCTGTAGATAGTGCAAACTGCAGCCGTAGTGCGCTGGTGGTAGAGGGAGTGGATGTTTGAGGTGGTGTATGGGCTGCCGATCAAGCGGAGTTGTGCCATTTTACAGTGTAGGGAGCCTTGAATGGCACAAAAGAAATAGGAAATTATGGAGTAAGTGACTGGGGCCATTACTTAACCACTCCACATTTTCCTGGGAGTTTTACGTCGTTCCGTCATTACCCTTGCCGAAAACAATGAGAAGGTCATTATCATCGCTCTGTCCCCATGAAAATCAATGGTGATCAAGTTTTTTCCTGCATTTAAGCCAGTTTTCAAGTTGCTGCCACTTAGACTAAAAAATAATGCCACTGGTAGCCTGACAGCTGTGTGATTTATTGACCTTAAATGCATTCTCCAATTGTATTTATACAGCACAATAATAAACGTTTTACTCAGTATTGCACAGAACAATATCTATACAACACACTAAATGTTAAATGTACAACAGTACATTAATCATTAAATACTATAGTGAATACTATATGTACAATCTCAAAATACCAGACTATTATATACAATACTATACTAAACAGGTCTATACAGTACAGCACTAAACTGTTCTCTATGGCACTATATTAAACATTATTATACAGTACTATACTAATTGTATCTATACAGAGAAATATCAAACTTGTGTATAGACTACAACACAAAATATATTTATAAGGTACCATAGTAAACACTAGAAATGCAACATTACACTACACTATGCATTACATCTACATTAAACATTATATGCAGCACCTTGCTAAATATTACACATATTATTATACTTATACAGTAGTGCACTAAATAGTTTCAATACAACAGCATGCATTATATAGTGTTGAATTATGTATAATGGATGTGTAGTCTACTGTCTTCATTTTACTCAGTTTGAATACGGCGATGCATTTAATTAAATTAAGCAATACAGAGTCAGCAATGGTAACCAATAATGAGATCAACTTGAGAACAATCGCAGTCCTGCAGTTTGGACGCATACATCCAATTCCATTAGGATTGCCCAACTTTGCCTTCATAAAATAGTTGTCCTTTTGTGCGTCACACACAGAGCTCATCCGCAACCATTGGCTCAGCTAGTCACCTTCTAATAATACGTTCATGAAAATCTGAGGCAGCAACTTATGTAAGTTGGATGCGTTTGGAGCTGCAATTCTAGGTTAAAAAGAAAATGATCTGCCAAGACTTCATTACTGAGCTGCTGAAATGTATAGGGAATAATATATTGACAAATTTTGTCATGTTCCCAACAGGGCAGTACTTCTGCCCACCTCTCCATACCCACCCTACCCTGATCCATTTTCCCAGTTTGGGGCTCATTAAGTATGCACAGCGGGCTCCTGGCGGGAATCTTGCCATTAAGAGGGACCCTGCCAGTGCGAAGGAGAAAACTCCAGCAGTGTTGCAGAGGGGATGCTCCTGCAGCACATGAAGATCCCAGGGCAGTTAGCAACAGTGGTAACATAGGTGAAAAGACAGAAAATCTACTGGGACCCTCTGTCATCATTTAGGTGCAGCAGGCAGCGAAGGAGTAGGCAGTGGTGGTCCCAGCAGGGGCAGTGGGAGGGAAATCCCAGACAGGGTGTTGAGTTGGCAGTTGGCCTCACCGCCCCATTTTTCCACTGTTTCCACTGTGATCCTGCCCGATTTTGGAAAATCTTCCCCAGAGTGCCTTAGAAAACTAAGAAAGTACTAAATTGGCAAGGTTTTTAGGAAAATAGTATAACTGCAGTTAATAACAGGCTGAATTAACAAACTTGCCGCATTAAATAAAATGTAATTCTTACAGGGTTCTCCGGCCATTGGATCAAGTCCATGAGATTAAAGGGACAGTGACAGCGTGGCTACAAAATTGGCTAAGGATCAGAAAGCATAGAGTAGTGGTGAATGGTTGTTTTTCAGACTGGAGGGAAGTATACAGTGGTGTTCCCCAGGACTCTGTATTAGGACCACTGCTCTTTTTGATATATATTAATGACCTATACTTGGATATACAGAGTGTAATTTCAAAGTTTGCAGATGACACGAAACTCAGAAATGTAGTAAACAATGTGGAGGATAGTAACAGACATCAAGACAATATAGACAGACTGGTGAAATGGGCAAGCACATGGCAGATGAAATTTAACACATAGAAGTATGAAGTGATATAATTTTAAAGGGAGTGCACGAACAGAGAGAGCTGGGGATGTATGTATACAGATTTTTGGTGGCAGGCCAAAAGAGCATATGCGATCCTGGCTTTATAAATAGAGGCATAGAGTACAAAAGCAAGGAAGTTATGCAGAAAAGATTTACTAGAATGGTACGAGGGAACATAGGAACAGGAGTAGGCCATTCAGCCCCTCGTGCCTGCTCCGCCATTTGATAAGATCATGGCTGATCTGTGATCTAACTCCATATACCTGCCTTTGGACAATATCCCATAATATCTTTGGTTGCCAAAAAGCTATCTATCTCAGATTTAAATTTAGCAATTGAGCTAGTATCAATTGCCATTTGCAGAAGATAGTTCCAAACTTCTACCACCCTTTGTGTGTAGCAATGTTTTCTAATCTCACTCCTGAAAGGTCTGGCTCTAATTTTTAGACTATGCCCACTACTCCTAAAATCCCCAACCAGCGGAAATAGTTTCTCTCTATCCACCCTATCTGTTCCCCTTAATATCTTATAAACTTCAATCAGATCACCCCTTAACCTTTGAAACTCTAGAGAATACAACCCCAATTTGTGTAATCTCTCCTCGTAACTTAACCCTTGAAGTCCGGGTATCATTCTAGTAAACCTACGCTGCACTCCCTCCAAGGCCAATATGTTCTTCCGAAGGTGCGGTGCCCAGAACTGCTCACAGTACTCCAGGTGCGGTCTAACCATTGTTTTGTATAGCTGCAGCATAACTTCTGCCCCCTTGTACTCCAGTCCTCTAGATATAAAGGCCAGCATTCCATTAGCCTTCTTGATTATTTTCTGCACCTGTTCATGACACTTCAATGATCTATGTACCTGAACCCCTAAGTCCCTTTGGACATCCACTGTTTTTAACTTTTACCATTTAGAAAGTACCCTGTTCTATCCTTTTTTGATCCAAAGTGGATGACCTCACATTTGTCTACATGGAATTCCATTTGCCACAGTTTTGTCCATTCACCTAATCTATCAATATCGCTTTGTAATTTTATGTTTTCATCTCCACTGCTTACAATGCCACCAATCTTTGTGTCATCGGCAAACTTAGATATGAGACTTTCTATGCCTTCATCTAAGTCGTTAATAAATATTGTGAATAATTGAGACCCCAAGACAGATCCCTGCGGGACTCCACTAGTCACATCCTGCCAGTGTGAGTACCTACCCATTATCCCTACTCTCTGTCGCCTTTCGCTCAGCCAACTTCCTAACCAAGTCCGTACTTTTCCCTCGATTCCATGGGCTTCTATCTTAGCTAACAGTCTCTTATGTGGGACCTTATCAAATGCCTTCTGGAAGTCCATATAAATAACATCCATTGACATTCCCCTGTCCACTACTTTAGTCACCTCTTCAAAAAATTCAATCAGGTTTGTCAGGCATGACCTACCTTTCACAAATCTATGCTGGCTCTCTCTGATTAACTGAAAATTCTCGAGGTGTTCAGTCACCCTATCCTTAATTATAGACTCCAGCATTTTCCCCACAACAGATGTTAGGCTAACTGGTCTATAATTCCCTGGTTTCCCTCTTTCTCCTTTCTTAAAAAGCAGAGTGACATGTGCAATTTTCCAATCCAGAGGGACAGTTCCTGAATCTAGAGAACTTTGAAAGATTATAGTTCGGGCATCTACAATGTGCTAACCTACTTCCTTTAAAACCCTGGGATGGAAACCAACTGGTCCTGGGGATTTGTCACTCTTTAGTGCTATTATTTTCTTCATTACTGTTGCTTTACTTATGTTAATTTTATCGAGTCCCTGTCCCCGATTCAATATTAGTTTTCTTGGGATTTCTGGCATGCTATCCTCTTTTTCTACTGTAAATACTGACGCAAAGTAATTGTTCAACATGTCCACCATTTCCCCATTGTCAATGACAATATCCCCACTTTCAGTTTTTAAGGGGCCAAAACTGCTCCTGACCACCCTCTTTTTCCTAATATAACTATAAAAGTTCTTCGTATTGGTTTTGATATCTCTTGCGAGTTTCTTTTCATACTCCCTTTTTGTAGCTCTTACTATTTGTTATGTGACCCTTTGTTGATCTTTGTTTCTTTCCCATTCGCCAGGATCTGTGCCATTTTTTGCCTTTTTGTATGCCCTTTCCTTATGTCTTATACTGTCCCTTACCTCTAGTTGTCCATGGCTGTTTTTTTTGGCAAGTAGAGTTCTTGCCCCTCAGGGGTATAAACCGATTCTGTATCACGTTAAATGTTTCTTTTAACATTTCCCACTGATCATCAGTCGTTTTACCCATTAACAGATTTTCCCAGTTTACTGTGGACAGTCTCTGTCTCATCCCATTGAAGTCGGCCTTGCCCAAGTCTAGAATCTTAGCAGCTGATTCACTTTTTTCCCTTTCAAACACTAGGGGCTTCAGTAATGTGGAGAGACCGGAGAAGCTGGGGTTGTTCAGCTTAGAGCAGAGAAAGTTAAGAGGAGATTTGATAGAGGTGTTCAAAATCATAAGCAGTTTTGATAGAGTAAATAGGGGGAAACTTTTACCAGTGGCAGAAGGGTCGGTAACCAGAGGACACAGATTTAAGGTGATCGGCAAAAGAATCAGAAGTGACATGAGGAAAGATGTTTTACGCAGCAAGTTGTTATGATCTAGAATGCACTTCCTGAAAGAGTTGTGGAAGCAGATTCAGGAGCAACTTTCAAAAGGGAATTGGATAAATTGGGAAAATATTTACAGGGGCTATGGGGAAAGAGCAGAGGAGTGGGACTAATTGGATAGCTCCACAAAAAGCTGGCCGACTGGCTTCCTTCTGTGCTATATCATATTACGATTCTATTTTATTATGATAACTGTAGCATTGCTGTTGTATTTAATTCTCAATTCCTCAAACAATTTAGATATCAACTCAAAATTAATCCACGTGTTTCTTCTAAACCTCTATCTTATGTTCACTAATTCTTTTGAGTTCAGTAGTAATTTGGGATATTGCCAAAGTTATTTTTTAAATCCGTGGGCCAACTTAAAGGCTTCACAAATCTGTTGTTGTTTTATTTAACTCGCTGATATAATCTCCAGCCTTTGTGTCTGCTTTCAGTTGTCGTTTACCAGTGCTGATTAAACAAACATAATTGTGCAGTGAATAATGTGAACGTAGTTGAGCTGGGAGTGGGAGATCCATGAGGAAGGGAGTGTTTGATATCTGCCACTTGTAACCTTTGAAGTGCAGCCAGTGGCGCTTGATTCTTTATTACTATTTTCCTTGTCAGCTTTTTTTCCACCAATTTAATTTCCCCCCTCCTCCTCCTCTCCTTAGGGTCTAGGTTCCTCACAGGGTTACAGCTCAAAGGGTGCCCTCCAGGTTATACAAATGAGTTCATCAACATGGCTGACAATCTATTCACTCATATAAACCCCTTTTGTCCCGTGTTGTGTATAGTTCCTGGGATTGAAAGGTGCTCCCAGTACTAAAATATTAATGCTGTTTAGTAGCCATGTGACTCACCTTCTGAATTTCCTTTTCTTTGCCTGCAGGGGAAGTGCTTAACCTTCACCTGGCAACTTCCAAATATCCTGGCCCTGGTCATAGTCAGCAAAGATAGGGGAGGATTCCACTCCCTCCTCCACCCCACACATGCAGACTTCCGGCAGTTGGCTGCCTGAACCCACAGGCCACCCGTAGTCGAGGCGAGAGACCCGGTCCAGTGATGGCGGCAACTGGCCGTTGGTCAATGGCTGCCATTTTTGGGGCGATACCGCCAGTTTCCACAGGGCGGAAGGGTGCCCATGGTTTCTGAGTGCCTGTTGGATCCTATTGTGTAAATAAGTGAATATATCAAACTGCAAGGCAAAAAGAAATGTTACACATGAGTCATTCCTATCTCCCAGGTAACCTAAGTCTCCCCTATCGAAATAAGAGCTGACAAAACCAGTATCTTTGAATAGGGGTGCGTGTGTGCTTTGAAATGAGGAAAAGGTTTATATAAAATCTTCTCAGTCCTATCAATTTCCAGATCAAGGAAATGAAAATCCTATAATGAGTTAAGTCACAGAGCATTTAAAAGAATCTGAATAATAAACAAGTCGACAGGATTTAACCCTTCGTTGCATCAACTGAGAGGTTATACCGATCAGGAAAGCTGGGACACTTTTCACTAGAAAAGGGAAGACTGAGGGGTGTCCTGATAGAGATCTTTAAGATTATGAGAGGGTTTGATAGGGTAGACATAGAGAAGATGTTTCCACTTGCGGGGGAGATCAGAACTAGGGGCCATAAATATAAGATATCACTAATACATCCGTTGGGAATTCAGGAGAAACTTCTTCACCCAGAGTGTGGTTAGAATGTGGAACTCGCTGCCTCAAGGAGTAATTGAGATGACTAGCATCAATGCATTCAAGAGGAAGCTAGACAAACACATGAGGGAGAAAGGAATAGAAGAATATGCTGATAGGGTTGAATAAAATAGGGAGGGAGGAGGCTCATGTGGAGCATAATCACCAGCATGGACCTGTTGGGCCGAATGGCCTGTTTCTGTGCGGTACATTCTATGTAAAATGAAAGACAATGGGGTAAAATGTCTAGATGGTTCTCTGGATCTTCCGCGGTGACTTGTTTTTTTAACGGCTGTTTTAGCTGTTTGTACCCATTCTCCAGGAGTTCTACTGATCTTCCACCAGAGAATCCTTGCAGAAATTCCAGGCGCATAAAATGATTAAGGATGCACACCAACCCTGATATCTGACCTGGGCCAACATGAGCATGTTTGGGGAGAAAAAAAAACAGAATTTGCCCCAATTTGTTTTTATTTAGCTCCAATGTTCTCCCCTCCCCTCCTGAAGATATTAACTTTATGATAGAATATGGTTTCACAAGAAACAGTCACCCTTTGTATCTGATTTAAATTACTGTTATTCATGTGTGTGCCAGCGAGGACTGACTGCAGAGGACATCAGAGCCAAGCCCTATCCTTTATTTTAGGTGGCATTATTATGTATGTAAGCCATTTTGCACCAGGAACGTTGCCCAAATATCAATGAGATAAATGACTGTTCATCTATTTTAGGGGTGTGTTGGTTGAGGGAGGATTGTTGACCAGGATACCTCCCAGCTCTTTCAATAGATCATGGGATCTTTAACAGCCAACTGAACAGACACTCGGGAGCTTTAGGGGCGATTTTAATCCGGCCGAAAATAGGCCACGCGCTGTCGTCCTCCATCGATCCCGCAGGATACAATTTTAACCTGCTCTACTGAGTAGGTGAGAAGAATGTCCACCAGAAACCGGCTGGATTCTTCTTTAAATATGCATAGCGGGCTCTGACGACCTCATTGGGCCCGACTGCTATTTTAACCACGGGCCCGAGGGGGTGATGACTTTTCTACCAGGCCAACCTAGTGGGAAGAGGAGTTGGGGCCAGAAGAGGCCCAAAAAGGTAATTTTTTGAACATTTCTTTTAACTTTCCTTGTGGGATCAGGAGGAGCAGGAATGAGCCACAAGGAACATTTAGGTTTCCCCTGCTCCGGGATCTCCCCCACCCCGATCGACCTACATGAGTGCCTTGGCCCCCCTTGAGACTATAAGACCATAAGAGAAAGGAGCAGGAGTAGGCCATTCAGCCCCTCGAGCCTGCTCCGCCATTTAATGAGATCATGGCTGATCTGATTTTTACCTCAACTCCACTTTCCCGACTTTTCCCCATATCCTTTGACTCCCTTGCTGATCAAAAATTTGTCTAACTCGGCCTTGTATGTATTCAATGACTCAGCCTCCACAGCCTTTTGGAGAAAAGAATTCCAAAGATTCACGACCCTCTGGGAGAAGAAATTCCTCCTCATTTCTGCCTTAAATGGGCGAACCCTTATTCTGAGACTATGCCCCCTAGTTTTAGATTCCCCCATGAGGGGTAATATCCTCTCAGCATCTACCCTATCGAGTCCCCTCAGAATCTTATATGTTTCAATAAGATCTCCTCTTATTCTTCTAAACTCCAATGAGTATAGACCCAACCTGTTCAATCTTTCCTCATAAGACAACCCTTCCATACCCTGAATCAACCTAGTGAACCTTCTCTGAACTGTCTCCAATGCAAATATATCCTTCCTTAAATAAGGGCACCAGAACTGTACGCAGTACTCCAGGTGTGGTCTCGCCAGCACCCTGTACAGTGTAGCATGACTTCCCTGCTTTTATATTCCATCCCCCTGGAATTAAAGGCCAATATTCCATTTGCCTTCCGGATTACCTTCTGCACCTGTATGTTGACTTTTTGTGTTTCATGTACGAGGACACCCAGATCCCTCTGTACCGCAGCATTTTGTAGAATTTCTCCATTCGAATAATATTTTGCTTTTTTATTTTTCCTCCCAAAGTGGATGACTTCACATTTTTGTTGCGAGTCATAAAATATCTTTTTAAATGATATTTGACCCACCTGGTTCCCACCCTAACTTAAAATCAAGGCTTTCGTTTCACCTGAAGGAATGTCTGAGAATGAGGCACTCCCTCAGTATTAGACTGACGTGTCAGCCTATGATTACGTGCTCAGCTCCTGACGTGTGACTTGAGACAAAAACTCTTCTGACCCAGAAGAGAGAGGGCTGCCAACTGAGCTAAGCTGACACAGTGCAGGTATAGATGATCAAATGCTCCATGGAACATGATGATTCCTGAGAATCTGTAAATGTCATACTAAGGAAGGCGACTGTTCAAGGAGGTACAGTTTTAAATGTAAGACTTAGAAAGATATTGTGGAGTTTCCGACACCCCTCTTTAGGTAGGCAGGACCCTCAATATCCCTGACCCAGCTGAACCCCAGGCATATAATCTATTTATCCTGACATCTACCTGTGCTGTACATGACCTGGGAGTGCTTGATGCTAACAAAGAATCATAGAATCATAGAAAGGTTACAGCATGGAAGTAGGCCATTCGGCCTATCGAGTCCGCACCAGTTCTATGCAAGAGCAATCCAGCTAGTCCCACTCCCCTGCCCTTTCCATGTAGCCCTGCAATTTTTTCCCTTTCAAGTACTTATCCAGTTCCCCTTTGAAGGCCGTGATTGAATCTGCCTCCACCATCCCCTTGGGCAGCACATTCCAGATCCTATTCACTCACTGTGTAAAAAAGTTATTCCTCATGTCACCTTTGGTTCTTTTGCCAATTATCTTAAATCTATGTCCTCTGGTTCTTGACCCTTCCGCCAATGGGAACAGTTTCTCTCTATCTACTCTGTCTAGACACTTCATGATTTTTAATACCTCTATCAAATCTCCTCGCAACCGTCTCTGTTCCAAGGAGAACAACCCCAGCTTCTCCAGTCTATCCACATAACTAAAGTCCCTCATCCCTGGAATCATTCTAGTAAATCTCTTCTGCACCCTCTCTTAGGCCTTCATATCTTTCCTAAAGTGCAGTGCCCAGAACTGGACTCAATACTCCAGTTGTGGCTGAACCAGTGTTTTATAAAGGTTCATCATGACTTCCATACTTTTGTACTTTATGTCTCTATTTATAAAGCCCAGGATCCCGTATGCTTTTTCAACCGCTTTCTCAACCTGCCCTGCCGCCTTCAACGATTTGTGCACATATACCACCAGATTGCTCTGTTCCTGTATCAAACGCCTTTTGAAAGTCCATATACACATCAACTGCATTGCCCTCATCTACCTTCTCTGTTACCTCATTAAAAAACTCTATCAGGTTAGTTAAACACGATCTGCCTTTAACAAATCCGTGCTGGCTTTCCCAAATCAATCCACCCTCATCCAAGTGACTGTTAATTCTGTCCCGGATTATCGTTTCTAAAAGTTTCCCCACCATCGAGGTTAAACTGACTGGCCTGTAGTTGCTGGGTTTATCCTTACACCTTTTTTGAACAAGGGTGTAACATTTGCAATTCTCCAATCCTCTGGCACCACCCCTGTACCTACGGATGTTTGGAAGATTATCGTCAGTACCTCCGCAATTTCCACCCTTATTTCCCTCAGCAACCTAGGATGCATCCCATCTGGACCGGGTGACTTATCTACTTTAAGTACAGCTAGCCTTTCAAGTACCTCTTCTTTATCAATTTTTAGCCCATCCAGTATCTCAACTATATCTTCCTTTTACTGAGACTCTGGCAGCATCTTCTTCCTTGGGATAGGCAGATGCAAAGTACTCATTTAGTACCTCAGCATCCCCTCTGCCTCCATGAGTAGATCCCCTTTATGGTCCCTAATCGGCCCCACCCCTCCCCTTACTACCCGTTTACTGTTTACATGCCTGTAGAAGACTTTTGGATTCTCCTTTATGTCGGCCACCAGTCTATTCTCATACTCTCTCTTTGCCCCTCTTATTTCCTTTTTCACTTCCCCTCTAAACTTTCTCTATTCAACCTGGTTCTCACTTGTGTTATCAACCTGACCTCTATCATACACCCCTTTTCTCCGGTTCATCTTACTCACTATCCCTTTATTAGGTGCCTAAAATCTAAAAAGTGGTCCATTCCCCAACTCTAACATCGCTTACCTTGATAAGCATGAATGTCACATACAAAAATAAAAGCTGGGTGAGGATTAAAGGCTATAATTATAAACTGAGATGACCAAATACTCATGAAATTATATTCTAATAAATGGGATCCATAACTGGGCCTACAGAGTCCAAATGGAGATTCCACTTCTTTCACATAAATGGGACTTTTACAATTGTTGTAAAGACAAAACTTTGACAAGGCAATAGCCTTATTGTCGCTTACCAGCTCTAAATAACACTCTCTGTCATTGCATCAATAAAAAAGGGCTTAATATACAACTAATAACATTTTTTTGCTATCTCCTGATAACTATTGTGCTTCTTTGTTTGTCATTGTCATAACAGTAGGCATTGTTCTTTAATTCCATAGTTACGAGTAGCCAGTGTAATCTTGTTTCAATTAGTTCTCAGTATCAATGGGATTAGGCTGCTGAAGGCACTGCGTCATTCTTGCAGGTGAGTGCAAAGTGGGAAAGATCCACTCGTGTAGGTGGGAGGGGCTGCATGACAGTTTAGCAAAAACTGTACTGGGTCTGAGAAACACAACAATACAAATCACTGGAAACAGACTGGACACTGATAGCAAATTTACTGATGAAGTGGTAAAATTGTAAGCCTTTCGCATGCAATATCTAATTTCCATAGATCATTGTGGCTGATTGCTGTCATGGACCATTCGCTTCCCACTTCTTCCATCCTCCTACATTGGCTCTTCTTGGTATTTTACCTCCATGCTACCATCCCCCCAGTATCCACTCTTATCCAACCAGCACATGTCTTGCATCTCCTGTCATTCCTGTTATGCCTCGGCTAATAAAGGAAAGTATCCCATCTGCCTTTTTAACCACCTTATCTAACTGTCCTGCTACCTCCAGGGATCTGTAGACATGAACTCCAAGGTCCCTTTGTTTCTCTACAGCCCTCAGTATCCTCCCATTTATTGTGTATTCCCTTGCCTTGTTTGCCCTCCCCAAATGCATTATCTCACACTTCTCTGGATTGAATTCCATTTGCCACTTTTCTGCCCACTTGACCAGTCCAAGTTATACATTAAACAGTCATGGTCGATGCCATGCTAGTCAGAATTCCCTTGCACAGGCAGTCCTTGTAGTTGATAGTCAGACATCTGGAGCAGAACATAATCCATCCTTCCTTCTCATAGTCTTCCTGTTTATCCTTAGAAAGCCTGTTGCTCCAAGACCAGTTATATCTAGACTTTATATCTAGAGGACTAGAGTACAAGGGGGCAGAAGTTATGCTGCAGCTATACAAAACCCTAGTTAGACCGCACCTGGAGTACAGTGAGCAGTTCTGGGCACCGCACCTTCGGAAGGACATATTGGCCTTGGAGGGAGTGCAGCGTAGGTTTACCAGAATGATACCCGGACTTCAAGGGTTAAGTTACGAGGAGAGATTACACAAATTGGGGTTGTATTCTCTTGAGTTTCAAAGGTTAAGGGGTGATCTGATCGAAGTTTATAAGATATTAAGGGGAACAGATAGGGTGGATAGAGAGAAACTATTTCCGCTGGTTGGGGATTCTAGGAGTAGGGGGCACAGTCTAAAAATTAGAGCCAGATCTTTCAGGAGTGAGATTAGAAAACATTTCTACACACAAAGGGTTGTAGAAGTTTGGAACTCTCTTCCGCAAATGGCAATTGATACTAGCTCAATTGCTAAATTTAAATCTGAGATAGATAACTTTTTGGCAACCAAAGGTATTAAGGGATATGGTCCAAAGGTAGGTATATGGAGTTAGATCACAGATTGGCCATGATCTTATCAAATGGGGGAACAGGCACGAGGGGCTGAATGGCCTATTCCTGTTCCTATGTTCCTATAGTTATACTGGTCAGTTCGATTATTAACTCTTAACTCTCCAACATGTCCAACAGGACCTATCTTGGTGTGGCTTGGACACCTGCAGATATAAAAAATGTAAACATTTTCCTTCACCCCTCTTATTAAGGCAGCAAGATGAGGCACTGGTGGCTTCTATCTGGGGGTGGGGAGGGAGGGCCTGACAATACACCACACACACACACACACACACACACATACACACGGAACCAGCACCCTAGGCTGCAATTTACGGCCTCCTCTGACAGGCAGGTGTCTGAGATGCGCCAAAAGTAGCGCGGGCACCTGCCGTATTATTTAAATTACGTGACCTCCCCCTGACCCTGTAAACTTTGGTAGGGTCAAATCTGGAGGTCATTAGTGGGTGGATTCCAGTATTTATGCCAGAATCAAAGGCCCACAAGTTTTTGGGCCCATATCTATAAGCATGTATCAGCTTCCATACATGTGCAGTTGATAAGCAGCTTTACCTCTTCGCCATTGCCCTCAATTCCATGACAGTTATTGTGCTGTCTGAAGCTTGTCTGATGTCAAGTTGTAGAAAAGTTAGAAAAGTCTCTAAGTTGACAATACCAAAGACATTCTGCTTACTCCTGCCAGTCTATAATTCCCGATTCCATATTCCTCCTTAGCTGCTCACTCAGACTGAAACCAATAGATCACAAACTTGATGTCCTGTTTTACCCTGAACTGAATTTCAAACCCCAAATCCTATCCATCACTAAGCCTCCTCACATGGTCCATTTCTGTCCCTAGCTGTAAATAAAGGTAAGCATTTCTACCATTTGTTGATTCTCTAAGATTCCCTTCTTTGCCCCATATCTTCTCTATCTATTTGCTTGCTTATAATACGCTTAAAGAAACTTTTGCTACTATGTTTTAAATTGAAAGCCATTTTTTCTCTTCTCTTTCTTCTAATCTCACTTTTTATGTTTCTTTTATGCTATTTGATATTTTTCCCGGTTTTCACCTGTATTATCAGCCTTCATTTTATCAAATGCTTCTTTCTTAGACTTCATTTTTGACACGAATAGTGGCCACTTAGATGAGGTACAGGAGGGGATCTAGGGCCTGTGGAACTATATCCCAGCAAAGTGTCTGCACCTTCAGGAGAGGAGGGAGAAGGGGGGGAAGAAACATTGGTGGATAAAATCGGGGAGAATCAAATAGATCTGACAGTATAATCCTCAGAAGATCTACTTTTGTTTTTTTAGCCTGTTGTGCCCAGCTGAGATTATCGAACTGAACATAGATGGAGGATTAACTACCTCACTCCTAAACATTGGAGAGCTCTTACCTTCTAGCCGTAGTTTTCTATTAGGGCTCAGTTAGGTTATTTGGCTCCTCCCAGTTTTTCATTTAGAATACGGAACAATAATCCTCTCAAATGTTCCTATCTAAACCATTTCCCAAGCCCACCCTCAAACACCTGTGTTTTTACAGCTGTAAAGAATTATTTTATATGACAACAGCAGTTTCTGAAGCACTATCCTTATGTTGTCGTTTGAAGCATGCAGCAAGGCTGATTATTAAGCAAACTTGGACATGCATCTTAAGGAACTTTGCAAGAAAATCCAGCAATTGTGACTTTAGGCATTGGGTTGCACTGGGGGGAGGAGCTATACTGCTGGCCTGTATGGATGGGTTGAGAGCTCAAATCCTATAGTACCAGATCACAAACTTTACACCACCAGGTCATTCCAAAGAGATTGAACTCACTCTTTCTGTTAGGTTTCGGGGGGGGGCGGTTTAGGTTAGGGCCGTTTGAATTATAGGCTGTGTTTTTGGAGAGCGGCCGAAGAGCACTGACGTCCCAAATTTACTTTTAAATAGCGCTGTCAGCCTCCTTGCACTCACGTGCAAAGACATCATGACATCAATACAAACATAATAAATAAATTTTTGTTTTATTCGTTTATGGGATGTGGGCGTCACTGGCAAGGCCAACATTTATTGCCCATCCCTAATTGCCCTTGAGAAGATGGTGGTGAGCCGCCTTCTTGAACCGCTGCAGTCCGTGTGGTGACGGTTCTCCCACAGTGCTGTTAGGTAGGGAGTTCCAGGATTTTGACCCAGCGACAATGAAGGAACGGCGATATATTTCCAAGTCGGGATGGTGTGTGACTTGGAGGGGAACGTGCAGGTGGTGTTGTTCCCATGTGTCTGCTGCCCTTGGCCTTCTAGGTGGTAGAGGTTGCGGGTTTAATGTAAAATTAACTTTACACCTGGAAGCACTCTGGAAGTTAAGTATGGTTCCTTTTAGTTGGTTTTACATTTGGCCCTTCTGTATTTTTAATTAAGGGAGACCAACATCTGTACACCACCTCACATTTTCCTAGATCTACATTTCTGCCACTGGGATAGAGGAAACAGTTTAACAATGTAAACACAGGGAGCTGGCATACAGACCTGGCTTTCCATGACCTGAATGATAGAAACACCAAATATCTGCCTTTCACGAGGCGACCAGTTAACTTATGACTCACATTAGTTGGGATCTTGTGATGGACCCTTTTTTCAAAAATTCCCTGCTTGTGAAGTGGGGAAAAAAAGAAAATTAAGCAGATTCTAGACTGAAACTCCTTTAAGCTATTATCATCAAAATGCAATAAAGGTTTTAATGACAGAGTCAGGCTATAGTGTTTATGAGTTTCCTGTGCATTGAAAGAATATACTTCAGAGGTTTTTACATGAAGGAAGGCAGCACATTTACATTTGGTTGCACACACCATAGCGTAAACAAGCCCAGGTTCCAGGAACCTAAGGCATCAGAGACCCAAGAAAACATGGATCTACAATTCTGCCATCAGGATAACACCATCAATTTCCACTGTGTGAATATGGGGAGCTCTTACTGCTAATTGGATGTTTGGGTCTCTATTTGCAGCAGAGTCCAGCGTTCCCATGGAGACCACATCTCCATTCCTAGTTAGAAGTGAAAGTCAGCACATGGGGGTCTCTCGCCCAAAACAGAATTGTTACTGTAAAGTGAAACGCACGTTTTATTCCACGATTCATGTTAATTGATGCACTTTGCTTGTCTCTGGACAGGTTGTAAGAAAGTGCTCTGTTATTAATCTGCTTTATTTATAGGAGGAAACTGAGATTACAGTTACCAGATTCAACTTCTATTTGCTATTACAGAGTGTCAGTGTATGTAGCGCGGAGTTAATTTAGGTTCATGAGAGCATCTGGCAGGGTAGCCAGCCGTGAGATACACTGGTAAAAAAAAATACTTCAAAGATATAAACCAAAATATTGCATGAGGTGAAATTTCATGATGGCTTGAGTTCATGTTGCACATTTGAAACCATGGTTCATGCTTGCTATGAGAGTTCCACATATTTGCATAAAGTCAGCAAACAATACTGCCAGATAATGCATTATGGTTTGGAAGTGAAAGCATTGGCAGTCACAATGGATGTGGAGATGCCGGTGATGGACTGGGGTTGACAATTGTAAACAATTTTACAACACCAAGTTATAGTCCAGCAATTTTATTTTAAATTCACAAGCTTTCGGAGACTTCCTCCTTCCTCAGGTAAACATTTACCTGAGGAAGGAGGAAGTCTCCGAAAGCTTGTGAATTTAAAATAAAATTGCTGGACTATAACTTGGTGTCACAATGGAAGCATTGTATTCTCTTATTCTTACGTATCACATTGACAAAAGCATCTTTCCTACGATGGATTAATAATTGATTTTCTTTTCTTGCTACTCACAGCACACATAGGGGTGAAAGTTGTTACAGCTTTCTTGGATGGGTCCAGTCTAACAGGTCAAAGTGTTTGAAAGAGATCAATGGGTGAAACCGTTCAATTCAAATACAAACATCCCGTGGAGCTGATAATAGTACACATCTGCTCGGCAGCTATTTGTGTGGGCAAGCACCATTTCGATCCTGTGAGTGGCTGACCATCTATTATAGGTAAAAGAAACACAGGTCCCAAAAATCCTGGAATGTACCTCTGGCCTTTGACACCAACCCTGCCAAATTAGGTCGGGGCAGGGGGAGATTACCCCATTATAATAGCAATGTTGGGTTGTCATGCCACTGGGGGGGGGGTGTCTCGGGTGCCTAGTAGACGATTCCTGCGAAGGGTGGGTGGGGGGGTGCTGGGGTCCCCATCCCCACGGAAGGAAAGATACAGCAAATATCCACATCAACCCCCTTTAACCATTTTTAAAATCTTCGGAGGTCCAAGCCACAATCTAAGCCTGAGGTGGGCCCCACTTCCGTCCTACAGTGGGCTGGTACACCTGCCTTCACTGGCCCGTCAGTGGATTCTCAGGCTGGGGAAGAGGAACCTCTTGGACTGGGAGACCCTCTCATGTCCCTCTTATGCTGCTGCCCTTGTTTGAGGTTTGCAAAAACCTCCACCCTCAGTAAGGACCACTGGAAACTGATGTGGAAGGCTGGGTCATGGCATAATTTATAGCACTTCCACTGTACTCGCATTGGTCACAGATTTTCAGCATCAGAGTTTTTAATTCCTTTTATTCTGGGGTATCTTCAAAGAAATTTGGAACACTATCTTGGCTGCATTGTAACCAGACAGCAGACAGCTTGAAGCCAGCAGAGATAAAAGGGTGGGTCAACAACTTTATTGTAGTACAGCCAAGTAAGAAGTAAAAAAACATGTTTCAGGGGCCATTTTTATGCTGAATGTTTACACAGGGGAAGCATCTTTGTTATTTTTTGATTCCAAGGAGAATATTGAAGTCTGTATTTACTGTAAATCCACTGTTTGTACTGTTTGTTTACCTGTTTTAATGTTGAATAAATTTGTCTGGTCATTTATATCGTGAGCCATGATCAGATAGCGTGTACAGTCTTCTGCCTACTGAGATGAAGAGATCTCTCGGCAGCATTTGGCATATTCCAGTAAGTTGGAGTGCATTAACAAAGAGTCTGTGTTCAACCATTACATCTCATTACATATTGTCCAGGTTTATAGGGGTCCAAGGTCATTCATAGAAATAGTCAATGAAGCTGAACACAGGGAAATATCTAGCAAAAAACCCCCCAAAACATAATGATTGCTAACCACACCAAAAGTTGTTGTAAGAGTGTCCTGTGGAAACAGGTTTCATTCAGCCAGAACATGATTCTGAGGGAAACTTCACAACATCACAAGTTCATAAAATAAATACGGATGATGAAGGTTATCTTGTAAGGGTTGTTTTTCACCCCTGGTGGGAGTCGAGTGGGTGGGGGCTGAGGTGGAAAACTCTCCGGCCCTCCACAGCATGAGCCTTGGGAGATTTTAACACCCAGGCCTCATCGCCTTAGGCCCCGTAAGTCTCCCGCCCAAAACCCGGTAGGAAGTACTAGCTGGCCGGCGGGAGCAGGATTTTGGGAGACAGGAGTCCATCGTTGTGCACCCACATGATTCTAAGTAGTTGGGAGATGGGTTCGGAGAGAATTACAGTCGGGGTGGGGGAAGCCCGGGACAGGGAGGCCCAAGGTTTCCTTATGGGGACTGGAGGAGCTCTCCTGCTCCGATGGATCACAAATAAACAAAAAACAAATAAAATGAACTTGACTCTCTGGGCCTCTTCTGGCCATGACACCTCTTGTCACCAGGTAGGCCCGGCGAGGAAGCCACAATGGCTTCCCCCCACCCCGCCCCCCGCAGGCCTCGGGTTAAAATTGCAGTCAGGTCCTGATGATATCATCGGATCCTGATGGCTTCCGGCAGGGTGTCCCTCTTGCCTGCTGAAAGGAGCAGATGAAGATTGCAAACTGTGGGAAGGCAGCGGGATCAGTTTGAGTACGTCGCTGCTGCCATTTTAACTGCCGACCTGCAGGGTTACAATTGGCCCTGTTATCTTAGCTCACCTACCTAGAAAACCTTCCCATTCCTTCATCACAGTATCCAACTGTCTCATCGGGGGCTTTTATGTTACAGCAACGGTTTACCAGCTTTGCGGTGCTGTTGTCCCTCATTTATATTTTCACCCTTCACCATCAGATCCATACAGAAACAAAACCAAAAATTTGATGGTAGTTCACAGGATTATTTCACATTTTAGGATTTTTTGATCATTTTTTCCACAGAAAGGATTTGGAAAAGTGTTCCATTTAAATGTTATGTTTTAAAGCATAGTTGCACCCCTGGGTTACGCTATAGTACAGTTGGACATTGCGCAGTACAAGCAACAAGCAACTGACAACAAACTATGGAAAAATTATTGGAAAAGGAAAAGTAGTTCCAGCAATGTCATTATACCATGTGAAAAACTGGAACTTGATAACATCTTTTTCTGTCTAACTGGAATTAAAAATCAAAATATCAGTTACAGCTTGTAACACACAACAAACGATATCAGGTGAAACTGAGATCAGAGCCCCAAACAGTATTATAAACACATAGTCAATTCTGTAAATATTTGACTTACATTCATGACATAGATGGATGGTGCAAGTTAAACGTTAGCTTAATAAACATCACACAGAACTGCACTGTTTCCCTTCCAGGTTACCACCGAAACATGAGCTGTTTTTATGTCCCTGACTCCTTACAGCATTTCTTGGAAACGTGTGCACTAGCCAATGATGTTCCTCTAAAACAGCTATGAATTTAATGATGATCGGATATCAATAGCTGAGGTTTTAACAACTTACAGTGCCACACATGTTGACAAAGTGCAGGACGTACAATGTAGAGAAGCTGGAGCAGAAATGCACCTCATGGCACGAGTGCTGAATATTTAATTGTCACGCTAGGCATTTAACCTATAGCTCTTTTTTTAGTCAGTAGCCTACTTTTTATCAAACTAATTAACGCCCCTGTGTTGGTCAGTGAGAATGTAACTCCTACTCCAGCACAGACTCTCTCTGCAGTTTTTTGTTGTTGACTCACAGCTACAAAAGAGCCAGATAATTGCCTCGAATTTCCAAGCAGTGACTTGCACTGTCTTTTATGCCAAAAGAAAATGAGTTGCAGCTACCGATGGTCTGGAGAGGTAGTTACATGAGAATCTCCTGAGTCCCCTCATTTGCACATCCATTGGAGTATAAAACCCATGCAAAACAGGAGTAATCTGCTGGGGTGTATGGAAATTAGAATGCAGCTGTTAAAAGCCTGTTCTGGCTGATGTTTGCAGCAGCAGCAGTTTGGAGGAATAGGAGGTAAGCGAGGACCAGCTGCCACAGCCAACCAACCCAGGGATCAGGGCAGCGCACAGAGGCAGAGAAAGAGATGCCACAACTTCATGAGGGGCAATTTTAGTGGTCTGCCGGAAAGGAGGTGGGGGGAGCAGTTCTGCAATTTTAACATTGCTGGTTTTGGCGGCACATGAGGGTCCCACCAGATGAATAATGATTAATAACTGCATAGCGCACATGGGACCCCAAAGGAATTTTAACCTGCTCCTGAGAGGGATGCCCGACATGGCCGCTCCTCTGGCTGAACCTGTCCACAAGCCAGCAAGGCCCATAAGGTAAGTTAAAGAAACTTCCCTTCGGTGGGGCCCAAAGGAGCACTCCTACTCCACCGAGCCTCTTCTGGCTGGGCTGCCCCTCCCTCCCCTCCACTAACCCAGCCACGAGGCCCTTGGAACACCCCCATCCTACACTTACCTTGCTGTTGGGAGCCTTCGTCTGATGCTGGTGGGCAGCTTCCGGGCCACCCAATTTTCATCCTTCCCTGACGGCCAGCTGCAACTTTCTACCAGAAATGGCTGAGCAATGGGATTCAAATGAGGCCCGGCAGTTAAAATCTGCCAGGCCTCCAACTCACACTCCCGCTTAAGATTGCTGTTCCCTCCTGCCAGGAGTTAAAATTGGCTTTATGGAGTCTGACCTGCAAGCCCTCCTTGATGAAATTAATAACTGCATATAGATCAGGTTTTCCAGGCATGGCTGCCCAATTCAGGGCAACCCAATATTGCAGAGGGGGCCTCAGACAGGTGTTAGGCCTCTGATTTGAATATGCAAAGTGCCTAATGCCTGTTTCAGGCATGTGCCCTGGATGCCTAATTTTATGTCTATACTGATATAGTGGGCCAATATATCCGAATGTGCACAGGCAGCATAGGGGAAAAAAATGCTCAAAAAGTAAATCCCAGCTGTAGAAATCATTAATGAAACTCTCCAGATTCTTCAGGCCCAGGAACTCTCACTTCCGCCTGGCTCAGCTGATGCTGGCAACAGCTGCACCTTAGAATTCTTGGTTGAGCTTATCCCAAGTGTTTTGCAATGCAAAAGCAGGAAACTTGCAGCTGCAGGGCCGCTGGCGCTTATTATATTTGTGTAAATGACGTCAATCAGGAGTCATCAGATGGATCACAGAAAGGGCCAAAAAGCATGAGGGCATTCAGAGGGATCTGCTTGATGGTGGAAAACTGGTGTAAACAGCTTCTGCTCTATTTTGCTGCCAAAAAAGTTACTTGTCCTAATTCTATGCTGAAATTATGCCAAAAATGTGTAAATTCTGCCTCAATTTTTAAAAAAATTCAATGCATTGCATGCATGGGGGACAATTTTAACTCTACCCACCCGATTTTGACTCAGACCACAGATGGGAGGCTAAGCCGACTGCCAGAAGCCGGCAGGGTCCTTATTGGAATATGCAGATCAGGTTCTGATGATGTCATCAGTCCCCGACTGCTTTTTTAAGGCCAATTGTAAACAATTTTACAACACCAAGTTATAGTCCAACGATTTTTATTTGAAATCTACAAGCCTTCGGAGGCTTCCTCAGAATCAGTTTCTTTCTTGGACACACGAATCTCGATCAAAGACGGGCACCTCAGCACCTCACTCTACCGCAAGCCCACGGACAACCTCACGATGCTCCACTTTTCCAGCTTCCACCCTAACCACGTCAAAGAGGCCATCCCCTATGGACAGGCCCTGCGAATACACAGGGTCTGCTCAGACGAGGAGGAACGCGATGGACACCTACAGACGCTGAAAGATGCCCTAGTAAGAACGGGATATGACGCTCGACTCATCGATCGACAGTTCCGATGGGCCACAGTGAAAAATCGCATAGACCTCCTCAGAAGACTAACACGGGACACAACCAACAGAGTACCCTTCGTCGTCCAGTACTTCCCCGGAGCGGAGAAACTATGCCATGTTCTCCGCAGCCTTCAACATGTCATCAATGACGACGAACACCTCGCTATGGCCATCCCCACACCTCCACTACTCGCCTTCAAACAGCCACCCAACCTCAAACAGTCCATCGTTCGCAGCAAATTACCCAGCTTTCAGGAGAACAGCGTCCACGACACCACACAACCCTGCCACGGTAACCTCTGCAAGACATGCCAGATCATCGACACAGATACCACCATCACACGAGAGGACACCACCCACCAGGTACATGGTTCATACTCCTGTGACTCGGCCAACGTTGTCTACCTCATACGTTGCAGGAAAGGATGCCCCAGAGCATGGTACATTGGCGAGACCATGCAGACGCTGCGACAACGGATGAACGGACACCGCGCAACAATCGCCAGACAGGAGGGTTCCCTCCCAGTCGGGGAACACTTCAGCAGTCAAGGACATTCAGCCACCGACCTTCGGGTAAGCATACTCCAAGGCGGCCTTCGAGACACACGACAACGCAAAATCGTCGAGCAGAAATTGATAGCCAAGTTCCGCACCCATGAGGACGGCCTCAACCGGGATCTTGGGTTCATGTCACGCTACACGTAACCCCACCAGCGAACAAATGTTATCTGTTTTTAATATAACGGGTCATTTGCTGTCTTTTCTATGTTTGTTTCTGCCTCTCTCTCTCTCTGTTTTTTTTTTGGTGGTTTGTATATTCGGTGGCCTTTTAGGTAACACCTCTCTGTCTGCACACTGTGATTGCCGTGGCAACGGGCAGTTGGAAAGACTGTCTGTAATCACCAGGCATTGTTCTGTGATTTATAAATGCGAAGGATTCGAGGATTTCATTTCCACAACATTCACCTGACGCAGGAGGAAGCCTCCGAAAGCTTGTGAATTTCAAATAAAATTGTTGGACTATAACTTGGTGTTGTAAAATTGTTTACAATTGTCAACCCCAGTGCATCACCGGCATCTCCACATCATGAGGAGAAGAAGGCAGCTTCCAAGAAGGGCGCCATGAAAACAGTGAATAAAGTGCCAGCAAAGGGCGGCAAGAAGCAGAGAAGGTCGAGAAAAGAGAGTTACTCAACCTACGTCTACAAAGTGATGAAGCAGGTTCACCCCAATCTCCTCCAAGATCCATGAGCATCACAAACTCCTTTTGTGAATGATTTTTTTGAGTGCATCACTGGTGAGGCTTCCTGCCTGGCCCACTGCAACAAGCGCACTACACACCATCAGCTCCCGGGAGATCCAGAGCGCCGTGTGCCTGCTGCTGCCCGGGGAGCTGGCCAAGCATGCCTTGCCCAAAGGGACAAAGGTGGTGACCAAGTATACCAACTCCAAGTAAAACTCCACAATGTACCGAAAAAAAACACCAGGCAAAGAATCACGTCAGGTTGCCATATCAACCACATACCTTTATGTGGTTTCTGCCATCAGTTGCCAGGGGCCTATCTCTCTTGTGTTTTTGACTAGAAACTAATAAAGTGACAGAAGAATTTTGAAAAAATATTGTAAGTTGGAAATAACTATTTGAAAAACAGATAAATTTGCTGCGCTATAGTAGTAGTTAATCTATTTCAATATGATCATATAAATCATCCCATGGGGAGGAGGATGATAGGTTTGTTTCACTTCCAGAAACAGCCTGGATCAGGTTCTTTACAATAGCAATAGAGGATTGCATTAAAATGCTCAAGCATGCATAGCAGACAATATTGTCAGATTGACATTCAGTAGCAACATATTGGGCTGCTTTCAAATATATTATCTGTTACTAGGGAATGTAATCCTGGGCGTTTCACCATTGTCAAAAAAAAGTAAGTGATCAAAGACTTGATTGTTGATTGCCTTTAGTTATATGCAGTTTCTGTCACGTCATAAAGCTTTCTACAACTTGCAATACAATGGAGGGGAAATTGGACCTCATTGTACACATTTTCCGGGTAGAAAACAGGTGCAGAATCTGAATTTAGGGGGTCAACCTATTACGCCTGAACTATGTTGGAAACACTTCCGAAGCCATATTAGTTCAGGTGCTCTAGAGGTATCGGCCTAAAACAGGCATTAGGCCTCTTGTATATGCTAATAAGGGGCTAAATGCCTTTCTGAAATTAGTCAAAAAGTAGGTGGAGCTTACACCACGCAGGCTCTGAGTAGTTTTTCTAGTTTTTCTAGTTTTACAGCGGCCTAGCCAATGGTCCTTATATAGAGTGGTGAAGGCCGCTGACAGCTTGTTAAAAGTTTCTGGTTTTTAACTTTTTAAAATTTACCTTAATGTGGAACTAGAAGGAGCAGGAGTGCACCCCCTGCCTCCACAGGAATGCTGCCGCCCCACATTGGCCCCCCTCCTGATCGTCTCCCCTCCTGATCGTCTCCCCTCCCCCCGGGACCTACCCAAGAGCCGCTGCCATCGTCACAGTGGCCCAAAATTCATCTCCGCTTCACCAGCGAGCTGCCTGGGGGCACGAGATAGGCGCTTGCAGCTTGTCGGGCTTATTATAATGAGGCCTCAGGCTCAATATCATTCGGGACTTGCACCTAACTTTCCAGTGCTAAGATCATTCCCTGTGCCTATCTCGCACCAGCCTAGCAGCACGAATGAATTTCTACCACAATGCACTCTATCTCCATCCAAACGTAATTTTAAAAAATCACAATTTTCCACAACTGTCTCAACCATTTGCAAAAAGGAGGCCAGGCACGTCCTAAACAAGGGGGGATAAAATCAATTGTCCAGGACTCCTCTTGGACCTTTCCCCAGGCAACTGAAGAGCTCCATTGGCAGAATCACCCTCCCTCCTCTTTGCTTAGCTACTCTTTTGAGTGGAATGAACAGAGCAGACGCCTCTGCTACTTTTCATTTTCTCTTTTCTTTCAGATACTGTAAATCAGTGTTAGTCACTAGTATTTTGTTTGAGGGTTACTCTCAGGAATGCTGTAACACTCCTCACTGCGGGATAATAGGATGTTGGTCTGCACCTGTGATTCTTCATACTTCTGATTTCAATTTTGCCAAACTGGACTGTTGCCAACTGGATGCCAGGAGGTTCCCCAGAGAGAAAATGGAAATAAATATAGGAAAAGTTGTTCTATTGTATTTCACTTTTTATACGGAAGCTAGATTTAATCATGCTACCTAATTGCATTCCTTGCTCCTTTTTGCTGCAAAGCAAGAGGTAAAAGAACAACTTTGAATCTCAGATTAGTCAACATCCCATTATCAGGCAACGCATAAATAGACTTAGAAGCACATGAGGCAGTAGGTCTCCTAAGGGCCATAGGTGAAGAGGAAGCAGGCTGCAAATTGCTCTATATTATGAGTACCTTTGCAATGAGGAAACACAATAAATACTTAATTGATTTATGCTCTACTTATACTTTACAATATGTCAACACCAATAATCTATCTGTTATCACAAGTCTTGCACTTGTGAACTTCCTATTGTCACAATTTTTGGTAACTGTTTATGCCAACATTTATAACTAAAATTGGTATGGTAAATATTTATAATGGGAATTTCCAATGTGAAAACTGACTCATAATTGTGTAGTTGCAGGCCTCTCAGCACTAGTGGTACTGTGGTCCTTTTCCATTCCCCTTCTCCCAGCTCTCCCACACTTTGGCCTCCTCGACCCCCAACCCCTGTTCCTTGGCCCACAGCCTGCTCTCTGGCCCACTCTTCCCACCCTGACCGTAATCTTCCTGACCCCACTGGTCCTTCCAACTCCAATTTTTCTAGGCCCTGCCATGCCAACCACCCTACCCTACATCTACTTGTTTTAAAAAAAAGTGTTGAAAAGGATTTACCTCTGGTCGATTTGCATTGCTCCCTTCAGTGCTCCTTTCTGCTGGGTCCCACTAGGAAGTACCTGCTATCATTATTAATGCCTGAAATGCTTCCTTTTTAAAGCAATATTAGGGACAGTTTGGTGTGTCCTTTATAAGGCAGCCTGTACTGTATATAACTGTCTGAAAACTAATTTCCCCCATTGGAGAAAGATAGGCTAAGAAAAGATACTATTCCACATTCACTTTTTAAAACTGACATAAAAAACTAACAGTGTGTTCTCTACAAATTATAAAGTGGACAATTTTTAATGTTGTTGGCTTTCAAGTGACTCATACTATCATCTGGAAATTGTTTTCATTTGGAAGTCATTGGGATGTTAAAGGGGGCAAAAGTATTTTAAATGTATGAAACTATAAAGTCTGCTGTGACGTCTATTAACACCTTTGCATAGGTCAATTTCCAGCTTTCACTAGTCGATGTTAAAAATTCATAAATATCACAATTTGACAGGTTCATCTTGCACTGCTAAAGTCACTTATCACTGCTCAGTAATGACATCATGATTTATGACATACCTTTTGTATTTTTATGCAGTTATATTCCTCCCCCATACCCCCTGCCAAACAAATGCTGGAATCTCTACAAAAAAATATTATATCCACATTTTCCAGCATGAAAACTCTGAGGTATCTTTTATTAACAGGTTGTCAAATGATACTGGCAGTTATAGGAATCAGTTGGCTGGACCACTTTCTTGGTTATGAATGGTAGCTGTTTTGAGAGGATCCAGAGGAGAAAAATAACGATGATAACGAAAATTTACTTTCACATGATTATGAATTCTGAGCCACCTGAAATGTGATCCCCTTTCCCAAGGACCACATGGTGCGGGGACAGACCTCTATATAAAATAAAGATCACTCATTTCCCTAGAATAATGGACAGAGTGGTGGAATTTGATCCCCAAAGCAACGGTAAAAATCTTAGAACACCATGCAGTATAAATAGAATTTGACATATTCAGTTACCATACATCAATGGCCCTGATGTTATGAAAGAACTTGCATTTATATAGCACCTTTCACACCTCAGGACATCCCAAAGGGCTTCACAGCCATTGAAGTACTTTTTGAAGTGTAGTCACTGTTGTAATATGGGCAAATTGAGCACATGAAGGTCCCACAAATAGTCATGAGATAAATGAGCAGTGAATCTGTTTTTGTGATATTGGCTGAGGGATAAATGATGACCAGGACACCAGGAGAACTCAACTGCTCTTCGTCAAATAGTGCCATGGAATTTTTATATCTACCTGGGACTGCAGAGAGGGTCTCTGACACTTCAGTACCCCCTCTGTACTGCACTGAAGTGTCAGCCTCAATCTCTGGGGTGGGTTTTGAACCTGTGACCTTGTGACTCAGAGGTGAGCATGCTACCACTGAGCCAAGGCTGACACTTTTATGTCCTACATGGCATAATCATCCCAACTGTTATAAAACAATATATCCTCCATTCTACCATGAACAACAGTATGGGAGATCTGAGATACACTATTAAAAGCAAAAGGAGAGGAAAGGAAAAACATAAATTGAGAACATGGGGATGAATTTCTGCGGCAGTTCTCCCACTCTTCCACTGTAACTTTGGCAGAAGAGCCAAGGGAACCCCAGAAGTTACGATGGACCAGCAGGAGAGCTCTGAGGAAACTCCCCCCCCCCCCCCCATTATTCTGAAAGTAAAAGCTGTTTTTCCACTTGCTCCAGAGACAACTACCGCAGTTCAACATGATAAATAAAGCCTTTAAAGTTCCAGGTGCCTACTGGAAATCCAGTTTACAAAAGTACCAAAGGTACTGTATACATTATTATAATATAAATATATACACGAAAGAGAGGCTGTATATTTGATACGCTGTAAAATTTTAGGCACTGAAAGTATTTTTTCTCATGGAAAATCAATGCTTATATAGCTAGTGAAACACTAGGTTAGGTTAATCATTAGGCTATTTACAGGGTTATAAATCTTTGTGATGCAATTGTATTACGTGCATTCTTTGATTGCCTTGCCTGTGTAGAAAAAGAATTGCCAAGGTCAGATTAAATCAGCAGTTTCATGAAGTCACTTTGGTAACTGGATACAATTAAAAGCTGGTGAAATAAACAATGAACACACATTTACTACACAATTCGAAACCATCAAAACTATCATTCTTTTCATCATTCCAGTCAGATTCGTTTTTAAACCTTCCTGCAAATCAGAGAGCTTTACTCTGATGGTATCTTTCGCTTGTGCACAAATGTTTAATCTTTTTTGATATCTTTGCCTGAATCAGTTTTTTGAAAGTACAAAAAAACTGTATTGTTTTTCAGCCATGACAATTCAGTATTTCCAAGTTTCATGTTAGATGTTGGTAAGGGACAATGGGAAATACGTTTAAAATCAGCCTTCTATTGGAAATCCTAGCAAACGTCTATTGGGTCTGAGTGTGTGTTTAAACAAGGAGGGGAGCTCAACTATTTGCGATGAGAGGCCATCCAGAAACCTGTTCTTTTGTTCATTTGTGGGGATGCAAAACTTCAAAGGGAAAGGTAATATAACAGCCAAGATAGTTTAGAGTATGCCTTCAGAGTGTCAACATTACCTTGTTGGATTTAATGCTATGGGTCTATTTATATACCCAAATGTTATATTTGCCTTGATAATTGTTGGCATAAAATATGATAAAATTTGGTCAACTAGCTTGCAAAATTTTTCTTATTGTTGTTGTTTTCAGAAAGTGTTGTAACTTTTAGTGCATGTGAGAGGGGGGATTAACATTTATATGTGACTATCTGTGATCGATTTTCAATACTAAAATAGGTCATGGACAGTCATCGGGCATGTAAGCGTGTTATTAATAACTTTTTAGATTACTTCTGTTGACAGAATATTCCAGGCTGCTTGGGTAAAAATTTAGGAATTGTCTCCAGCTGCTCTTTTGTTGGTGTTGGAGGGGTGCTTGTTCCTGATAAAGACAATGGGCCCGATTTTAGCACCCGGTCTCGGGTGCGTTCTTGGCGGGGGGCCTCTAAAATCCCGAAATCGAGGAGCGGGACCGGATCGCGCCTCGATCCCGCCCACTTCCGGGTTCCGCGCTGACGTGCGGGGGTGCGTGCGCAGACCCCGCAGGTGGGAATCCCGCAGGCAATTAAAGCCAGCGGGGTTCCACTTGAGAGTATTTATGTAGCTATTTCAGGTCATTAAATGACCTGATTGAGCTGTTTTTTTAACAAGTGTGGGATTTTACGGTGAAATGAGACTGTTTCCCATACTGGGGGAAACACTCACTGCCAAGGTGCATTCCACAGGTGGGGGGGGGGGGGGGGGGGGAGAGCCTTCACCAACGCAGGAGGACACTCCGTAACATTGGGCAACGCCTGCCCTCCACCACCCTCCTCCAAGCAAGAAGATTCACCGGCGTGGAAGTGCAACCCCTGTGCGAGGACACACTTTTCTACCGTGCACAACCCCTCAGACCAACACCTGCCAGATGGGGGCTGCGTTGACATCCTCGGAGGACGAACAGCATGACCAGCCTCAGCAGCCTCGCAGTCCACGCCGTCCGCCTCAGAGACGTGGATCCCCACAACACGGTGCTGTGGCACATCCACCTGCACAGCAGGAGGGAGGGCAACCGCAGAGAGAGATGCGTCGCAGGAGGTACTACCCTCCGCACAGGGTCTACAGACCGAGACTCAGCTTCATGGACCTCTCTGAGCAGCAGTGCATACGTTGGCTCAGAGTCACTCGCCAGGTAGTCGCCAACATCTGCAGCCTCCTTAATGACGAGCTGCTCCCGGATGGACCAAGCAGCATCTTCTTACCCGTCGCCGTCAAAGTCACCACTGCCCTCAACTTCTTCGCCTCCGGATCCTTCCAGAGTGCCACGGGGGACATCACCAGGGTCTCTCAGTCATCTGCACACAAGTGCATAAGGCAGGTCACCGATGGGTTGTTCCGCAGGGCCTCGACCTACATCAACTTCGCCATGGATGAGCGCAGCCAGACGGAGAGGGCGGTTGGATTCCATGCTGTGGCTGGCTTCCCACGGGTGCAGGGTGTAATCGATTGCACCCACATAGCAATACGGGCACCTCCACATGAGCCAGGGCTGTTCATCAACAGGAAAGGGTATCACTCCATGAACGCCCAGCTCATTTGTGACCACCGCCAGAGATTCCTACACGTGTGCGCCAGATACCCTGGCAGCTGCCATGATGCCTTCGTCCTCAGGGAGTCCACCGTCCCGCCCCTCTTCCACTCACCCAACACCGGCAACGGCTGGCTCCTCGGCGACAAGGGATATCCCCAGCACACGTGGCTTATGACACCTCTGAGGAACCCCATTACCGAGCCGCAGCGTCTGTATAATGACAGCCACATTGCTACCAGGTCTACAATTGAGCAGGCTATAGGGCTGCTCAAGATGCGCTTCAGGTGCCTTGATCGTTCCGGGGGAGCGCTCCAATACACGCCACTCCGAGTGGGACGAATTATAGTTGTCTGCTGTGCCCTGCATAACATGGCACTACAGAGAGGGGTGCCGCTGGAGGAGGCCCCATGCACACCCGCCACCCACATTGAGGACGACAATGAGGAGGAGGAGGAGAAAGAGGAGGAGTACGAGGGAGAGGAGG
Source organism: Heptranchias perlo (assembly GCF_035084215.1). Classification (NCBI taxonomy): domain Eukaryota; kingdom Metazoa; phylum Chordata; class Chondrichthyes; order Hexanchiformes; family Hexanchidae; genus Heptranchias; species Heptranchias perlo. The sequence continues at coordinate 35,765,754 of NC_090333.1, read as the reverse complement.
AGGAACGACCCATGGGCCGAACACCGGCTCACCTGCCAACGGTTGTCCTAACATCACACTGTATGAGGCGTTCACATGTCATAACGTGCACAGACGAGGGTCCATACAGGCTCCCTCCACAGAAGAGTGGTGCCTGTACACCTGCACCCACTGTATTATGCCCAATGGGTGGGACGGGGTGGTCGTCGTCATGATGAGGCACACGGAAGGGACATATTGCACAAGCCGCAGAATTATGGACAAGAGTTGGCTGCATTGGTGAGAAAAAGTGAGTTTATTTTGTGTTGCAATTCAAAGACAAACACCCCGGTGCAATCCCTGTGTGCTCACGGAACTTTAGGCTTTCGTTTCCGGGTACCCCTACGTGGTGCTACCGCTGTGGCTCCAGCAGAGGTGGTGGCAGGTTGCTCCTGTTTGTGCCCTGACCTGGTAGATGCTTTGGGCACGCCCCCTGGGTTTCGGTGCCTGTGAGGGCACCTCCACAGACTGCTCCTCCTGCGTCTGTGCAGGGGCAGGCTCGGCCACCTGGAGAGGATGGACTATTGCGGGCACTGGTTGAGAGGGGGGCAACGGGTGAGACGTGGGGGCACCTTGAGTAGCGTCCACACTTCCATTTCCCCGTTCACCATCTTCCCTCTCATGGCCAAGGCCCACATCACCCCTTCCACCATGCTGGACGGCAGTTTGGATGACGTGGGTGAGACCTTGCAAGGCCACCTCCAATGTATCTGTCAACCTGTTGATGGAGGCAGAATGTTGCTCACCCTGAATCCGAACAGCCATTGTGAGGGCCTGGATGGACTCATTGGTGAGCTGTGCGTGACGCTCGAGGGAGGCTAGCCTGTCCTCCACAGCAGACGTTCCCACACCTACCCGCGACACTATCTCAGAGATGCCTTCACGTCCCTGCGACACTATCTCGGCGATACCCTCCTGCACCTGTGTCACCATTCCCCTCATGCAGGAGTTGGACTCCTCCATCCTCTGTGCGATTGTGGAGAGTGCGCGTGGCACCTCTCCCAGTACCTCGGCAATGGGCTGGTGCCCCTCGACGACTCTCCTTTTGACTGGTGGCCCCCTGGGTTCAGCATCTGGGTCCGGCTGAGCAGAGCCTGGAGAAGAGTGCTCCCACCGACGCGGACCCTCCGCGGCTGACCCTGCCACCAGGGTCTGCTCATGCTCACGTTTGCGCGGTGACTCACCATGTGCAATCCCAACTAACTGAGAGGGGGGACCCACCGAGGTGTGTGTATCTGCGCTGGTGGATGCAAGGCTCATGTGTGACGATGCACCCTCAGAGACGGGCATGTCCTCTGAGGAATCGCCCTCAACGGAAACATCGATCGCAGACGGCCCTGCAAGAGAACAGAGGGCAATATCAGGCATGTGACCAAATGTGGCGGTGCGGCATATGCCATGTGATGCTAAGATCATTCGCGCTCATGAGTGCTGAGTGCCAGCTTTCCCTTACCGGCCGTTTCGCCAGACCCAGCCTCGCCATCCGCCACGGACAGGCAATGTAGTGTGTGGCTGATCTCCAACGCCTCGACCTCGGCGTCTGTCAGGGCCCCCTCGTGTGGCGGGCCCCCTCCGGTGCGTGCCCTATCGCGTGCGTTCCAGCACCTCTTCTCATGTGAGGGCAAAACACAAAAACATTATTGAGTGATGATTGCAATGTGAGACGCTTCAAGCATTGGTGTGAGTGGGTTGAGCATGTGGCAGATGGATGGGAGGATGCGTGTGCCACATGGCCATCCCATTGTATGGGCATTGGGGTGTGTGGTAGTGGTCGAGTGGGGACAGGGACGGTGGGTACGTGCAGGCACTGTGAGGATGATAGTTGGGTGGCTGTGAGGATTGGTGCGGGAGCGCAGTGCTGTCAGTGGAGATGGGGTTGTGAGGTGTTTGAGGTGATGTGGAAGACGGAGTGAGGCAGAGTGCGTTAGTGTACTCACTTTCCCGGACCTGGTGAGGTCATTGAATCTCTTCCGGCACTGAATCCAAGTCCGGGTGGTGTTGCCCCTGCTGCTGACCTCCGACGCCACCTCCTCCCATGCCCTCTTGGTGGCGCTGCCAGGGCACCTCCTTCCATCGGTGGGGAACAGCGTCTCCCTCCTCATGCGGACCCCGTCCAGCAGCACCTGGAGGGCGTGGTCCGTGAATCGGGGAGCAGCCTTACCCCTGCGCCCCTCCATCCTGCATGGACTCTAGATTGTGGCTGGAGGGGCTTTGGTGGACTGCCCCTTTAAATAGAGCTCCACCATCGCTCAGACGTCAATGCGCATGCGCAGGCCGCCAGCACGCAGCTGAGAAGCGGGGAACCCGTACCTGCTGGCTAATTACATCAATCATCCCACGATCGCGCGCGCAACGCACTCAATTCGGACGGCGCGTTTTTCTCGAGCCCGACTGACCACCCGCTGAGAACCCGCACCCCTGGTAAAATCGGGCCCAATCTGTTTAGTTGCCTCAACTGTTTCCTGCTCCTGTTGGCCACCAAGCCAAACCTGTGCCCAGTCCCCCTCCTACTCTAGTCTTGTACTCCTGTCTCTCTCTTGAGTTTTTCTCCTATGTCCTCTACAAGCTCATCGTATCCTTGAGACCTACCTCCTGCTCCCTCAATCCCACTGTTACTATATGTCTGACCACCCAACTTCTCTTCCTGGCCCCTGTGCTAGCTGACATTGCAAATAACTCCTTCTCCCCCATTCAAAAACACCATCATTACCCCTTCCTCAAAAAATACACCTTTATTGTAAACTCTCTTCCCTCCCACAGTTCTTGAATGTGCTGTTGCCTCTCAGATTCACACCCATCTCTCCTGCAAAACTCCCTGTTTGAATCCCATCATTCAGGATTCCTTTCCTCCCACAGCACCAAACAGCCTTAACCAAAGTCATGAACAAAATTCTCTGTGACTGTGATTGTGGTACATTTTCCCTTCTCGTCCTCCTCAATATCTCTGCAGCCTATGATACAGTCGATTGCACCAGCCTCCTCCACAACCCCATCTTTGTTGTCCAAGGCTCTTATTTGGTTCTACTCTTACTTATCCAAGCATAGCCAAAGCATCTCTAGCAATGGCTTCCCTTCCCAACCCTGCATCATCACCTTGTGATCCCCCCAAAGATCCATCTTTGGCCTCTTCTTCTTCCACATCTACATACTGCCCCTTGGTGATATCATCTGCAGACATAGGGTTAGCTTTCATATGCACTGATGACACCCAGCTCTACCTCTCCACCACCTCTCTCAATCCCTCCACTGCCTCTGTGCTGTCAGACTGTAAGTCGAACATTCAGTCTTGGATGAGCTGTAATTTCCTTGAGCTAAACATTTGGAAGACTGAAGTCATCATCTGCTACAAACTCTGTATCCACCAAATCCATCCTACTGTCTCAGGATGAACCAGACTGTTTGCAACCTCGGCATCCTATTTGACCCCAAGCTGAGTTTCTGACCCCATATCCTCTCCATCACAAACAATGCCTACTTCTACTCCATAATATCACTTGCCTCTGCCCCTGCCTCAGCCCATCTGCCGTTGAAACCCTTACTCACGCCTTTGTCACCTCCAGACTCAATTACTCCAGTATTCTCCTGGTCAGTTCCCACCCTGCAGTCTCTAAACTTCAGATCACCCAAAACTCTGCTGCCCATAGCCTATCCTTCACCAAGTCCCACTCACCCATCACCCCTGTCCTTGCTGACTTACATTGACTCCTAGTCCCCCAATGCCTCAAATTTAAAATTCTCATCCTTTTGTTTAAATCCCTCTATGGCCTTGTCCCCCTGTATCTCTGCAATCTCCTCCAGCCCACAAACCCTCCACCCTGATCTCTCCACTCCTCTGACTCTGGCCTCTTGTGCATTCCTCCCTTCTCTGGGGACTGTACCTAGCTGGTTCTTCACATGGTGATGAGTGTAATATGAGGAAATCAACTGCTGCCTGTAACACTAATGCTCTGGAATTCCCTCCTTAACCCCTCCTCTCCCCCTGCCTCTTCACCTCCTTTAAGGCTCTCCTTAAAACCCACATATTTCACCCCTCCTAATTTTTTTTGGCTCGGCATCCATTTTCCCTATCCTTCTGTGAAGTGCCTTGGGATGTTCTTTTGATGTTAAATGCACGAGGTAAATGTAAGTTGTTGTTGATGATAATCATGATGATACATGGGTCTCATGGACCTGGCAGTAATCCCAATGTAAACTTGCCAGGCTCATGAAGGTCAACCATCTTTTAGAGCCAGTTTTTACATTCGCATTGCCCCCAGGTATGTGAAACGTGTACATTGAGAACTGGTGGTGCAACCCTCTTCCTCTAAGACCAATGATTAAATCTGAATGGTGTTGTAGTAGCAAGAAACAATTATAAGCTTCAGGCATGTCATCAACAGCCTCTTTGAATGCAATCATTTCCATCCATCAGATCACTATAGACTTCTTCAAATAATCATGGTATAGAACATGTTTTTTAAGTGATGGAGTAGAAAAATCAATTTGATGTAGCTTTTTTATCATTCTTTTTTGTACACAAAATCTAGAGCGTTCCTATGAGCAGTGATAATCAGGGCTGCTCCAGTGGTTTGGCAATGTCATTCAGTGAGCAGAGGAGTCATGCAGACCAGGAAGGTGCCGTTAGCTGATCTCAGCCGAGATAGTGGCAGGGATGCTGCAACTGACCCCAGTGTCCTGATTGTTACCCAGTGACACCTGCTGGAAGTGCACTTGTATGAACTTTGGGTGAAAATACGACGTGTGTTGTCCACTGTCATCAAATGTCCTGCTTGCATGCACTGTAAAGGCTCACACGTGAATAATGGCCATTTGGAGAAGGTAGCTGTGGGCATCTGGTGGGCTATGGAAACTGAAGTCATCATCCCGCAAAGAGTCAGTATCTTCAGGGAAGAAGGGGAGCGAAATTAGAAAGAATACAGCCCAAAGCCATTTGTGATCCTCCTATCCTTCATCTGTAGTTCTCAGCAGTTCCATAAGTAAAGAAATAACTTTTTAAAAATTCATTTTTGGGATGTGAGTGTTGCTGGCAAAGCCAGCATTTATTGCCCATCCCTAGTGGCCCTTGAGAAAGTGCTTTCTTCTTGAAACACTGCAGTCCATGTGGTGAAGGCACCCCTCCAATTATGTTAGGAAGGGAGTTCCAGGATTTTGACCCAGCGACGATGAAGGAAAGGCGATATATGTCCAAATTGGGATGGTGTGTGACTTGGAGGGGAACTTGGAAGTGATGGTGTTCCCATGCAGCTGCTGCTCTTGTCCCTCTAGGTGGTGGAGATCACGGGTTTGGGAGGTGCTGTTAAAGAAGCCTTAGCGAGTTTCTGCATTGCATCCTGTAGATAATATTGCAGCCATGGTACGCTGGTGGTGGGGGACTGGATGTTTAAGCTAGTATATGGGATGCCGATCAAGCTTTGTCCTGAATGGTTTTGAGTTTCTTGAGTGTTGTTGCAGCTGCACCCATCCAGGCAAATGGAGAGTATTCAATTACTCTCCTGATTTGTGTCTTGTAGGTGGTAGAGAGGCTTTGGGGAGTCAGGAGGTGAGCCACTCTCCACAGAATACCCAGCCTCTCACCTGCTCTAGTAGCCACAGTATTTATGTGGCTGCTCCAGTTGAGTTTCTGGTCAATGGTGAGCCCCAGGATGTTGGTGGGGGATTTGGTAATGGTAATGCCATTCAATAACAAGGGGAGGTGGTTAGGCTTTCTCTTGTTGGAGATAATCATTGCCTGGTACTTGTGTGGTGCAAATGTCACTTGCCACTAATCAGCCCAAGATTAGATGTTGTCCAGGTCTTCCTGCATGGGTTGGTTCATTATCTGAGGAATTGCAAATGGAGCTGAACACTATGCAATCATTGGGAAACAGCCTCACTTCTGAACTTATGATGGAGGGAAGTAGCTGAAGATAGTTAGACCTAGGACACTGCCCTTATATTTATATAGTGCCCCTTTCCTGTCCTCAAGATGTCTCAAAGCACTTCACAACCAATTAATTACTTTTGAAGTGTAGTCATTGTTGTCATGTAGGCAAATGTGGTAGTAAATATGCACACAACAAGGTCCCACAACTAGATAAATGACCAATTAATCTGTTGTGGTGTTGTTGGTTGACGGATAATTGTTGGCCAGGACACTGAGAGAACTCCCCTGCTGTTCTTCAAATAGTGCCATTGGATCTTTAACATCTGATCCAAGAAACAGCACCACCAACAATTCAGCACTACTGCAACGAAGTGTCAGCCTAGGTCACGTGCTCAGTTCCTAGAGTGGGGCTTGAACCCACAACCTTCTGACTTAGAGGCAACAGTGATATTGCTGAGTCAAGCTGACACTTTAATAAGGCTCTGGGGATGGGCTTCCACTCACAACCTTCCTGACTATGTGAATCAATTCTGTTCTCGGTCCTTTTCGTATTCTTCCGCAAAAGAAGGCAATGGATTATTCTTAGGAAACAGTTTTTCCCAGCTTGCATATGGCCAATGAAAGACGTCTATTAAAATAGATCACTATGGCCTAGAAATTGGATGGCATCCTGCCTGTTTTTCATGCACCTAAACGTCCAATATTGCGAGCAGGAAGCGCAGGCTAATTATGAGCCGGAAGTGCGCTGCCCGCCATATTGGTGTAGGCAAAAAAATAGGTCTCCAGGGCTTACACATGAAAACAGGCATTAGATCCTTTGCATATTCAAATAAGGGGTCTAACACCTGTTTGAGACCCCCTCTGCAATATTGGGTTGCTCTGAACCCCAGGTCTACGTGCAGCCTAACAGATGGTCCTTAAAAAGACCGCTGTAGGCTGCAGGAGGGTTATTAGACAAAATTTAATACTGAGCAACATAAAGAGATATTAGGACAGGTGACCAAAGAGGTAGGTTTTAAGGAGAGATTTAAAGGAGAAGAGAGAGGTAGATGTTCAAAATATTCACCTGCAGGTTAAGTGTTTAAAATACTCACCTGAACGAGCTACTCCTCGCTACTCCACATTCAATCCATGCTACCCTCCTAATCCCAGCCCCTGCCCTCCAATTCCTAGCCTCTACACTCCCAATCCCAGCCTCTACCCTCCCGATCCCAGCTGCTACACTCATTATCCCAGCCTCCACCCTCTAGGCCGCCCCCATTCCCGGCCCACTTTCAGGACTTATCTGAGGGCTGCTGCTGGCATTGCAGTGACCCGATCTTTGCGTCCTCTTCTCCGGCCAGCTGCCTTGGGATGCCCACTAGGTGTCCACAACTATCCGACTCGTTGATAACGAGTCCTGTGGCCCAATATTACGTGCGCCTGGGGCCTATGCATCTAAGCGCGGGGATTGTTCCCGGTGTGCTCGAATTTCTAGGCTTGTCTTTTTTTAAACTCTTTTGGTGGGGATTTGCCTGGTTTACAATTGATAATTGGTCAGGATGGCCTGACTGACATTGGGAGTGCAGTGCGTGAGAATCAGAGATGCAGCTTGTGTTCCACCATCTCATTGTGCAGAGTATTGCAACGTTTGTACAATGGCAGTCGAGCATTTCATTGTTTGGAATTATGGCCTTCCACAAATAGTTAGTGACTAACATTGCTCTAAGTGAATGTATTTCCCCTTCTAGTTTGCATACAATCCACATAGCACACCTGTTGCGCAATTTTTGTTACTTCAGTCAGGAGTCAAAATCGAGAAGCCATCAAAACAGGATTAACTATAAGAGATTTAAAACAGAGAGCAAGAGAAACTGTGAGGCTGCGGAATTCACTTCCAGGATTAGTGATTGAGGAAAAAACTAGGTCAACATTCAAGATTAGATTGGATGAAAGAAAAGGGGTCGAAGGGCTATGGGAACAGAATGGGTAAATGTGATCAGGACTATTTGCTCGAATGGAAGGTAAACACTGACTTGGACTGGTTGAGCTGAATGGCCTGTTTCTGTGTTGTAACGCCTATGTATTTCTATGTAGTAATGTACTAAACTACAGCAAATTCAAAGTAACATCAATGTAAAATGTATTATAATCTTCCTTTACAGCTAACTAGCAATTAGTTGATAAGTGAAATAAGTGGAAAGTAGGATATTCCCTCAGTATGATGTGCTATAAATATTCATCCACTACTGTCGCAGTGAACACAAAAATATATCATTGAAAACAGCCGGTCTGTAAACACCAATGTTCTAAGTGCTATTCTGATAAGTCATTCATTGTATACAACTGTTCAGTAAAATTTTATCGCAATTTAAACATTTATTCTTTGATTCATAACCTACTGTTTGCCCTTGAATTAGAACAATGATTCCATTATAAAAGTATAAAGTTGCTAGCTGATCACCTATGGCACCTCATATATAAGAGGAAATGTTGGGCTTTCTTTTTTTCTTATTCTGATGAAATGACTGGCCGCAATTTCAGAATAAAAGAACTATATAAACTCCAACGTCACATTCTCATTTAAAAACAAACATAACCAAACTAAAAGCTGACAAGTCCCCAGGTCCTGACGGACTTCATCCTAGGGGCTTAAAAGAAGTGGCTGCAGAGATAGTAGATGCGTTGGTATTAATTTTCTAAAATTCCCTAGATTCTGGAAGGGTCCCATCAGATTGGAAAATAATGAATATAACTCCTCGATTCAAGAAAGGAAGGAGATAGAAAGCAGGAAACTCCAGGCCTAACATCTTAGGTTAACTTAGTTAGCTTAACATCTGTCATAGGGAAAATGCTAGAATCTATTATTGGGGAGGTTCTAGCAGAGCAATTAGAAACTCTCAATGCAATCAGGCAGAGTCAACACGGCTTTGTGAAAGGGAAATCGTGTTTGACTAATTTATTGGAGTTCTTTGAGGAAGTAACAAGCAATGTGGATAAAGGGGATCCTGTGGATGTGGTGTACTTGGATTTCCAGAAGGCTTTTGATAAGGTGCCACATCAAAGGGTACGATACAAAATAAGAGCTCATGGTGTAAGGGGGTAACATATTAACATGGATAAAGGATTGGTTAGCTAACAGGAAACAGAGAGTGGGTATAAATGGGTCATTTTCAGGTTGGCAAGATGTAACGAGTGGAGTGCCACAGGGATCAGTGCTGGGGCCTCAACTATTTACAATCTATATCAATGACTTGGATGAAGGGACTGAATGTATGGTTGCTAAATTTGCTGATGACACAAAGGTAGGTAGGAAAGTAAGTTGTGAAGAGAACATAAGGAGTCTGCAAAGAGATATAGATAGGTTAAGTGAGTCGGCAAAAATTTTGCAGATGGAGTATAATGTGGGAAAATGTGAACTTGTCCACTTTGGCAGGAGGAATGAAAACCAGTATATTATTTAAATGGAGAGAGATTGCAGAACTCTGAGGTTTTTTTTTATTCGTTCATGGGATGTGGGCGTCGCTGGCGAGGCCGGCATTTATTGCCCATCCCTAATTGCCCTTGAGAAGGTGGTGGTGAGCCGCCTTCTTGAACCGCTGCAGTCCGTGTGGTGACGGTTCTCCCACAGTGCTGTTAGGAAGGGAGTTCCAGGATTTTGACCCAGCAACGATGAAGGAACGGCGATATATTTCCAAGTCGGGATGTTGTGTGACTTGGAGGGGAACGTGCAGGTGATGTTGTTCCCATGTGCCTGCTGCTCTTGTCCTTCTAGGTGGTAGAGGTCACGGGTTTGGGAGGAGCTGTCGAAGAAGCCTTGGCGAGTTGCTGCAGTGCATCTTGTGGATGGTACACACTGCAGCCACGGTGTGCCGGTGGTGAAGGGAGTGAATGTTTAGTGTGGTGGATGGGGTGCCAATCAAGCGGGCTGCTTTGTCCTGGATGGTGTCGAGCTTCTTGAATGTTGTTGGAGCTGCACTCATCCAAGCAAGTGGAGAGTATTCCATCACACTCCTGACTTGTGCCTTGTAGATGGTGGAAAGGCTTTGGGGAGTCGGGAGGTGAGTCACTCGCCGCAGAATACCCAGCCTCTGACCTGCTCTTGTAGCCACAGTATTTATATGGCTGGTCCAGTTAAGTTTCTGGTCAATGGTGACCCCCAGAATGTTGATGGTGGGGGATTTGGCGATGGTAATGCCGTTGAATGTCAAGGGGAGGTGGTTAGACCCTCTCTTGTTGGAGATGGTCATTGCCTGGCACTTACCTGGCGCGAATGTTACTTGCCACTTATGAGCCCAAGCCTGGATGTTGTCCAGGTCTTGCTGCATGCGGGCTCGGACTGCTTCATTATCTGAGGGGTTGCGAATGGAACTGAACACTGTGCAATCATCAGCAAACATCCCCATTTCTGACCTTATGATGGAGGGGAGTTCATTGATGAAGCAGCTAAAGATGGTTTGGCCTAGGACACTGCCCTGAGGAACTCCTGCAGCAATGTCCTGGGGCTGAGATGATTGGCCTTCAACAACCACTACCATCTTCCTTTGTGCTAGGTTTGACTCCAGCCACTGGAGAGTTTTCCCCCTGATTCCCATTGACTTCAATTTTACTAGGGCTCCTTGGTGCCACACTCTGTCAAATGCTGCCTTAATGTCAAGGGCAGTCACTCTCACCTCACCTCTGGAATTCAGCTCTTTTGTCCATGTTTGGACCAAGGCTGTAATGAGGTCTGGAGCCGAGTGGTCCTGGCGGAACCCAAACCGAGCATCGGTGAGCAGGTTATTGGTGAGTAAGTGTCGCTTGATAGCACTGTCGACGACACCGTCCATCACTTTGCTGATGATTGAGAGTAGACTGATGGGGCGGTAATTGACTGGATTGAATTTGTCCTGCTTTTTGTGGACAGCACATACTTGGGCAATTTTCCACATTGTCGGGTAGATGCCAGTGTTGTAGCTGTACTGGAACAGCTTGGCTAGAGGCGCAGCTAGTTCTGGAGCACAAGTCTTCAGCACTACAGCTGGGATGTTGTCGGGGCCCATAGCCTTTGTTGTATCCAGTGCACTCAGCCGTTTCTTGATATCACGTGGAGTGAATCGAATTGGCTGAAGACTGGCTTCTGTGATGGTGGGGATATGGGGAGGAGGCCGAGATGGATCATCCACCTGGCACTTCTGGCTGAAGATGGTTGCAAACGCTTCAGCCTTGTGTTTTGCACTCACGTGCTGGACTCCGCCATTATTGAGGATGGGGATGTTTGCAGAGCCTCCTCCTCCCGTTAGTTGTTTAATTGTCCACCACCATTCATGAATGGATGTGTCAGGACTGAGAGGGATCTGGGTGTCCTAGTACATGAATCACAAAATGTTAGTATGCAGGTACAGCAAGTGATTCGGAAGGCAAATGGAATGAAATCTAAAAGTTTAGATGTTTTGCTACAGTTGAATAGGGCATTGGTGAGACCACATCTAGAATACTGTGTGGAGTTTTGGTCTCCTTATTTAAGAAAGGACATAATTGCTTTGGAGGTGGTTCATAGAAGGTTTACTCGACTGGTTCCTGGGATGAGAGGGTTATCTTGTGTGGAAAGGTCGGACAAATTTGGCCTGTATACACTGGAGTTTAAAAGAATGAAAGATGATCTTATTGAAACATATAAGATCCTGAGGGGACTTGAAGGGGTAGATGCTGAGAGGATGTTTCCCCTGTGGAAGAGATTAGAACTAGGAGCCACAGTTTAAAAATAAGGGGTCTCCCATTTGAGACAGAGATGAGGAGAAATTTTTTCTCTCAGAGGGTTGTGAGTCTGTGGAACTCCCCTCCCCAGAGAATGGTGGAGGCAGGGTCATTGAATATTTTTAAGGCTGAGTTAGATTCCTGATTAACAAGGGTGTCAAAGGTTATAGTAGGTAGACGGGAAAATAGGGTTGAGGTCACAATCAGATCAGCCATGATCTTACCAAATGGCAGAGCAGGCTCGAAGGGCCGAATGGCCTACTCCTGCTCTTAATTTGTATGTTTGTATGTTCGTATCAATCTTTGTGGGCTGGGTGCCACAGTGGTGACACAATCTGTTGTTTCACCTTGGATTTGGATCAAGCTCAGAATTATTATTTTTTTCTTAGAGCTGTAAAGGGCATGTGTTTAAGTAATACCAACCAGAGTAGATAATTTGGCATGTAAGCGAAGTCACCAGGGTGGCTGGTGTGGGAAATGGAAGTCACACTGTTGCAGGAAAGGTTCTTTTCTGAGGTTGCTTTAAGACACATTATTGGAGCACAGTAAAGACAAATTTTAATTGGAGGCTTTCACTATTGCTTGTATGCTGGGATATTGCTGCCTCCATTGTGGTCTTTGGTTTTCTTTCACTCTCCATCAGGAGAGACCAAGAGATAATGGCCTAGAAATTCGAATGTTCAGTGGCTGTTTCTCAGACGAGAAACAGACGCTGCAGGACCCAATATGGTGTGCAACGTGCATGCACTCAGTCCACAGCGGAAGAGCGCCTCACGCCATATTGGTTAGGGCGCATTGTAGTCATCCAAGGCGCCCACATGAAACCGATGTTAGGCCCATTGCTTATGCAAATCAAGGACCTAATGCCAGTTTCAGGACCCCCTGCATAATTTGTTTGCAACCAACTGCAGTATGCACCAAAGATGAGTTTCAAGTTTTTTTACTCACCTGAATGTGGAGCCGGGACGAGCAGGCGTGCTCCTCCTGGCTCCATATTATAAACACGAACCACTGCCAGCCCCCCTCCCAATTGTCTCCCCCCTCTTCCTGGACTTACCTGAGGACCTCGGCCAATGGGATGATCAGGCAATGGAAACAGTACGGGTAGATTTAAGGAACAGCAAGGGATGCAAGACTCTGATAGGAGTTGTCTGCAGGTCTCCTGATAGTCGTGATAGTGGGGGATTTTCTTTTTATTTGTTCACGGGATGTGGGCATCGCTGGCGAGGCCAGCATTTATTGCCCATCCCTAATTGCCCTCGAGAAGGTGGTGGTGAGCCGCCTTCTTGAACCGCTGCAGTCTGTGTGGTGACGGTTCTCCCACAGTGCTGTTAGGAAGGGAGTTCCAGGATTTTGACCCAGCGACAATGAAGGAACGGCGATATATTTCCAAGTCGGGATGGTGTGTGACTTGGAGGGGAACGTGCAGGTGGTGTTGTTCCCATGTTTCTGCTGCTCTTGTCCTTCTAGGTGGTAGAGGTCGCGGGTTTGGGAGGTGCTGTCGAAGAAGCCTTGGTGAGTTGCTGGAGTGCATCCTGTGGATGGTACACACTGCAGCCACAGTGCGCCGGTGGTGAAGGGAGTGAATGTTTAGGGTGGTGGATGGAGTGCCAATCAAGTGGGCTGCTTTATCTTGGATGGTGTCGAGCTTCTTGAGTGTTGTTGGAGCTGCACTCATCCAGGCAAGTGGAGAGTATAAAGATGTATAAATATGGAGATCAGGGAAGCATGTAGAAAACAATGTGGTTATAATGGGAGATTTTAAGTTTCACATAGACTGGGAGAAGCAGAACAGCTCAAGTAGTACAGGCAATTAAGTTCTAGAATATAGTCTGAACTGTTTTGTAGAATCTAGATGACAAGTTAAGCTCTCGTAAAAGTTCCTCAGACCAAAATACTTGAGGAAGCTAAGTTGCCAATTCTAATAACTTTTCTCAAACACAGACGCCTTCGGTGGCTTGGTCATCTATATGGGATGGAGGATGGGCGTACTCCAAAGGATCTTTTGTGTGGAGAACTTGCAGATGCTTCAAGGCTGCTTGGCCATCCTAGGCTCAAGTTTAAAGAGGTTTGCAAGAGGGAACTTTTAACATCAATACTACAAGCTGGGAATATGTGGCTAATGAGAGGCCCCACTGAAGGGCTGTGCTGCATTGGGGGGCCAAAAAGGCTGAAGAGAGGTGGCTAAGAGAGAGGAAAGAGGAGAAAGCAAAGGGGAAAGTGCATCTGGCTTTAAGAGTTAAGACTGGACAGGCTTCATCATCTGGCTCTGTGATTTATGCCTGCAACAGCTGTAGCAAGGACTGTCGCTCGAGAATTGTACTCCTCAGCCACTCACAATATGGCAACATGGCAAAATAACTGAACTGCTTTAGCGCTTACAGTATCGTCTTTCGAGACAATGATTGCCCTAACCAGAACTCATCCATCCCACCTCTCCAACATGGCACAAATGGGGTCTGAGGCGTACTAAAAGCAAGGTGAACCTATAGCCTTACAATCAACAATATAGATTTAGGATTATGACTTCCTCTGTAATTTGCTTGTTTTAATTTTGATTTCGTCCACTATAGGGGAGAATAGATGCACAAGAAATGGGATAGACCACAGAGGAGGCTATTTCAGAAGCTCTGGTGCACAAGGTAGATTAGTACAGCAAATATCACAGAGACAATGAAACTGGGAGAAAGGGATAGAATTCTTACAGGAAGCGGGGTGGGAATAATTGCAAATCCAGAAAGTTGTGGGAGTCAGTGGGCCTGTAAGAGATGTTGGTAGAATATGTCTAAGTTCCCCTCAGCACAACTCCTGGCAGTGACCATGGGCAACTGTTTTCACAGGATTTAGGTCAGCAGACAGCTGGACGCTAAGCTGTGCCATCTGCTGCAAGGACATCTGCAGCTACCATGCTGCATAGAACTGGCCCATTTAATGACTGTAATGGTTAACTTTGGCTTGAAACTTGGCTCTAGTTCTTTGCTGTCCTATGACCATGTTACCATGGAGAGGTACAGTCGATTACTGTCCTTGCAACCACTTCATGTAGCACCACCTTGCCTTCAACAACCAACAAACAGGGTGCTGGGCTGCTGCATCACTTATTCGCAGAATCATGTCTCCACCTTGGGTGTCCTTTACCTCCATTTTTGCCTGTCATGTCTTATTCTCCTCTTCCTGCTGCCTTGAAAAAACTGCTACTAGGTTAACAAAGAGCAAAATACTGCAGATAAGTGCCATGATTGGAAAATCCAGGTTGTATTTGTTATGTTTATCTGCAGATTCATTCTTGCTTCTGTGCAATTTTACTCCTTTATAATAAATCTGATTCATAGCCATATGTTGTTTTCCACCAATTCAGAGATTTGGAGGGCTTGAGGGGCATATTATTTCCAGTGCATAACCCAATGGTGAAGGGTTCATTGTTCACTCGATGGCACGCTATCCCAGATAATTAAAGTTTTGGTACATAAGAAGTACTGGTTGGCCTATGGAAGCTGATTTTTGCATTGAGCATGAGTAAACAAATAAGAGAAAACAGGGAACTACAGGCCAGTTAGCCTGACATCAGTGGTCGGGGGAATCATAGAAGGGTTACAGCACAGAAGGAGGCCATTCGGCCCATCGAGCCCATGCCGGCTCTTTGTAAGAGCAATCCGGTTAATCCCATTCTCCCGTTCTTTCCCCGTGGCCCTGCAAAATTTTTTCCTTCAAGTATTTATCCAATTACTTTTTCAAAGCCACGATTGAATCTGCTTCCACCGTCCTTTCAGGCAGTGCATTCCAGATCATAACTACTCGCTGCCTAAAAAAGTTTTTCTCATGTCACCTTTGGTTCTTTTGCCAATCACCATAAATCTGTGTCCTCTGGTTCTTGACCCTTCCGCCAATGGGAACAGTTTCTCTTTATTTACTTTATCTAAACCCATCATGATGTGGAGATGCCGGTGATGGACTGGGGTTGACAATTGTAAACAATTTTACAACACCAAGTTATAGTCCAGCAATTTTATTTTAAATTCACAAGCTTTCGGAGGCTTCCTCCTTCCTCAGGTGAATGTTGTGGAAAATGTGACCTTTCATGATTTTGAACACTTCTTTCAAACCTCCTCTCAACCTTCTTTGCTCTAAGGAGAACACCCCCAGCTTCTCCAGTCTATCTTCATAACTGAAGTCCCTCATCCCTGGAACCATTCTAGTAAATTTTTTCTGCACCCTTTCTAAGGCCTTCACATCCTTCCTAAAGTGCGGTGCCCAGAATTGGACACAATAATCCAGTTGTGGCCGAACCAGTGTTTTATAAGGGTTCAACATAACTTCCTTGCTTTTGTACTCTATGTCTCTATCTATAAAGCTCAGGATCCCGTATGCTTTTTTAACCTCTTTCTCCACCTGTCCTGCCACCTTCAATGATTTGTGCACATATACCTCTCTGCTCCTGCATCCCCTTTAGAATTGTACCATTTAGTTTATATTGCCTCTCTTCATTCTTTCTCGCAAAATATATCACTTTGCACTTCTCTTCATTAAATTTCATCTGCCACATGTCCACCCATTCCACCAGCCTATCTATTTCCTCTCGATGTCTATTACTATCTTCCTCACTGTTTAATACACTTCCAAGTTTTGTGTCATCTGCAAATTTTGAAATTGTGCCCTGTACACCCAAGTCCAAGTCATTAATATATATCAAGAAAAGCAGTGATCCTCGTACCCACCCCTGGGGAACACCACTGTATAACTTCCTCCAGTCCGGAAAAAGACCGTCCACCACTACTCTCTGTTTCCTGTCACTTAGCCACTTTCATATCCATGCTGCCACTGCCCCTTTTATTCCATGGACTTCAAATTTGCTGACAAGCCTATTATGTAGCCATTTTGTCAAACGCTTTTTGAAAGTTTTGAGAGAACCTTCACCACACGGACTGCAGCGGTTCAAGAATGCGGCTCACCACCACCTTCTCAAGGGCAATTAGGGATAGGCAATAAATGCTGACTTTGCCAGCGACACCCACATCCCATGAATGAATAAATTTAAAAAATAATAGACACATCAACCACATTGCCCTATCAACCCTTGCAGTTACCTCATCAAAAAACTCAATCAAATTAATTAAATACGATTTGCCGTTAACAAATCTGTGCTGGCTTTCCTTTATTAATCCACACTTGTCCAATTGACTATTAATTTTGTCCCAGATTATCGTTTCTAAAAGCTTCCCCATCACCAAGGTTAAACTGACTGGCCTGTAGTTGCTGGGTTTATCCTTACACCTTTTTTTGAACAAGGGTGTAACATTTGCAATTCTCCAGTCCTCTGGCACCACCCCCGTATCTAAGGAGGATTGGCCACACCTTTACTTCCCTCAGCAATCTAGGATGCATTCCATCTGTATCGGGTGACTCATCTACTTTAAGTACAGCCAGCCTTTCTAGTACCTCCTCGTTATCAATTTTTAGCCCATCCAATACCTCAACTACCTCCTTTTTACTGTGACTTTGGCAGCATCTTCTTCCTTGGTAAAGACAGATGCAAAATACTCATTTAGTACCTTAGCTATGCCCTCTGCCTCCATGCGTAGATCTCCTTTTTGGTCCCTAATCGGCCCCACTCCTCCTCTTACTACCTATTTACTATTTATATGCCTATAGAAGACTTTTGGATTCCCTTTTATGTTGGCCGCCATTCTATTCGCATACACTCTCTTTACCCCTCTTATTTCCTTTTTCACTTCCCCTCTGAACTTCCTATATTCAGCCTGGTTCTCAACCTGACATCTGTCATGCGCCCCCTTTTTCTGCTTCATCTCACTCTTTATCTCTTTCGTCATCCCAGGACTTCTAGCTTTGGTTGGCCTACCTTTCCCCCTTTTGGGAATGTACCTAGACTGAAACCGAACCATCTCCTCTTTAGAGGCCGCCCATTGTTCAATTACAGATTTGTCTGCCGATCTTTGATTCCAATTTACCCGGGCCAGATCCATTCTCAACCCACTGAAATTGGCCCTCCTCCAATTAAGCATTTTTACTCTAGATCACTCCTTATTCTTTTCCATAGCTAATCTGAACCTTATGATACTATGATCACTCTTCCCTAAATGTTCCCCCACTAACACTTGCTGCACTTGACCCATCTCATTCCCCAGAACCAGTTCCAGCAATGCCTCTTTCCTCATTGATCCAGAGAAATACTGATCAAGAAAGTTCTCTTGAATACACTTCAAGAATTCCTCCCCCTCTTTGCCCTTTACATTATTACTATCCCAGTCTATATTAGGATAGTTGAAGATCCCCATTATCACTACTCTATAGTTCTTATACCTCTCTGTAATTTCCCTGCAAATTTGCTCCTCTATATCCTTCCCACTAATTGGTTGCCTATAGAATTCACCCAGTAGTCTAATGGCTCTTCTATTGTTTCTTAACTGTAACCAAATAGATTCTGTCCTTGACCCCTCCAGGACATCCTCTCTCTCCAGCACTGCAATATTCTCCTTAATCAATACTACCATCCCCTCTTTTTTTTCCTTCACTATCTTTCCTGAACATCTTTTATCCAGTACCCAATCCTGCCTTTGTTGAGCCAGGTCTCCGTTATCGACACTACATCATATTCCCATGTGACTATTTGGGCCTGCAGTTCACCAACCTTGATTACCATGCTTCGTGCATTTACACAGATGCACTTTAACCTATCTTAGACCTTCTTGTATTCTCTGCCATCCCCCTGCCAAATTAGTTTAAACTCTCCCCCACAGCACTAGTGAACCTCCCCGCAGGGACATTGGTCCCAGCTCTGTTGAGCAATCCGTCTGTCTTGAACAGGTCTCTCCTGCCCCAGATCTGGTACCAATGCCCCAAGACGTCCTCCCTCCTGCACCCTGTCTCTAGCCATGCATTAATCAGCCTTATCTTCCGATTTCTGTACTCACTAGCACGTGGCACTGGGAGTAATCCAGAGATTATTACCTTTGAGGTTCTGCTTTTTAACTTCCTCCCTAGCTCCTGAAACTCTGACCGCAGGACCTCATCCCTTTTCATTCCTATGTCATTGGTACCCACATGGACCATGACTTCTGGCTGACTCCCTCCTCTCCGCAGAATGTTCTGCACCCTCTCCATGATGTCCTTTACCCTGGCATCAGGGAGGCAACACGCCATATGGATGCACGTCGATGGTCACAGAAATGCCTGTCTGTCTCCCGACTATTGAATCCCCTATGACTACTGCATTTCTACACTTCACTGTACACCCCTGTGCAGTCATTTGCCCCATGGTGCCATGCCTCAGGACTTCACTCCTTTGAGGTGTCGTCACTCTCACTGGTCTTCAATGCTAAATACCGGTTTGAGAGTGCCACACACCCAGAAGATTCCTGCGCCTGCCTCTTCCTACCATTTCGGATGGCCACCCACTTGCTATACTGAACCAGGAAACCTTCAGCCTCCCATAGGCTCTGCAGTGACTCCAGCTGCCCCTTAAGCTCAGAAACCCTCAGCTTAAACTCAAGCAACTGGAGGCATTTCCTGCACATGTGGCCTCCAGGACACATGAAGCATCCTGAAATTCCCACATGGTAAAGGAATTGCAGGCATCCTGGATGCTGGAATCCATTATTAAGGACATAGTAATGGGGCACTTAGAAAATCATAATATGATTAGGCAGAGTCAACATGGTTTTGTGAAAGGGAAATCTTTTTTAACAAATCTATTAGAATTTTTTGTGGATGTAACTCACAGGGTAGATAAGGGGGAACCAGTGGATATAGTATATTTGGATTTTCAAAAGGCATTCAATAAGGTATCACTCAAAAGGTTGTTACACAAGATAAGGGATCATGGGGTTGGGGGTAATATATTAGCACAGATAGAGGATTGGTTAAAGGACAGAAAACAGAGAGTAGGGATAAACGAATCATTCTGAGGCTGGCAGGCTGTAACTAGTGGAGTGCCGCAAGGATCAGTGCTTGGGCCTCAGCTATTTACAATCTATATTAATAACTTAGATGAAGGAACCAAATGTAATGTATCCAAGTTTGCTGATGATACAAAGCTAGGTGGGAAAGTAAGCTGTGAGGAGGACACAAAGAGTCTGCAAAGGCATATAGCCAAGTTAAGTGAGTGGGCAAGAAGGTGGCAGATGGAGTATAATGTGGGGAAATGTGAGGTTATTCACTTTGGTAGGAAGAATAGAAAAACAGAATATTTTTTAAATGGTGAGAAACTATAAAATGTTGGTGTTCAGAGAGATTTGGTTGTCCTTATGCACGAATCACAGAAAGTTAACATGCAGGTACAGCAAGCAATTAGGAAGGCAAATGGAATGTTGGCCTTTATTGCAAGAGGGTTGGAGTACAAGAGCAAGGAAGTTTTGCTGCAATTGTACCGGGCTTTGGCGAGACTACACCTGGAGTACTGTGTCCAGTTTTGGTCTCCTTACCTAAGGAAGGATATATTTGCCTTAGAGGGGGTGCAACAAAGGTTCACTAGATTAATTTCTGGGCTGAAAGGATTGTCCTATGAGGAGAGATTGAGTAGAATGGGCCTATACTCTCTGGAGTTTAGAAGAATGAGAGGTGATTTCATTGAAACATATAAGATTTTAGAGGGCTTGACAGGGTAGATGCTGAGAGGATGTTTCCCATGGCTGGAGAGTCTAGAACTTAGGGGATATAGTCTCAGGATAAGGGGTTGGACATTTAGGGCTGAGATGAGGAGGAATTTCTTCACTGAGGGTTGTGAATATTTGGAATTCTCTACCCCAGAGGGCTGTGGATGCTGAGTCGTTGAGTATATTCAAGGCTGAGATCGATAGATTTTTGGACTCTAAGGGAATCAAGGGATATGGGGATAGGGCGGGAAAATGGAGCTGAAGTCGACGATCAGCCATGATCTTATTGAATGGTGGAGCAGGCTCGAGGAGCCGTATGACCTACTCCTGTTTATTATGTAATATTGGGAAGAAGCCCAATTGGTAACATTGAAGAACATTTTAAGGATGACTTGATAAGTCTTAAAAAAGGATAGAAAAGACCTAGACTGAAAGTGCAGTGGTACATTTAGACTTGTCAACTTTTCTGTAGCTATTCCCAACATTGCATCAGTTGCCTTGCAGGAAGAAAATGAAAGTATACAAATGTGCATTTTGTGGAGGTGACAGATTTAGAAGACTGATGCAAACACTGAAGCCACAAATTTATTCTCAAAGGTGTTCTTTTGTTATGTGGTCCACTTTTAAATTTTATTGCTAGCCACAAGATATTTAATTTTGTAGATTTACAGACACTTTGTACTTTTTCAGGGATTTGATATTCCTGCAGTCCAATTTTATAGTTCTTCATTACACTCATTGGTATTTTATGTATGGCACCAATTTGAATCATCATAAGCAGATTAGTTTCTAAGCAACTAATCCCCTAGAGTTTTTTCAGCCAAAATTCTAGCCTTGTTACTGAGACCATATGTTACTACTGTGGATGGCTCTGTTTTGAGAATGACCTGAAGTATTATTTAGTTACATAACCAGCAATACAGACTGTATTTGAGGAGGTATCATAATATCTTAGTAGGTAAAGTACAGGAGGAGGCCATTCGGCCCATCGTGCCTGTGCCTGTTCTTTGAAAGAGCTATCAATTAGTCCCATTCCCCTGCTCTTTCCCCATAGCCCTGCAATTTTTTTTCCCTTCAAGTATTTGTCTAATTCCCTTTTGAAAGTTATTGAATCTGCTTCCACCACCCTTTCAGGCAGTGGATTCCAGATCATTACAACTGGCTGCGAAAAAAAATGTTTCCTCGTGTCACCTCTGGTTATTTTGCCAATCACCTTAAATCTGTGTCCTCTGGTTACCGACCCTTCTACCACTGGAAATCAGTATTGTAGACTTCTGTTCAAAACAAGCTTGTTGACTGGGTTAGGTTGTCATGGATTTGAAAATTAGTATGCAAATCCATTTAATTAATAAACCTGTGTATTGGGATCACTAGCTCCAGCATTACCCTGAAGCACTGAAGCATTGGAGAAATAATTTGACCTCTTGCTAGTCAGAACTTGTTCTACAAGTATCAGTTTCAGGAGAAGTTTGATTTAATGCATACCTTTGATCTGGATCCATGGATTTAATGAGCCCAGCCCCTGAAATACTGTTCCTATAGGAACAAACCAATAAATATGAACTGTATTCATCGGGTGTCAGCCTTGTTTCAGTGGCAGCTCTCTGTCTCTGAGTCAGTCAGTCATGGGTTCATGCCCCACTCCAGAGACTTGAGTACATAATCTAGGCTGACACTTCAGTGCAGTTCTGAGGAGGTGCTGCTGTGTCAGATGCTCCATCTGCCCTCTCAGGTGGGTATAAAAGATCTCATAGCTCCATTCAAAGAAGTGACATGGAGTTGTCTTGGTCAACATTTATCCCCCAATCAACATCCCTAAAAGATTATTTTTTTTTTATTCGTTCATGGGATGTGCGCGTCGCTGGCGAGGCCAGCATTTATTGCCCATCCCTAATTTAGTCATATATCTCTGTAGAATCTTGCAGTATGCACATTAACTGCCATGTTTCCCTATATTACAACAGCAATCATGCTTCAAAAGTACTTCATTGGCTTTGAAATGTTTTGGAACGTCTCAAGGTCATAAAAGGCACTATATAAATGCAAGTTCTTTATCAGGAATGTCACTCTCTGTATTTGCTTTCATCCCTCATTCCCCAAAGGTGGTGACTTATAATGGGCACTGGCAGTCCTCCTGTACTTCACTCAAATGATCATTCAGCATATATGAGTCAAAAGAGTGAAGGGCCAATTCTACAAATGCAAGCTGCCAACAGGGGAAACTGTGGGAGTGTTTAAAGTTGTAAAAGAATGGCCATCGTACTGGACAGCTTCTGGTGTCAGAGGAACCATACTGCTGCACAAAGTATAGGAGAGGAAGGGGGATAAAAGGGCAGGACAATATCATTTTACCTTCCCCCAAATTTGCAGTTTCAGTTAATCCAATTTGACTGTACTTTAAAAAAAAAATCTATTAGACTTGAGTTTTGGGATTAAATGAGGAAGTGGATATTGCATAAAAAAATACCAGAAAACTGCTTTTTTGTTGAAAGTCACATAATTTAGAAATTATGTAATGGAGCAAGAAACAGATCTCCTACAAAAGTGGACTGAAGCAACTTTCTCAATAGTGTTTATTGTATGTACAACTTTGTGTAACATTAACTTTTATAAAAAAATATATCTTTTTATCTTGCCCACACTACATCTGATTCCAGTCAGGAAAGTGGAATAGTGTGAACATAATGAATGAAAACAATGGCATACATGCCAACTACAAAACTCTGAAGAGCTGATGAATGGCTTCATAAAGCTGACAGTCCCAAAACATGACTGAAAAACAGCCAGGAATCAAGGCCCATGACTAAGGTCACTGCTTCAAGGTGACTTAATAAATTAAATTGCACTTTATAACATTGGATTTTGGAATTTTTATGTGTTTGCTTCTTTATGAAAACTGAAATCCGATAGCCTCACTTATAACACATCATAGGCACAGTGGTTACCTTTGGAATCTTCATAAAGCTTAATGCACTGATAATGATTTTACAGTACTTCACTGACAAGGCCATTCAGGCAGAATCCCAATTGTATCATTTCTGTCCAAAACGTAGAGTTATTAATACTGTTGGTAAAATACATCTTAGAGGGAACGCGAAACCATGAAGGGATTTAAACACAAAGGATCCAAATTTTAAATGAGGTGTTGGGGTACCCGGAACCAACATAGACCAGCAAGGACAAGGGTAATAAGACTTAGTACAGGACATGGGCAGCAGAATTTTGGGGTGAGCTGAAGTTTAGAAAGGATGAGGGGATGTGGCCAGGAGAGCATTGGGATACTTGAGCACACAGAGGTAGTAGAGGGATCAAGAGAGGTGGTGGAGAAGTAGAGCTTGGTGTTATATCAAAGCCAATCCCACAGCTGTGGGAGATGTCAGCAATGGGCAGCATATAGACATAGAAGAGGAAGGCACCCCAGGATAGAGCCTTGGGGTTCTCAAAGTAAAGGCGCAAAGGTGAGAAGAGAAACTATTTCTTGAGATGCTCTGACTACAAGTGAATAGATTAAGAGTAGAACCAAGCAAGACATTCCCAGTGCTGGACAACAAAGACAGGTGGGGGTCAACTGTCAAAAGCTGCAGAGGCAGTTGCCAGTCAGAGGTCATGTGACTTAGGTTAGAGCTGTTTTGGTGCTATGGCAGGAGTGGATTGGAGAGATGGAAATAGAGTTGCAGGAAAGATAAGCTTAATGTGGGAAGGTAACATGTTGCATGACTTGATAAGGGAGGCTGGTGACAGGGTGGTTGTTTGCAAGGACAGAGAGGTCAAGGAAGGTTGTTTTTTTTTGAGGTGATGGCCAGCAGTTTATTAGGAATAGGAGTAATGTGGGTCTCATGGTTGAAATGATCTCAGAGGGGGGACATGAGGTACTAGGAATATCTTCTAGCTGCTCATTATTCCCTCTACTTTTGGGGGTGGGGTGTAAGAGTGCCTCCTCCATTGTTATGACATTCTGGATGCTAAAGTTGCAGTCTACAGTAGACTGAGGATTGTGTAGTTCCTGATCTATTGTAAAATGGCCCCTGATCGCTAGACATCTGAAGCAAAACTTCAAGGTACATGGATTGTGCTTTAATAAGGCTGGTGGCTGTATTTCCTCTCTCCTTCCTCCCTCCCCCAAAATCAGTTGGCATTTGTGAAGAGACTAGTCCAAACCAAGATGAGAGCAACAAAGGCCAGTTGGAAGATTGTGTACCATGTACAGATCTTTGTTCAGGTTTCTGACCAGTGCCACCTACCAGAAAATGTACTGGCAGGTATACTTAGTACATATTTGCAGAGCTAATCAGGTTAAGTCAGTCAACAAGGTTACCATTACATTAACATTGAGGAGAGGACTTTAAAAAAGGGATGAAGGCAGAGCCAAATAGAAATTGAGTAGGTTGCCTGTTTAGATAATCCTATAACTTGATGTCTCATTGAGCATCCATATAATTTTTGATGCCAATGTACCAAACATTGGAACACAATAAGCCACAGAAATGGTGCTATGTTAGTGAGCTATGAGGAATATATTCCTCCTTTCATTCATAGAGTATTCTTCTCCTTAAATAGAGAAGGAATTCCCATCCCTAAAAATTTAGTTTTCATTTGCCAACCTATTATAAACCATATACACAATACTCACATTCATTGGTCTCCATGGCCCATCCCTAGTTGTTTTGAGAAGGTGGTGGGCCTGGAAACAGTTTGATACAACCAAGTGGCTTGCTAGGTCATTTCAGATGAAATCAACCATATTGATGTGGAACTGGACTCTGGCAAGACCAGCAGGTTTCCTTCCCTTAAAAAAAGGGAATTAGTGAACCAGTTGAGTTTAAAAAAACTTGGTCAATTTACTGTGATTTTAAAAAAAAAAATGTATAAATGGAATGCAGATTCTTAAACTGCCATGGTGGGACCTGAAGGGTTACTAGTCAATTAACAACCACTATACCCATAAGCCAGACTGAAATTCTCTAATGAGACTAGACTATTGGGATAGGGCTGTGATAAAGTTACTTAAGTGACTTTTTTTTGCTTTCAATAGTTTTGCAAGGGGGCTAACCTAAATATTACACTTAGCAATTTAAAGAGTGTCAAAAAACCTGGCAACATTGTTGCAATTCTTCTATCTGTAGGTAACTTCAATCCTTCATCTGTGTTCAAGTATTTTCACATTAATGTTTTCTTTCCTTGCCCCATAACTTGAACAGCAGTAAACTTTCTCAAGACAGGCACCAAGTTGAGAACACTCTGCCCCACATCTCCAACCCCAGAAAGACTAGTTTCAACTCAATACACTATCTAAATTGTACTAGGGGTTGGTTCATAATGAAAATGTGGCAAAATTTCCAAATAGTGAGATGTACCCACACAAATTCAAGTTTCCATCTTGAAAGTTCAGTTATCACAAAACCATAATTAGAATGCAGAGACTTGTTTGAAGTTGACAGTATCTGATGTCAAACAGACTGGGTGCTTCATCCTGTACATGCTACATAAATCATCCAGTTCAATAGTTGATAAAAAGACTGTTTAATTAAACATAACTACAGTAGTCAAGTAAAAAGGCAAGGCTATACATACACATTCAAGTTTCCTACCTCTGTCCAATTAGTTAAGCTATAAAGAAAAAAGTTTGTGCTGTTTAATGTGAACTTTCAGAAAAAAAAGTTTGATATTGTATCCAACTTTAAGCCCAGGACTAATTTACAAAATAGCAAAAGTATAAAGTGCTGGTACTAATAAGTAGTCAGTACAGGTATAGAAAATAGCACTTGCTTGTAGAGTGGCTATTTTGTCATTAAATTTAGGTGTAGTTATCAGACATTGGTCACTTGACAGGATTGGCAATTTTGCTGCCTAATTGGTCAATGGATCCAGCACCTCAAGGAAAACTATACCAAAAACAAAATTTAAATAAGTCAGCCACTACATGTTTATGAATCTGAAATCATGATAGTTGGAAAATGTCAGGAATAAAAATTCAAAAGTCTTTGACTCAAGTGTTTCATCTCCAGATAAAGTCATCATTTTGGGGGTGAGGGGGATTGGAGAAGTGACCTTTTGCTCTGAGTGCCAGGGAGTCTAATGCAACTTATACACCAGTTTCACCAGCACAAAGAATTGCCTGAAAAATACTATGTACAATAGCAAGTCTATCCATTCTAACTCAAATGTGATGTAGAAATTCTGAGTGCAAATTTAATATTTACATAGGTGTTACTGTTAAAGTGCATAAATTAATGTGCCTGAAGAAAAACAATTCAACTTCAAGTACAATCAAACTTTAGACAGTTATCATGTAGTACATGGCACTGGTTTTCTTGATGTCTGGGGAATAATGGAACTTCAGATCAAGTCCACAGAACAATATAGAAACTGGCAAAAAAATCTGGATACATTGGCTCTCATATTTCAGTCTTCCCATCGATCTTACAGTACAGGTACATAGACACCACCATTGCAGCAATCTGCAAAACAAAAAAGCTCTCAACAAGATATCCAACAACAACTTGCATTTGTATAGCACCTTTAACTAGTAAAACATCAAGGTGCTTCACAGGAGGAGTGAATTACAAATGTAATTAGTGAAAACAGCAATCAGAACCTGCAGCAGTTCAGTGATGCATTTGCTGTTTGTAGGACTTCATTGCCAGCACTAGTTACATCTCTGCTTCCCCCCACCCCCCCAACCAATAACATGCAAGTGCATTTGCAAAGTCTAAACCAAAGGCCAACAATTAAGGTTTACATTTACACCACTTGGTGCCACAATTATGGCATATCTACCAAAAACAAGAGGTCTGTGTTGAATTTTATCAGGCTGCACTTGAACATTTCCAAAAATCCCAAGATCTACACAGGGTGAAGCTCAGACCTTCAATAAAAAAAAGTCAGGCCTATGAGATTCAATTGGCCAAGATTTATTTCTAAAAAATAAAAAGGCATGTACTCAAAAGGTTGGTGGGGGGGGGGGGGGGTCCAGGGAAATCTGGAGTGGTAGAGTACTTTGAAAAAGTAGTGTCAAGATTTGATGAGATCGTATATTATTGCAGTAGAATGAGATCTGCTGGCATTACAAGGAGCATAAATAGAAGCCAGCCCATGAACAATCCAACTGGAGGCTGGAAATTTTGCATTCAGGAGTCATAACTGCTAAGGATTTCTTGAATATTCCATATTTGATAACCCCAGAGCAGCTGAAGATGGAAGGGGAGCCATACTAGAATCTTGTCAGCAATAAAATTAGCATGAAGAGTATTTCTTTTAAAGGAATGAGGAAAATGTGTATTAGAATAAAAACCTCCTAAACTTAATGCTGCTCTTGGGAAGACATTTTAAACAGGTTACTGTGCAGGGGAAGGAGAAAAAGTCAGCTAGCCATCTGAAAAGACACCATTTCATAAATTTATTATTTGGATGAGTATTATAACTAAGATCATGGTGAGGAAAAAGGCAAGCAATAGAAATTTCTCCACAACCCACACTGTGTTTGAAGACAATGTGCCTCATTCCCAGTTGTTAATGTCACAGTTAACATTTGAGGCTACTTACTGGTACTGCAGTAATGCACATTTGACAAGTTCTATAGGTTTTGGCTAAGGGGCTGGATGTTTTAATTTCTCTGGAATGTGGTTAGTCTCACCCTACAGTATTATGCAAATTCAATAGAATTGACTGCACTACCATTTCTTAAAGAATTATTCCATTAGCACAATCATATTTAGATGCACTAAGCAGTCTGCTTTGGTAAGATTTGCAATTACTAAACAGTTTCCATTTCTGGACAGCATTAGAGTTTAGAACAAAGCATCTTACCTCCAGTGCACAGATCCCTGCTGCAATCCCACCAACAATGTTAGCATTCTCTTTCAAAATGTCAAACAGTTGCTGAAAGCATCCCTAAACACAAATTTTAATAATTGATAAAGGGCATTATAGCAATAAATTGGATTCAGAATGCAGTTATTAACTGAGCTATATAGGAGCAAAAACAATTTTACCTGTACATTGCTTACAACTGCTGCAGCTTCATTACAAATAGTTGAATTGCAACAGTATGATGGAAAGGTCCGGTTGTGCTGAGTGAAGTAATATGAATCATAAAAATCTGTGTAGTTGGTAAAACCACAACACTTCAGCTGAAAGGGGAAAAATGAAAAAAGTGATACTAAACACCAGAGATACAATTCCCACATTAAGCTATATAGTGTAAGCCCTCGAGAAATAATGCTAGAGGAGGGAGCTTCAAGGGCACAATTGGACATGGGGAGTTTTGGAAAGAGCAGAAGTGATTTTGAATTACCTTCTCCAATGCTCTACCAACATCCAACCCACATCTCATTTCAAACACTTCAGATTGCGTCCTCACCAACATATTTCTACATGCCGATCACACAGTCCTCCGAGCTCCACTAATGACCCTATCCTAGAGATGTGCATCTTCACTGGAATCTTTTCCTTAACCCCACTTTAGTGATCACCCCCAGATGCTCCTGACCAGGCTTTTCCTTGATCCCTTCATCATTGAAATTGCTTTTTCAGCCATTACATTTCTGTAGTCTTCCCCTTAACTTCCCTTCCTGCTTTCAGGCTCTGACCATAACTGTTTTCCCTTTCTATTTCCTGTTGTCCATTCCCTCCCCCCCCCCCCCCACAAACCAAATGTTTTGAGAGGTCTTCCTGTTGAGGACATGACAGATCTGAAAGACTGAATAGTTTTAGGACTGATGCAGTGTATACACAGATACTCAATTCAGTGGGCAACATTCTAGGCATTTACAATTCTCTTCTTCCCCAATAGAAATTGCAGCACAGAAGGAGACCATTCAGCCCATCATGCTTCTGTTGGCACTAGCTCCAACTAAAACTATTCATTCAAATCTTATTTCCCTGCCCTTTTATATTCTTCCTTTAGATACTATCCAATTTGTGGTATACAACAGTGTCTTAGCCTGGGGGGGGGGGGGGGGGGGGGGGGTAAAAAGCATTCCATGTTCTATATTGAGTGGAGCTCAAATTAGAGTTGAGTTAGTAACAGACCCATTTCTACTGCATCAATTCAGTTAAAGATTTTGGCCAGAGGCAGTGAGACCAAGTGGCAAGTTATAACCTCAGTCATTTACAAGGTAAGGAAAACAATTACTTCACTCATTGTAGTATTCCAGATGCCAGTCACATCAGTTTGTCTGCCATAGTCATTCTTCAGTACTGGAGTAACCCATGCTCGAAGAAGACTTTCTGCCTACAAAAGACATCACAAAAAAAAGTCAGTCTTTCCACTTATATTGTAGGTCTTGAGTGCAAAGTAGAAAGCTTATACAGCAGCACCATGAGTGGAAGAGATAATAAAAACCTAAACATTTTACCATTAAATCCCACAACAGGTTAAATTTAACAGGATTTGAAGAGCAGTTTGTTGACAGGTGGTAATGTACTAAAATTATGATTCTATAAATTGAACATTAGAATTTACACCAACATTTTTCAAGTGCCCCACCACCTAGATACAGTACTTTAATCATTGTAGACTCAGCTTTACTTAAAGCACAAGTGACCTATGGTCACTTGATGTAGTCTTGTGTACAGCTTCACTGTCTTAATATGATAGTGACATTTTTTTGTGAAGCACAAAATACACATGCATAAAGCTATATTTGCATTAAAACAAATTTAGGTAGGCCGATGATGCCAGGAGCTTCACAAATAAATGACCTACAAGCCTAGTTGCACTTATTTATAATGTGGGTGGCCTTACATGTACAGCTAACATTTGACTGCTAGCTTAATACTTCATTATATTCAACTATGTTTAGAAACATTAGTACTGCTAGTAAAATGTTAGACAAAAGTGCACTATTTATATCCCACAAACTGAAAAACTAGTTACAGATTGTGCTTCCAGACTTGAATTCTGTTTGGAGAAAAACATTTGCTGTAACACTAGTGTGAGTTAATGCTAGTAGGAACAACTGAAGGCAATGAATTACATTTGTACAAGTAGTCTGTTAGCAGAATTGTGATTTTTCATAATGTAGTGGTACCAATACATTAAATAAACCTAGCAACAGGAGTTAAATGCAACTTAGACATTGAAGTATCCTGCTTATTTCATGGTACAGTTGGATAAAAATCTTACTTACAAAAGAAGAATATACCAAAGCCACAACTGCAGCAGCAATCTCGGCAATAAAGATGATCAGAACAATGGCAAAGAACTAGGAAGAAAACAACAATTGTCAGCCAGCACAGTCAAAAAAAAATCCAGATTGCTACTACCTTGTGTGAAAAAGTGCTTCCTGATTGCACTCTTGAATGGCCTGCCTCTAATTTTAAGATTATGTGCACAGGTACAAAAAGCAAGAGGCCATGGACATCCAAATCTTTGCTCCTTCACAGTTCCTAGTTTTTCCACTATTCAGAAAATATAGTCTTGGATCCAAAAGTAGATTATCTCACTTCCCCACATTGAAGTCCCTTTTTGCCTACTCAAACAGTATTTTGTACATACCATTATTAGCAGACACTTGCTTTCCTTCTGCGCTCCACAACATCCCAAAAATCCAAGAAGAACTAACACAGCACCGATTGCTATGCAGAAGTAACCAATGTTGACAAATTGCATTGCTTGAGAAGATACAGGGCCAATGACTTTTATGAAAGAGCTTCCATCCACACTAACCCATATTCCAACACCTAACAGGGCTCCTCCGGCAAGCTGAAGGAGGAATGAAATAAAACATTGACCACCATCAAAACTTGATAAATGAATGGGTATACAAATACATCAGTTATATACTTGAGTTATTAACATTTCAAGCTTTAAAATCTTCAAGTCAAACTTTTACAGCATGAAGGGACAATATTTCTCCATCAATTTTAAGCATGTGAAACATGGGAGCAAAATATTCATGCTAACCCATAAGGTTAGATCACTTCTAAGTTAGATTGTAATATTTGTTGATCCTGAATGGACACTCGTTAGGAAAGGTTCAACTAGATAAAAACTTTTGTATATTAGTTTGATCATTAACAAAAAAAAATTGTTTACAATAGTGACTACACCTCAAAAGTCTTTTGAGGATGTGAAAGGCACTGTTGTAAACAAACATCAGCCACCTACTGGCCACAGCAAGGTCCCATAAAACAGTAGTAAGATTTTGTGACTAGAAATAGTCTGGTTAGTGGTGTTGGTTGAGGGATAAATGATCAGGAGAACTCCTGGCTCAGAATAGTGTTTATGCAACCTTAGTGACATTGTTGAAGAGTGATTGAGGTGATGTCAGAGTGCCTGAATCAATGCTTTAATCTGAATAATCCAAGTTACTAAAATGGGAGGATTTTTGCTTTGGATTCCAGAAAGAATTTTGTAATAAAAAAGTATCAAGTGTGTCAGAGATAAGCTTGTTTTGACAAGTTTGAAGTTTTGCAATAGTAACACCTTGCTTGCAATTTTACTGCTAACTAATTCACATTCCAGGCCATATCCAAATCCATTATTCCTACATTCAGTAGGTGAACCATGGTAAAGCTTAGCTCAAAACCAGATACTGATTATTGTGAAACTAAGTTGTAAGATTTGCAAGAGGTTTACTCTATTCCAGCCAAAGATATCAAAACAGGGGCAAGAATACAAGGGCTTAACATTAAGATTATTCCAGCACTTGTTAGCAAGTAGCTCTCATTTCAGCTACATAGTCAGCATCTCAAGTATTCTAAATAGTAATACTTGATGGTTGAAGTCCACAAAAGAGCTCACAGCAAACCAATTAGGCAAGGACTTAAAAAAAACTAAGTTGAGACACTGCACATGTTAAAATTAGCCTCATGTCAATAAGCTACCCATGCCATGTATTTTATAGGTTGTGGGTACATTATTAACATAAATGGGTAGTCTGGTCTTTTATAAAAATGTTGAGTATATACTTACAAAGATGATGAGATTGAATAGGACCATGATAACCTTCACAAATGTAAAGCACCCCATTCTCATTTGAAAAGTAAAGACCTACAAAGAGACAGCAAAAATATTCTTTTAAAACTTTTCAGGCCATGGTAGCCAGTGAAATCCACACTTAAGTTCATATTTTACTTTTAATTACTGATGCAGGCCATTTTGTTCATCTTAGTTCAACCAGCCAGAAAGACCCCAAGCCTCACCTCCAGAGCAGCATCCATTGGTTTAAAATGTGCAAGGTTTTCATTTCCACACTATCCTGAAGAATCATTCTATATGTTGTGTGACAAGCTTCTAAAGACGACTTCAAAATTTACTCATGTGAACCTATGCCTCCTACTCAATTTAATCATCTCCCCCCCCCACCCCCATACCATTTACCATCCTATTTCAATATAATCTCAGACACCTCCTTTCAATAACCCAAGTTTCTATAGTCTTTCCTTATAAATCAGATCTCAAAACAAGGGATAAGGTCATACCTCTTCTGTACTGCTGTGTTTACACATTTAAGCTATTTTGGTGGCTACAATGCCCAGGATTACTATATAGTTTAAGCAGGGCTTCCAAACTATTAGGTTCAGCATTTGTTTTGTTGCTCAGTTGGACATGTTGATCAGGGTCTAGTGACACCTTCTTCACTTAATTCAACACCATCCATTTATCTTCTACATATGGAAGAGTGTAAAGCACATGAAATTTCATCTGCCCACTTAATTTCTAAACAGCCTCCAAAGCCATTATACCTTCTATTTAAGAAGATCTGCAAGTTTGACCAATTTGCAGAGTTTCTGCATCCAAATATTATTTAAATTGGAAACAGTAGCAGTCACTAAACAGATTTCCAAGGGGAAAGAGGTACCCTCACCCAGATACAACTTCCAACAGGTACCCATTGTTTAATCCTTCAGCCAATGTCATTAATTCAAGATTTACTCTAATACCTCATGAGTTTGACAAATAAGCCTTTTTTCAAATGCTTCTTGGAAGTTTAGGTATATCACATTGCAAGGCTTACTACAGTCCATTTAGGAGGTCTCTTCCTAGAAAGAGGGTCTTTCCTTTTTGAATTGAGGTTGATAGCAACAGTCATTGTATAAATAATCTCTAGGATTATTCTAAAATATAATAAATTGAAATACTGGGCACTGTATATAGATAATCTCCAGGTTTCTCAATTGATTATATTTTAGATACTGGGAACTGAAGAAAACATTTATACCATACAGTAGGAATCAGTTCAAGAGGCAAATAAGTTCAGACTCAAGCTCAGTAATCATTAGAATGGGAAATTTCTGCATAAGGAGTAGTTTATTTAAAAAAGTCTCCCCAGTTTTAGTTTGTAAAAATAAGTTCAGAAGAGAGGCACTGAATGCTGCATTTTTGCCTATCCCCAATTCCTCACACCTTTGAACTGCTGTAGGCCTTATACTGATGTATTAGTTAGAAAATGGTGAGATTTTGACCCACTAATAAAGTGGGTCAGGATAGAGAGATTTGGGATAGTGTTCGTAATCTTGCTGCTCATCCTTCTTGGTAGTGAAGGTCACAGGGCTGAGATGCTTTCAAATCAGGTTTGGCGAGTTGCTGCAGTACACGACTGCTACACTGCCCTCGAGAGTTCAGTGGCAAGGGTACTGATCAAGCAGATTGCTTTGTCCTGAAGCTTGACGCCTTCTAGTATTTTATTCAATACTCTCCTTAAAGTCTGAAAAGTTGGCTTCAAAGTTTGTAACATTCAACATAAAAGGGACAGAAAAAGCTAGTTTGCGTTTCACTTCAAATTGGAAATTTGTTCTACTCAAAAGGAACAGTTTTCTTGACTGTTTGGCAAGCCTTTTCATATTCTTTGCGTACATTAGTAATAAAATAAAAAAACTTCACTCCCAATTCGTGACATGGGGAGGGAGGGGGAAAGACAGCAGATATTATCTATCTTTTGTTTCAGCAATTAATACAGACGGCAAGAGGGAATGTAGTACGA
The DNA here is from genome assembly GCF_035084215.1 of Heptranchias perlo. Taxonomy (NCBI): domain Eukaryota; kingdom Metazoa; phylum Chordata; class Chondrichthyes; order Hexanchiformes; family Hexanchidae; genus Heptranchias; species Heptranchias perlo. The sequence continues at coordinate 35,731,621 of NC_090333.1, read as the reverse complement.
GAAACTAGAGCCAAACGTGCCCAGAAGGCGAAGCAGTGGATGAAGTAGCTGGTTAGCGCAGGGCTGGTGTTTACGGGGAATCAACGGCCCGTGTTTATAAAAGTGTTTCAGGCCTCGATACACTTGCGTAACGAACCAATTGCATCTCCGCCCCCTCATAGCAACAATCCCCTTTAATCCAGTTTGCGGACACGGGATTAGCCTAGCCTACCCCTCTGCACAGCATCAACTGCAACGCCTGTGAATCAGAGCTGACCTGCTACAGGTAAAGCTGCACATCACCAATTTTGCTCAACAGACCAAGGTCTGGCAAATGATACTTCCTCCAATTCGTTTTTTCTACATTGAAATTTTCTCTCTGCTGTGATCTCTTTACAATCAGGCACATAGAGGGAAAGAATCAATTTTGGTGGGGGTGGAAGAAAGAAGGGAAAGGTGCGCTTTTAAAATAGCGCCAGGTAAGATTGTTGAAAAAAAAGTTAAACTATAAGCATACTGGATACAATAAGACAAGCCACCAAATAATACGGCATAAATTCAAACGAATCTAACAGGTGGTTTGCAAAAAAGGTTCCCACTTAACACTAGAATTGGGAGGGCAACAGCTTCACACAATGAATTCCTTTGGTGCAGGGACGATAAAAGCAGAGTAGGACTTAAAGGTCTTACCTTGATTTTAAAACAAAGGACTGAAAACCATTGCACTGGGTAGGTTCAGCATTTAGAAACAATACTATGTACTAAATACAAGGTGCGACTTTCAAAATTCTCAAAACATGCACAAAAGTTTAAAAGTCAGCTTTTGACAAGCTAAAAACATTAGAAAAAAGTTACAACGATTTAGATTTAAATTATGAAAGCCAGGTCTTCTCAATACAAGTTTAAAATAACTATTTGGACACATACCTTTATTTAACAGCTTTCCAGGTACGGTTTAAATAAATCAGATGTACCACAACTAATTCTCCTCCTCGATTTTAAACGAGCAACAACTGCTTTGCCAAGACCAGATGCCGCACCTGCTTGGCGTTACATTTAAGGGAATGTTTTAGGTTACATCATTGTTAACCAATTGCCCATGGAAGTGGGTTGGACCTACTTGATATTTCAGGTCCAGGTGAGGTAGTGGTTGCGCCCTCTTGTGAAGGGCAGGATAGAAAGATTATTACAAAATCCCAAAATACTGACGTCGTATCCTTTGTATGACTCATGGAAAATGTTTAAATAAAGAATCAATTAACCCGTCATAATGGACCTTAAGTATATGAAAATTGGTTTCCAAAGGTCTGAAACTTACTATGTTAACATTTATGGTGGTTTTTTTAAACTTAAGAAAGTGTAAAGTGATACAACTCACAAGCAGCAAGTAAATTCGCACCGCTTCCCATTACTTAATGATGGGTTACACTTAAGCTACGGACACAGGTCATGGAATGAGGCAAAGCAACTTAGTTTTTCCACAAAAACCTCTATACATACCCCTCCGTTGTGGATTCTATTCAACCACGTAAAGCTTACCCCTACCTCCTGCAAAAGTAACTGATAGAAAATTCCAAACTAGCTAGCTAACTTCATGCCTTACATCATGTGTCCGATAGTAGTTGTCTTCCTTGACATAATGCTTCCATGGTCCTAATAGTTCAGCGATCTTCATGTTTCAGTATTCAACAGCTCCAAAACTTTCATACTCTACTAGTCAATGATCTCTATTTGTACTTATCCATGTAGCCCACAATCCTCTTCTTAATGAGACATAAAATGTGTTAATTGACCCATTAACTGCTTCAGCTGGTTGTATATTCACAACTATGTGGAAAGGGGGAATATTCCTAATATGGTCACAAAGTTAATGAAAATATGTAAAGATGAAGGAGACCATGGGGGGAGGGGGGGATTTTAAACCCCAAGAACGGGTGGGTTGGGGGTGGGTGGGAGTTGAAAATAGTTCCGTGACCGGTGGGCACCGCAGGGACTGGAGTGCATCCTGGACCGATATAATAAAATTATTATTTGACACTTATTTTGGGTTTATTGATTTACTGCACATAAACACTCCCTAACCCCCCTCCCCTTATAAAAGGGGGGCCTAAAAAAAAAACCTGGCTGTACTTCCATCCCACACTCCTGAGCTGAGCGGAGTGGCGAAAAAGATAGAAAGCTGTTTTTGACACAACTCAATGTCTTTAGGGTCCTCCTTTCATTCAATCACTTCCATTGTCCTATTTCATAAGTTTCTTTGCTTCATTTTAACCTGCTGTTTGTTTTTCTGTTACCTGTTTTTAACCTCTCTTTCCAATGATTTCTCCCCCAGCTGCCCATCTGTTCTGCTCTTTTCTCCCCATCTCCCCCATTCCCTTTACAATCCCCAGATTCCCACCCATTCCCATGTCCCCTTGTAACACCATGCAGTCTGCAGCTTGTGTGTACATGTGCCTAAAAAAAAAGAAAATAGTTGTTTTTTGGATTGCGATCGCAACCCGGCTTTATTTCCAGGTTTAACGTCGGCGTGTAAAAGTACAGGCTTCCCACTGGGAATGCAAAGTACGAAAATTTTGCAGTTGAAACCCAAAAAAACAACTATTTTCAACTCCCACCTGCCCCCAACCCACCAGTTCTTGGGGTTTAAAATCACCCCCAATGTGCCTATTTAACTTATCCTTCCATAGAAATCTACAATCCTCCCAGCACAACATCAAAATCCTTCTTAAATGTCACCAGAGATTTTGCCTCTCATAGGATCACTCTAAGCATTAATCACTCTTTGTATGAAGATGTGCTTGCTGACATTATCCTGAACTTTCCTTTAACCAGTTTGTACCTATATCCCCTTCTTATGCAGTCATGGTTTAGCAGAAAATAGTGCCCTGGATCAATCTTTTCGATTCCACCTAGTATCTTATAGCTTTATAAGGTCCCCTTTCATTTGCCTCCTTTAAGACTAAAGAGTCCCAAGTTTTTCTAATCTTTTCTTGAAACTCAATCCTCGACAACAACAACTTGCATTTATATAGTGCCTTTAACATAGTAAAACATCCCAAGGATGTAACACTATTGATCAGCTTTGTTCCCCTTCTCTGCACAGTGCCCAGTTTCCCTTAGGCCTTGGTCACCAGAGCTAAAAGCAATGTTAAAGGTGTGCCTTAACACAGTACCACATGGCTTCAACATGGTGGCCTCAGACTTATAAGGATAGATTATTCCTGAACTTTTCTCTGAGGAACACTAGATTCTGAGTACAAAGATCAGGAAAAATGGGCAATGATCTAGATCACCCAGTCTCTGCCCTTGTTACGTTACCCGGATTTCTGGGGTTTTCCGGGGTGTGGTGGGGGCGAGGAAGCTTGACCTGTGTCTTCAGTAGGTGCAGTCCAGTTAGAAGGCATGCTAATGAGGCAAGTGGGGCAGATCCTGGCTCCTGCCTTGTTTTGATGTTCATTGGATTGCTAGGCACCCGATGCAGGGGTGACTGAAGAACATGTCGCTTGGGCCTACCCCTACAGCCCTGCTGACTGGACATTCTGTGAAGGCTACCCAGGATAGGGTGAAGGCTGCAAGGTAGGGCCAGTTTGCACAATCGAAACAACCCCCAGCTCAGATCTTCAGATGGAATCAAGATCTTCTGGTGATGATCTCCATTGGCAGTCAGAAGGTGCTAATATCTCAGACTTGACACAAGCCTCAGAGGCCTGCAGCTGCACCTATCTTTCCTGCCCCTTCCTCTAGCACTGGGCCCTGCTGGGGTGCTGCGTGACCACATACATGGCCCAGTGCATGAAATCCTGGTGCATGAGAAGAGCAGTGCATTTTGGGTGCACTCCTCCAGTCTAGCGGGATAGAAACGGCAGGAAAGTCCACCGATTTGTTAATGTAGCTCAATATTCTGTTTGCTTTAATCGCTTCTCTGCAATGACTGGACATGATCAGTGTTGTGTCTACTATCTCTCACAGATCTCTCTCAGCCTCTTCACTAACTAGTTTGACACCATTCATTATACCTATACCCCATTTTTGTCCACTGTTGATGACTTTGCATTGAATTTCATCTGCATTTTGCGCACTTACAATATCATCCAAGTCTTTTTGTAATTCCTTAGCTGCTATGTCAGACTTTATTGCTCCCTCTTGTTTGCCTCATCTGCAAATCAGGCCAATTTGCATTGTGTTTCTGAATCCATATCATTTATGTAGATGGGAAACAGTACACCTCCCAGTCTGACACATTTCCCTATCTGCTTCCTCACTTTCAGACAATTTCTCATCCACCTTCAAATTCTATGTAGCAGACCCACTTAAACTTGTGTAGCCGCCTTTGGTAATTACCAAGGGTTGGTTTTTCTATTTTCTTGGAAATAGGTATCAAGTTGGCTTCTTTCCAATCCAGTGGGACCTCCCCTATATGATTAACTTTCCACGATGACTGTCGCTATTTAGTAAAATTGGCCATAGATTCGCTCAGCACTCCGGTACATCGCTTCCATCTAGTGTCCACCTATGGGAATTTATTTACTTGCATCCTTACTAGGTCTGGCCGATATGTAACTCCAGTTCCACAGCAACATGGTTGACTCTTAACTGCCTCTGAAGTGGTCTAGCAAACAGCTAACAGCAGTTCAAGAAGAAGGCCCACCACCACCATATCAGGACATCTAGAGATAGGTAATAAATATCGGCCTTGCCAATGACACCCACATCCTAAAAATTAATTATAAAAAGAGCCCCCTATGATGATGGGTGGTAATCTACTAGTGACTTATTTGATCTCTCTGTTTTGCTTTAAGACAAATAATTTATACTGACTCTCCAGTTCTGCACTCACCCACCTACTTGTTTGCATCAATATGATCCAAGGAAAGAGCAAAGAAACAGGATTAGACACAGATAGCTCCAGTTGAAGAGCTAGGAGAGGCACAGGCACGATGAGCTGAAAGTCCTTCTCTGTGCATTAATTTCTAAGATTCTGTTTTTCTATGATTCACTCTTAACATTATAGGGACCCATTTTGGTCGGCCTTTTGTGAGAAATGAGATCAGTGCTTACTTGTAGAAGGGGATGATCCTAAATTTTGGAAGGCCACAGAAGTGAGAAGTTGAAATGGGTTTCTGAACAACAGTGGCACAACGGCAAATACATGAAATAATAAAGATCAGGGTTCTGGTCAGTGACATGGCTGATGATTAGAACCACAGAAGATTACAGCACAGAAGAAGGCCATTAAGCCCCTCATTTGTTTGTCAATTCAGCTCCAAAACTAATCCAACTGCCCTATTCTTTCCTTATTGCCTTATATCTTAATCTGCTTCAAATATTTACTCAATTTTCCCTTAAAAGATGTAATGTGTTCTGCCATAACTTCTCCCTGTTCCATGTTCCAGCAGCACCCCGGCATAAAGAAATTTCTGCTAAGCTTTCTCTACACTCTCAGTAACAGTTTGAAATTGATGGCTTCTCATCACTGATTTCCCAACCAGAGGAAATAGTCTTTCCCTATTGACTATCAAAACTCTTCATAATTTAAAAAATTTCTATTAAATCCCCTCAACCTTCTCTACTCCAATGAAATCTTCAATTTTTCCTTATAACTGGTTTGCTATGCCTGGCATCATCCTGCTTTCTATAGCTTTAATGTCTTTTCTATAACTGCCCACAGTACTCTAACTGTGGACGAATCAATGTTTTGTACAAATTTATCATTGTACTCTATACCCCTATTTGTAAAAAACAAAATGCTTTTAGTCTTTTTTATGGCTTTATATACTTGCACCTGCACTTTCAGGAAATTCTTTATTTGAATCTCTAGGTGTTGCTGTCCATCCACACCATTCAGTGTCTTTGCATTGAGTGTATGCTCCCATTCTATGTTTTTCCACCCAAAATATATTAGCTCACATTTATCCACAGTAAATTGCCTCTTCCACATGTCTGCCCATTACACTAACCTGTCTATGTTTTCCTAAAGTCTTTTACTGTCCTTTTGCCTGTTTGCCAAACCACCTGTGTTGCGTCATCAGCAAATTTCGAGAGCAAAAGTGGACCCTGCAGTGACCCCTGGGTTATCCTACTTTCAGCCTAGCTCTGATATGAACAACAACCATTTACCCCCTTTGTTTCCTATCCATCAACCAACTTTTTAATCCATCCTGTTAAATTTCCTCTTATTCTAAGCCCCTGAATTTTCTAATATGTCTCTTGTGAGCAAAGCCTTTGACACGGTACCGCATGGTAGGTTGTTACGTAAGGTTAAATCTCACGGGATCCAAGGTGAGGTAGCCAATTGGATACAAAATTGGCTTGACGACAGAAGACAGAGGGTGGTTGTAGAGGGTTGTTTTTCAGACTGGAGGCCTGTGACCAGCGGTGTGCCTCAGGGATCGGTGCTGGGTCCGCTGCTATTTGTTATTTATATTAATGATTTGGATGAGAATTTAGGAGGCATGGTTAGTAAGTTTGCAGATGACACCAAGATTGGTGGCATTGTGGACAGTGAAGAAGGTTATCTAGGATTGCAACGGGATCTTGATAAATTGGGCCAGTGGGCCGATGAATGGCAGATGGAGTTTAATTTAGATAAATGTGAGGTGATGCATTTTGGGAGATCGAATCAGACCAGGACCTACTCCGTTAATGGTAGGGCGTTGGGGAGAGTTATAGAACAAAGAGATCTAGGAGTACAGGTTCATAGCTCCTTGAAAGTGGAGTCACAGGTGGATAGGGTGGTGAAGAAGGCATTCGGCATGCTTGGTTTCATTGGTCAGAACATTGAATACAGGAGTTGGGATGTCTTGTTGAAGTTGTACAAGACATTAGTTAGGCCACACTTGGAATACTGTGTACAGTTCTGGTCACCCTACTATAGAAAGGATATTATTAAACTAGAAAGAGTGCAGAAAAGATTTACTAGGATGCTACCGGGACTTGATGGTTTGACTTATAGGGAGAGGTTAGATAGACTGGGACTTTTTCCCCTGGAGAGTAGGAGGTTTAGGGGTGATCTTATAGAAGTCTATAAAATAATGAGGGGCATAGATAAGGTAGATAGTCAAAATCTTTTCCCAAAGGTAGGGGAGTCTATAACGAGGGGGCATAGATTTAAGGTGAGAGGGGAGAGATACAAAAAGGGTCCAGAGGGGCAATTTTTTCACTCAAAGGGTGGTGAGTGTCTGGAACGAGTTGCCGGAGGCAGTAGTAGAGGCGGGTACAATTTTGTCTTTTAAAAAGCATTTGGACAGTTACATGGGTAAGATGGGTAGAGGGATATGGGCCAAGTGCAGGCAATTGGGACTAGCTTAGTGGTATAAATTGGGGCTTAAGAGTTTACCGTAATTGATGTTAGAGTAGCTGGTCTATAGTTACCCAATTAATACCACAAGAAAAGCTAAGGTGAAGAAAAGACCATTCACTCATAATAGTTCACCTATCTGTATTGAAGTTACAGTATTTCCTCTGCACTGAAGCTCACCCTCTCCTTCAAAGCTGACAAGTGGCTGTTTTCTCAGCCACTCTAATACTTAAATTAGTCATCACCGGCATCTCCACATCATGGACACTTAAATTCTTGGTACTGTGCCTGCACGTCATTCACTTACAGCTGATGTGTAGTTAACTTAGCTTGAAATGCTGAACCTGTTGCTTTGTGATGAAAGGGTCCTGTTTCATTCCTCTTGATTGTTACTGGTTGGTTGTATCTACAATGCCCCACACTATGCTTCTTTGTACTTTCCTCAGGTTTCCGGTCTGAAGCCAAATGACAAATGAACTCATCAATCTGTCAAAGTAAATGATGGTGAGTTACTGAATAAATGGTTTTCATTGACTGCAAAAGTTACTGATAATGTTTAAACAGATATTACCCCAATTCAAAGTCTAAATAGGCTAGATTTAAACATGAGGGTTGGAATACAAGCAGGAGAAAATTACACTTCAGTTGTACAGAGCCTTGGTGAGACCCTGTCTGGAGTATTGGGTTCAGTTCTGGACACTGCTCCTCAGGAAGGATATATTGGCTTTGGACGGGGTAAAATGATGCCGGGGCTTAAAGTGTTAAATTATGAGGTCAGGTTGCATAAACGAGTTGTATTCCTTTAAGTTTAGAAGGTTGAGGGGTGATCTAATTGAGGTGTTTAAAATTTTCAAGACTAAGATCGACAGATTTTTATTAGGTAAGGGTATCAAGTGATATGGATCAAAGGTGGATAAGTGGAGTTGAGGTACAGATCAGCCATGATCTAACTGAATGGTAGAACAGGCTTGAGGGGCTGAATGGTGTACTCCTGTTCCTATGTTCCTGTGATCAGAAAATCATAGGCAGCAATATTTCCTCTGAGGTGGGAAATAGTGCAGGGACCCGTTACGCCAGATCCCTGCCCATTTTGGTGTCCTTCTAATTTTCCAGCATCACTTCTGCTGGACCTACTTGTAAGACACATTGTGGCTTTGCACAAGATTTTTTTTATTCGTTCATGGGATGTGGGCGTCGCTGGTGAGACCAGCATTTATTGCCCGTCCCGAATTGCCCTAGAGAAGGTGGTGATGACCTGCCTTCCTGAACCACTGCAGTCCGTATGGTGAAGGTTCTCCCACAGTGCTGTTAGGTAGGGAGTTCCAGGATTTTGACCCAGCGACAATGAAGAAATGACGATATATTTCCAAGTTGGGATGGTATGTGACTTGGAGGGGAACGTGCAGGTGGTGTTGTTCCCATGAGCCTGCTGCCCTTGTCCTTCTAGGTGGTAGAGATCGCGGGTTTGAGAGGTGCTATCGAAGAGGCCTTGGCGAGTTGCTGCAGTGCATCCTGTGGATGGTACACACTGCAGCCACGGTGCGCGGTGGTGAAGGGAGTGAATGTTTAAGGTAGTGGATGGGGTGCCAATCAAGCGGGCTGCTTTGTCCTGGATGGTGTCAAGCTTCTTGAGTGTTGTTGGAGCTGCACTCATCCAGGCAAGTGGAGAGTATTCCATCACACTCCTGACTTGTGCCTTGTAGATGGTGGAAAGCCTTTGGAGAGTCAGGAGGTGAGTCACTCGCCGCAGAATACCCAGCCTCTGACCTGCCCTTGTAGCCACAGTATTTATATGGCTGGTCCAGTTATGTTTCTGGTCACTGGTGACCCCCAGGATGTTGATGGTGGGAGATTCGCAATGGTAATGCTGTTGAATGTCAAGGGGAAGTGGTTAGACTCTCTCCTGTTGGAGATGGTCATTGCCTGGCACTTGTCTGGAGCGAATGTTACTTGCCACTTATCAGCCCAAGCCTGGATGTTGTCCAGGTCTTGCTGCATGCGGGCACGGACTGCTTCATTATCTGAGGGGTCGCGAATGGAACTGAACACTGTGCAATCATCAGCGAACATCCCCATTTCTGACCTTATGATGGAGGGATGGTCATTGATGAAGCAGCTGAAGATGGTTGGGCCGAGGACACTGCCCTGAGGAACTCCTGCGGCAATGTCCTAGGGCTGAGATGATTGGCCTCCAACAACCACTACCATCTTCCTTTGTGCTAGATATGACTCCAGCCACTGGAGAGTTTTCCCCCCAATTCCCATTGACTTCAATTTTACTGGGGCTCCTTGGTGCCACACTCGGTCAAATGCTGCCTTGATGTCAAGGGCAGTCACTCTCACCTCACCTCTGGATTCAGCCCTTTTGTCCATGTTTGGACCAAGGCTGTAATGAGGTCTGGAGCCGAGTGGTCCTGGCAGAACCCAAAATGAGCATCGGTGAGCAGGTTATTGGTGAGTAAGTGCCGCTTGATAGCACTGTTGATGACACCTTCCATCACTTTGCTGATGATTGAGAGTAGACTGATGGGGCGGTAATTGGCCGGATTGTATTTGTCCTGCTTTTTGTGGACAGGACATCCCTGGGCAATTTTCCAGAGCATGATAAGGCTTGGGGGGAACCCATAGTGACAAAAATCGAATTTTGCCTGAATTAATTTTTAAAAATCTTATATTCTTGTAATGCTAAAATAAGCATGTAAGGAGTTATCTCTCAAGGCTACACACAGTATTCTTTTGAACAGCTGAGCCATTGGCTTGAACTAATATGTTTGTCTACCAGATTTTCCGCAAGATATGAGTTCTTTTTGGCCCACACATAATGGTTTAAAATGTTAATTAGTTAATAGTCTTGGGGGCCTTTAGTTACAGTCCCAAATATCTCATGGTATTGTTAAAGATGGTCCACAGGACTACCATTGTGACACTGTTGTTTATGGTGTCATGCTTTTCAATCCTCACAGTGGGGCACTCAGGCAAGCAGATTCCTGAAGGCTCCCTGGTCACACATCAAAGAAGAGGTCCTCAGCATGGAGGTAGTGTCTTGAATTAACAGCTGTTTCTGAGACCAATGGGGAAAAGGAGTAGGCCCTTGATTAGCTACAGCCCTCTGAGATTGACAGCTCAAACTATGTTTGGACCATCCCTCCATCATAATGAGTGAAAGAAAAATTATGGCTCTGATTTTAACAGCCTCCGTCTGGTAGAAACTGATGTGGAGATGCCGGTGATGGACTGGGGTTGACAATTGTAAACAATTTTACAACACCAAGTTATAGTCCAGCAATTTTATTTTAAATTCACAAGCTTTCGGAGATTTCCTCCTTCGTCAGGTGAATGTTTGCCTGAGGAAGGAGGTAGCCTCCGAAAGCTTGTGAATTTAAAATAAAATTGCTGGACTATAACTTGGTGTTGTAAAATTGTTTACAATTGGTAGAAACTGGGCAGGGGGGTGGCAGTTAAAACAAGGCGAGTCACTGACCCCCTTTCATCCCTTTGCCTTCCCACCGATGATGTCATCAGGACCCAATTTGCAATTTTATGTTGAAGGCAAACTTACCGGGAGTCAGATCCTAGGCCAAAAGAGGCCCAGAAGGTAAGTTTAAAAGTTTTAATTTGGGTTTCCTTGTGGGCCAGGAGGTGCGGCAGAAGTGCTCCTCCGACCTCACAAGGATGCCTTGCGCCGAGCTACCCCCCTCCCGATCTCTGCCACAGCTTTCACCCCCAGTCCCATCGTCGCCAGATCCTTACCCCCCTCGATCATCGCCAGATCCTTACCCCCCTCGATCGTCACCAGATCCTTACCCCCCTCGATCGTCACCAGATCCTTACCCCCCTCGATCGTCACCAGATCCTTACCCCCCTCGATCGTCACCAGATCCTTACCCCCCTCGATCGTCACCAGATCCTTACCCCCCTCGATCGTCGCCAGATCCTTACCCCCCTCGATCGTCGCCAGATCCTTACCCCCCTCGATCGTCGCCAGATCCTTACCCCCCTCGATCGTCACCAGATCCTTACCCCCCTCGATCATCGCCAGATCCTTACCCCCGCCCCTATCTTCACCAGATCCTTACCCCGTCCCGATCATCGCCAGATCCTTACCCCCCCTCGATCGTCGCCAGATCCTTACCCCCCTCGATCGTCGCCAGATCCTTACCCCCCTCGATCGTCGCCAGATCCTTACCCCCCTCGATCGTCGCCAGATCCTTACCCCCCTCGATCGTCGCCAGATCCTTACCCCCCCTCGATCATCGCCAGATCCTTACCCCCCTCGATCATCGCCAGATCCTTACCCCCCTCGATCATCGCCAGATCCTTACCCCCCTCCCGATCATCACCAGATCCTTACCCCCCTCGATCATCGCCAGATCCTTACCCCCCTCGATCGTCGCCAGATCCTTACCCCCCTCGATCATCGCCAGATCCTTACCCCCCTCCCGATCGTCGCCAGATCCTTACCCCCCTCGATCGTCGCCAGATCCTTACCCCCTCCCGATCATCACCAGATCCTTACCCCCCTTCCGATCGTCGCCAGATCCTTACCCCCCTTCCGATCGTCGCCAGATCCTTACCCCCCTTCCGATCGTCGCCAGATCCTTACCCCCCACCTCGATCGTCGCCAGATCCTTACCCCCCTTGATCATCACCAGATCCTTACCCCCTCCCGATCATCACCAGATCCTTACCCCCCTCGATCGTCGCCAGATCCTTACCCCCTCCAGATCGTCGCCAGATCCTTACCCCCTCCCGATCATCACCAGATCCTTACCCCCGCCCCTATCTTCACCAGATCCTTACCCCCACCCCCGATCTTCACCAGATCCTTACCCCCCCTCCTCATCATCGCCAGATCCTTACCCCCACCCCCAATCTTCACCAGATCCTTACCCCCTCCTGATCGTCACCAGATCCTTACCCCCACCCCCCTGATCTTCACCAGATCTTTACCCCCTCCCGATTTTTAATCACAGCCTTCTGCCCCCTCTTGATCCTGCCCAGTCCCTCCCCCACTTTCACTAACTGCTGGGTAGTGGTTACAGCCTTCTGCTGCCAGGTGCCCACTCCTGCCTGTCGGCCAGGTAGTCAATCTGGCCAGGTGTCGAGTGGGACCCTGCAGAGATTTATTCAAATGAGGCCCTGCCGTTAAGATCAGATGGCATTCCACGTCCCTGACCTTGCCGGGTTTGTTGCTCACTACTAAAACTTCCTGCTATCATGCTGTCATGCTATAGTTTACCTAAATATTGGGCATAAAAGGGTACAATCCAGACTGTAGGAAATGCAAGATCCGCTTACAGGAGTGACAGGAAGTCCTGATCTCAAGAAATTATTTAGCGTAAAATCTCAAACTATGAGACTCACTTACATTGTTTTTGAGAAAGTGCCTCCTGTAGCCTTCCTCAAGAAGTTGGAAGCTATGGGAGCACATGGTTAAATCTTGGATTTTATCCAGATGTGTTGCAAGGCCCATGTAAGGACAGATGGGAGTGTCCTTTAACCTATTTTTCTCAAAAGAGGATGAGGCAAGTTCGTCCCATGTTGCTCATCCTATTGAATAGCTTCTTTAATTGTGTGTTGGATGGCCGGCCATGAAGGTTGGCCTGGGGTTACTTCAGAGTATAGGTTCCAAGCATTCCTGAAAGTATTGTGGTTCCCTTTTTTGCAGATAATATTATGATGTTGGTGGATTCAACCAGGGATCTAGTGCACTCTTCTCTTCACCTTGAGCAAGGGCTAACTAGGGGGATGTGAGTGTCTTTAAGGTAATGATTCAAAGATACAAAGGGCATCTGTCCCAATTCCTTCCGCCGTACTGTCCGTCGTACAGCTGATGAGGAAACTCTGAGACTTGGGACAACAGCTGTGGGCGGGTGCTGCTTGTAGGCTTGGTATGAAAACACATGCTCGTATATCCACAGTTCGATACATCTCATATTTGGGTTAGACAGAGACAAGCAACTGCTGCTGAAACTCTGCACCTCCAGCTGGTTGAACCACCATTCGTTGGGGTATGCTGTTTGACTGTGCTGTGGTAAGGAGAACGATGATATTGAGCTCACACCTTTGATAGTGAGTTGTACTACTCACAGTGTCACTCATAAGAAGCTATCCAACTAGCAGGAAACCTATGCTTGTCAGTCATTTTATGGCCAAATAATGAGTATCTTCCAGGGGGCAGAAGAGATAAATGGGGTCACTTTGGGGTCGAGATGGCTCCAAGATGACACACCTGTTGATGGGATTTCAGATTCAAGTAAATGCTCTGAACCAGGTAGGTGGGCAGTACTGTGAGCACTGTTGATGATTGATCAGCCAATCTGCTCACTAATGGAATCTGGAAGGTTTGGCCTATCATTGGGGCTGACAGTCTTTTCACTTTGCTCCAGTTAATCCTACATGGGAGCAGAATTTATGGTGGAAGAGCGTTTGCACTCTGTATTGGGCCAACAGAAATCAACAGATGCAGGTATCTCTGCAGTTTATTTGGACACTGTTAAAACACTGTGATGGGTTTCTGCATGTCAGATAATGGACAATGTAGCAGATCGAACATCGACTTTGGAAAGGATAAGCTGGATGGGTGAATTACCCTTTTTCAATTCCATGCTTTCTTGTTCTTGTTATATTCATGTGGAAATTGGCTTTATTTGTGATGATGAAACATATAAAAACAATTTTCTCCACCACAATGTTGTAACTGGAGACTTCCATTCAGGACATTGCAACATATAGAATGGAATTCAAATAGGGTCAAAGCACACACGAGTATGGCCACTTGGGTCAGGTACGTGGGGTGACTGGTACCCGTTGAACTATACCCTCGGAATGAGTTAACGCCTTCCGGGGAGGATGAAGCGAAGAAATTGCTGAAGGTGATTGGCAGGGAATAGCAAAACAAAACATTTGGAGGAAAAAGGAATTGTAAACTTCAGCATCCTGTGACCAGTGTTGTTGTTGGCCCGTTTAGTCCATGAGATTTTGATCAGCACCTTCAACTTATCCTAATTTTGTTGGTTCCAGAGCAAAAGGCTAAAGTTGAAATCTAAACACTGTTACCTACTGCACGAGACTGTAATCTGCTGTGCTAATTTATTGTTCTATATAAAATAGGCTTTAAAATAGCAGCTCATTTCTTTGAATGTTGTAATGTCATTTTTATGGTTTAGTTGTTAGAAATTGGCGATCTTTGTAATACTGCTAATCTGAAGGTTAATTTTTTATTTCTTCATTTCACAACCTTGTGTGTAATTACAAACAACAGATTTTTGAAACAGTTCAGATTAGGATTTTCTCCCTCCATTTTCTCAATTGTCTATTTTCCTTTTTAAGCTTCTTGGGGTTTAAATTTGTATCCCTAATTTTCTCCTTTATATAAACCTTTGCATCAAGATTTTTTGCCTATATACAGCTTGTCATCGTTGGGGTGGAGTGACTTTTCCCATCCCATCATCACTATGGTCAGGAGACGCATATCTTATTGGACTTTTGGATGAGCCTGGTCTCTTTTTACCACACCAAGGTGCTTTTTGCCTTTGTGGGACATTCCTTTTAATAGTTAGACTGCGTGTTGAGTAAATGGTTGATAAATCTGAGTATCAGTTAGGACCTAATCTGCTGCTAATGAAGAATGAAAATTCCTGATTCCTGATTATATAGTGTGGAATGTAGCGCTGGGATAAAAATCTACATACTTTTCCAATTTGGTTAACAAAATTAAAAGAAGGAAAGGACATGCACTTATATTGAATTTTTCATCTCCTCAGGATGTACTTTTGAAGTGTAGTCACTGTTGTAGGGGAATGTGGCAACCAATTTGTGTACATCAAGGTCCCACAGACAACAATGAAATAAATGATCAGATAATCTGTTTTAGTGATGTTGGTTGAAAGGTAAATGTTCGAAAGGACATTGGGAAAAGTCCCCTACTAATAGTGCCATCAGATATTTTACATCCACCTGAGAAGGGGCCTCCATTTAACATCTCATTTGAAATACGACACCTCCAATAATGCAATACTCGCTCAGTACTGCACTGGAGTGTCAGCCAAGATTATGTGCTCGAGTCCCTGGAATGGGACTTGAATCCTACAACTTTGATTCAGAGTTGAGAGTTCTACCACTGAGCCAAAGCTGCCACTTTAATTAGACTAAGTATGAAATTAGCTGTCCTTGCTTCTGGTACAAAGATACAGGAAGGATGTAATTGCGCTAGAGAGGGTGCAGAGGAGATTTACGAGGATGCTGCCAGGACTGGAGAATTTTAGCTATGATGACAGATTGGATAGGCTGGGATTGTTTTCCTTGGAACAGAGGAAGCTGAGGGGTGATTTGATTGAGGTGTACAAAATTATGAGGGGCCTAGATAGAGTGGATAGGAAGGACCTATTTCCCTTAGCAGAGGGGTCACTAATCAGGGGGCGTAGATTTAAAGTGATTGGTAGAAGGATTAGAGCGGAAATGAGGAAAAACTTTTTCATCCAGAGGGTGGTGGGGTCTGGAACTCACTGCCTGAGAGGGTGGTAGAGGCAGAAACCCTCAACTCATTTTAAAAATACCTGGATGTGCACTGAAGAGCCGTGACCTGCAGGGCTACGGACCAAATGCGGGAAAGTGGGATTAGGCTGGGTGGCTCGTTTCTCAGCCGGCACTGACAAGATGGGCCGAATGGCCTCCTTCTGTGCTGTAAATTTTCTATGATTCTATGAAAAAGTGGCAACCAACGTCACTAAAAACAGATGATCTGGTCATTATCACATTGCTGTTTGTGGGAACTTGCTGTGTGCAAATTGGCTGCCGCGTTTCCCACATTACACCACTTCAAAAGTACTTCATTGGCTGTAAAGCTCTTTGGGACTTCCTGAGGTCATGAAAGGCACTATATAAATGCAAGTCTTTCTTTCTTTTTTCAATTGCAATTGTATGACCATGTGGAAATACTAGATATTATTTTAGCACTAAGCTAAGTTTTCATGTTGGTCTCAAGCTGGAGACTGGCATTTTTAGCAGGTCAGACCAAACTTGGTTCAATATGCTTGTCTAAGATTGGATCATACAAACTGATCCAGTATTCTGAGGCAGAAGTGCCAATTTGTGATGATCCAAATGTGATCCCTTTACACATTTTTCTTAAATTTTCTATTCTCTTTCTCTTGAAAGTTTCAAAGACATTTTTAAAGTGTTTTTTTCTGTGCATTCCATCTTCCGTATTTCATTTTATTTTCATTCCTTACTTCATCCCTCACCTCCCCACCCGTGTCTGGAAAGCCCCAACGACACTGATTTGCTTGCCTTGTGCTCTGTATCTCTAATCCCATCTCTAATAAACCTGATATTTCCTTAAAGAACCCACTTACTGAACAACATGGCATGGTGTCAGCTTTTTTTATTCTGATTAATCTCAACTTGGTCCAGAATCAAACCTCAGTGTCTTTTCTGTGACCTGAAGGTTTGCACTTACTGATATGTAAAACAGTATTTCAGGTAAAAACCCATTTAAAACAAATACGGGACACATTTTTTTAAGGATGGTGCGACATCGTGCCTAGACCCAGGGCTTTCATTTTTCCCTATTATTAGGCCTAGCATTTTATGGTCTTGAATTTATAAATGCAATGTATTACCAGAAGCATTGGTTGACTGTTTCATCGGGGTGTTCATTCCTCAAGGACTCGTACAAAGTAACCAAGGACAAACTGCTGAAATATTACAGTTGGATAAACTCAGAATATTAATCTCTTTACTGAACATTTTGAGGACTTCATTTCTTTTGCA
Source organism: Heptranchias perlo (assembly GCF_035084215.1). Classification (NCBI taxonomy): domain Eukaryota; kingdom Metazoa; phylum Chordata; class Chondrichthyes; order Hexanchiformes; family Hexanchidae; genus Heptranchias; species Heptranchias perlo. The sequence continues at coordinate 35,714,571 of NC_090333.1, read as the reverse complement.
ACAAACTCTCAAAAGTACGTTTTTAATATTAATGCCTGCAATTATTATCCATGGTGCCCAAACCTACAAGGATGCACAAAAGTCGATATTTGTGCATCCTTATAGAATGTCACCATAGATGATAGGAACCTAAAATTATTGTTGAAGATAATGGTGGAGAATCATTTGTATGCTGTTCCTCTGTCAATTATTTTAATGCAGGTGATAACCCATTTGTTTTGAGTGGAAAACCGCCTCTGCTAAAATAGCAGACAAAGGAGTTTCATGTTAATCATTCATCCACCAACATTGGCAGCAGTAATCTCTATGCTACAGACAACAAGCCTAAAATTTCTCACAGGCTCCACTAGTTTCCCACCTTAACACTGGGTATCCACCGTTTTCTGGAGTGTTTTGTAAGAGGTAAAACTTTGTCCGCCCTTTACAAGGCAAGTAATAGCCAGGAATGGTGACATGGTAAACCAGGAATTTCAGCTTGGAGCCTGGATGGGATCCCAGGATTGCAGTGGCAGTTGGTATGCCCAGTGAGGACATGCGTATCCATCCTCCATGAGGCTGCATGTAGGGCCCAGGTCAGGATAGCGGCCTGGACCCCTGAAGAAGGTTTAAAAATATGTTTTTTAAACCGAGCCAGGTCGGCCCCCTTGCTCAAGGAGCTGATAGGAGTTTGGTGGTTTGGGCATCTTAATCCCCAACGTGTGGCGCAATACTGGAATTTCTCTAGGTATTGGGCGGGTCTGAGTGCCAGATATGTGCCTGAAGTGGTGCTTGCACCTGCCTGCCCCATGCTAATAAAGTGACCTCCCATTGATCCCACAAACTCCGACAGGGTCAGTGCTAGAGGGCGCTGTCGAGCGCAATCCCAGCATAAACAATGGGATTGCGGCTTGAGCAAATTTAGGGCCAATATATCAGCATTGTTTTGAACAGAATAAAGCTGATAATTTTCAAACTTCACTCCCTCTAATATACAGGCAGTAGTCACAGATACCACAGCTTTAATCGCATTTTGTAGCTAATCTCAACCCAAATCTGAAACTGCCAGGGAGATCTCTTTCAATCAACCATCTTATTAGACAAAATTGAACACTTTGGTGCTTAAAATTTCCTAACTTGCTAACAGAAAGAAGAAAGATATCCAGAATTTACAAAACAAAATGTAACAAACTAGTAATGCTGTATCTAGTAATGCCACTTGGTGGAGCTATGTTCATATCTCATAGCTGCAGAAGCCATCACACAACACACTCAGCTTCTATTAGGCAAATAATTACCAAGATTAACTTTTTTGCCACAAAATGGTAATCAGTTATCAGGTATTCATTAGAAGCAGTTTTCTGCTTCACGGGTTGCTATCTACATTTACAGAGGCATTGCCTTGTAAATGGCCTACAAAGTTTGTAAACAGACAGTGAACTGTGGCATTATTGGTCCTTATCTACTAGTCAATGTCCCATGGCCTTGCACACATGGGGGTAGATTTTGACTTTGTGCGATAGTATAAAACGGGTGATAGTGAATCAGCAGCTTGTTTTACATCTCTCCTGATTTTTATTGACTTCAATGGAAATAAAAATCGGGAGAGATGTAAAATGGGCTGCTGATTCGCTATCACCTGTTTTACACTATCGCACAAAGTCCAGAGGGATCATTGGACCAGTGTGGAGGAGCAAGGAGGCCAGGGGAGAGAATGGGGTGAGAGGAGAGGGGGAAAAGGGGAAAGGACAGATAGGGGGGGTCACGGGATGGGATAAGGAAGGATATGGAGAGAAAGGGATGGGAGAGAGTGAGAGGAGGGAGAAAAGAGAGGAGGTGGAAGGGAGAGAGAAGAGGTATGAGAGGAGGTGGAAGGGGAGTCGGAGAGACAAGAGGTATGAGAGGAGGGGATGGGAAAGGGAGCAAGATGGGAAGAGGAGAGGAAGTGAGGGGAGGACAAAAATAGTGAAATGGAGAAGGGAAGAGGAAGAGAACAAAGAGCGAGGGAAAGAAGGAGGAGAGGGTATGGCAGAGAGGTGGCGAGGTGGAGAGGGAGAGGCTTAAAACTGCTCAGTGGGGTGGGGGCTAGCCACAATTCTGTTCGGGGGGGGTGGGGGTTGCCGATCTGAAGCTCGGTTTGTCTGCTCCATGTTGAGGAGGTGGGGGGGGGGAAGGCCAGTGTTTGATCATTGGGTAGAGTGGAGATTAATGCAGGTAGCCATAATGCAGAGTGCTGTGTGCTGTTTGCCTGCTCAGTGAGGAGGGGATATTGTGCAGGGGGCAATATTCAGGAGGTTGCTTGTGTTCTCAGTGTAGGTTGCGGGTGAAATTGGCCAAACCAACGCAAAAGATCGGGGAATTTTAAACGTAAGTGAGTTACACCCAAAACCACTTACTTTCGGGTTTTCCGCGATCTTTTACGCTGGTTTAAGATTCAATTCGCCTGGATAAGGCCCCGCCCACAAAACTGACCTCACCCCCCCAACCAGGTCGACATTACGAGTTTCCTGTGATCGCGCTGGTTAGGGAAGGCTCTTCAAATTGCGCTCATTTTCTGAGGCACACAGGCACTAGTGGGCACGTTATAAACATTTTTTCATATCAAAAACTAGTTAATTTACTAAGAAACTGATTAGTGTACACTAGAGAAACTCGTAAATGGTTCAGTTTGTTTTTTTTTTAAGTCATTTTCAGTGATTTTAAATCAGGTTACTCACAGGTGGAGGATTGGACACTCTTATTAAAAATGTTTATTTTTGGTGATTAACCCATTTTCAGCTGTATTAATAAAACTGCACCAGGTTATCATTCTTAAATACATCAAGGAATACTTTTTAATGGAAAGAAAAACAAAGAAACGATTACGTTCTATTACGCTGCTCAATTACGCTGGTTCATGGAAGATTTTACGTTTGTAATTATGCAAATGAATTTTATCGGAAACTTGAACTGCAATTTCCTGATTGTGCCCAAAGCAGAAACTCTACCTCAGAGTCTCTACGAACTACAGCAAACAGAACTAATGACCAAAACTACAGCAAAATTTCCCCATAAAAGTAGGATTATTTCTCCAGCAAAATGCGGTGAGTGGAGGATAGTAACATATTATGTGGGTCAAATCAATCCCAGTCACTTACAGCATTGTGGGCTCCAGGCATGATTGACGGGGGAATTAGCCAATCAACTCCATTCTGGCCGGGACATGTGGTGCCACTGTATGCAGCCTTTAATATATAATAGATATAATATACTGAAAATCTTACGTCTGCACACACTTCCTGTCTGGGCCACTTGACTTTCTGTTATGTTTTTGACTTTCTGTTCTGTTATACATTTTGTGTCAACTCTTTCCCATTGTAAATCCCTATGTCTACATTTAAGAAGTATTTTGCCTATATAAACCTGTCACACTGCACAATTGTGGGTGGCTGTGGAGCAGCTTTGCGAGCTGTCTGTGCCAAATGATTTTCCTTCTAGGTAAGTCAGATCTTAACTTACTTTTAGTACCAACAACTATTTGCATTTACGTAGCGCCTTTAACATAGAAAAATGTCCCAAGGAGTTTCACAGAGGAGCACAGATATAAATGGAGATGGAGACAAAAAAGGAGATATTAGCAGAGCTGATCAAAAGCTTGATCAAACAGATGGGTTTTCAGGATTGTCCTAAAGGGGGAGAGGGATGTTGAGAGGCAGAGGGGATTAGGGAGGGAAGTTCAGAGAATGGGGCCGAGACGACAGAAGGCACGGCTGCCAATGTAGGATGAAGGAAGGGTGGATCCACAAATGGCCAGAATTAGAGGAACGGAGAGTTCTTGGGGAGGGTTGTAGGCTGGAGGAGGTTACAGAGACAGGGAGAGGCAAATCCATGAAGAGATTTAAACATGGATAAGAATTTTACATTTGAGGTGTTGGGGGACTGGGAGACATAATAGATCGGCAAGGTGAGCAGGATTTGGTGTGGAATGGATACAGGCAGCAGAGTTTTAGGTGAGGTGAAATTTATAAAGGGTGGAGAATGGGAGGCTGGCTAGGAGAACATTAGAATAGTCTAGAGCTGACAAAGGCTTGCATGAGGGTTTCAGCGGAAATGGGCTGAGGTGGGGGCAGAGCCAGGCGATGTTACGGAGGTGGAAGCAGGCAGTCCTTATGATGGACAGTATATGGAGTTGAAAGTTCCATAAGCAGCTCGTCAGCTTCCACATGTATGCAGCCAAAACTGAGCATTACCAAAACCCACTGCCACCCTCAATTCCATGAACTTTGTTGTACTGTTTGGCTGACTATCTGACATCAAGTCATTGATGAGCCAGTTCAACATTGCAAGCCACAAGCAATCCTTTTTGACTCCTGTCAGAAACTCCATCCCCCTTCCCAGCTGTTCCCAACATGTCAACGTATTCAGTGAGAGATGGCAGTCCTGGATGGGTTCCCTTTCTTTGTATCCATTCCTTTGTTCAGAAATTAATTAAATCAAAAGCAAAGTTGTTTGGTGGCTGGAGCAGCATAATGTATGTGGACTGACCTAACGTGGAATAAACAAACTCAATTTTTTAATAAACTATATGTATGAATGAACACCCATATGTCTAACAGCTTCATAAAATGTAAATGTGCATTCTTGAGCACCCAACAAAGAAAATTAAAAAGACCAAAAAAAATCAATTTCCTAGATTGCTGAACTATTAAGAATTCAATAATCTAGCTGTAACATAAATGAATTCCTATGACTTAAATTGCCATGCAGATTGCTATATTTTTAGTTCTAATTGGAAATCTTAACTGTATGGGTCAACTGGGAGTTGTGTCACCCACATACAACATCATATTGTAAAAGTCTGCAAAATATTCTCATCTGAAACTCCTGTTGATTATCTAACTGTGTAAGAAATTTGTTCTAAAAAGATTATTTTAGCCCTTTGTGGACTGATTATATTGTTATTGTTCACCAGTTGCTGTGCTCTCTACATCGTGTGCTCAATGCTTTTGTGCATTATTCTACCTGTAAATCTATTAATTTTAATCTGTACATATTAGTCTGACAATGTGGTATTTTTGCCTTTTGGAGGAGACAGGAGAAGGTGGTCTCCAGTGGTCAATACCACAATTGAGGTAATTGGTAATCCTATGGCATGATATCCCGCTCATAGCATGAATAATGGCACATGTTTCAGTTTATAGGAAGCTGGGTCTGCTAATGGAAACTGCCCTTTTGCCTTAAACATAAGACAGCATTGTTGGGAAAAAACCCATGCGATAACAGAGGAGGCGGCTGGCAAGAAGAACACTTGATTAGAGTTTTCGCAGTGGAGAAAGAAAAATAGGGTACAAGAGGACAGTATTTTGGGGGTGAAAAAATGATGACTGACTGGATGTGGAGAAAGGAGGTCAGCTCAGGATTGAGCAGGGTGCTAAGGTTGAGCAGTATGTGGTTCGATCTGAGTGGGCGTCCCCAGAGAGGCTGGTGGAGCTGGAGTCAGAGGCATGTATGTAGATGCTGGTGAGACTGAAAGGATGGCATTGGCTTTTCAGACATTAAGCTGATGGAGATTTCAACTCATCCATGACTTGATGTCAATGGGCGATAAGTACAGCAATAGCCACGAGTCAGCGGTGGAGAGGTGTTGTTAGGTAGATTAAAAACTATAGATAGATGGTGCAGATAGAAAATATGTTTGGGATATTCAATTTAAGGGAAATAGACTATATTGCAAATGAAGTTTTCTTTAATATGGAAACCACAATCAGTCCGGACCTCTTTATTCCAGATTAATTAATTCTACTTCAGTTACTCTCGTCTCCTAAATGACATAAATAGGACATGAAGGAGTTGACTATATGCCGTTGATATAGTAGGAATGATGGTTGCATTACATGCTTGGTATTCATCAAAGTAGAACCCTCACAGTGTAATAAGGCCTAAATTTCAACAACTGCTTGGGAAGAATTGACTTGCACGAAAGGAGATACATGCTATAAATTGACTTGCACGAAAGGGGATACATGCTATAAATTGACTTGCACTAAAGGAGATACATGCTATAAATTGACTTGCACTAAAGGAGATACATGCTATAAATTGACTTGCACTAAAGGAGATACATGCTATGAATTGACTTGAATTAAAGGAGAGACATGCTATAAATTGACTTGCACTAAAGGAGATACATGCTATGAATTGACTTGAATTAAAGGAGATACATGCTATGAATTGACTTGCAGTAAAGGAGATACATGCTATGAATTGACTTGTATTAAAGGAGATACATGCTATAAATTGACTTACACTAAAGGAGATACATGCTATGAATTGACTTGTATTAATGGAGATACATGCTATGAATTGACTTGCACGAAAGGAGATACATGCGATGAATTGACTTGTATTAATGGAGATACATGCTATGAATTGACTTGCACGAAAGGAGATACATGCGATGAATTGACTTGTATTAATGGAGATACATGCTATGAATTGACTTGTATTAAAGGAGATACATGCTATGAATTGACTTGAATTAAAGGAGATACATGCTATGAATTGACTTGCACGAAAGGAGATACATGCAATAAATTGACTTGCACTAAAGGAGATACATGCTATGAATTGACGTGAATTAAAGGAGAAACATGCTATAAATTGACTTGCACGAATGGAGATACATGCTATAAATTGACTTGCACTAAAGGAGATACATGCTATGAATTGACTTGTATTAATGGAGATACATGCTATGAATTGACTTGCAGTAAAGGAGATACATGCTATGAATTGACTTGTATTAAAGGAGATACATGCTATAAATTGACTTACACTAAAGGAGATACATGCTATCAATTGACTTGTATTAATGGAGATACATGCTATGAATTGACTTGCACGAAAGGAGATACATGCGATGAATTGACTTGTATTAATGGAGATACATGCTATGAATTGACTTGTATTAAAGGAGATACATGCTATGAATTGACTTGTATTAATGGAGATACATGCTATAAATTGACTTGTATTAAAGGAGATACATGCTATAAATTGACTTGTATTAAAGGAGATACATGCTATAAATTGACTTACACTAAAGGAGATACATGCTATAAATTGACTTGTACTAAAGGAGATACATGCTATAAATTGACTTGTACTAAAGGAGATACATGCTATAAATTGACTTGTATTAAAGGAGATACATGCTATAAATTGACTTGTATTAAAGGAGATACATGCTATAAATTGACTTGTATTAAAGGAGATACATGCTATAAATTGACTTGTACTAAAGGAGATACATGCTATAAATTGACTTGTACAAAAGGAGATACATGCTATAAATTGACTTGTATTAAAGGAGATACATGCTATGAATTGACTTGCACTAAAGGAGATACATGCTATGAATTGACTTGAATTAAAGGAGATACATGCTATGAATTGACTTGCACTAAAGGAGATACATGCTATGAATTGACTTGAATTAAAGGAGATACATGCTATGAATTGACTTGCACGAAAGGAGATACATGCTATGAATTGACTTGTATTAAAGGAGATACATGCTATGAATTGACTTGTATTGAAGGAGATACATGCTATAAATTGACTTGTATTAAAGGAGATACATGCTATAAATTGACTTGTACTAAAGGAGATACATGCTATGAATTGACTTGTATTAAAGGAGATACCTGCTATAAATTGACTTGTATTAAAGGAGATACATGCTATAAATTGACTTGTACTAAAGGAGATACATGCTATGAATTGACTTGTATTGAAGGAGATACATGCTATAAATTGACTTGTACTAAAGGAGATACATGCTATGAATTGACTTGTATTAAAGGAGATACATGCTATGAATTGACTTGCACTAATGGAGATACATGCTATAAATTGACTTATACTAAAGGAGATACAAGCTATGAATTGACTTGTATTAAAGGAGATACATGCTATGAATTGACTTGCACGAAAGGAGATACATGCTATAAATTGACTTGCACTAAAGGAGATACATGCTATAAATTGACTTGCACTAAAGGAGATACATGCTATAAATTGACTTACACTAAAGGAGATACATGCTATGAATTGACGTGTATTAAAGGAGATACATGCTATGAATTGACTTGTATTAATGGAGATACATGCTATGAATTGACTTGCACTAAAGGAGATACATGCTATGAATTGACTTGTATTAAAGGAGATACATGCTATAAATTGACTTGCACTAAAGGAGACACATGCTATGAATTGACTTGTATTAAAGGAGATACATGCTATAAATTGACTTGTATTAAAGGAGACACATGCTATGAATTGACTTGTATTAAAGGAGATACATGCTATAAATTGACTTGTATTAAAGGAGATACATGCTATGAATTGACTTGCACGAAAGGAGATACATGCTATGAATTGACTTGTATTAATGGAGATACATGCTATGAATTGACTTGCACTAAAGGAGATACATGCTATGAATTGACTTGTATTAAAGGAGACACATGCTATGAATTGACTTGTATTAAAGGAGATACATGCTATGAATTGACTTGTATTAAAGGAGATACATGCCATAAATTGACTTGCACTAAAGGAGATACAAGCTATAAATTGACTTGTATTAAAGGAGATACATGCTATGAATTGACTTGCACTAAAGGAGATACAAGCTATAAATTGACGTGAATTAAAGGAGAAACATGCTATAAATTGACTTGCACTGAAGGAGATACATGCTATGAATTGACTTGCACGAAAGGAGATACATGCTATGAATTGACTTGCACTAAAGGAGATATATGCTATAAATTGACTTGCACTAAAGGAGATACATGCTATTAATTGACTTGCACTAAAGGAGATACAAGCTATAAATTGACTTGTATTAAAGGAGATACATGCTATGAATTGACTTGCACTAAAGGAGATACATGCTATGAATTGACTTGCACTAAAGGAGATACATGCTATAAATGACTTGAATTAAAGGAGATACATGCTATAAATTGACTTGCACTAAAGGAGATACATGCTATGAATTGACTTGCACTAAAGGAGATACATGCTATAAATTGACTTGCACTAAAGGAGATACAAGCTATAAATTGACTTGCACGAAAGGAGATACATGCTATGAATTGACTTGCACTAAAGGAGATACATGCTATGAATTGACTTGCACTAATGGAGATACATGCTATAAATGACTTGAATTAAAGGAGATACATGCTATAAATTGACTTGCACTAAAGGAGATACATGCTATGAATTGACTTGAATTAAAGGAGATACATGCTATAAATTGACTTGCACTAATGGAGTTACATGATATGAATTGACTTACACTAAAGGAGATACATGCTATGAATTGACTTGCACTAAAGGAGATACATGCTATGAATTGACTTACACTAAAGGAGATACATGCTATAAATTGACTTGCACTAAAGGAGATACATGCTATGACTTGACTTGCACTAATGGAGATACATGCTCTAAATTGACTTACACTAAAGGAGATACATGCTATGAATTGACTTGCACTAAAGGAGATACATGCTATAAATTGACTTGCACGAAAGGAGATACATGCTATAAATTGACTTGCACTAATGGAGATACAAGCTATGAATTGACTTGTATTAAAGGAGATACATGCTATGAATTGACTTGCACTAAAGGAGATACATGCTATAAATTGACTTGCACTAAAGGAGATACATGCTATAAATTGACTTGTATTAATGGAGATACATGCTATAAATTGACTTGCACTAAAGGAGATACATGCTATAAATTGACTTGCACTAAAGGAGATACATGCTATAAATTGACTTACACTAAAGGAGATACATGCTATGAATTGACTTGCACTAATGGAGATACATGCTATAAATTGACTTACACTAAAGGAGATACATGCTATAAATTGACTTGCACTAAAGGAGATACATGCTATAAATTGACTTGCACTAAAGGAGATACATGCTATGAATTGACTTACACTAAAGGAAATACATGCTATAAATTGACTTGCACTAAAGGAGATACATGCTATGAATTGACTTGCACTAAAGGAGATACATGCTATGAATTGACTTGCACTAAAAGAGATACATGCTATAAATTGACTTGCACTAAAGGAGATACATGCTATAAATTGACTTGCACTAAAGGAGATACATGCTATGAATTGACTTGCACTAAAGGAGATACATGCTATGAATTGACTTGCACTAAAGGAGATACATGCTATGAATTGACTTGCACTAAAGGAGATACATGCTATGAATTGACTTGCACTAAAGGAGATACATGCTATAAATTGACTTGTATTAAAGGAGATACATGCTATAAATTGACTTACACTAAAGGAGATACATGCTATGAATTGACTTGTATTAAAGGAGATACATGCTATGAATTGACTTGCACTAAAGGAGATACATGCTATAAATTGACTTGTATTAAAGGAGATACATGCTATAAATTGACTTACACTAAAGGAGATACATGCTATGAATTGACTTGTATTAAAGGAGATACATGCTATAAATTGACTTGTACTAAAGGAGATACATGCTATAAATTGACTTGTACTAAAGGAGATACATGCTATAAATTGACTTACACTAAAGGAGATACATGCTATGAATTGACTTGTATTAAAGGAGATACATGCTATGAATTGACTTGTATTAAAGGAGATACATGCTATAAATTGACTGACACTAAAGGAGATACATGCTATAAATTGACTTGTATTAATGGAGATACATGCTATGAATTGACTTGTATTAAAGGAGATACATGCTATGAATTGACTTGTATTAAAGGAGATACATGCTATGAATTGAATTGTATTAATGGAGATACATGCTATGAATTGACTTGTATTGAAGGAGATACATGCTATAAATTGACTTGTATTAAAGGAGATACATGCTATAAATTGACTTGTATTAAAGGAGATACATGCTATGAATTGACTTGTATTAAAGGAGATACATGCTATAAATTGACTTGCACTAAAGGAGATACATGCTATAAATTGACTTGCACTAAAGGAGATACATGCTATAAATTGACTTGCACTAAAGGAGATACATGCTATCAATTGACTTGAACTAAAGGAGATACATGCTATGAAGTGACTTGAATTAAAGGAGATACATGCTATAAATGACTTGAATTAAAGGAGATACATGCTATAAATTGACTTGAACTAAAGGAGATACATGCTATGAATTGACTTGAATTAAAGGAGATACAAGCTATAAATTGACTTACACTGAAGGAGATACATGCTATAAATTGACTTGAATTAAAGGAGATACATGCTATAAATTGACTTGCACTAAAGGAGATACATGCTATGAATTGACTTGAATTAATGGAGATACATGCTATAAATTGACTTGCACTAAAGGAGATACATGCTATGAATTGACTTGAATTAAAGGAGATACATGCTATAAATTGACTTGAATTAAAGGAGATACATGCTATAAATTGACTTGCACTAAAGGAGATACATGCTATAAATTGACTTGAATTAAAGGAGATACATGCTATAAATTGACTTGCACTAAAGGAGATACATGCTATGAATTGACTTGAATTAAAGGAGATACATGCTATAAATTGACTTGCACTAAAGGAGATACATGCTATAAATTGACTTGCACTAAAGGAGATACATGCTATAAATTGACTTGCACTAAAGGAGATACATGCTATAAATTGACTTGTATTAATGGAGATACATGCTGTAAATTGACTTGCACTAAAGGAGATACATGCTATAAATTGACTTGTATTAATGGAGATACATGCTATAAATTGACTTGCACTAAAGGAGATACATGCTATAAATTGACTTGCACTAAAGGAGATACATGCTATGAATTGACGTGCACTAAAGGAGATACATTCTATAAATTGACTTGCACTAAAGGAGATACATGCTATAAATTGACTTGTATTAAAGGAGATACATGCTATAAATTGACTTGTATTGAAGGAGATACATGCTATAAATTGACTTGTACTAAAGGAGATACATGCTCTAAATTGACGTACACTAAAGGAGATACATGCTATGAATTGACTTGTGTTAAAGGAGATACATGCTATAAATTGACTTACACTAAAGGAGATACATGCTATAAATTGACTTGTATTAATGGAGATACATGCTATGAATTGACTTGCACTAAAGGAGATACATGCTATGAATTGACTTGTATTAAAGGAGATACATGCTATAAATTGACTTGCACTAAAGGAGATACATGCTATGAATTGACTTGTATTAATGGAGATACATGCTATGAATTGACTTGCACTAAAGGAGATACATGCTATGAATTGACTTGAATTAAAGGAGATACATGCTATAAATTGACTTGTATTAATGGAGATACATGCTATGAATTGACTTGCACTAAAGGAGATACATGCTGTGAATTGACTTGAATTAAAGTAGATACATGCTATGAATTGACTTGCACTAAAGGAGATACATGCTATGAATTGACTTGTATTGAAGGAGATACATGCTATGAATTGACTTGTATTAAAGGAGATCCATGCTATGCGTTGACTTGTATTAAAGGAGATACATGCTATGAATTGACTTGAATTAAAGGAGATACATGCTATAAATTGACTTGCACTAAAGGAGATACATGCTATGAATTGACTTGAATTAAAGGAGATACATGCTATAAATTGACTTGAATTAAAGGAGATACATGCTATAAATTGACTTGCACTAAAGGAGATACATGCTATAAATTGACTTGAATTAAAGGAGATACATGCTATAAATTGACTTGCACTAAAGGAGATACATGCTATGAATTGACTTGAATTAAAGGAGATACATGCTATAAATTGACTTGCACTAAAGGAGATACATGCTATAAATTGACTTGCACTAAAGGAGATACATGCTATAAATTGACTTGCACTAAAGGAGATACATGCTATAAATTGACTTGTATTAATGGAGATACATGCTGTAAATTGACTTGCACTAAAGGAGATACATGCTATAAATTGACTTGTATTAATGGAGATACATGCTATAAATTGACTTGCACTAAAGGAGATACATGCTATAAATTGACTTGCACTAAAGGAGATACATGCTATGAATTGACGTGCACTAAAGGAGATACATTCTATAAATTGACTTGCACTAAAGGAGATACATGCTATAAATTGACTTGTATTAAAGGAGATACATGCTATAAATTGACTTGTATTGAAGGAGATACATGCTATAAATTGACTTGTACTAAAGGAGATACATGCTCTAAATTGACGTACACTAAAGGAGATACATGCTATGAATTGACTTGTGTTAAAGGAGATACATGCTATAAATTGACTTACACGAAAGGAGATACATGCTATGAATTGACTTGTATTAATGGAGATACATGCTATGAATTGACTTGCACTAAAGGAGATACATGCTATGAATTGACTTGAATTAAAGGAGATACATGCTATAAATTGACTTGTATTAATGGAGATACATGCTATGAATTGACTTGCACTAAAGGAGATACATGCTATGAATTGACTTGAATTAAAGGAGATACATGCTATGAATTGACTTGCACTAAAGGAGATACATGCTATGAATTGACTTGTATTGAAGGAGATACATGCTATGAATTGACTTGTATTAAAGGAGATCCATGCTATGCGTTGACTTGTATTAAAGGAGATACATGCTATGAATTGACTTGAATTAAAGGAGATACATGCTATGAATTGACTTGCACTAAAGGAGATACATGCTATGAATTGACTTGTATTGAAGGAGATACATGCTATGAATTGACTTGTATTAAAGGAGATACATGCTATAAATTGACTTGTATTCAAGGAGATACATGCTATAAATTGACTTGTATTAAAGGAGATACATGCTATGAATTGACTTGCACTAAAGGAGATACATGCTATGAATTGACTTGTATTAAAGGAGATACATGCTATAAATTGACTTGCACTAAAGGAGATACATGCTATGAATTGACTTGTATTAATGGAGATACATGCTATGAATTGACTTGCACTAAAGGAGATACATGCTATGAATTGACTTGAATTAAAGGAGATACATGCTATAAATTGACTTGCACTAAAGGAGATACATGCTATAAATTGACTTGTATTAAAGGAGATACATGCTATAAATTGACTTGTATTCAAGGAGATACATGCTATGAATTGACTTGTATTAAAGGAGATACATGCTATAAATTGACTTGTATTAAAGGAGATACATGCTATGAATTGACTTGAATTAAAGGAGATACATGCTATGAATTGACTTGTATTAAAGGAGATACATGCTATGAATTGACTTGCACTAAAGGAGATACATGCTATGAATTGACTTGTATTAAAGCAGATACATGCTATAAATTGACTTGTATTAAAGGAGATACATGCTATAAATTGACTTGTACTAAAGGAGATACATGCTATAAATTGACTTGCACTAAAGGAGATACATGCTATAAATTGACTTGAATTAAAGGAGATACATGCTATAAATTGACTTGTATTAAAGGAGATACATGCTATAAATTGACTTACACTAAAGGAGATACATGCTATGAATTGACTTGTATTAAAGGAGATACATGCTATAAATTGACTTGTACTAAAGGAGATACATGCTATAAATTGACTTGTACTAAAGGAGATACATGCTATAAATTGACTTACACTAAAGGAGATACATGCTATGAATTGACTTGTATTAAAGGAGATACATGCTATGAATTGACTTGTATTAAAGGAGATACATGCTATAAATTGACTTACACTAAAGGAGATACATGCTATAAATTGACTTGTATTAATGGAGATACATGCTATGAATTGACTTGTATTAAAGGAGATACATGCTATGAATTGACTTGTATTAAAGGAGATACATGCTATGAATTGAATTGTATTAATGGAGATACATGCTATGAATTGACTTGTATTGAAGGAGATACATGCTATAAATTGACTTGTATTAAAGGAGATACATGCTATAAATTGACTTGTATTAAAGGAGATACATGCTATGAATTGACTTGTATTAAAGGAGATACATGCTATAAATTGACTTGCACTAAAGGAGATACATGCTATAAATTGACTTGCACTAAAGGAGATACATGCTATAAATTGACTTGCACTAAAGGAGATACATGCTATCAATTGACTTGAACTAAAGGAGATACATGCTATGAAGTGACTTGAATTAAAGGAGATACATGCTATAAATGACTTGAATTAAAGGAGATACATGCTATAAATTGACTTGAACTAAAGGAGATACATGCTATGAATTGACTTGAATTAAAGGAGATACAAGCTATAAATTGACTTACACTGAAGGAGATACATGCTATGAATTGACTTGAATTAAAGGAGATACATGCTATAAATTGACTTGCACTAAAGGAGATACATGCTATGAATTGACTTGAATTAATGGAGATACATGCTATAAATTGACTTGCACTAAAGGAGATACATGCTATGAATTGACTTGAATTAAAGGAGATACATGCTATAAATTGACTTGAATTAAAGGAGATACATGCTATAAATTGACTTGCACTAAAGGAGATACATGCTATAAATTGACTTGAATTAAAGGAGATACATGCTATAAATTGACTTGCACTAAAGGAGATACATGCTATGAATTGACTTGAATTAAAGGAGATACATGCTATAAATTGACTTGCACTAAAGGAGATACATGCTATAAATTGACTTGCACTAAAGGAGATACATGCTATAAATTGACTTGCACTAAAGGAGATACATGCTATAAATTGACTTGTATTAATGGAGATACATGCTGTAAATTGACTTGCACTAAAGGAGATACATGCTATAAATTGACTTGTATTAATGGAGATACATGCTATAAATTGACTTGCACTAAAGGAGATACATGCTATAAATTGACTTGCACTAAAGGAGATACATGCTATGAATTGACGTGCACTAAAGGAGATACATTCTATAAATTGACTTGCACTAAAGGAGATACATGCTATAAATTGACTTGTATTAAAGGAGATACATGCTATAAATTGACTTGTATTGAAGGAGATACATGCTATAAATTGACTTGTACTAAAGGAGATACATGCTCTAAATTGACGTACACTAAAGGAGATACATGCTATAAATTGACTTACACTAAAGGAGATACATGCTAAAATTGACTTGTATTAATGGAGATACATGCTATGAATTGACTTGCACTAAAGGAGATACATGCTATGAATTGACTTGTATTAAAGGAGATACATGCTATAAATTGACTTGCACTAAAGGAGATACATGCTATGAATTGACTTGTATTAATGGAGATACATGCTATGAATTGACTTGCACTAAAGGAGATACATGCTATGAATTGACTTGAATTAAAGGAGATACATGCTATAAATTGACTTGTATTAATGGAGATACATGCTATGAATTGACTTGCACTAAAGGAGATACATGCTATGAATTGACTTGAATTAAAGGAGATACATGCTATGAATTGACTTGCACTAAAGGAGATACATGCTATGAATTGACTTGTATTGAAGGAGATACATGCTATGAATTGACTTGTATTAAAGGAGATCCATGCTATGCGTTGACTTGTATTAAAGGAGATACATGCTATGAATTGACTTGAATTAAAGGAGATACATGCTATAAATTGACTTGCACTAAAGGAGATACATGCTATGAATTGACTTGAATTAATGGAGATACATGCTATAAATTGACTTGCACTAAAGGAGATACATGCTATGAATTGACTTGAATTAAAGGAGATACATGCTATAAATTGACTTGAATTAAAGGAGATACATGCTATAAATTGACTTGCACTAAAGGAGATACATGCTATAAATTGACTTGAATTAAAGGAGATACATGCTATAAATTGACTTGCACTAAAGGAGATACATGCTATGAATTGACTTGAATTAAAGGAGATACATGCTATAAATTGACTTGCACTAAAGGAGATACATGCTATAAATTGACTTGCACTAAAGGAGATACATGCTATAAATTGACTTGCACTAAAGGAGATACATGCTATAAATTGACTTGTATTAATGGAGATACATGCTGTAAATTGACTTGCACTAAAGGAGATACATGCTATAAATTGACTTGTATTAATGGAGATACATGCTATAAATTGACTTGCACTAAAGGAGATACATGCTATAAATTGACTTGCACTAAAGGAGATACATGCTATGAATTGACGTGCACTAAAGGAGATACATTCTATAAATTGACTTGCACTAAAGGAGATACATGCTATAAATTGACTTGTATTAAAGGAGATACATGCTATAAATTGACTTGTATTGAAGGAGATACATGCTATAAATTGACTTGTACTAAAGGAGATACATGCTCTAAATTGACGTACACTAAAGGAGATACATGCTATGAATTGACTTGTGTTAAAGGAGATACATGCTATAAATTGACTTGCACTAAAGGAGATACATGCTATGAATTGACTTGTATTAATGGAGATACATGCTATAAATTGACTTGTATTAAAGGAGATACATGCTATAAATTGACTTGTATTAAAGGAGATACATGCTATGAATTGACTTGCACTAAAGGAGATACATGCTATGAATTGACTTGTATTAAAGGAGATACATGCTATAAATTGACTTGCACTAAAGGAGATACATGCTATGAATTGACTTGTATTAATGGAGATACATGCTATGAATTGACTTGCACTAAAGGAGATACATGCTATGAATTGACTTGAATTAAAGGAGATACATGCTATAAATTGACTTGCACTAAAGGAGATACATGCTATAAATTGACTTGCACTAAAGGAGATACATGCTATGAATTGACTTGAATTAAAGGAGATACATGCTATAAATTGACTTGTATTCAAGGAGATACATGCTATGAATTGACTTGTATTAAAGGAGATACATGCTATAAATTGACTTGTATTAAAGGAGATACATGCTATGAATTGACTTGAATTAAAGGAGATACATGCTATAAATTGACTTGTATTAAAGGAGATACATGCTATAAATTGACTTGTATTAAAGGAGATACATGCTATAAATTGACTTGTATTAAAGGAGATACATGCTATAAATTGACTTGTATTAAAGGAGATACATGCTATAAATTGACTTGTATTCAAGGAGATACATGCTATAAATTGACTTGTATTAATGGAGATACATGCTATAAATTGACTTGTATTAAAGGAGATACATGCTATAAATTGACTTGTATTAAAGGAGATACATGCTATAAATTGACTTGTATTCATGGAGATACATGCTATAAATTGACTTGTATTAAAGGAGATACATGCCATAAATTGACTTGTATTAAAGGAGATACATGCTATGAATTGACTTGCACTAAAGGAGATACATGCTATAAATTGACTTGTATTAAAGGAGATACATGCCATAAATTGACTTGTATTAAAGGAGATACATGCTATAAATTGACTTGTACTAAAGGAGATACATGCTATGCATTGACTTGTATTAAAGGAGATACATGCTATGAAGTTTTCTGCTCAGTAGCTTTAAAGGCTGAGGTCCCAGATTCGGAGAATTGTTAAGCTGGTATTGTTTGTTCCAATTTCTGTTTGGCCCATGCTGAATAGAAAGTGATGCAAGAGGGAAACACCAGAAAGTGTGAAATTGAAATCCAAATTTTGGCTCTGGAATGTTCCATGTCTTTGATATAAATCATTTTAAAAATAAATTTCCAAATAGTGTATGACAGAGAGACAAAATAATAGGTGGGTGAAAGTGATTACTCGACAGGGGTGCACCCATGGCTGCACATTTTTTAGTCAATATAAAGTAATTAAAGTACAGTTGTTGAGAACATTTAAAGACAGTGTAAACTTATGATTGCTACATTATAAATCCTTTCAACAAGGATTCTCCATCTCACTGAGGGGGAAAAAAAGAAACCCTGAAATTATGCTGTGTGATATTAATGTATGAATAGCTAACCCATTCCTGACCTTATGACAGAAGGAAGGTCATGATGAAGCAACTGAAATATTGTTGGGCCTAGGATGCATGTCAGAGGAACCCCTCAGTGATGTTGTGGGACTACGATGACTGGTCTCCAACAGCACAACTATATTCCTTTCTATCAGGTATGGCTTCAGCCACTGGAGAGTCTCCCCTTTGACCCCCAATTGACCTCAGTTTCATTAGGGCCATACTCAGTCAAGTTCTGCCTTGATGTCAAAGGCAGCTACTCTCACCTCACCTCTGGCATTCAGCTCTTGAATCCATGTCTGGACCAAGGCTGTGATGAGGACTGGAGCTGAGTGGTTCTGGCAAAATTCAAACTGAGTGTTGTTGAGCAAGTTACTGGTGAGTGGGTGTTGCTTGGTGGTACTATTGATGACTCCTTCCATCATTTTACTGATGATTGGGAGGAGGCTGATTGGTAGTAATTCGCCAGGTTAGATTTGAATAAATGAATTTAGGTTACATTTGTTTTATTTTGTGTGGTAATGACATACCTGGGTTATCTTCCACATTGTTGGGTAGATGTCAGTGTCATAGCTGTACTGGAACATCTCGGTTAGGGAAGCAGCTAGCTCTAGTGCATAGCTTTTCAGCATTACCACCAGGATGTTGTCAGGGTCGACAACTTTTGCTGTGTCCAGTGTATTCAGCCACTTCTTAATGTCACGTGAAACTTTACTGCTTGCTTGATTGGTACTACTAGACTCCACTACTGTGGCTGTTGTATGTATGATCTACAGGATGGATTGCATCCTCTGCGACTGTAACTATGGTGCATTAGCCCTCCTCATTCTCCTCGACCTCCCTGCAACCTTTGACACCTGCGACCACATCATCCTCTTTCAACACTTCTCCTCCCTTGACCAGCTCAGTGGGATTGCCCTCATTAGGTTCTACTCTTACTATAACATCTCCAGCAATGAGCTTCCTTCCCACCTCAGCACCGTTACCTCTGGAGTCCCTCAAGGATCTGTCTTTGGCCCTCATCTACAGGATTCCCCTCGTAACATCATCCAAAGACATGGGAACAGCTTCCACATGTACATTGCAAATATCCAACTCTACCTCTCCAACACCGCTCTCAACCCCAACACTCTCTCTCTCTGTGTTGTCAGACTGTTTATCCAGCATTCAGTCTCAGATGAACTGCAAATTTCCTGCAGCTAAACCGTGAGAAGACCAAAGCCATCGTCTTTGGCCCCCACCACAAACCCTTTGCTTGCCACTGATTCCATGCCCCCATCCCGACCACTGTCTCAGGTTGAACGAGACTTTTCACAGCCTCGATGTCCCATTCGACCCTGAACTGAGCTTATGACCCCATATTCTCTCCAGCAAAATGACTGCCTGCTTCCACCTCTGTAAAATCATCCGCCCCCATCCCTGCTTCAGCGCATTTGCTGTTGAAACCTTAATCCATGCCTTTGACACCTCCAGATTGACTATTCCAACGCTCTCCTGGCTGGCCTCCCATTATTCACCCTCTGTAAACTTCAACTTATCCAAAACTCTGCTGTCTGTATCTTATCCCACACCACCTCTGGCTCACCCATTACCCCTGTTCTCACTGACCTACATTGGCTCCTGGTCCCCCAAAGCCCCAAATTTAAAATTCTCATCCTATTTAATTATTTTCATGGCCTCGTCCCTCCCTGTCTCTGTAATCTCTCCAGCCCCACAACACCCCCAAATCTCCATTCCTCTGATGCCCTCTCCCTTTGCCCCACCATTGACGGCCTTGCCTTCAGCAAGCTAAGCTCCACAGTCTGGAATTCCCTTTGTAAATCCCTCCATAAATCCCAATGTCTCTCCACCACCCTCTCCTTCTGTAAGACCCTTCTTAAAACCAACGTCTTTGACCAAGCTTTTGGTCACCTTTCCTAATATCTCCTTCTTTGGCTCAGCATCCAGTTTTTCGATTATTCGTCTGTGAAATGCCTTAGGACATTTTTCTATGTTAAAGACACTTATAAATTTGCAAGATGTTGTTTTTATTGTTGTTGTCCCCCAAAGCACTGCCTTGGTTTCTTCCTCCTCCCTATTCAAAGCACTGCTCCTGGCTTCTTTGCCCCTTCTCCCTCTCAAACCGCTGCTCTAGGGCTCCTACCACCTGTTGTTGTTGTAGGTATTCCAGCTACCAGCGTACTGCAGCAGCAGCAACAGGAGGTAGGGTGTCCAGAGTCAACTGTCTGGCAGGGGTAGACTGGCCCATGCTGATTTTCATTGTGAACGTAGACACAGGGACTGCACCCTCTAAATAATGTTTGTGTCAAACCGGAACATTTGTCCTTCATGAAAATGTCACACTGGTATAATAACGATTGCTTTTCGGAGATTGGAATTAAGGCGTATTGTTACAATAGTGTGGTGGGTAGTGTTCTTTTCTTCTGGTCCACTACCTAAAAATGATTGATTCTGATGCCAGATGTTGAAAAATGGGAAAATATTTCATTCTCCATCGCTAACATTCCTTGCCTTGATGACGGCCCCTACGCAAACAAACGTGAACAAAGAAAATCAAAGAGCCCTTATCCTGAAAATGCTCAATCACGTAAGCGTCAAAAATTATGTTTGCTGCTTATCTGGGATTTTAGCCCTAGAAAATACTCCCTGCAGTAATAGTTTATAAATGCTTGACACATTTGTATGATATTCTTTTGTCCTTTATTTAGCATTGGTGTTAACCCATTTAAAATAAACAGGTTAACTCCCCCGCTAAAATAACATTCACTGATATCGCACTGAGTAATTTCCTAGCCTTACAGACAAAATGAAAACCAGCAATGCACATATATTCTATATGACTTCCTCTAGTCATTGATAATATGATTCTTTATAAACTAATTTTCCATTTAGATGCTTGAGCAACCCCACTGAGCAGACACCACAGTACAGGAGACTTCATAAGTGCTCATCAAATATGCAAATTTAAATCATTTTAATATTTAAGTTAATTCTCATAACCTGTAAATCAGCATTTATGGAAAATAGTCCGCAATAAGTTTTCTTCATTGTTGAAGGGCTTCTAAAATAACCCCTGTACAAATAATAGCCACATTTTATCTGCAGTGCCTCAATGCACTTACAGTGTTTTGAGTGTAAATCAAACTGTTCTTGACTCATCCTCTCATTTTCACTCTCACTCTCACTTTCCCCTCCTGTGATGTTGCACATGCGTAGTCAAGAGCAATTGTAGTGTTCAAGTGAAGCAAGGTTAAAGGATGGGGTATAACTGGACCAAGGAGCACAGACGGAACTCAGTCCCCATGTACATTCTGTCCTTATTTTTAAATTTCCATTATAAATTGCCATGTCCACATTTACATGCCTTTGTAAATTTGTTGTGCTGTAACCACACCCTTCTCCCAGGGTTTAATTACAATTTTACCTTACTATGTACCTTGGCCTCTTCTGGCCCTGAGCCTGTTCGATCCTGCGAAAGCTGGAGGCTGCAGGACTGTGCGTGATCCATGCATTTCACTGTTAAAATAGCATCGGGGTCCGACTTACTCATCGGATCGCAAAATTTGAATATTTATGTGGCCCTGTCTGTCTGTTGTGGGTGGCATTTAACTCCTGAAGACCCAGGAGTTAAAATGGTGGTGGGCACGAAGACTGCGGGAATGCAGCGGGTAGTGCCCGGTAGCTATTTTAACCCCCCCACCCGAAACCTTCACACCAGGCAAGCAGGGTTAAAATCAAGGCTGCTGCTTCCAACAAAAGTTGAAAGTATCATATCATGGGCTCCTGAACGGCATTCTACCACTGGTACCAAGGACGAAAATGCTGGTGCTGTGGAAACTGCATCCTCACCTTTGGAGCAGGTGTATGCCCATAATTTTCGACATTTACTTTTGGATGAAGCTTCAAGTGACTGTAGAGAGAGCCAGTGAGGAGCGACTGTATATGGAGTGAGTCAATCCTTCTTGTAATTGTATTTCTCCTGGCAGCTGATTACATAACAAGGGAGAAGAATTTCTCTGGTTGCTATGTGTAGCATCATGGTAATATTTTCTTTAAATGAATTTATAGCATTGCTACACACAATGTCCAGAGCAATCCTTCTCCCTAAATCTTAAATTAGACTTAGCAGGGCAACCAACAGCCATTTTGTTTTTAGCCTTCATGCACAAATTTACATACCAGGATACTGAAAGAGCACTTGTCTTTCTGCCAGTACTAACGTACCCGTTACAATAAAGAACTGGCTCTCCCTCGTTGCCTCAGCAAAGTATTGTTAGTGAGGGCGAAAAAGCCCAAACGTTTTTCTATTGAGAGAATTTTTGTCCCAAAGAGCTCTTTGCAGCAAAGTCGCTGTATTCATCTTTTTATTCAACTAGTATCAAAAAGAAAGCAGCTGCAGACATATTGGGCTCGATTTTCGGACGTCCGAGCGGATGCGGTCGAGGCGGGGGGGGGGGGGCTCCGAAAATTGGGGATTCCCGGGGTGGGTCTGGAGCCCGGCTCCAACCCGCCCACTTCCGGGTTCCCCAATGATGCGCACACAGCCCCCGCATGCGGAACTCCCACCGGCAATTAAAGCCGGCGGGATCCCACTTAAACCAATTAATTTGATACTTCAGGTCATTAGGAGACCTGATTTGGAGGATATTTTAGGAGGGGTGGGATTTTCAGGTAAACTGAGTGTGTTTCCCACACTGGGGGAAACACTCCTAGTTGAAATGGACGTGTTGCAGCCACCAGCCTGTGGCAGCTGCAAAGGTCCATTTGACAGGTTGTGGGGGAGGGGGGAGACCCTCACTCATTGCAGGAGACCACTCTGTCACTTTGGACAAAGTTTGGTCTCCACCACCCTCCTCCTAACACATAAAATCACAAACTTGCAACCTCAACCCCGGTGTGCAGACACATTTACCTACCTTGCGGACCCCCTCAAATGTACATCTTCCGGATAGGGGCTGCCATAGCTGCAGTTATGACCTCCTCGGAGGACGAACAGCATCACCAGCCTCGCCGTCCACCTCTGACACGTGGAACTCCACAACACAGTGCTGTGACACATCCACTTGCACAGCAGGAGGGAGGGCAACCGCAGAGAGAGATGCATCACAGAAGGCACTACCCTCGCCACGGGGTCTACAGACCGAGGCTCAGCTTCCTGGACCTCTCTGAGCAGCAGTGCACAGGGAAGCTCAGAGTCACTCGACATGTAGTCGTGGACATCTGCAGCCTCCTTGATGCCGAGCTGCTCCCGGCTGGCCCGAGCACCATCTTCTTACCTGTCACTGTCAAAGTCACCACTGCCCTCAACAACTTCTCCTCCGGATCCTTCCAGGATGCCACTGGGGACATCGCCGACGTCTCTCAGTCATCTGCACAAAAGAGCCCTGCAAATACACCTACACCCACTCTGCAGTGACACAATGGGTGGCATCAGGTGTGGGTCTTTGTGGTGATCCTCAGGAAAGGGAATTATTGCACAAACCAGATAAGATTTGCAAAGATGTGGCAGTATTGGTGATAACAAATTTTAATGTTTTTTTGCAAAACAAACAAAAGTAAATCAAAAACATGACATTTTGTCTTACACCCTTGTGCATCCCTTTTGTGCTCACAAAACCTTCGTCTTACATTTACGGGAACCCTTACATGGTGCTATCCCTGTGGCTTCAGCAGAGGTAGTGGCAGGTTGCTCTTGTCCATGCCCTGAGGGATGAGATGCTTTGCGCGGACGCCCTCTGGGTTTTGGAGCCTGTGAGGGCCCCTCCAAAGACTGCTCCACCTGCACCTGTGCAGGGGCAGACTCAGCCACCTGGAGAGGGGGCAGCATTGCCGGTACTGGTTGAGAGGGGGGCAACGGGTGAGACGTGGGAGTGCGTTGAGTGGTGTCCCCACTTCCATGTCCCCTTTCACCATCATCCCTCTCCTGGCCCAGGCCCACATCACTCCTTCCACCCTGCTGGATGACAGTTTGGAAGACTTGTGTGAAGCCTTGGAAGGCCAGTTGTAAGGTATCTGTCAGCCTGTTCAAGGCGGCAGAATGTTGCTCACCCTGAATCCGAACGGTCGTTGTCAGGGCCTGAATGGACTGATTGTTGAGCCTTGCTTGAAGCTCGATGGAGGCTAGCCTTTCCTCCATCGCAGACATTCCTGCACCTACCAGCGACACTATCTCAGAGATGCCTTCACGTCCTTGTGACAATATTCCACTCATGCAGGAGTTGGACTCCTCCATCCTCAGTGCGATTGTGGAGAGTGCGCGTGGCAACTGTTCCAGTACCTCGGCAATGTGCTGCTGCCCCTCGATGACTCTCTTTTTCACGGCTGGCCCCCAGGGTTCAGCATCTGGGTCCAGCTGAGCGGAGCCTGGAGAAGAGTGCTCCCACCGACGCGGACTCTCCACGGCTGCCCCTGCCACCAGGGTCTGTTCGTGCTCACATGTGCGTGATGACTCACCATGTGCAAGCCCAACTAAGTGAGGATGGGGACCCACCGAGGTGTGTGTATCTGCGCTGGTGGATGGCTGGCTCAGATGTGACGATGCACCCCCAGAGGCTGGCTGGTCTTCTGAGGAATCGCCTTCCGCCGTCACGGCGGTCACAAATGGCCCTGCAAGAGAACAGAAAGCAATATTAAGCTGGGGGGAAATCGTGACGGTTTGACACTGATGGATGTTAGAACTGCCTCACAGCAAACGTGTCCATGGGAGGAAAATCCAGGCCTTAGTTTCTGTCTTCCTTTTTTATCATTCCTGTTTGTAGTCCTTATGCTGCACTTTTACTTTCTGAAAGTTTCTCTTTGTTTTAATGGTAGCTTCACCATGTCTTCTGAGGCACAAAACTTTCCTTATGGTTCTCTTTTCAGTCACTGCTTTTCCAGCCTATCTTCAGTTTCTCTACACTGGCCTCTAACATCTGGCTACAGTCAAACCCCTGCAGGTTTCTAAAGACTTTCATTTGAAAATGGAACCTAGGGATCCCTGTAAGGTTTTTTTTAGGTAAAAACAAAGCCAGTATGGAGCTAACCAAGGAATATTTACAGTCACCTGCAAGATTTTGCTATTTGAAACTAATTGCTTATTGAAGGGGTTTTATCCTTTGCAATTGATATAGGTTATGGAATAACGCCTTTGTGCCCTTATTTTGAATTATGTACACAAGGTACGCAGGGAAATCCAGACACACCAGAAATACCTGCTGGGTGCCAACTTCCACCTGTTGTGATTTGGAGAAATGGAGGCATCTTCTTCAGCCACGTAATCTCATCCACCTCCACCCCCACCGATCCCGCACCCCCCAAAAAAATCTTTATCCCCTTCCTGGCATTTCACAGCCATTCAGCACTGGATTAGCAGCAGTAAGTGCTACGCAGCATGCAAGACCTGGAAAAAAAGATGTCAGTGCACAGGACAGTTTCACACTAAGCTGAACTTCAGCTTTCCCCAGGCCACCATTATAAATGACCTTTATTACAGAAATCCAGACAGTCACAGCTGTCATGTGTCCTTTAACTATATAGCCCCATGTCATGCTTCAGGATTTTATGACCATTTTTCCACAGAAAGGATTTGGGTAAAGTGTTATGCTCGATTTTTAAAAGTGATATTTTCTGCCTAAATGCACACAGATGAAGGGTCGTTAATATACTAAACAGAAGCTGTTTTTCTCTGACAATAAACAATTCATTAGCTTATATGGGTAATCAGAAAACACCTCTCACCCATTATGTTGGAAAACCCTTTGATCTCTATCTGCCTATAAAGAGAGACACCAAAAGAAAATCTAGCTTTTGCAACAAGGAAGTTGTTGAGATAGAAAAGGCAGGCTCAATAAGTCAATAAGTAGTTAGTCTGCTTAAGTGGGGAGCGTAGTTTGTTTGTTATTTTTATATTATTACATGGAGATAAATTGTATCAATTGAACTAAGTGAATCTTGGTCATAATTACTGCCCTGATCACTTACTGTGGAATAAAACAGCTCAAAGACTTGAACCAAACTTCAGCTCATCTAATATCAATACTGTCCACTGTCAGAGAGATTGAAGAAATCCACATGCAAAAGACATGGGTATCTCATTCAGGTCATAAGAGGATTCCATTGCCCCACCACTGGGACTTTGGAACTTAGAGGTAGATATATGGTAGTGTGAGTCACCTCCCAGAAAAGTAAGATGCTCTGACCGCTTACGGGAGTGATCACTGAACCCAAGACCGTATCTATGGCAGACCCGAATTCATAACAACCCAACCCACTTTTGCCTAGAATAGATATAAATATATCTGCATTTGTCGCATTTATTTTTTTCTCTCTGTCCTAAACATGTCAAATAAATGGTCCTGTTGATCCTTGTAATGTAATCATGGAGGCACATCATCAATTTCTATTGTGAAGTATTGAGTTGAAAGCACATTTGGTACTCTGTCGTGACAAATAGCTAAGGAATTTGATCTGACAGGCCTCATGTGGCCAGTTTCCTGGTTAAAGATATGAATTCTTAAGACCCTTAGTTATTTGGAGAATCGTGTTCCCACAAGGTAACAAGCTGAGAGATTTAATGATTCAATTCACATGAGACCTTGCCTCCTTGTTTAAAAAAGGGTTTTTGCTTGTTTTTCCATCAATATCATTAACTGCAGAAGGATTGTGAAAATGCTTTCTACTGTGTGCTTTTAAATCCAGGCAGTGAAAAGATATTCAAATGTTTCCAACACTATTCTTGGTATTTCTGAATTTAAATAGGATTTCGCAGCAGGCCCTTTTGATGGCATTATTGCATTTCTATTTCCTCACATTACTATCAAGAAGCTTCACAACTGTAGCAGTTCATGTATCGTTTGTGCTTTGTAACTGAGTTAACAGAATTTGTAATTCTGTGCTATAGTGAGAGCAAAGTAAAGTTTTGTTCCAGCAGATTCTATAGAAGGGCATTTAATTATCATTGTACTGTACTTTGTTCTATGCTAGAGGCAACAATGCCTAAAGGCAGTCCAATTAACCTTCAAGTCCTTCGCCTGTTAATGGATAATATACCAGACAAACTCATTAGAAAGACTGCTTAATCTAATATTGTGATAAGAGATCAAATTGCCACCACTCTGCTTTCAGTCACAATAGCTGTGTTTGTTAATCAAAATCATGTTCATCACATAAAGGGCACCAAATCTGCATTGCTCCTTGTCGACCATGGAACAGTTAGCACAGGTTTCTTTTGAGGTGCAGTTATTCTGTTTTGCTTTTCCTCTAATAACCATTCATCTTTGCTTACTCTGCGGCAGCTGATAGAAGAGATAAATGGTCCACTGCCTTCTGCAACGTAGGTTATGGCACTTACACTGCTCCATACTAAAGCAGACGGCAGATGTGTGTGTGTGCATGTGTGTTTTATTTCCCAAGGGCAAGAGAGGCTGTGCCCGAGATCTCCTTTATTTGTATATTTCTTAGCCAATATTCAAAGCCACTAGATGTGATTGTTAATCACTTTTTGCTACAGTTGGAAAATAAAGATGTTTTTCAGCTTAATTTCAGGGTCAGTTATATTAAAATTCTAGGTTCCAAACAATTTATATATCAGATGATGTAATAATCCTCCAAACACTAGCTTCCAGTACTAATTTGGCTTTATAATTTCATGGACACTATCAGAGTAATTGTTCAAAGTGAAGGTGCCTCACTGAGCTGACAGGAGCCATTAATTGCTCTGAAGATGCTGCTGGCTGTCATTTTATCAGCATTGTACAGTTTTGAGGGGTCTCTGAATTCAAAGAGGTTTACAAACTAATCCAAAATGGATGAGTTGGGTCCACTTAGATTTGGACTTATTATGATACTTGTAAGAGGCCTAACCGTTCAACAAAATGAACCGCATTCTGCTCGTTAAACTATATTAGTGTAATATGTTGTTTAAGGTCATCTTTTTTTCTGTTTAGTCAATAGCAGTAACCATTTTGTATGAAACCTCCTAATTAAAAAAGAGAATTCTATCTTGATGTTTCCACTTCTATTGTATTTTGGGCAACAGTAAAATGTGTTGTGATCTAATGAGAACAATTTGCAAGTAAGTTCTCTAAATATCTAATATGAGCAAGTGGAAAACATCAACTGTGAAACTTCCTTCCACTGTGTGGATAAAATTATTAAAAATGGGCTCAGGAATGATTTAATAGAGAAATGCTCCCTGTGCTAAGTCAAAATTGTTGGAGTCCTGGAGCTGTCCTTGAGAATTGCACCTTGCACAATTGTAAAAGTAAAGATTCATTTATTGAGTCAGCAGCTTAAGCAAGAGAAACAGCCAAACATACTGACCTTCAATAACCTACTGTAGCAGTCTAGCAGAAATAAATACGCTCTATCTGCCTAATTAATGTATTTACAATTAATTCTTTTCAGGTAGATGAACAATTAAAAATGTTTATCGTATTATGTAACTTTTTCTCCTTTGCTAAACCAAAAAAAAACAAATGTGTAAAGTTCCCAAAATTAAAGAGTGAGACTTGGCATTGGTAAAATTGAATAGTTTTAAAGACATACAATTTACTTCTGTGTCCATTTATTTTTTTTAAATGAGGCCAATAATGGGAAGAGATGAATTTACGTACACAGCTGAAATGACAGGATCAGTGAAACATCTTACATGAATGACTGTTATCTCAGCTAACCTTACAGCACTTCTGTCACACAATGGGATTCAGTAATTCTTTTAATTGTTTCCCCAATTATGTCATCAGCACTCACCTTGTCATAACCTTGTGTGAAGTTAATGACAGGTTATGCAAAATAGATGTGCAAGTGCACAGCAGGACAAAACATGCCGCTGCACAAATATAGCACAGATTTATTTCTGTTAAAGGATTAAAACTGAAAAGAAAACTAACAAACCACAGAGGAAGGTTATTTTAAAAATAAATCCATCTTGCTTTCCTATTGTTCATTTTAAGTTGCAAGAAGGTTCCTGTATCGAAGTATCCTGACCAAATTCCTTTCTGTTTGTGTAAGCAAGACTTGACAAACATTTGCATTTTACAAATAGTTCTTGGGGAGTGTTGGGGGGGGGGTTGGACTGACACTTTGGGGTTCATTTACAACATAAATTACCAACTTTAATAATCTCACTAAGTGTAGTTTTGTTATTCAGTATTAATTGTTGCCCACATTCCTAAACTTTCTCTTGATTCAACCCTGAACTGAGCTTCTGACCCCCAAATCCTCTACATGATAAAGACTTCCACCTCTGTAACATCGCACACTTCCATGCCTACCTCAGCCCATCCATGCCTTTGTCACCTCCAGAGTTGACTATTCCAATGTTCTCCTGACTAGGCTCCAACCACCAAGAACTTCAGCTCATCCAAAATTACTGCACATACCCTATCCCGCACCAAGTCCCACCCACCCATCACCTTGTGCTCGATGACTTTTATTAGCTCCCGGTCCCTCAACATGTTAAATTTAAAATTCTTATCCTCATGTTTAAATCCCTTCATGGAATCACCCCATCCTATCTCTGTAACTTTCTCCAGGTCTACAACCCCCCGAGAACTCGGTGTTCTTCCAAATCTGGCTACCATTGGCGACTGTGCTTTTAGCTGGCTAGGCCCTAAACTCTGTAATACCTTCCCGAAACATCTCCACCTCCCCTTTAAGACCCTTTTTAAATCCCACCTCTTCGACCAAACTTTTAGTCACTTCTCCTAATATCATAGTAGTATCATAGTATCATAGTATGGTACAGCACAGAAGGAAGCCATTCGGCCCATCGTGCCTGTGCTGGCTCTTTGAAAGAGCTGTCCAAGTAGTCCCACTCCCCAGCTCTTTCCTTATTGCCCTGTAAATGTTTTCCCTTCAAGTATTTATCCAATTCCCTTTTGAAAGTGACTATTGGATCTGCTTCCACCAACCTTTCTTTTTCCAATCACCTTAAATCTGTGTCCTCTGGTTACGCTTCTGCCATTGGAAACATTTTCTCCTTATTTAGTCTATCAAAACTGTTCATGATTTTGAACACCTCTATCAAAACTCCTCTTAACCTTCTCTGCTCTACAGCAGCTACAGCAAGCAAGTAGGAAGGCAAGTAGTATGTTAGCCTTTACTGCAAGGGGGTTGAAGTTTTCTTTATTTGTTCATGGGATGTGGGTGTTGCTGGCGAGGCCAGCATTTATTGCCCATCCCTAATTGCCCTTGAGAAAGTGGTGGTGAGCCGCCTTCTTGAACCGCTGCAGTCCGTGTGGTGAAGGTTCTCCCACAGTGCTGTTAGGTAGGGAGTTCCAGGATTTTGAACCAGCGACGATGAAGGAACGGCGATATATTTCCAAGTCGGGATGGTGTGTGACTTGGAGGGGAACGTGCAGGTGGTGTTGTTCCCATGTGCCTGCTGCTCTTGTCCTTCTAGGTGATAGAGGTCGCGGGTTTGGGAGGTGCTGTCGGAGAAGCCTTGGTGAGTTGCTGCAGTGCATCCTGTGGATGGTACACACTGCAGCCACTGTGCGCCGGTGGTGAAGGGAGTGAATGTTTAGGGTGGTGGATAGGGTGCCAATCAAGTGGGCTGCTTTGTCCTGGATGGTGTTGAGCTTCTTGAGTGTTGTTGGAGCTGCACTCATCCAGGCAAGTGGAGAGTATTCCATCACACTCCTGACTTGTGCCTTGTAGATGGTGGAAAGGCTTTGGGGAGTCAGGAGGTGAGTCACTCGCCACAGAATACCCAGCCCCTGACCTGCTCTTGTAGCCACAGTATTTATATGGCTGGTCCAGTTAAGTTTCTGATCAATGGTGACCCCCAGGATGTTGATGGTGGGGGATTCGGCGATGGTAATGCCGTTGAATGTCAAGGGGAGGTGGTTAGACCCTCTCTTGTTGGAGATGGTCATTGCCTGGCACTTGTCTGGTGCGAATGTTACTTGCCACTTATGAGCCCAAGCCTGGATGTTGTCCAGATCTTGCTGCATGTGGGCTCGGACAGCTTCATTATCTGAGGGGTTGCGAATGGAACTGAAACTGTGCAATCATCAGCGAACATCCCCATTTCTGACCTTATGATGGAGGGAAGGTCATTGATGAAGCAGCTGAAGATGGTTGGGCCTAGGACATTGCCCTGAGGAACTCCTGCAGCAATGTCCTGGGGCTGAGATGATTGGCCTCCAACAACCACTACCATCTTCCTTTGTGCTAAGTATGACTCCAGCCACTGGAGAGTTTTCCCCCTGATTCCCATTGACTTCAATTTTACTAGGGCTCCTTGGTGCCACACTCGGTCAAATGCTGCCTTGATGTCAAGGGCAGTCACTCTCACCTCACCTCTGGAATTCAGCTCTTTTGTCCATGTTTGGACCAAGGCCTGGAGCCGAGTGGTCCTGGCGGAACCCAAACTGAGCATCGGTGAGCAGGTTATTGGTGAGTAAGTGCTGCTTGATAGCATTGTCGACGACACCTTCCATCACTTTGCTGATGATTGAGAGTAGACTGATGGGGTGGTAATTGGCCGGATTGGATTTGTCCTGCTTTTTGTGGACAGGACATACCTGGGCAATTTTCCACATTGTCGGGTAGATGCCAGTGTTGTAGCTGTGCTGGAACAGCTTGGCTAGAGGCGCAGCTAGTTCTGGAACACAAGTCTTCAGCACTACAGCCGGGATGTTGTTGGGGCCCATAGCCTTTGCTGTATCCAGTGCACTCAGCCGTTTCTTGATATCACGTGGAGTGAATCGAATTAGCTGAAGACTGGCTTCTGTGATGGTGGGGGTATAAGAGCAAGGAGGTCTTGTTGCAACTATACAGGCCTCTGGTGAGACCACACCTGGAGTACTGTGTACAGTTTTGGTCTCCTTACGTAAGGAAGGATATACTTGCGTTAGAGGGGGTGGAATGAAGTTTCACTAGATTGATTCCTGGAATGAGTGGGTTGTCTTATGAGGAGAGACTGTGTAGAATGAGCCTATATTCTCTGAAGTTTAGAAGAATGAGAGGTGACCTTATTGAAACTTATAAAATTCTTAGAGGGCTTGACAGGGTCGATGTTGAGAGGCTGTTTCCCCTGGCTGGAGAGTCTAGAACTAAGGGTCATAGTCTCAAGATAAAGGATCGGCCATTTAGGACCGAGATGAGGAAAACCTTCTTCACTCAGAGGGTTGTGAATCTTAGGAATTCTCTACCCCAGAGGGCAGTGGATGCTCAGTCGTTGAGTATATTCAAGACTGAGATCGACAGATTTTTAGAAACTAAGGGAATCAAGGGATATGGGGGTAGGGTGGGGAAGTGGATTTGAGGTAAAAGATCAACCACGATCTTATTGAATGGTGGAGCAGGCTCGAGGGGCCGTATGGCCTGATCCTACTCCTATTTCGTATGCTCTTATGTTCTAAGGAGATCAACCCCAGCTTCTCCAGTCTCTCCTCATAACTGAAGTCTCTCATCCCTGGTACCATTCTGGTAAATCTTTTCTGCACCCTCTGTAAGGCCTTGACATCCTTCTTGAAGTGTGTTGCCCAGAATTGAACAAAATACTCCAGCTGAGGCCTAGCCAGTGTTTTATAAAGGTTTAACATAACTTCCTTGCTTTTGTACTCCATGCCTCCATTAATAAAGCCAAAGATCCCATATGCTTTTTTAACAGTCTTCTCAACTTGTCCTGCCACCTTCAAAGATTTGTGTATATGTGCACTCTCAGATCTTTCATTTCCTGCACCCCCTTTAAAATAGTACCATTTAGTTTATATTGCCTCTTCTTCTTCCTACCAAAATGTATCACTTCACACTTCTCTGCATTAAATTTTATCTGCCATGTGTTTGCCCAGTTCACTAGTCTGTTTATGTCCTCCTGAAGTCTGTTACTATTCTCAATATTGTTTACTACTTTTCCGAGTTTTGTTTTCATCTGCAAACTTTGAAATTATACCATTTATACCCAAGTCCAGGTCATTAATCTATATCAGAAAGTGCAGTGGTCCTAATACTGACCCCTGGGGAACGCCACTGTATACTTCCCTCCAGTGTGAAAAACAGCCATTCACCGCTACTCTCTGCTTTCTATCCCTTAGCCAATTTTGTACCATCGCTGCCACTGTACCTTTAATCCCATGGGCTTTAATTTTGCTAACAAGTCTATTATGTGGTACTTTATCAAATGCCTTTTGAAAGTCCATTTACACAACATCAACCACACTACCATCACCAACCCTGTCCATTACATCATCAAATAACTCAATCAAGTTAATCACATATGATTTTCCTTTAACAAATCGTGCTGACTTTCATTTATTCGCCCATACTTTTCAAAGTGCCAGTTAATTTTGTCCCGGCTAGAATCCATTATTAAGGAAGTAGTAGCAGGACATTTGGAGACTCATAATACAATCAAGGAGAGTCAACATGGTTTTATGAAAGGGAAATCGTGTCTGACAAATTTATTAGAGTTCTTTGAGGAAGTAACGGGCAGGGTGGATGAAGGGGAACCAATGGATGCAGTATATTTGGATTTCCAAAAGGCATTCGATAAGGTGTCACATAAATGATTATTGCACAAGATAAGAGCTCATGGTGTTGGGGGTAATATATTGGCATGGATAGAGGATTGGCCAACTAACAGAAAACAAAGAGTCGGGATAAAAGGGTCATTTTCAAAATGGCAATCTGTAACTAGTGGAGTGCCGCAGGGCTCAGTGCTGGGGCCTCAAACTATTTACAATATATATCAATGACTTGGATGAAGGAACAGACTGTCTTGTGGCTTAATTTGCTGATAATACAAAGATAGGTGGAAAAGCAAGTTGCGATGAGGACACAAAGTGTCTGCAAAGGGATATTATCAGGTTCAGTGAATGGGCAAAAATTTGGCAGATGGAATATAATGTGGGAAAATGTGAAGTCATCCGCTTTGGGAGGAAAAATAAAAAAGCAAAATATTATTTGAATGGAGAAATACTACAAAATGCTGCGGTACAGAGGGATCTGGGTGTCCTCGTGCATGAAACACAAAAGTCAACATACAGGTGCAGCAGGTAATCCAGAAAGCAAACAGAATATTGGCCTTTATTTCTAAGGGGATGAAGTATAAAAGCAGGGAAGTCATGTTACAACTGTACAGAGTGCTGGTGAGACCACACCTGGAGTACCGAGTACAGTTCTGGTGCCCTTATTTAAGGAAGGACATTCTTGCATTGGAGGCAGTTCAGAGAAGGTTCACTAGGTTGATTTTGGTTATGGAAGGGTTGTCTTATGAGGAAAGATTGAACAGGTTGGGTCTATACTCATTGGAGTTTAGAAGAATGAGAGGAGACCTTATTGAAACATACAAGATTCTGAGAGGATGTTACCCCTCATGGGGGAATCTAAAACTAGGGGGCATAGTCTCAGAATAAGGGGTCGCCCGTTTAAGATGGAAACGAGGAGGAATTTCTTCTCCCAGAGGGTTGTGATTCTTTGGAATTCTTTACCCCAAAAAGCTGTGGAGGCTGAGTCATTGAATACATTCAAGGCTGAGTTAGACAAATTTTTGATCAGCAAGGGAGTCAAAGGATATGGGGAAAAGGCGGGAAAGTGGAGTT
The DNA here is from genome assembly GCF_035084215.1 of Heptranchias perlo. Classification (NCBI taxonomy): domain Eukaryota; kingdom Metazoa; phylum Chordata; class Chondrichthyes; order Hexanchiformes; family Hexanchidae; genus Heptranchias; species Heptranchias perlo. Next base: position 35,678,969 of record NC_090333.1, on the reverse strand, counting down.
GAGGTAAAAATCAGATCAGCCATGATCTCATTGAATGGCAGAGCAGGCTCGAAGGGCCAAATGGCCTACTCCTGCTCCTATCTCTTATGGTCTTATTATTGTCTCTAAAAGTTTCCCCACCACCAACGTTAGGCTGACTGGCCTGTAATTGCCGGGTTTATCCCTCTCCCATTTTTTGAACTGGGGTGTAACACTGGCAATCCTCCAGTCCTCTGGCACCAGTCCCATATCTAAGGAGGATTGGAAGATTGTGGCCAGAGCCTCCGCAATTTCCACCCTTACTTCCCTCAGTAACCGAGGATGCATCCCATCCTGACCAGGTGACTTTTCTGCTTTGAGTACTGCCAACCTTTTAAGTACCTCTTCTTAATTTTTATCCTATCCAATATCGCAATATTGCAATAAAAAAAAAACTAATATCAGCAATGGTGGCCATGAAACTACCGGATTGTCGTAAAAACCCATCTGGTTCACTAATCTCCTTTAGGGAAGGAAACCTGCCGTCCTTACCCGGTCTGGCCTATATGCGACTCCAGACCCACAGCAATGTGGCTGATTCCTAATCGCCCTCTGAAATGGCCTAGCAAGCCACTCAGTTGTACAATCTCGGTACACATGCAGTCGTAAATGGTGGTGGACAATTAAACAACTAATGGGAGGAGGAGGCTCTGTGAACATCCCCATCCTCAATGATGGCGGAGTCCAGCACGTGAGTGCAAAAGACAAGGTTGAAGCATTTGCAACCATCTTCAGCTAGAAATACCGAGTGGATGATCCATCTCGGCCTCCTCCCGATATCCCCACCATCACTGAAGCCAGTCTTCAGCCAATTCGATTCACTCCATGTGATATCAACAAACGGCTGAGTGCACAGGATACAGCAAAGACTATGGATACAGCAAAGGCTATGGGTCCCGACAACATCCCGGCTGTAGTGCTGAAGACTTGTGTTCCAGAACTTGGCTTCTGGCCAAGCTGTTCCAGTACAGCTACAACACTGGCATCTACCTGACAATGAGGAAAATTGCCCAGGTATATCCTGTCCACAAAAAGCAGGACAAATCCAATCCGGCCAATTACCACCCCATCAGTCTACTCTCAATCATCAGCAAGGTGATGGAAGGTGTCGTCGACAGTGCTATCAAGCAGCACTTACTCACCAATAACCTGTTCACCGATGCTCAGGTTGGGTTCTGCCAGGACCACTCAGCTCCAGACCTCGTTACAGCCTTGGTCCAAACATGGACAAAAGAGCTGAATTCCAGAGGTGAGGTGAGAGTGACTGCCCTTGACATCAAGGCAGCATTTGACCGAGTGTGGCACCAAGGAGCCCCAGTAAAATTGAAGCCAATGGGAATCAGGGGGAAAACTCTCCAGTGACTGGAGTCATACCTAGCACAAAGGAAGATGGTAGTGGTTGTTGGAGGCCAATCATCTCAGCCCCAGGACATTGCTGCAGGAGTTCCTCAGGGCAATGTCCTTGGCCCAACCATCTTCAGCTGCTTCATCAATGAACTTCCCTCCATCATAAGGTCAGAAATGGGGATGTTCGCTGATGATTGCAGTGTTCAGTTCCATTCACAACCCCTCAGATAATGAAACAGTCCATGCCCACATGCAGCAAGACCTGGACAACATCTAGACTTGGGCTATTAAGTGGCAAGTAACATTCGTGCTGTTCCTTCATCGTCGCTTGGTCAAAATCGTGGAACTCACTACCTAACAGCACTGTGGGAGAACCTTCACCACATGGACTGCAGCAGTTCAAGAAAGCGGCTCACCACCACCTTCTCAAGGGCAATTAGTAATGGGCAATAAATGCTGGCCTTCCAGCAATGCCCACATCCCATGAATGAATAAAAAAAACCTACCTCCTTGTTTACTGCTATTCTGGCAGCTTCCTCTTCTCTAGTGAAGACCGATGTGAAGTATTCATTTAGTACCTCAACCATACCCTCTGCCTCCTCAAGAAGTTCTCCTTTTTTGTCCCTAATTGGTCCCATGCTTCCTTTGACTGCCCTTTTACTATTTATATGTTTATAAAATACTTTTGGATTCCCTTTTATGTTAGCTGCTAATCTATTCTCATACTCTCTCTTTGCCCCTCTTATTTCCTTTTTTAGATCTCCTCTGTACTTTCTGTATTCAGCTTGATTCTCTATTGTTTTATGAACCTTACATTTGTCATAAGCTTCCTTTTTCTGTTTCATTGTAATCTCTATATCTTTAGTCATCCAGGAAGCTCTTCCATTGTATGCCCGTCCTTTCCCCCTCGTGGGAATGTGCCCACTCTGTAACCAAACCATCTCCTCCTTGAAGGCCTCCCATTGTTCAGTTACAGTTTTGCCTACCAATTTTTGATTCCAATCCACCTGGGAAAGAACCCTTTTTAACTCACCGGAATTAGCCCTCCTCCAGTTAAGTATTTTTATGCTAGATTGTTCCTTGTCCTTTTCCAAAACTATTCTAAACCTAATGATATTATGATCACTTTTCCCCAAATTCTCCCCCACTGAAACATGCTCCACTTGACCCACTTCAATCTCCAGAACTAGATCCAGCACTGCTTCCTTCCTTGTTGGGCTGGAAACACATAGCTCAAGAAATTTCTCTTGTACACATTTCAGGAATTCCTCCCCCTCTTTGCCCTTTACACTGTTACTATCCCAGTCTGTATTGGGTTAATTGAAGTCCCCCATTATCACTACTCTATAGTTCTTGCATCTTTCTGTAATTTGCCTGCAAATTTGCTCCTCTATCTCCTTCCCACTATTTGGTGTCCTATAGTATACACCCAGTAAGATAATAGCCTCTCGATTGTTTCTTAATTGTAACCAAATAGATTCTGTCTTTGACCCCTCAACTACATCATCCCTTTCCAGTGCTATAATAGTTTATTTAATCAATGCTGCCACCACCCCCCAACTTTCTTTCCTTCCCTATCTTTCCCGAATATCTTGTAGCCATGAAGATTAAGTTCCCATTCCTCTCCTTCTTTGAGCCAGGTCTCTGTTATTGCCACGTTACTGTTATCATAGTCCCATGTGGCAAGGTGTGCCTGTAGCTCACCAACCTTATTTACCATGATACGTGCATTTACACATATGCACTCCAAACTCATCTTAGACTGCCTCGCATTTGCCCCATGTTTGATCCCTCCAATTTCTGAACTATTCTTTACTCTAGTGCTATTTGTCTCTCCCAGTCCTCTGTGCACCTTATTTCTGCTCTCTAATGTTTCCTTCTGGTGCCCATCCACCTGCCTCATTGGGCTGGAAACACACTGATCAAGAAAGTTCTCTTGTACACATTTCAGGAATTCCTCCCCCTTTTTGCCCTGTACACTGTTACTATCCCAGTCTATATTGGGATAATTGAATTACCCCAGGTTTAAACCCTTCCCCACAGCACTAGTTAACTACCCTGCAAGGACATTGGTCTCAGCTCTGTTGAGGTGCAACCAGTCCATCTGGATCAGATCCCTCCTGCCCCAGAACTATTCTCAATGCCCCAGGAATCAGAACCCCCCCCCCTCCTGCACCATTTCTCCAGACACTCATTAACCTGTCTTATCCTGGGAGTGAATATCTCCTTCTTTGGTTCGGCATTGATTTTTGTCTGATTACACTTCTGTGAAGCGCCTTGGAACGTTTTTCTATGTTAAAGATGCTACATAAGTGCAAGATGTTGTTTACCTTCAGCATTTTTCTTTGAATTGAACACCTTCTTCCATATATCCATGGAAGCATGTTGGGCCAATAAGACTGCATGACTTCCTCCCACACCTGCTGATCCCTATTTTTAGTGGTGGGTTGCCATTTTAATCTGGAGAGGACAGGTTTCTGTTACCTGACGCTGTCCACTAAAGTAAAATGGGCCTTTCTTCGTCTTACTCCCTTTATCAGTGCTCCAACTTGCATATTAAAATTACAAGTTATTTATGATTCAGTTGAGAGTTACCTTAGTAGATCCAAGTTCCAAGAATGTGCTGGATAAATCTGTGTTGCTGTGAATGTACTAAAAAAGATGGGAGAAATCAACTCTCGTTAATACACAATCTATGTGTTGAGAGTTTTTATACTGATTTTAACGTTGTACTTGCCAGTAATTGCCAGATCTGGACCTTGGCCACAGGTGAATGATTAATTAGTCATTTATTTATGTATTCACTCTTTCATATTCATAATACAGTCTTCACTGTTGAGTCCAATCACATCACCTATCCATTCAGCCAATCAAAAAGTGTTGTAACATCCATGCTGGTCCACTGCGTGATTCAATCATTTTGTCTGTTCCCAGGCTAATTTTTCCCCATATTAAAATGCAGCAAATATGCCATTTTAGCTGTTCTCACATGGGCAAAAAATTAATTTCTCTATCCTTAATTAGATCCTCAGTTGTTTGCATTTGGTTCAAAAGTAGTTTTGTCTGGAGAACACAACATGCATCCCTCAATACCCTCTAGCTGGCCAGGGAGCATTAAACACTTCCACTTACCTCCAACAAATGCAATATTCATTACTAGATTTCCAAGGATCAGATACAAACCTTGTATCTAGACTGTCAAGACGACCAGACAACCAAGTGAAAACCTACTACTAATCTTCCAGTGAAAAGGGTTCAACAACCTCCTCCCCTTCCTCAAAAAATTGCCAGGAATCAGACGGACACTTAACATTTGTCAATTTGAATTTGGAATGTCCCTCATATGAGTTGTTGCTGTAGTCGTACATTCTACGATGAAGGAAAACTGTTCTCAGTACACAGATTGAGCAGGCAAGTGACAGGTTGATCCTCTGCACATATGTGTTGCCATTTCTTTTAACCAGGAGATGCATCTGAACCAGGAGTATTCCAAACTGTGCTTGATTTGCATAATCTCTTATTATTATTAGGATGGTTCAATCTAAGTTCCTAGTCTGAGTCAGTGCTGATTCCTACAGAGAACCCTTTTACTCAGGATAATGGGAAGCATACAGAACACTGCCAATATATCTCAGCATGCATGAGGGAGTATATTGCAAAACTGGAGCATAGAATCTAATTTAGTCATTTCTGGGTTTTTTGACAAGATTCAAACTAAATTAAATATATCTTTTAAAATACTGGAACCATAAGTTATTTCTCCTTTTCTCAGGACCCCTCATGCGCACTGTTCCCTGATCGAGAGAACAGGGAGTATCTTACCAGGGCTGTGATATTTTCAAGTAGCAGGAGATGTGGAACCATGAACCAAATTGATTCACTCTCTGATGTTCTCTCCTTTGCAAGGAAGAACCTCTCCTCCTTCTCGGCCCTTTACCTGTATGGCTGGACTGAGATTCAGAACAACACATGTGTAATATGGCTGGCTGGGAGGTGGTGTATCCATAGGAATAGGCAGTGAGCCAAAGTATTTATGTGTGGTCAGTAAGTGTACTCCTGCTCTTCCTGTCCCACAAAAATAAAAGAAATAACGTTTGGCCTGTTTTGGAGTGGCCTTCGGTGGCCCCTTTAAGGACCACTGATCAGGCTGCTCCACGCCTGGGATCAATGGGTGGGACATTGCATGGTGCACACCCCGGCCCTGCCCATTGGTCCACAAAAATCGTGTCAGGTTCCTACAATAGGACTCTGATTTGAATTTTGAAATCAGGCTCCGGTCTTTTTCAGGTGGGAGCCCTGTCCGCCCATTTCGAGGCCCATTCAAAAAGTGAATTGGGCGGGTCTTGGATGGCCAAGGGATGGAACTTGTTTTTTAAACATTTTTGTTCACCGTTTTCTGGCAGGCATACAAAAATCATATTTGATTGGAACATAAGAAAGCATGGACTGAGAAAAGGCCTTTCCTTGTGCAAACAACTCACAAACCATAATCTTAGGAGCTCTATCCCACCTACTTAATCTTTAATGAGCCCTGGCCTGCTGCCCTCACGGATAACACCTTCCTCCTTCCCTAGAATTATTGAAATCATTGTGCCCCATGCAGTATTTCACCATCTCAGTCTGTACTTATCCTGATTCCCAACCAAGTATTTATGAAGAAGTTAATCAACAGTCGATTGTTTTTTTTCAGGAAGTCTGTCCCATATGTCCATTATGTTCTGTATTGTTTTCAATCTCTGATTTCACTTGAGACTTGTTAATTTTGAACCAATGTCCCTCTAGTTCTGTGTTCACAGTCCCATCAGATAATTTGCTTACATCTCCATTATCCACGCCTCTCAGCAATTTAAAGACCAAGTTTAAATGACATCACATAGAGAAATAAGTAAAACAAAAATGTGCAGCGTATATTTCCATTTGTTTTAGACAATGACTTTGCATATTCTCTATGAGAAAGCAACACCTCCTTGGAGAAATTAAAGCTTCAGGATTTTGTTGAGTGCCTTGAAAGGGAGTAGATTGCAGATATTTACAAACAGATGGAAAACTCTCATAAAATGTACCAAGAATTATGTCAATATGATGTTAAATATGTTTAATTTATGAACAGTAGCACTGCAGCATGACTCTCATTAAAGTGAGCATTTTTTTCTTATGCTCATTATCAGATCCAGACACTATTCCAAACTTCACAGTATTCATTATCTTAAAAAGTAACCTATAAAGAGCTGTAATGACAATTCAATTTCCTTATTTGGTGAAGTAATTGCAATAAATCCTATGATCTATGGTTGTGACAGATGATGCTGATGAACCTTGTATCAAATGCTCTTTAAATCAAATTTTCAGTCTTTATCAATCTGGTGCGAAAAGATATTCTTTTGGATTCTATTGAACCCAAGGGGGCCGCTTTGTGGTTTCTTAGCAACTGTCATGTGTTTAATGAACAGAAGCAACATGAACTGCTTCAAATGACCCTTTCATCTGATGCTGTCCAAAGGCAGAACGGATCATTCGTCACTGATTGAGATCCCAACAGTCCCATACAAGTGCCAAAGCACAAAGATGTCAGTGCCAGGGAACGAACCACTTTTCTATTTTTGGCACCAGGTACATCATGCACTCTCAGGGAAAGTATAGCATGCCCTGATGCAAAGCATAACTTCTTCTATTCTGTCCTAACAATGTAATTTGACCCTCAAAACAGTACTTCCTAAAGCTCCAGCGTGAGCTTTTCCATTTCCCATGCGAGCCATTCTTATTTACTGTTGATTAGTCCCAAGTTATGGGCAATTTTAGTGTGGACTTGTAGCCACTAAGGTCCTAACTGGTGTCAGAGGGGAGGCGTCCATCTCATAATCTCACAGAGATGAGAGGACAATATTCCATTATTACATCACCCAGTTTCCATAGATTCACAAAGCAGAAGCTGCACTTTTTTTTCTTCTTGTATTTCTTCTTCCATTTTTAGAAATATTTTTTTCCTTTTTCCAGACTCACCTGAACAAGAAAGTGGATTTGTGACCTGCTTCCAGTTCTCTGCCAATGACACCCTGAATCTGAATGGTAGAAGGTGCAGGGGAGTGGCCAGGATTGATTTGCTCTCCCATTTCCATTTTCCAGGGTGGGGAAGTGGCCTGATTCTACTCAGTATTTCCTCCCTGGTAGCCTGGCTGAGAATGGTTACTCATGATGTTGGGAAATCACAGTCCCAAAGACAAAAATCTTAACACTCTTATGTTGCCGATAGCACCAGCTGTGAGATGTTCCTGCAGGCACATATGCTTTAAAGTCTATTTTTCAAAACATCTGCTGCACTTTGCTTGACTTCAATTACTGCTCTTATTTTGGCAGCAATATTTTTCCACACAGCAGTCTTTATTACATTACTAATGACACTGGGAAGTTTCCTTTGCTGTGAGCTGCTATTTCACTCAGAAGAATGTCTGTTTCTTCCAAAGCAAATTTAGGCAGCTGATTTCTCACATTGTTCATTTTGTTCTCTGTGCAGATGCTACATTGAAACGTGGAGTTCTTCACAGATCTCTTGTATAGATAGACACTGACTTGGAACTGATCAGTACACAGGAGCTTCAACATGCCTCACCATAAATTAGTAGCACATGGCTTACGGTCACGACTCCCAGCATGACTAGTTCGCAATGTCAGTTGTGCCGCTGTATGAAGGCACCAAGCAAAGGCCTGATCTTTTTCCCACAGGAACAAAGGAAAGAGTCAAATCAGGCCTGTCCTACACAACTCTGAGTGGCTTGGAGAGGTGAGAGAGCAGGTCACCCGCCTGCTTTCCAAGCTGGGCATGTTGCCTGGCATGAAGTGCAAGAGAAGAAGAAAATAATAAATACTCCACAGATGGTCCAATGTTGAATCAGTGGATGAAATGAAATTATTACAAGACAACATTGCAAAAGTAAATTCAAAATATGCCTCACAAAATGTTTGGCACATCTTCATTTTCTCACACATTTTCAAACAGAAGTTTAAGAATCAATGCGGAGGTGATTATGAGTTCAGGTATATGAGGCACATTAATTTAGTGCCAATGGTACTTTAGATAAAATGATGTTAATTGCCATCTTAACCACTAGAAATGAACCCTTGTACCTTTGCTAATGAGTCTGGTTTTGTTTCTGTCAGTGTTGAAATAGGTAACATGCCACACCCAACTAAACAGAATAGAAATCAGACTTTTGAGGAATTTTATTGAAAATATCAGCCAAATAATTTTCAAAAGAACAAAAGACACTATTGGGTCTTGTTCCTTTGTGTCTGCAGTTGATAAACTTGAATAGATTAATGGAGCTATGGAAGTAACATGGTAGTTCAGAGATGACGATTTTTCCAACATCTGAAATCCGTTATTTCAATTTTGATTTCTTCAAATTAGGCTCATTTAGATCTGAAAACACTGATGGTTCGTCTCATGAGGAAATCAAGGTGGTTTTCATAATGAGGTGAATTGCTCTACTGAAGTAGTTAACTGAAAGCTAAAACGCAATGGATGATTTTGCGAGCCAACACAACCAGCAGGGAGCAACACTTTCAGACAATGCATCTTGGGAAATCGTGGACACACAGTCCGTGATTTTCCATCCATTCATTTTAATAAACAGAAAACTGTGGATTACATGCCCACGATTTCCTAATATGGGCTCCATGTGAGTGGCGTTCCCTGCTGAAAGTGCTGAATGGCAGAATCACCTGTATAGATTCCAAAACAGTGCCATCTGGTGTACAGACTAAGCAACTACCATAGCACTGGTCATTGTGAGAGCAAAGATGAACTGCCTTGGACAGGACAGGCTCTTCCAAATAGAATGTTCTTATGTGAAGATACAGACTTGGGTTTCTCTTTGATGTTATAAAGAACCGGAGAGGTGAATCAGTGACAAGATAGTGAGTGTTGCAAAGGTATTTGACTATAGAATCAGAGCTTAATCCTGTTTTCCCTCAGCATCCATACACATGAACCTTTCATCAGGGGTTACTGGATATCTAACAGGACTGGAAACCCTGGGTTGATTTTTTTTCTCTTCCTTAGTTGGAGAATAATGAGGTGAATTGTATTGCACTCAGTGCCACCCAGACTGAAGTCAGCAAGCTTAGCTCGGAATTGAACCTGGCATAACTTTTCTTGTTATATGAGACAATACTATACTATGTAGTGCATTTATCTACTGAAAATGGGAAGTTGAAGTATGCAATTCCGACTTTCTGTTTGATGGCTTAAGAATTGCTGGTCATAAATTACCAAACAGTTGTGTGGCAAATGTCTTAAACTTAAATTATGTAGGTATGAGGGACGAGTTGGCTAAGATGGATTGGGAAATTAGATTAAAAGTTATGATGGTAGATAAGCAATGGCGAACATTTAAAGAAATAATTCATAATTCTCAACGAATATACATTCCCTTGAGGAATAAAGACTCTGCGGGAAAAGTGATCCAACCGTGGCTAACTAGAGAAGTTAAGGACAGTATTAGATTAAAAGAAGAGGCATACAATGTTGTCAAAAAGAGTAGTAAGCCTGAGGATTGGGAGGGTTTTAGAAACCAGCAAAGGATGACCAAGAAATTGATATAGAGGGAGAAAATTGAATATGAGAGTAAACTAGCAAGAAATATAAGGACAGATTGTAAGAGCTACTACAAGTATGTAAAAAGGAAGAGATTAGCGAAAGTAAACATTGGTCCCTTAGAGGCAGAGACAGGAGAAATTATAATGGGGAATAAGGAAATGGCAGAGACATTAAACAAATATTTTATACCTGTCTTCACAGTAGAAGACACAAAAAACATACTGGAAATAGTGGGAAACCAAGGGTCTAATGAGAGTGAGGAACTTAAAGTAATTAATATTAGTAAAGAAAAAGTACTGGAGAAATTAATGGGACTAAAAGCCAACAAATCCCCTGGACCTGGTGGCCTGCATCCTAGGGTTTTAAAAGAGGTGGCTGCAGAGATAGTGGATACATTGGTTATGATCTTCCAAAATTCGCTAGATTCTGGAATGGTCCCCATGGATTGGAAAGTAGCAAATATAATACCGCTATTCAAGAAAGGAAGGAGAGAGAAAACAGGGAACTACAGGCCAGTTAGCCTGACATCAGTAGTCGGAAAATGCTAGAATCTATTATTAAGGACGTGGTAACAGGGCACTTAGAAAATCATAATATGATTAGACAGAGTCAACACGGTTTTATGAAAGGGTATTCGTGTTTGACAAATCGATTAGAATTTTTTGAGGTTGTAACTAGCAGGGTAGATAAGGAGGAACCAGTGGATGTAGTATATTTGGATTTTCAAAAGGCATTAGGTAAGGTGCCACATAAGAGGTTGTTACACAAGATTAGGGCTCATGGTATTGGGGGTAATATAGATTGAGGATTGGTTATTGGATAGAAAACAGAGAGTAGGAATAAATGGGTCATTTTTGGGTTGGCAGGTTGTAACTAGTGCCGCAAGGATCAGTGCTTGGGTCTCAGCTGTTTATAATATATCAATGACTTAGATGAGGGGACCGAGTGTAATGTATCCAAGTTTGCTGACAATACAAAGCTAGGTGGGAAAGTAAGCTGTGAGGAGGGTGCAAAGGGATATAGACAGGTTAAGTGAGTGGACGAGAAGGTGGCAGATGGAATATAATGTAGGGAAATGTGAAATTCTCCACTTTGGTAGGAAAAATAGAAAAGCAAAATATTTTTTAAAAGGTGAGAGACTAACAAAGGTTTGTAGTCAGAAGGATTTGGGTGTCCTTATACACGAATCTCAAAAAGTTAACATGCAGGTACAGCAAGCAATTAGAAAGGCAAATGGTATGTTTGCCTTTATTGCAAGAGGATTGAAGTATACGAATAAGGAGGTCATGCTGCAATTATATTTTACTCTGGTGAGACCGCACCTGGAGTACTGTGTACAGTTTTGGTCTCCTCGCCTAAGGAAGGGTACACTTGCCTTAGAGGGGGTGCAACGAAGGTTCACTAGATTGATTCCTGGAATGAGAGGGTTGTCCTATGAGGAGAGATTGTGTTAAATGGGCCTATATTCTCTGGAGTTTAGAAGAATGAGAGGTGATCTCATTGAAACGTATAAAATTCGTAGAGGGTTTGACAGGGTAGATGTTGACAGGCTGTTTCCCCTGGCTGGAGAGTCTAGAACTAAGGGGTCATAATCTGAAGGTAAGGGGTTGGCCATTTAGGACCAAGATGAGGAAAACTTTCTTCACTCATAGGGTTGTGAATCTTTGGAATTCTCTACCCCAGAGGGCCATGGATGCTCAGTCGTTGAATATATTCAAGACTGAGAGCGATAGATTTTTGGACACTAAGAGAACCAAGGGATATGGGGATAGGGCGGTAAAGTGGAGTTGAGGGAGAAGATCAGCCATGATCTTACTGAATGGCGGAGCAGGCTCGACAGACCATATGGCCTACTCCTGTTCCTATTTCTTATGTTCTTATGTCTTTTTACAGCTGAACACTAATTCTGCAGAGTTTCTGCTCATTTGCCACCAAAAATACCAAAAAGTCTGCACTAAAAAACTGCTTCTTCAGTTATGGACTAATGGCTGCATTTCCACTATGGCTGCTAATTTGGCTCTCTCACAATGCCATGCACAGTAAGTCCTGGTACAAGGCTGGCATTGCATGATTGACACTGCTAGGATATTCCTAAACATATTACAAGTGCCAGCCTGGGCTCAGTAGTATCACTTTGGCTCTGACTCCGAAGGTTGTGGGTTCAAGCCCCACTCCTGAGGCTCACACTTCAGTGTAATACTGAGTGAACGCTGCACTGTCGGAGGTACTGTCTTTCAGATGAGATATTCAACCAAGACCTTCTCTGTCTTCTCAGGTGGATGTAAAAGATCCCATGGCACTATTTGTAGAAGGGCAGGAGAGTTCTCTGAGTGTCCTGGCCAACATTTATCCCTCATTGTGAAAAGGGTCCTTCAACAGTTGTTAGGCCCCTCATTAACATATTCAATGGCTCTAATGGCTGTTTTAGGCATCTGCTTGGGCCACCTAAAATATGGACTCCACGAATTGAGCAGTGGGGCCAATGCCTACATCAGTAAATGAGCCATAATGATTTAATAGAGAAAAAAATTTAAAAAGTAGATGAGCCATCCCTTTTCATAGGACATTTGATCTCAAGTAAAGCAGGAGAATTAACATATTTTAAAAGGTCAGTACAGCAATATATTTTTCTTTTAAAACTGTTACGTGGTTGCCATGAGCAATTATGTATTCTTTGATGCTGTTACAAAAAAAGTATTTTCTCTTGGCTTATCCGCTGATATTTCACATCTGGTGCCTTCATTCTGCAGTGGATTTTGCTGAGTGCAGCACAGTGATTAAACAGCTCTGTAAAGGCACAGACCACAGACCACAGATCCAGATTGCACCAGTTTTACTAAAGCAGTTGCCAAAATCTATGTCAAAAGTTAGCTCATTTTTATTTATTTCTGTTTCGTGCAAAAAGATTTTCATTTTGTACAGCAAAACCTCCACCTCAAAGCCATTTTGTTTCAATATAGAGTGATATCCAGCTATATATATATATATATATATATATATTTGTATATTATATATAAATAATATGTATATATAATTTCAAATTTTTATGATGTTAACAGAACTATCTTGAGATTTGAGAATCCAAGTATTCATACTTGGAAAATGAGCTTCAGCAGTCAGTGTGAGGATTATGCCAGTTCAGTCAATGTGCTTTTCACATAAGCAATCTCAAACATCTGTAGTCACTTCTGTATAAGAGATTACAAACATCCTTTCATAAAAGTGTATCTTTCAGTGATAGCTGCAAACTAGTAAAAATTGAGCTGTTGAAAATGAGAATTCCTACTGTCTGAGTAATATGTGAATGCTGATTGCAGTATAGCAATAAACTACTGTCTCTTGGGCCACAGAACGAGATTTGAGAGTGCACTGTAGTGCCAACGCTGAAACCTAAAGGCATTAGCGCACATTGCAGGCCAATCTTGTAGCTCATGGGGCAATAGTTTATTTATTATATTGTATGCTTGGGTTGACATTTAAAAATAATTCTGAAAGGTTTCAGTTTCTTTGTCAGCGATGATTACAATTGGCTTCAAGCCTTAGGGTACCCAAGACAGACTCAGTCCTAGAAAGAAAATAAAAAACAGCCATAATTTTACAGGCATTTAATTTGGGAGAGTAATGTGAGAGACATATGCCAGAAAAAGATCTGTACAAATTTCCTCTGATAAAGAATGGCTTCAAAATTGTGGCTGTTTTTTATTTTCTTTCTCGGCCTCAAGTCAATTGTAATCATCGCTGACAAAGAAACTGAAATCTTTCAGAATTTATTTTAAATGTCAACCCAAGCATACGATATTGCTCTAAACTCAATGGCTCGGAATTTGCTCCAAAAATAACGGAGAGCTGAACAGCGCTCACCGTTATTTAAGGACAAATAGAAAAGCAACTTCCGGTGAGCACACATGCACAGTCAAACGCCCAAATCCAGAAGTTGCTCGACGAGATCCCCTGCTGGTTTGAAAGCTGTGTGGGAAGGACAGCTCGTTGGTGAAATGAATGGACCAGCGCAAAGTTGCTGCACTGCCCAGCTGGAAACAAACTAATCTACACGGAAAAAGGTACGCTGGGTCTTTTAGGTTTAAACTAACTTTTAATGGCATGGTAAGTCTTAATGACGGCCAAATAACCTCTCTGGCACTTTTAAATTAAAATTAACTTTTAAAAATGTGGAGTTTCATTCCTTCCAATTTTAGTTGTTGCAGATTTTTTAAAAAACATTATAATTTTTTTTACTTTTTCTTTCTGTCTCTTTTAATTCAATATTTCTTACCCTCTCTTTATTTCACTTTCTCTAACTGATTTTACATTGAATTAACTGTTGTAGCCTTCACTTCCTGGTTCTGACTATGCGCGGCTTGTCAAGGATGTTTCAATCTGATTCGTTGAGGGGACAGAGACATCCTTCCTGCTCACACAGCTCACAGATGCCCTGGAGTGGATGCTGTACTTTTTGAAGCTCACCATTAGAGGAAATTCCCACATTAAAGCCTGTGGATCGTTTGTGGGCAAGTTTAAATCTAATGAACGGGGGACACCGTTCGTTCGCCGCTCAGAGCAAATTCCAGGCCAATGTTATAGTTGACCTCGTTGGTTTTTTAAGATTTTGACAGTTTTTGTTGTTTTCTCTTCTCTCCTTCCTCTTGGGTTTCCCTTGTGCCACAAGCCAGGTGACCTGCTTGCAAGTATCCATAATGTTGGGCTGAAAAAGTCCACTTTGGTGGTAAATGACAGCAACCCAGACTGACTCTTCTTCTGACCCTCCCTCCCTTCCTTTCTGTGAGGACGTGCCTCACCTCTGCCAAGTGTCTCCTCACAGAGACATGGCTAAGATTAGTTACTTGCGCTGTGTGATAAAGCATTGGCATCAGCTGATGTCCCAGTACTCTGGCACAACTTGTTGCAACTCCAAACCACTGTACATTATTGTTAGAAAAGAATGGAAACAGGCAGCATCAGATCAGCTGCCCATTACACACCCCGATGATTTTTCCTTTCGATGTGATCAATGGAAAGGAAAACTGGATGGGCTGTATAACAGGCGGCCGATCCAACGCTGCCCATATTCCACCACCGCCAAAGGTGAAAGTCTACCCCAATGGTTCTTAAACATAGTTGGACATTTCAGCACAATCAGAAGGTTGCCAGACACTCTCATGATATCTCGTTAGATCCTCCCCTCTGTTTCAATATTGCCAGGCTCCTGTACACCAATTATTGTTTTTTTACACATAACCTATGCAACTCCCTTTTCCTGTCCAGTCAGTGGTTTTATTCTTGTTATATCTTTCCCCATTCCATGTGTAGGCCTGACACAGCTTAATAGCTGATGGTCTTGACTCCCTGTATGCAACACCACAGATTAAGCGTAGTAGGGATAACTGAAACATGGCTACATAATGAACAAGACTGGCAGTTAAATATTGTGGGATATAACGGTATTTGGAAAGGATAGGGAAGGAAGCTGGGAGAGGGGGTAGCTGTACTAATTAAAGACAATATAATGGCAATAGAAAAAAGGGACTTAAGTAACATTAAGATAGAAACAGAATCCATACGGATTGGGACAAAGGATAAGAAGGGATCGATCACGTTAATAGGTGTATTCTACAGACCAGCTAATAGTGGAAAGGAAGTGGAGGAAGAAATATGTAGGCAAATCTATAAAAATGAGTAAAAACATCAAATAATAATCATGGGAGATTTCAACTGCCCCCAAATAAACTGGCAAGAAGAGGCAGGGAAAGGGGAAAGGGGAATGAAGTTTTTACAGTGTGTAGAGGACTCCTTTCTTACCCAGTATGCAAGAAGCCCAAGAAGAGAGGAATCACAGCTGGATCTAGTAATGGGAAATGAACCAGAGCAGATAAGACAAGTGAGCATAGAGGAACATCTAGGCAAAAGCGATCATAACATAATAAGGATTAAAATAATGATTGAGAAAGACATAAAACAAAGAAAAAAAAATAATAGATTGAAAAAAAGCAAATTTTGAGGGGATGTGAATGGAACTAGCATAAGTAAACTGGAAAAAAATGTTGATAGACAAAGAGATAGAACAGCAGTGGATAATATTTAAAACAGTGATCAATTGAGTTCAGGAGAAATAAATTCCTCTAAAAAATAAGAACAAACTAGCCAATAATAAAATACCAATGGATGAATAAAGAGATAAGCCTAAAATTGAAACTAAAGAAAAAGACATACTCTAAGTACATAGACAATAAAGGAGAGGATGACAAAAGGGAAACGAAGAGATTAGGAAAAAAGTCAAAAAAAGAATTAGGAAAGCAAAGAGGAACTATGAACTTAAATTATCAAGGAATATAAAAAGATATAGTCAAGTATTCTACACCCACATAAATAACAATAGAAAAATCAGTACCACAGGGCCACTAAGGGATGCACAAGATGAACTCACAGGTAATGACAGCGAAATGGCTGAAATAGTGAATAGTTACTTTGCATCAGTATTTATCAGCGAGATTAACAAGAAAGACATGACGTTAGAAGAAGAGATCAAAAAAGATATAAAGACATTTAAGATTGAAAAGGGGGGAAGATAATTGATAAACTAATCAAACTTAGAGAGGATAAAACCCTTGGTCCAAATGGATTGCATCCGCACATATTAAAAGTTAGGGAAGAGATAGCAGAGGCACTATTACATGTATATAAATATTCATTAAAAAAAGGGAATAGTGCCAGACGATGCCAGACAGCTAATGTTATTCCTATATTTAAAAAGAGAGATAGAACAAATCCAGGGAACTATAGACCAGTTAGCTTGACATCAGTGATAGGAAAGATAATGAAGTTTTCACTCAAAGATGTAATAGAAAAACATCCAGGAAATGAAAATATATAAAGGGTAGTCAGCACGGATTTCAGAAGGGAAAATCATACTTGACCAACCTTATTGAATTCTTTGAAGTACTAAGAGTAGACAAGGGTAATATAGTAGATGTAATATATTTGGATGTTCAAAAGGCCTTTGATAAGGTACCACATTGTAGACTCATGACTAAGGTCAGAGCATGTGGAGTCAGGGGACAGGTAGCAGAATGGATAGCAAGCTGGCTACAAAACAGAAAACAAAGAATAGGGGTTAAGAGTAGCTACTCAGACTGGCAAAAGATGGGAAATGGTGGTCATCAGGGAGCGATGCTGGGACCACTGTTGTTTAAAATTACATTAATGATTTGGACTTGGGAATCCAAAATTTCAAAATTTGTGGACAACACCAAATTGGGGGTGTAGTTCATATAAAGGAAGAATGCGTCAAAATGCAAGAAGACATTAATAAACTAGAATGGATGTGCAATTGGCAAATGAATTTCAATATAGATAAGTGTGAAGTGGTGCATTTTGGTAGGAAGAATAAGGAGGCCACATACTGCTGGATAATAAGAGTCCAAATGGGGTAGAGGAGCAAAGGGATCTCGGGGTACAGATACACAAATCACTAAAAGTAGCGACACAGGTTAATAAGGCCATAAAAAAGTCAAACAAAACACTGGGTTTTATTTCTAGAGGGATAAAATTGAAAAGCAGAGAAGTTGTGTTAAACTTGTATAGAACCTTGGTTAGACCACACTTGGAGTATTGTGCACAGTTCTGGTCTCCGTATTATAAAAAGGATATAGAGGCATTGGAGAGGGTGCAGAAATGATTCACAAGGATGGTACCAGAACTGAGAGGATATTCTTATCAGGAAAGGCTGAACAGGCTAGGGCTCGTTTCTCTAGAAAAGAGAAGGCTGAGGGGTGACCTGCTAGAGGTCTATAAGATAATGAAAGGGTTTGATAGGGTAGACGTAGAGAAAATGTTTCCAATTGTGGGGAGTCCAAAAATATAAGATAGTCAGTAATAAATCCAATAGGGAATTCAGGAGAAATTTTACCCAAAGAGTGTTAAGAATGTGGAATGTGCTACCACAATGAGTAGTTGAGGCAAATAGCATTGATGCATTTAAAGGGAAGCTAGATAAGCACATGAGGGAGAAAGGAATAGAAGGGTATGCTGATAGGGTTAGATGAAGTAGGGAGGGAGGAGGCTCATGTGGCGCATAATGCTGGTATAGATCAGTTGGGCCCAATGGCCTGTTTCTGTGCTGTAGATTCCATGTAACTCGATGTAACCAGTGGGTGAGTTACAGAGTATAAGTCAGGAGGTACAAGGGGAAGTGGCAGTGGAGGAGCAGAATCCTGCTTCAGGCCTCTCTTGGGTATAGATTGTACATATTGCATTCAAAGTGTGCAGACGATGGCAATGATTGATATCAAGTCCAATGGCAGAGACATTAATCAGGTGAACTGATCTGCCCTGGATTGTGTCAACCTTTTTGAGTGTTATTGCACCTGCACCAATCCAGTCGAGTGGTGAGTATTTTATTGTGGTCTTGATTTGAGCCTAGTAGACAGTAGCTAGGCTTAGAGGGGTCAGGAGATGAATTAAAGTCTCTGACTTGCTCTTGTAGGTACAGTGTTGATATGGCTGATACGGTTAAGCTTCTAATCAGTGCTGACTTCCAAGATGTGGATGGTGGGTTCCTCAGCAATAGTGGTACCATTAAAGGTCAAGGGAGATGTCTGGGTTTTCTCTTATTTGATATGGTCATTACTGGCACTTATGTGACATAAATGTTAACTGTCACGTGTCAGCCCAAGCCTGGATGTTTTGTAGGCTGGCATGGGTTGCTTCATTATTGAAATAGTTGTGAATTGAGTTCAACGCAATTGTCAGTGAACAGCTCCACACTTCACCTGATGATCGAAGGCCTGATGAGGGAGTGATCTCACCTCTGTGAATTACTGGCAAATGAGCTAGAATAGTTTTAAAAAGTAAAGTAACTTTAGGGTTCCTTTACGCTACAGCAGGAGGATCAGTGCAAATCAGTTTGACTTTTTACCAAGACTAAAGTTTTCTAGTGTAAATCCACAATTAGGAATTGGACAGACTCTGGAGTGAAGCAGAACGAGACTTCATCCTCCAGGAAGTCTCACTCAACTTCACTCCGGATTTACTCTGCACAATTTTAGTGTTGGCTCGAAGCAAAGCTGCTTCACTCCAAAGCTCCAGCTATAATGTAAAAGCATCTTTAATCTCACATTTTAAAAGCTTTGGGGGTTTAACTTCTTCTGGTTGTATACAATGTTACAATTTCATGTGAAATTTCTTCATGCACCATTTTAATGTTATTTTAAATGAGTTAACCTCTATGTTCAACTAATAACAACTTGCTTTATATAACAGCTTTAACCTAGAAAAACATCCCAAGGTGCTTCACAAAAGTGTAATCACACAAAGATCTATACCGAGCCAAAGAAGAAGATATTGGCCTAGAATTCACTGCTGTTGCAACTGTAAAATGAGCAGCAAAATGTCCAATATGGTGGGCGACATGCATATACACATTCTGAGCTGCAAGTGTGCCATCCATCATATTGGTATAGACATGGAAAACTGCGTCCAGGGACCGCGCCTGAAATATGCAAACAAGGGGCCTAACATCTGTTTGATGCCCTGTTTACCAAAATGGTCTGTCCTGAACGCAGCCAGCCTTGCTGTACAAATCCAGCACTTTCTGTTTTTTATTCCAATTTCTAGCGTTTGTGATCTTTTTTCTCTCGATAGTTACTCAGTTATTTTGATATGGTTTTTGAGTGAGATAAGATAATCACCAGATACTTAGAAACAAGACCAGAAAATAGAGTCACAGTGAAATCCTTGTTAAGGTCACCTTCAAAGCTCAATCTAATTCTTTTCTCATTGGGGCTCCCTTGAAAACAGAAACAATTCCAGGGAATTATCTTCTATCTTTCCACAGCTGATGATTTTGTTTTTACTTTAAAAGATGATTATCAGGGGAACTGACTTGGAGTAGTTGCTGAGTCTGATAGTGTGAGAGAACTGAATGAAAGTACACAGTTGAATCATCAAGGTCACTGAAGCTAGGCTAATGACACTATCTCTCCTGATTTAAATTCAGTTCCCTTGCACAGACAGGCCCAATAATTCCTCTGAGCCAATTGCCCTGATGATGTCACATGCGCTTACAGCCAAAATTCAATACAAATAGAGGGAGGGGGGGGAAGGCTGCAACATTAATCAGAATTCTTTATAAACGTTTGCTTTTTTAAAAGGTAGTATTGATGGTGAGTGTCCTTGTTCAAGTCAAATGGCTTTTGAATACAAAGTAGCTCAGTTTATTTTTAACCAGAACAAGACAGTAAGCTGAGTCCACTTGTGACATCTGGATAGTGTTAATGCTGCTCCATGCAATGAAAGTGTGCATCTCCCAATGTCAGGAATGTACTCTTTGCTGAGACTCAAAACAGATTTGAACCAGGCAACATGTAAGAGTCTGTATATTCCATTTTTATTTTTGAGCTGCTTCTTCAACAACAGCTATAATTTATATAGCGCCTTTAATGTATAAAAATGTCCCAAGGCGTCTTGCAGAGGCAAAATCAGAAACAGATGGATGCTGTGCCAAAGAAGGAGATGTTAGGAGGGGTGACCAAAGCTTAATCAAAGAGGTGGGCTTTAAGGAGGGTCTTAAAGGATGAGACAGAGGTAGAGAGGTGGAGAGGTTTACGGAAGGAATTCCAGAGCGTGGAGCCTGGGGAGCTGAAGGCATGGCTACCTATGGTGGGGTGAACAGAGGGTTGCACAAACAGCCAGAATAAGAGGAACAGAGTATCTGGGCGGGGTGTTGGGCTGGAGGAACTTATGGAGTTAGGGAGGGGTGAGGCCATGAACAGATTTAAACATGAGGATGAGAATTTTAAATTGGAGGCAATGAGGACTGGGAGCCAATGTAGGTCTGCAAGGACTGGAGTGATTGGTGAACAGTATTTGGTGCAGGATAAGATATAGGCAGCAGAGTTTTGGACAAGCTGATATTTATGGAGGCCGGAGGATGAGAGGCTGGCTAGGAGAGTAAAGGAATAGTTGAGTTTGGAGGTGGCAAAGCATGGACGAGGGTTTCAACAATAGATGGACTGAGGCAGAGGTGAAGGTAGAACATTGGGGCAGAAATTGCTTGCAAAATTACAGTGAGCTCAACAGCGCTCTCCATTGTTAGTGGCGAAATGGAGGAGCAAGTTCTGGCGTTCGCACATGTGCAGTGAAACGCAGAAATCCGGAACTTGCTCGTAGTGGTTCGTTGGCGATATGACAGCTTCGAATTAAAGGGCCATCGCACGCTGCAATCAGGGAAATCATTGAAAAAGTGCCAACTGGCTCATCTGCCCAGCTGGAAAGTAACTAATATCACCACAAAACAGATATGCTGAAAAATACCAGGTCTAAACTAAGTTTTAACAGTGCGGTAAGTCTTAACGATTGCCAAACAAATAAAAATTAACTTTTAAAAACGTGGAGTCTCATTACTCCTTATTTTAATAGTTTTTGGTCATTTAAAAAATGTTTTTTAAAAATTAAAGAATTTTTTTTTTACTTTTCCCTTCTGCCTCTTTTATTTCTCACCCTCTCTTTTTTTCTCTGTCTATAACTGTTTTCACAATGACTTTAATGTTGCACCTTTCACTTCCTGGTTTTAACGTTGGAAGCCTGCAGAAACAGTTAACACAGCTCGTCAAAAATGCTGCGATCTGATTGATCGAGGGGAGAGATCGATCCTCTCACTTCTCCCAGGGTCCTAGCTTCACTTGATCTGACGCTGGGCTCTTCTCCGCTTCCTATTCGAGGAAGTGCCCGAAGTAAACCTTACTAAGAAAAGCAAGTTAGTGGGTTAGTATAAATCTATGGAGTGGCGAGCACTGTTGGTTCACTGCTCCGAGTAATTTCTGCCCCATTATCCTTTCATCTTGAAGGCCTAGGTTTGAATGAACCTCAGAAAGTGGAGGTGAGTTAAAGTTATTTTCATGACTGTTGAAAAATGTAAATAAAGTTGGACACTTTCAACTCAGTTCCCATTAATGGGCTCACACCTGAAACATTAGCCTGTCTTTTCTCTTGACAGATCCTGACTGAAGTGCTGTGTATTTCCAGCACTTGCTGTTCTTATCCCAATGCATATTATTCAAAACACCAAATAGTCCTGAGATAACAGTGCTATTAGATCTAGGATTCTTAAACCCTGCACCCAATCAAAATAACAGGCATATTCGGAAATCCAGTATTAGGTTTAAGTGATCACAGTGGTGAACAAGTTGGTGGAATAATAATGTTCTACCGTCAAGATTACTAGATAGGTGGAGATGAGCAAGGCCATTTGCCCCATCCTACATTATCCTGTCAACAAGACTCTACAGTCCCCCCTTATCTCAGTCCTTAATTGATTCCAAAGCTTTTTGCCAACACAAAGGAAAACTGTTAAATGAATAATGATTTTTCCAAGTAATTTTATTCACTTAACCATTTTATTCTTTTACCCATTTTAACTGTTGTATCAAATTTGGCAAGAAGCTAACAATGGAATACAAACTGTAATTACAATTACAGTCATGTAAAAACATTCACACAGTTGTTATGGATAACTGAAAGTGTATTAATGTCATTTGTTTTATTACAATATACACATTACAGTGCAGCAAACAAATACTTTTTAAAAATGGCTGTCTTACACCAAACTGTTTAGCGATTTCAGTCTGGGAATTTGGGAAACTTTTGGCTTATTCAGCATCGTAATTACTTTCATCTTATCAACAAAAGAAAGAACCGTCCACTTTCGAGGTGGTGTTTCCATTATTCACAGACAGAGTTTCTGCCACAGTTTATTGCCAAAGGGTTTGTGTGCCGCTAAAACATGTGTAAGTTATAAACTTACACAAAGCTTTATCATTTGATGAGGCAGTTTTCAAACCTAAACAAAAGCACCTGTCACACTGATTGCCAAAAAGTGCTTGTCGCCGAGCATTTGATGAGCTGAAAAACATAATTGAATTGGTTACTAGGCGATTTTCACACCTGGACAAAAATGCTTGTCCAAAGAGTTTAACACATTGATTGGCAAAAATGGTTTAACACGTCGGCTTTAGTGAGGCAGTACAACACTCAAAAGAATAAATCCAGACTTTTGCAATTCATTTTAATGTTTTATTCATTTCACAGTTACTAATTTAATAGGGACAGCTATCATTGGAAAAGATAGAAAAGGGAAACATTTTATTCTTTAATCAGTTATTCATTTACCTGGGCTTGACTGTACTATGTTACCTGGAAGTCTATTCTATGTGTTGATCGTTCTTCGTATGATGAAGAACTTGTGGCTATCAGTCCTAAATTTACATTTTGCTATTTCAACTTGTGCTTCATTGTCCTAGTAGACATTGCAATACAATATAATACATTGTAGTATATGTGCTAGCAAGATCTGCTGGCAAAATATAAATATGTTACACTTATTTTGTCTATTTGATAAACTGTCCAGTTTGAATATCTTTGATCCCCTCTATTGTGTCGACTGGGATGATGACCATTCAATAAATGCTTGTAAAAATGGCTTGAATGACACTGATCCAGCTATAATTATCACTGACTAGAATTCTTGCAGTTTGAAGTCACAATAATAGCCAGTCGGACACAGAAAAGTCGTGTAAGTGGAGAACAGTTTTCTTCTTAGGTCTGTATTATGGGATATGGTCATTGCAGTCTAGGGAGAGTTCTGAAACACAATAACCATCTGATAGCTCCTAATACTACAGAGCCACATTGGAAAGTTATTCTGAGGATCCTGTTGGTGAAACAGACTCTGCATCAGGGGGAGGTGGCTGTGCATGCAGAGCTATCGAACTCCCACTTCCGGATTCTATCCCAGTGACATTTCTATTGGTTTCTATAGGAATTACCTTTAAATAGTTTAACAATAGAGGCAATAAACTTGCAAATATATCATTGATGGTGTTCTACTGAAGATAGGATTAAAATACATTGACCTGGCGAAGAGAATAAAGTTTTACTCTGCATCTGGCTTGTAGTAAACCTAACCCTTAATGTCAGCTTAATGCTGACACTTGGTGAGTGAAAAATGTTCAATTCTCTAAAAACTTCAACTTAATAATAATGATTGAACCAAAATTTTAAAAATGATACAGAATCTGTGTAGAATTATAGAGGTTACCTATCAAAGTTACCAATTATGCAACAACCTTACTAATACTGTGCTTCAATACTAAGCTACCACTCAATGTTATTTACAATTTTATTTGCTCATATTAGCATAAACATTTTAGCATTCTACAAATATTTGAAAAAGAAAAATTTAAAAGCATATGGGGAAACAACAGGAGAATGGGACTAATTGGATAGTCCTTTCAGAGACACAGCATGTGGGCTGAATGGTCTTTTTCTACATTGTAAAATTCTATAGTTCTATTTATTTTATCCTTACTTTTTCTCTTAAGAAACCACATGGAATGCTGTGTCCAAGAGGGCAGAAGCCCAACCGTATAATAAACCAGTACTTGAGTGAGGACTGCCTGGGATGACCCTCCCTCCCTTCCTGAGGCAAACACCTGGCCTCCCATTAGCAGAATTTCTGAGTATGCGATAACATTAGAATTGTAGCATCAGTGCAAAGTTTTCCTTTCCAAATTGAGCTTGTTTTTAAACAGGAACTGAATGTACCTTAATAAGTCACTGGCAGGACATGTGAAGTGTAGCATATTATCCAGGAACAATATTCCTTTTATGTAAAGAATAAACCATAATAAGGTGACTCAGCTGCAATGTACAAGAAGAGGTCTAAAGCGCCAGGTCACAGCTGGCCACAGATTTGTGCCTGCAATATCCTGCACTGCTGAGCTCATGATCATAGGATGCATTGACACAACTGCAGTGTTGGTGCAAAGTGGCTATGCATTGCACCGACACTAAAGTTGTAGTGTTAATCTGGAGACAGGTTCTGATGCTACAGTTGTAGTGTTAATCTGGAGACAGGTTCTGATGCTACAGTTGTAGTGTTAATCTGGAGACAGGTTCTGATGCTACAGTTGTAGTGTTAATCTGGAGACAGGTTCTGATGCTACAGTTGTAGTGTTAATCTGGAGACAGGTTCTGATGCTACAGTTGTAGTGTTAATCTGGAGACAGGTTCTGATGCTACAGTTGTAGTGTTAATCTGGAGACAGGTTCTGATGCTACAGTTGTAGTGTTAATCTGGAGACAGGTTCTGATGCTAAAGTTGTAGTGTTAATCTGGAGACAGGTTCTGATGCTAAAGTTGTAGTGTTAATCTGGAGACAGGTTCTGATGCTACAGTTGTAGTGTTAATCTGGAGACAGGTTCTGATGCTACAGTTGTGTTAATCTGGAGACAGGTTCTGATGCTAAAGTTGTAGTGTTAATCTGGAGACAGGTTCTGATGCTACAGTTGTAGTGTTAATCTGGAGACAGGTTCTGATGCTACAGTTGTAGTGTTAATCTGGAGACAGGTTCTGATGCTAAAGTTGTAGTGTTAATCTGGAGACAGGTTCTGATGCTACAGTTGTAGTGTTAATGCAGCCAAAGAATGCAGGGTTTTTTTTTACACAAACTAAGATCTCCTGTGGCATTGCACATGGAGGGTCAAGACCAAGTACAGTATTCACGTCAAGTGGGGTTAGAGGATGGGGCAGGGAGAAGGCGAGGGGAAAGAGGCAAATAGGAGAAGGAGGGATGGGGAGAGGAGGAGCACAGAGGAGGGGAATAAGAAGGAGATGGAGAGAGGAATGGAGACAGTGGGAGAGATTGAGGAGGAGAGGGGGAGAGGAAGTGCGAGGTGAGAGAAAGGGGAGAGGGAGTGGAGGGGAGGGAGCAAGGATGATGGGGGAAGTGGTCAGGGAGAGAGGGGGGAGAAGAGGAGGGGACCAGGGAGGAGAAGAGGGTGGAGGAGAAAAGGTCAGAGCAGATGGAGTTGGGGGAAGAGGAGAGAAAGTGAGAGAGGAGGAAGATGGGGGAGAGAGGAGTATTGGAAAGTGCAAGGGGATGGGAATGGAAGTTGGAGAGAGGGGAGGATGAGAATAATGGAGAAGTGGGATGGGGACAGGTAGACAGCAGCGATCCAGGGACAATTTCTCTGATCAGTGGGGAGAAAGCTGAGCTAAAATGCTGCTCAATGGGGGAAGGATAGCTGTTGGAGGGGGGGGGGGGTGCAGTGTTAGAATGCTGTTCGGTGTGGGGGGAGAGGTACTGCTGAGTTGGGTGAGGACCGACATTGTTTCCAATGAGACTGAATTTAAATGCTGGTTATTAGGCGGGATGAGAACTAACAGAATTCCTACTCGGTGGTGGAGGCATGAATTGCTGCTCAGTTGGAGATGGTGGACAGGAAGGGATCAAAATGGTCCTCAGTTGGGAAGGGGGTAAGAGATCTCAACAACAAGTGGTTAAAACAATGGGATTTGTGTCAAGGCCGACTGGCTGGGCAAGGGGCCAGCCGACCAGTCAGGCAGATGGATGGTGGCAGGCCAGTTTCTGGGCCAGTAAGAAAAGGAGCTATGTGGGCCGAGCGATCGGTTGGGTGGCCTTCTGCTCACAAATCGATTGAAGGTCTGGGAAAGGTGGGCGTTGCAGAAGATGCTGCTGTCGGGTTGAGGTGGGAGGAATGCTGGGCACCTGCAAAGCAGTAGAATGTTTACTAAAAGTTATAAACTTACTTTTAAACTTTAACACTTACCTCTATGAATGTGGCTGCTGGCTAAAAGAATGAAGGCTCCAAACCTTAAGGCTGCTCCATAGCAATGCTCAATGGCTAGAGCCCGCAACTGCATGAAGACTCAAGCCAGTTTTTATTTTGGGGTTAACTCTCAATATGCTATGTTGGAGCTGTTGCTTTAGCAGCTAACATTGTGTGACATTTAACATTGAAAAAAAGATCCTCTCACATCGCCACTTATAGGTGTAATAGACACTACGGTTAAATGTTAACAGTTTTATAATGGGTTTTGCCATAGAGGGAGTTTGATATAGGAGTTTTCAGTGCATCTTGAAATGGAATGTTGCAACTCACTCAGTAATTTTCACACATTACCGATATAATATTGTTCCTCGGGATATTGCACTATACTCACAGGTCCTGCCAGTGACAATGGGTTATGTAGGTAGGTTGAGTTCTTGTGCAAAGTAAATTCAATTTGCAAATTAAAACTTTTTTACTTTAAGGAGTTGCTCTGATCAGGAATTTAACGTTCCATTGTTACTAGTTAATCTCAGAACTGAAACATGAGAATAAACTGTCTTTCGACCCTATGTTTCTAAGTAAAGAAGCTTATATAGCACAGCCAGTAACTTTCTAAAAGCTGGAGTTCAATCTATTGTTAGCAGTTGGACTTTTGACTCAGGATTTACGTACCATCACAATCTATAGTTTGCAAATGACAAAGAAAAAAAGGAACAGCTCATTCTCGAGAGCAAATGAGTCTATTTAAAATGAACGGGAGAATCTGTGCTTGAAGCAAACTTGCTGTGAAGTGAAACTTGTCATTATTGGATTTGCTCTTAAGTGCAGCAGTCTGCAATCGCATCAGTGCCTGGAGCTCACCATTACTTGTGAAATATTCTGATTGCTTTCAATCCTGGAAGAATGGCAGTACTTTATCAAATCCATTTTAAGTAGGCTATATGCTGCTGCCAACATTCCAATGATACAGCTAATTCCACTCATGTGAATACCTGATAAGAGGATATTTCCATCAAGTGGAAATTTCTCTTTGAAATTAGAAAGTACCATAAAACCTAGCATATTAATCACATCACCTTGAAAGTTGATTATGCCCTTGAAATATAATGGTTGGATTTACAAACCAGGGCAACTGGTTATGATATTTAAGATATGACTTTTTAAACTAATACTGCTTTCTTGGTAAGTGAATATTTTTGCAAAATGAATAAATTGGAATGTATATATTACAAGTTATTCTCTTTACTGGAGTTGACTATAATCTGATTGTTTTGAATTATTGTAGTTGATTTTTCCCATGTGTGCATCATCTACACTTATAGTATGACCTGAAAAATGTGACAATGGATTACAAAATTTTGAGAGCCGAGTTTAACTCAGGGGCTGTGTTGGCGGGGGCCTGAGGTGGACAGCAAACTGTTTCAAATTCTGCAGCATGAGGCCTGGGAGATTTCAACTCCTGGGCCTCATCGGCATGGGCCCCATCAGCTTCCTTCTCGAACCTGGCGGGAAGTGGCAGCTGGCTGGCCGGTGGGAGTGGGATGTCGGGTAGCAGGAGGCTGCTGCCGGGGACCAACAGGGAATGGTCCCCGGCACACAGATTGGGAGTGGTTTAGGAGGGCTTCATGGTCGGGGGAAGGAGCAGGAGCCCTCCTGCTCCATCTCGGCCCACAAGAAAACTAAAAAACCACTTATCTTTTTGAGCCATTTTTGGCCCCAGCTCCTCTTCCTGCCAGATTGGCCTGTTGGGGAAGCCAGAAGGAGTTTCTTTGTGCTGGCATCCAGTTAAAATGGCAGTCGGGCACCAGTGATGTCATTGGAGCCTGATCTGCATGTTTAAAGAATGACCCCCTCCAGCTTCTGGCAGGTGTCCCTCTCGCCTGCTCAGAAGAGCAGGTTAAGATCAGAACCTATGAGAAGGCAGTGGGATCGGAGCGGGTAAATCTGGTGGGCCATTTTAACTGCCCGCCCAGTTTCCGCCGGTTGTTCAGGGTTAAAATCAGCCCTTTGTTGTTAAAGTATTTAACACCTGTTCTAATCTGATACACTTCTGTGAGGCTATACAGCAAATAGTGGGAAATGATTACAAATCAGATTCCTTTTGAATCCAAAGGATAAATATCACCATCAAAGCAAAGTGTGTTTGATAATGAAGGGAATTGATAAGGTGGATTAAAGGATAACTTTGTCAAAAAATAGATTCAGAGAACATAGGGACATGAATGTAGGCTAAAGAAGCTATAATAATTAACAACCTGAGGAGCAATTTCTTCATAGTGAATACTGACTCAAATGATTTGAACGAAGATGACAAGCTAAGCTGAATGGACTTTCCTCTTTCTTACATTCCAACTTTTCTGCTTTCATATTCTTATTTCATAATGGATTTATTCTTTCCTTGTAGTCAAGCAGGTGGCCTTAAGGCAGCACAGATTCATTAAGCAAAAGAAATTTGCAGAATCAGTGGGGGTAATTTTGATTTTGAACAACTTTGTAAATCATGTGATATCCATTAAGATAGAAAAGAACACCTCTTCCTGGCTGGAGGCTGTATTTTTTTTTTACTATTCATTCTTGAAATGTGGACAACACTGGCAAGGCTGGCATTTATTGCCCATTCCTAGTTGCCCTGAAAAGGTGGTGGTGAGCCTTCCACTTGAACCACTGGTAGCAGTTTGATACAACTGAGGGGCTTGCTAGGCCACATCAGAGGGTAGTGGAGAGTCAACCTTGTTGGCGTGGGACTGGAGTGACATGTAGGCTAGACTGTTTAGGACAGCAGGTTTCCTTCCCTAAAGGGATATTAGTGAATCAGTTAAAGTTTTTACAAAAATCCGACAGCTTCATGGTCACTTTTACTGATACCAACTTTTTATTTCCAGATTTTTAAAATTGAATTCAAATTCTCAAACTGCCGTGGTGGGATTTAAACTCACGGGGCTCGATTTTACCAGGCCTGCGGGTTTCCGGCGGGTTGGGTTTCGGGAGCGTGGTCAACACGCTCGGTGAAATTAGTGGGTTGCCCGCGCGATCGTAGCAGGCAACACACATATAGGAATCAATTACCTGCTCCTCCGGGGTCCACGCTGCTGGTCTGCGCGTCGGGCGGGCTGCGCATGCGCAGTACGATCTGTCAGCTGGAGGCTCTCTAGTTAAAGGGGCAGTCCTCCACTGACAGATGCTGCAACAAATGGAACAAATTTCAGCATGGAGCAGCCCAGGGGGAAGGCTGCTCCCAGTTTAATGATGCCTCACCCCAGGTATCATCAGATGGGGTGAGGAGGAGGGCGAAGACAGAGATCTTCCACCCGGCGGGCGGGAGGAAGCGGCCAGCCTCTGCCACCAAGAAGGCCTGGCTCGAGGTGGCAGAGGGGGTCACCTGCGCAACCAACATATCGCCCACCTGCATACAGTGCAGGAGGCGCTGCAATGACCTCAGTAGGTCAGCCACAGTGAGAACACGAAGTCTTTCCCCTACACTCCGTCTGCCACAACACTGCCCCAACCCCACATCTCCTTCGGCACCGCCAACACTACTCTGTCACATCACCCCTCATACCCACTCAAACCCCATCCTCATCTTACCTCCACCTACTCACCTCGCCAGTACTCATCCTGCCACTAACACGCGACCCAATCCTCATACAATCTCATGGCTCTATCCCATACTCACCCTCTCGTGCATCTCCCTCATGGCCAGCCTCACTCAACCTGCCACCACCTGTGCTGCAGCCACAGGGCATGCATCACATATGTGCAGTAGGCAGCGTAAGGCAAATGTTTCATGAGTATGAAGGGGGTGCACAAGGGTGTCGGAGGGTTTGCCATGGGTGGTACCTATATTGAATTTCAGAGCAACAAACAGCACACATTATATTGGCAGCACCACTGCCATGTCTCCGCGAATCCTGTCTGTTGTGTCCAATAATGCCCGCTCCTGGGTATCACTATGAGGACCCACCACTGATGCCACCCATCGTGTTACTGCAGAGTAGGTGCAGGTGTATTTGCAGGGCTCTTCCGCGCAGACGACTGAGAGACATCGGCGGTGTAGCCGGCTGCACCCTGGAAGGATGCGGAGGAGAAGTTGTGGAGGGCAGTGGTGACTTTGGCAGCGACAGGTAAGCACTTGTTGCTGGGGCCAGGCAGGAGCAGCTCGGCATGAAAGAGCCTGCAGATCTCCACGACTACATGTCGAGCGAATCTGCGCCTCCCTGTGCACTGCTGCTCGGAGAGGTCCGGGGAGCTGCGCCTCGGTCTGTGGACCCTGTGGCGAGGGTAGTGCCCTCTGCGATGCGTCTCTCTCTGCGGTAGCCCTCCCTCCTGCTGTGCAGGTGGGCGTGCAACAACCCCGTGTTGGGGGGCTCCACGTCTCTGCGGCGGACGGCGTGGACTGCGAGGCTGCTGGGGCTGGTCATGCTGTTCGTCCTCCGAGGGTGTCCACGCACCACCCATCTGGCCATTGTTGGTCTGAGGGGTTGTGCAGGGTAGGTGGGTGGTTCCTCGGACTGGGGCTGCAGTTTCGTGTCGGTCTGTCCTCTGGCTTGGCGGGGGGTGGTGGGGGGCAGGGGTTGCCCTATGTGACGCGGTGGCCTCCTGCGTGGGTGAGGGCTCTCCCCCGTGGGGTGCACCTTGGCACCTGCCACAGGCTGCTGGCTGCAACACGCCTGGTTGGAGGGAGACTGTTTCCCCCAGTGTGTGAAACACTCTGCGATGCAGGTAAAATCCCACACTTCCTCTTTTGACAGCTGATTCAGCTCATTAACTGACCTCAACAAGCAAGGTAAGTACTCTCAAGTGGAACCCCGCTGGCTTTAATTGCCTGCGGGATTCCCACCAGCGGGGGCCACGCACGCAGCCCCGCACGTCATCGGGGAACCCGGAAGTGGTCGGGATCGCGGTGCGATCCGGTCACGTGACCTCATATCGGGATTTTCGGGGCCCCCCCGCTGGAAACCCGCAGGAAACCCGACCCTAAAATCGAGCCCATGTTCTCTGGATTATTAGTCTGGGTATTTTGGCCCTTGTGCCAACTTGCATTATGCTCCATTGTAGCTGGCATGAGGTGAAATGCGCTTCGTTTGTACATGATTGGAGCCAACTAGCGGCTGGGACTGGATTCTTGCAATTAGTCCTGATTCTCTTCGATGGTACCACTTATCAACTGCTGGATTCTTTTCTCACAGAAGTGAAGACAACTGCTATCACATGGGCTCGAAATCAGGTTCCGTACACGCATGGCCCAAAACATTGAAGTGGAAATTCTGCCACAGGAGACAATTGAAAACCTGCATTTGCCTTCCCCTCAAGAAAATATTTAAAAGATGCTAGGGAGGCTGGAAATCTTGGAAACCAAAGAGTTTGGGGTCCTGGACTTCTACACCAAGCCACCCTAAACCTAAAGTGACAACAAGATCATGGACACAACTTCCTCACCATGCTCAAACATGCCTAGCAACAAACCCCATCCCCACTGATAAGCCAGGTATTTTCACACTAACCCTGGGAATTTACATATGTGTTGAGGTTGGGCCGAGTCAACATAAAAACACAAAATGCATAGCAGTTCTACCATAATCTTGATCTGCTGCAAGATAAGTTGCTAAGGGTCTCTAATGTGGCCTCTCTCCTTCCCTGTCTGCCTTTCTGGGTGTTTTGCTTTATAGCTTGACCTGGAAGAAAGAAAATTCTCTTTACCCTGAGGAATTGTAAAACTACCCCCCCCCCCCACTCCCTGGGGAAAAGTGAATTCTCACTCTTCGCAGCTCCAGGCAACAGAGTCAATCCATAAAGCTGAGCAGCAGAGAAGACCCAGGCGACATAGGGGAAGGAGATAGGCCATGTTGGAGTGCAGGTCCTCTGCAGCTTATGTCGCAGCATAATGATGGTAGAATGCCCTACATTATTGCTTGCTCAGCCTAACAATCTGCATGTGTAAAATTCTTGGGTTAGTGGGAGAGAAGGGTTGTCGTGTGGCAGATACGAGCCCAGTTGTATGTCAGGTTACAGATTGGTTGTCGTGTGAAGGCTCAATAAATTGCCTGTGTATTAATGCTACTTCTGACTCCACCTATCTTTTGAATTACTATTTCAGCCCTGCTGAACAAGATTATAATAACAGCTGCAAAGATGCAGTTGTCTGAGGTTTCCTTTAATTAATCTCTTCCTGTTACAAAAGACCAAAGATTGAACAAGAAGTAAGTGATGGTAATTCTCTACCAGAAAAAAGAAACATTTTTACTTCTGAATATTGTGCATTGATCATTTTCAATTCTCAGGCTAGATATGGTGTTAATACCTATCTCCTGCGCAGGTTTATATTTTGCTACATTGCATTGTAATGCTGTAATATTTTTAAAGCACTATAACTACAAGAGCGTGTCCTTGATTAAAAAAAGATGGTGTGAAAGATATTACAAATACATCCCTTCATTATATCGTGCTATAGAGGCTTCCCTGTGGAGACGAACACTTGGTTTGTCTAAGAAAATGACCTAGATCTTGCTTTTATTACTAACCATCCTTTCTAAAGCTGCAAGAACCATGGCCAGGAATTTCCTCGGAGCTACAACCACTGCGCTACCATAACTTGGCCAGGAATGTGGCAGAAACCCCGAACAAAGTACAAAGTTATGGTGGTGGAGCGGGAGCTACTTCAAGGAAATTCCTGACCTATATCTCTAACATTGCTTTATTCAATATTATTGAAGTGGTAATCGTAATCACATGTCAGTCTTTCTTACATACCCTTCAACAGCCCGCACTGATCACCCACTCAAGAACCAGCACGCCAGATGAGCAATTGCTGAGGATTAATGCTACTTCTGACTCCGAGCCATGTGACTTCTACACACCTTAGCTGAACCTGCTTTTGATTTTGCGTGTTAAAATCATGGCGTGAAGGGCCCTGAAAATCCATGCGGTGCAAACCCAGCTGGGATCATGCCTGCCAGTGCCCTCCAGTGCTGACCATGCAAATTTCATGGGGTAAGTGGGAGGGCACCTCATTTGCATGGAGCCAGCGGGTGACCATGCCATTATCAGCCAATCTATGGTGCTTGCTTACCTCATGCTGCTAGAAACTTTGGTACCCAGTTGTCAAAGGGGTAGGGTGCCCAGCCCCACCCCCAAAGATCCTGTGCAGACACCATCCCTCAGCCTCCTGTGTAAGGAGGGTCAATAGAAACATTTCAAAAGAACATTTCAAAAGAATCATCCTTGTTTGGGGATTAATGTCACTTCCCTAGCTTGGATTCTCTCCCCCCACCCCCCCACCTCATTGAGCCCACTTGTGTCCTTCTGGAGGCCAGTATACTTCATCTCATTGGTTGTCCCAGCCATCAAGAATTTACTGGCCTAACACCAGCCCGGACCCGGCTATGCATTTGATTCCACACCCTTGACTCACTGGCCCTGTAATGGTGGGGGGAGGGCCAGCGCAGAGTTTCTGCCCTTTACAAAGTCCAGCAGGAACTCCCAGCATAAGCCAGAACCTGAAATATTTAGGTCCCGGCCAAATTCCAAGTCCTTCCTTTACACTCCTACGGTTTGCACTATATCAATGCAAGTTGCTGTTGCTGTAGTTGCAGCAGGAATGCGCCAGAAGGGCCAAACAGTTTCAGCCCCAAGATCTTTTCTTTGATCTTTATCTTGTAATCATGTTTTTCATGCTTTCATTGCATTTAAAGTTTTTTTCTGTGTTATACCTTCGGAATATTTGTGTTCTTTTTGAAATAAACATTTGACAAATGCTTGTGCTAGTTGAGATAATGCTGGAGGATGTCATCTTTTCACTTTCAGTACCCAGTATCAGTATCAAAAAATCCCAGGTAAGGTGAAGTGGAACAAAGCTCCGTCTATTCTGGCCCACTAATGTGTCTCCACCCTAAGCTCAGAAGGGCAGCTATATCAGACAAGTATGATACTTCCATTTTTTACTTGTAAACAATTTTACAACACCAAGTTATAGTCCAAAAATTTTATTTGAAATTCACAAGCTTTCGGAGGCTTCCTCCTTCCTCAGGTGAAAGTTGTGGACCGCAGCCATTTTTGTGGTCTCCAAGTAAGATTGGCAAATCAGGGTCAAATTATGGGTAAGTTTGGTACCTTGGACTCTGATCCACTAGGAATATGACTAAGTCTTGCGAAACTTATTTTACTTGGGCAGCTCACAGTTACACCATTAGAGAAACCATAGTTTAATCCCAACAGCCCATGCTGTATTCAAGCCAAGTCTGCGGTAATCGTACAATGTTCTAGTTCACTACACCATCCTTTTCCTTTCTTATGTACTTTTGTTTTAATGTTGTCCAACATTTCTCTATTTAATGCTTTCATGTGTGTTCTGTTCGTTTGCAGTCTTAATCACTACAGGCTGTATTTTGGAAATACCCATGAAATTAAATGCTGACTCCTTTATATTTCGGTATTTATGGAAGGAGAACAAAAGGGGACAGTCTAGACTGAATTTCCTCATGTTCAGTAGCTTTTTTGCCTATTGTAAATAGAATTTTGGGTGTTAATTCAACGTTTGTCAATATTACCATCAGTTCACATTTGCAGAAATAAAAAGAAAAAAAGTGGAAGTTGGAAATCTGAAAATAAAAAAAGCAGAAAATGCTGCAAATTCACAGCTGGTCAAATAGCACCTGAAAAAGAAAGTTAGCCCAACATTTCGAGTGGGACCCTTCAAGAAAACTGTATCTAATCTGATGAAAGATTCTGCCCAAAACATTAATCTATCTTTCTCTTTCAGCTGCTGACTGCCTGTGACTCTCTAGCATTTAGTTTAGTTCACATTGCAATTGACTTAGTGATACCAAGTTGCTCAGTTTAATAGCAAATAGTTTAGGGCCAATTAAACCAATAACTAATGGGTAGATCACCCTTGGAAGTAGCTAGGTGGTATTTTCCATTATGTTTGCCAGTGGCAGACAAATGTGATATTAAGGTCTATTTGAACTAAGGTTTAGTACAACTATTCCATTCTAAAGCGCTTCCAGATAAATGTTTCACATTACGTTTCACATATAGCTGCTACTACATGTAATGGCAATCAATTCTTTTCCCTTAAACAGCTGATAGGTATTGATTGAGAGGTTTTAGGATTTTTAAGCAATCTAATTTGTGTAAAATTGCCTTAGCACAATAACCATATTCTATAGGAGCCTTGAAGGTGTAGTAGCTAATAATAGAAGCAAATGAGACACTATCTGATTGAATTGATGAATAATCTGAGACAGTGCGGGCCATTTTTCACATAAATACAATAGGACAGGATAGCCTCACTAGAAAGTCGATGGTACTGGACACAGGTCATTTCGCTCTATAGCCTCTGTAATCAGAAAAGAAAGAAAGACTTGCATTTATATAGCACCTTTCACAACCTCAGGATGTCCCAAAGCTTTTTACAACCAATGAAGTACTTTTGAAGTGTAGTCACTGTTGTAATGTAGGAACACGGCAGCCAATTTGCACAAAGCAAGGTCCCACAAACAGCAATGTGATAATGACCAGATCATCTGTTTTTTTTAGTGATGTTGGTTGAGGGATAAATATTGGCCAGGACACTGGGGAGAATTCCCCTACTCTTCTTTGAATAGTGCCATGGGATCTTTCACATCCACCTGAGAGGGCAGATGGGGCCTTGGTTTAACATCTCATCCGAAAGATGGCACCTCCGACAGTGCAGCATTCCCTCAGCCTGTATTATGTACTCAAGTCTCGGAAGTGGGACTTGAACCCACAACCAGAGGCAAGAATGCTACCAACTGAGCCACAGGATGCATTTAAAATTTTATTTGATAACCAATTTATGGCTATCAGTAAATAAGCTGAACAAAGCAGCGAGGAAAACAGAGATATTTAACAAGAATGAAGTAAAAGGGTAGGCAAAACATATTCACCATTTTTGTACGGTTAGAAAATACCAGGGCCGATTTTCATCTTCATGTCTAAGCCAGTTCGAAGTGGTTTAGAACTGGTACAAACCTTGTCCGAAAGGTCAAGTACTAATGGGACTTAATTCCCTGGTCTAAGCTCAGTTGCATTCACAGCACCAAATGCAGATTCAGATGGGTCTAGGAATATATGAATGGTGGGAGAGGAAAATTATGTTCAAGTGAAACTTAAAATTATGAGAATAATTCAAGGAAAGGGTTACAACAACAACAACATTTATATAGCGTCAACGTAGAAAAACATCCCATGGCGCTTCACAGAAGCGTAATCAATCAAAATTCAACAATCCAAAAAGGGGGACCAAAAATGTGGGAACGAACATTTGAAAGCTTTTGGAGAGCCTTAATAGGCATTTCAATCCATCAGAAGCATTTGCCAAGACTGAAAGGGTAGAGGCTTAAGATGGCAAAGATGAAGGGAAAAGGAATTCTAGAGTCATGAGTCCACAGACAACTGACACAGCAGCTCATCACCCAATCTTTTGTTGGATGGTTGCTGAAATCGAGGTGGCGCTTGTAAGGAGGACATCATTTGTGCCACTCCACAGCACCATCCCGATAGGTTGTCAGTGCAGCACATCTGCAAGGAGGTGCAGTCAAGTTTAAGGTCACAGCTGAGTGTACTGTCCCTGCATATGCCAGCTGTCTTGATGCATAGCAGCTGCAGGTACCCTTACAGCAGGTAGTGCATCTTGGCATTGGTCTGTCTGCTGACCCAGCCCCTTAGATGACAGATCCTCTCAATCTAGATAAGGAATAGAAGGAGGCTGAGCATGGAGCCTGAGGACACATTGGAGGAGACTGTGTAGGCTCTGGAAGAACAATTGTTGAAAGAGATGAAGCGTGCTAAATTGGGCCGTGTAGTGCCCGTTGTTTCGGCAGGTATGTTGGCTGTGCACGCATGTTTCCAGCATGATGTGTGCTGGACGCCAACTTGGTATAGGAGTTAGCACATGTGCAAATACCGAACACCAGAATCATGTAAAGTAAGGAGAAAATGGATACAATCAGTGTGCATTGCTGATTTAAAGCGACTGACACCATTTTAGAACTTAACTCTCAACTCAACGCAGAGTCTTAACCGCAACCATTGAACGTGTCTTGGTGTGCCTGGAGGACCCCCACCAGCGCTATTTAAAGGGATCATGTAGGATTTACAGGTTTATTGGATATTGGATTATTGCTTCTGGCTGCTGAGACATTTGTAACTGTTTTTGGAGGTCTCCTATACTTGAATGGTAGGGCACAGGGACATAGCCTAACATTTAGAGCCAGGACGTGCAGGAATAAATTTAGGAAACGCTTCTACACGCAAAGGGTTGGAGAAGTTTGGAACGTTCTTCTGTAAATGGCTGTTGATGCTAACTCAATTGTGAATTCTAAATCTGAGATTGATAGATTTCTGTGAACCAAGGGTATTAAGGGATATGGGGCTAAGGCGGGTATATGGAGTTAGGTCACAGGTCCACCATGATCTCATTGAATGGTGGAACATGCTCAAGGGGCTGAATGCCACTGCCACTTGCTGCCACCTTCTCCTGCAAGAAAGCAGGACTTGCGTCTGATATGTGCCACCTTCTCCTGCAAGAAACCGGGATGTGTTTCTGGGTGATGTGCCTGTCATGGTTGAATAGCTGCCAGTGTGTGTGGCCTGTGAGTTGTGGGTGGGCGGCTTGCAACAGTGGTAATGTGTGAGAGTGAGAAGAAGCATCTGATTGGAAGAGTTGAGTACTGATGGAAGAGTTTCTTGGTAAATGGGTGATGGGGGGGTGTAACAAATTTAATAAAACCTTTTTGAAGAAGTGACCAATTGGATAAATAAAAGGAATGCAGTAGATGTAGTGTATATGGATTTTCAGATCATGTTTGAGATGATATCTCACAAGAGGTTTGCTGGAAAAGTTTAGGCATATGGTATATGAGAAACTGAAGCAGCATGGATAGAAAGTTGGTTGACAGACAGAAAACAAGAATTGGGGTACATGGGTGTTGCTTAGGCTGGAGAAGGTTCGGAAATGGTGTACCTCAGGGGTCAGTGTGCTGGGTCCACTTTTGTTCTTGGTATATATATATAAAGAGAGAGAGAGCATCCAAAACTGCACACAGTACTATAACTGTAGCCTAACCAAAGTTTTTAACATATTTTTCCGTTACTTCTTTACTCTTGTACTCTATGCCCCTATTTATAAAACCCAAAATTATATTGGTCTTTTTATGGCTTCATCTACTTTCAAGGAAACTGTAGTTAGGAGGAAAGACTTTAGGTACTGTAAATATTTTACTGGAGTAGAGAACATAAGAAATAGGAGCATGTGTAGGCCAAACGGCCCCTCGAGCCTGCTCCACCATTCAATCAGATCATGGCTGATCTTCAACCTCAATTTCATTTTCCTGCCCTATCCCCATATCCCTTGATTCCCCTAGAGTCCAAAAATCTATCCATCTCAGCCTTGGATATACTCAATGACTCAGCATCCAGAGCCTCCTGGGGTAAAGAATTCCAAAGATTCACAACCCTCTGAGTAAAGAAATTCCTCCTCAACTCAGTCTTAAATGGCCGACCCCTTATCCTGCGACTACGCCCCCTAGTTCTAGACTCTCCAGCCAGGGGAAACATCCTCTCAGCATCTACCCTGTCGAGCCACCTCAAAATCTTATATGTTTCAATGAGATCACTTCTCATTCTTCTAAACTCCAGAGAGAATAGGTCCATTGTACAGGGCTTTGGTGAGACCTCATCTGGAATACTGCGTACAAATTGATCACCTTGTCGAAGGAAGGATATACTTGCCTTAGAGGCGGTGTAACAAAACTTCACTAGATTAATTCCTGGGATGAGAGGGTTATCCTATGAGGAGAGGTGAATAAACTCACATTTCCCCACATTATACTCCATCTGCGACCTTCTTGCCCACTCACTTAACCTGTCTCTATCCCTTTGCAGTCTCTTTGTGTCCTCCTCACAGCTTACTTTCCCACCTAGCTTTGTATCGTCAGCAAACTTGGATACATTACACTCGGTCCCTTCATCTAAGTCATTAATATAGATTGTAAAAAACTGAGGCCCAAGCACTGATCCTTGCGGCACTCCACTAGTTACAGCCTGCCAACCTGAAAATGACGCGTTTATCTCTGCTCTCTGTTTTCTGTCCTTTAACCAATCCTCTATCCATGCTAATATATTACCCCCAACCCCATGAGCCCTTACCTTGTGTAACAACCTTTTATGTGGCACCTTATCAAATGCCTTTTGAAAATCCAAATATACTATACCCACTGGTTCCCCTTTATCAACCCTGCTAGTTACATCCTCAAAAAGCTCTAATAAATTTGTCAAACACAATTTCCCTTTCATAAAACCATGTTGACTCTGTCTAATCATATTATGATGTTCTAAGTGCCCTATTATGACTTCCTTAATAATGGGTTCCAGCATTTCCTGACGATTGATGTCAGGCTAACTGGCCTGTAGTTCCCTGTTTTCTCTTTCCCTCCTTTCTTGAGTAGCAGGGTTACATTTGCTACCTTCCTATCTGCTGGGACCATTCTAGAATCTAGGGAATTTTGGAAGATCACAACCAATGCATCCTCTATCTCTGCAGCCACCTCTTTTAGAACCTGCGGATGCAGGCCATCAGGTCCAGGGGATTTATCGGCTTTTAGTTCCATTAGTTTCTCACGTGCTTTTTCTCTATTGAAATTAATTACTTTAAATTCCTCATTTTCATTAGCCCCTTGGTTCTACACTATTCCTGGTATGCTTTTTGAGTCTTCTACTGTGAACACAGATACAAAATATTTGTTTAACGCATCTGCCATTTCCTGATTCTCCATTATAATTTCTCCTATCTCAGCCTCTAGGGGACCAACATTTACTTTTGCTAATCTCTTCCTTTTTACATACTTGTAATAGCTCTTACAATTGGTTTTTATATTTCTTGCTAGTTTACTTTCATGTTTTATTTTTTCCCTTTTTATCAATTTTTTGGCTGTGCTTTGCTGGTTTCTAAAACTCTCCTAATCCTTAGGCTTACTACTCTTCTTGGCAACATTATTGACCTCGTCTTTTAATCTCCTGACTCAGCCTGTAAGGTACCAGAAGGCTGAGAAGATTTAATAGAGGTGTTTAAAATTATGAAGGATTTTGATAGAATGTTGGGAAAGATAATTTTGATGGTCAGGCCTCATTTGCATTCTGAGTGCTGATAGGCAGCTTGCTTTTTGAAGGGGTGGGCAGGACATCTGGCAGGCCAACCACAAAGCATGCACCTCCAGCAAGGGATGAAAGGGGAGAGCAGAGCCAATCGGGTGGGGCCCAATAGAGAGTATTATTGAAGGGGGAAGGTCAGCAATGAGGCACAAGACTGCAATTATGCTCCAGAATCCTGCTGCCCAAAAAGTGTCAAATAAATTATTTTTATTGTTCCAAGAGCTTCTCTCAGTGATCCCTTCAAGGGATGTTGGTTCTGGCCTTTTACTGTTCTGTGTCGTCGGCAGCTTTAGCATTCAGCAGGCGTATCAGCAAAATAGCATCAGGGTCCTAATGATGTCATAGAACCACGATTTGCATTGAATAATAAAGCTCCCACCTCTTTCAGGCAGGAGCGCTGGCCACCTAAATCCACGTCCACTTGGAAACGTCAGCAAGCAGATGTTGAGCGGGAAGTCGGCAGTAAGTTTATTTTTGTCATTTTGATCTCAGTACAGTCACATTCTCAAATTGATGGTTTGGCGCCAACAGCTCATGTAAGTCAGGCCCGGGCCTCAAAATTGCTTCGGCCCCAAAGCGGTAACAGCAGCAGGCACCTCCAGTTAAAATCAGACCCTTTGTGTTCTAGATTAAACCTTTGAACCCTTGTTGCCTGCCGTGTTGACTAGCCAAATGGCTTATAACAAGGTTGATGAGGTAAGTTTTCTGAGAAGAGATGCAAAGAATTGAGGAGCCTGCTGCCTAATTTAACTGAATTTGTGGCCTAGCTTCTTTGTGCATTTGAAAATGTTCAATAACGTTATAGAATAGTTTTGCTATGCTAAGACGTTTGGGACAGAGTATCTGCCATTTTGACTTTGAAAGCCATGCTTCAAATCCTGGGATATTAACTCCCTATGGTTAGAACATTGTAAATAGCCTTTCAATGGTTTGCAAACAATACATTATTTTGGGCATTTACGATATTAGAAAACTTTAAAAAAAAGGTCTGAGTGCTTTCAACAGCATAATAAACTCTTGGGATGTGGATGACATTCTTGAACTGATTCCTCAAGCATGTTACATCCTCCATTATTCTGAACATTAATCTCTGCTCCTGTGCAGTTCCACAGTTCATTTTGTATTCCAAGCCCTTTCAAGAAAAGGCTTTGCAGTCATATTTTGCATGCAGTTCACGTACACATTCCAGCACGTTAATTTATCAACAGTTCCTTTTTTCCAGCTATCATATTACTCTACTGATAAGCAGTTGACAACCGAAAACAGGAGAAATGGGTAATTGAAGTTTTCTCCTTCAAAAACTATTAACTGAGATTATATTGAACACAAAGTTAGAAATGGTGTTCACAATATCTGTAGCCTTCAATTGTTATTTTATTGAACTGGGTTCCAAGTATTACTGAGCCACATTGATCAGTCACATCAATACTCAGCAATAAACTAGCTTCCCTTGTTGGGTTGAATGCTTTATCTCAAGGAGACCTTGTCAATGCTAAATAAATGTGTATGCAATCTGTAGCAGTAAGTAAGGTGGCACCACAGGAATAAAAAACATATAGACCTCAAGACAATTAAAATTCTTTACATTATGGGAACCAGAACAAAGATCAATCTTCTCCTGCTACATTCTCCATGAAAGTACTTTTGCACAGAAATTTTGTTGCTTTGTTCTGTACAAATTATCTGAATCAGAAAATTGGGCAGCCTATAGAAGTGAAGTTTACCACAATGTGAACCCCACCTCAACTTTCCAAGCCATCCCAGCAGATATCTGCCACATCAGGCATTCTGCAGTTCACACATGTATCAGTGAAGTGACAGCTGTTGTTTGCAAAGAGCTTACACCTTCATCACTTTTCTTGTGGAAAGGAGGCATCAGTTGGACAGGGCACAGAGTCTTCACTGGAAGAACGTGTTCGCCCGAGTGCAGAATCTCACATGGTAGCCTTGTGTGCATCAGAATTCCTCATATTAACAGCATAGCCTTAATGAAGCAAAAGGGTTTGCACTCAATTAATGTTCAGATAGTATCTGACCACAGAAACATCATTACACACAAAGGTATCATTTATCTGGAAGCAGCTGTGATGCCTTCATTGTGTAGCAGGCTACAGTGGTCACATTATTTAAAAAAGAAACAGTTGGTAGATGACTATTAGGAGATCAGGGCTAACCTCTGGACCTATGTCTGCCAACCCTCCAATAAACCGCTCAACAGCAGAGGAGCACCTTGTCCCGAGTGCTTCAGAATCCGATTGCTGTTTCTTGGCTGCCACTTCCACATGCAGCTTAGGCATAATAAAAGAGCACATGCAAAAGGGTAATTGTTGTGCTCAAGGCTTTAAAACCGGACGGACCACCCAGCATCGGACCACTAGGCACCGGACACGACAACGGCAAACCAAGCCCAGTCGACCCTGCAAGGTCCTCCTTACTAACATCTGGGGACTTGTGCCAAAATTGGGAGAGCTGTCCCACAGACTAGTCAAGCAACAGCCTGACATAGCCATACTCACAGAATCATACCTTTCAGCTAACGTCCCAGACTCTTCCATCACCATCCCTGGGTATGTCCTGTCCCACCGGCAGGACAGACCCACCAGAGGTGGCGGTACAGTGATATACAGTCAGGAGGGAGTGGCCCTGGGAGTCCTCAACATTGACTCTGGACCCCATGAAATCTCATGGCATCAGGTCAAACATGGGCAAGGAAACCTCCTGCTGATTACCACCGACCATCCTCCCTCAGCTGATGAATCAGTCCTCCTCCATGTTGAACACGACTTGGAGGAAGCACTGAGGGTAGCAAGGGCACAAAATGTACTCTGGGTGAGGGACTTCAATGTCCATCACCAAGAGTGGCTCGGTAGCACCACTACTGACCGAGCTGGCCGAGTCCTGAAGGACATAGCTGCCAGACTGGGCCTGCGGCAGGTGGTGAGCGAACCAACACGAGGGAAAAACTAACTTGACCTCGTCCTCACCAATCTACCTGTCGCAAATGCATCTGTCCATGACAGTATTGGTAGGAGTGACCACCGCACAGTCCTTGTGGAGATGAAGTCCCGTCTTCGCACTGAGGACACCATCCAACGTGTTGTGTGGCACTACCACCGTGCTAAATGGGATAGATTCAGAACAGATCTAGCAGCTCAAAACTGGGCATCCATGAGGCGCTGTGGGCCATCAGCAGCAGCAGAATTGTATTCCAGCACAATCTGTAACCTCATGGCCCGGCATATTCCTCACTCTACCATTACCAACAAGCCAGGGGATCAACCCTGGTTCAATGAGGAGTGTAGAAGAGCATGCCAGGAGCAGCACCAGGCATACCTACAAATGAGGTGCCAACCTGGTAAAGCTACAACTCAGGACTACATGCATGCTAAACAGCGGAAGCAACATGCTATAGACAGAGCTAAGCGATTCCACAACCAACGGATCAGATCAAAGCTCTGCAGTCCTGCCACATCCAGTCGTGAATGGTGGTGGACAATTAAACAACTAACGGGAGGAGGAGGCTCTGCAAACATCCCCATCCTCAATGATGGTGGAGTCCAGCACGTGAGTGCAAAAGACAAGGCTGAAGCGTTTGCAACCATCTTCAGCCAGAAGTGTCGAGTGGATGATCCATCTCGGCCTCCTCCCGATATCCCCACCATCACAG
The DNA here is from genome assembly GCF_035084215.1 of Heptranchias perlo. Classification (NCBI taxonomy): domain Eukaryota; kingdom Metazoa; phylum Chordata; class Chondrichthyes; order Hexanchiformes; family Hexanchidae; genus Heptranchias; species Heptranchias perlo. The sequence continues at coordinate 35,634,548 of NC_090333.1, read as the reverse complement.
AAGCCAGTCTTCAGCCAATTCGATTCACTCCACGTGATATCAAGAAACGGCTGTGTGCACTGGATACAGCAAAGGCTATGGGCCCCGACAACATCCCGGCTGTAATGCTGAAGACTTGTGCTCCAGAACTAGCTGCGCCTCTAGCCAAGCTGTTCCAGTACAGCTACAACACTGGCATCTACCCGACAATGAGGAAAATTGCCCAGGTATGTCCTGTCCACAAAAAGCAGGACAAATCCAATCCGGCCAATTACCGCCCCATCAGTCTACTCTCAATCATCAGCAAAGTGATAGAAGGTGTCATCGACAGTGCTATCAAGCGGCACTTACTCACCAATAACCTGTTCACCGATGCTCAGTTTGGGTTCCGCCAGGACCACTCGGCTCCAGACCTCATTACAGCCTTGGTCCAAACATGGACAAAAGAGCTGAATTCCAGAGGTGAGGTGAGAGTGACTGCCCTTGACATCAAGGCAGCATTTGACCGAGTGTGGCACCAAGGAGCCCTAGTAAAATTGAAGTCAATGGGAATCAGGGGGAAAACTCTCCAGTGGCTGGAGTCATACCTAGTACAAAGGAAGATGGTAGTGGTTGTTGGAGGCCAATCATCTCAGCCCCAGGGCATTGCTGCAGGAGTTCCTCAGGGCAGTGTCCTAGGCTCAACCATCTTCAGCTGCTTCATCAATGACCTTCCCTCCATCATAAGGTCAGAAATGGGGATGTTTGCTGATGACTGCACAGTGTTCAGTTCCATTCGCAACCCCTCAAACAATGAAGCAGTCCGAGCCCGCATGCAGCAAGACCTGGACAACATCCAGGCTTGGGCTCATAAGTGGCAAGTAACATTCGCGCCAGATAAGTGCCAGGCAATGACCATCTCCAACAAGAGAGAGTCTAACCACCTCCCCTTGACATTCAACGGCATTACCATCGCCGAATCCCCCACCATCAACATCCTGGGGGTCACCATTGACCAGAAACTTAACTGGACCAGCCATATAAATACTGTGGCTACGAGAGCAGGTCAGAGGCTGGGTATTCTGCGGCGAGTGACTCACCTCCTGACTCCCCAAAGCCTTTCCACCATCTACAAGGCACAAGTCAGGAGTGTGATGGAATACTCTCCACTTGCTTGGATGAGTGCAGCTCCAACAACACTCAAGAAGCTCGACACCATCCAAGATAAAGCAGCCCGCTTGATTGGCACCCCATCCACCACCCGAAACATTCACTCCCTTCACCACCGGCGCACTGTGGCTGCAGTGTGTACCATCCACAGGATGCACTGCAGCAACTCGCCAAGGCTTCTTCGACAGCACCTCCCAAACCCGCGACCTCTACCACCTAGAAGGACAAGAGCAGCAGGCACATGGGAACAACACCACCTGCACGTTCCCCTCCAAGACACACACCATCCCGACTTGGAAATATATCGCTGTTCCTTCATTGTCGCTGGGTCAAAATCCTGAAACTCCCTTCCTAACAGCACTGTGGGAGAACCTTCACCACACGGACTGCAGCGGTTCAAGAAGGTGGCTCACCACCACCTTCTCGAGGGCAATTAGGGATGGGCAATAAATGCTGGCCTCACCAGCGACGCCCACATCCCGTGAACGAATAAAAAAAAAAATGGTATCTTCCTGAGAGTGCAGCAGTTCCCCGCTTAGGCCTGCACCGTGCTTGAATGGCCCCATAAGAAATGTCTGCAAAAGTGAGGGGAACATACACTTTTGCCTTGCTGCTGATAGTGGTACACAGTCCTCATTTGTAGTCATGTACAAGGAAATTAGGTGATTACACTGACTTGGGCAGCGAACTCCCTCCGTGCAGCTGGCATCTGCGCTTTTACTGGGGGGTGGCCATCTGCCTTCCTTTGTTGCACTATCTGCAGCAGGACCTCCAACTCTTCAACAGCTTAGAGAGCAGAGTTGCCTGCATATCTCTGCTATGCCATTGTGAACAATGAGTCCAATTACCTGCCATCACCATAACTTCTTTTACGGTGAGCTACAGCCCTTCAAGAGATACTCCCTCAGCGGAGTTTGTGCTACAGACCAAGCTCTCTGGACAAACTTTTTGGGGAAAAAATTGGATGGGGGCCTTTTTTGGGTGTAGATAGCGTGATGTGCTATTACCCCGCGCCCAATGACCTCTGTGCAGGCAGGAAGCAAGTTTCGGCCCTCCAGAGGACTCACCTGCAATCAGCGTTCCATTCTGGGCCTTGCAAGTGGAATCAATGCAATTTGCACTTTCCACCACCAGGGGAGCTCAATCTCTTAAAGTGAGGATGTTTCTTAGAAATCTGTTGAAGGTAGCTGGTACCTGTTATTTGCTGAAAATAACAGTTTACTGTCTGCACGGAGTCTAAATGGGGATCAGACATCGAACACGTAAAACACAGATGCAGGTCCCATCCCTATGTTTACACAGTGATGAGTTTTGTTAAAACATTGAATAAAGGTTGCGCACTACTAAATCCCACATCCTCCAATCTGCACGCCAACCTCACCAATCTGCAGATCTGAGTTGGTACCAGGCCTGCGAAAGTGCGTGCACCAAGGTTCTCTGCTGATGCACTAGAGACCTTGGTGCAAGAGGTGGACAGAAGGAGGGACATCCTATTTCCACAGGGGTGGGGGGGGGGGGGCAAGAGGTCCTCCAGACATATACCCAAAAGGCAGCGGGGGACGAAGTCAATGCCAGGCACACAGCATCATGAACATGGATGCAGTGCAGGAAGAAGTTCAATGCTTTGACATGAGTGGTCAAGGTGAGTGAGGTCAACTGTCAAGTGGTGTCTCCTACCAACTGCACCATGCACATCACCCACATACCAACAAACTCACTCTTTCCATCAGTACTCAACTCTTCCAACCAGATGCTTCCTCTCACTCTTTCACATTACCACTGTTTCAAGCCGCCCACCCACAACTCACAGGCCACACACACTGGCAGCTATTCAACCATGACAGGCACATCTGCCAGACACACATCCTGCTTTCTTGCAGGAGAAGATGGCGCATATCAGGAGGCAGCAAGTGGCAGTGGCATTTAGCCCCTCGAGCCTGTTCCGCCATTCAATGAGATCATGGTGGACCTGTGGCCTAACTCCATATACCCGCCTTAGCCCCATATCCCTTAATACCCTTGGTTCACAGAAATCTATCAATCTCAGATTTAACATTCACAAGTGAGCTAGCATCAACTGCCATCTTTAGAAGAGCTTTCCAAACGTCTCCCACCTTTTGCGTGTAGAACCATTTTCTAACTTCACTCCTGCACGTCCTGGCTCTAAATATTAGGCTATGTCCCCTATTCCTAGTATTCAAGTCTAGGACACCTCCAAACACAGTTACAAATGTTTCGGCAGCCAGAAGCAATAGTCCAGCCACTAACCTGTAAATCCCGCATGGTCCCTTTATATAGCCGTGGTGGGGGGATCCTCCAGGCACTCTAAGACACGTGCAGATGGTCGGGGTTAAGACTGTGTGTTGAGTTGAGCGTTAAGTCCCAAAATGGTGTCCATCACTTTAAATCAGCATTGCACGCTGATTGAAGCCATTTTCTCCCTACTTTACATGATTCCAGCGTTTGTTATCTGCGCCTGCGCTAATTCCTGTACCAAGATGGCATCTGGCGCGTGTCACGCTGGAAAAGTGCGTGCGCATCCAAGACGCCATCTTGGATGTCGGAGAGGCCGTGTAGCACCAAATTAACGGGTGCTACACGGCCCAATTTAGCGCCCACACTGTGCTACCAGCCTGTTTAAAATAGAGGCAGAACTTACATCACCAAATTACATATATCCTTTAAGGATCACTGGTTTGACCACTCAGAACTTGGTAAAACTAGGCTGAGCTCACCTAACACCTGTTTCAGGCGGGCGCCCTGGACACCTAAAAGTTGCCTGTTTCCAATATGGCAGCTGGCACACTTCCGGGAGTGATTGGCACAGAACATCATGCCCAAAATGAGTGCCCTATCCTTCAATTTAGGCTCACAAAATGTGCAAAATTAATGTTTAATTTTTACCCCTAGGTGCCCAAATGTGAGAAGTGTTCCATTTTCCAGAACTGACACACAAAATTCACCAAGATAAAAGACGCAAGGGAAAGAAATTAATGAAAGGAACGATCAGAACTAAAACATGCATGTACAGAAGAGTATCTGCCATGGGAAAACTGAAAAAAAATGCAAATCTTTCAGCCTAGTTTTAATTAGTGGGTGTGTTTTTCAGATTGCTTTTGTTCTAGGCCATCAGGAGAATTACTGAGCAAAGTCCATATGCTTCTCCAGTGGAGATAGTTTGGAGGGGAAGTGAACCACATCACCTTCATATATCTACTTGCACTCAGCTATAGATAACCGTAGATCAGAGGCTGGGAAGCAAACTGATTATCTCCTCTCAGTTGGTGAGCAATGCATGTTATGGCATGTTAGGGTAAAGTACAAAATATGGTTTAAAAATATAAATAAATATCAAAACTCAATTGTTTCTGTTTCCACTGCAAAAAGAATTGGAGACCACAAAACTGAAAGAATTACATCAAAATAACGTAACAAGTACAAAACTCAAAATACCTCCATTTTAGAATAATTTCCGAATACATTGTCGTAAATGGACGTAATGCTTTCTAAACTGGGATTTAAAATAATCCTTTTGCGAGAAAAGTCATGTTGACCCTGACAACTTCCTTAGGCAACAGCTGCAGAATATCACAGCGCAATAGTAATTAGTCACTATGCAAGCTTGAAATCTAATTAGTAAGCTTCAACTGTCAGTACGGCACTAAGAATTGGCAAATAAATACAGATACAAATGTTAAACCAGGGAGTGTGTTCTACATGGGGATTATACATGGGTGAGATATTAGGATGATATCATGCATGGAGCTTTTCCCCACATGTTGCTCTTTTGGTAAGGTCTGAAATCAAACTGTCCATCTGGAACTAGTGGTGCAGATAACTTTGGGAAAGCAGATCTTGTGGGACACCCAGAGGATGAAACTGGATATTGTGTAATATTTCTTGGATAGTCTAGGATAGTCTAGTCTATAGGCTGAACAATATTTAAAATAATGAAAGGAACTGTTCAGATTAAAGTGAAGATTGGCTGATGTTGGCCAAACATGTTTTTTAATATTGAAAGAGTGGGTTAATAGGTGCCTCGTGTTCCTCAACAACACTCCATGGAGAGTGCTTCAAGTTGCCTGATACTGGCTTTTGATGGGCTCTGCCAGGAATTCTTACCTAAAAAATATTGAATTTCACCTATTTGATAACAACATCTATCAACTGGTGTTCCAGGACTTGGTTTTCATTTTGGAATTATTTCAACTGTTCACAAAGTGATGAAAAATGCTCCTACATTTTACAAATATTGGCTATGATGTTGTCTACCAACTTCTGCAGAGTATTATCCACACTGAAACTCTATGGACATGCAAAGCTTGTTGTGTTACATTAATGTAACAGCCTTCTGACATAACATCGTCATCTTAGCTATTGTGGCACCATCGTCAACCTGACTACAACTATAAAATTGCTGGAATGGACCTACTGATGGAACCGATTGTGAAGAATTAAAGGTGTCAATGCCTGTGAATTTACCTTAAACAGGTTAATACTCAAATCCAAAATGATCGTACCCACAACATCCAAAGGGCCCAACTAGAAAGGCATCCATTGTATTTAAAGTCAATGGAAAGGAAAATCAAGTGCAGTGTATAACGGGTGGCCGAACCACTACTGCCTGTAAAGTAAGTCGATGTAAGTTGACTTAAGTAGATATAATGTGGAGATGCCGGTGATGGACTGGGGTTGACAATTGTAAACAATTTTACAACACCAAGTTATAGTCCAGCAATTTTATTTTAAATTCACAAGCTTTCGGAGGCTACCTCCTTCCTCAGGTGAACGATGTGGAAATGAAGTCCTCGAAATGAAGTCGCATTTATAATTCACAGAACAATGCTTGGTGATAACAGACAGTTTTTTCAACTGCCCGTTGCCAAGGCAATCAGTGTGCAGACAGACAGGTGTTACCTGCCAGGTCTCAGAATATACAAATCACCAAAAAAAAACAACAAACAAAAAAAAAACAGAGATAGAGAGGTAGAAACATAGAAAAGACAGCAACTGACCCGTTATATCGAGACACACGACAACGCAAAATCGTCGAGCAGAAATTGATAGCCAAGTTCCGCACCCATGAGGACGGCCTCAACCGGGATCTTGGGTTCATGTCACGCTACACGTTACCCCACCAGCGAACAAATGTTATCTGTTTTTAATATAACGGGTCAGTTGCTGTCTTTTCTATGTTTCTACCTCTCTATCTCTGGTTTTTTTTTGTTTGTTGTTTTTTTTTTGGTGATTTGTATATTCTGAGACCTGGCAGGTAACACCTGTCTGTCTGCACACTGATTGCCTTGGCAACGGGCAGTTGAAAAAACTGTCTGTTATCACCAAGCATTGTTCTGTGAATTATAAATGCGACTTCATTTCGAGGACTTCATTTCCACATCGTTCACCTGAGGAAGGAGGTAGCCTCCGAAAGCTTGTGAATTTAAAATAAAATTGCTGGACTGTAAGTAGATATAGTACTTGAAAGTATTATAAGAGTAGATGTAAATCTTTCTTTTTGCTCACAGGATTAAATATTAGGGCAGATTTTCTTAATTTGCACTTGGGCATAAATGATTGCTTGGGCACAGCGTGCAGAGTAAAATAGGGCAGGGATGATCACATGCTCATTTAAATTAGTATATGGAAAATTTTGCCTGCATATATTCATTAAATATACATTTTTCCAGTGCAGTGCCAGTGCCTAGTGGGCCAATTTTGGTAAGCAACAGTGGCATTTGGGATGGATCAACTATTAGCTCTTTCAAGTTATAGGAAACTCCTGTGAAATAACAATTTAAATCAGCAAACTAATCTGGTCCAGGATCAAAGGACCTCCCCTTGATGTGTTCATAGAATCATAGACTCATAGACAATTACGGCACAGAAGGAGGCCATTCGGCCCATCGTGTCCGTGCCGGCCGAGAAAGAGCTATCCAGTTTAATCCCACTTTCCAGCACTTGGTCCGTAGGTTATGGCACTTCAAGTGCACATCCAAATACTTTTTAAATGAGTTGAGTGTTTCTGCCTCTTCCATCCTTTCAGGCAGTGAGTTCCAAATCCCCACCACCCTCTGGGTGAAAAATTTCTCCTCCGTTCCCCTCTAATCCTTCTACCAATTACTTTAAATCCATGCCCGCTAGTCATTGACCCCTCTGCTAAGGGAACTAGGTCCTCCCTATCCACTCTACCTAGTCCAGGCATAATTTTATATACCTCAATTAAATCTCCCCTCAGCCTTCTTTGTTCCAAAGAAAACAACCCCAGCCTATCCAGTCTTTTCTCATAGCTAAAATTCTCCCGGCCTGGCAACATCCTCATAAATCTCCTCTAGTGCAATCACATCTTTCCTGTAATGTGGACATGTACGCAGTACTCAAACTATGGCCTAACCAATGTTTTATACAGTTCTAGAATAACCTCTCTGCTCTTATACTCTATGCCTTGGCTAATAAAGGAAAGTACCCTGTTTGCCTTTTTAACCACCTTATCTACCTGTCCTGCCACCAGGGATCTGTGGACATGCACTCCAAGGTCCCTTTGTTCCTCTAGACCTTTCAGTATCCTCTCATTTATTGTGTACTACCTTGCCTTGTTTGCCCTCCCCAAATGCATTACCTCACATTTCTCTGGATTGAATTCCATTTGCCATTTTTCTGCCCACCTGACCAGTCCATTGATATCTTCCTGTGTTGATTGACAAAAATGCATGCTCTTGGTAGGATGGTGGGAATTTTTGCCACTGCATCTCAAAAGTATTTAATTGTCTAAAATCAAATGAAAAATTAAACAAGTGAAATCTGTAGATTTGTAACAGGCAGTGAGGGTAAAGTTTTGGCTGGTCTACACTGCACACCATTTCCCCCAATCATAATATCATAGTATGATAGTACGGTACAGCACAGGAGACCATTCGGCCCGTCGTGCCTGAGCTGGCTCTTTGAAAGAGCTATCCAATCAGTCCCATTCCTCTGCTCTTTGCCCATAGCCCTGTATTTTTTTTCCCTTCAAGTATTTATCCAATTCCCTTTTGAAAGTTACTATTGAATCTGCTTCCACTGTCCTTTCAGGCAGTGCATTCCAGATCATTACAACTCACTGTGTAAAAAAATGTTTCCTCATGTTGTCTCTGGTTCTTTTGCTAATCACCTTAAATTTGTGTCCTCTGGTTACCGACCCTTCTGCCACTGGAAACAGTTTCTTCTTATTTACTCTATCAAAACTGTTCCTGATTTTGAACACCTCTATCAAATCTCCTCTTAACCTTCTTTGCTCTAAGGAGAACAACTCCAGCTTCTCCAGTCTCTCCACATAACTAAAATCCCACATCGCTGGTATTATTCTAATAAATCTCTTCTGCACCCTCTCTGAGGCCTTGACATCTTTCCTAAAATGCGGTGCCCAGTATTGAACGCAATGGACCAGAAATTGCTCCGAGCGGCGAGACAACAGTCACCGCTGCTCCTGCGAATTAAGTTAAAGAAATAATTGAACTAAATTAAAGAGGCAGAAGGGAAAAGTAGATTTATTTTTTAATTTAATTTTTTTTTAATGACCAAAAACTATTAAAATAAGGAGCAATATGAGGCTGCACATTTTTAAAAGTTCATTTTTAGTTGTTTGGCAGTCGTTAAGATTTACCACGCTATTAAAACTTAATTTAGACCAGTATTTTTAAGCGTACCTTTTTGGTGACATAATTAGTTACTTTCCAGCTAGGCAGATAAGTTGACACTTTTTCAATGATTTCTCTGATTGCAGCGTGCGATGGCCCTTTAATTCGAAGCTGTCATATCGCCGGCGAACCACTAGGAGCGAGCTCTGGATTTCCGCGTTTCACTGCACATGTGCAAACACAGGAACTTGCTCCTTCAATTCGCTGCTAACAACGGAGAGCGCTGTTGAGCTCCTCTGTTACTTCGGGAGCAATTTCTGCCCCGATACTCCAGCTGAGGTCTAACCAGTGTTTTACACAGATTTAGCATAGCTTTCTTGCTTTCATACCCTATGCCTCTATTAATAAAACCCTGGATTCCATATGCCTTTTTAATAGCCTTTTCAACTTGTCCTGCCATCTTCAAAGATTTGTGTATGTACACCCCCAGTATCATTCACCATAATAGCCTTATAAATTCTGGAAAGGATTTCTGCCAGGAAGAAAATATGACAGGCAACTGAAGTTCAATTCTAGTAATTCAAAATGACCCCTTTAAGTGCAAATAGTGTTTTCCATTTTGCAGAGGTAGAAAAGACCAGAAAACATCAATAAGTGCAGACACATGGAAGAACCGTACATTTTCAACTCAGCAATCAAATGAATAGAAAATGAAAAATCCTATTTTGTACTCATGCCAACGTTTGGCAAAAATTGTCAACAGGAGGAATTTCATTCCCAAAGAGCTTACTGTAAAATTTGCAAAATGTTAAGGATTAATCAAAAACCACCCTCAAGTGACAGCCACCGATATGATTGGGATACAGCAGCTATAAAAATTCAACAATGTTTCTTCGGATGCATTTAAACTAACACTTTTATATTGCTGTGAAGTGTTTACTGCTTTGTCTGCTTTGCGGTGATACAAAAGTGACAGTATAACTATGCAGTCAGGTCCTGATTTGTTTTTGGGATGAGGTGGTATGAGATTTCCTCTGGGGGGGGGGGGGGAAATGGGGGACATCTCGTACTGTAGAACTCCAGTGTGCTGTCAGGCCAGGTTTAAGAAGTATTGTGGCGATCTGTTTGCACCACCGACACACTATAAACTTAAGCTAAGTGCTGTCAATGATCTGAGAAATGGACACTCCCATCCGTACTATGAAACCATTCAAAATTTACCATCTGTGAGCAAATGGGAGTAAGCACACTTATACAGAGTTCTCTCCTGGCTGTTTGCATATGATCTGCAGCCCACAGCATAACTGGGTTGCTGTCAACTGCAAGTCACACTGTGCAGCTAATTACCTCAAACTGGTAGTGCGCAATAATTGATCATTATTGATCATGCCCTGAAAACATCTGTTAGTCAATAAGGCTAATTGGATACTGAGGTGCACCTACAGGCTATTAGGTTACACGCCAGAACAAGTTATACTAATATTTCACAGATCAATGGTGAGGTCAAATCTAGAGTCTGGCATGCGATTTACAGCCAACAGCAACTGAGTTCTGCTGTGAGATTCAAAGTGCGCTCTAACAACCAGGAGAGAGCTCCGTGCTTTAAAGGACGTAGCTAAAAATGGGCATAGATGCTTTAGAACAGATTCATATAAGGATGACAAAGATGATTCCAGGCTTTAGGACACTAAGTTATGAAGAAAAACTCAAAGTCAAGGAGGGTACGTGGCTGTGAGGAGGGGGTGGGTCTGGGATGATGGTGTGTGGAAGTTACACCGTCCCAGGACAGAACACACTCAATGGACCAGCTCGTCATTTCCTGTCCTTTTTAATATGTTTGCATGCTCATAAGCATCTAAACCGGAGAAAAGAAGTCTTGGGAGATATGGTACAAGGGGGGTGATTTTAACTCCCAAGAATGGGTGGGTTAGGGGGGGTGGGTGGGAGTAGAAAATAGTTGTTTTTCGGGTCGCGACCGCAACCCAGCTTCACTTCTGGATTTAACTTGGGCGCACAGAAGTTCAGGCTTCCCACTGGGAATGCAAAGTCTGAACATTTTGCGGTAGCGACCCAAAGAAACAACCCCCAAGGTATTAAAAATAATGAACGGTGTAGAAAACATACGAACATATGACAATGACAATGATGGACAGGAAAAGACCCACTGACCCATCCAGCCCATCCCATACAACTGTAGTCCTAGTGCATCACAATACAGACACTCCCCACCCCACCAGTCAGGTAATCCCCTGGGAGATGGAAAAAAAAACAGATGAAAACCCAAGCCAATTAGGGGGGAAAAGAATCTGAAAAATTCCTCTCTGACCCCCTTAGGCTATCAAAACTAGTCCAGGAGATCACTCTGGTCCTGTTCAATGTTATACAGTACCTACCTTTTATACGAGGTGATCTCCACCCCAGCCAGAAACAGGTCCAGCTCTTATTCGGAGGAATCTAGCGAATCAGCATTCACTGCATGAGTCAGCAGCTTGATCCACGGGTCCACTATTCCCCGGGTAAAGAACTACCTCTTAACATCTAATCTACTTCTGGCCTTATATAAGTTGAGATTGTGACCCCTGGTCCTCCCTAACCTATTTAGTTGAAACAAACTGCCTACACAAACACAATTTGACTTCAATGAAGAGTAAAATCGGGCGGGTGTAAAACCAGCGTTGCACCCGATCTCGTCAGTTTCCCAACGGGTGGATTAGGTTAAAATTGCCCCCAATTCCTGCGTTCAGACAGCAGGAAGACATGATTTTGTATCTTACTACTCTGGCATTTTTCAGACCCACATCGCGAAAAGGAAAAGCTAGAGTTAAAGCATAGCAATACTCAATGTTTGGTTTTTGTGTTTTTAAAAATGTAGATTCTCATCTAAATGAGAGCACTGAGTTTAGTGATTCAGTGTCAGCATTAAACATTCTGAAGTCAGCATGGGGTAAAGTTTGCAAACAAAACAAATCTATTTCTAAAATGTATAGCAGGTTCAAAGACACGATTTTCGAATGCAAGGTCCCAGTAGAAAAATTGTGAATTTCATATCCATGATTTCCTGATATGCCTTCCAGTGGGTGAGGCTCCATATCAAGAGCATGCACGTGGGAAATCGGCCCTCAAATCTAAACCAAAAAAAAAGGAAGTCTTGCACTATACAGTGTCTTTCACAACCTCAGGATGTCCCAAAGTGCTTTACAGCCAATGAAGTATCTTTGAAGTGTAGTCACTGTTGTAATGTAGGAAACACAGCAGCCAATTTGTGCACAGCAAGGTCCCAAAAATAGCAATGAAGTAATGACCAGATAATCTGTTTTAGTGATATTGGTTGAGGGATAAATATTGGCCAGGACACCGGGGGAGATCTCTCTTGTTCTTCTTCGAATAGAACCACTAATCTAAACTAGAGGTGTATTTCCTGCTGTGCCAATGGAATACTTACATTTGTAATACTCTATCTTTCTCTATGCCTTACTTGAGCAAGATTGCTAAACATTATTGAAGTTGTCTACCTCTATGACTCTAAAGAAAGGAGGCTTTCACACCATCTACCTAGATTGGATTGAAAACTAGAACTCAAAAGTAGAAGTTACAAATTTTTACAGTCATCTTTAGCCAGTCCTTGATTTTGAGCGTGTATATGTATGCTTGTTTGGATGCTGCAGTCCAGACTCTTTGCAAGGATCACTTCTATACCGACAATATTTTGCTATCTATACCGACATCTGCAATATTTTCTTATTTTTTTATACCTGCAGCCTTAAGGAAAGAATGACGGCTTGATGAATGAAAGACTTATCTGAAGTGTTATTGACTGCTTGTGCTCATCTAATTAACATGGCTTTGATCAATTCTTACACTATTATTCTACCTTGAATAGACTTCCTTTGCTAATGGAATCATTTTACCGAATGCTTTCATACAAAATATGTACAACATGCAGCAAAGTTACAAGAGGGTTAAATGAGGCATATTATTTATCATATTTTATGTGATGTAAAGTACCAAATTGTACAGGAAATCTGTTATTTATGAAGAATATTCAGTATGGCAATCATAGGTTCCCTGCTAATGTGGAATATATAGACAATATTAGACAACTGAAAGTGATTTTTGTTATTTGTTCTTGGCATATTGATGATGATTGCAAGACTGAAATAGCAAGGACATTAAAAGTCATTCACATAATGTATGTGAATGCTCCCAGTGGATTGGAAAATAGCAAATGATACCCCACTATTCAAGAAGGGAGGGAGAAAGAAAACAGGGAACTACAGGCCAGTTAGCCTGACATCGGTCATCAGGAAAATGCTGGAATCCATTATTAAGGAAGTGGTAACAGGGCACTTAGAAAATCATAATATGATTAGGCAGAGTCAACGTGGTTTTATGAAAGGGAAATCGTGTTTGACAAATTTATTAGAGTTTTTTCAGGATGCAACTAGCTGGGTAGATAAAGGGGAACCAGCGGATGTAGTATATTTGGATTTTCAAAAGGCATTCAATAAGGTGCCACATAAAAGGTTGTTATACAAGGTAAGGGCTCATGGGGTTGGGGGTAATATATGAGCAAGGATAGAGGATTGGTTAAAGGACAGAAAACAGAGAGTAGGGATAAACGGGTCATTCTCAGGTTGGCAGGCTGTAACTAGTGGGGTGCTGCAAGGATCGGTGCTTGGTCCTCAGCTATTTACAATCTATATTAATGACCGAGATGAAGGGACCGAGTGTAATGTATCCAAATTTGCTGACGATACAAAGCCAGGTGGGAAAGCAAACTGTGAGGAAGATATGAAGAGTCTGCAAAGGGATTTAGATAGGTTAAGTGAGTGGGCAAGAAGGTGGCAGATGGAGTATAATGTGGGGAAATGCGAGGATATTCACTTTGCTAGGAAGAATAGAAAAACAGAATACTTTTTAAATGGTGAGAAACTATTAAATGTTGGTGTTCAGAGAGACTTGGGTGTCCTCGTACAAGAAACAAAAAAAGTTAGTATGCAGGTCAGTAAGCAATTCGAAAAGAAAGGCTTGGGCTGATAAATGGCAAGTAACATTCAGACCAGACAAGTGCCAGGCAATGACTATCTCCAACAAGGGAGTGTCTAACCACGTCCCCTTGACATTCAACGGCATTACCATCGCCGAATCCCCCACCATCAACATCCTGGGGGTCACCTCATTAACCAGAAACTTAACTGGACCAGCCACATAAATACTGTGGGTAAAAGAGCAGGTCAGAGGCTGCAATTCTTTGGCGAGTGACTCACCTCCTGATTCCCCAAAGCCTTTCCACCATCTGCAAGGCATAAGTCAGTAGTGTGATGGAATACTCTCCACTTGCTTGGATGAGTGCAGCTCCAACAACACTCAAGAAGCTCGACACCATCCAGGACAAAGCAGCCCGTTTGATTGGCACCTCATCCACCACCCTAAACATTCAATCCCTTCACCGCTGGCGCACCATGACCGCAGTGTGTACCATCTGCAGGATGCACTGCAGCAACTCGCCAAGAGCAGCAACAGGCATACCTTAAAATGAGGTATGAACTTAGGGAAGCTACAACACAGGACTATCTGCATTCTAAACACCAAAAGCAGCGGGCTGTAGACAAAGCTAAGTGATCCCACAACCAACAGATCAGAGCAAAGCTCTGTAGCTCTGTCACACCCAATCGAGAATGCTGGTGGACAACCAGTCAAGTAACAGGAGGAAAAGGCCCCAAGAATATTTCCGTGCTCAACCAGGTGACTGCAAGATACAAGGCTGAAGTGTTTGCAAGCGTCTTCAGCCAAAAGTGATGAGTGGTGATCATACTCGGCCTCCTTCCAAGGACCCTACCATCATATATGCCACTGTCCAACCAAATTGGTTCACTCCATGTGACATCAAAAAATGGCTGAGCAAAGACTATGGGCCTGTGCACCAAAGCTAGCTACTACCCTAGACAAGCTGTTCCACTACAGCTATGATACTGGCATTTAACTAACAATGTGGAAGTTTTCGCAGGTATGCCCTAGCTACAAAAAACAGAATAAATCTAACCTGGCCAATTACTGCCTATCAGCCTTCTCCAAGTCATCAATGAAGAGATGGAAGGAGTAATCAAGAATGCCATCCGAAGCTCAGTTCGGGGTCTGCCTGAACCACTTGGCTCCAGACATTTCATCACAGACTTCATCCAGACATGGACACAAAAGCTCAATCCCAGAGGACAGGTGGAAATAGCTGCCCATAACATCAAGGCAACAGTTGACCGAGGACGGCAACAAGAATCCCTAGCAAAACTGAGATCAGTGGGAATCGAGGAAAAACCTTCCAGTGTCTGGAGTCTTGCCTGACACATTGGAAGGTGGATGTGGTTTTTGGAGGCCAATAGTACAGCCCTAGGACATCACTACAGGACTTCCTCAGGAAGTGTCCTTAGCCCAACCATCTTCAGCAGATTCATCAACGACCTTCCCTCCTTCATAAGGTCAGGAGTGGGGCTGTTTACTGAAGATTTCATAGTGGTCTGCTCTATAATACATAATAATAATGAATGAAATTATCAATTCCACTGTGTACAGCAGTACCTGGATAACATTCGCGCCACATAAGTGCCAGGTATTGACATCTTGAACAAGAGAAAGCCCAGCCACCTCCCCTTGGCCTTAAACAACACCACCATTGCTGAGTCCCCCAACATTAATATCTTGGGAGTCACCATTGATCAGAACCTTAACTGGACCAGTCATATCAGCACCAAGGGTATGAGCAGGGAAAAGGCTTAGTATTCTGTGATGAATGGTTTACCTCTAACCCCTCAAAGCTTCACCACCATTTACAACGCTCAGGACAGGAGTGTGAGCGAATACTCATCACTTGCCTGAATGCGTGCAGCTACACCATCCAGGACAGAGCAATTCGCTTGATCAGTGCCCCTGCCAATTAACTCAATATCCACCCCCTCCACCACCGGTGCACTGTGGCTGCAGTATATATGATCTACAGGATGCTCTGCAGCAACTCACCAAGATTATGTCTACAGCAGTCACTTCTACCACCTCTGTGACCTCTATCACTGAGGTCAAGAGGAACAATGTTGTGGGAACATCATCACCTCTAAGTTCTCCTCCAAATTACACATCATCCTGACCTGGACATATATTACCTTCATTATGGTTGGGTCAATAGCCTGAAATTCCCTAACACCATTGTGAGAGCACAATTAGCACAAGGACTACAGTGGTAAAAGGAGAAAGCCCATCACCACCTTTTCAGGGCAAGCAGGGACAGGCAATAAATACAGCCTTGCCAGCATCACCCACATCCTGAGAACAAAATATTAAAAACATCAATGTCTGCTTTGGGACATCTGGAGACATGAAGGTTGCTAGATAAAAGTAAGTTCCTTCCTTCATCCTGGGTGTCAGTAAGTAACCACACATCATGTACCTAGGCTGTCATACAATGTTGTGGGAACTCTTGGAAAATATGAGTGTTACAAAGCTTTCATTTGTAGGTTGCAGCTTGAATGTCTGCCCTGCTAAGGTATAGGTATGCATGAGATGCAATGAAAGAGCTGTGCTGTCTTCTCACACATATGTTCCCAGGTCCTGGAGGTAGGGTGCACAGGGTTAAACCTGGTTGTCTCCTCCTCCTGGACATAATGCACTACCATTCCCTGGGAAGGGTGTGCTAAAGAGGGCAACCCTCCTCACATCCACCTTATGCAGCAGAATGACCACTTGGTCAGCTATCAAACAGGATGTTGTTCCACTCAGTCACACCCACAGACTTTGTTTCACGCCTCCACATTGGGTTTGCCTACACTTTGTTTTTGTCAGACGCTTCTCCCTCCAGCCCCCAATCCAGCCTTGGCAAAGGCTGCTAGCTGTTTTGAATGCATTTTGAGCCTTTAGAAAGGTTAACAGAATTTTTGCTCATGAACATGGCTACTTACCTTTAAGTGGCCCTGTTCCTTTAATTTTTCCAGCAGACATTTAAAGGCTTGAGCCAGCTGCAATTTCATTCATACCCTTCCCCCTGTTAGGCAAGATTCCTACATAAGATGCAGCCTTTCAGTGAGCTCTGAACTTTATTTAAATGAGCTGCTGCAATCAACATCATAAGGCTATTGGAAAAACTACCCTTTTACAACTTTAACAACAAGAGACAAAAAGTACATTAGGGCAGGAGATTTAATTAGTGAATGTAATGCTGAATTGAACCTCCTAATCATTAAGTGCAACTTATTCAGTGCATCTCTTAATGTAATAAGCACACTCTTGTCTAATTCTACAGCTTCCTTCTATTATAAATAACTGTATTATGAAAACCGCACAAACAAGTTTTGCATCAAATGTGAATAAAAAACAAAACATCTTGGTCACTAATATAAATGCTTAAGTTGTTGTATGATCATTCTGAAAACAGCATGATCACTAGTACATTACATTTAATTGGTTGATAGTACATATTCTGCTAATCTCTTTATACCACAGTCACGCTCTCAAAGGTTAAGATCTCCTTATAGCGTATGATTCATACTGCACATGTTTTCTATTAAATTTGATCAATTAATCTTCATCAAAGGGCCTAATGAGTTTATTATGATTTTACTGTGTACGAATACAAATAATCTATTGCTTCCGTATGTCTGCACCTTGAAGGAGAAAAAATATCAACAATTTCTGTTTAGTAGTCACTGGAGATTTATCCTGTAATGCTACTGTTATTTATGTGTACTACAAAAAAACAATTACAGATAACATGAGATAGCAATGAATAGGTGTAAAAATCAATATGAGAGTTAAATAAATCCTGTACCGACAGTTCCTCTCCCAATTTCAAATTTTTGGAGTTATTGTGAGGTTTATGGTGCAGTGATTTGATTTGGAGTGCGGCATGGCACTACTGGCATGCTTGGGTGACATCCTAAACCCATGGAGAATGCGCAGTACATTCTCAAATGCCCAGGAGCTTCAAAAGAAGTATGCAGCTGCACTTGGAGGAAGTGTACAAAAGCCTCTGTTAGAATGAAGGTTCTGTTTGTTAAGCTGGAGTGAATGTCTGCCATCTGTACAACATAGAGGATTAAGTGTACTGAGAAAACACAGTAGAGTTCTCTCCTGCCATGTTTAGCTTAAAGTCAGTTTTGCTTCAGGGGCCTAATAACATTTTGTGTTTTTATAGGTTATTTACTGATCTTTTAAAGATAGATTTATTGAATAAAGCTCAATATATATCGTTCACCTGTCACTGAAGAACATTGCAAGAAAAATAATGCACTTTTTAAACCTAACTCTGCCCACATTTCAGGCAGTAGTGGCTTTAAGATCTTGGTTAATAAATCCAGCATGTTGCAGTGACTAGAACGTGAGTTACGATGTAAGGAATGATTGGTTGGCTCACACGGCTCAGTCTATGTCTAAGATTCCTGAAAATCAAAATTCAACCCACACAGAAAAGTTGTTTCCACTGATTCCCTAGTAAAAAATAACTTTGATATCAACATTCTTTCTCTCTTAAGTTTTCACTCCCTACCATGCAGAGTCTTCCACATGTTGCATCAAGTTACATCGAGTCTACAGTGCAGAAACAGGCCATTCGGCCCAACTGGCCTATGTCGACGTTTATGCTCCACACAAGCCTTCTCCCTCCCTATTTCATCTAACCCTATCAGCATATCCTTCTATTCCTTTCTCTCTCATGTGCTTATCTAGCTTCCCCTTAAATACACCTATGCTATTTGCCTCAACTACTCCTTGTGGTAGCACGTTCCACATTCTTACCACTGTTTGGGTAAAGAAATTTTTCCTAAATTCCTGATTGGATTTATTAGTGACTATCTTATGTTTATGACCTCTAGTTTTGGACTCCCCCACAATTGGAAACATTTTCTCTACGTGTACCCTATCAAGCCCTTTCATTATCTTAAAGACCTCTTTCAGGTCACCCCTCAGCTTTCTCTTTTCTGGAGCGAAGAGCCCCAGCCTGTTCAGCCTTTCCTGATAAGTATATGCTCTGAGTTCTGGTATCGTCCTTGTGAATCTTTTTTGCACCTTTTCCAATGCCTCTATATCATTTTTATAATATGGAAATCAGAACTGTGCACAGTACTCCAAGTGTGGTCTAACCAAGGTTTAACACAACTTCTCTGCTTCTCAATTCTATTCCTCTTGAAATGAACACCAGTGCTTGGTTTGCCTTTTTTATGGCCTTATTAACCTACGTCGCTACTTTTAGTGATTTATGTATTCTCAAACCCCGAGATCCCTTTGCTCCTCTACCCCATTTAGACTCTTATTATCTAAGCAGCTTGTGACCTTCTTATTCTTCCTACCAAAATGCACCACCTCACAATCATTTATATTGAAAATCATTTACCAATTACATGCCCATTCTGCAAGTTTATTAATGTCCTTGCATTTTGATGCATTCTTCCTTTGTATTAACTATTTGTGTTGTCCGCAAATTTTGAAATTGTACTTCCGATTCCCGAATCCAAATTGTTAATGTAAATTGTAAACAAAAATGGTCGCAGCACCGATCCCTGTGGAACGCCACATCCCACCTTTTGCCAGTCTGAATAGGTACCTTTAACCCCTACTCTCTGTTTTCTGTTTTGTAGCCAGCTTGCTATTCATTCTGCTACCTGCTCCCTGACTCCACATATCAGGGGAGATAGAACAATCTCCTTCGTCTGACCTTAGTCATGAGTCTACAATGCGGTACCTTATCGAAGGCCTTTTGAAAATCCAAATATATTACATCTACTACATTACCCTTGTCTACTCTTTCTGATGGTTCTTCAAAGAATTCAATAAGGTTGGTCAAGCATGACTTTCCCTTCTGAAATCTGTGCTGACTATTCTTTATTATATTTTTGGTTTCTGGATGTTTTTCTTTTACATCTTTGAGTAAAGATTCCATTATCTTTCCTACCACTGACATTAAGCTAACTGATCTATAGTTCCCTGGACTTGTTCTATCTCCTTTTTTAAATATAAGAATAATATTAGCTGAATGCTAGCCCTCTGGCACTATTCCCTTTTCTAATGAATTTTTCTGTATATGTAATAGTGCCTCTGCTATTTCTTCCCTAACTTCTTTTAATATGCGCGGATGCAATTCATCTGGACCAGGGGTTTTATCGTCTTTAAGTTTGATTGGTTTTTCAATTAACTCCCTCCTTTCTATCTTAAATGTCTTTATATCTTTTTTGATCTCTTCTTCTAATGTCATGCCCACCTTATTAATCTCCCTGGTAAATACTGAGGCAAAGTAACCATTCAACATTCCTGCCATTTTGCTGTCATTACCTGTGAGTTTATCTTGTGCACCCCTTGGTGGCCCTGTTCCTCTCCTGATTTTTCTTTTGTTATTTATGCGTGTGTAGAATATTATATCTTTTTATATTCCTTGATAATTTAATTTCATAGTTCCTCTTTGCTTTCCTAATTGTTTTTTTGACTTCTTTCCCAACCTCTTCATATTCCCTTTTGTCATCCTCTCCTTTATTGTCTATGTACTTAGAGTATGCCTTTTTCTTTAGTTTCAATTTTACCCTTATCTCTTTATTTATCTATGGTGTTTCGTTATTGGCTAGTCTGTTCTTGTTTTTTAGAGGAATATATTTCTCTGAACTCTATAGATCACCGTTTTAAATATTTCCCACTGCTGTTCTATCTCTTTGTCAACATTTTTTTCCCGTTTACCTTCCCTAATTTCATTCTCGTCCCCATAAAATTAGCTTTTTTCCAATCTATTACATTGGTCTTTATCTGGCTCCTTGCTACATATTATTGCTTCCAGTCCCCGGTTTTGTTTTGGATGCTGTACAGGCAATTTAATTTGTTTTTAATAATTGTACCCCTCGCTTTATTTTTAACAGTCATTTTGTACTTAAGTTCTATAACTGTATTTGTTCCCTGACCATTTATGTTACCCTTATTCCTTACCTTGGTCTGACCTTTACTCTCATCTCCTATTTTTTTTATCTTCAGCCTTATGTTATTTTCATCAGATCCCTCCCCCCATCTTACTAGTTTAAAGTCCTATTTTGCCCTATTTATCCTTTCTGCAAGGACATTGATCCCATTCCGGTCAGGGGGAGGCCGTTTCAGTGGTACAGCTCCTTCCTGTCCCAATACTGGTGCCAATATCCCATGAAATGGAACCCCTCCTTCCCACAACAGTCTTTCAGCCATGCTTTACCTTTCTGATCTGCCTATCCCAATGCCAATGAGCAAGTGGCTCGGGTAGTAATCCTGAGATTACCACCCGTGAGGTCCTGTTTTTTAATTCAGTCTTAACTTCTGATATTCTCTTAGTAGGACCTCCTCCCTTTTTCTCCCTATGTCATTGGTCCCAACATGGACCATGACAATTGGATCTTCCCCCTCCCTTTCCAAGTTCCTCTCCAGCTGCTCCGAGATATCCTTTACACCCTCCTGGACTTTCGGTCACGACTGCAGAGGATGCTATCTATCCCCCTATCGAATCCCCTTTGACTACAAACTGTCTATTCTGCTCCTCCCCCCTTGGACTGCGTCCTGCTCTACGGTGCCATGGTTAGCATTCTGGCTGTCCATCCCACAACCTGCATCCTTATCCTCACAGATAGCAAGTGCATTGTACCTGTTGGATGGATCAGTGTCAGTGGGACCTCCTTCTCTACCTTCCCTTGGTTCCCCTTACCCTGCTGACTAACACCCCCTTCCTGCACCTGTGCTTCCTCTGAGGTTTGACTGTACTTTGGAGAAAACTATCCAAAAATTTCTCCCCCCTCCACTTATGTGTCGGACTCGTACTCAAGCTCAAGGACTCTGAGCTGGAGTGTCTCGAGGCAGAGAGATTTCCTGCAGATGTGGTAATCTGGGACAGTCTTACTGTCCCAACACACTGCCATATCTAGACTTTAAAAATGTTTTAAAATATATTTATTTATTCGTAGTGATTTAATTCTAGATATAATACAATTACTTGAGATGCAGATTATATTTAGAAGATGGATTTAGCTTGATTTCAGATTGATTTGTAATTAACTAGTCTTGTTTTTTGTTTATTAACTTCTTTATTTTAGTATCCGCTTAACTCCTATTAATTATTTATGTATACCAGATTTTTATTTAATGGAATTCAGAACCCTTTAATGTTGGTATCCTCTATTTTAATTTTATCCCCTTAGATCTAATTAATTGTTCTGATTATTTATTTATATATTTACTTATTTACTATTGTCCCTTGTTTAAATTACTTAGCATTTCCTTCCACCTCTGCATCTAATTCTCACTCTCACCAAATTCCCGTCGTCACTCTTTACAAGTCACTCCATTTAGTAGATTCATTAATTCTCACCAAGCTCTGTGCTTTAAGTTCCTCCTGAACTCACTCCCTGTATATCTCTGTTCGTATTTTCCACTGTTGGAATGAGTGACACAGAATGCTGTGACATGCTGGGGAGACAGTGGGCATTGCCCTATTCTTCATACGCACCTGTATGAACAGAAGGAGAACATACGTTAGAATGCTGGCAGTAAGATCTCACCTCAAATAAGACTCACCTAACAATGCATTGGAGGCTAATTCTGTGGACGTTCTCTTCCGTTTGGTGGAAGAGCTCCGGAAACCCCAGAAAGACAGCATAAACACTGTTTGTACCATTTCTACGAGGTTTCCACAACTCTTATGATGGAGTTACAGTGGAAGATCAGAAGAAAGACCATGGAAATTGATCCCCATGTGTTTTGCAGCTGTGGTACGGTGTATGACTGTGTCAGTGAATGAATGAATGAGTGAGTGGGGGTAACTTCAACCGCCACCTTCCCATTCACTTTTGGAAGGCAGTCTCCGTATGGTAAATTAATGGGCACAATTGCAACATCCCCCTCTGGACTGCGCCATTACCTCTGGAGTCCCCTAAGGACCTATCTTGGCCCCCTCCTATTTCCTATCGACATGCTGCCCCTAGGCGACTTCATCTGAAACCACGTCAGGTTCCACATATACGCCGAAGGCACCCAACTCTACCTCACAACCACCTCTCTTGACCCCTCCACTGCTTCTGATTTGTCACGCTGCTTGTCCGACGTTCAATACTAGATGAGCAGAAGTTTCCTCCAACTAAATATTGGGAAGACCAAAGCTATTGCCTTTGGTCCCCACCGCAAACTCCGTTCCATGGCAGCTGCCTCCATCCCTCTCCCTGGTCATTGTCTGAGGCTGAACCAGTCCATTCGCAACCTTGGCATCTTATTTGACCCTGAGATGAGCTTCTGACCCAATATCCGCTCTACCATCAAGACCGCCTACTTCTACCTCCATAAAATCGCCTGTCTCCGACCCTGCCTCAGCTCATCTGTTCCTGAAACCCTCATCCATGCCTTTGTTACCTCCAGACTCGACTATTCTAATGTTCTCCTGGGCTGGCCTCTCACCTTGCACCCTCCGTAAACTTGAACTCATCCAAAATTCTGCTGCCCATATCCTAACTTGCATCAAGTCCCGCTCGCACATCACCCCTGCGCTTGCTGACCTACATTGACTAAATCAATGGTCAGAATTGCAACATCCCTCTCTGGACTGCGCCATTACCTCTGCGCCATTCTCATCCTTGTTTTCAAATCCATTCCTGGCCTTGCCCCTCCCTACCTCTGTAACCTCCTCCAGCCCTAAAACCCTTTGAGATTGCTGCGCTCCTCCAATTCTGGCCTCTTGCACATCTCCGATTTTAATCGCTCCACCATTGGCGGCCGTGCCTTCATTTGCCTAGGCCCTAAGTTCTGGAATTCCTTCCCTAAACCTCACCACCTCTCTCCCTCTTTCTCCTTTAAGATGCTTCTTAAAACCTACCTCTTTAACCAAGCTTTTGCTCACCTATCTTATTATTTCCTTATGTGGCTCGGTGTCAAATTTTGTTTGTTAACACTCGTGCAAAGCACCTTAGGATGTTTTACTATGTTAAAGGTGCTATATGAGTGCAAGTTGTTATTGTTGGACAACATTGATCCCCAGGAAGCTTCACATTGAAGTCAAAACGTAGATCTGTTGGAAACTGAAAGAACAGATACAGAAAGATTTCTCAACCCCCATCCTGACAAGCTCCCAGTGCCAGGTCCAATATGGCCAGGAGCTCACCCACATTATGTACATGAAGTTGACTCCGCAAAATTATGCAGTATTCAGAAAACTCACATTTAGGCCGGTGCTGAGAACTCACCACCCGACTAAGCCCCAGCTTAGTATTATTTTCCTGAGGGATAGACAGAAGGAAGGCCTGAGTGGGCATCATTTTTTATTTCTAATAAAAGTTAATCACCAAATTTGTTGCATAGTGCATTAAATGTTATCAATACGGATAGAAAGAAAAACCATCAATATTGGAAATCTGAAATAAAACCTCAAAATGCTGTAAATACACAGCAGGGCGGTTAGCCTTTGAATAAGAAAGATAGATTAACATTGTAGGTGGAAGTCTTTATTAAAACTGAAAGGTCTCACCCAAAATGTTAACCTGTTTTTCTTTTTCTGTTGCTGACTGATCTGTTTGTTTTTTTCCAGTCTTTTCTGTTTTTCATTTTAAAAGTAATCAGTAAACAGTTTTGAATCAGCTTAATGAAAGTTTCCAGAAACATTCTGTACAAATAGATGTTGAGGATCCATAATGCAGAGTGCATTTTGACTACAACTATTTCCAGGGAGATAATCAGGTGCAGCCCATGTTTGGGTTTGTTGGTTTTAATCCAATAGAAGCCGTGTTTAATGATCAAGTTCCCAAGAACTCCCAGTTGAATCACATTAACGTGAGTGATTACACAAAAACAGGATAGTCATCCCATGGACATTAAATATCCTATATTGTTGTTACATTGTGCACTTAAAAGATACAATTATGTCTAAATTTTCAGTAGGTACAGTTGCAAACTCAGTTTCAGAACTTTTAATAGTCACTACAGAAAGTAGGGCACAAACCTTAATTGAACTTGTCATTTAAAGAATGTATGTATTCAGAACTGTCCAAAAGCCAACTTCACTAACTGAATTTGTGTAGAAAAGTAATCACAGTAATCGTGGATTTTGTACTAGAAAAACATTGAGCTTTTGAAAAAGATCCCACTGACTGAATGATTCCACTAAAGTTAAAGGATTCTACTCTATTTTCATTTAGAAATAATCAAGCTGTGCCTAATACAGATAAACAGAGAAGAATGATATAGGCTGCAGCATACACTGGCAGGATATTCTCAGCATTGAAATATTTAGAAACTATTAGTCTATTTAGTTTCCCGCCTGTATTTAATTACTGTTGCCAATGTTTAAGGCTCTTTTCATTTTGTTAACCCCATGTCTTTATTTAATTACTTTTGTCAAATTTCTTTCCCAATTTATTTAAATTTTCTCCATCATTGCCAAATTTCTCAATTCATTTTTTAGTGCCATTTCTTCCTATTCTGTGTAAAACTGCTTTAAATTCATGAATCCCACATCTTTATTTATTTCATTTTCCTGAGTTTCAACTTTATTTTCAACTATCCACTCTGCTCCCCATCCACAACCCCTTTCTCTCTTCTTCCCTCTCTCTCTATCCCCTTCATTTCCTCATCCCACTTCCCCACCTCCGCCCTGATCTCTACCCCATCTCCTTTTCCTTCCCCTCCTCCTCCTCTCTTTTCAACGTACTGGAGTCACTGGTTCCAAGAATGCAGTTGCTTCTTCTCCGTCCCAATCCCACACCACTCAGCAATCTTCGGTTCTCTCTCCCCACCACCTCTGCCTTGCCGGCCCCTAGCTCTCCTCTGCCTTCCCTCACACTCCACTCTCCAACACTATTATACCTTTTTCCTTGTCCAGTCACCTGCCTCTATCTCCATAACCTCACTCTACCTTCCCCCTCTGACCTATTCTTTGCAGTCCTACCTCAGTCATGGTTTAATTATCTTCCACTCTCTACTTCTACTTGATTTGTAGAGTGCACTTAATCTTGACCGCCCACATGCAACGACAGGGGAGATCGACTAGTATATTTATTAAAAAATGGGAAAGGGCACCGACTCTCCAAGTCAGGTAGTCATGAATGAGTGGGATAGTTAATGGCAGTACTCAAAGAAAAGAGGCCCAAATATCTAGGCAATGGGGGTGATTTTAAACCCCACAAATGGGTGGGGTTGGGAAGCCTGTACTTTTACGCGCCGACCTTAAACCGAGAAATAAAGCCGGGTTGCCTTCGCAACCCAAAAAACAACTATTTTCAACTCCCACCCTCCCCCAACCCGCCCATTCTTGGGGTTTAAAATCACCCCCAATGTATTTGATTTAGTCTCAGAATACATTAGCCTTTTTGTTCAATACTTCTACACCCAAGAAAAAAACAGCTATGTGAAATGTGTCCCTTTAGTTTGTGACATGTTTTAATGTTGTAATTAGGTTGGTTGTATGGTGACAACACATGCTGGGACTCCAAAGTGTACCAGTAGTTCACTGATTGCATTTAAATTAGGCCCAGCCACAAAAATCACACAGAGCCTCCACGACTTCATTGGGGGGTGGAGCAGGACTCACCAGAATTGTTTTTCCTGATTGGCCTGGGTTTTTTTTCTGATGTTTGCCTCTGCCAGGAGATTCCATGACAGATGGTTTGTAAGTGGGTATGTGTGCAGGTGGCTGTGTGTGCTGGTGGCTGTGTGTGCTGGTGGGAATGTGTGCAGGTGGGAATGTGTGCAGGTGGGAATGTGTGCAGGTGGGAATGTGTGCTGGTGGTT
The DNA here is from genome assembly GCF_035084215.1 of Heptranchias perlo. NCBI lineage: Eukaryota > Metazoa > Chordata > Chondrichthyes > Hexanchiformes > Hexanchidae > Heptranchias > Heptranchias perlo. Next base: position 35,608,065 of record NC_090333.1, on the reverse strand, counting down.
ATGTGTGTTGATGGGAATGTGTGTTGGTGGGAATGTGTGTGTTGGTGGGTATGTGTGCTGGTGGGTATGTGTGCTGGTGGGAACTGATTATGGTGGGTATGTGTGCTGGTGGGTATGTGTGTTGGTGGGTATGTGTGCTGATGGGAACTGATTATGGTGGGTATGTGTGTTGGTGGGTATGTGTGCTGATGGGAACGTATGTTGGTGGGAACTGATGTCGGTGGGTATGTGTGTTGGTGGGAATGGATGTTGGTGGGAACTGATGGTGGGTATGTGTGCTGGTGGGAATGTGTGTGGGTGGGACTGGATTTTGGTGGGAATGTGTACTGGTGGGAATGTGTGCAGGTGGGAATGTGTGCTGGTGGTTATGTGTGTTGATGGGAATGTGTGTTGGTGGGAATGTGTGTGTTGGTGGGTATGTGTGCTGGTGGGTATGTGTGCTGGTGGGATTGTGTGCTGGTGGGAATATGTGCTGGTGGGAATGGGTGTTGGTGGGTATCTGTGCTGGTGGGAATGGGTGTTGGTGGGTATCTGTGTTGGTGGGAATGGGTGTTGGTGGGAATATGTGCTGGTGCGAATGGGTGTTGGTGGGAATATGTGCTGGTGTGAATGGGTGTTGGTGGGAATATGTGCTCGTGGGAAATGGTGTCTAATTGTGATGCTTCAGGTGTTGTTTTTGTGTGGAGCAGACTCAATGGACCAGCTGGTCTTTTCCTGCCCGTTAATCCTGTATGTTTGTTGCACTTATTGAGCATCGGTTTCTCAGAAACCTATCTAGTTAGTTTAAAACTTGTACAAAAGCAGACTCTATGGAACATCCGAGAAGCTGAATTGTAATTTACTCTTAATACTACAAGTTTTCATGCTTACTGAATAATATTTTGGCTGCAGATTCTAATTTAGGCACAAAAAGACTTGAGAGAAAAAGAACAGTGTTCATTAAAGTAAAATTTTAGCAAAGTGAAAAATAAAAACTGGACAGTAAAAACCTTTTGCTGAAAGTATTAAATTAACTAGTTTGCCTACAGCACTCTGCTGTCCATCTTAATACAGTTGTCATACTGCATTTGATGGCTCACATAGTACACCATCAATATGCACATATAATTTTTTGCTAGCCGCAATTCATTTTTCCTACAATAATATTGGGAAGATACATTGACAACAAACAATTTGTAATAACAGTTTGGGGGTGAATTTTTGCAGCAGTTTTCCTGCTCATCTCCCGTAACCTCAGTGGAAGAGAACCCTGGAAAAGTGGCAAAAGTGCCTTTTCCCAGGATTTCTACAGCTCTTCTGCCGGTCACAGTGGATGAGTGGGAGAACCCCACAGAAATTCATAGTTAGAGTCCATCCTGGCAATGGAGCCTCACAATTCCAGTCCTATGAAGAAAGAACAAATTTGCATTTATATAGCGCCTTTCACATCCTCAGGATACCCCAAGGTGCCTTATAGCCAATTAAGCACTTTTGAAAAGTTATCACTGTTGTAATGTAGGTAGCCAATTTATGCACAGCAAGGTCCCACAAACAGCAATGAAATAAATAACCAGATAACCTGTACTTCATACGACCCTAATTTGCATAAATGTAATGGGGCTCTCACCTGATTCAGGCAGGAGCCTCTGCCGCCTGAAAAAGTGGTGTTGAAATCACCGCGGGGCTTTTAACTCCCACTCCGCCAGGTTTCCATCAGGTGGGGGGTTTTTAAAGTTCTCCTCAAGTCTCTAGAGTGGGACTTGAACCCTCAGCCTTCTGACTCAGGGATCACTAGTACTACCACTGAGCCAGGACTGCTACTGATTTACAGTGAAGTCAGTCTTCCAAGTCTGGACTTTCACTTAGCTGGCAAAGCATCCCTTTCAGCCAATGAAAACCTAATCTTTTCTGAACTTGCTCGCATTTCCAAATGGATTATTTTTTGGGATAAAAGTTTATGTTAGATAGGATATGTTAACTCCTGGGCCTTTATCAATTCTGCAGGAAGTTGGTGGGTAGCAGCAGAAAATTGTGCAGCCCAGAGGCCGCCCACCTATATAAGGTAGGTGGCGAGATCATGTTCTGGGGGTCTCGCAGTCAGGAAAGGTGGGATGGCCTAAATTTCCTTTAGGCTATCAAGTGCTCCTCCTGGCCCCACAAAGGAAAGAAAACAGCTTACCTTTCTCGATCTCTTCTTCATGTCAGGTACTGACTGGCTTTCACCTGGCAGGAAAAGCCGTGGCAGCTTCCCCACTCTGGCCTGAGTTAAAATTGCAAGTCAGTTCTCAGTGATGTCATTGGGACCCGATGTGCATATGTAAAGAAGGACCCCACCGGCTTTGGGCGACTGTCCTTGACGCTGCTCAGGAATGCAGGTTAAAATCACGGACAGCGGGATTCTGGCAGCTTTCTGGCAGGTAAGTAACTTGGGCGATTTTAAATGCCCATCTGCCCAGTTTCCACTGGGCTTAATAGGGTTAGAATCACCCCAATTATAATACAATCTAGCTGCATCAGATACGTAGCCACTTACTGACACAGCATGGACTGTTGTTTGGGCACATCCTTCAACTTACAACATGTTAAGACTACTTCTCTATTTCAAAAGAAAGAAAGATCTCACCTTTATATAGCACCTTGTTATATCTTTTGGACATTCTGAAGTGCTAAACAACTTTTGGATTACTCTTTGAATTACTCTTGGAGTGCAGCCACTGTTGTTATGTAGGCAAACACAGCAGCTAATTTGCTTGCTGCAAGGTCACACAAACAACACATTTTGAAAGGGTATGGGGATAAGGGCAGGGAATGGAACTAAGTGGATCGTTTTTTTTAAGTCAACAAGATTTATTGAAATAATTCCACAAAATGGATCAGAAGTACAGCTTTATTAAGGAAGCACTTTATTAATGGGGTCCAGTACGTCAGAGCTTCCCGACTTTCACCTGTTGATCACAAAAAACTGAATCAGATGATTTTTTGAAATGTATGCAGTGATAGATGAATCCAATCTTGACACTGGCTGTTACAGACATGGTGCAGTGTACATAGACCATTAGAGAGCACTGTATCAGATACTTTGGGACTGGTGAAATGTATTACACAACCACAGGTGGGTAGTAATCTATAATATTGACTGTCACTGCACAAACAACAGAAACAATGTACGGTGGCCTGCTTTCCCACAATTTAATAAAATGCTGAGATTCTGAATACATGGTGAGACTCAAAAAATCCTGTGGAATTTTATCCTACTGTATGTGTTAGGACCTCACGTGTTAGTGTTAGTTCATGATGGAGTCATGGATCCACGTAGGAACTGAACTAGGAAACAGAAACAGCTCAGAGTTACTGAAGCATGAGGAATCTGCGGCTTTTCTGCACCTTGGCACAATTTCTTCAGCAGTCACCAGGGTTACTTTTATGAAATATCTGAGGTTATTACTGTTGCTTTCACCTGCACCTTGTTGATATCCAAAACATCCAAATACGCATAGATACATACAGAAAAGAACTCAGGATGTGCTGCTATCCTTTCCTCTCCCCCTGCCCCCAATCTTGGCAGCAGTTTCTATCCTTCAGAAAATTGAACAGCTTGGGCCCCTAAGACCTGAAGTCATTCCCCAATGTCTAGCCAAACTGAAGCTGTTTCTATAGCTTATAATCATCTCTCAAGGGGCAAGTCTAGGGCTGCCAACATATTTCAAATTTCACTTGCTACCCAAACTTTTGCAGTATTCATTTTGCCGGCCAGCACAAGAGCATGTGGAAACTATCAAAAATAAATTGTGTGAAATCTCCTGTGACTGGCTCAGTCCTTTTGTAATGGTTCAGATGGATCCATTAACTATTAAAGAGACATTGCAGGCCATTTGGGTACACATCAGTTCCTGACATGATCAGGAGCAGAATGATTCAAAAAAGCCACCTCAAGAACCATCGGAGAAACCCTTGCATCGCAAAGTGCTATATCATAAACCTTTCCTAGAAGTTTGGTGCTTATGCTTTAATGCTGCTTTATACTTTCACTGTTTGAAAACCACACATACAAATGCTGTTTGACTCTTTAACCTCATTTGGTGATCTCCCCACAGTTACACTGACATTGTGTTGCCGAATAGCAAAAAAAGTCCACAGGGATCAGGAACTAAAGATAAGGCTTTATCCATTTAATTTTTGAAAGTTGCTATTGTGCTTGATGTCTTGCACATCCAGTAACAGTCTCCTTTTGAAGCATATTAGCTTCCTACAACGGGTGTTAGTGAGTGTATTTGATTTATGATCCATTGCCCTTTTTTTCTGGTTCCCTCATCTTCTTTGTTGAGTTTTTCCCATCTTTTAGTAAAAATGCTGGAGACTGAGAATGGGAAGAAAATAAATAAAAAGGCGATGTCTCACAATGTGAACTTTGATCAGGATTTACTTGAAATCAGAATTGAGGGTGCTAAATTGGACCTTGTCGCGCCCGTTGTTTTGGCGTTACTTGGCCTCTCCAACATCCAAGATGGCATCTTGGCTGTGCACGCACGTTTCCGGTGTGACGTGCGCCGGACACCATCTTGGTATAGGAGTTAGCGCGTGCACAAATGCCATAAGCGTGTAAAGTAGGGAGAAAATGGCTTCAATCAGTCTGCAACGCTGATTTAAAGTGATAGACACCATTTTAGGACTTAATGCTGAACTCAGTGCACAGTCTTAACCCCGACCATCTGAACGTGTCTTAGAGTGCCTGGAGGATCCCCCCCACCAGCGCTAATTAAAGGGACCATGCAGGATTTACAGTTTAGTGGCTGCATTACTGCTTCTGGCTGCTGAGACATTTGTAACTGTTTTTGGAGGTCTCCTTTACTTGACTACTAGGACGTGGGACATAGCCTAATATTTAGAGCCAGGACGTGCAGGAGTGAAGTTAGGAAACGCTTCTACACACAAAGGGTGCAAGAAATTTGGAACGCTCTTCTGCAAACAACAGTTGATGCTAGCTCAATTGTGAATTCTAAATCTGAGATTGATAGATTTCTGTGAACCAAGGGTATTAAGGGATATGGGGCTAAGGCGGGTATATGGAGTTAGGTCACAGGTCCACCATGATCTCATTGAATGGCGAAACAGGGGGCTACATGCCACTGCCACTTGTTGCCTCCTGATATGCGCCACCTTCTCCTGCAAGAAAGCGGGACATGTGTCTGGGTGATGTGCCTGTCATGGTTGAATAGCTGCCAGTGCGTGTGGCCTGTGAGTTGTGGGTGGGCGGCTTGCAACATTGGTAATGTGTAAGGGTGAGAGGAAGCATCTGATTGGCAGAGTTGAGTACTGATGGAAAGAGTTTGTTGATATGTGGGTGATGGGGGGTGAAGTGGGTGGAGCAGTGGATGCGGCTAGTGGTGCAGTTGGTAGGAGACGCCACTTGATAGTTGTCCTCACTCACCTTGACCACTCATGTCAAAGCAATGAACTTCTTCCTGCATTGCATCCATGTTCATGATGCTGTGCGCCTGGCATTGACTTCGTCCCCCGCTGACTCCCTTTTGGGTATATGTCTGGAGGGCCTCTTGCCACCCGCCGCGGATGTAGGATGTCCCTCCTTCTGTCCACCTCTTGCACCAAGGCCTCTAGCGCATCAGTAGAGAACCTTGGTATACCTACTCTCGCAGGCCTGGTACAAATTCAGATCAGCAGATTGGTGATGTCTGGCATGCAGATTGGAGGATGTGAGATTTAGTAGTCAGCAACCTTTATTCAATATTTTAACATAACTTATCAGTTTGTAAACTTAGGGATGGGATCTGCATCTGTGTTTTGCATGTGCGCTGTCTGATCTCCATTCAAACTCCATACAGACAGCAGACTGTTATTTACAGCAAATAACAGGTACCAGCTACCTTTAAGAGATTTTTAAGAGACAGCCTGCCTTTAAGAGATTGGGGGTCCCCCTGCTAGTGGAAAATGTGAATTGCATTGAATCCTCATCGCAACGCTGATTCGGAATGCTGCTTGAAGGTAAGTCCTCAGGCCTCATGAAAGTCTCGTCCTGCCTGTGCAGGGGCCATTGGATGCCGGGTAATAGCAGATCGCGCTACCCACGCCCAATAATAGGCCATGTCCAATTTTTTTTTTTTCTCTCTGAGTGTCCACTGTCCCTGCAGCAGAAGCTGCAATTATATTTGCACATTCTACAAAATAAATTGGCTTCCTGTTATTTCTGGTAAACAAAAGGATGTATAGCTGGACCATCCAAGTCATTAACAATGGTTGGCACAATAATTAACCTTTCCAATGCCACATTTAAAATTCATGTTTAATTCTACCAACTGTTAAAAGTACACATTTTTTTCCGTCTATTTGTGTTGTCATTTTTTTGTTGAAACAATGATTGGTGCTGACTACTATTTCTACTAAATTCCCGTCCATCAGCTCAGCAGCGACAATGGGTCTGAATGAATTCACTCCATTGTTGTCGGTTCTGAACTAGTCTGGCCACTTCAGACATCTGTATCCCTTTCTGTGACAAAGCACTCTTGACATTGTCTATCCTAGATGCTGAGAGATTGTTTCCCCTGGTTAGAGAGTCTAGAACTAGGGGGCATAATTGCAGGATATGGGTTCGGCCATTCAAGACTGAGATGAGGAAGAATTTCTTCACGCAGAGGGTTGTGAATCTTTGGAATTCTCTACCCCAGAGGGTTGGGGATACTGAGTCATTGAATATATTCAAAGCTGAGAAGGATAGATGTTTGGACTTTAGGGGAATCAAGGGATATGGGGAGCAGGCAGGAAAGTGGAGTTGAGGTCAAAGATCAGCCATGATCTGATTGAACGGTGGAGCAGGCTGGAGGGGCCATATGGCCTACTCATGCTCATATTTCTTATGTTCTTATGTTCCTATGTCCTTATTCCTTGGTCTTCCTTGGCTTCCTGTTCCATGTACCTCTGTACGCAGGATCATGAAAATATTCTAGCTGTTTCCAATCTTGAAACATGCCCAAACCATCACAGTTGCCTTTCTCTGATCCTTGTTTCTCATCCAAACCATGTTCTTCTTGTATCATTCTTGATCCTTTGCAGCCTGGGAACTCCTAGTGTTCCTCTTTATCAACTCATCTCTGCTGTTAGTATCTTTTGCTTGTCAACTTTTCTCATGTCTCAACACTCAGGTCTGTATAATAATATAGGGATAACCATCACTTCATAAACTCTTATCTGCGTTATTACCAAAATATTTTGACCCTTCACGAGTAAACTTAGCAATCAGCAATTCAGAGTACCCTAACCAGAGGACAGCAGTGCACCATTTCTGGCAGCAGGCAATAACCAGGCACACTGGGCCCGGTTTGAACTCTGGGCGAGTGGATAGCAATTTGCATTGGAAACTCCCCCGTTGTTCCAGAAATGAGGCCCCGGCTATTTTAACTCCCGGGCCTCATTTAAATTTCAATGGCCAACTTCCTGTCCATTCTTGGTGGGAATCAGTGGTAAGCACTGGAAAATCACCTGGCACAGAGGCTGCCCGCTGACACCAGGTAGGTGGTGAGATTGGCTTCAGGGACCATCTTGTGGGGGTCTGTGTTTGGGAAGGGAGGGAGTCCGCACCAGCACAGGCCTAACCTTAACTTGTGGGACCTGGAGGAGCACTTGGAGGTGTCCTTGCCGCCTGTTCAGTCAGGTGACTTCTTGACAGCTTTCTGATGGGTAAGTAACCGTGGCGATTTTAACTGATGGTTAAAATGGTGGTTAACTGGTGGTTAAAATCGCCTCCATTGTGTACACAACTTGCAGGACCTGGGAACAGATGTAGAAGAAGATGGAACACTCTGAGGAATTTGGCAAAGTAAACCTACCTGAAACTCCCTGAAGGACATTGATGAACCAGTTGGGGTTTTTACAACGATCTGACATGGTCATAGTCACTGCTACTGATACCAGCTTTTTATTTCAAGATTTTTTAAACTGAATTGTATATGGAATTCACTGCCCAAATTGGTGGTAGAGGCAGGGACCCTCAACTCTTTTAAAAAGTACCTGGACCTGCACCTAAAGTGCTGTAAGCTGCAAGGCTATGGACCGGGTGCTGGAAGGTGGGATTAGAATGGGCACCTGGTTGTTCTTCGAGCCGGCGCGGACACGATGGGCCGAATGGCCCCCTTTCTGTGCTGTATCTTTTCTTTGGTTCTATGGTTCTATGGAATTCAAATTCTCAAACTGCGATGGTTGGAGACAGAAACAAACAAGCCAGATTAAAAAAAATAGGTCATGCTCTTCAATGTTACATTGTTTTTAACTTTCACTGCAATTTACAACCTATGCAAAAAAATGCTGCTCAAATTCTTGATTATAATATGTAAAATTCCCACTGTCAAAGAAGATTCTCAGGAGGCCTGCTATAACTAAGCATCCCATCCTGATTCACCACACACACTATCCATCCCCTAGTTTAAAGTCCAACCCTGCTGGAGATCAGTGAAGGCAAAGGTAACTTTAAAATCAAAATTCTGTGGTTAACACGTATTGCCAAATACATAAAGCTACGTAGTGCACAAGAAACCGAAAGTAGAGACAGATTAGAGAGGTGAGAGGCTGTCTCTGTTATACTGCCGCTGTCCCAGAATTAGCTATTGGACATGGAGTATGCAAATTACAAAAGCAAGAAATTTTGGATCTGCAAAATCAGCGAGCAAAACAACAAAATTTATGGTATGTGTCACCAGTCTCATTATTGCAGGAAATTCTGGGCCCATGTGGATTATATTGGGTTCATGTTGGTGGTGGTGGAATTGGCAGAAGATAATCTGTTGAAGGTCGAGGCTGCTTGGTTGTAAAATAAGCCTTAAGCCATGATGTAGGGGGAGATTTTGGGCGATGAATGAGCACGATATCAATAGTTTGCCTGTGCTGCCTGCCCAACGCGGCAGTAGAGAGGCCCGAACCACTTTCCAGTTTGGACCCTGTCAACATTTTCTCAGTAAGCTGCAAATGCCAAACCAGTGAGGAGGTAAATTGTCCGGTTGCTGCACGTGGCCTGTTGGCAAGTAAGGCCTCTTGTTGGGGGGAGCAGATACCGGGGGAGGGGGGAGAAAACAGGTCAGCAGCAGGCCCCACAAAAATCTGTAAAAAAAAAACTTACTTTTTGTAAGAGGCCCCCCCCTTGAAGTATCGCCAGTTAGGCCTCTCAACACCTGGAGAATGTGGAACTGGCATATGCCATGCATGCTTCGCACATTCCTCTTGAAAGTTGCAGTCGGGGTCCTATAGGTGTTGTAGGACCCCGATTTGCATATTTAAACAGCCTCCCACCTGTTTTGGGCAGGGATGCTGGGTGCTCATTTAAAGGCTTGTGTGAAAGTCGATTCAGGTGAGCAAATGTTTGCACAAGGCCCTCATTAGATTTTCAACTGCCAGACGCCTGTTTATCAGGCAAGAAACGGGTGGCCAGCAGTTGAAAGTCTCCTCTGTAGTGTTTAGGGAGAAGAGCAGGCAAAATACAGGGTAAGAAAGTCCTTCCCCAAGGAACATTATTTTCAGATGTTTAAGAAGGCCCATGCACACCAGCAACATGAACCTCTTTGAGTACCCATGTAACCCGGGCAGAAAGTACGGTCCAGACAAACCTTTCATGGCATCAGCTCTCCCTTGAACTTTCCAAACCCCCTGCGTCAGGTGGACGTATGCACCACCATGCACGATGAATGTTTCTCAATGTATTCCATTCGCCTCAATAACATGTAACTCATCTTAGACTTGTTAATATAACAGAATCTGAATGGTTTGTCTCTTTGATTTTAACTTTGAATTGTGCCTTTGATCTTAGATTAGATTGGCTCATCAATTTAAATTGAGATGATTTCATTGATGTCATTAGCAGGATTTTCCTTTGACATAAAGACCTGATTTATTCCATTGTGAAGATATTGTACCAAATAACTACTTGCAGATGCAAATTGTTTTATATTATCAAAGAGAGAAGTATATGTTTCCTCTTCTATACTAAGTGGGTTCTGTCTACTTGTTGATGGGAAATTCCACACCTGCCTGTGTTTAATTGAATTTATGTTTGAAATATTGCTTCATTTCTAATCAGAGGTCAGACTAGATGTTATTTGATTGATAACCAGTACATTTGTAGGCTCTGAGAGGCAACAGGTTTGACATTTAAAGGGCTAAAAACTAGGAACTTGAGACAGCAAGAGAGAAGGTCTACCAAATGATGATGGTCTGAAGAAATAATAAATTATTCTGCTGGAATGGAGACAGACTGAATTTGCACTGCAATATCAAGAATTTGATTTGTTAAATGGACAAAGATTTGGACCCCAAATGTCCTTGCTGTTTGAGGTATTATTGGGGCATAATGTCAGGGGCGGGGGTTGCTAAGGAGAATGTGAATTGTGATGGGACCCGTTCTTGCCAAGTGTCCACCCCCATTTTGGACATGATACAATTTGCTTCCAATGTAGAGGCAGGCACTACTTACACCTGCCCCTTTGGTAGTGTTGCCATGTAAATTTAATGATAATGACAAGATATATTATAAGTCAAATGTTCCATCCTTACTGCCCTCATTGCACTCTATGTAGTATACAGTGTGATAAAAGAGGTATTTTAGCTTACCAGGACCAGCTGATCCTGGTGGAAGTATTTAATTTAAAGACCTTTGACCCTGGAGACATTTTTCTCATATCTCAGTTTGCCTGATATTTTGCAAGTTTTCCCCCTGTGGAGCTGCTGAGCTGGACTTCAAACTGCCAGCCACAATAAAGGATAGAACATGGGTTTCGCTGTGGGATTTCCTCTGAATTAATAAAGCTGGAAGAAGAGGTGCAGTCCCAAAGGGAGAAAAGGAATGTGTGAAAGCATAGGAAAAGGCTAAAAAAATCCTGACTGTATCCCTCTTTCCCCTTCCAAGGCTTTAGGCCCCGGAGCTCTTGCGAGGGAATAAAGGAAGACATGTGCCATTACAGGCATAGATTTAACAAGGAAGGCCTTCTCAGCTTTTATATCACTGTCTCCTTCCAAGATTCAATAGGAGTGCTGTCTGGTACAACATTTGCCTGGTCATGGGTGTTCTCTTTAGGAAAGCTGGGGAATTACTTAATTAAAATTAATTTAAATTTAATTAAAGAAGATGTTTCCACTTGTGGGGGAACCAAAACTAGGGGCCATAAATAAAAGATAGTCACTGAAAAATGCAATAGGGAATTCAGGAGAAACTTTTCTACCCAGAGAGTGGTTAGAACGGAACTCGCTACCACAAGGAATGGTTGAGGTGAATAGCATAGATGCATTTAAGGAGAAGCTCGATAAGTACATGGGAGAGAAAGGAATAGAAGGGTTAGATGAAGAAGGGTGAGAGGAGGCTTGTGCGGAGCATAAACACCGACATGGACCAGTTGGGCTGAATGGCCTCTTTCTGTGCTGTAAATTCTATGTAATTATGTAATTTTGGAATGACACCAAGGCAGCAGCATGTAAGAGGCATTCTAGTCTACAATGTTGCTCGATTCCCCAGAAGTTCAGGGGAAAATAGATGGGACCCACAGTGACCCACTGAATTTCCCGAATAGAAAGAGATTCTAATCCCTGAATGTTCAAATAATTTGAGATCAGCAGCAACAAATTTTTAATGTGACTATCAGATTTGTTGGAAGTTGCCACAATGCTTTAGTCATGAGATAACCCAACATCCCACCTCTGTTATGGAAGGCAGTTAGGTGTCCAGATTGATTCTGGGTAAGAAGGTGCATCGCTTGCTACTGTGCCTCATGATTGAATTTCAAGTACCATTTTCAGCAGCTGAGTTGAGGTGCAAAGATGTACATTCAGCCACCAGAAGGTTCTGGCATCTTGATAGAGCATGAAGGGGCACTGCAGTATGCTCCTGAGCAGGTCTCTCACATTGTGGTTGCTTAGTGTGCCCTATACAACTTTGTTGTTCAAAGAAGACTGGTCTGTAATTCCTGGAGGAAGAAGGCTCAGCTGCCATGGAGGCAGAGACACCTGGAAATCAACATAAAGAGGATTTTGTTTGAAGGAGTCTACCATCCTGGCTTCCAGGGATGGCAGACTCCTCCAAATCAAGATCTTCCTGTTGCTGAGTTCTAGGTGATTATTAGTCAGACATCTTAGGATTAACATTACTCCTCTGACTACACACCCATTACAACATCTCCCCAGCTTTCATGGCTACTCCAATTCTTTCACGTGAAAACATCTGTCTTTGGGTTTCTCAAGCTAACCGTGGCAAGTCAACACAATCAGACATGACATCTAGTGATCTCATTGAACAACAGGGCCAATGCAAACATCAACATCTGTTTAATTATTATTTTTTGTGCAACTGCCTGGTCAATCGGACCCTGCCTTGAATGTACTATTTCAGTAGGCCTCTGAGGAGCTTGGCAAGAGACTTGACAAAAGTGCTGCTATCCTGACAGACAGCTGTATCATGTTGGAGGACTCCTGTCGTGGCAGTGGCACTGGGCCCAGGTTCAGAATGGTCATTAATCAGTAGGAGGGACCAGATCCAGAGAGCCCTGAGAAAGGATCTCTTGTAATCCAGCCACGAGTATCTTAGTCTGGAATACAGTGCCCCATCTCCCAGGGCTTCAATGGTGATATTCTGCGTTTCTGAAGAGGATACACTGATTTGTCCTGGGCTACTTCTGCAAAGGAAGATGGCACACAGTTTCAAACTGCAATGAAACTACCACATGCTCCATTGGTGTCGGCAATAAGAAAAATGTTTCCCTGATGTTGCTGCACATTCAGTGATCCAGATTGTATGTTGCAGCGGAGCCTATGTGACCTCTTCCATCTACCACACATCCTGGGAGATGGATCTCTGTGATTGCACATAGGTATGATGCTTGTTGAATATTCTTTTCAGAGCAGGAAGAATAGAGTCCTCTTCCCTTTCCCACTCCTCTGGTTTCTTGTACCCTGCATCTCTTCCTGTGCTAATTCCTTATCCCCACTATCTTTCTCCCCCCTGAACTGATAAATGGGAAAAAGGAAGGCTAGTGTAGCAAGAGGTGAAAGAGAGGGGCAGTGGCCAGAAGCTGAAGTAAAGTCTCCACCTCGTCTTCTCTCTTCCTCATCTGCCTCACTGTCCTGTGAGTGATCTGTGGAAGCAGAGCAAAGGAGCTAAGAATGGGCCAGAACCACCCATAGTGAGGAACAATGTAGAAACAGCCATTTTGTTTGTTACAGTAAATTCCTGCAGCAGGTTCTGACAATGCTTTACACACACTCACGTACTGCTGTGACAGACCCACTGACAAATAGTCTGGTTCAATCTAACAATCAATAGAGCTGGGTTTATTTACAGTGATCCAGATTGTAAACCCATGCCAATCAATAGAGCTGGGTTTACTTACAGTGATCCAGATTGTAAACCCATGCCAATCAATAGAGCTGGGTTTATTTACAGTGATCCAGATTGTAAACCCATGCCAATCAATAGAGCTGGGTTTATTTACAGTGATCCAGATTGTAAACCCTTGCCAATCAATAGAGCTGGGTTTATTTACAGTGATCCAGATTGTAAACCCTTGCCAATCAATAGAGCTGGGTTTATTTACAGTGATCCAGATTGTAAACCCTTGCCAATCAATAGAGCTGGATTTACTTACAGTGAACCAGATTACAGTATTGCCAATGCTTGCACTTCAATAACAATTTATTGATTTTGCTCTATTGCTTTAACATAAATGATTCACTGAGAAAAAAGAAAATGAGAGAGTTTTCCTTCTCTATCTTTTCTATTTCCATGAACTGTACTTATTAAAATAATACTGCAGAATGAATAAATCATTAACAAAATTCCGAGTGTTTGCAGTACTGTGATTGCAACCTATGGCAGTGAACAAAGCTGGGTTAACTTACAGTGACAGTTTGCAAACCCAGAGAAATTAAGAGTTTTGTTTATTACAGTGAAGCAGATTTCAAATCCATTAAAATGAATACAGCTAGTTTCATCATTTTAGACAGGCTTCGTTTACAAAAAACCCTAAAGATCTAGGCTGTATGCAAATTCCTTGCTTTGCTCCTAAATCACAAAATATTCTAACACTGTGGCACAATTAGGAATATCCTACCATTGTGTATTGGTCTCTGAAAATCAGGCAACATCAAGCAACAGTGAGCAATTCTGCATAAAAATTAGGTATCTGATTAGGTAATAGGATTAGACTGTGGCCATAACATAAACTCTTGTGCCTGCAGAGTTGCTTAAAGATGGAGGAAGACATGCAGACGCTGGTTGTTGTTTTCATACACTCTTCCCTTGGAGAATGGTGTGAAGTAGTGGAAGGAATCACAGGCTGATTAACAGTCTGACAGGCTGCAATGTGAACGCTGCGTCCATGACCGTAGCCATCATTGTACCAACCGACCAGTGGTTAATGTTATATGGTGGGAGGGTTTTATGGATTCCCACAACCCATACGATGAGAGGAGACCGCCTACTGCTACCAGACACGAGTATCCCGCTGGATGTCAACCCAGAATTTATAGCCGAAGCTCGGGTCTCTACTTGCTGTGGGACTATCTGGAATGGGGTTCGAACCCTGCAGTTTCTGACTCAGAGGTGGGAATGCTACCACTAAGCCAAAGGCTCACTCCATGCATGATGGTGGGTGCCATATTTTCCAATTGCATCAATAGAGGCGGATCTTTACTACGTGTTATCTTTGTTGCGTGTCATGCTCTTTGAAGTTTTTGATACCCTGGTGGAACAACACCTCAATCAGTCTGGTCTTTGTATGGAATACCATGAAGAACAGAGATCCATGGAAGAGATACTTGTAAACAAAAGCAAAATACTGTGGATACTCAAAATCTGGAATAAAAACAGAAAACGCTGGAAACACTCAGCAGGTCAGGCAGCATCTGTGGAGAGAGAAACAGAGTTAACCTTTCAGGTCAATGACCATACATGGAATCATTTGGTAATGCCAATTGTGGTTGATTGATCAATTGTTGTCAATCTTGAGATTCTTTTAGACACTAGAGAATTTAATTTCAGGCTTCATCCATTCATTCAGTGTTGTGACATTCGGGAATGAGATGAGATTGAGAGATTAGTTTGCGCCCTCCAATCCATGAATTCAAAGATTATTACTTTCATGTACAATGAGTCCGATATTTACGGGGAGGCAGGGAGGGAGCAGGGGAGGATGTTTGTGAAGGGGAAACCCCGAAATCCCTGGAACGCAGAGATCTTGCCGAATTTAACGGCAGGATCTCATTATCATTTTCTACTCGGTTTCCCGAACAGATTGACAGACTGACCGGCTGCCGGGTGGAAAAGCCAGCGGTAGAAGGTCACAGCCGGGGACCATTGGGGACAGTCCGCGGCAATCAGGAAAGATTGCGGGTTGAAGAGCGGGGACCGGAACGGCAATTGGGAGGGAGGGAGAGGTCGGGAGTTGAAGGAGAGGGGTCGAAGGCGGGGGGGTCGGCAGATTGTGGGGCAGAAGTGGGGTGTCGGCAGATCTCAGGGCTGAAGGTTTGGGAACACGAGTTTGGAGGGGGATTGGCAGATTGTCGGCTGATCACAGCATCGAGGAGAGGCCACAATCGGTAGAATGTGTGCTTGAGAGGACAAGGGGGAAGCACTCCCGCTCCTCCTGGCTCACAAGCAGTGCTATAAAAAGCACTTACTTGCTTGATCCACTGCTCCTGTCTCCATTTAGCTGCCAGGTTACCCAAGCCCTGGGAAAAACGGCAACGGGTGCATTTGCGGCGGGTTGAGGTCACATTTCACAATTTTTTATTTTTAACCACCTCCCACTCTCTCCCACCCATCATGGGGGGTGGGGGGGTGAATATCGACTCCATAATCAATGAAAGTCTCACTAAGAATAAATGAACCTTGATAGGTCACTCTACATTCATAGAGTAGGGAATGAGGAATAGAGAACGTTGGCACTCAGCTTCATCCCCATCTGTTAACTCGGGCATTTCCTGATGACTTTTTGTATCCGAGATAGGAACCTGACAGCACTGAATGTCAATGAACTTTTACCCAGTGTGCACTGCACACGACATATAGAACTTGGTATTAGTGAATTGTCATCTTCTACCTACTATATAGATTCGAGGATATAAATCAAAATCTGTGGAGTCAACACATAATAGATGGAGGGCACGAGCAAAAACACTAGCCTTTGCCTCTGGTAGATATTTGATTATTGGAATTAGTCCATGTCTGGAGACTGTCTTATGCAGTTTTCTTGGTTTTCAGAAGCTAAAGTTACAGTCTATAATCAGTGTCCTTAATTAGTTATCCAAACTATGTTGGACTAAGGGACATTGAGATACGTAAAGATTTCAAATAACCCAAAGGTAATTTTTTCATTTTCTCTATATAGTACCAAACACCATTGCAATTCAGCTCTCATTTCCAAGAGATGAGGACGGTAGTGAACATTAAACTGACTTTTTAAATCACCTTGTATGGCTTTAATTTGAGTGGTTTAATAGGGTTAAGAGAAGAGTGGACTCTGGAGGAAAACTGGAACATGAGGGCCAGTTCTATCAAACCTCTAGATATTGATGTTAGATAACTGCCGAGTGCTGTAAGTAAAAATTGCCAAACATTTTCTTTCATAGCTAGTAACAAAATAGCAGTTTATAATGAAGTCAAGTTGAAATTTCTTCATAATGTATTGTTACAATTTGAAAATCTAATTTATGTGAGCACTAGCTATTCCAAGTGAAAAAAGATGTTAATTAGATTTTAGCCCTTTATTCTGACTAGGTAATAGTTCATTAGAGCACCACTGATGAAAAGTGGCGATTTATATAAAATTCTAGCCAGAGGCTGTACAATCATTAACTCTTTCTATATAGCTCTTTTTCTTTCATTGTTCATTACCAATTAATTTTTGTTCCCCTGGCTACACTATATTTGAACAATAGCTGTGCTGCAATATATCGCAGAAAACAATAGAAGCAGAGCACAAGTCATTCCGTGTTATCAGCACATTCAAATATCTAAGCTGACAGGAATATTTCCATAGCTTTGGGTATTTTTCAAGTCACATTGTCATATACTGTTAACTGTGAAAACATCTCCAGTTTCTCAGAATGAACACTAACCTTTATCTGAAATCGTTTGAAGCACTCAGTAAAGATCAATCTTTAGGTGAACCTGCTATTACCATACCATTTAAGAAGGAAGTTAATTGCTTTCATTTTTGTTCATTGCTTTTTCTCCAACAATAGACGTATAGAGATATAGCTCTACAAGTGTTAATTTTTCAAGTATAGAACTGGGTAAAGGCATTGCCCAGGGTAACACTGAGCCACGCAGACCATAAGAACATAAGAACATAAGAAATAGGAGCAGGAGTAGGCCACATGGCCCCTCGAATCTGCACTACCATTCAATGCAATCATGGCTGATCTTCAACCTCAACTCCACTTTCCCGCCCAATCCCCATATCACTTGATTTCCTTAGAGTCCAAATATTCATCGATCTCAATCTTGAATATACTCAACGACTGAGCATCCACAGCCCTCTGGGGTGGAGAATTCCAAAGATTCACGACCCTCTGATTGAAGAAATTTCTCCTCATCTCAGTCCTAAATGTCTGGCTCCTTATCCTGAGACTATGGGATCAATTTTTGGATGACCGAGCGGGTGCATTCGTGGTGGGAGGGCTCCTAAAATTGGGGATTCCCGGAGTGGGTCTGGAGCCCGGCTCCAACCCAGCCACTTCCGGGTTCCCCAATGACGCGAATCGGTGCGCGCGCAGCCCCCGCATGCGGGACACCCACTGGCAATCAAAGCCGGCAGGATCCCACTTAAGATCATTATCTGGGCACTTGATGTCGTTTACAGACCTCATTAGTTGGAGATTTTAGGAGGATTGGGATTTTGGACTAGCCAGAACGTGTTTCCCATGCTGGGGGAAACACTCCCTGTTTAAACAGACGTGTTGCAGCCAGCAGCCAGTGGCAGCTGCAAAGGTCCATTTGACAGGCACGGGGTAAACCCTTATTCATTGCAGCAGGGCACTCTGTCACCTCAGACAAAGTTTTGCCTGCCACACCTTTGGCTCCACACTCAAAATTATTAAATCATACCCTAAACTCTGCTGTCCAAACACATTTACCTACTTTATGGACCCCCTCACACTCACACCGTCGGATGATGGGGGGGTGGTCCATTGCTGCATTCATCACTCCATTGGAGGACGTGCAACATCACCAGCCTCGCCAGGCATGCCGTCCACCTCCGCCACGTGGAGCTACACAACACAGTGCTGCGCAACAGGCACCTGCACAAAGCAGTCATGCAATACACATACACCCACTGTAGGGTGACCCAATGGGTGGCATCAAGGGTGTTCATGGAGAACCTCATGAAAGGGCATTATTGCACAAGCCAATCAAGAATGGCCAAGACGTGGCAGTATTGGTGACAATATAATATGTAATGTGAGTCGATCAGAAATCAAATATAAGTAAAAACCATGACAAACCCACAAACACCCTTGTGCATCCCCTTCATGCTCATGACACATTTGCCTTATGCTTCCTACTACACAAACGTGATGCATGCCCTGTGGTTGCAGCACAGGTAGTGGCAGGTGGGATGAGGCTGACCGTGAAAGAAATGCATGAGAGGGTGAGTATGAGACAGAGCCATGAGATTGTATGAGGATTGGGTTGAGTGGTAGTGGTGGGATGAGTACTGGGGAGGTGAGGAAGTGCAGGTAAGATGAGGATGAGGGTTCAGTGGGTGTGAGGAGTGATGTGATAGAGTAGTGTTGGCAGTGCAGTAGGAGATGTGGGGTGGGTGCGGTGATGTGGCAGACGGAATTAGGGGAATGAGTAAGAGTACTCACTTCGGCTGACCTGGTTAGGTCACTGAAGCACCTCCTGCACTGTATGCAGGTGTGTGATATGTTGGTGGTGCTGGTGACCTCCTCTGCCACCTCAAGCCAGACCTTCGTGGTGGCAGAGGCAGGCCACTTCCTCCCCTCCGCTGAGTGGAAGATCTCCCTCCTCCTCCTCCTCCTCACCCCATCCAGTGAGACCTGCAGTGAGGCATCATTAAACCTGGGGGCAGCCTTCCCCCGAGCTGCTCCATGCTATAATTTTGCCTATTTTCTGCAGCATCAGTCAGTGGAGGACTGCCCCTTTAAATAGGGCTCCTCCAGCTGACAGCCTATGATGCGGGTGTGCAGTCGGCCCACTGCGCAGCTTTCCAACGCGAAACCCGGAAGCACAGGGAAGTGGCTTCAATTTACTTAAGATCGAGTGCCAAACCCACCGATTTCACTGGGCGTGTTACCCACACGTCCAGTCGACCCCCCGCTGCCAACCCGCCTCCCTCCTAATATCGGGCCCTATGTCTCCTAGTTCTAGACACGCCAGCCAGGGGAAACAGCCTCTCAGCATCTACCCTGTCACGCCCTCTTAGAATCTTATATCTTTCAATGAGATCACCTCTCATTCTTCTAAACTCCAGAGTGTATCGTCCCATTCTACTCAATCTCTCCTCATAGGACAGCTCTCTCATCCCAGGAATCAATCTAGTGAACCTTTGTTGCAACGCCGCTAAGGCAAGTATATCCTTCCTTAGGTGAAGAGACCAAAACGGTACACAGTACTCCAGGTGTGGTCTCCCTCTCATTAGACCCTTGGTTTCCCACTATTTCCGGTATGATTTTTGTGTCTTCTACTGTGAAGACAGATACAAAATATTTGTTTAATGTCTCTGCCATTTCCTTATTCCCCAAAATAATTTCTCCTTTCTCTGCCTCTAAGAGACCCACATTTACTTTTGCTAATCACTTCCTTGTTACATACTTGTAGAAGCTCTTACAATCTGTTTTTATATTTCTTGTTAGTTTACTCTCATATTCAATTTTCTCCCTCTTTATCAATTTCTTGGTCATCCTTTGCAGATTTCTGAAACCCTCCCAATCCTCAGGCTTACTACTCTTTTTTGATAACATTGTAAGCCTCTTCTTTTAATCTAATACTACTCTTAACTTCTCGAGTTAGCCACAGTTGGATCACTTTTCCTGTGGAGTTTTTATTCCTCAAGGGTGTGTAAATTCATTGAGAATTATTAATTATTTCTTTGAATGTTCGCCATTGCTTATCTACCGTCATATTTTAAAAATCTAATTTCCCAAACTATCTTATCCAACTCGCCCCTCGTACCTACATAATTGGCCAGAAGGTCTCCTGTTCCATTTCTGTTTGGTGCTGAGTTAGTTGATCTCAGCTATGCAGAAATTATAGTACAATGATTGGCCTCAACATTCCTGGATTAGAGAGGGGAAAAATCAGACAAGTTGCCCATATATCCAATCGGAAAGTATATGGGTGTGATCATTAAGTTCGGCTCGAATCAAGCTTAGTTATGATGCCTTTCACAATCGAGTACTGTACTGACACTGTATGAAGAGTAGCCAGTAGGGTGATACAAAGAAACAGATGGAAAATTGTTAGATGTACACACTTGCATATATATAAACAAATATTTAGACTACTGATAGGAACTCTCACACATACATAAGCAAGTAGAAAATGAATCACATTTGTTTTAACATGATAGGGCAATTTGAATCAGGGCAATTTAAATTGAGCTAAAATTTCTTTTAATGTTTTTTTGGATCATTTTAGGTATAAACGTGGTGAAATGGGTGTTAAAGAGAAAAAATGACTCACTTTATAAGGAATTTAATCTTTAATATTCAGTTATGAAGGTCTAAATAGAAAATGGTTTGGGATTTTCAAATTTCTATTCATTTAACATAAATCATCATGTAGCAGGCTAAACTGGCTTAACGGGAGGAAAGTGTACCTTGATCAAATTCAGAGTTTCTTATATATTGACCTGCATACTATCGTCAATTAAGCAATAATGGAGATCCATGAGGATGTTACAGAGAAACTGAAATCAGGCAAATCAATTAAAGTCTGTCAATTTACTTACCTTCAATTCCATGGCACATTACACACCATGTTTATTATTTGAATTCAATTATACCAGTGATCACGGCTTCTTATGTCTATGAAAGGACACCTGGTTTGGTTCTCCTGATATCCATTGCTACTAATTAACATGTGGTGTATATAGCCTCTTATGTTTGAATTTAGTTTTATTATATTTGAAAATGTGGGTAGCGTACTAACTCTCCACTAGGCAAAAGTGAACTGAGCTCCAGCTCCATAATTAAGGGATCATAGTCTAGAAATGATCATTGTTGATAGAGTGGATGAATGATTAATGTATACATATCATGTCCTTCTATCCACTATTGTAGCAGAGGCATTAACCCTGGTTAATGACAATGCAAAAGAGCAGACCAAGGAATGCTGTATGAATGTGTTAAGCACTTGTCCGCTAATATCACCTACAATAACTTTCAGGCTCATATGTACCATTCCTAAGTAAGTGTGTCACTTACTTCAGGCTGGCCTCTGCATTCCCGAGTGCTGGAATATTTGCCCCATCTATCTACGTCCTCTCAGCACTGCAAAATCTAACCAATCAATTATATTGCATTTTACTCAAGTAAAATAGAGTGATAGAGAAGGAGATAAAAAATGGACGGTTGGTGAACAGATATGTAATTGGATGTACAGAAAATAGTTACTTAAAGAAAGTGTGGAGCTGTCAGGCTTACCAGGTGAAGATGGGGATAAAATTGCAGAAAAATGAAGGGAACTGAGCCAAAAACATTTCCCTTTTTTATAAGCTTTAAAATGATGCATATTAGATGGGCAGATATTTTAAAAGATATAGAGATAGCTGTTTGCACAGATATAGGCAGTTCCTGTTGTGGACTTCCATTCCCTGGAAATTATATTCACACTGGCAACACATTGCAGTGATGGCCTGATCTGGTCTGAATTTAAACACAGGTTCCAGTTATGAAAGGACAATTTCCTAACCCATTATATCAGTCAGTCCATAATACTTCATCTTTTCATTTAGATAAGTTAGATAAGCATGAGGGAGAAAGGAATAGAAGGATATGCTGATAGGGTTAGATGAAGAGGGGCCGGAGGAGGCTCATGTGGAGCATAAACGTCGGCATAGACCAGTTGAGCCGAATGGCCTGTTTCTGTGCTGTAGACTCGATGTACCTCGATCTTGCTTGAATGAGTTCTTTCATTAAGGTTTACCAGTTGGTTTTCCAAATGAAGCACTTTTATGTTTTCATTTTTTACTCTTGAGATTTAAACTGTTTTCAGAAGCTACTGTGACAGACATTTTGCAAAGGGATTGGGAGGCTATTAAAAATATAGAAATTCTACAAGGAGAATGATTTTAATTATTTAGACATGCTGCACTGATACACTCTCTTACAAGATTACATGAAATGATTCCATCCACTATGAGATAGGAAAGCAGACGCCACATTGTAATTAACTACAGTGAAACACTGAGATTTATTAAGGTTGTGACATTCTTTCATGTGACCATAGCATTATTTACTGCATCCAATTTAAATTGCACACGTGTGCAATCATTACAAAAGCTCTGGATCTGTTCTATTCTTCATGACCTGTTTATTTGCCAATCCATTTCTTGTCATCTCTCTATTTCAAAACAAAAAACTGTGTTTCCATTATTCTTTTGGAAGTGTTTAAAAATGTTCAACTATTATCTCCGTCCTTTTACTTATCATCCTTCTGGCCATCTGTTATCAGGCTTCCGTATTTTTCTGTGTTGTTTTACACTAATGAAAAAAAATCTGAAATGATAGCATTGTTTTCCTTTGGATAGCAAATACGGTCTTTCATGAGTTGGGATGGGGGAACGGGCCCTGGGAGCATGTCAAAATCTTAGGGGGTCCCCCACAGAAAAGTTTAAAAACCGTTGCTCTAGTCTTGTGGATCCCCTTGGTACACATGCATCTTGTGTTCATTTCATTGGGCCGGATCTTGCTGGAGCAGGGCATCTCGCTCGTCTCAGCTCGAAAATTTTTTGAGCTGTAATTTGCTGGAAGTGTGAGCTGATAATGGTATATGGCGAGGGCAATGGGGTGCCTGGGACCTTAGTTAAGAGCGGGACCAACAGTGTATCCAATGAGATTTAAGGATTGAGAAGGGAACAACGGAAAAGGAGGGTGAATTAGAGTGGGTGAATTAGAATGGTGAATTAGAGTCAAATCAGATACAGAACCAAAAATAAAAAGAGCGAAAGATTGGATTAAGAGAGAGAGTAAAAAGAGATAGAAAAGAAAAGTAAGAAAGAAACTTAAAATGTGACTTTTTAAAAATCTCTAACAACAATTGACTACATGCAGGAATGAGATTGAATACTTTAAATTGTTCCCATTCTGGGCCAGAGAGGTTGATTGGCATTGCATTAACAATGATCACACTGTTAAAAAGGTACTTACACTCTTAATGACCAGACTTCACTTTTTGAGGCGTGTTTAATGGACAAATCCAGCAAATTGTTAAAAATAACGGGGAGGCTAAGGGCGAGATGCCGTTTTTTACGCAGCAATTGGAGGAGCGGTGTAAATCGACCAACAAGTTGTGGAGATACGCAACTCATGGCGTATCTCTTAATCCCTTGAATTTGATGGCCAATTTGCACATTAATAATGACGTGCGTCGCATCGTCAACATGTTGTTGTTTTTCCAGCAAGATCCAGCCCATTGTATTGTTGATCTGTTTTGGCTTGCAAAGTGAAGTTGTGAGAAAAAAAATAATTGCCTGCTTACTGACTACTAATTCCAATAAATAATGAGACATTAATTAACACAGCCTGAATCACACAGTTAGATAGGCACTAATTAAAATCTTCTAACAGATCTTAAAAGAGACATGATGCAACCATCAAAATGAAAGCTGGAACTATCCAATTGAAGTTTTCAAATGGTAGAAATTAAGTCAGGCTGCCTTTAAAGCTTATCATCTCTGTATTTTTACCAATCAGATGGATGTCTCTCGTTATATTCCTCTATTGCTCTAATTTAAATTATAGTCTGGTAGTTCTCGTTGAAAGCTGCCTCCTTTTGCATTTTCTTACTCTGCTACTCTTATAAATCTGGCTCTTTTGTCCATTTTATCCTCACTCGCTCTGTAAAACAAACCTCCCATGATCTTTCAGGTTTTTCTTTTATTTGCCAATCAGCTTGCTCTAATCACAATTTAAATGATTGCAATGGATTAACCCACTAACATTTGGAAAGATTTATAAATTCATTTAATATTCCTGCATATGCCACATTGCTATTTTCTCTCACATATGGATATATATGCAAGTGGATCTGTTTTAGGCCATTGTTATTAAGGACCTGACATTGGTTTGATAAGTGCTTTCACAAATGTACTTTTCAGTTAAGGGCTGAAACACTGATAGAACTGAACTAACCTGACACAGGAAGCTGCAGTTAATAATATTAGCGTGTCTCATCAGTTCTACAATGTCTTTAAAAGATTAGAATTAAATATTTAAGGTCTTCAGTCATTATGAGTCATCATTGTCATAATGAAAGAAGGACATACTGCTGCCATTTAATGTGATCTTTCATCACTCTTTACCCCTCCCTAAATAAAATCAACAATCACCAGATGAAGGGTTGCTAACCCTCCAGGATTGTCTGCAGAGTCTCCAGGAATTAAAGATTAATCTCCTGGAAGCTGCTGCATGCAACCCAGGAGAAAACTCTCAGGGGCATTAAAATAAAGGTTTTTTTTTTCATTTTCTTTTGAACACTTTCGTTTTATAGTTATGAAGATACTGGAGATGGAGAAAAAAAAGACTGACCAGGCAGGGCAGTTAGAGACGGGAAGTCATGGGATGTAACCCCCAGGAACACATCCAACCAGAGTTGGCAACCCTAACCAGGTGTCTGGCCTTTTTTCTGTTTGTCTGCTTTAACAAATGGATGATCATTTCAGTGTTTGCCTCACTCAGCAGTGTCTGTCAGTTTCTGTCTGCTGTTCAACAACAGCACATTTGCTGCCAGCTGTCCTACTCCAGCTCTCAATTCTTCATATCTGATGAATTAATCACAGCTTATTCCAATTTTATTCTTCAAGTTTCTCTCGGGTTTCTGTGATAGAAAGCTTTGACAAATTGGCCTTCTGTTTTCAAAGTCTTGAAGCAATGCAATTCATTAAATAGAGGATAAATCATAGGGAGCTGTAGTGTGTTGGCGAAATATTTTCAACAGTTTACCAGATAATAGTGTCTCTTCAATGGAGCTGTCATTTTGAGTTTTGCTGGCTCGGGAAAGCAAAATATTGAGGCTTATAGCATTGGATAAAGTAAATTCTTTTCTCTCTTTTGTTGCTCAACTTGTTACAATTTTATCTTAAACAAAATAAATATATTTCAATCAGGCCAAAAATAAATACTGTCATGGCACCAATCAGTAGTAATTATTATTGGTTAAAAAGCTTTCTTTGATTGCTTAAAACAATACAAGCTGAGCATGATTAGAAAAGACAGGGAAATTGGGAAATGAGGAGGAGTAGCAATAATGATAAACGGCACAATTACAGCAGTAGAAAGAAAGGATTTCAGTAAAGGTGATCAGGTTGTGAAAACGCTATGGCTATCATTAAGGAGCAACAAATGATGCAAGACTCTGGTAGGAATTGTCTACTGACCTGATAGTGGTGATGTAGTGGGGGAATTTAGAAATATGGAGATCAGGCTCCACTTGTGTAGCTAAGCAACTATAGTCAACGAATGAGATATGTGTATATCGCTAAAAGAAAAGGCTTACACAAATGCAAAGAAAAGTGGAAATCCAGCGCATTGGGAGGGCTATAAAAAGCAACAAAGGGATACAAAGAAAGTAAAAAGAGGTGGAAAAAGGAATTATGAAGAAAACTTGCAAGGGATATCAAAGCTAACAGCAAAAGTTTTTATAA
Organism: Heptranchias perlo; assembly: GCF_035084215.1. NCBI lineage: Eukaryota > Metazoa > Chordata > Chondrichthyes > Hexanchiformes > Hexanchidae > Heptranchias > Heptranchias perlo. The sequence goes on along the minus strand of NC_090333.1, from coordinate 35,582,215 downwards.
ATATATTAAGAAAAAGAGTATGGTAAAGGGGACTGTGGGCTCGTTAAAGATAAATGCAGGTAAGACTATAATTGACAATAAAGTAATGGCAGACTTGTTAAATGAGTACTTTAGGCTCAATTTTCAAACGGAGCCGGAAAGAGGGCGGAGGGGTCAATTTGAGGTCGGGAAACCCATTAGTACAGGTTTCCTGGACGTCCTTACGATTTTGACGTAAGGACAACTTTTATTTATTTTTTGTTGGCTTCCTGTCCGACTGACCGGCTGATTGACAGGCTGGTCTCAGTCGGACAGGAAACCAGCCAGGGAGAGGATGTATGCAAGTAAGTCTACAATTTGTTTGCATGGATGGGGGGGGGGGAAGGAACTGGTGGGCACAGGGGCATGGTGGGCAAGGGGCTTGGTGAGCAAAGGGCCATGGTGGGCAAGGGGCACGGGTGGGCATAGATGAGCACGGGGGTCGCGAGTCATGGGGGATGGGATCAGGGCTCAGTCATGGGGGGCGGGATCGGGGGTCATCATGGGGGTCTGCGATCCTTGCGGGAGAGGGTTGGGGGTTGGAGGGTCGGGGTTGGGGGTTGGAGGGTCGGGGTTGGGGGTTGGAGGGTCGGGGTCGGGGTTGGAGGGTCGGGGTCGGGGTTGGAGGATCGGGGTGGAGGTCGGAGGGGGTGGATCGGAGGTCGGAGGCGGAGGATCGGGGTTGGGGGATCGGGGTGGGATGATCGGGGTCGGAGGTGGAAGATCGGGGTCGGGGGGTCGGGGTCGGGGGTCCGCGATCGGAGTGGGGGCACAATTGGGGGGGTCCGGGATCGGTGGGGGGTCGGTGCAGGTGGGCTTGTTGGGCCTGAGGGAAGCACTCCTGCTCCTCTGGGCCCACAAGCTGTGCCTTTCTAGGCACTTACCTTCTCGCCTCCTTTCACGAGGCGTAAAACAGAAAGCCCGGGAATTCCGGGCCCCTGGGGTTGAAATGGGGAATTAGTTAAAAATGGAGGCCTAAAGCCTTCTTGAAAGGTTTTAAGGCCCGACCCACTTCCTGGGAGTGGGTTGGCCACCCACCCCTCGTCCCGCTCCCGTGAAAACTGGAAATGGGCGGGTTGGAGGCGGGTCTGAAATGGTGGCAATTTTCAATTCCCCTCCTGCCCCCAACCCACCCGTTTTTTACTTTGAAAATCAAACCCTTTGTATCTGTTTTCACAGTGGAGAAAGAGGATAAAATACCAGCGGTACAAGGGAAGCTAAAAATAAATCTAGGGGAGGAATTTAGTGGATTTAATATAAGTAAAAAAAATGGTAACAGGGAAAATAATGGAACACAAGAGAAACAATTCTCCAGAACCTGATTGTTTACATCTCAGAGTATTAAAAGGAAATTGCAGGTGTGTTGGTCATCATTTTCCAAAGCTCTCCAGATTCAGGAATTGTGCCTTTGGATTTGAAAATTGCAAATGTCCCTCCATCAACATAAGTTGTGAGGAAGTTACTGGAATCTATCATCAGAGACAGAGTGACTTGGAGAAGTATGAGCTGATCAAAGAGAGTTGGAATGTTGGACTTTATCTCAAGGGGGCTGGAATACAAATGGGAAAAATTGTACAGGGCCTTAGTCAAACTCCATCTGGAGTACTGCTTTCGGTCTTGAGCACCAAACTTCAGGAAAGATGTATTGGCCTTGGACAGGTACAGCACAGATCGACAGAACAATACCAGGATTTAATCATAACGACAGGTTGAATAAACTTGATTTGTATTCCCTTGAATTTGAGGGGTGATCTAACCAAGGTCTTTCAAATTAAAAAGGGCTTCGATATTTCCTCTCATGGGGGAATCCAAAAAAGAAGGCATCATCTTAAAATTAGAGCTAGGCTATATAAGAGCGAAATCAGGAAACCCTTTTTCACACAAACGGTAGTAGAAACCTGGAACCCTCTCCACCAATAGCCTGTGGATGCTGGGACAATTGACATTTTCAAGACTGAGATCAATAGTTTTTTTAGATAAAGATATCAAGGGATGTGGATCAGAGGTGGGTAAATGGAGTTGAGGTACAGCTCAGCCATGATCTAATTGAAGGACCCAACAGGCTTGAGGGGCTGAATGGCCTACTCCGGTTCCTGTCTTATTATGTTCCTATAATCAGGTAACTCCTCCCTTACCTTTTATCCTATGTAAAATACTTAAAGGAAAAAAGCCATTAAAGATTGTTTTATGTTAAGTTAAATGATTGTACAGGATCCTACAAGAACACAATGGGCACAAAATTCAACTTCAGTGGCAGCAGAAAACAAGCACGATCAGATCGGCCACCCATCGAATTCAAATGGAAAAGAAAATCAGTCAGGATATATACCGAGTCGCTGATCCGATACAGCTCGTTTTGCGCTGCTGCCGAAGTTGAATTTCACCCCCCAACGAAAATTCTGTAGTACTTTTTCTCAGTCTTGCAGGATTTGTAATATTCAAATATCTCGTGCCAAAATCCTATATTGTAAGATTGTCTTAGTAAGTGCTCAGTGCATGTGTGATAGCATTTACCGTTGTAAGAATAGTTAAGATCAAAATTATGACATAATATACATATGATTGCAGATTATCACCTAGACCCTTGCACACCTCCAGGAGTCCAAGTTAAAACAAAAGTAAACAGGTGTCAATGTGCTGTCCAGCACTGTTAACTGCACCGAGCTGCTAATTGTGACAGCCCTGTGGTAATCTTTGAAGGATGCGGCCAGGAGAATATCGACCTTTCGGTTGAGAGAAAGAGATGGTGAGCAGTGGTCAGAGTGTCTGAATCACAGTTCAGCAGGTTATAAAAATATAAGAATGCGTGGTACGAAAAATAGCCATTTGGCTCACAAGCTCATAGACCGTGTACTAACAGTACTTAGTGGATATTTAGACTATGTAAACTAATACGTGAGTAGATCCAAGCTAGTGAGATTAAACAGTACTAATGAAAGTTAAGGAATACCCCAAAAGAAGCAGTTTAATATTTCCTTCTTAAAATCACACTGCTGGAAAACAGTCATAGAAATGCGCTCTAAGCTTAAGAAAAGCTGACTCTCCTAATTGAAGCACCCTGTTTCTAATGTCAGAGAGGAGAGAGCATCAATAGCTGATATTGTAGCATCTAGCCAGACACTTCTGGCCAAGTGCTTTGCAGTTTGTGCTTCACAAATATCATCAGTACTACGCGACACTGCAGACAGCAGCAATTTGAAAGCTGTCTTCATAAAACTAAAAAAAAATTATGTTGTCTAATTAATTTTTGATGAATCCCAATGATAGGAATTGTCACAAGCTGTACTAGTATATTTGTAACTATTTCATGACCATTTGCAGAGAAAATAATTTTCAGCAGCAGTATGTATTCAGAGCTTGATAACCTCAATAATTGTTCCACAGTATCCATTATTCTATGTATTATGCATGGGAACTGAATTTAAAATTTAAGCAAAGTGATACAGTTTCTATACATGATTCACATCCTCCTTTCCACATTTAATGAGCCTACATGACTAGTTTTTTCAATCACTCAATAGCAGCCTGCTCGTGAGATACACTCTGCACTGTATGAATTTAAGTTGATTAATCTGGCAAGTTGCATTAGCTGAACTTGCAGTGAATTGCACTCACCAGTCCTAAAGACAGCACATCACTTAAACAGCCTTTCATATCTAGTATATTGAATTATGTAGGCTAAATGCCATTTTACTGGTTATATAATTGAGGTCACGCAGAAAGGAATTACAATGTTTTAACAATTGTAACCCTATGACCTCCCACTTTGGTTAAAATCAGAAATAGAAAGCCAGCTGCATGCCTGGAATTACACTGGACTAGCAAAAAAATACTCTAAATAACTGTTTTAATGAGAAAGCTTTTATTGTGATATTGTTTGATGTAGTCGTATAAAATGTTCCTTTAGCATTTTGATAAAAAGCAGGGCAGAGGCTAGGACATCCTGACCCTGGCTCAAGTCAGAGCTGTGCTGGAGTAATCAGCACTTATCTGGAAGGGTACAGCCACAACAACATTCAAGAAACTCAACACCATCCATTCATCAACACCATCCATCCATCTGCTTGATCGGCACTGCTACAATTGGACTCAACATTCATCATCTCCTCTTCTGGTGCTCTGTAGCTATAATATGTACCATCGAGGCTGAGATCAATAGATTTTTGGACTCTAGCGGAATTAAGGGATATGGGGATCAGGCGGGAAAGTGGAGTTGAGGTCGAAGATCAGCTATGAACTTATTGAATGGCGGAGTAGGCTTGAGGGGTCATATGGCCTACTCCTGCTCCTATTCCTTATGTTCTTATCTATAGGATGCACTTCAGCAACTCGCCAAGTTAACATCGACTGCACTTCCCAGCCCCCCTGCATCTACCATCGAGAGCAGCAACCTCATGGGGACATCATTATCTTCAAGTTTCCTTCTAAGTCACACGCCATCCTGACTTGGACATATACCACCATTTCTTTATTGTCAGTGGGTCAGAATCCTGGAATTCCCTACCTATCATCATCGTAGGAGTCCCATCACCACAAGACTCACTATCACCTTTTCATGGCAACTACGGATGGGGAGTGATGGGCAGCATCGCCCACATCCCATGAACAAATAAAAAAAAAAGTTAAATCATTTTATTAGAACTTTTTGCATATCGTGATTTTTTTTTTGTTGGTAACTTTGGCAACACTTTGGTTAGAATACATTCTCAACTGCCCAGCAAACGTTATTATCAATGTGGACATTTTATTCAATTTAGTTTTTGGATCGTCTGATCTTAGCTTGGATGTTTTTCCTACTGATCAACCTTAGTGTTAGTGTCTCTGGTTATTCAACTCTATCAACAGGAGAGACAATGGATCGACAAGGGTGGTGTAGTAGATGTAATCTATTTGGATTTTCAAAAGGCCTTCGATAAGGCATAGTAGACTCAACATAGTAAGATATAGTAGACTCATGATTAAGGACAGAGCATGTGGAGTCAGGGGACAAGTAGCAGAATGGATAGCAAGTTGGCTACAAAACAGAAAACAGAGAGTAGGGAGTTAAAGGTAGTTGCTCAGACTTGCAAAAGGTGGGAAGTGGTGTTCCATAGGGATCGGTGCTGGGATCACTGTTGTTCATCATTTACATAAATGATTTGGCCTCGGGAATCGGAAGTACAATTTCAAAATTTGCCATGATACCAAATTGGGGGCATAGTTAATACCGAGGAGGGCAGCGACAAAATGCAGGATGAATTAATAAACTTGCAGAATGGGTGTGTGATTGGCAAATGAATTTCAATATAGATATGTGTGAGGTGTTACATTTTGGTAGGAAGAATGAGGTCACATACTCCTTGGAAAATAGGAGTCTAAATGGGGTAGAGGAGCAGAGGGATCTGGGGGTACAGGTAGACAATACACTAAAAGTAGCGGGGTAGGTTAATAAGGCCATAAAAAAAGCAAACCAAGCACTGGGGTTCATTTCTAGAGGGATAGCATTGAAAAGCAGAGAAGTTATGTTAAACTTGTATAGAACCTTGGTTAGACCACATTTGGAATATTGTGAACAGTTCTGGTTTCCATATTATAGAAAGGATATGGAGGCATTGGAGAAGGTACAAAAAAGATTTACTCGGATGATACCGGAACTGAGAGGTTATAACTATCAGGAAAGATTGAACAGGCTGGGGCTCTTTTCAAGAGAAAAGAGAAGACTGAGTAGTAATCTGAAAGAGGTCTCGAAGATTATGAAAGGTTTTGACAGGGTAGACGTAGAGAAGATGATTCCACTTGTGGGGGAGACCAGAACTAGGGGCCATAAATATAAGATAGTCACTAATAAATCCAATAGGGGATTCAGGAGAAACTTCTTTACCCAGAGAGTGGTTGGAATGTGGCCTAGCAAGGCACTCAGTTATACAATCTTGCGACAGAAAGTCACAATAAAAATGAAACCGGACGGACCACCCAGCATGGGACCACTAGGCATCAGAGACTACAAAGGCAAACCAAGCCCAGTCGACCCTGCAAAGACCTCCTCACTAACATCTGGGGACTTGTGCCAAAATTGGGAGAGCTGTCCCACAGACTAGTCAAGCAACAGCCTCACTCACAGAATCATACCTTTCAGCCAACATCCCAGACTCTAACATCACCATCCCTGGGTATGTCCTGTCCCACTGACAGGCCAGATCCACTAGAGGTGGGGGCACAGCGATATACAGTCAGGAGGGAGTGGCCCTGGGAGTCCTCAACATTGACTCCGGACCACATGAAATCTCATGGCATCAGGTCAAACATGGGCAAGGAAACCTCCTGCTGATTACCACTTACCGTCCTCCCTCAGCTGATGAATCAGTCTTCCTCCATGTTGAGCACCACTTGGAAGAAGCACCGAGGGTAGCAAGGGCACAGAATGTACTCTGGGTGGGGACTTCAATGTCCATTAGCAAGAGTGGCTCGGTAGCACCACTACTGACCAAACTGGCTGAGTCCTGAAGGATATAGCTGCCAGACTGGGCCTGCAGCAGGTGGTGAGCGAACCAACACGAGGGAAAAACCTACTTGACCTCGTCCTCACCAATCTACCTGTCGCAGATGCATCTGTCCATGACAGTATTGGTAGGAGTGACCACTGTACAGTCCTTGTGGAGACGAAGTCCCGTCTTCACACTGAGGACACTGTCCAACATGTGTGCCACAACCACTGTGCTAAATGGGTTAGATTCAGAATAGATCTAGCAGCTCAAAACTGGGCATCCATGAGGTGCTGTAGGCCATCAGCAGTAGCAGAATTGTATTCCAGCACAATCTGTAACCTCATGGCCCGGCATATTCCTCACTCTACCATTACCAACAAGCCAGGGGATCAACCCTGGTTCAATGAGGAGTGTAGAAGAGCATGCCAGGAGCAGCACTAGGCGTACCTAAAAATGAGGTGCCAACCTGGTGAAGGAACAACTCAGGACTACATGTATGCTAAACAGCGGAAGCAACATGCTATAGACAGAGCTAAGCGATTCCACAACCAACGGATCAGATCAAAGCTCTGCAGTCCTGCCACATCCAGTCGTGAATGGTGGTGGACAATTAAACAACTAACGGGAGGAGGAGGCTCCGTGAACATCCCCATCCTCAATGATGGCGGAGTCCAGCACGTGAGCGCAAAAGTCAAGGCTGAAGTGTTTGCAACCATCTTCAGCCAGAAGTGCCGTGTGGATGATCCATCTCAGCCTCCTCCCGATATCCCCACCATCACAGAAGCCAGTCTTCAGCCAATTCGATTCCCTCCACATGATATCAAGGATCGGCTGAGTGCACTGGACACAGCAAAGGCTATGGGCCCCGACAACATCCCGGCTGCAGTGCTGAAGACTTGTGTTCCAGAACTAGCCGCGCCTCTAGCCAAACTGTTCCAGTACAGCTACAACACTGGCATCTACCCAACAATGTGGAAAATTGCCCAAGTATGTCCTATCCACAAAAAGCAGGACAAATGCAATCCGGCCAATTACCGCCACATCCGTCTACTTTCAATCATCAGCAAAGTGATGGAAGGTGTCGTCGACAGTGTTATCAAGTGGCACTTACCCACCAATAACCTGCTCACCGATGCTCAGTTTGGGTTCCACCAGGACCACTCAACTCCAGACCTCATTACAGCCTTGGTCCAAACATGGACAAAAGAGCTGAATTCCAGAGATGAAGTGAGAATGACTGCCCTTGACATCAAGGCAGCATTTGACCGAGTGTGGCACCAAGGAGCCTTAGTAAAATTGAAGTCAATGGGAATCAGGAGGAAAAGTCTCCAGTGGCTGGAGTCATACCTAGCACAAAGGAAGATGGTAGTGGTTGTTGGAGACCAATCATCTCAACCCCAGGACATTGCTGCAGGAGTTCCTCAGGGCAGTGTCCGAGGCCCAACCATCTTCAGCTGCTTCATCAATGACCTTCCCTCCATCATAAGGTCAGAAATGGGTATGTTCGCTGATGATTGCACAGTGTTCAGTTCCATTCGCAACCCCTCAGATAATGAAGCAGTCCGTGCCCGCATGCAGCAAGACCTGGACAACATCCAGGCTTGGGCTGATAAGCAGCAAATAACATTCGCGCCAGACAAGTGCCAGGCAATGACCATCTCCAACAAGAGGGAGTCTAACCACCTCCCCTTGACATTCAACGGCATGACCATTGCCGATTCCCCCACCATCAACATCCTGGGGGTCACCATTGACCAGAAACTTAACTGGACCAGCCATATAAATACTGTGGCTACAAGAGCAGGTCAGAGGCTGGGTATTCTGCGGCGAGTGACTCACCTCCTGACTCCCCAAAGCCTTTCCACCATCTACAAGGCACAAGTCTGGAGTGTGATAGAATACTCTCCACTTGCCTGGATGAGTGCAGCTGCAACAACACTCAAGAAGCTCGACACCATCCAGGACAAAGCAGCCCGCTTGATTGGCACCCCATCCACCATCCTAAACATTCACTCCCTTCACCACCGGCGCACCACGGCTGCAGTGTGTACCATCTGCAGGATGCACTGCAGCAACTTGCCAAGGCTTCTTCGACAGCACCTCCCAAACCCGCGTTCTCTACCACCTAGAAGGACAAGGGCAGCAGGCACATGGGAACAACACCACCTGCACGTTCCCCTCCAAGTCACACACCATCCCGACTTGGAAATATATCGCCGTTCCTTCATCATCGCTGGGTCAAAATCTTGGAACTCCCTACTTAACAGCACTGTGGGAGAACCTTCACCACATGGACTGTCGCGGTTCAAGAAGGCGGCTCACCACCACCTTCTCAAGGGCAATTAGGGATGGGCAATAAATGCTGGCCTCGCCAGCGACGCCCACATCCCATGAACGAATAAAAAAAACTCACTACCACAATGAGTAGTTGAGGCGACTGGCACAAATGCTTTTAAGGGGAAGCTAGTTAAACACGAGGGAGGAAGGAATAGAAAGGTATGCTGCTAGGCTTAGATGAAGTAGGCAGGGAGGAGGCTCACATGGAGCAAAACACTTGCATGGACCTGTTGAGCCGAATGACCTGTTTCTGTGCTGTACATCCTTTGTCATACTGTGTAATATAGTAGGACTTTATAAAATTGAGAATCCAGGGGGTGAGGTTTGTCTCGGGTGGTCACGCAGCAGCCCGTTTTGACCTACCGCCCGAGACAAAAATCACCCCCTGATTCTGTAGCATAGCAAGGTTTAAAGGAACAGTACAATAATACACGTTAAAGAAAATACATCATATTTGAATTTCAAGTAGACTGTTTCCCTCGACTGATGCATAAACGTTATGAGGGAGATTTTCTCTGATCACTATAGGGGCAATTTTAACCCTGCCCATCTGTCGAAAAACGGGTGGGTGGGCAGTTAAAATCGTGTGGGACATTTATCGCCAACATCCTACTCCTTCCCACAGTCTTGAGCTTTAACCTGCTCTGCTGAGCGGGCAGCAAGGACACCTGCCGAGCACTGCCGGGGTCCTTCTTTGACTATGCTGATTGGGCTCTGATGATGTCATCACGGTCTGACTGTTATTTTAACCAGTCGTTTGAGTGTGCAACTTGTTGTTGCTTTCCTGCTAGATGAAACCAGTGGGAAAAAGAATTAGGTCCAGAAGAGGTTTAAAGGGGTAAGTATTCTAAAACTTTTTTTCACTTTCCTCGTGGGACCAACAGGAAAGGTTAGGCCTCTCCTGCTTGTGAGACCCTCCTGATACCCACTCCCTGCGACTTACCTGAGTGCTGAGGACTGTTCCTCCGGTCTTCGCCAGCGGTCTCCTGCCGCCTGATATTCCACTCCTGCCTGCTGGCCAGCCACTGCTTCCCACTGGTTTTGGGTGGGTAAATAACTAAGGGCACGCAGGTGAGGCCTGGCCGTTAAAATCACCCAGGCCTCATGCTGCCGAGGTCAGGGAGATTTGTTGCTCACCTCATCCGCCACCTGATTCCTGCACCAAATTAAAATTGCGGCTTATGTATTATAGATATCATAAAAACAGTGGGAAGGTTCCTATGATTTCTTTCTCGTAAAGTCATAAATCTCATTCTTAAAAAAAAATGCATGATTTGTCCAGAAATATCAAACAGAGGAAACTTGGTGCTTTTATACAATGTTGTTAGCACATAAGTGGAGGGAATCTTCTTGTTATCTGCATCCATGTTTATGTCTGGTTTGTCTAAAAGCTGAGGAAGGTACAAATAAAAGAAATATAATATTGAAAACTAGTGCAGGCAGTCCATTATTGTTCACTGTAATGTATGAATTTTGGCAGCCCCACCAGAGGATACCTGCACTGTAAAAAGAACCTGATAAGAAGTGAATGGTCCTGAGAGGCAATACTTAGTATTTCCTGTCTGAATTTTCTGTATTAGTGTCTGTCTTTTATTTGTTTTATTCACACCCCTCCCTTTTTTTGCTAGCTTATTTCCCTGCCACATTCAACCTGCTCTCCTCCTGCACCAAGGATTCAGTTGAGATGGCTGAAACAGTTGCTAGGCAGTGCACCAGAGCAGTATAGCTGGCTAACCTCTGGTGTTTACCTGTCACCTTTATGGAGGCACTATTTTGTCTCTGGTTGGATGCACTCCAGAGGATCCTGGCTAAGAGCCAGAACTAATCATATGGGATCCATGAGCATGTATGCAAATCCTGCCACTCTGTGGTATAGAATACTACTGTTCCTGCTCCCAGTGCTGCCAGACTTGTTGCTTCACTTTACTTGAACCATGGTAGTGATTTGTGGGCCAGCAAACTTCTTGGATTTGTCTTCTAATTTGATGGCGAGTTATTGAGACCTTTTTAAAAAATCTTTGCTATGTGTTAATTTTGTTTGCATAAATTACTCAGCTCTATAGAATTGTTGCTGATATTTCCCAATGTAAAGGAATGTGGCATTGTGATTATGTCTTTAAAACCATTTAACTAGTGCAGCAGTGTTTTTTAAAAATCAGATAATCCAACCTAGTGATGGTCCTTTTTATTCTTTATTTAGTTTCTCTCTGTTTTGGAGTAGGTATTTAAATATACATTATGATTATAATTGATCGTACAAACTACAGATTATTTCATAGCATTTTGACTTCAGCAATCTGTTTTCTGAGCAAAGTGTTCCACACAGCTTGCTGTAGTTCTCTCCAAAGGCAGCAGGGTGCAGAATAGAGCAGAGCAAGGAAATTTAAAATAGATGGTTACCTCAGAAAGGGGAATGCTGGGCAGGAATACTAAAACTGACAGAATCTGATTATTTTGTTGGCTTACTCTGAGATCATAGAGAAATTAGTTAGTGTTCTGATTCAATCCTGAACCTTATTTAAAGGTTAACAGCTTTTCCTATGTTTTATCTCCTGATTCTACTTTTTGTATGGCAAAAAAACCCAATAATGACCACAGAATAATACTTGTGCTGACATAACATGCTGTTCGGGCAGTACAAAGTTAGGTGCATAGCAGCTACCAAAATAGTGAATTCCTAATCTCAACTGTACTGCTTTAGGAGTTGCCAAATAGAGCTCAGGAGCTTCGTAAGGGAGGGTAGGGAAATTGGGAGGACCAATTTGCTAGATCCACTCTTGCACGTCTTCCAGTGACCTCCATTTTTGAGGAAGGTGCATAGAATTAGGAAGAGGGCAATGGGATTAAATGACCAAATTTTGTTTTTAAATTATCAACTTAAAATCTAGCCAGAAGGAGGCACATTTGAATAAGGTGCTGAGTGATTGATTGACTGACTAGGAACTTGATGATGTTTTCTAATAACAGAAAAACTGGGAACTGCCAGCAAAATAGAATAAAGGGAATAAATCTTGGCTGTCCAATATAGGATAAGTGTGATTCCCATATCATTTTGGGAAAGAAAAGTCCTGATTATAACATCTCAAAAGTGACGAAAGATGATTTGCTCCTTGTTTTTAAAATGCTTGAGGGAGCTAATCTAGTAGCTCAGCTGACTAAGGCAATGAGTAGCTGAAGGTCAGGAACATCAAGTCCTGGGTTTGATCCCTGGTTTCCCTCCCTACCATACCTCCCCCATTGAAAACCTCATCCATGCCTTCGTGACCTCCAGTTGCAACTTTTCCAACACCCTCTTCATTGGCCTCCTGAGCTCCATCTGCTATAAATCTATAAACACCACCCATGTCTTATTCACATTAACGCTCACTCATCAATTATCCCTGTCCTTCCTCATCTCAATGCATTGATTGAAATCTGCCTCCTTATCTATGACACTGGGGCCTTACTCCTGCCTACCTAGGGAACCTTCTGCAGCCTTATGTTCTTGTTTGCATTCTTCACTGGTCCAACTCCGAACTCCTGCAGGTTATTCTCCACACCCCACTCTGCTGTTGATGATAAAATCTTCAGCTGTCTCACCCAATATTTTGGAACTTTATCCCTGATCTCTCTGCTTTGCTATGCCTCTCCTCATCTTCAAAAGCATCCTTAAAACATACTTCAACAGTACCTTTAACCCCATTGCCTAATTTCCCTCTTATTTGGGTCTGAGTTCCAACTGTGAATGCCTTGGGATGCTTTGCTATGTTAAAGGTTCTATATCGTTCTTTACTGAGTTACCTGATCTTAGACAGGGCAGCAGCAGAGATATAATTTACCTCAGTGCCCCTGGGTTAGGTAGGGAAAGATCGGTCAGGGTTTGTTGGAAGCATTCAGATATGGATGTGGGTGAGGATAGAATCAGGCTTTGCTGTGATGTCTCCAGCAGTTTAGTAGGGCCATGAGCTCACGTGAAAAATGTCCACTTGAGCATGATACTGGAAGGTGCCCAACACCTGTGGAACTGTACCTTCAGGGGAGGAGATGAAGGAAGGGAGAAAATTGATGAGAAGAACAAAAAGTTTAGAGTTGAATCTATGTTTGAAGCATGCCCCTAGATACCACTTTGACTATTACATTTGGCAGTCAGCTGCACAGTTTCACATTATTAATTAAATGTCCATAGGCTTTCATATCTTTGCATTTCAAAAGTGAGAAGGATGATCAGTTATTTAGAAAACCAGTGAGGCCATGTTACCAGTCCCTGGCTCTACCCATTTGAAATGCAAGACAAAACAAAAGGGACAGCTCCCACCAATATAGTAATCTGGTATCAGCCCCCCTGCATGACCTGTGGGATTAAAAGGGCAGCTGCTGCATGGATACAAAATTCGCTAAGGGACAGAAAGCAGAAAGTAGAGATGAACTGTTGTTTTTCAGACTGGAAAAATTATACAGTAGTGTCTCCAGGGGTTGGTGTTGGGACCACTGCTCTTTTTGATATATATTAATGACCTGGAATTGGGTATACAGGTGTAACTTCAAAATTTGAAGATGACGTGAAGCTCTGAAATGTAATAAACAATGTGGAGGATAGCAACAGACTTCAGGAGGACATAGACAGACTGATGAAATGGGCAGACACATGGCAGATGAAATTTAATGCAGAGAAGTGTGAAATGATACATTTTAGTAAGAAGAATGAGGAGAGGCAATATAAAGTAAATGGTACAATTTTAAAGGGGGTGCAGGAACAGAGACCTGGGGGTATATGTTCATAACTTTGAAGGTGGCAGGACAAGTTGAGAAGGCCGTTAAAAAGGCATAATAAATAGAGGCATAGAGTTCAAAAGAAAGGAAGTTAATGCTAAACCTTTATAATACAATGGTTGGTCCCCAGCTGGAGTATTGTGTCCAATTCTGGGCACCACACTTTTCAGGAAGGATGTCCACGCCTTTAGAGAGGGTGCAGAGGAGATTTACTAGAATGGTACCAGTGATGAAAGCCTTCAGTTATGTGGAGAGACTAGAGAATCTGGGGTTGTTCTTAGAGCATAGAAGCTTAAGGGGAGATTTGATAGAGGTGTTCAATATCATGAAGGATTTTGATAGAGTAAAGAAGTAGAAACTATTTCCAGTGGCAGAAGGCTTGGTAACCGGAGGACACGGATTTAAGGTAATTGGCAAAAGAACCAGAGGGGACATGAGGAAAAAAATTTTTACGCAGCGAGTTTTTATGATCTGGAATGCGCTGCCTGAAAGGGTAGTGGAAGGAGATTCAATAATAACTTTCAAACTGGAATTGGATAAATATTTGAAGTGGAAAAATTTGCAGGGAAATTTACGGGGGACAAAGCAGGGGAGTGGGACTAGTTGGATAGCTCTTTCAAAGAGCTGGCACAGGCACAATGGGCCAAAGGGCCTCCTTCTGTGCTGTAGTACTCTGATTCTATGGGCAGAGCTTCTTAACTCTCCAGCATTCATGTACGTAAGTTGGCCGAAACCTAGCTGAACCATAAACTACTACACTTGAGTGCATGGCTAGCTGTTACTCAATGTGCAGTGAACTCTGTTGGGCTCTTCACTTTGTAATGGTGAGGTCTGAAGAATAAAAGGTCCATAATGTTTTTACTATTGGATTTACTTCAGGGTGTTTTGTTCATGGCAATCAAACCACAGAATGGTGTGTTCCACATCACAGCGAGCAAGTAACGGTGGTTGGGACAGCACAAAGGGTTTGCACCTGCCATTTTCTCTTTATACAAAACATTTAAATGAATGATTTTTAGAGTATGTGAACAGATGTTTAGTTAATATTTCACTGATTTTGGACAGGTTTACTAGAGTGGATGGAGTGATGAATATTCTGATGTGTAAAATATTCTGGAATTGGCAAGTAATAAAAACACATTGAAAATATCAGATGTGCTGTATAAGTGAACACTTGGTGGGGGAGCTATTGACAATTACAGTAATGATTCATGTCTTCATATGCAACAGAATGATTCCAGTGCCTTGCCCAATTGTCTCGTCTTTATATGTGAGCGAGACATTGATTGTAAGGGATGTCGCAGCCAAGTCTGAGCCTGTCTTTACTCAATGACCCCATGTGTGCTCACATTTTCTGACCAGGGATTACTGCTCAAGTCAGAAATGGGAACCTTGGCTGATATATTTCATACCTCTCCCTAACCCAGAGACACTGAAGCTAATTGTTCTTAGTGCCACAGTGACTGAGATTGGCTAACTCCGTAATGATCAAGGGATGAACCTGAAACCTTTGTGGCAATGTGGCTTAGTACCACACCATCTGGTGCATTCATTTGCTGAACTATCAGGAGTGCTGTTGGAGCAGCTTTTTAAAGTTGTGTAACTATAATGATATAAAACAAAGAATGTAAATTGCCTCAATAAACCATATACTATTTTACCTGTACAATAATAAAAACTTGTTTTATTTAAGTGCTGGTTTCTACTGCCCTATGGGTATTTTGTTCAAATGTGTGTGTATTTCTGCTGATCAAAGAGTTAACATTATCAATTTTCTTCAGACCTGAGGTTTTATCATGCTTCTTCTCATTTCAAGAACATATTCATTATATTTTATTTGTATCCCTATTGGTGTAATTCTATATCGATACTCAAATATAGAAAGTTCCTTCTGGAGTGTTTGTATGATTGACATCTTCATGTAAGTTAAAATGGCTGATCAATAAATAGCAGATGCTTATGAGCTCAAGTCTTTCTAGTTTGTTACCATCTGAACTTAGTAACAAAAGAACCAAAACTGATTTTGAAAACACAACATATGTAAAGCTGGTTAATCAACAGCAAAGCAACAGAAAGAAAGAAGTACCCAGGAAGAAATGTAATACTGAGTGAGGAAAACAAAGACAGTGACTCCAAATATAAAACTCCCAAATTTTGGAATATTTCTGAAGTAGACAGTAAGTATTGTGGAAAATGTCATGTCAGAAAGAAAAAAGCCTAATCAGCTTGGGGTCAGAAGTGCAATATAGAGAACAAAACTATTTCTCAGCAAAGTATCCAAAGTCTAGGAAGTGGAACAATGGGAAACACCAGCTACAAACTAGATGAAGCTACTTGTGACTTAGATGATGGTCAGTCTGTTGCTTAAGTTTTTGGATCTGTGGAAGACTAATATAGGAACAATATGTAGGCCATCATGCTCATAAACAACAAGGTAGTCAAATTTCAGCTTGAATATGTTTCTTTTGTCAATGTTCTAACTGAAATTGAAAACCTGAGACTGATGATCCAAGTAGGAGGAAGGTTAAGAATTCTAACACTTCAATACTCACATTCAACAAAACAAGAATAAAGCCATTGGGGGGGAAAAGGAAGAGTCAGTGTTAAAAGCTCCAAGAACAAGATTAAGTACAGCACTGAGCTTCAAAAGTGCCAAGTGGTAGAGTATGCAACATGTGAATCATAAGAATATTATGATAATGGATGCTTTGTCAAAACTCTCAAACCAAGATGCAGTGTCCATGTCTTCAGAGGAAAGGGGAAGCTAAAAGGCACTCTGCACATTTAAATTAATCCCAAGACCGTACTATTCAATTTCCAACTAGGAAACTATCTCTGGCTGGTGAAGAAGCATGTTAGTGAACCTATTAAAAGTCCAACTGACTGGGTCCTCCCAATGGTGGTGGTAGTGAAAAGGAATGATCAAAGCCATTTAACGTCCCCAAGTGTAATCATTACCCACTCCGAGCGATAGATATTCTGCCTGGACTAACAATTTGTGATTGCAAAGAATGGGTTTTGGGATGTTCTTTTAGATTAGGAATTGAGTCTGATGATTACCTTTTCATGATGCAGATGGTTGCGCATGCCTTTCAGAATCTCCAGGTCCATCACAATTTCGAAGACTTCATGAGGCACTTATGGTAGATGACAGTGGACCTGTGATAAACAAGGAGGTAAAGATATACATATCTAGGTGTGAGATGAAGTAAGATGGAAGGAGACTCGTGTGGAGCATCAACATAGACCTGTTGGGCCGAATGGCCTGTTTCTGTGCTATTAAATTCTATGTAATTCTATGATGTATGTCAACAGTTTCAAGTCAACAGCAAAAAAAACTGCTTATTAAATGCCAGCTCTGGGAGAAAACAAGGTGTGATCTGTTTGAAGCAGATTGAAGAAACTATCTCTCGTACTATTACTCTGTTTTCTTTGAAATAGTCAGGCAGTCTGAGTAAAAAGGGGGAAGAAGTCATTTTGCACACCATGATATTTCAAATGAGGTTAGATCAGACAATGGAGCAACATTTGACTCAAGAAAATTCCAATAGTTTGTGCAACAATGTGAGTTCAGTCATATGATCAGTTCACAAAGGTATCCACAGTCAAACAGGAGAAAATGCTGTTACAATTACAAAGGCACTCCTAGAACAAGCACACAAGACTGGCACAGATCTTTAGTGCTCTCTTAGCTTGCACAACACAATAAGTGAGATATTGAATAACTCACCAGCAGAAAGACTATTTGGCAGATGAACCAAGACACTGGTCCTTAGAAGCCAATTTCTGAAACCAAGTCAATAAGTGATGTAAAAGAGAAGCTATTCCTCAAAGCCAAACAGGCCCAGTTCTACAATAAAGGCACCATAGATAAATTCAAGAGAATGAGAAGTTTTCAGAATATAGCCAATAGGAAAAGGGAAATTCAGCACAAATACAGGAGCAAGTTGATATGAGATCCTACAACGTAAAAACTGAAAATGAAAGGATCTTTAGGAGGCACCAGAGACATCTGTGGAAAACAGAACCGTAATTTGTGGAGAGACCCAAGAGTTTGGTTACACGCTCCATAACATGTGTGGAGTTGCCCAACCAATCCACAGTATCTAAACAACAGCTAGCACAATGAAACCCAGAGGAAGAAAAGATCATGGCCAGTAATCGACTAAACAATGAGCCAGAACGGCAACTGAAATCTCTGATGGAAAAGGGTCCCATCAACACTATGAATAACAAGCCTTCTACCCTAACAACAAGGAGTGATAGAGAAGTGTGGAAAACCACATCACCATTTTATCTATCAGTAACATTGTAAGATATGTTAATATTGGTAATGTTTGAGTTTATAGTTGATAGAGTTTATAATTTTTGCTGAAGTGTTCATATTTAAAAGTTTCTCTTTTGAAGAGGAAGATGTATTGATATTGGCGTAACTTTGTATCCATGGTCAAGACACTTGACTGACGCCTGTATATAGTTAATTAAAATAATTTTATAAGTTCTAAAGTTTTTTCTAAGTTTAAAACTGAATATGAATGCTATAGCTTTAATTCAGCTGAATTTGAAACTGTTTTCTCAGTATTAAATTGTGGAAGTCATACATGTTAGTGTTTGAATACTTCTTAAAACACTTTAGTCAGCAGTCACTGGAATGTTTATTCTGGCAATTATACAGGGTGCCTGCCAAGCAAGGCTAGGTTCTTGACTGCAAGATTTCTTAGAAATTATCAGAAAACTTTGTTGTTTATTTTTTTAAATAGTAGATGTAGTGACAGTTTTCCCAAATGTGGTCCCTGCCACATTTCATTTGAAATTTTTCCCTCAACAAAAAGAAACACAAAATAAAATCTTGGTTCCATCTTGCTAATGGTAATTCCCTGGAGGATAGCTGTTAGTCCCATATACAGATAATTCAGATACAATGTAAGGAAATGCTTCCTTTTTATAAATACATCTTCCCTGTAGTTAACACTTTTTTCCTGTATTCCTATTGTGTGCATTTTCCATTCTAGACATGAGTGAGAACCCAACCAGTTTGCAAACAATTAAATGAAGACATATTGATCCAAGGTGCCAGTACATACAGGAGAACCATACAATTTGTGTGGAAATATGACATTTTGTTGTTTGAGAAAAAGATAAAGATTGTTCTATTGTTGTTTTCAATCAGGATAAGGCTCTGCCTAGATGCTATATTCCACAAAATATATTAGATTGCACTATATTTTCTGCTGTTGTTGCTTCTTTTCTCGTGTTTTTGCTGTTCCTTTTCTCAGACTCTGCATGATTTTTAAATTCCATTGCTTCCTCAGAATGTCTTTTCCTTGCATTTCCTCCTTTAGTGTTTCCTTATTTCATTCCTCTAGTACATGTAGATTCAGACCTCTGATTGTGTCACCGAGATGATAACCTCGAATGTTTTCTCAGAGAAACTCTAAGATTATTTGTATAGTTCCCACGAGAATTGAGCATTCCCAGAAATCTGCCGCTCATGTTGGTCTGGTGAACCTAGGAAATTGGAAATCATTATTAGGGTGAGCATGTTTTTTCAGCCAGTCTGCCTTCTCTTATGGTTCCATGAGCGCCAATTACCTAAATGGGTATTATCCATATGTGAAACTTGATACTTGGTATTGCCAGCTAGCCGTTTGTGGCGGGGAGGGTGGAGCAGTGCACATTACAGCCAGACTGATTATGTTCTCACCCAATAGCCATACATACACACTTCCAACAGGGATTGCTGAAGAGCAATTAAAAAGAGGTTCATTTTTTATCTCCCTACCTTGAGGCACTGACGTGAACTGCAGTATCTTTACCGTCACCCTGCTGAAATCAGATAACTCATCACAGACGGTGATGAGCGGTCGTGTAGTAGTTATGTTACTGGACTAGTAATCCAGGAGTCT
This sequence comes from Heptranchias perlo, assembly GCF_035084215.1. Classification (NCBI taxonomy): domain Eukaryota; kingdom Metazoa; phylum Chordata; class Chondrichthyes; order Hexanchiformes; family Hexanchidae; genus Heptranchias; species Heptranchias perlo. Next base: position 35,562,741 of record NC_090333.1, on the reverse strand, counting down.
GGACTAATAATCCCAAGAACGTGAGTTCAAATCCCACCGTGGCAGTTTGAGAATTTGAATTCAGTTTTTAAGAAAAAAATATATAAATTTAGAAATAAAAAAACTGGTATCAGTAAAAGCTGTCGGATTGAATTCAGTTTCAAAAATAAAAAAATCTGGAATAAAAAGCTGGTATCACTAAAAGTGACCATGAAGTTGTCAGGTTGTCGTAAAAATCCAACTGGTTCACTAACGTCCTTTTAGAGAAGAAAACCTGCCATCCTTATCAGTCTGGTCTATATGTGACTCCAGTTCCACACCAACTGCACTCTGAAGTGACCTAGCAAGCCACTCAGTTGTATCAAACCGCTGCAAAGAATAAGAAGAATAAAACCGGACGGACCACTCGGCTGCGAGCTCGGCATCAAATTAGGACACGATAAAAGGTACACTCGACCCAGTCGACCCCGCAAAGTCGTCCTCACTAAAATCTGGGGACTGGCACCAAAGTTCAGTCATTGTTGGCACAAGACAAGATGATTGTGGTTCGTGAAGGTCCACCACCACCTTCTCAAGGGCAACTAAGGATGGACATTAAATACTGGTCTTCCTAGCGACACCCATGTCCTAAGATTGAATCAAAAAAAAGACTGAGGATCGTACCTCAGACCTCTTTTGGTCTCGACAGTATAGTTGAGCTGCTCACTCCTTGCGAAGCCACCGTGGGAGCATTTTTTCTTTGTTTGTTTGTTTGTTGCCCACTGAGTACAAATTTCCAATGACTTTACTTTAAACTGATCCTCCAACCAGAGGAAATAGTCTTTCCCGATTCATTGTATCAAGTTCCTTTTATAATTTTAAAAACTTCTAATAAATCTCTCTTTGCTTTCTCTGTTCCAGTGTGAATAATCTCAATATTTCGTCTTTCCTCAAAACTATAGTTTCCTATCCTTGCATCATCCTGGTAAATCTATGCTGTGTACTCTGTGTCTTTTCTATAATTGGATGCCCGCTATTATAGTAAAGAAAAGTTTAGTCATTTTTAATGTTCTGCTGCCAGGTGTGGCTATCTATTTAAATACTATAGTAAATTCACAGCATGGTAAAACAGCTGGAGTAAAGTATCATTAGTCAATTTTAACCCTTTGAATCCAATACTGAACCCCTGAAAATTGGACAAAAAAATTTAAATGGAATCCTAGTTTCAGAATTATACAGTCTATATTAGTTTCCATCTAAAACAATGGGCATGATTTTTACTCTGAGCCGGGTAACCCACGCATCGTGGCTATATACGTGGGGAACCCGGGAGCGAATTGAGTGCATTGCATCTGTCGGCAGTGAAAGGAGCAGCAAATCAGAGATGGGAGTGGCAGGGAAATCATTGGGCTTGGAAAAAATCGGGGGGGAGGGGGGGGAAACGTGGACGATATCATGGCAGGGAAGGTGTCAGCCATAATCAGAGAGCAGGGGAGGGGGGGGTCAGCCAGTGACGACGCCAGGGGAATCCAGCCAGCAACGGAGATTGGGGGTGGGATCGGATTTCTTGTTGGCCATGTGAGCTTGTTGGACCTGGATGAAACACTTATGCTACAAGCAGTGCAATAAAGGCACTCACCTCATGGATCTGGCCCTTCCCATCTGCTTTCACCTGCTGTGATTCGGAAGCAATAGGAAACTAAATTTCCAGGAAAGCAAAGAGAGGGCATGAAAAAATATTGGCAAGCAAAATCAAGGAAAACTCAAAGATGCTTTATAAATACATAAAGAGCAAGAGGATAACTAAGGTAAGAGTAGGGCCTATTAGAGACCAAAAAGGTAAACTATGTCTGGAGGCAGAAGTGGATATGGTTCTTAATGAATACTTTGTGACTGTCTTCACAAAAGAGGGGGATGATGCAGACATTGTAGTTGAGGAGGAGTGTGAAATATTGGATGGGATAAACATAGTGGGAGAGGAAATATTAAGGGAATTAGCATCTTTGGATGCCCGGATGAAATCTATCCCAGGCTGTTAAGAGAAGCAAGGGAGGAAATAGCAGAGGCTCTGACCATTATTTTCCAATCCTCTCTGGCTACAGGTGTGTTGCTGGAGGACTGCTAACATTGAATCATTGTTTAAAAAGGGAGAAAGGGATAGACCGAGTAATTAACCTCAGTGGTGGTCAAATTATTGGAAACAATTCTGAGGGACAGTATAAATCATCATTAGAAAGGCATTGATTAACCAAGGACAGTCAGATTTGTTAAGGGAAGGTCGTGTCTGACTAACATGATTGAATTTTTTGAGGAGGTAACGAGGAGAGTCGATGATGGTAGCGTGTTTGATGTAGTCTATTTGGATTTTAGCAAGGCTTTTGACAAGGTCCCACATGGTAGACTGGTCAGAAAAGTAAAAGCCCATGGGATCCAAGGGAAAGTGGCAAGTTGGATCCAAAATTGGCTCAGTGGCAGGAAGCAAAGGGTAATAGTCGACGGATGTTTTCGTGACTGGAAGGCTGTTTCCAGGGGGTTCCGCAGGGCTCAATGCTAGGCCCTTGCTTTTTGTGGTTTATTTCAATGATTTAGACTTGAATGTATGGGGCATGATTAAGAAGTTTGCAGATGATACAAAAATTAGCTGTGTGGTTCATAGGAGGAAAGCTGTAGACAGCAGGAAGATATCAATGGACTGGTCAGGTGTGCAGAAAGGTGGCAAATGGAATTCAATCCAGAGAAGTGTGAGGTAATGCATTTGAGGAGGGCAAACAAGGCAAAGGAATACACAATAAATGGGAGGATACTTGAGAGGTGTAGAGGAACAGAGGGATCTTGGAGTGCATGTCCACAGATCCCTGAAGGTAACAGGACAGGTAGATAAGGTGGTTAAAAAGGCATATAGGATACTTTCCTATATTAGCCTATACTTTCCTATATGAGCAGGGACTGTATAAAATACTAGTTAGGCCACAGCTTGAGTACTGCATACAGTTCTAGTCACCACATTACAGGAAGGATATGATTGCACTAGAGAAGGTACAGAGGAGATTTACGAGGATGTTGCCAGGCCTGGAGAATTTTAGGTATGAGGAAAGATTGGATAGGCTAGGGTTGTTTTCTTTGGAACAGAGGAGGATGAGGGGAGAATTAATTGAGGTGTATAAAATTGAGGGGCCCAGATAGAGCGGATAGGAAGGACCTATTTCACTTAGCAGAGGGGTCAATAACCAGGAGGCATAGATTTAAAGTAATTGGCAGAAGAATTAGAGGGGAGCTAAGGAAAAATTTTTTCACCGAGGGTGGTAGGAGCCTGGAACTCACTGCTTGAAAAGGTGGTGGAGGCAGAAACCCTTACTGCATTTAAAAAGTGCTTGGACGTGCACTTGAAGTGCCGTAACCTACAAGGCTACAGACCAAGAACCGGAAAGTGAAATTAGGCTGGATAGCTCTTTTTCGGGCGGCACAGACACGATGGGCTGAATAGCCTCCTTCTGTGCCGTAAATTTCTATGATTCTATGAAACTCGAACAGGTAAGGTTAAATTTCATTTTAATGTTCCAATGCACAAAATATTAAGTACCTCAAGTATTTCAATGAGGTATATTGCCCTTTTAAGGATCAGCCTACCGGCTTTAAGCGGAGGAGGGACTTCCTGGGGTCTGCTGTCTACATGCATACAAACTTGCCGGGGTTAAACCCAGAAGTGGGCGCGTTGGAGCTGGGATGCGGTCCCGCTCCAAAAAGCTGTTATTTTAACAGGGCAGTGTCCAAGGCCCAACAATCTTCAACTGCGTCAGCACTGACCTCCCCTCCATCATAAGGTCAGAAGTGGGGATGTTCACTGATTGCAGTGTTCAGGTCCACTCGCAACCCCTCAGATAATGAAGCAGTCCATGCCTGCATGCAGCAAGACCTGGACAACATCCAGGCTTGGGTTGATAAGTGGCAAGTAACATTCGCGCCAGACGAGTGCCAGGCAATGACCATCTCCAACAAGAGAGTGTCTAACCACCTCCCCATGACATTCAACAGCATTACCATCGCTGAATTCCCCACGATCAACACTCTGGGGGTCACCATTGACCAGAAACTTAACTGGAACAGCCACATAAATACTGTAGCAACAAGAGCAGGTCAAAGGCTGGGTATTCTGCAGCGTGTAACTCACCACCTGACTCCCCAAAGCCTTTCCACCATCTACAAAGCACAAGTCAGGAGTGTGATGGAATACTCTCCACTTGCCTGGATGAGTGCAGCTCCAACAACACTCAAGGAGCTCAACACCATCCAGGACAAAGCATCCCATCCACCACCTTGAATATTCACTCCCTCCACCACCGGCGCACAGTGGCTGCAGTGTGTACCATCCACAGGATGCATTGCAGCAACTCGCCAAGACTTCGACAGCACCTCCCAAACCCGCGACCCCTACCACCTAGAAGGACAAGAGCAGCAGGCACATGGGAACAGCACCACCTGCACGTTCCCCTCCAAGTCACACACCAGCCCTATTTGGAAATGTATCACTGTTCCTTCATCGTCGCTGGGTCAAAATCCTGGAACTCCCTACCTAACAGCAGTGTGGGAGAACCTTCACCACATGGACTGCAGCAGTTCACGAAGGCGGCTCACCACCACCTTCTCAAGGGCAATTAGGCATAGACAATAAATGCTTGCCTTGCCAGCGATGCACACATCCCATGAATTAATTTTTTAAAATTTTAACCTCCCCCCTGCCCCCAACTCGCCTGTTCTTGGGGGTTAAAATTTACCCCAATATTTCTAGCAATAATAGTGTGAAACTTGTCCAAAATGTTCACTTCTGGCACTGATTTTGGGTGGACACATAATTCAGTTTCCAATCTGATTGATTATTTGTCACTGTAGATAGGTAGCCTATAGATTACCTATTAGGTAGATAGGCAGGATTGACTAAATCTGAAAATCCACTTAAGTAGTGGTCTCTGAAGATACCGTGGTATAAAATGTTTCTTTACCTAGCTCGCCAGATCAGTGGAAAGAAGAATAGTTTTCAAAACCCATGTAAACCATTCTCTGTTCCCTTTTGTGATTGATCAAAATGTCTGCCAGGTGACATAAGGTTACATTTCATGTAATATTTCTCATCTATGTGACATTATTTCATGACTGTATGAAAGAAATGAAGTTTAATTGAAACTTAATTTCTTAAAAGTCATCTCGTAAACAAAAGCAAAATTCAAACATAACTTGTCAGAAGCCAGAGCTGAAAGCCTTGGTAAGTTTAAAAAAGGAAGCACTGACAAAGATTTCAAAAAGCAAGTGAAACAGAAGCTGCAGGGATGTTCCTTCAGAAATGTGAGTAATGGCAATTATATGACCGTATAACTCATCAAACCTCTAACTTACAACACAGATTTTACTCCAAGTGGTTGCAGTATTTTGAAGGCCACTTACAAGGGTTGATGAGGAAAGCTAAATATTCTGAAACTGCATAAGGTATCTTCTATAAGCAGAACTCTGACATAAATTTATTTAAGGCCAAACATTATGGCTAAATTCTAAATATTGCTAAGAAAACACAGTGAATAAAATACAATTCAGCACTAATTTACAGTCTTATTCAGGCAGAATGGCTAGTGTTGGAAATGGAAAAAATCTCATAGGGGTGCTCTTTTGAGGATGGGGTGCTGCCATTGTTGGAGCAGAGTAAAGGGTGCTTTACTTTGTACTAAGCCTGATATGAGCCTGCTGGATGCTGACACTGGGTGCCTCAAATGAAGGGTTCCATTTGTCAGTACAAAAAACAAGACTATTAAAGTAAAACATAATCCTTTTACCGCCCAGACAACAAAGCACACTGACCCTTTTGCTGATACTTAACTAAGTATTAAGTAGCATACTATTACTACTTCTGCCGTAAAATACTATATTGTGCAGTAAATACAGGGTTCTTGGTTTTCAGATTTAAACTGATTTAAACCCGGCTAGGTGGGAAAACTCTGAAGTCAATGTTTATTTTGATAACACCAAGAAAATACTCAATGAACCAATATTTGTAACAGGAGTTTTCCACTGGTACATCAATCTCTGATTTTTTAAAAAAAAAACAAAGATCACATCTGCACAACCACATAAGGAAGGCTGTGACCAAAAGCTGCTTCTCCCTTATTTTGCATTCTTTTTGTAATTAGGAAAGAATTAAAACGTTGAATTTGGTGAAGCCAAAAAATTGTTTAAAAAATAAACACCAAAAATTGGAAAGCCTAGGTACCTACAATTCACACACATTGCTGGAATCCAGGAACAATTGTAAAAAATTTTACAACACCAAGTTATAGTCCAACAAATTTATTTTTAATTCCACAAGCTTTCGGAGGCTTCCTCCTTCGTCAGGTGAACGGTATGGAAATGACATTTTCGAATCCTTCGCATTTTAAAATCCCAGAACAATGCCTGGTGATTACTGCCCGTTGCCAAGGCAATCACAGTGAGCAGACAGAAAGGTGTCACCTAAAAAGGCCACCGAATATACAAACCCCCCAAAAGAGAGAGAGAGAGAGAGAAGGAAGACAGTCAATGACCCGTTTTATATTAAAAACAGATAACATTTGTTCGCTTGTTCCAGGAACAAAGTATTGGTACTGTTACAATTATAAAAGGTGCATTTAGCACCTTAACAGATTTCACAAATACCCTAATGCATTTTACCCACGATTAATTACTTTGAAATGCAGTTATGTGGGCAAGTGAAGCAGCCACTTTGCACACAGCAAAATCCCACAAACTGCAATTTGATGACTGAACAGTTAATCTGTTTTTGGTAGTGTTGGATGAGGGAGGAATGTTGGCAAGGACATTGGGGGGAAACCTCTCTATTCTTATTTGAATAGTCATGATGTGGAGATGCCGGTGATGGACTGGGGTTGACAATTGTAAACAATTTTACAACACCAAGTTATAGTCCAGCAATTTTATTTTAAATTCACAAGCTTTCGGAGGCTTCCTCCTTCGTCAGGTGAACGATGTGAAAATCTAATACCTGAAACGTTTTCACATCGTTCACCTGACGAAGGAGGAAGCCTCCGAAAGCTTGTGAATTTAAAATAAAATTGCTGGACTATAACTTGGTGTTGTAAAATTGTTTACAATTATTTGAATAGGAATCACCAGAACAGGCAAGTGTGGCCTCTGTTTAATGTCTCCGTCAATGGATAATATAGCATCCCCTCAGTGCTACACAGAAATGTCAGTTTAGATTATGTGCTCAAGCCCTTGAATGGGGCTTGAAATAAAATCAATAAATTCAAAGCCAGTCAGTTGACTTATTCAGCATATTTTTCCAGGATTGTTTAGTTTCAGGTATTAGATGTTAAATTAACCAATACCGACTCAGTTAATTAACAATTCAGGGATTTATTTATTCAGCTGGTTGGGAGAGGCATGAGCAGTGTTCAAGGTAAAACCGAAAGTGGCAAAAACAGGATTATTTCAAATGGATTGGGCTGTTGGGAGGGGAAGGAGAGAAGGAAGACTGACTATTATTTTGGGAGCTTGAGCTGATTTGGTTGAGACCAAGTTGAACTTCAGATACAGCCTTGTTAGCTCATCCCTTCATTACTCACGTCTTTGGGACTTACATAAAATCAACAGAGGTGAAAGTCAAGGAAAACTTGTGAGCAGTAGCTTTTCTGCAGTGGGGCAAGTGATGTGACTGTTATTCGCAAACACGGTGTGCTATTCTTAAAGGGGAACAAAGCAAAATCAAATCTGATACATGTGGGGGGAAAAACCTTAATTCCCAACAATTTGGAGGAAATATTTGTTCTCCAAAACTCTGAGGCTCCAGCAGGCCAGACTAACGCATCCATTTACATCCATTTGCTAACCAATCTCTTTAAAGTTGAGAGGCTCCATAGACATCCAACATAACATAACCAGACGTCACTGATGAACCAGAAATTTGTATTGTGATCCCAAGGAACTTTTCATATTTATATGGGGGCAAGGATCAGCCTTGCTCAATCAAAGGCCTGTGATCATCAAGTGTTGCTCTCCTTGATTTACATTTCTTCCTGCCACCACTCCAAATCAAGGCCCATTGGAGGCCAGAGACCCACAATTTATGGATCGAAGTTAATGAGCCAGAATTTGCTGTCAAAATAACGGTGAGGCTAATAGCGCTCGCCGTTGTTTATGGGTAAATGGTACAGCAACTTCAGGAGAGGAACAGATGTGTGGTTAAATGCGAATATCCAAAAGTTGCTGTCCGAGTTGCGCTGCTCCGCCATTAACTTTGTCCTTAGCCTCCCCGTTTTCTTTCGGAACTCAGTGTTTGCCCGTTAAACTTGCCACAGAAAGTTAAGTCTTGTCATTACAAGCATAAGTACCCTTTTTTAAAAAAAGTGATTAGTATTAATGACTGCCAATTAACCTCACTGGCACCGAAAATTAACTATTACAAGTATGGAGTCTCATTCCTTCAGGTTTTGAATTTTTCTGGGATATTTTAAAAATGTCAAATTTTAAGTTTTTTTTTCTTTTCCTTTCTGTCTCTTTTTTTTTCCTGTCTCTTAATCCAATCTTTCTTTCCCTCTCATTTTTCTTTTTGTATCTGATTTGACATTGAATTCACCCTCTTCCTCGATCCTTCCTGTGTTTATTTCCCAATCCTTGAATCTCATTGGTTAAGGAGATGCCCTGTTCACTCAGGTCCCAGATACCCTGTTTCCCTCGCTGCACCATTATCAGTTTGCATTTTGAGAAACTTTGCGGGCAAAAATTTTTTGAGCTGAAGTGCACAGAGAGAAGTCTAACTAACAGCAGATGCCTTCGGTGCCCTGTTACCGCAAATTCTGGCCCATTAAAAATACAGCTCTGCGTGTGTAGGTTCAAACAGAGACCCAACAGCAGCTAATAGGACCAATGAAAGTGTAGGTCTCTGATATTGTTGAGACTATGGATATTGTTGACACTTTTTTTTAAATAGTGTCTGCTCAACAGCAGGAGGACCACACCTTCAATTTATAAGTACCTTCAGACTCTAATGCGTGACTTGTGTTAGCCAGAAAACCTCAATATTTACATTTGGGGCAGTGGCCTTGGTTTGCTATTAGTTATTTTTGGTATCTTCAAGATGGAAAATGCCACAGCATCACTTTATAGCCCATTGCCTTTAAATTGTGGTAATTAGAAACATGCCTACCTTTACATGACAGCTGATATTTTGTTAGCTATGGTTCTTGTTCATTAGTTATGGTATATGAAACCAAAAAGAAGCAAATGAGCTGCATAGTTTTTATCAATTAGAATGTGCACTTCATTTGAGGCAATCTCCAGCATCTTATTGACATTTAAATGCAGTTGAAGCTACACATGCTATATGCCAGGAGTTCTGAGCTTTGGTCTTCTAAGCTGTACAGGCACATACCATGGAGCCTTAGGGGCCACATATAAAGATTAATTCACATATACTTCAAATTGCTGATACTAACTGTTCTGGTTCAGGATTCATCCATCAATGAGGCAATAGTGCTTAAAACAGTTCTATCCAAGCTTCTAGGTCAACCAAATTGAAACAGGACAAATCAGCAAATAAGAAGTATAAGCACAAATAGGACCGAGTTGCCTGGACTTTGAGGGCCCTATTGCCAGTGCTTAGAGTTACATGTGGTCCTACGTTTGACACCCCTGTGGTATGCAATCCAGAAAGATGTAAAATATTCTACTTTTCTTATGTTAAACTACTCTAATGTTCTATTTTAATCTCACAAACAGAAGATTATCTTTGTAAGTATAATTATCTTTTTTTTGGTCTGTGCACATCTATCATAAAACAGAATTCCATTGAGCTTACATTCTATAATAATAAAAAACCCAAAGTTTTCCATTGACACAAACTTGGTTCTTCGGGGAGTAGGTGATGCTTTTTAGTTAGAATGTGTCCCAATAAGTTAGAATACTGTCCTTTTACCCTGGAATTAAGGCTGAATTGGGGTAAAAATTTCCCCTCGGATATGAGTTAAGGTGCATTAAATGCAATGATTTTTGGCCAGAAACTAGTTTCATCAAGTTTTCAATGGGTATTCGTCCCTAATGTGAAACTGTCCAGAAGTTCTGTACGACTCAGAATAATTAGGAAATCTCATTTAGAAATGAAGGAAGGATACAGAGTTTGGGAGATGAAAAAGTCATGCTGCTGACCAAGTGGGTGCTCTTCGGAGAGCATCGAGGCAAATTTTCAGGGTAAATCATCTGGGAGGGTCTTATATTATACCTGGACTGGGTATGCTCGGTGCTGTCGGTATGCATGTTGAATACAGTCATTATTCCTCTCTTATGGTGTATTACTATTGCAGAACTGCTTCAACAAATGGTTCTGTTAATGTGTTTCTGGGCTTTAGGTATTGTGGGGTGGTTTCTACAGCTTGTTTTTCTGCAGAAACTGGATCAATAATTTTTAAATGGTGGTTTGCAATTGTGTATCTGGTTGCTGTGTGTTCCCCAATGACTAGGAAAGTGCATTTAGATTAGTGAACACAAAACTACTTCACTGGCCTGGCTAGATGGCATTTTTATTTTCTAGTTTCTCCCCCAATCTCCCTATGCCTTCTCCAAGATCATCTCATCCACGAAACCTACCTCCTGCTCTATCAATCCCATTCCCACTAAACTCCTGACCATTTAACTTTTCTACCATGCTCTTTTGCAAACTAACATTATAAATGGTTCCCTGATCTCAACATTGTCCCTCTCCCTTTCAAAACCGCAATCATTACCCCATCCTCAAAAACCAACAACTTGCCATTTATACGGCACCTTTAATGTAGAAAAACGTTCACTGCTCTGCGCAGAGGTGTAAACAAAAAAAACGGATGCTGAGTCAAAGGAGGAAATATTAGGAGAGGTGACTAACAGCTTGGTCAGAGGTGGGTTTTAGGGAGGGTCTTAAAGTAGGAGGGAGATAGTGCTGGAAGAGCCATTTAAAAAAAAAGCAAACCAAGTACTGGGGCTCATTTCTAGAGGGATAGAATTGAAAACTTGTATAGAACCTTGGTTAGACCACACTTGGAGTACTGTGAACAGCTCTGGTCTCCATGTTATAAAAGGTATATAGAGGCACTGGAGAAGGTGCAAAAAAGATTTATTAGGATGATACAAGAAATGAGGTCATACCTATCAGGAAAGATTGAGCAGGCTGGGGCTCTTTACTCTATAAAAGAGAAGACTGAGGGTGACATGATGGAGGTCTTTAAGATTATGAAAGGGTTTGATAGGGTAGATGTAGAGAAGATGTTTCCACTTACAGGGGAGACCAGAACTAGGGGCCATAAATATAAGATAGTCACTAATAAATGGCTACGACTGCCGCTGACATTGGGACTATCATTGCTGGCAGTGTGCTAAATGTAGCACAAACGATTTTAAAAATCCAAAAGAGGTAAACAGGTATTGTAATGTGTTAAATTGTCTTGCAAGATATTTCACCAGGTTGCTGTCTGCAGTTCATTAAGGCTTTAATTCAAAAGTAAGAAGGAAACAGTGTGATGTAAAAGTTTGTGCTGCAGCCGATATAATGTCTTCTGCAAGGGAAAAGCATTTCAGTGACCATTGTGGCAGAGTTCCAGGAAATTCAACAGAATTCAATGCAGCAGACATTAAAATTGCATCACTGACCCTTTTATTACTTGTAATAACATAATTAGATACAATCAGGATTGCTTTAAGAATGATTCTTATGATCGTGCTTCTACATGTTATAACGGGTCTGTTGTTAGGTAGCAGGTGCAAATTAACTTTCTCCACATCTGATGCTGACATTATTCAGAAAAGTACAAGACTTTACTTTTTAATGTATCTATTTGAGATGTGCTGCTGATTATATATTCTATTTGTGCTCATCTGCAGCAGCTGATCATTGCCATATGGCAGAGATAAAAGGAGGGGAAAAAAGCTTTCTTGCTCGTTAAAAGTGAAATGTGAAAAGGGATTTTTTTTTCAAAGACCATATCTTGGCAAGCTGAAGGCTAGTTTCTGTCATACCAATTAAATGAAGACCGTAATACCCTGGGCTCAAGTATCAGTTAGAATTCCACAGCCACACTGCTCAGAGGAGTATCTTTGTGGTTGGCTAAACCTCAGTCCCAGGCAGGATAAAAGCAATTCCAGAAATCTGTCTTACCTTAGCATGGGCGCTAGTCAGTGAAGGAACAAACACTTGTCAGTGTCTCGGCCAGTAAGGGCATCCACAACCTAAGGTAGGAATAAAGGCCATTTAGCTCCATGTGTAAGAACATAACATTTTTTTTAGGAACGGGAAAAATCTATTAGACTCAACAAACCTGTCTCTTCTTTTCAGACCTCGAGTGTTTTTCATCTCCTTCCTGAGTTGGCATTATATCTGTACTCCCCGTGCAGTCAGGAATCAGTACATATTATAATTGTAGTTCTCTTTATATAAAGGGGGGGGAAAAAGAATTGGGGCAAGGAACAGGTCAGTGTTCAAAGGGCAGCACCATAGTACAAGTACTATGAAGAGCAAGTACTATTTAAACAATTAATTTCATAAATGTTACCATTTAGGAGGTTTTACTGAGGAACTGTGCACTCATCCATTTGAATAATCAAAGATGTGCCAAAGTAATGTAGACCAGAGGATCCTGTAGAAGTGTGTATGATTACATGTGTCGATTAACACCTTTATTTAAAAGAAAAGACCAGATGAATATATGATTAAGAAAAGGACTGAGGGTTGTGATGATGCCCCTTCCAATTAATCAAAGATGAAAACTGACATAGGTGTATCATTAATTTCCCATTCCAGTGAGTGATTTGGCACAAGATGAAGTAGATATACAGCTACCTTTTTGTTCAATCTCTGTTTACTGATATGTAAGTAAAATTGCAATTTTTCAATTATGTTTCTTTTTAAAAAAGTGTCTAGGTTCTAACTTGAGCTAAAGTCAGTTTAGTCTTAAATGACTCCACCAGCAGCAAGAAACCTTTGTATGGGGATATGTGGAGGATACAAAATCCTAAAATCAGCATTCTGAGTGAGTACACTGGGGAACTGAAACAGTGTGACAACCAATCATAGCACTGACATCAATTTGACAGCAACTGAATTTGTAATCATGTTTCCAGGGTGATTCACAAGCAGAACTGGCTGTGTCTCTGCTTTAAAGTGACAGTCTGCATTTTCTGACAATCTAGCTTTCAATGTCAAAATAAACAGCCTGTGGCCCTTGAGAACCAGGGCTAAGCTAGAGAACGTCAGTGAATAGATTACAGCAGTATAACTGAAATTAGTTTGAAAAAGAACAGGACATTAAGTAATAGATTAGTCATGATTTCTTCCAGTTTAATGTTGTTAAACTAAAACCATCTTTTTCACCTCTGCTTCTGGCTTGAATTTCATCAAGTTCTCCAGCTGCTGCTTCAGGCTTAACCTAGAGGCACAAAGCTTTGTCACCCTGCTTGGCCATGAGCTCAGCTTCTTTCCCAGAACCTCACGACATATGACCTCACCCACACAAAGTTCTACACTTGCATGATTTCTGTTCTTGTCGAGCTGCACAGGTTTCCAGTGTCCCAGTCGATTAGATTATAAGATCTTTATTCTCATTTTCAAATCTTTCCATGTACTTGTCCCAGTGTACTTCTGCAATCTCCTCCAACCATACATTCCTGCACAATCTCTCTGCTCTTCTGGTATTGGATTGCTCTTTGTTTTCTACTTCCCAATGGTGCCCATCCTCTCTAAACTCCATTTCTAAACCTGCTACTATGCCATCCTTCTCCCTGCTTTCAAAAGCCTCCTTTAAAACTCTTTTCTCTTCGTGCTTTCAATCCTCAGTTTCTGATTCCCTTCTTCTGTCCTGTTCCATGTCCATCTTTTCCTTCTCTCCACCCTGTAAAGTGGTATGATTTGTTTTTACACGAGGCATACTATAAAAATGTAAGTTATTTATCAGCTTTAAGGAAAAATAATTCTGTCCAAAGGATTTGGTCAGGTATTATCAACATTAAGGGATATCAGTTTCTGTGATCAAATATGATGTTTTACAATAGTGCTTTGAAACCTTCTCTGTGGTTGCTTATATTCAAAGCCGCTAGCATTCCCCATTACAACATATACACTGCTACTTTGTCAGTTAAAGTGGATCTACTCAACTATATGAGTCTATTTGTGCAAGTTCTAGCTCAGTGATAACTTTCTGACTCAGAGGCAGAAAGTTGTGGGTTCAAGTCCCACTCCACAGACTTGAGCTGTTGGATAGTAACTTTGGGTGAATGTAATGGAAATTCCTGCAACTGAACTGAAGTGATATGGTGAAGTTTGCTAGTGTAGCGTTGCCAATTATTTGTTTCTCTATAATAAGGTTACTGAGCACACTGTAGCTGTAGGAATAGACCAGATTAGTATACAAATGTTCTTGTGGTAAGTTCTGAGGTTGGGAGGATTAGAAGAGTCTGAAGACCTGGGAATCAACAGCAGGCTCCCAAGGGTGAATAGTTAGCAGAGATCGAAAGAATGTGCTGGGTGATGAGATAGCTAGCATTTACTGGAGATAAGTGTAAGGACACTGAAATATTACTTCAGCAAAACAGCATCATCTGTTCAGTCAAATGTAATAAAGTTCATAGAAGGTCTGGGAAACAGGTGAGTTGCAGCCAGAAAGATATCCTGGCTGTCACGTAGCAGTGATAAGATAAGGTATAAAGGGAGAGGGTTTGCATCTAGGAGCTGAGCTACAATGAATCCTCTAGAGAAAAAAGAAGCCTCGACTGGCGTAACTCGCAGGATAGAGGTAATATCACTGTATCCTGAATTGGTAAGGTTGCCCCATAGTGGAATGTAGTGTGATGTTCTCTTGCTGCTGTGGTCCATGTTGCTGCTTTGCTGGTATACTTGAAGTCTGTCACAAATAAAGCTTCTCATCCTCCTGCTGACTCCAATCATTCAATGTATAAACATTTATCTTTCTGCAAACCTACATACGAACGTACGAATTGAGAACAGGAGTAGGCCATTCGGTCCCTCGAGCCTGCTCTCCATTTGATAAGATCATGGCTGATCTGATTGTGACCTCAGTCCTACTTTCCTGTCTACCTACTATAACCTTTGACTCCCTCGTTAATCAGGAATCTATCTAACTCAGCTTTAAAAATATTCAGTGACCCTGCCTTCACCGCTCTCTGGGGAAGGGAGTTCCACAGACTCATGACCCTCCTGAGAGAAAAAATTCTCCTCATCTCCATCTTAAATGGGAGACCCCTAACTTTTAAACTGTGGCCCCTAGTTCTAGTCTCTGCCACAAGGGGAAACATCCTCTCAGCATCTACCTCTTAAGTCCCCTCAGGATCTTATATGTTTCAATAAGATCACCTCTCATTCTTCTAAACTCCAGTGTATACAGGCCCAACTTGTCCAACCTTTCCTCATAAGATAACCCCCTCATCCCAGGAATCAGTCGAGTGAACCTTCTCTGAACCACCTCCAAAGCAATTATGTTCTTTCTTAAATAAGGAGACCAAAACTGCACACAGTATTCTATATGTGGTCTCACCAATGCCCTGTACAACTGTAGCAAAACATCTCTACTTTTATATTCCATTCTCCTTGCAATAAATGACAACATTCCATTTGTCTTCCTAATCACTTGCTGTACCTGCATACTAACTTTTTGTGATTCATGTACTAGGACACCCAGATCCCTCTGTACCTCAGAGTTCTGCAATCTCTCTCCATTTAAATAATATGCTGCTTTTCTATTCCTCCTGCCAAAGTGGACAAGTTCACATTTTCCCACATTATTCTCCCTCTGCCAAATTTTTGCCCACTTACTTATATCCCTTTGCAGACTCCTTATGTCCTCTTCACAACCAATTTTCCTATCTACCTTTGTGTCATCAGCAAATTTTAGCAACCATACATTCGGTCCCTTCATCCAAGTCATTGACATAGATTGTAAATAGTTGAGGCCCCAGCACTGATCCCAGTGGCACTTCACTTGTTACATCTTGCCAAACTGAAAATGACCCATTTATATCCACTCTCTGTTTCCTGTTAGCTAACCAATCTTTATCCATGCTAATATGTTACCCCCCTACACCATGAGCTCTTATTTTGTGTAGTAGCCTTTGATGTGGCACCTTGTCAAATGTCTTCTGGAAATCCAAGTACACCACATCCACAGGATCCCCTTTATCCACGTTGCTTGTTACTTTCAAAGAACTCTAATAAATGAGTCAAACAAGATTTCCCTTTCACAAAGCCGTTTTGACTCTGCCTGATTGCATTGAGATTTTCTAAGTGCCCTGCTATAACCTCCTTAATAATAGATTCTAGCATTTTCCTTATGACAGATGTTAAGCTAACTGGCCTGTAGTTTCCTGCTTTCTGTCTCCCTCCTTTCTTGAATAGAGGAGTTACATTTGCTATTTTCCATTCTGATGGGACCCTTCCAGAATCTAGGGAATTTTGGAAAATTAATACGAATGCATCTACTATCTCTGCAGCCACTTCTTTTAAGACCCTAGAATGAAGTTCATCAGAACCTGAGGACTTGTCAGATTTCAATTCTAATAATTTTTTCAGAACCCTTTCCCTGGTGATTGTAAATGTTTTAAGTTCCTCCCTCCCTTTCACCTCTTGATTCACAATTATTTCTAGCATATTATTTGTATCCTCTGGCTCCTATTAACAAAAATGACACATCGCCCCTACTAGATCTCACAAGTCCTCATGTTATTATCGAGCTATAAAGCCAAATCAAAGCGCAACATCTTTTATATTTTGCAATGAGTGTCACAAAGTATTTCTTATCTCCATGTTTCCCTTGGATGCTTAGATGCGTTTTTCTACCTCCCATCCTGGTGCTGCATCTAGGTTACAGATGTTGGCTACTGCTCAGGTAAAAGAAGCTCTTGGAACTTTTTGACCCTCATTTTAAGTCAGATGAGTCCTGGGATGGACCCACTGGGCTGCATTTTATGTGCGACTGCCTGGGTGGCCTGGCCCTGCCTTTTAAGTAGGCCCTTGAAAAGGTGAATCAGAGACCTGGAGTGCATTGCTATCCTGAGAAACATCCTTATGTCAGTCAACTCCAGCTGCGCCAATGGTACTTTGTCCAGGTTCTGGGTGATCATTTATCAGCGGAATGGCAGATCTAATGGCTTCCATCAGATCCTGAAAGCTCCAAGACATTGTTTCCTGTAACCAGGCCCTAAGTTTCTGAGAGCCGGAATGCACAGCCCTGTCAAGCCTGTTGCCCATGGGCATGCAACGTGGCAGTCTATGCCTCCAATGTGGAGGAGACACCAACTTTTCCTGGGATGCTGCTGTGGAGGGGGTGACAGTTTCAGTTTGCAATGAAGCTGCCACATGCCCTATTAAGCTCCAGTGAGGAAAAAGCTTCCCTAATGTTGCTGCATATGAAGCCAATTGACCAAATCGAGACTCCTGTCATACATTGCACATCCTGGTAGAACAACCTCAGTGCTTGCAATTTGGTATGATGTTTATCAAACGTCCTTTTTAATAGCCGGATTCAAGAGTTCTGAGTCCGTGATCTCCTCAGCCAAGGGAAGCCTCTGTTGGTGAATAACCAAATCCTCATCAATTCCCCACTCCTCTGGCTCCTCACAATATCCTCATTTCCACTATTTAGCCCCCTTTGAAAGTCTCTGAGCTGGTGCATAGGGGACAGACTTGGCAAGTGACATGAGAAAGGAGGAATGGACGCCAGAGTTGCAAGGGGTAGGATGGTCATCATTGTCCTTGTCGTCATCTTCTCTAAGCAGGTAAGGACTTTCTTAGTCATCATCTCTATCCTCATCTGCCCCCAACCTTCCCCGTTGCTGTGCAGGAGATGCTGAAGAAGAGGACATGAAGTAAACAAAGATGGGCAGCACAGATAACCTGGAGTTCTATGGGAACTTGGTCCTTTGAAGTGAGGTAGCAGAACCAGGAACATAGCATTCACTCACCTGCAACTGGCATTAGTCCATGGACCTCGTCATGGCCGACTTCCACTGCTGTTTGTCTTCCCTGGAGTTTGACAGACTGCTTCTTGACGTCTGCCAGCTCTCATGTCTGGGGTCTAGCAACTAGTGCTCCTGGCCATTTTGTGTCAATTTCTTCTGAAACAATATTAACAGCAGTAGGTGAAGGAAAGCACATGAAGGGAATGTCCCAGGTTTCAGCAGGCAGCCAATATAACCAGAAAGACAAGTGCTAAAGGCACTCTGTAACCTGAAAGGTTGGAATTGTGACGGGTTACATATTAGAAGGGCTTGTGAAGGGAGTTCCAAACAATGGGTCCAGGTGGAGAGAGTTATTGAGCCACAGTGCAATGTGAATGAAGTCTTGTCATTCCATTTAAGAAGTGAGTGTGATCAGTGAAAGGGGTCCTATGGTACCAAAGTGAAAATGGGAAAGTGACAGTTCTCTTACCTTCTCCACCCAGGTCAAGGCATTAAATTTCTTTCAGCACTGATTCTGCACCAGTGCTACCTCCCTTCATGTGCCTCCGGTGTTTTTGGTAGGCTCGCATGGAAGGAGGCCATCAGGTGGTCTCTTCTCTGGCTGATCTCATCAAAGAAGACCTGAAGATTAGCATCTGAAAGATTCTGAGCTTGCCTTTTTCTTCTACCTTCCTTGCGAGCCACCAGAGTGTGAGGCAGAAGCCATTATCAAGTCTTGAGAAAACAAAGGAATCCTTTTGATTAGATATCACTGCATTGGAGAAGAAATCACAAACCACAACACACAACACTTATCTACTGGCACCTTAAATTTAAATCAGTGGGAATGAAAGTTGGGCAGTTTCTATAACAGGTGGCCAATCCACAATGTGGAATTTGCATCCAGTCTGTAAGTTGAAAATCTACCCTTATATATTCCTAAAATTTTGCAATTTCTAACTCTTCCAAAGTGCCCATCCAGAGCAGTACAGCTATGCAAAAAAAAAGTGGTAATAGGTTTTGTTACATTGTTTGGGTCAGAGTATTGCTTCATTGTGGTTAGTAATGCATCACTTTATATTGAAAATTCTGTTATATGTTTAAATTCAAGTGTATCAGCAGTTCTACAACAACACAACAACTATATTGTTCATTATGCACAGACATCTCTGAGCACTTTACAGGGCAAAGGATAGGGAGTGGATACAGAGCAGCAGGGAAGAAATGGGAAGAGGGTCAAGAGAGAGCAAAGCAGAGTTAATCCCTACATGGCCTCGCCCCTGATCACCTCTGTGATCTCCTCTAGCATAATGGCCATGCATGTACCCTCCGATCCGCAGGAACTAGCAAAAAATCTAAGTTTAAATGTTGGCATTTCTATTGAAGTTTGTGTTGTGAAAGATTTACTTGTTTTTTTTTCGTTCACGGGATGTGGGCGTCATTGGCGAGGACAGCATTTATTGCCCATCCCTAATTGCCCTTGAGAAGGTAGTGGTGAGCCGCCTTCTTGAACCGCTGCAGTCCGTGTGGTGAAGGTTCTCCCACAGTGCTGTTAGGAAGGGAGTTCCAGGATTTCGACCCAGCGATGATGAAGGAATGGCGATATATTTCCAAGTTGGGATGATGTGTGACTTGGAGGGGAGCGTGCAGGTGGTGTTGTTCCCATGTGCCTGCTGCTCTTGTCCTTCTAGGTAGTAGAGGTCGCTGGTTTGAGAGGTGCTGTCGAAGAAGCCTTGGCGAGTTGGTGCAGTGCATCCTGTGGATGGTACACACTGCAGCCACAGTGCGCCGGTGGTGAAGGGAGTGAATGTTTAGGGTGGTGGATGGGGTGCCAATCAAGCGGGCTGCTTTGTCCCGGATGGTGTCGAGCTTCTTGAGTGTTGTTGGAGCTGCACATATCCAGGCAAGTGGAGAGTATTCCATCACACTCCTGACTTGTGCCTTGTAGATGGTGGAAAGGCTTTGGGGAGTCAGGAGGTGAGTCATTTGCCACAGAATACCCAGCCTCTGCCCTGCTCTTGTAGCCACATTATTTATGTGGCTGGTCCAGTTTAAGTTTCTGGTCAATGGTTAAAGAAAAGATGAGTGCCCAAAGATGTCATTATGGAGTCTGCTCATTCTCATTGGAAAAAATTGTTTGTATAATGTCACAGTATAATTTAATTTCTAAAACAAAAGTTATCATTAGGAAGTTGTTTTACAGTTTAAAATATTGGACAATAACATATTAGAATTAGTAGTCAATTTCTCAAAATAGGCTATGTTGTCATTTTTAGTTTACTAGTGTTATGTTTACTGCCATATTAAACCTATATTCAAAATGCATGCGAGATTAAAGCACCTCTACTACCTAAGGTGCTATTTTCCACTCGAGTATGATTGGATATGAAAATTATTGGCAGTCTGAACATCCTAATAGGCCAGGCAGTTGATATTATTTCCAATTAAAATTAGTTCTGATTTTTGACGAGGAAGGGAGGAGGCTCTGATTACTTATTTCCCAGTTTGCTTAAAAGTGATAGTTTCCTTTATCTGTGGCTCATACTCTCCATCAGGCTTGGAAGAGTAATTTACTTGCTTTCTACATATTTGCATTTCTAGATCCTTTCTTATTCTCATTTTGGCCTGTAAATTGCTCTGAGCGGCAAACCAATAGTGCTCGCCGCTTATGAGATTTAAAGTCACCCACTAAGTTAGCACATTCATTTTGGCTGCAACTTCCTTGAAATGTGAGTTCAAAAAACAACAGTGTTCATTCCTGGGCTGTGTGAGTGGGGAAAGGATCTCGGTCACCTCAACCAATCAGCTTGAAGCAAGTCACGCTGTGAGAACCAGGAAGTGAAATTCATTGACAAACCACACAGACTCAAAACCAGGACGTGCCTGATAAGGTTAGTAAATGTACAATAAAATGAGATAGAGAAAGTGAAAAAAGAGAGGGTAAGATTAAAAGACTGAAGAGTCAAAGAAAAGGATTTTTAAAAAAAAGTTTAACTTTTAATGAATTTTTTTTTGAAATGTCCAAAAACTATTGAAATCAGGAGTAATGAGAATTCACATTTTTAGAAGTTAATTTTCAGTGCCAGAGAGGTTGTTTGGCAGTCATTAATACTTACCATGCCGTTAAAAATTAGTTTAGACCCAAAAACATCTTCGTACCTTTTTTTGTGGTGAGAATAGTTGGTTTCAGCTGGGCAGGAGAGCAAGTTGATGCTGGTCCGTTGATTGCAGCTGGCGAGGTCCCTTTGACGCGAAGCTTTCAGATCATCGGTGAATCAGGACGAACAAGTTCCAGATTGCTGTGTTTGACTGTGCGGTTGCCAGAACTTATTCTTCGATTTGCCCATTAATAATGGTGAACACTGTTTGGCTCACTGTTATTTTACAAGCAATTTCCAGCCCATAATGTTGCTTATTTTCAACTTTTATCATGAAATAATGTATGAGCATTGTTATATTATATTGGTTACATGTTACTAAAGCAATGATAGCTGAGAAAGGTGAACCCATGACCTATGTATTGTTGCACAGGGGCCATGAACTATTCACATGCTGCCTACATACTGTTTACCCAATTTTGCCTCACTACTTTTTAAGTGTAAGGAGTTGCACAACACCAGGTTATAGTCCAACAGCTTTATTTGAAATCTCAAGCTTTCGGAGCTTTGCTCCTTCGTCGGGTGAAGTCTAAGTAAATTTTATCACCTTCCAGTCAATTTAGTCACTACTTTTTGTGGTGGCCCCATTATTATTATTTAAATAATTGGGGCTTTTTTAATGTGTGCATCTAATCACCTTATTTTTTAAACCTTTCATGAGATTTGGAGCCTGAATCTCAAAGCCAATTTGTGTTCTTGAATTATTTTCAAAGGTTTCTGCAAAGCGTAGAAAAAGATGGACAGGAAAGGACTAGCTGTTCCATCGAGCCTGCCCCATTCAGCCGTGTTGCAACAAGGCAACACGACCACCAATACTGACCACTCGCCAGCAACCATGTAATCTCCTGATAGAGTCAAAAAGCAAATTAAAAGAAACAATCTGGGCCAATTCAGGATTGAATTTAAAACAGAATTCTGGGAAACTCCTCTCTAACTCCCCAAAGATGATCAAAACTGAGTCCCAGGTGATAAGAATGGTCATGAGGTACATTACCCACCATCCAACCTACCTTTCATAAACAGCAACATTATCCTCCTCCAGGACCTTGTCCAGCTCCATTTGAAAGTTTGCAATGAATCTGCACCCATTGTATGAACTGGAAACCTACTCCAAAGATCAGAGACCCTCAGGGAAAAGAAAAGTCTCCTGACATCTAACCTACTTCAATGTTTTAATAGCTAGTAAACATGTCCCCTTCTTCTTTTTAACTTATCTAATTCAAATAATCTGTCCACATATACACAGTCTAGTCTCTTCATCACTTTAAATACTTCAATTAAGTCTCCCTGAAGTCTACATTTTTCTAGAGAAGAGAGACCCAGCTCCCTGAACCTATTGTGATAGCTAAGGATTTTTAAACTAGGTATTAATCTAGTAGTCCTCCTCTGAACTTTTTCCACTGGAATACTATATCTCACTGGACAATTTTCAGAAACTTAGGTAAAACACAAATAGGTTATATTCTGATCTCAATGAATGTTGTTCAGGTAGCCCTTGCAACTGTAGGGGGTGGTGGTGTGTGTCAGCTTCGCCTCTGACTTCTGAGCGGTCCGAATCGCTCTCACTCCCTGGGTTCTAGACCTTGGACTTATTTGGGGGTTGTGACAAAGTGCAGCAGACAACTGGTTTTGGTGCAAGAAACTTTGACCTTTATTCAAGAGAGAAAATACAACACAACAATCTTAATACTCTAATAAAATGGGGAACACTTCGGTACACACGAGGGAAATTACAGTAGAAAGATACCTCACCCCTCCCAATCTCACTGTACTAGCTAAGTTGGACTCTAAAAGGCCAGAGATAATGCTCACCAAACGAATCTTTGACAGTAATTCACCCAGAGGTAAGTCAGAAATAGATTGTAGAGTGGAAACTTTGTGGATCTTCGGTTTTCTCCCGAGTTGGTTTTCTTTGGTCGTGATGGCCCAATATTACCCGGTTGGTTGGTGGCAATATTCGGTTGGTTGTTTCGTAAGGCCCTTGTTGCCACGAGGTGTCTGGCCACTGGGGCTGTTGCTCTGGTTTCTTCTTGTGTGTCGGCCTGCTTCTAGAGCTGCTGACCTTCCCTGTCGAACTGCTTTCCTCGCCTTGTTGTTCCAGAGACAGGCAGAACAAGACAAGCAGCCCACCAGAGAGAAAGAGAGATTTCGAGTTTCCACTTGTGTATCCCTCTCTTACAAATGGTCTTTCTCACCTTTTTTTTAAAAAAAGGCCCTTCATGTCTGTTTAAACAGTTCTTACAAAGTCCTTAAGAATCTTTGATTGCTTTTTTGATGGTCCCTCATCATGTTGCAATTGCTTCTCCCGATGGGTCATTGTTAATTCCGATTTTTTTTTTAGAGCTTGTCACACAAGGCTTCCTTTTGTATCCAACGTCCTAGGTGTTGCTTTAAAACAAAGGCATGGCCCCACCATGTCTGGAGCAGTTATCTCTTTCAATGGCAGTGAGTGTCGACCACCTGCTGTAGGTTTTGCATTAAAACAGAGACATGTCTGAAGCAGTAAATTCTCCCACATTCCACGTGTGGGTTGTGGATTCGCCTGGTGACCTCTCACCTATCCTTCCATCTTAGGATTTCAGTCAATGGCCAAGGTTTTCCATACTCAGGGAAAAGGTGAATTTCTTTAGGGTTTTTTCTCTGAGTTTTGGGGGATCTGTGAATTTTGAGAATCTTACACAACTGAAAAAATATCAGGCAGTCTTGCATGCCCAACACCACACTGTGAACGAGGAAGAGTGAACCCGTTTGCTCTCAATGTCCTTGCTGTACAATTGTCAAAGGAAAATTGTGATTTTAAATTATAGACAATATTGTAAAGAGCCACATATGTCTGGCAGAGAGTTTAAGGTCATAATTCAGTCTACAGGTTCTGCTTAATATCATAAGATACTTGAATTTCTCTTGTGATTTATGACGTTACCTGAAGTACTCAATTGAATTATTCTCTTATAACTGGCAGGTATCCAGTGTCCTATATTTATGTAACAGAGAAATTAATTTGGTGTCTGTTCTAATGGATTAGCCGACGATAATGTGGAAGGATAGAGCAGACCAATAGCTGAAGTGAATACGATACCTTCTTTATATTACATGTGTACTTCAAGCAGAAGAATTGTTATAATATGTTGGAGTTCCTGAAGTTGTGGCACCTACCCCATTCATATTGCAAATTCTGCAGCAATGGTGGTAACAAACAAACAACTGAGTCTGGATAGTCTCTTGAAAGATATGAATTGTGACTTTAATTTCTGCTTGTGGATTTTCACTGATGCCTGAGAAGACCTTTACAGAAATGCAAATGTATAACTGCATCTGGTGACTTGTGTGGATAGTTCTTCCTGTGGCCATAAGAAATGATGGCAGAAACAATATTTATATTTGTTACTGGTGGTGTTGTTGACTTGGGGAGAACTTTAGAAAACCGTACCTTTAGGTACCCCTCCTCCATTCCTGTCATGGAATAGTGCTGCCAAAGTTGGAGCTGTCATCAGTGCCAATGTTATAATTGAAAGGAGCTGATCCTTTCATCAGTTTAACCATTGTTACTTGGTCATACCCACACTTTACAGGAAAGAAGGAAAATTGAATGGTGGTTTCCTTGCCTGATCTCTATCCTATGCCTCCTGGCAATCAGCCAAAGTGATCATTGGCCGTAGAGTTGAGGACCCAGGCAGGACTTAGAAACAACAGGGATCTAGGGGCAACATTGAACATTATTGAAAGGTAAATAATCTCAGCAAAAAAAAAGTCTAATCATTTTGGGATAGATATTGGAAATGAGTCAGTCCAATTGGTTGCCCATCTTTAATGTATGTCCTGATGACCATAAGAGTATAACAATCCACTGTGCATAGAAGCTTTCCATGATCGGTGGGGACTGAAGGAGATTGTAAAATTTGGGTTGAATATAGATTCAATCATTTGAAAAATTTACCAATTACAGATTTTTAGTTTAGACCGTCTAACTTTTTACTAATGGTACCTTCCTTTAAGGGGTTGCTGAAGTTGGGCCAATGCCACCACTTATCGATTTGTACAAAACAGGGCATTGTAAATATGGACTACTGTGATTATTTTTTTTCTCCTCCGTACAAGAGATTTAGTTTAACCCGGACAGAACTAAATCAGACATCAGAAGCTACTCTAATTTGCTTAGCGCCAGCAGTAATCACTTAGGCCTAGATTAAAATCAATTCTACTAACATCATAATGTATGATTTCTGTAAAAGGATTCCTCAGTGACTTTGAAATTGTCTGTCTGAATTTTTGTAAATGTATATTTCACCAATTCATATGAGATTGAAATGGAAATGAATAATATCAGTGTGAATGTTAGACTAAATCAGAATAAATAAATATCTCCTGACTAAAAGTACAGGATTACTTTAAACTGTTCCTAGAATAAATTATTGATCAAGTGTAAATGATTTGTTTTGATTAATTCCATATAGTTTCTCCCCTGATGAAGAATCCAGCCAAAGTTCTTAACTGGGCAACTTTTAATAGATCTGTATTCTATCTTAAAGGTGAGGGAAAAGAGCTGTTAGAAAGAATTCACATTGCACGCCTCACAGCTGAGAATGTCTACTGTCAGTATACTATAAAATGGTATTGACAGAAGAAGGGAAAAGACTAACATTTTGACCACACCAACTTTTTAACAGAAGGAAGCTCCAAAACGGGAAAATACACTATATAGATGCTTATTTGTGATGTAATTTTATTCATCTTTCCAATAGTTTCCCGTAAGACTTTTAGAAATTGGCAACACATTTGATTTGTAAAATTCCAAGCAAAGCTTCAGAAAAGAATATTACAGTATGAACAGCAGCCCAGCTAGTGAAGACAATGGAATTGCATTATTGTAGTTCAACTGTAGGTAAAAAGAGAGGTCACCATGTCAACACTTTTAGATGTGATTTCCCTAAAAGGCTATGGAGTGAAATGCATGTTTTTTTTGTAATTGAGCAAGTAATGAAATTGGAGAATGCATGGCTTCGAAACATGAGATTTCTGAGAATGCAATTTTGTCAGGTTATTAATTATGCAAAAGGAGGCATTCTTCAATTTTTCCTTCAGAGGAATTTCACTCCGTAAATCAACTCTAGATTGCTGATCTAGTTTTCTAGTTACGTTTGTCACTGTAGCTGATGCAGGTGGATGAATGAAAAGCTGGATTAATTATTTAATTATTTTATTTTAATGTAATGCTCAATCTTATTAACTCTATCCATAGCCAGAGAATCACCTGCAATGACTTTTCTTCTCATTCCGGCATTGTTACCTCTGGAGTCCCCCAAGAATCTATCCTTGCGCCCTCCTATTTCTCATCTACATGCAACATCATCCGAAAACACAATGTCAGATGCCACATGTACGCTTACGACACCCAGCTCCAACTCAATACCACCTCTCTCCACTGTCCCACCCCTGCCACTCTGCCTCAAGCCTGTTCTGCCATTCAATGAGATTATGGTTGATCTGTGATCTAACTCTATATACCCACCCTAGTCCCATATCCCTTAACAGCTTTGGTTAACAAAAATCTATCAATCTCAAATTTAAAATTAACAATTGTGTTAGCATCAACTGCTGTTTGCAGAAGAGAGTTCCAAACTTCTGTCACCCTTTGCGTGTAGAAGCATTTCCTAACTTCACTCCTGCAAGTCCTGGCTCTAATTTTTAGGCCTGGTATTCAAGTATAGGAGACCTCCAACAACAGGTACAAATGCATCGGCAGCCAGAAGCAAAAATCCAGCAACTAACTCCTGCATGATCCCTCTAAATAGTGCTGGTCAGGGGTCTTCCATGCTGCTTAAGACCTGTTCAGTTGTGGGCTGTTAAGATAACGCTCCAGCCAACACAGAGTGCCAAAATCGCACCTGTCCCTTTAAATCAGCATTGCACCCTGATCTACTGCATATTCTCCCTACTTGCTGCCAGCATTTGTGCAAACACCTTTACCAATATAGCATCCGGCGCACGTCATGCTAGAAGCGTGCACACGCATTCTGGATGCTATTTTGGTTCCTTAGGATCCGCGTAGCACCTACACAATGGACGCTACGTGGCCTAATTTAGAGCCCAATGTACTTATTAAAATAGCCAATCCAGTTGACACTTTTTTTTTTAAAAAGGAATTGAATCAGTACATGTTGAGAAAGGGGATTGAGGACTATTCCATTGCTCTCCTTGCTGGCCTCCCACCTTGCACCCGCCTTAAATTTCAGCTCAACCAAAACTCTGCTGCCCCGTATCCTAACTTGCACCAAGTCCCTTTCACCTATCATCCCTGTGCTTGCTGACCTACATTGGCTCCTGGTCTGGCAACACCTCGCTTTCAAATTTCTCAACCTTGTTTTCAAACCCCTCCATGGCCTTGCCCTTCCTCCACAGGATGCACTGCAGCAACTCCCAAACCCGCGACCTCTCAAGTCACACACCATCCCGATTTGGAAATATATCGCCGTTCTTTCATTGTCGCTGGGTCAAAATCCTGGAACTCCCTTCCTAACAGCACTGTGGGAGAACCGTCACCACACGGACTGCAGCGGTTCAAGAAGGCGGCTCACCACCACCTTCTCGAGGGCAATTAGGGATGGGCAATAAATGCCGGCCTCGCCAGCGACGCCCACATCCCATGAACGAATTTTAAAAAAAATCTCTGCACTCCTCCAATTCTGGCCTTTTGCGTAACCCCGATTTTTATCACTCCACCATTGGTGGCCGTGCCTTCAGCTGCTGAGGCCCTAAATTCTGGAATTCCCTCCCCAAACCTCTCCACCTCTTTCCTCCTTTTAAGACGCTCCTTAAAACCTCCTTTTGACCAAGCATTTGGTCACCTGTCCTCATATCTCCTTATGTGGCTTGGTATCAAATTTTGTCTGATTACACTCCTGTGAAGCGCCTTGGGATGTTTTACTACATTAAAGGCGCTCTATAAATGCAAGTGGTTGTTGTTCTTAGTCCTTTGTTGATAGTTCTTTGATCTTATGAGGTAATCATGCATGTGAGAGGTCTGCTTAATAAATTCAAGAGACTACAAAGAGTCGCATTTTCTCAATGAAAACACAGAACTGGTGAAGGACAATAGGCACCATCATTTTTAATGATGTGGAGAGGCAGCAATTGAGGGTTTTTGTGCAGTATGCTTTGATGGCTCAATTTTGATGATACCATATTGTCCACTAGGAAATCATCCTTTTTGAAATTGATTTCTTTTTACAGGGTGATGTTTTTGAATACAGTGAAACTTGTACAAACGTTCACCCCCAAAAAGCAGATACCTGCAAAAGCCAGGAACTACCGGGGGTGGCGGGAAAGAGTCTGGAATCAGGAGGCCTGAAATCGCAGGGGAGGGGGTGCCTGAAATTGTGGAGGAGCTCAAGAGTTGGGGTGAGAGGGGGGAAAGGGGGCTGGAGGGAGAGGGAGACTAGGGAATGGGAACATGGGGGAAGAAATGGAGACTGCGGGTTAGGGGAAAGAGATAGAGAGAATGGTTTCCCCTTTTCCACCCTCAGTTTCCCCTCTTCGTTTGTTCACGGGTGGCCTCCTGGTTCTTGGAACTTCTCACACAACAGCTGCTGGCACGAAACCACAAATGAAGATTCTCAACAACAGGAGACCCAATCTTCATAAGGTAAATCCAATAACATTTACAGAAGTCACGTGGTCTGACAATCACGTGATCAAACTTCCAGGAATGCCTCAACCAGAGTTAGCAACCCTACCCCACCAGTACATCAGGTACTGATGAACTGCTAACAGCCCCTACCCCAATCCCCAGTACTTCAAACATTAGCAGCTGCAACACACAGAGGGCGGGGGTCCCAGACAGGGGTCTGCAGGACATTAATCCCTTCCAATTTGGCTGGGATCTCCCAGGCACTTGGACTTACAGCAGCCACTTCACCCTGTGAAGGCTGCCAACGTAGCAGAACCCAGGATCAGGAAATCCCTCCTTCAATTGAAAAGGACCCCTGGATAGTAATGAACCAGGAAACCCAACAAACAGAAAATGAACTCAAATCACATCCAGCTGGCTGGCAGGCATGATCTCAGGTGAGGGCGGAAAAAAGAAGGAACGCTGCAGGAGATACAGCCAATTCCGAGATATTTGGCTAATCCGGTTTACTGTACATGCAATGAACATTTTAGAAACATAGAAAATAGGAGCAAGAGTAGACCCTTTGGGCCTGCTCCGCCATTCAAAATGATCATGGCTGATCGTCTAACTCAGTACCCTGTTCCCGCTTTTTCCCCATATCCCTTGATCCCTTTAGCATTAAGAAATATATCTATCTCCTTCTTGAATACATCTAATGACTTGGCCTCCACCGCCTTCTGTGGTAGAGAATTCCACAGGTTATTTTAAAAATAAAGGCACCTTCAAATAAAGGACATCTGATGCAAGACCCTTAGGTGTCCCTAATTTACAGCTTTCACTGTATACTAAAGATTTTTTTTTACTGTGACAAAACGAATGGCCGTTAAAAGAATTTCAGATTTAACATCCAACAGAAAGCATATATTTGTACTTTTTTTTTAAACGTTCCCTCTAGTTCAGCTAAAGTATAAAAGTGGTACTCCAGTAAGTTCTTACTTTGTTTTTCATCTGCAAAAAGAGACAAAACCCAACATCTTATGGAATGATTTTATCCACTCTTTTTATCCAAGGCCCTTAAAATTAGTGATACTACTTTCAAGAATATGCATGATTCTATAGTTAGGATTTCCATACCATGCACATGTCTGAGGGATGGAACTAATGGGCTTTTCCTGTTCGTAAAAATTCTTATGCTCGCACAGGCTTAAGATTAGGATTTGAAGGACTTTCCCACCTCTTCCCCTTCATCCAGGCAAGCTCCAAATCAGAGACATTCCTATCATACATACATCCAGCTCAAAGGCACTTAACCTCCCCATGCCCATACACACTTATGCACAAGCACCTACACAATTGAGTAACAAGGTACAGCAAACAAAAATACATTAAACTTTGAGAGGCAAACTCCATGGCCCCGATATTTATAAGGAGGGAACAGGGACACGTGCCTGTGGCCAGGAAACCTGGAAATACCAGGAAGGTGGTGGTTTTACCGAATTTAACAACAGGACCTCATTAGAATTTTTTTACTCTGTTTCCCGCCCGGTAGCCGGCCAGATTGAAAGGTTGGCCAGCTACCAGGCAGAAAAGCCTGCTGTAGAAGGCACCGCTGGGGATCGCTGAGGATGGTCCCCAGCAATCAAGAACATCGGGGATTGGTGGCAGAGGAGGGGGGTGTGGGGGGAAGAGAAGAGATTGTGGGGGAGGAAGAGTAGAGAAGAAAGAGAAGAGATTGTGGGGGTCTGAAGATCATGGGTTGGGGGAAGAGGCCAATCATGGGTGGTCTGAAGATCACAGGGGAGGGAGAGATGTCCTTGGGGGGCTGGGGGGGGAAGCACACCTGCTCTTCCTGGCTCATAAGCAGTTCTGGAAAAGCACCTACCCGAGGGATCCGGCTGCTCCCGCCTCCCTTCGGTTGCCAGGTTTCACAAGCCCTGAGAAACATGGCCCTCAGCCGTTAAATTCAAATGGCTCCCAAATATGAGGAACACAGCCTCATTTAAATATTAAAATCACTGACCCACCCACCGCTGTTAAACCAGAAGTAGGTACGTTCATGGCAGGTTGGGGTCAAGTTTCACATTTTTAACAATTTAACCCCCTGACCCTCTCCTGCCTGTCATGGGATGGGGGCGGGGTGGTGTGATTAAAGTCCCCCATGACAACTCAGTGTCATTTTATTTGAACAACAGGAACCTCAAGGTTCATGCTTCAGGTTTAGTGTTCATCTCTTGTGTTGATTAATATCTGTGATTTCAGAATGTAAAGTTTACATAGTATTTACATCATTCATAAAAAAGTTTTGTTAAATTTCAAGATAGGACACCAGGGAACTTACTAAGTATCTATTAGAATTTTAAAAATCCTGCATGTAGTAAGCTTCTGTAGCATCACAACTTTCAAAACTGACACAACTGGGACCCAAAATTGTGACCGTGTTTATTTGGCAATTTAACAGAATGACTCAATCAAATAACCGATTATCTAAATCTAAACAAATCGGAAGCAATTTAAATCAGAATCATTCCTTTCACTGGGCTGATAGCACAAGGCACCAATGAGGAACAAGTTACCCGTAGAAAACCAAGGAATCAAATCATTATTTTTTCAAAGGTACCATTCATGAACCAGCAAATATCCCAAAAGCACTTTTTTTAAAAAAAGAAAGCAAAGTCATTTAGTAGAATTGTTTATTCTGACCCATTACACTGCCTACAGCAAACAATTAAATTTACCATAAACATGAACTTTTTTTTTCCAAAATCGCTAAACTTACGCATAGACTTGACTCCAGCATCTTTATCTTTTTAACCAAGCATCCCACTGGGTCCCGCAACATCCTGGGCTCCGGGTACAGCTTCTTTCCAGACCACAACATCTTCACCAGCTAAACACGACAACCACTCTCCAGATTTAAGACTACCTGTGAGCAATGCCACAAGACATCATCCTGCAGACAATTAAAATGAGAGATTATAGCAAATGTTGTACCCATCAAATGTGCTGTCTTTGTGTCCTCTGCACCTCCTAAAAACAATTGCACTTTAGCAATTGCTCCAGAATGAAATTGTAATGTGTAGAAGAAAAGGAAAAATAATTTTTAAAAATCTTATATAGCTATGACACCAGCATTCCCCAGTGTTCTTAACGCAGGCTCTCTTAATTGCCTCTAATCCCAGTCTACTTACCGATCAAGCACTCTCTACTACAAAATCCCAGCAAACTCCACCCCCCCGCCGCCAAAAAAAATTCACATTCGGCCCACCCAAGTGCTCCCAAATCCTCTCCCACTGCCATAAATGAATCACTAACTCACTGAGCAATGCCACAGGGGATCTGCTAGTATTATGTTATCATGGGTCATTTCTAATCATTTTATATCAGTTTAATGGAAGAATGCCTCCTTTTGCATAATTAATAACCTGACAAAATTGCATTCTGCCGTCCAGTTACAGAGCAACATTGGCAGAAGCCTAGATTTAGCAGGTTTTCTTAGAACTGAGCCAGAGAATGGGATATGTAGCAGGGTATGGACTGTAAAGAAAAAACGGTAGAAAATAAAAGAACAGTAAGGTTTTTTTTAAAAAATAAAGTTACATAAAGGGATGGCATCATATGATCAGCAATCCTGGGCCCGTTTCTGGTCACTTTTGGGAATTGAATTAACTTTGGCACTCATTCATAGATCTTTAGACACATAGAAACAATCATTCCAGTCCTCCTAACCAGAACCTCATCTCAAGCAGTTACTGTGCTTAATTAACCACATTCAAATTAAACTCAGTTATTTTTGTTTTTAAAGTACTTGCTCTGATAATAGATCAGTTTCTGCCCTGGGTAAGAATTGTGCCTGCAAACCTATAGTTTTTCCATTAGGGCATACAGGAAATAAATCCATGTTGTTACCTTGTGTCAAACATTTCCATTAAATATTTACAAGATGTCCATTAGTCAGCTTCCACTGTACCAATATTTTAATTACAAATATTATTCTATTCCCTATATCAAACACAATAGTCAACCTGAATATTGGCCAGCTGCGTGCCCTCTATTAGTTACCAATGTCATTCCTATTTTTAACCCAGTTACTATGGTTGTTCTGGCGCAAGTTTTGGATATTGATTTTTCACCTTAGACAAATTCCAGTTAATTATTATATTTGATATGCACAAACAAGAAAGTATATTCCAGAAAAATTCACGGAGACTCTTTTGTACTTGGATGCTTGTGGTTTTAGTAACACATGGCTGGTTGTTTTTATCCCCTCTCCATTCTTTAGTGAAAACTAAAAGCTAAGCTTTAGGCCTGTTTGTTTTGTTTGCTGCATGCTTGATTGAACAGCACCTAGCAACAGATTAACACATGACACTATCTTCAGATTTAATGCCCACTTACACATATATAAAAACCGGTTGCCTGTTATCTGATTCGAGAGAAATAGCAACAACAAGGGGCTGTCAGACTTTCTTTCAGTTTTAGTTCTTAATGAAGATGAAAACACATTGTGTTCTCATTCTTCTGTATTTTAGTGGACAATTTCATGCTGTACAAAATTTTCTTTTATAATTAGATAAACAATAAGTGTGGAAATATGAATGATCATATATTGAAAAATCCTGTGTAAAAACAACTGAACTGTTACCAGCAATGCTGTTGTTGAAGGTATTTATAATCAATTGTTTTAGATCAAGCTTCATCAACCAATTTGTTTAAATTCAGCAATACTGTTTTAGAAAATTATTTACATAGGACGTATTTGTGGTTACAAATAAGCATTTGCAATTTGAATACAACACAACTCTGATTTGCTTTTACAGTCTAATCTTGCAGAGGCGCATGTTGACTGCATGTGGAACTCAAGTGCTCTGATGAGAAATTGCTGTTCCATAGTTAAACTTGAGGACTACTCAGCAGACATGAACTAACTAGCTCAGGTTCAGGATACAAGTCAAGTAAAACTGACCCAAAACCATCCATAATGGAAATTCTAACACCAATATATCAAAGAAAACAAAAATAATGTATCAACAACTGGCCTCTCTTCCCTCTGCAGATTGTTCACATCAGTACATAAGGCCTTTCCTATTGCTTTCATATACTTAATGCTCCCTCAATAGTTTCTCTATTTTTGTTGAAGGATTCCACTAGTTAGATGGTCATGCCCCATGCACAACAGGTTAAATCTTTTCATGGCTGATGTTCTAGAATCTCAAGATGCCCTTTTAGGATGTAAAGTTAGATTACCAAGATGTTTCTCTATCAATTGTTGAATTGTTCTAGTAACTTGCTCAAGGCTTTTCCCACTGGATAGTGCCCAATAGGACCAGATGGCAGAGGTCCTCTGGTTGAGTGCTCGACTGTAGATACTCTAGGTCCCTCGATTAAAGTTCGGTTTTTCCTGCAGGAAACCAAAGCCCTCTAGTTGACAATTCAAAGCATCCCTGTCAAATATCCAAGGATTCTGCATTGATAATCAAGGCTTGCCCAATCAGACACTGCAGGTGCTTGCTCCTTTTGTAGTATCTGATCTTTAGAATGCAAGACTTTCTCTCAATACTGAAGTTTCTGATGTTAGATTCTTGTGTTTGGATGTTAAATGCTTAGTTTTCCTCCTTGAGTGTTCAAGTCTTCTCCCATTAGACAGAAAAACGGCAATTTGGTTAAGAAGGCAATTGAAGAGCAGTTTTAGAGCTAGGAGAAATGGATGTTGTTTATGTGGACTTCCAGAAGGCATTCGATAAAGTCCCTCAAAAGAGATTGCTAGCTAAAGCTGAAGCTCATGGAATTGAGGGTAAATTATTGACCTGGTTAGGAAATTGGCTGAGCGGCAGGAGACAGAGAGTAGGGATAATGGGGCAGGTACTCAAATTGGCAGGGTGTGACTAATGGTGTCCCACAGGGATCTGTGTTGGGGCCTCAGCTATTCATTATTAATGACTTAGAAGATGGGATAGAGAGCCACATATCCAAGTTTGTCAATTACACAAATATAGGCAACATTGTAAGCAGTGTAGATAGAAGCATAAAGTTACATAGAGATATTAACAGATTAAGTGAATGGGCAAAACTGTGGCAAATGGATTTCAATGTAGGCAAGTGTGAGGTCATCCACTTTGGGCCTAAAAAGGATAGATCAGAGTACTCTCTAAATGGTGAAAAGCTTAAAACAGTGGAGGTCCAAAGAGACCTAGGGGTCATGTACATAGATCATATTAAAATGTCATGGACAGGTACAGAAAATAATCAAAAAGGCTAATGGAATGCTAGGCTTTATATCTCAAGAACTAGAATACAAGGAGGTAGAAGTTATGCTACAGCTATACAAAGCCCGGGTTAGACCACACCTGGAGTACTGTGTTCAGTTCTGGGCACTGCACCTTAGGAAGGATATATTGGCCTTGGAGGGAGTGCAGTGTAGATTTACTAGAATGATAACTAGACTCCAAGGGTTAAATTACGAAGAGAGATTACACAAACTATGGAATATGAAAAGGAAATCATGTTTGACAAACCTACTGGAGTTTTTTGAGGATGTAACTGGTAGAATAGATAAAGGAGAACCAGTGGATGTGGTTTATTTGGATTTTCAGAAGGCCTTTGATAAAGTCCCACATAATAGGTTAGTGTGCAAAATTAAAGCACATAGGATTGGGGGTAATATACTGGCATGGATTGAAAATTGGTTAACAGACACGAAACAGGGAGTAGGAATAAATGGGTATTTTTCGGGGTGGCAGGCAGTGACCAGTGGGGTACTGCAGGGATCAGTGCTTGGGCCCCAGCTATTCACAGTATATATCAATGATTTGGGTGAGAGAACCAAATGTAATATTTTTAAGTTTGCTGATGACACAAAACTAGGTGGGATCATGAGTTGTGAGGAGGATGCAAAGAGGCTTCAAGGCAATTTAGACAAGTTGAGTGAATGGGCAAATACATGGCAGATGCAGTATAGAATCATAGAAGTTACAACATGGAAACAGGCCCTTCGGCTCAACATGTCCATGTCGCCCAGTTTATACCACTAAGCTAGTCCCAATTGCCTGCACTTATAATGTGAAGTTATCCACTTTGGAAGGAAAATCAGAAAGGCAGAGTATTATTTAAATGGTGATAGATTGGGGAATGCTGATGTACAAAGGGACCTGGGTGTCCTTGTACACCAGTCACTGAAAGCAAATATACGGGTGCAGCAAGCATTTAGGAAGGCAAATGGTATGTTGGCCTTCATTGCAAGAGGATTTGAGCACAGGAGCAAAGATGTCTTACTGCAGTTATACAGGGCCTTGGTGAGACCACACCTGGAGTATTGTGTACGTTTTGGTCTCCTTACCTCAGAGAGGATATACTTACCATAGAGGGAGTGCAGCAAAGTTTCACCAGACTGATTCCTGGGATGGCAGGACTGTCATATGAGGAAAGAATGGGTCGACTCGGCCTGTATTCACTCGAGTTTAGAAGAATGAGAGGGGATCTCATTGAAACATATAAAATTCTGACACGGCTAGACAGACTGGATGCAGGGAAGATGTTTCCCCTGGCTGGGGGGTCCAGAACGAGGGGACATAGTCTCAGGATACGGGGTAGAACATTTTGGACTGAGATGAGGAGAAATTTCTTCACTCAGAGGGTGGTGAACCTATGGAATTCTCTACCACAGAAGGCTGTGGAGGCCAAGTCACTGAATATATTTAAGAAGGAGATAGATAGATTTCTAGACACAGACGGCATCAAGTGGTATGGGGAGAGAGCGGGAATATGGTACTGAGATAAAGGACCAGCCATGATCATATTGAATGGCGGAGCAGGCTCGAAGGGCCGAATGGCCTACTCCTGCTCCTATTTTCTATGTTTCTATTCCCTAGAATTTAGAAGATTAAGGGGTGATTTGATTGAAGTTTTCAAGACGTTAAGGGGAACTGATAGGGTAGATGGAGAGAAACTATTTCCGCTGGTTGGGGTGTCTAGGACTAGGGGATGTAGCCTAAAAGTTAGAGCCTGGACTTTCAGGAGTGAAGTTAGGAAACAATTCGACACGCAAAGGATGGTAGAAGTTTGGAACTCTCTTTCATAAACGGCAGTTGATGTTAGCTCAATTGTTAATTTTAAATCTGAGATTGATATTTTTGTTAGCCCCATATCCCTTAACATCTTTGGTTAAGGTGGGTATATGGAGTTAGGTCACAGATCAGCCATGATTTCATTGAATGGCAGAACAGGCTCACGGGGCTAAATGACCTCCTCCTATTCCTATGTAAGTCAAAGACTTTCAAGACCTACAAGTGTTGGCAAGATGTAACGAGTGGAGTGCCACAGGGATCAATGCTTGGGCCTCGACTATTTACGATCTATGGCAGTGACTTGGATGAAGGGACCGAATGTATGGTTGCTAAATTTGCTGATGACACAAAGGTAGGTAGGAAAGTAAGTTGTGAAGAGAACATAAGGAGTCTGCAAAGAGATATAGATAGGTTAAGTGAGTGGGCAAAAATTTGGCAGATGGAGTATAATGTGGGAAAATGTGAACTTGTCTACTTTGGCAGGGGGAATAGAAAGGCAGTATATTATTTAAATGGAGAGAGATTGCAGAACTGAGGTACAGAGGGATCTGGGTGTCCTAGTACATGAATCACAAAAAGTTAGTATGCAGGTACAGCAAGTGATTAGGAAGGCAAATGGAATGTTGTCATTTATTGCAAGGGGAATGGAATATAAAAGTAGAGATGTTTTGCTACAGTTGTACAGGGCATTGGTGAGACCACAGCTAGAATACAGTGTGCAGTTTTGGTCTCCTTATTTAAGAAAGGACACAATTGCTTTGGAGGAGGTTCAGAGAAGGTTCACTCGACTGATTCCTGGGATGAGGGGGTTATCTTATGAGGAAAGGTTGGACAAGTTGGGCCTGTATACACTGGAGTTTAGAAGAATGAGAAGTGATCTTATTGAAACATATAAGATCCTGAGGGGACTTGAAAGGGTAGATGCTGAGAGGATGTTTCCACTTGTGAGAGAGCTAGAACTAGGGGCCACAGTTTAAAAATAAGGGGCCTTCCATTTAAGACGGAGATGAGGAGAAATTTTTTCTCAGAGGGTCGTGAGTCTGTGGAACTCCCCTCCCCAGAGAGCGGTGGAGGCAGGGTCATTGAATATTTTTAAGGCTGAGTTAGATAGATTCCTGATTAATAAGGGAGTCAAGGGTTATAGTAGGTAGACAGGAAAGTAGGGTTGAGGTCACAATCAGATCAGCCATGATCTTATCAAATGGAGAGCAGGCTTGAGGGGCCAAATGGCCTACTCCTGCTCTTAATTCGTATGTTTGTATGTAAGTGATCTGGTAGTCAAAAAGATTGGGTAAATTATGAAGACATGCAAAAGCAAGTGCTAAAAGTACTGAGACACTGAGAGAAACATCAAATGTAAAAACATCTCAAATAGCAAGAGAGGCTTTTTAAAAATATATACCCAGTAAACAAGGGTTAAGGAAGGTATTGGTCCACTAAACATGATTGTGGGAAGATGTAATCTTGGGACAAAGAAATAGCAATTATTAAATAGATATTTCACATCTGTCCTCACAGGGGGTGGGGGGATTTTAACCCCCAAGAATGGGTGGGTTGGGGGATGGGTGGGGAGTTAGAATAATTGATTTTTCCAGCGTGACCGCAACCCGGCTCTGACGTCCCACCTCTGGGTTTAACGGAGGCGCGTTTGGATGCGGCTCCCTGATTAGTGCAGGCGGGTGGGCACTTATCGGAGCAATTAACGTCATTATGGGATGTTCATTAGGTCTTTTTAAATTGATTTTCACAGACCTTTAAATTTAAACACTTCCACCACGGGTTTCCCAGAGCTGTGAATCTCACCAGTGAAATGGAGGCGAGATTGAGCCGCAGTTCATGGGGGTATTTAAAGTTGCGATTGTCCCATGTGAATAAAAGCTCCGTGATTATAGTTGGTGTCTCAGTTCCCTCTGGCAAACGTTTGGCCTATCTGAAGAGCAGTGTTTAAGCAGGCTCAGATTGAGCTGGCAGGTGGTCACAGACTTCTGCAGCCTCCTTCATGAACCATTGCTCCCTGCTAGACCTGATGGCCACGCATTGCCCGTCACTGTAAAAGTCACCACTGCCCTCAGTTTCCTTGCCTCTGGCCCCGTCCAGTGCGTCACTGGAGACATCTCCAGGGTCTCTGTTGGCTACACATAAGTGTATAAGGCAGGTAATGGATGGATTGTTTGCCAGGACATCCACTTATGGGAACTTCCTCTGCAACGACAATAGCTAGAATGAGCAGGCAGTAGGTTTCGCCTCTCTGGCTGGCTTCCCACGGGTGCAGGGTGCAATCGATTGTGCACATGTGACAATCCGAGGACCACCACATGAGCCAAGAGTTTTCATCAACTACAACGGACTTCACTCCATCAAGCACAGTTGGTGTGCAACCGCAAGAAGAGATTTATGCAGGTGTGCGCCAGATTCCCTGGAAGCTGTTGTGATGCTTTTATACTGCGGCAGTCCAACGTTCCAGACCTTTTCCTACCAGGAGACAGACTTATGGGCGGGCTCTTGGAGATGAGGGATACCTCCTCCAAACCTGGTTCATGACACCTGTGAGGAATCCCACCAATGAGGCTCAAGAGCACTACAACCAGAGCCACGTGACTAGGTGTGTCATTGAGCAAGCCATCGGCATATTGAAGATGCACTTTAGGTGCCTGGATAAGTCTAGAGGTGCCCTTTAGAACTCCAGTGAGGGTGTCCAGAATCTTAGTGGTGTGCTGGCTCCTTCACAACATTGTGCAGCAGAGAGGATTAGAGGTAGAGGACGATGAAGGCACTTGTCGATCATCTTCTGATGATGAGAACTTTGAAGAAGAGGAGGACAATGAGCAATATGAAGATAGGGCACCCATCACCAGACTAGCCGTGTAAATTGCTGCCTGGGATGCCCTCATGTCTCAAAGGTTCTCTTAGTCAGAGTGGGAAAAAAGAAACATTGAAATACTCAGGCTGGCTCTCACCACCACCAAACCCCCACCCTGCACAAGAGTCCTTCAACCATGCATACACCCATTACACATCCGCCCAATGGGTCCTCTCGCGTATTGGCATTCACTATGAAGCAAATGAAAGGGTGAGCTGGCATTTGGCACGCAATAATGGGCAAGGCGTGGAAGTGGCGCTAATCAATAAATTTTATGTGCCGATATAAAAAAAGGAAACTTCACAACATAACATTTTTTCAACCACCCATGTATATATCCTTGATGAATTACAATTGCTTTCTCTTGCGCTTCCTGGTGCTTCTACGTGGTGCATCCCCTTTGGCTTCAGCAGAGGTAGAGGCAGGCTTCTCAGATTCCTGCTCTGACCGCTGAGATGCTTTTGGCCTACGACCTCTGGGCTTTGGAGCTCGTGAGGGCCCAGCCAAAGAATGCTGCACCTGCACCTGTGCAGGATCAGACTCTGCTATTAGGAGAGGAGGCAGCATGTCAGGTACGGTTGATGGGGGGTGGAGCAACGGTGAGATATGGGAGTGCTTTGAGTGGAGCTCCTCCGTTCTGTTTTGCCAACATCCCTCTCCTGGGCCAGTACCATATCACTCCTACCACTCTGCTGGAGAGCAGCTTGATGTAGATCAGTGACGCATTGTGAGGCCGTGGTTAAGGTATTCGCCATCCTGTTTAAGGCAGCAGTCATACTGGCTTCCAAAGTCTGCACGGCCATGGTCATGGCATGCATGGACTCGTTTGAGAGCTGTGCTTGAAGCTCCGTGGAGGCAGCCACTCTCTCCACGGCAGACATTCTCACAATTGCCTGGGACAACAATCCACTACAGTTGGAGTTGGACTCCTCCGTCCTCTCTGCTATTGTGGAGAGTGTGCGTGGCACGTTTTCCAGTCCCTCACAAAGTTGCAGCTGTACCTCAATCATTCTCATTCTTAATGATGACCCCGGGGTTCAGCATCTGTGTCCAGCCGAGCAGAGCTTGAAGAGGAGGTACCCTCTGACACGGACTCTCCACAGCTGCCCCTGCCACCAGTATTTGCTCGTGCTCACTTGAGTTGTGAATCACCAGGTGAGAACCCAACTAACTGTCTAACAGGACCCACTGAAGGGTGAGTATTTGCGCTGGTGCATGGCTGTGTGCCCTGTGATGGTGCACCCTCAGGAGGAATGAGGCTTTCTGAGGAATCGTTGTCATGAATCTACGCAGATGATTCTTGTATGTGTAAAGGCCCTGGAAGACGAAAGAAAGCAATATGAATTAATCCTAGCAAAGTAACAATCTTGCCATTCAACATATTCAGTCTTCTCATAGTTCAGTCAGTCATTGATGAAATAAAGTCATCATGTGTGTGAAAGATGTTTACATCCTGTCACCAGGCATCTGCGAGTTCCCAGTTTCCCCATCTCCAATTGAGAAGGATGCGGATGTGCCACTTATCTCCATCGCCTCCTCCTCTGCATCAGTGTGAGCTGCACAATTTGTGGAGGGCCACCTCCAGTCCTCTCCCTCTCCCTTGCGTTTTGCGCTTTCTTTTCTTACAAAAGAACAGATCTGTGAGTGACTGCCGATGACTTATTCATCCGATGGATGCAGTGCATTGGGTGAAGGTGACTATCAGACAGATGTATCACATTGCATAAGGATAGGGGTGAGTGGCAGCGGTGGATGGATACATGGGGAGGTGAGGATGTGCATAGAAAGGGAAGGATGGCTGCTGCTGAAACTCAAGTGGGTGTGAGAAGTAATGTGATGGACAACGCTTAGCAAGACAGAGTGAGAGGGATTGTTGTGCACCACAGGATGTAGATGAATCAGCAACTGTACTCACTTTTCCTGACCTGATTAGGCCCTTTAAATAGTGGACTTCAGATCACGTCCTGCAGGTGAGCATTACGCCCGCTACACAGCTTGGAGAAGCGAAACCCAGAGAAAAGACGTAATCCTTCAATTAAGTTGCGATCGCAGAATCTGACCCGTTAACTTCACTTCGGGGTTTCGAGTCCAATAAACTCTTTTTCTCCTGCCCTGCCCCGCCCCCGCTCTCTTCCCGGCTCCAAGTTAATATCGGGGCCATGGGATGGGAACGCTGTCTTAAGTCAAATTTCATATATTCTCGTCCCTCCTCTGTTGGCAGTGTTCTCATTCCTGCCAGCTGCTGTTCTCATTCTGATATTCCTAAGAGACAATGCTGTAGTGGTTAGGACAAATAAATTTAAATAAGGTTTTTCCCAATTTAACTATGTTTCCTACTGATTTCTGAACATCAGAAAGTAATTTTTGGAAATCAGTGGGAGATGTGATCAAATAGAGCAAAATGTTATAAGGAAACCATAGAAAGTTTACAGGACAGAAACAGACCATTCAGCCCATTATGTCAGTGCCAGCTCTTTGCTAGAGCAATTCAAAACTAATGCCATTGACCTGTGCTCTCGTCAGAGCACTGTGAATTCCTCTGCTTCAAATATTTATCCACTTAACAGATGCAAGAAAAAAATGCTCTGTGCCTTAACTATTCACTGTGGTGAAGCATTCCATGATCTAACAACGCTCTGCGTAATGAGGTTCCTTTAAAACTTTCTCCTCACTCTCTTATTAACAATTTTAAATTGAAGACCCTTCACCACCATTTCTCAAACCAGAGGAAATTATCTTTACCTATTCATCAAACTCAGGAATGGTGAGTTTAGTACTGGATTTACATATGGATAAATTTTGGCCAAACTCTGCTTTACTATAACCTCAGAATACCTGATCCTTTAATCCCAATGATACCTAGGTATTGATTTTACTGCACTTGTAAAGGTCATGGACAATGCTGGCTTCATTTTCTGAGCTTCCTTGTTGAAAATATAAGACACTTTAAGCTCTTATTATTAGCTGGAACAAGATGTACTATAATGACCTCAGGAACATGATCAACAAAACATTTGATTTTAATTCCCTTCAAAGAAAAAGAGGTAAAAAGATTTCAGATACAACATAAAAGGGAATCCAAAAGTCTTCTATAGGCATATAAATAGTAAACGGGTAGTAAGAGGAGGGGTGGGGCCGATTAGGGACCAATAAAAGAGATCTATGCATGGAGACAGAGAGCATGGCAGAGGTACTAAATGAGTTTTTTGTATCTGTCTTTGCCCAGGAAGAAGATACTGCCAAAGTCACAGGAAAAGAGGAGGCAGTTGAGATACTGGATGGGATTAAAATTGATAATAATGAGGTAATAGAAAGGCTGGCTGTACTTAAAGTAGATAAGTCACCCGGTCCAGATGGGATGCATCCTAGGTTGCTGCGGGAAGTAAGGGTGGGAATTGCGGAGGTACTGGCCATAATCTTCCAAACATCCTTAGATATGGGGGTAGTGCCAGAGGACTGGAGAATTGCAAATGTTACACCCTTGTTCAAAAAAGGGTGTAAGGATAAACCCAGCAACTACAGGCCAGTCAGTTTAACCTCTGTGTTGGGGAAGCTTTTAGAAACGATAATCCGGGACAAAATTAATAGTCACTTGGACAAGTATGGATTAATAAAGGAAAGCCAGCATGGATTTGTTAAAGGCAAATCGTATTTAACTAACTTGATTGAGTTTTTTGATGAGGTAACAGAAAGGGTAATGCAGTTGATGTGGTGTATATGCACTTTCAAAAAGTATTTGATAAAGGGCCACATAATAGACTTGTCAGCAAAATTGAAGCCCATGGAATAAAAGGGGCAGTGTCAGCATGGATACGAAAGTGACTAAATGACAGGAAACAGAGAGTAGTGGTGAACGGTTGCTTTTCGGACTGGAGGAAGGTATACAGTGGTGTTCCCAGGGGTCGGTACTAGGACCATTGCTTTTTTTGATATATATTAATGACTTGGACTTGGGTGTACAGGGCACAATTTCAAAATTTGCAGATGGCACAAAACTTGGAAATGTAGTTAACAGTGAGGAGGATAGTAATAGACTTCTAGAGGACAGAGACAAGCTGGTGCAATGGGCGGACACATGGTAGATGAAATTTAAAGCAGAGAAGTGCGAAGTAATATGTTTTGGCAGGAAGAATGAGGAGAGTCAATATAAACTAAATGGCACAATTCTAAAGTGGGTGCAGGAACAGAGAGGCCAGGGGGTATATGTGCAGAAATCTTTGAAGGTGGCAGGATAGATTGAGAAAGCAGTTTTTTTTAAAAAAAAGCATACGAGGCATAGAGTACAAAAGCAAGGAAGTTATGTTGAACCTTTATAAAACACTGGTTTGGCCACAGTT
The DNA here is from genome assembly GCF_035084215.1 of Heptranchias perlo. NCBI lineage: Eukaryota > Metazoa > Chordata > Chondrichthyes > Hexanchiformes > Hexanchidae > Heptranchias > Heptranchias perlo. The sequence goes on along the minus strand of NC_090333.1, from coordinate 35,518,813 downwards.
GGAGTATTGTGTCCAAAACTGGGCACTGCATTTTAGGAAGGCCTTTGAGAGGGTGCAGAAAAGATTTACCAGGATAGTTCCAGGGATGAGGGACTTCAGCTATGTGGATAGACTGGAGAAGCTGGGGTTGTTCTCAGAGTAGGTTGAGAGAAGATTTGATAGAGGTGTTCAAAATCATGAAGGGTTTAGATGAAGTAAATAAAGAGAAATTGTCCCCATTGGCAGAAGAGTCGAGAACCAGAGGACACAGATTTATGGTGATTGGCAAAAGAACCAAAGGCAACATAAGGAAAACCTTGTTTACGCAGCGAGTAGTTATGATCTGGAATGCACTGCCTGAAAGGGTGGTGGAAGCAGTTTCAGTCGTGGCTTTCAAAAAGGAATTGGATAAATACTTGAAGGGAAAAAGTTTGCAGTTCTACGGGGAAAGAGCGGGGCAATGAGACTAACTGGATTGCTCTTACAAAGAGCTGGCACAGGCTCGATGGGCCAAATAGCCTCCTTCTGTGCTGTAACCATTCTATGATTCTACATAAGTATGGCAATGATTAAACAAAACAAAGCCAGAGATCACCATCAATATTAGGGATACACATTACCTCTAACAAGTATCATGCAAGTCGAGGTATACATCATCTCTGTGTTAAGTATCTGAGATTCAGTTTGGATGCATTTCCAGGGGCCCAAAGCTGAAATATGATGTGAATTTTGAGATTAGTTTGTCTCCAAGTTTAGATTGTCAGAAGATCATTACTATTCAACCATTTGAACTGCCTTGTAACTGGTAATGAAGTCCTGAAGCCCAACCTCAGTAACTGTGGATGGGAATGGGGATTTATCAGAAATTGGTTTACCTATACATAAATTCACTTCAAGCACTCTTTAGTCTCCAGCCAACATTTTCATTTCTTCCTCTCTGGTAACCCATTGCAATTCAATTAAAAGCAATATTTCCCTTTGGTAAGCTTCTCTATTATTGTCTGTATTATAGACTGTGCCATGGATTGTTTTTAAACCCTGATAAAGGCGTGTTGCAGGAGATATAAAGACAAGACTATGGTGTGACAATTTTTATTACTCATGAGTTGACCTTTCCCAATTTTGTGCTTTATAATCTTATATTAAGCACGTCTGTTAAAGAAAAGCCACAGTGTACATTTATTGTTATGTCTTTTTTTGATTAAATGCATATCAGTTCTTTTGTGGATATTTTTCTTTTAATCGCCCATCCATAATTGCCCTTGAGAAGGTGGTGGTGAGCCGCCTTCTTCAACCGCTGCAATCCGTGTGGTAAAGATTCTCCCACTGTGCTGTTAGGAAGGGAGTTCCAGGATTTTGACCCAGCGACGATGAAGGAACGACGATATATTTCCAAGTCGGGATGGTGTGTGACTTGGAGGGGAACATGCAGGTGGTGTTGTTCCCATGTACCTGCTGCTCTTGTCCTTCTAGGTGGTAGAGGTCGTGGGTTTGGGAGGTGCTGTCAAAGAAGCCTTGGCGAGCTGCTGTAGTGCATCCTGTGGATGGTACACACTGCAGCCACTGTGCGCCGGTGGTGAAGGGAGTGAATGTTTAGGGTGGTGGATGGGGTGCCAATCAAATGGGCTGCTTTGTCCTGGATGTTGTCGAGCTTCTTGAGTGTTGTTGGAGCTGCACTCATCCAGACAAGTGAAGAGTATTCCATCACATTCCTGACTTGTGCCTTGTAGATGGTGGAAAGGCTTTGGGGAGTCCGGAGGTGAGTCACTTGCCGCAGAATACCCAGCCTCTGACCTGCTCTTGTAATCACAGTATTTATACGGCTGGTCCAGCTAAGTTTCTGGTCAACGGTGACCCCCCAGGATGTTGATGGTGGGGGATTCGGCGATCGTCATGCCGTTGAATGTCAAGGGGAGGTGGTTAGACGCTCTCTTGTTGGAGATGGTCATTGCCTGGCACTTGTCTGGCGCGAATGTTACTTGCCACTTATCAGCCCAAGCCTGGATGTTGTCCAGGTCTTGCTGCATACGGGCTCGGACTACTTCATTATTTGAGCAGTTGTGAATGGAACTGAACACTGTGCAATCATCAGCGAACATCCCCATTTCTGACCTTATGATGGAAGGAAGGTCATTGATGAAGCAGCTGAAGATGGTTGGGCCTAGGACGCTGCTCTGAGGAACTCCTGCAGCAATGCCCTGGGGCTGAGATGATTGGTCTCCAACAAGCACTACCATCTTCCCTTGTGCTAGGTATGACTCCAGCCACTGGAGAGTTTTCCCCCTGATTCCCATTGACTTCAATTTTACTAGGGCTCCTTAGTGCCACACCCGGTCAAATGCTGCCTTGATGTCCAGGGCAGTCACTCTCACCTCACCTCTAGAATTCAGCTCTTTTGTCCATGTTTGGACCAAGGCTGTAATGAGGTCTGGAGTCGAGTGGTCCTGGCGGAACCCAAACTGAGCATCGGTGAGCAGGTTATTGGTGAGTAAGTGCCGCTTGATAGCACTGTTGACGACACCTTCCATCACTTTGCTGATGATTGAGAGTAGACTGATGGGGTGGTAATTGGCCAGATTGGATTTGTCCTGCTTTTTGTGGACAGGACATACCTGGGCAATTTTCGACATTGTCGGGTAGATGCCAGTGTTGTGGCTGTATTGGAAGAGCTTGGCTAGAGGCGCAGCTAGTTCTGGAGCACAAGTCTTCAGCACTACAGCCGGGATGTTGTCGGGGCCCATAGCCTTTGCTGTATCCAGTGCACTCAGCCGTTTCTTGATATCACATGGAGTGAATCGAATTGGCTGAAGACTGGCTTCTGTGATGGTGCGGATACCGGGAGGAGGCCGAGATGGATCATCCACTCAGCACTTCTGGCTGAAGATGGTTGCAAATGGTTCAGCCTTGTCTTTTACACTCAAGTGTTGGGCTCCGCCATCGTTGAGGATGGGGATGTTTACAGAGCCTCCTCCTCCCGTAAGTTGTTTAATTGTCCAGCACCATTCACGACTGGATGTGACAGGACTGCAGTGCTTTGATCTGATCCATTGGTTGTGGAATCGCTTAGCTCTATCTATGGCATGTTGCTTCCGCTGTTTAGTATGCATGTAGTCCTGAGTTGTAGCTTCACCAGATTGGCACCTAATTTTTAGGTACACCTGGTGCTGCTCCTGGCATGCTCTTCTACACTCCTCATTGAACCAGGGTTGATTCCCTGACTTGTTGGTAATAGTAGAGTGAAGAATATGCCGGGCCATGAGGTTACAGATTGTGCTGGAATACAATTCTGCTGCTGCTGATGGCCCACAGAGCCTCATGGATGCCCAGTTTTGAGCTGCTAGATCTCTTCTGAATCTATCCCATTTAGCAAGGTGATAGTGCCACACAACACGTTGGATGGTGTCCTCAGTACGAAGACGGGACTTCGTCTCCACGAGGACTGTGCGGTGGTCACTCCCACCAATACTGTCATGGACAGATGCATTTGCGACAAGTATATTGGTGAGGACGAGGTCAAGTAAGTTTTTCCCTCGTGTTGGTTCGCTCACCACCTGCCGCAGGCCCAGTCTGGCAGTTATATCCTTCAGGACTCGGCCAGCTCGGTCAGTAGTGGTGCTACCGAGCCACTCTTGGTGATGGACATTGAAGTCCCCCACCCAGAGTACATTCTGTGCCCTTGCTACCCTCAATGCTTCCTCCAGGTGGTGTTCAACATGGAGGAGGACTGATTCATCAGCTGAGGGAGGGCGGTAGGTGGTAATCAGCAGGAGGATTCCTTGCCCATGTTTGACCTGATGCCATGAGATTTCATGGGGTCCAGAGTCAATGTTGAGGACTCCCAGGGCCACTCCCTCCTGACTGTATATCACTGTACCGCCACCTCTGGTGGGTCTGTCCTGCCGGTGGGACAGGACATACCCAGGGATGGTGATGGTAGAGTCTGGGACATTGGCTGAAAGGTATGATGCTGTGATTATGGCTATGTCAGGCTGTTACTTGACTAGTCTGTGGGACAGCTCTTCCAATTTTGGCACGAGTCCCCAGATGTTAGTGAGGAGGTCTTTGCAGGGTTGTCTGGGCTTGGTTTGCCTTTGTCGTGTCCGGTGCCGGGTGATCCGTCCGGTTTTATTCTTATGACTTTTTTTAGCGAGATTTTACAACTGAGTGGCTTGCTAGGCCATTTCAGAGGGCAATTAAGAATCAACCTCATTGCTGTGGGTCTGGAGTCACATATAGGCCAGACCGGGTAAGGACGGCCGGTTTCCTTCCCTAAAGAACATTACATTGCTGTACACATTTGATTTTTGTTTAAGTCTTCTAATTGGACATTGGAGCAGGAATTGCAGAGTGTTGAACCAACAGTGCTCGCTGCTCCATAGATTTATACTAACCCACTGACTTACCACGCTCTTTACTTCGAGCAATTCCTCGAATGGGAAGCTGAGAAAAGCCCGGCGTCAGTTCAGGTGAAGTTAGGACCCTGGGAGAAGCGAGAGGATCGATCTCTCCCCTCGATCAATCAGATCGCAGCATTTTTGACAAGCTGCATAACTCTCTGCCGGCTTCCAACTTTAAAACCAGGAAGTGAAAGGTACATTATTAACTGTTTTGACACAGATTTTTATAGACAGCAAATGGAGGGTAAGAAATAATTGAATTAAATAAAAGAGACAGAAGGGAAAAGTTTTAAAAATTTTTTTAATGACCATGAACTATTAAAATAAGGAGTAATGAGACTCCTCATTTTTAAAAGTTAATTTTTAACATTAATCATTTGGACTTGTTCCTCCATTTCGCCACTAACAACGGTGAACGCTGTTGAGCTCACCGTTATTACGCAAGCAATTTCTGCCCCATTGTCTTTTCCAGAACACCGATTACCTGCTGTATTATACAGTGATGCATACTTAATGTTTTATTGTATCTTGCATCCAAATGAGATTTTTTTTTTCTCCTTGATGGTATAACATCTTTATATAGAAATGAGTTTTAGTTCAAAGTATGTGATGTTGGCAATCTAGCAGCTGTACTGAGGGCATTGTGAAAGCCTCAGGATCCATCCTGTTTCAGATTGTTAGAAATTCTGTATTTTATCTTACTAAATTAATTTTAACTAGGACCAGTATTGTTTCAAAAATTTAAATTTTTTTTCTGTTGCTCTTTGCTGATTTGGGATTTTTCTGCCTTTGTGTTTGTAGTTGGAATGATGTCAAGATTGATACCTTTGACCAAAGGCTATTCAAGTAGTGTATCTTTTTGAAAAGACAATGATTACTTCTTTAATTGTACGAAGGAAATGTGTATGACCTTGAACTGTGTTGGATGGAAGTTTCTAATCTTATTGTCCACAAGATGATGCCAGAGTCATTTTATCTGCTGGCCACCTCCTTCATTTGGCAGGTCAGTCTAGGGTTTCTTAGGCTAATCTGTTGATGCCTTATTTGAGGTATTAATTGGATCTGCAAGACCTGAATAATTTGTGGATCGGCATTTAATTCAGCTGCAGCAGCAGTATAGATTTCTGATGTTGGTTTTGATTGACACCCCTATACCTGTGAGGCCAACCTGATACCTTTCAAATACATTTTGTCATTGATCTTGATTAATTGTGAAGAAGATCTTTTTATCTTCTTTTGTACTACATTGAATGTCAAAAGCAAAGAGATATTACTGGACTGTTGGCCCATGTTCTTTAGTTTTCTATTTTTGCTGTGCCACTATAAGGGTTGGGAACTTCATGGGTACTCTGAGGTTTATTTCTCACACAAACCTTTTTTCCTGGATTCACAGTCAAAAGTTCCTGAAAAAGCTTGGAATTTCTAATAATATTTTGGAACAGATTGTCTAAGGTTATGCGAAGAACTGTTATCTGTCCAGTCTGCCGATCTATTTTTGCTTCTGTATGTATTTAATAAACCTAGGCTACTCAGTCTGCCAGCATGGAAACCATTTTTTGACATATCAAATTTTTGCAGTTTAGGTGACCAATTTTGCTATTTTTTTTAGTGCATTGGCAGTTGTTGGATTTTTAAACTGTGCAACAAGTTCAGTAAATAATAAGCTGAAAAAAAATTCCTCTTTTTCTGCCAGTTATTTCCCTTTCCATCTTTCTCTCCTGAAGGTGTTGATTCTTTGCCAGGTTACAAGTCTACTAGTACCAGATATCCTCACTGATGTATGAGCCTGGATAGCGAGTGTTGGCCAGCTATTCAGCCTCATACGTATCATGACCAATCCCAGTCCTGTCCTCGTACAACATCCAAACAAGTGCACTTCTGACATAGGGTTGCTGGACAGCAATCGGGGGGGCAGAAATCCTCCTTCAACTCGGTGCAATGAAGCTAATGGTAGCCAAGTGCATTTTGAGAGACCGCCCAGATCACAAATTACATCAAATGGGTTAAAGTACTTTAAACCATGGATTTATACCTTCAATTTATTTCCAAGAGTAATGTTATTCCCTGCCTTAGTATGATCTTTTCTTTTGCGTGTTACCGGGGTAGAAATCGTTTGGAGCGGCAAAGCAACGGTTACCGTGCTCCTTCGATTTTAAATTAACGAACTTACTGCTGGCTCTGTGGCGTCGAATTGCTGGAATGGGAACCTGAAAAAAGTTATGCGCTATCCCCCGAGCTTCTGAGCAGCGTATGTTGTCACTGATGGAAAAGTCGGAGAGAAGACACGCCCACCAAATCAGCCAGGAGGAGAAGACAGCCCACAGATACAGCCTGCATTGCTCAAAGAGGTAAGCAGACTTCATTCATTTAAAGTTAGTATTCTAACTCTAAGTAATTGTAAATAAAATTTTTAAAACTTTTTATAAAAAACTAAAGTTAAATGAACAGCTTGTAAAAAGCAGAGCAAATTTAAATGAACAGTTTTTTTTAAAAAAGGAGTGCAAAATAAAATGAACTGTTTTTGAAAAGGCATTTAAACTGTTTTTGCACTTAACAGAAAATAGATGGAACAGCAAAAGATTAATGAGAAGAGGAGATGTAACAAATTTTGTGATGAAGACCTTGGCACACACCTCAATGAAGAGGAGGCGAGGCGTTGGCGGCTTCTGGGTAACGGGAAGTCTAGGGCACCACGGAAAGTTAGCGTGGAAGGAGGTGGCACCCCAGCTCTGAGCTCCCTGATTACAGCTATTGGACAAGACACAGAGGTCGTACCCGTGGCACAGGAGGGGCCAGGTCACAGGGAGCTGAGGACCAGGAAGAAATAGGGTGCCCCTCTTGTGCTGAGTACACCTCCTCTTGCTCAGACTTTGTCACAGCAACCCTCAGGCATGTCTTGAGGGGGGCAAGTCTGTTCATTTTTTTTGCTGTTTGTTCTATTAATATTTTTGCTGTTTGTTCCTATTTGCTTGTTGGTGTTTTGTTATTTAATGAATCTGTTATGATTGTTTGTTTGTATAATAATTTTTGTTGTTGCTGCTGTCCTTAAATATCAGCCAGAAATCAATTGTAACTGTTAACATGGTTTATATTAATAAAATTTTAGTAACATCAGAACTGCTTCCAAAGTAGAAAATGACTAAATTAACACAATTTTTATTTTAAGTTTTGCACTATGCACCTCAATGTTTACAATAAAGTTTTGCAATAACTAACTACCGCAAAATGTTTAAAAAATTTTGCACTAATTTTTTGATGCGGCAATAAAAGTTCACGTTCACTTTCACTTTCAATCTTGTCTGTCCCGTTGTGTGCTTTCCTGGGGAGGGGAGGAATTTTGTCACTTTCATCGCTGTCTAAATGCGTCAGCCACCAGCTGCTCTTTCACAGCCCTGCCCTCTGCAGCCGTGGCTTCCTCGGGGGGGGGGGAGACGGGGCCATGACCCATTGCCTTAGCGATACCTGGGTTGGGTCCTCCACCTCGTCCTTTTCCAGTGGCCTTTCATCTGCCGGGTTAAAGGTCAGTCCTTCCCGCAGGGCAAAGTTGTGCAATGTGCAGCAGACCACCACAATCCTCGCCACTTTGACAGGTGACTACTGCAAAGTTTCCACCCGACCTGTCCAAGCACCAGAAGCGTGATTTCAGCACCCCTACTGTCCTCCCCACTAGGCATGTGCACACGTGGGCACAGCTGTACCTTTCTTGTGCTTCACTATTGGTCCTGCGATAGTGTGTCATCAGCCACGGCTTCAGCGGGTAGTTCTCGCCACCTAAGATCCACTCTGTACAGCACATAAAAAAGCAGTGGGATCCAAAGTGGTGGAAATGGCATTTTGTTTTACCTATTTTTCTCCATACAGGCCTCTTTAAACACTTCCAGGACTCTTGAAGTCACAGAAATCTGAAAAAAAATCAAACTCTGACATTCTAAACTCCCGAACAGCGAAAAAGCTCCTTTCGGCTGAATCCTAGCTTCGTTAATAATGCGAGAAATTTAAATGGCAGCAGGACAGGCTCCTATCGCCAGTTCAGAGCAGCTCTAATTTTTAACGTGCATTTTAGTTCGTACTTACCGGTTTCCAACGGCAAGTTGGCGCTGGTTCAATGATTTCCCTGATTGCAGCGGTGGATGTCCCTTTAATTCGAAGCTGTCATATTGCCGGCGAACCACTAGGGGCAAGTTCCGGATTTCCAGGTTTCACTGCACATGTGCGAATGCTGGAACTTGCTCCACGATTTCGAAACTAATAACAGTGAGCGCTGCTGAGCTCATCATTATTTTCTGAGCAATTTCTGCCCCATTTATGAATTAAACAACAACTCTAATTGAGATTTAGACTATGACAGTATTAGTTGAGTCACTTATTGAGAGCAGGGAAGAATTGAAGACAAAATTCAGGATTTTAAACTTAACCACTTTTAGTAAAAGGCCTTTTATATTTGAGAGATTTCTTTTTAAAGGTTTACCACTGGAATTTCCTTTATTGTTATCTGTTTGATTAGGTTTGTCACGCAGTGTGCACATTGGAAACGTGATGCAGATTCAGTGTAACTTTTCTCCTGAGTTTGTATGTAAGACACATTGGAGGTAATTTTAACCTAACCTGTCCCCCATGAAACTGATGGGATTGGATTGGCAGCCGCTGGCATCTGATTTTACTCTCCAACGACCTCAATAGAGACTAAAATCAGATGCGGTGTGAAGAGGGAGGCTGATCCGATCCCATCAGTTTCCTGCCGGGCGAGTTAGGTTAAAACGACCCCCACTATCTTCGGCTTCCTTCATTGTGCTAATCACATTTAAGAGGGAATTAGGTAAATACTTGGAGGAGAAAGGTATGGGGATAAAGTGAAAATGTGGCTAGATGGTTCCACTGTGGAGCTAACATTCGTGTAGGTGTGATGAACCAATTAGTCCTCCCTTCAGTGCTGAATTTTTTAATGATTCGATCATGATCCAGAACAGATTTGGGAATGTTACTTGTTGTCACTAAATGATAGGGGCACATTTTCATTTTCTTCTTATTGCTTACTTATATACACATAGCTAGTTGGATTATACATAGGAAATTGACTGCTGTTACGTTTATTGTGTAGATTCTCTGTCATTTCTGGCAACAGATTTTCATTAATATTTGAGATGCTTTTTACCTGCACAGTGCTTGGTTGGCATAGCTAGAAAAGCTGACAAGATAAAATGTTTTACTGCAGATTAGTGTCAGAGTGAGCTTCTTGAGCTTTGAATTTCCTTGTGCACGGTAAATAACGTCAGCCCACTTCTTTAGGTTGTCAACAGACTCTTCTGAGCATCCAAGTTCTGCAATAGCAGAAAATAAATATGGACACTCCAGATAACAAAGCCCATTTTCCACTACCGCCCCAATTTCACCCCCCCCCCCCAAGTGTAGCCTTCAGGTGAAGAGAAGTTAAGTGGGGGGAAATGAACTAAAAAGAAATCCTGGTGTACTAAGATGTAAAAACCTTAAACAAACATGCTCAATGAGATTCCTGAGAAGAAATTGACATGTAATTTAGTCTCCATTTTAAAGTTATAGATTCTATCCTTATTTTTGTACAAAACTTTGATGTTACATTGTTACTTATAGTTAGATAACAAAACATAAGATATTTGGGGAAGCAGAGAAGTAAAATTGGTTCCAGATTAGGAGTTTCTCCCAAAGAACTGGGAGACATAAATCTGAGGTGCTGCAGTGTCACGGGAGGATGTCATTACATCATGACCAATTTACATAGGCAGTTTCCATTATAAATACGGATATAGAAATCTATAATGAAAAATGCTGGCACCAAAGTGTGATAGTAACATGATAGCTGGAAATAAGGCTTTGTACACAGAAAGTACGCAGGTATAAGATTTTTAATATATTATAAATGATTGATCGTATAAGAGGTGATTGACAGTGCCAACTTGTTTGTTAATCCTGCCATTCCAGCAAGCCTTCTGCTGTACAATTCAGATTGAGGAAAATATCTGATAGTTTGTCTGTTCCCTCTTGTAGCTTGTTGATTGTAATGTTCTGTACCTCTTCCATTGTGACTTGCCGTTGTTTATGAAAATGACAATTGAGCCAATTTGATGCAAGTGTGAAGGACACTTTCAGCACGATACTGTTTTTTAAAAAAATGATACATTGCGATGTGAGTGAAATGTGCTCGATGCAAGAATATTTGTATTTATGGATAAATGTATAGGATAGACAAGCATGTAGGCAAACTTCAATTATTATCCATTTCTTATTTCAGCATACAATTTCGAAGTAGATTTAAGAAGGTAAGACATATATCGAGTGAATTTTCTCTTTTAACACCAGCCAGTAACCGATCAGCCGCCCATTCTACATCTCCATTGACTTCCATTGAAACTTAAAATCGGACGGGTTGTAAAACTGACGGCTGATCCACTACTGACTCTTTTCCACCCAGCCGTAGAAGTGAAAATTCACCCGGAATCATGTCTTATCAGGTCTTTTTGAAATGTGCTAAAACATTTCAGATGCAATGAATTGCTTGAAATGTAGGGTCTGTGCTTGTGTGGGAAAATGAGGCAGCCATCTTAGAACCATACAGCATAGAAGGAGGCAATTCGGCCCATCGTGCCTGTGCCGGCTCTTTGAAAGAGCTATCCATTTAGTCCCACTCCACTGTTCTTTCAACGTAGCCCTGCACATTTTTCCTTTTTAAGTATATATCCACTTCCCCTTTGAAAGTTACTATTGAATCCGCTTCCACCACCCTTTCAGGCAGTGCATTCCAGATCATAGCTTGCTGAGTAAAAAAAAAATTCTCATCTCCCCCTCCCCCCCCCCCCCCCCCCGCCTTTTTTTGCCAATTATCTTAAATCTGTGTCCTCTGATTGCATCTTATTTTGTACAGCAATGATTAGAATCACCATTAATCTACTGTTTATGGTGTTGATTGAGGGTGGGGATTGTAACCAGGACAGTATTTGCTAATATCTCCTATTTTTTTTAAATAATAGTGGGGTAAATGAGACCACATTGGGAGAGAAAGCTACTGAGATAAGGAAGACAATGGAAAAGAAAATTGGGTGGAGTGTAGAATGGGGAGCCGATTCGCTATCGCCTGTTTGCGCTATTGCCCGAGATGAATTTTGCCCATGTGTGTTTGAGTGTACAAAACAACCTGATTTGCATAGCAGTCTCTAGTCTTAGTTACACAAAATTCACAATATTGGTTTCTTTAATTTGATTAAAATTAATCAATAAATTTGAAAAATTGATATTCTGGCCCATTCACATGTAACTGATGTTCTGTTGGCTAATTGTATGTCATCGAATACTTGTTGACAATACTTAGGATGTTCATTAATTCTGGAATTTGTCAACATCTGGTGTGTGCAACAAACCAGAAATGATATTGACAAATGTCTGCCATAGGCAGCAGTTATTATGATCACTTCTAATTCCTTGTGTGCCATAATGATTAGTCTAGTGATTTGCATCCATCACTGGTCAACACAAGTAGCAATGTTTTTTTGTGTACAATTTATAATGATTGGTTTATCAACTTTTTTTTTTAGAACTTTCTGACTAATTACCAAATCGAAACACGACACTTGAGGGGGTTGAAGTTCCTCTGTGAGCTTTTAAAAACAATTTATTTGATATAAATCACATTTTCTTAGGATTTGGTTTCACACAGAGTACATGTTACAGCGCACATTTCACAATACTTGCAGGTGAATGCAGTGAGGGTTGTTATACACTTCTATACATTAGGATAAGGGATATTTGGTGACAGAGGTAATTTCTTGTCAAGGGTTGGGGAGGGGAGTGAGGTGTTGCTACAGGGTACAGCAGCAATAAATCCTTGCTTTCATTGTAGTACCTGTCTCCGCAATGGTTCATATCATCACGTTAAATTTCTTGCGTGCTATTTTAATTAAATCATTAACTGTTTAAAATAAATGGGTAAATGACTTAGTAAAATAGCTCACAAAGGAATTTAATGTGAATGAGTTAATCACTGTACTAAAAATAGACTGGAATCCCAACCAATTGTTTAAATCGACACTCAATGACTGCCAGAAGCACAGGAGAAATGAGAGTGGCCCTCAAAATAACAACAACTATTTGCATTTATATAATTGTAAACAATTTTACAACACCAAGTTATAGTCCAGCAATTTTATTTTAAATTCACAAGCTTTCGGAGGCTACCTCCTTCCTCAGGTGAACGATGTGGAAAATTGATATTCCACATCGTTCACCTGAGGAAGGAGGTAGCCTCCGAAAGCTTGTGAATTTAAAATAAAATTGCTGGACTATAACTTGGTGTTGTAAAATTGTTTACAATTGTCAACCCCAGTCCATCACCGGCATCTCCACTGCATTTATATAGTACATTTTAATGTAGTAAAACATCCCAAGGCACTTCAAAGGAGCGTTACCAAACAAAACTTGAAATATTAGGACAGGTGAAAAAAGCTTGGTCAAAGGGGTAGGTTTTAAGGAGCGTCTTAAAGGAGGAGAGAGACGGAGAGATTTAGGAAGGGAATTCCAGAATTTAGTGTCTAGGCAGCTGAAGGCGCGGCCACCAATGGTGGGGTGATGGAAATGGGAGGTGCGCAAGAGGCCAGAATTGGAGGAGCGCAGTGATCTCAGAGGATTATAGGGCTGGAGGAGGTTAGAGACAGGGAGGCATTTTAACTCGAGGATGAGAATTTATTAAATTCAGGGCATTGTCGGACCAGGAGCCAATATAGTTCAGCGAGCACAGAGGTGATGGATGAATGGGACTTGTTACGAGTTAGGATACAGGCAACAGAGTTTTGGATGAGCTGAAGTTTACAGAGGGTGGAAGGTAGGAGGCCAGCCAAGAGAGCATTGGAATAGTCTAATAATAAACCACTGCAAGTGACAAAATATTCAAGAGCCACCTCCAGATCATTCACTAAGAATAGTACATCTCACACAAATTACAACCCTCCTTGGGTGATGACTGTTGGAGGGGCTGTGGCCAGAAATTCACACTGCTACATACATTTGGTAATACATGATGTATTGTCTGAGTAACTAAAAAATCACAGAACTAAGGAAGACTTTGTTCGTCTTTCCTATATGGCCATGTTTCAGTACTATATCTGCACACTTTAATACAAAACACCTCTCCCTAATGGGAACTGATATGTACTTTCTGTAAGCAGCCTGATGTGTTCTTCTGAATTCCATTAACAACAATCAATATCATTATATCCCAGGTTCAGCCATTTTGGCCAGGAGGCCAGAAAGACCTTGGCCTTGATATCCCTTCAGACTAAGACCCATGCCTGCTGGGTCTATACATTGAACAGTGACCATTTCCAGCAACACATAGGCAAGTGCAACTCTCACTACTAGCTTCAAGAAGGTAGATTTCTCCTCTAGAAATGCTCCCAAAGAAAATTTAGGTAAAATACTACTGGGATATGTGTCATTTAGAAGAGGTAATGTATGGATTCTGCTTGGAGCTCTAAAAGAACGAAGCAATCTGGAGACCATTCCAAGAGCCCAATAGGGAAAGGGGAAACAAATTAACCATCTACTTTTAAAGGGCCATGACAGGCAATGACCAACCCTGCAAGATCACCACTCCACATGGCAGGATTCTTTCATATTTGCATTTTATACAAATATTCAGCAATTCAGACTTGCCATTTGTTTGTGTGCTGGGCATTCAAACTTCCTACATTTCAATGTGGATGTCCGAAGAGCCACTACAATTCAATTGTAATGGTTCTGCTCCACTCCCAGCTTCGACCTGCCTCCTATCTTGTGCTTCTGCTGCTTTGTTTACGCATTAAAATTTGCTGTACACTGAGGAAAATAAAGATGGCAACTGGAAGTAATGTCAATGGAAAATGATCTATTTAGTTACATGAGATAATAAAATAAACTTTATTGACATTAAGGTGGGGGCGGGGGGGGGGGGTCTGAAATTTCTGATCCTGTAGTAATTTCACAACATCAGGATTTCCCATCCACTGTAATCTGCAGAGTTTAATCCCCTGGAGCAGCAGCAGCTAGGATCCAGGCGCAGGACAGACGGGAGAATCGGAACAGAAGAGCTGTCAGCATGAACTGGACACAGAGTGGAGAGAAGAAGAGCACCAGTGTGAATTGGGGGTAGGGAGGGGGAGTGCTTCCGTGAGACAACTGGCAACCATAGAAACAAACAGATTTAACATATCCACAATAGTTTGCAATGAAAGAAGAAAGAATTTGCATTTATATAGTGCCTCTCTTATCCTCAGGGCATCCCAAAGTGCTTCACAGCTAATAAAGTACTTTTTGAAATGTAGCCACGATTGTAATATAGGGAATAGTGGCTGCCAATTTGTGTACAGCTAGGAGCCACAAACAGGGATGAGATAATTGACCAGATAATCTATTTTGGTGGTGTTTCAGGGATAAATGTTAGTCAGGACAGCTACGGGATCGTTTGCATCTATCTAAGAGGGCAAACATCCCATCTGAAAGACAGCATCTCCAACATGTATATACTTAATAATTTCCCATTGCCATGCCCAGCTCAACCCAAGAATCATTGCTAAATCATCTTGACACTTAAACAGTGCTCTCACCCTAGTATGTGAACAAACATACCAATTTAATGTAATAATGTACATGTATGGAGGGTAAACGTTGACACGGACTGGTCGGGCTGAATGGCCTGTTTCCGTGTTGTGTCTTCTATGTATTTCTATGTACTCACCTGAAAGTACTGTGATAAACTGTACAACCAGTTCGCAAAAAAATTATTCATTTCTTCAGAACAAAACAAATATACAAAAGAAAAGTAAAAATCAACACTAAAATCAGCCCTTCTGCAATGCAGACTCTGCCGGTTTTCAAATTAGTCAAAGAACTTGTTGACGGCAAATTTGATAGCAAATTTAATACCCTATTTGTAGATTGAAATGTGAAAGGGGCTTGTACACTACGGTGGAACATAAGCAAATAATTGCACGAAAGAGTGACAAATCCCCAGGACCAGATGGTTTCCATCCCAGGGTGTAAAGGAAGTAGGTGAGCACATTGCAGATGCCCTAACTATAATCTTTCAAAGTTCTCTAGATTCAGGAACTGTCCTTCTAAATTGGAAAATTGCACATGTCACTCCGCTTTTTAAGAAAGGAGAGAGAGAGGGAAACCAGGGAATTATAGACCAGTTAGCCTAACATTTGTTGTGGGGAAAATGCTGGAGTCTATAATTAAGGATAGGGTGACTGAACACCTCGGAATTTTCAGTTAATCAGAGAGAGCCAGCATAGATTTGTGAAAGGTAGGTCGTGCCTGACAAACCTGATTGAATTTTTTGAAGAGGTGACTAAAGTAGTGCACAGGGGAATGTCAATGGATGTTATTTATATGGACTTCCAGAAGGCATTTGATGAGGTCCCACATAAGAGACTGTTAGCTAAGATAGAAGCCCATGGAATCGAGGGAAAAGTATGGACTTTGTTAGGAAGTTGGCTGAGCGAAAGGCGACAGAGAGTAGGGATAATGGGTAGGTACTCACATTGACAGGATGTGACTAGTGGAGTCCCGCAAGGATCTGTCTTGGGGCCTCAATTATTCACAATATTTATTAACGACTTAGATGAAGGCACATAAAGTCTCATATATAAGTTTGCCGATGACACAAAGATTGGTGGCATTGTAAGCAGTGGAGATGAAAACATAAAATTACAAAGTGATATTGATAGATTAGGTGAATGGGCAAAACTGTGGCAAATGGAATTCAATGTAGACAAATGTGAGGTCATCCACTTTGGATCAAAAAAGGATAGAACAGGGTACTTTCTAAATGGTAAAAAGTTAAAAACAATGGATGTCCAAAGGGACTTAGGGGTTCAGGTACATAGATCATTGAAGTGTCATGAACAGGTGCAGGAAATAATCAATAAGGCTAATGGAATGCAGGCCTTTATATCTAGAGGACTGGAGTACAAGGGGGCAGAAGTTATGCTGCAGCTATACAAAACCCTGGTTAGACCGCACCTGGAGTACTGTGAGCAATTCTGGGCACGGCACCTTCGGAAGAACATAGTGGCCTTGGAAGGGAGTGCAGCGTAGGTTTACTAGAATGATACCCAGACTTCATGGGTTAAGTTACGAGGAGAGATTACACAAATTGGGGTTGTATTCTCTGGAGTTTAGAAGGTTAAGGGGTGATCTGATCGAAGTTTATAAGATATTAAGGGGAACGGATAGGGTGGATAGAGAGAAACTATTTCCGCTGGCTGGGGATTCTCGGAGTAGGGGGCAGTCTAAAAATTAGAGCCAGACCTTTCAGGAGTGAGATTAGAAAACATTTCTACACACAAAGGGTGGTAGAAGTTTGGAACTCTCTTCCACAAAAGGCAATTGATACTAGCTCAATTGCTAAATTTAAATCTGAGACAGATAGCTTTTTGGCAACCAAAGGTATTAAGGGATATGGGCCAAAGACAGGTATATGGAGTTAGATCACAGATCAGCCATGATCTTATCAAATGGCGGAGCAGGCACGAGGGGCTGAATGGCCTACTCCTGTTCCTATGCATATGCTGTCCACATGAACAGCATGCCTGCTTGAGCGGTACTCCTACTACAGTAATTACGTTTCAATAGCACATGTTTTCATTTTGTTTATGATGCTGTTGCCACTACAGTTTCCATCCCAAGTTAATATTTGTAGGATGCTACCACTCTGTCAAGAAGTCTTTTTCTTGTTACAAGAGTGAAAGATCTCAGAGGAGGTTGATTGTCTTGCATTTGAATAGGCTTTTGGGACTCGAGTTTGGCTTGCATTTCCTTGCCCCGAGCCAGGAGGGATGGAAAGCTCCCACAGTAATCATAGAATCATAGAAAGTTATCGCATGGAAGGAGGCCATTCGGCCCATCATGTCCGTACTGGCCGAAAAAGAGCTATCCAGCTTAATCCCACTTTCCAGCACTTGGTCCGTAGCCCTGTAGGTTAAGTGCACATCCAAGTACTTTTTAAATGAGTTGAGGGTTTCTGCTTCTACCACCCTTTCAGGCATTGAGTTCCAGACCCCCACCACCTTCTGGGTGAAGAAATTTCTCCTCAGCTCCCCTCTAATACTTCTACCAATTACTTTAAATCTATGTCCCCTGGTCACTGACCCCTCTGCTAAGGGAAATAGGTCCTCCCTATCCACTCTATCTAGTCCTGGCATAATTTTATATACCTCAATTAAATCTCCCCTCAGCCTCCTTTGTTCCAAAAAAAAATAATCCCAGCCTATCCAATCTTTTCTCAAAGCTAAAATTCTCCAGTCCTGGCAACATCCTCGTAAATCTCTTCTGTACCCTCTCTAGTGCAATCACATCTTTCCTGTAATGTGGTGACCAGAACTGTACACAGTACTCAAGCTATGGCCTAACCTATGTTTTATACAGTTCAAGCATAACTTCCCTGCTGTTATATTCTCTGCCTCGGCTAGTAATATACTAAGTGCTGTGCATGGAACCCCACCTGTATCTATTTACCTCCCACACGGAGGTACTCTTTTCACTGACCTTGAAGAAGGAAAGCTGAGTGAAACACAGGAGTACTGCACTCTCAACTTTTTGGGCCAATGGCTGACTACTGAATACTCTAGCAATGATTCTCTCACATCCATTTATACAAATTAGACAATATGTGTAAAACCTACTTTTATTTAAACCTACCTTATATTATTGCTTATGGAGAAAGTAAAGAAAATGACCCAGGCTGCCACAAGAAAGTATCATTGAGGCAAATAAAGAGGCCACAGCTGATGTAAGGGAGAAAAGTGGTCATAAATGCAAACAAGGACCCTACTTCAATTTTTTTGGGCTATGCATGCATATTTGACTTGATACAGGTTCCAGGCAGCTTTTGGCTGAGAAATAGAAGCTGGAGGGAATTGTTAGTAATTCAGGGACAGGTTGCAAATGAAGGAGTAGCCAGTTGCAAAAAATATTTTGTAGGGATTTAGAGTATAATATAGGTGAGTTTATATGTAAGAATAAACATGATATGCAGAACTATTTATTTTTGAATGAGTTTTTTATGTTAGACATGTCAGCCTAGAATTTTTGCTGGGGTTCTCTGAATATTCCACCAAAGTTACAACAGAAGATCAGGAAAACTCCAAAAATTCTACCCGGTTATTCTTGTGGTGTAAATTTTGAAATGGGAATAAATGCAGGATGGTCGCAACTTGATAAAATTAGTTGAGTTCATTGATTCAGGCTCTGGTATGTTTTATTGGTAAATATTGATTGCTGCTCATGCTTGCTTTGTTTTTGATTTGTACATTCCATGGCTACTACACTCTGATGTTTTGAATATAAAATTTGAGTGATCAAAAAGTGTGATACCAAAGCGTGAGTCAATCAAAAAGTGTGATGCTGAAATATGATACAAAGTGTGCTGTGATAGACAGGAAACGTGTACCATCATACTGTTTTTATAATAATTTTAATTTTAAAATAAATTTAAATCTTGACACACAGATTCCATTTATATGGATGTTCAAATATCAAGTTAATATCAGATGGGTTCAGTGGCCAGTAAAAGTCTTGTTTCAAAATGTAAACTTCAATGTGATGGTAGTAAATCACAGTATTCCAGACAGAAATTTTAATCCATCCCACAGAAAAATAAGAAACATCTATAATTAAGGATTAAAATTTCCAACAATTTGGAATTAGGTTAGGTTCAGGGCTTCTCAAACACAGATTTTATGCTGGTCTACTCAAAATAAGCAAATTAAAAATGATTAAACTGAATCATAAACTATGTAATACTTATCATACTGAACCAATTTGTGTAACATTGGGTTCCGCAGTCAAGGGCAGTCATTTCTTCTTCCCCTTGGAAAGAGATGGCTGGTTCCTCATCAATCCCTTCCAACTCCTCCTACTCACTGGTGTTCTGTGCTTCGTGCCGTGATATACCCTCTGTCTCACTAGTTACATTCTCCCAGGTGGTTGTATCGGGGCTAATGCTTCTCCCTTTCTCCACCCATGGTACTTCATTGCCTCTGATTATTAGTAATCTTCCTCTTTGCAGAGAATTAGAAGCTATAGAAAGGCTAGGAAACCATTAAAAATTGAATATCACCAAGGTGTATGCAGACACCATTGTGATCATGCTTTCAGGTACAGGCTACGCAGCAATCTCTTTGCTATTCATTCAGACAGCACCACTCTTGCTCTGAGCAAGTGTAGTAAAGAACAATAGTGGGAGAGGGATGTGTGACCATGAGGGTGTAGACATGGATGATGTGGAGGTGGGTCATGCTTCCTACTTTATTTCAGCCATCCCTGGGGTGGTTGAGGTGGCACTGACTGTCTGTACCACCTCCATCCGTACTGCCTGGACCACCCTTTTCTAGGGCTTCCTGTCTTGGGTTCCAAATAGCTCTGTGTTCTTTGCCCTTTCTCCGCGGACATCACCTCCCCGTAACTTTCCAAAAATCCACAGCAGCATTACTGATGCTGGTCTACCCTCTGTCAGTCTCCTATCGCTGTGCTCTTACTCTTCATTTACATCCTTAAAACTTGCAACGCCCTCGAGTCTTTTACGCTGCAGCAGCCTTTTAATTGCTGCAGCTAAACTGGTTTTCCCATCCACCCAGCGGCAGAGAACCACAGCACCATCCGGCACTGGGATTCCAACCTTTAACCTTTGCTTCATACTAAGTTAGGAATTCCCAGGAAAATGCAGTTGTGTGCCGGGGGAATCACATGGGTCACAGGAAGTCCCACTCCACCATGTTTCTGATTGGCCAGGATTTTCCTTGGCCAATGTGCCTGTTTAAGGACCATTGATTTGGCTGCTGAGTGCCTGAAGAAACTGACTGCAGCATGCATGGTCCATGATGCGGTCATTTGCAACCTAATTTGGCAAAGGGGCCTGAAACGGGCTTTAGGCTCTGGACGCCTACTGAGCAACCCTAACCAATATCCAGCACGGATTGTGTACGCGAACACTGCTTGCCATATTGGACCCTTAGGTGCCCGTTTTACGCCAGTGTGATCCAATTTCTAGATCAAAGTGTCTGTAATAGTAAAATGTTCATTAACTGATGTCACGTCATGTGGTTTGAGCTAGATACTAGATAGGTTTTTGGGATGACTTTTTAAAAATTCTACCTTCACCCTTCTTGCTTTCTGTTTCTCTTTCACGCTATCTGTATCTCTCTGTTAATCATCGTCACAGAACCTCTTTCAGCTGGTAGACTGGGATTAACTGGACTGCAAAAGAGTAATTTCTACTTGATCAGCCAGCAGGAGTTCCACGCAAAGGAAATTTCATTCTCAATCTCTCCCCTCTCCCCAAATGGAAAATCCGTGCACAGCAAATGATCCCATCCATCAATCCAGCTGTGAACTGATGAAATGTAATCCCAGAAGTGGCCTTGATGGACAGTTCTCTCCCAAACCCTGAACTCACTTCCTCTGAGAAGCTCTACTGTCCATACAATGAGACCACCCTGAGTTTCAAAATTCAAAATGATTACCAAAATGACAACAATTACCATCCAATCCAACCACTTAGAAGGCCTGATATATTTAACAAAATCTGTTATGAATGGAATAGTTGTTATTAGTCAAACAAGACTAGTATTTTCTGATATGTGCAGTATTATCTATGTTTCGATCAATAGGTTACACACAGATTTGTGGTTTCTTCCAAATCAGCAATTTTCTCTAAGTTGTATGAAAATTAAGACATCTAATAGCCGTTTGGGAAAATGTCATAAGAACATAAGAAATAGGAGCAGAAGTAGGCCATGCAACCCCTCAAGCCTGCACCACCATTCAGTAAAATCATGGTTGATCTTCGATCTCAAATCCACTTTCCCACCCTATCCCCATAGCCCTTGATTCCCTTAGAGTCCAAAAATCTATCGATCTCAGTCTTGAATACACTCAACGACAGAGCATCCTCAGTCCTCTGGGGTAGAGAATTCCAAAGATTCACGACCCTCTGAGTGAAGAAATTCCTCCTCATCTCAGTCCTAAATGTCCAACCCCTTATCCGAAGACTATGTTCCCTAGACACTCCAGGAAGGGGAAACAGCCTCTCAGCATCTACCCTGTCAAACTTTCTCAGAATCTTATATGTTTCAATGAGATCACCTCTCATTCTTCTAAACTCCAGAGAGTATAGGCTCATTCTACTCAATCTCTCCTCATAGGAAAACCCTCTCATCCCAGGAATCAATCCAGTGAACCTTTGTGCACCGCCTCTAAGGCAAGTATATCCTTCCTTAGGTAAGGAGACCAAAACTGTACACAGTACTCCAGGAGTGGTCTCACCAAAGCCCTGTACAATTGTAACAAGACTTCCTTACTCTTGTACTCCAACCCCCTTGCAATAAATGCCAACATATCATTTACCTTCCTAACTGCTTGCTGCATAGGCATGTTAACTTTCTGTGTTTCATGTACAAGGACACCCAAATCCCTCTGAATATCAACATTTAATAGTTTCTCACCATTTTAAAAAATATTCCGTTTTTCTATTTTTCCTACCAAAATGAATAGCCTTATATTTCCCCACATTATACTCCATCTGCCACCTTCTTGCCCACTCACTTAACCTGTCAATACCCCTTTGCAGACTCTTTGCATCCTCCTCACAGCTTACTTTCCCTCCCCTTGTTTCAACGTCTTGGGCTATCTTTTACAGTGGAAATATTGCAATAATTGTTCTCTTCTGTTCATTATATTTTAATCTTCCTCATTTGCAGACACTACTGGTTAGGTGGTAATTAGAAACACAGCATAAAAAATGCTATCAGTAATAGCAATTGAAACTGTCAAGTGACAGATGCTAATTATTAGAATAGATAATACAGTGAAAGGTCATTTCAGTTTGAAAAATTTTAAATGGATGTTGAAATATACATATAGGTTGAGGTTTAGCAGAGTCTTTGTGAGAATTATAAGGCTTCATAACTGGATAAAATACTGCAGAAAGAATCGAATTATCCTGGCACAGTCATTTTGAAAACACCAGAAACAAAAGGTCTTTGGTCAACTCAAATGTTGCCATCACAATCTACCAGCCCATGATTAAGCAGTAGCCACAGATGAGAAAGTAATTAAAAAGAGAAAAGCCATTAGCATGTTTTAATTATACATTAAATTTAGCAGGAAGGAAAAAAAGGAACCAACAGCAGGAAGGTCCAGGGGAACTTATGTAAGCAACAAATCATAATTACAAAGAAAGAACATTGCTCCCCAGAGACTGCATTTAGCTGAGATCCATAGGACTGGGCTATTTGATAATTATCCTGCTCTTAGAATATAAATTTATGCACATGTAGTACAATCCTTTGATGTAAGCCAACTTGTACTGTAGGATAAAGAATAATATTTCAAATTAATTAGGCTACAACATCTCTTTGCCAGGTATAACAAATTTGCGTAGTATTTTTTTTTGAGTACAGTAGTAATTTGAATCAATCATTTTAGTAAGGTGGACTGTGCTGAACCAAAGCAATAGAACTAGGGACATGATAATCTAAAGAAGCTGTAACCTAAACATAATTTTAAAAAGTAGTCACCGCAGACTTATTCATTTCATGGAATGTATACCACTCAGCACAATGTGTGCAGACTTGGTTAAAGTTTTTCAAAATGTAATGATCAGTCTCTGGATTGAACTGGGAGTAGAGAGAATCCAAGGCAGGAAGAAAATGAAAGTGATCTGAATGATCTTATATGTGGAATAAATGCCAGAGTGAGCGAGATGAGCCAGATAGCCTTTCCTTGGTCTTGTATACCTATGTTCTTATCATTGCCGACGCCTCAAAGGATTCAGTACTACAATATCCTTTTTGGTTGAGGTGTTTACATCATAGTAGCACAGAAGGAGGCCTGTGCCAACTCTTTGAAAGAGCTATCCAATTAGACCCACATCCCTGCTCTTTCCCCATAGCCTTGTAAATTTTTTCCCTTTAAGTATTTATCCAATTTCCATATGAAAGTTATTGAATCTGCTTCCACCACCCTTTCAGGCAGTGCATTCCAGATCATTACAACTCCCTGCTTAAAAAAATGTTTCCTCATGTTGCCTCTGGTTCTTTTGCCAAACACTGGGTAACCCGCCCAGTAAAATCCGTCCGTTCCCCACGCGATCGCGGGTAAATTGAAGCGACTTAACGTGGCTTCCGGGTTTCCCGTCAGAAACCTGCGCAGCGGGCGGATTGCGTACCCACATCACAGACTGTCAGCTGGAGGAGCCCTATTTAAAGGGGCAGTCCTCCAATGACTGATCCTGCAGCAAACAACGACACAGGACCATGGAGCAGCCCAGGGGAAAGGCTGCCCCCAGGTTTAATGATGCCTCACTCCAGGTCTTACTGGATGGGGTGAGGAGGAGGAGGGAGATCTTCTACCCGGCGGACAGGAGGAAGTGGCCTGCCTCTGCCACCAAGCAGGCATGGCTCGAGGTGGCTGAGGAGGTCAGCAGCAGCAGCAACATCTCCCGCACCTGGATCCAGTGCAGGAAGCGCTTCAATGTCCTAACTAGGTCAGCCAAAGTGAGTACACTTACTTATTCTCCTACACTCCATCTTCCATATCACCGCCCCCAACCCACAACTCCTTCTGCACTGCCAACACAACTCTATCACATCATTCCTCACACCCACTCAAATCCCATCCTCAACTTACCTGCACTTACTCACCTCCCCAGTACTCATCCCATGACTACCACTCAACCCAATCCTCATACAATGTCGTGGCTCTGTCTCATACTCACCCTTTGATGCATCTCTTTCACGGTCAGCCTCACCCAAACCAATGCATTCAGCGGTTGGCCACATCACCATCCCTCACTCACCCCTCTCTACTTTCTCCCCTTATAGGAGAAGAGAGCCCAGAATGCACTGGAGGGGGGCCGCAACATCAGGTCGTCCTCCTGGACAGGGAGCAGAAGGCTTTTGAATTGAGCTGCACCGTCTAGTGCCTGTCCGTCGGGTACGCTGAGACTGGCACTCGACAAACGGTTGGTGACAGAACTTTAAACATTCAGCACTCACAATAGCAAATGATGTTAACGTGCCTTACCATCTTCAGCACCTCAACATCTGTCATCATGCTTAATATTGCCTTCTGTCCTCTGACAGGGCCTTCAGCGACCGCCATGATGGTGGAGGGTGATTCCTCAGAGGTCCTGCCAGCCTCTGAGGGGGCACCGTCACATCTGAGCGAGCCATTCACCAGCGCAGATACACACACCTCGGTGGGTCCCCGTCCTCAGTTAGTTGGGGTTGCATACGGTGAGTCACCACACACATGTGAGCACGAGCAGACATTGGTGGCAGGGGCAGCTGTGGAGAGTCCGCCTTGGTGGGAGCACTCTTCTCCAGGCTCTGCTCAGCTGGACACAGATGCTGAACCCTGGGGGCCATCCATGAAAAGGAGAATGGTCGAGGGGCAGCAGCACATTTGCAAGGTGCTAGAACAGGTGCCACGCACACACTCCACAATCGCGCAGAGGGTGGAGGAGTCCAATTCCTGCATGAGTGGAATAGTGGCACAGGTACAGGAGGGAATTTCTGAGATACTGTCACAGGGACGTGAGGGCATCTCTGAGATAGTGTCGCGGGTAAGTGCGGGAATGTCTGCGATGGAGGGAAGGCCTGCCTCCATCGAGCTTCAAGCACGGCTCAACAATGAGTCCATTAAAGCCCTGACAATGGCCCTTCGGACTCAGG
Source organism: Heptranchias perlo (assembly GCF_035084215.1). Taxonomy (NCBI): domain Eukaryota; kingdom Metazoa; phylum Chordata; class Chondrichthyes; order Hexanchiformes; family Hexanchidae; genus Heptranchias; species Heptranchias perlo. The sequence continues at coordinate 35,493,702 of NC_090333.1, read as the reverse complement.
GTGAGCAACTTTCTGCCGCCTTAAACAGGCAGGCAGATACACTAGCACTGGCCTTACAAGACTTCACACATGTCCTCCAAACTGAGGTCCAGCAGGGTGGTAGGAGTAATGTGGGCCTGGCCCAGGAGAGGGATGATGACGAAAGGGGACATGGAAGTGGGGACGCCACTCAAAGGACTTCCACATCTCACCCGTTGCCCCCCTCACAACCAGTGTCCGCAATGCTGCCTCCTCTCCAGGTGGTTGAGTCTGCCCCTGCACAGGTGCAGGTGGAGCAGTCTTTGGAGGAGCCCTCACTGGCACCAAAACCCAGAGGGCGTAGGCCCAAAGCATCTAATCAGTCAGGGCATGAATAAGAGCAACCTGCCACTACCTCTGCTGTAGCCACAGGGGAAGCACCACGTAGGAGTAGTAGGAAGCATAAGGCAAAGGTTTTGTGAGCACAAAGGGGATGCACAAGGGTGTTTGATGCTTTGTCATGTTTTTTATTTATATTTCATTTTTGTTCAACTCACATTAAATATTCTATTGTCACCACTACTACCACGTCTTGGCCATTCTTGACTGGCTTGTGTAATAAGACCCTTTCATGAGGTTCACCATGAACACCCACACTTGATGTCACCCTACAGTGGGTGTACGCATAGTTGCATGACTATTTTGTGCAGGTGCCTGTGGAGCAGCACTGTGTTGTGGAGCTCCACGTGGCGGAGGTGGACGACGTGTCTGGCGAAGCTGGTGATGTTGCTCGTCCTCGGATGAAGTGATGAATGCAGCCATGGCGGTGTGAGTTTGAGGGGATCCGTAAAGTAGGTAAATGTGTTTGCACAGCAAAGTTTAGTGTATAAAGTAATAATTTTGAGTGGAAAGACAAAGGTGTTGCAGCCAAAACTTTGTCTGAAGTGACAGAGTGCCCTGCTGCAATAAATGAGGTATTCCCCCAAACTGTCAAAAAATCCTTCGCATCTCCCACTGGTTGCTGGCTGAAACACGTCTGCTCCAACAGGGAGTGTTTCCCACAGCACGGGAAACACGCTGAGGATCCTTCAAAATTGCCCCCCTGCCAAAATCTCCTGTCAATGAGGTCTGTCAAATACCTCAACTAGCCATCTAAGTATCTAAATTATCGTCCTGCCGGCTTTAATTGCCGGTGAGAATCCCGCATGCGGGAGCTGCGCGCACACCCAAACGCGTCATTGGGGAACCCGGAAGTGAGCGGGTTGGAGCCGGGCTCCGAACCCGCTCTGGGATTCCGCCATTTTAGGAGCACCAACGCACCCGTTCAGCCATCCGAAAATCGGCCCCCTTGAATCTGTGTCCTCTGGTTACCAACTCTTCTGCCACTGGAAACAGTTTCTCCTTATATACTCTATCAAAACCCTTCATGATTTTGAACATCTGTATCAAATCTCGTCTTAACCTTCTCTGCTCTAAGGATAACAACCCCAGTTTCGCCAGTGTCTCCACATAAATGAAGTCCCTCATCCCTGGTACCATTCTAGTAAATCTCTTCCGCACCCTCTCTAAGGCCTTGACATCCTTCCTCAAGTGTGGTGCCCAGAATTTAACACAATACTCCAGCTGAGGCCTAAGCAGTGTTTTATGAAGGTTTAACATAACTTCCTTGCTTTTGTACTCTATGCCTCTATTAATAAAACCTAGGATCCCCATATGTTTTTTTAACAGCCTCCTCAACTGTCCTGCCACCGTCAAAGATTTGTGTACATACACATCCAGGTCTCTCTGTTTCTGCATCCCCTCTAGAATTGTACCATTTAGTTTATATTGCCTCTCCTCATTCTTCCTACCAAAATGTATCACTTCACACTTCTCTGTGTTAAATTTCATCTGCCCATTTCACCAGTCTGTCTATGTCCTCCTGACGTCTGTTACTATCCTCCACATTGTCCTTTTGGTTAAGGTTCAGGGCCACAGTGTTATGCAGAATACTGCTTCTTATGGATTCTACAAAATGGCATGATTGCAATTTAAACTGGAAGGGAGAATTAGTGCTACGCTAAATGCTCCTTCACATGTGCAGTACCAACTCTTCTTTTCAAATATATCTTTCAAAAAAAATTGACCCTCCCACACCACTCCATAGTTACAATAATGTCATAAGGATATGGTGATCCTTGGAAAAATAGAATAGCCTCAAAGTTTTACACATTAATATATTTTTAGCAGAGCTATTAAGAAGGGATAGCTGAATTGGAAAAGTGTTTGAATGTTTTTTGACTTGGTCCCATTCATATCACATTGGGTTTGAACGTGCTTTCCATTTTGTGGGTGAATGGTTACAAACACTTGTAGAAGGATAAGCTTTCCATCATACTGCAACTTTTTTTAATCAAATGTTGAATGCACACTTTTGAACCTCCTGGTAACTGGTGGATGAGTGACATTGACAGATATCTAGCAACAGCTAACCTGCCTCACCTCTTGACCAGAAATAGTGCATGGTAGAGGGAGACCTAAATCTGGGAAGAGGAAGGATAGGAGAAGAAGTAAAAATAATAAAAAAGTGAAGGAACTGGCAAGAGAATAGTCTGCAAAGGCTTCCAGTCACAATGGCTTTAACTTCAAGTCAAGCATACACATTTCAGCTTAACCATAGTGTTGTATGTAACTTACATTGTTTCACTGTTAATGAAGTAACAAATTAGTTGAATTTTTTGCCTTGCTGTATGAACAAAATACCAACTAGACTGGACAGTAATACAAGCCTTAACAGATGTTAATTATACAATCTGTAATATTATCCAGCATTTCACCCTTTAGTAAACTGCTATTATACAGATTTTAATCTTTGCTTGGCCATTACTGTGCTGAATAGCATATAATTACTGTATACAACAGCTCATGTACAGTTTACTGTTCAACCAAAAAAGTTGTAATATGTGTGATGTATAGATTGAACTTCCTACAACCTTTTGAGGATATTTTACAAGCTATTATAAACAATGCCCTTTTACTATTAAATTCAGACAAATTAATACCACGTCTAGCCAAGAGCATGCAGACACCTGTTGTGTACAATTTTCCAGTCATGGCATGCCAAGCTCACCCAGCAGACATTCTGTAAATTACTGCTCCATGTAAGGAGCATCGCCCTTTAGATATGAGACATTGCCGGTCTTTATCAACTACAGCTTCATCCTCCAGAATAACTGCTTTTCGATCTAGTTGATATGTACATGTTTTCATTTCGCGTTTCAATTTGCTCGCTAAATGCCCGATTTTGTAAATGTTGGCTGGGAATTTCCTCATAGGGTGTAACCGGAATCTTACGCTGAAATTTCCTGAGAATCTCATTAGCGTACGCCAGAACATAAAAACCCAGCGTAAAACTAGCAGAAATCAGCATAAACAACTGGGGCCCGAGGAAAGTGCAGACCTTATGCCTTATTGCTTCTTCCATGCACGAAAATTACAAGTTTGAAGCCATCAAAGCGTCTTTTATGCACATTAGACACAGCATATTTAAGAAAATGTAATCGTGGAAGCTTTTCAATTTTTAATGTAACTCATTGCTGTAAAAGTTCATTCAAAGATCCAGAATATAGAAATGTAGGTCTCAATGAGGAGAAATGTTTTCAAAATCGTCACAAATCACCAGAAATATGACCTTGGGTCCTGCTGCACCTAAAATAATAGGCATACATTTACACCCATTCAAAACTGGCATAAATGCAGGACACTCACGTTCTATGGTTTTTATGTGGAGGGTCGGAGTTATGTTAATGAGTGGCAGTGGGTTTCGGCAGATGCTTCACTGAATTCATGCAAAAGATGGAGAAATTCGAGCTTAGCTTCAAAATGGACGAATGTCTCTTACACCCAAATTTCTTCCGCCTTTTGCACCGAAAATCGGCTTTATGCCATAAATAGGTTGTTGTTTTGCTGCAACTTTTTGGGAAATTCCAGGCAGTTAAATCTGTCATGATAGTGTGTCAAAGTTTTATAAAATGAAAGTGGAGTTTGTATGCAACAAAATACAGACTCATAAAGCAAAAAGGGCAGTTGATTATCTTTCTAACTTTTTTTTTTGCAAATGTGATACTGAGATGTACAGATCAGGAAATTACTTAGTTCAGTTAGTGGATTGTATAAGTTAGTATGTACTAGCCTGAATAGCGGCAAAGGCACTATACAAGTGGCCTCAGTGACTTTGGGCTATGGAAGGGAAGAAAATTAACCAAGGTTCCTATTTGAAAAGCCTACTCTGTAATTAAAAGTAACAGCTGAGGAGAACTGAACAAGAGAACATTGTGTATAACATTTATATTCCATCCATGAGCAACCTGGGAGATTTATGACATTGATATTGATTATGTTTAAGACAATACAGTGAACTCTGTCTTCCGTGCAATAAAAATAGAAAATGCTGAAAATACTCAGCAAGTCAGGCAGCATCTGGAGAAAGAAGCAGAATTAACGTTTCATCAGAACTGGAAGAAGTTAAAGATTTAACAGTTTTTAAGCAAGTACAGAGCCAGGAAAAGGGGGGTAGAAAGGGGAGGGGATGAAAGAACAAAAGGGAAGGTCTGTGATAGGGTGGAGGGCGGGAGTGATTAAATGACAAAAGGGATGTGATGGTGCAAGGCAAGGAGGGTGGTAATGGGATAAGTAAAGAAACAAAAGATGGGTCGAGAGGAGCTGTAAATGGCAACAGCAGAACCATTACCAGCACCTGCTGTCCAAAAAAAATGGGAGCTGTGGTTATGATCTGAAGTTATTGAAATCAATATTGAGTCCGGAAGGTTGTAAAGTGCCTAGTTGAAAGATGAGGTGCTGTTCCTCGAGCTTCCGTTGAGCTTCATTTGAACAGTTTAGGAGGCCAAGGACAGTGAGGTCAGAGTGGGAATGGAATGGAGAATTAAAGTGGGAAGCAATCGGAAGCTCAGGGTCACACTTGTGGACTGAGCAGAGGTGTTCAGCAAAGTAATCACCCAATCTGCATTTGGTCTCCCAAATGTAGAGGAGACCGCATCGTGAGCAGTGAATACAATATACTAAATTGAAAGAGGTACAAGCAAATCACTGTTTCATCTAGAAGGAGTGTTTGGAGCCCTGGACGGTGGGAAGGGAAGAGGTGAAGGGGCAGGTGTTGCATCTCCTGAGCTCGCATGGAAAGCTGCTGTGGGAAGGAGAGCGGAACAAGGTGTCGCGGAGGGAACGGTCCCTTCTTATGTGCAACTGTTTTATTTTAATTGTCCATTAATTCAAAACAACTTGTGCTAAACACAGCCCCCATTGAAAATGGATTAAAAATTCAATGTTTAATTCATAATTCAAAATGTGAGATAATTCGAGTGCGAACTCCAGCCAAGGGTGCAACCAATGAAATATGCTGCTTTATTTGAATTTGGTATCAGGTGTCCGGGAGTGTCACCTGGTTGCAATGCTTCATTGAGTAGAGACAGAGAACAATTTGAGAACATGGCTTGCCAGAAGTACAAGTCCATTACCACTGAGGTAAAATGTAAGATTATCAAATATGTGAAGGGGCATCCTGGAGAAATGAAGGAAGTGATGGCACAGAAATTTAACAATCCTCCCACCATCCTTTCCACATACCTGAAAAACAAGAACAGAATCACCAATGATTACCAGTAGAAAGTTTGTAGCCAAAGGAAGAGGATGCACACCTCAGCTTGTCTAATTGTCAAATCAGCTTTGAGCTGGTTCAAAGCAGTGAACCATCCTGGGCTATCTTACCTCATATTGCTGGAAAAGGCAAATGTATTCATTCTCCAAATAATTTGGAGCTGACCCTGTTTTGGCATTGTGAATTAGTAGCCTCAGAAATCACGACACGATCAAGTCCAAGTCCACACACACGGAGGCAAGTGATGTTCTTACAGAAAGCATCAACAACTGGATGAATGATAAAATTCCTGAAATGTTATCTCATTATAAGCCTGAAGATGGAACAGGCTTTTATTTTACAAACTTCACTCATGCAGAACACAGAAGATCAACAAAAATTGCTCAGGTGGGAAAAATGCTAAGCAGTATTTTTGTTCATGTAGTGTATATATAATATGCCGTTTCATTGAAGCTCCATTAAACTTTGTTTATTCGTACTTCCGGTTAATTGAATTTTTTTTTAATGCAAAAAGTGGCTTCCAATTAAGCAGAGTAGACTGTATTCCTTTATTTTAGCGAAAGTAATGTTGGGAAATATTATATGAATCTCCAGTGGAGCATATTTAATTCACTGATCCTTTATCTGGAATAGCTGGATATCCAGATGGAATGGAGGTACTGTTTCCTTGTCATTAATTTAAGAAGAATATTGGGTCCATCCCTGCCAGAAGTTACAGTATTATTACATATGTAGGCCTAGATTTTAGCTTCCGCAGAATTAGAACCTCTTGCTGAGTGGGACTTCTGCCCACCACAGAGAAACTCCCCTGACTCCAGCCAATCTCTCCTCCACCACTTTCTATCAATGAAAGGGCAAATGGACATGTCCTGGTGCAAGAGACCTGAGGCCGAATAGAATCATTGGCCACAATAATTTAAAGGTGATGTGTGAGTCAAAATGGAATGTTACTGGGGAATCAGAATTTAGCAGGCCTATTATTTCATTAGAAAGCAAACTAAAATATCAAGCAATTAATACTATAGTTATTCATTCTTCGGTGGTTTGTAGTGGGTTTCAGTTGATTAAAAATGATCATTGTTAAGTTTCTGGAGAAGTACAATTGCTGTTGACTAAACGGCAAGTACATATTCAACATACCGCTCCTGATGAATGCTGTGATATGCCAGGAAACTGGCATGTAAACTATACATAATACAGACCCCATGTCTGAAATGTGTCCTTGAACTATATGTAGATGGTTAAGGAATTTGAAAGGTTTATTGTTGAATGTTCACACATGTAAAAGAAAAACAAAAAAATCCACAGCTGTCCAAATAGAAATAACTGTTCTTATTGATCAGAGTTCTCACGTATCAGAATGTGATAAAATATTTAATACGTACGTAGAGTAATCGGATTTGGCCCAAAGCTAATTTGCAACTTGGCACTCAGTGAACCTTGTACTCGTGTATGTTTAATGATTCTAAAAAGTAGTTTTATTTTCTACTTTTTAAAGTTATTTTGCATGCACTATTTCGTTCCTCTTGCATTGGACAGCACTCCAACAGTGAAGGCTGGCAGTAACTTGTTCCTTAGTTTCTTTGCTAAAGATTTATTCATTCTCAGGATGTGGCATTGCTGGCAAGGCTGGCATTTATTGCCCATCTCCAGTTGCCCTGATAAGATGGTGGTGTACCTTCTTCTTGAACCGCTGCAGTCCGTAATTATTTGTAACGGTTTGAAAGAACTAAGTGCCTTGCTAGGCCACTTCAGAGGGTAGTTAAGAGTCAACCACATTAGTGTGGGACTGGAGTCACATATAGACCAGACCAGGTAAGGACAATAATATCCTTCCCTAAGGAACATTAGTGAACCAGTTGGGTTTTCACGACAATCCGACAGCTTCATGGTCACTTTCACTGATACCAGCTTTTTATTACAAGGGCGTACTCAATATTGGAAGCTCAATGTTTTAGCTAATCACTGGGATCAGCCATATCGTACTGCTCTGTTGTGAAAAGGGCTGGTACGTGAATGTAATACCCCACTGGGATGTCTGCATAACCTGTGTTTAATACTCATTGATGCAACATTTTCTGATTGCATCAATTTAACACACAAATCACAAAGGTGAATACAAATGAGGGAACCCAATTGGCCCATCTAGTTCATCTTTTCTTAGAACACTATAGTCTGCCAACTGCTTCCTGAATGGTTCCAGAGTTTGTCTCCACTACCCTACCTGAAAGATCATTGCAAGTATTAATCATTCTTTGTTTGAAGAATTACTTCCTGATATCAATCTTGAACTTGCCTTTTACAGGGTTGTGCCCATGTCCCCTTGACCTGCAGTTGTGATTTAAGTTAAAAAAGTGCTCCACATTGACCTTTTCTATTTCACATAGTTCAGTTCCCACCACTTATACTGTCCACACTTATCATGGGCAGACACCTATATCAGGCAAATAGCGCTAACCATTTACGAGTACCATAGGAGTTAATCACCAGGGACTGAATTGGAATCCACTCAGCCATTTGATTCCTTCTCTGTTCCCATTCTCTCAGTGTCTATAAAAGATGATACACTGTTTAGGTTGGGAATTGAGTCCAGACAGTGAATCTGTGATGGACAGACTAGAATCCATCACTGAGACACGGGGAATGCTGTTAAATCTACTCCAGAGACACTTTCATCAGTAATGAGGAGGCTTCATAAACGCTGGAGATTGTACTTGGTAATACAATACTTACGAGCAACCAATTATGGTTTTACTGTCCAACGCTTATGTGTTAACACTAATATGCTCGGTATAAGACATGGGAATTGCACCTTATATACCACTATAAGGTCCTCTCTCATTTTTCCCCCTTTCAAGGCTGAAGAGTCTTCAATTTTTCTAACCTTTCCTTATAACCTAGTCCCCTTGCAATGTCATAAGAACATAAGAAATAGGAGCAGGAGTAGGCCAATCGGCCCCTCGAGCCTGCTCCGCCATTCAATAAGATCATGGCTGATCTGATCCTAACCTCAAATCTAAATTCATGTCCAATTTCCTGCCCGCTCCCCGTAACCCCTAATTCCCTTTACTTCTAGGAAACTGTCTATTTCTGTTTTAAATTTATTTAATGATGTAGCTTCCACAGCTTCCTGGGGCAGCAAATTCCACAGACCCACTACCCTCTGAGTGAAGAAGTTTCTCCTCATCTCAGTTTTGAAAGAGCAGCCCCTTCTAAGATTATGCCCCTGAGTTCTAGTTTCACCCATCCTTGGGAACGTCCCTACCGCATCCAACCGATCAAGCCCCTTCACAATCTTATATGTTTCAATAAGATTGTCATTGCTCTTCTCTGTACATTTTCCAAAGCTTGAATGTTTCCCTTGTGCGTCGGTGACCAGGACTGAATGTAGTATTCAAGGTGTAGATCCTCCAAATACTTTTTTTTATTATCGGCCAGTTAATTCTTTGAGGATTGACTGTATTCACAATACAAGGCCATTGCTATCACAACCTTATTATGAATGAATGCATTGACATCATGGGGTCGATTTTAGGATGGCCGAGCGGGTCCGTTCATGGCGGGGGGGGGCTCCGAAAATTTGCGATTCCTGGGGCGGGCGCAGAGCCCGGCTCCAACCCGCCCACTTCCGGGTTCCCCAATGACGTGCTTAGATGCGCGCGCAGCCCCCGGGACTGTGGGACTCCCACCAGCAATTAAAGCCGGCGGGATCCCAATTAAACCAATTATTTCGATACTCAGGTTGTTAGCAGACTTGATTGGGAGGATATTTTAGGAGGGGTGGGATTTTCATCTCAACTGAGCATGTTTCCCGCACTGGGGAAAACACTCCCAGTTGAAATAGACGTGTTGCATCCACCAACCTGTGGGAGTTGCAAAGGTCCATTTGACAGGTGGGGGTGGGGGGGGGGAGACCCTCACTCATTGCAGGAGGCCACTCTGTCATTTTGGACAAAGTTTGGTCTCCACCACCCTCCTCCTAACACAAAAATTCACCAACTTGGAACCTCAACTCCGGTGTGCAGACACATTTACCTACCTTGCGGACCCCCTCAAACGTACATCTTCTGGATGGGGGCTGCCATAGCTGCAGTTATGACCTCCTCGGAGGACGAACAGCATCACCAGCCTCGCCGTCCACCTCAGACACGTGGAACCCCACAACACAATGCTGTGACACATCCACCTGCACAGCAGGAGGGAGGGCAACCGCAGAGAGAGATGCGTCACAGAAGGCACTACCCTCGCCACAGGGTCTACAGACTGAGGCTCAGCTTCCTGGACCTCTCTGCGGAGCAGTGCACACAGAGGCTCAGAGTCAATCGCCAGATAGTCGCGAACATCTGCAGCCTCCTTAATGACGAGCTGCTCCCGGATGGACCGAGCAGCATCTTCTTGCCTGTCTCTGTCAAAGTCACCACTACCCTCAACTTCTTCGCCTCCAGATCCTTCCAGGGTACCATCGGGGACATCACCGGAGTCTCTTAGTCGTCTGCACACAAGTGCATAAGGCAGGTGACCGACGGCTTGTTCTGCAGGGCCTCGCACTTTATCAACTTCCCCATGGATGACCTCAGCCAGATGGAGAGGGCAGTGGGATTCCACGCTGTGGCTGGCTTCCCATGGATGCAGGGTGTAATCAATTGCACCCATATAGCAATACGAGCACCTCCACACGAGCCAGGACTGTTCATCAACAGGAAGGTTTATCACTCCATCAACACTCAGCTCATCTGTGACCACCACAAGAGATTCCTTCACGTGTGTGCCAGATACCCTGGAAGCTGCCACGATTCCTTCATCCTCTGGGAGTCCAACATCCTGTCCCTCTTCCACTCACCCAACACCCGTAAGGGCTGGCTCCTCGGGGACAAGTGATGCCCCCTGCACACGTGGCTCATGAAACCTCTGAGGAACCCCACCACCGAGCAACAGCGTCGATATAATGACAGCCACATCGCTACCAGGTCTACAATTGAGCAGGCCAAAGGGCTGCTCAAGATGCACTTCAGGTGCCTTGATCGTTCTGGGGGAGCGCTTCAATACGTGCCAGACAGAGTGGGATGCATTATAGTCGTCTGTTGTGCCCTGCACAACATGGCACAACAGAGAGGGGTGCCACTGAAGGAGGCCCCATCCACATCTTCCACCCATATTGAGGAGGAGGAGCAACCCATGGGCAGAACAGCTGCTCACCTGGCTGCTCGTGAGGCAAGGGAGTCTCTGATATGTGAACAGTTCTCCTAACATCAGACAGTGTGAAGAGTCCAGTCCTCACCACCTGGACAGAGGAGTGGCCACACCAGCCCCCTCCCCCGCTCCCTGCACAAAATAGTCGTGCAACTACACCTACACCCACTGTAGACTGACCCAATGGGTGGCATCAAGTGTGGGTGTTCATGGTGAACCTCATGAAAGGGACTTATTGCACAAGCCAGTCAAGAATGGGCAAGACGTGGCAGTAGTGGTGATAACAATAAGATTTATTGTGAATGTGAAAGAAAACAAATATAAATAAAAAACATGACAAATCGTCAAACACCCTTGCGCATCCCCTTTGTGCTCACAAAACCTTTGGCTTACACTTCCTACTACTCCTACGTGGTATTTCCCCTGTGGCTGCAGCAGAGGTAGTGGCAGGTTGCTCTTGTTCATGCCCTGACCAATTAGATGCTTTGGGCCGACGCTCTCTGGGTTTCGGTGCCCGTGAGGGCCCCTCCAAAGACTGCTCCACCTGCACCTGTGCAGGGGCAGACTTGGCCACCTGGAGAGGAGGCAGCATTGCGGGTACTGGTTGAGAGGGGGGCAACGGGTAAGACGTGGAAGCGCTTTGAGTGGCGTCCCCACTTCCATGTCCCCTTTCGCCATCATCCCTCTCCTGGGCCTTCTGGCATCTCTTCTCCTATCAAGGCAAAACACAGAGAGGCGTGATTAAGTGATGGTTACACAGTGACCCGCTGCATGCATTGGTGTGGGTGGGGGTGAGCGTGAGGGAGATGCATGGGAGGGTGCGTGTGAGACACAGCCATGAGATTGTATGAGGATTGGGTTGCGTGATAGTGTTCGAATGGGAACTGGGGCGGTGAGTAAGTGCAGGCAAGGTGAGGATGATAGTTGAGTGAATGTGAGGAGTGATGCGAAAGCATTGTGGTGGCAGTGCAGAAGGAGTTGTGTGTTGGTGGAGGTGATGTGGAAGACAGAGTGTGGGAGAATGCGTAAGTATACTCTCTTTGACTGACCTGGTTAGGTCATTAAAGCGCTTCCTGCACTGGACCCAGGTTTGGGAGATGTTACTGCTGCTGGTGACCTCCTCTGCCACCTCAAGCCAGACCTTCTTGGTGGCAGAGGCAGGCCACTTCCTCCCGTCCGCTGGGAAAAACGTTTCCCTCCTCCTCCTGACCCCATCGAGCAGCACCTGGAGTGAGCAGTCTTAGAACCTTGCCTCTGGGCTGCTCCATGCTGCCAGTTTGGCTGTTTGCTGCAGGAGGAGCATTGGAGGACTGCCCCTTTAAATAGGGCTCCGCCTGCTGACAGCCTGTGATGCGGGTGTGCAGTGCGCCCGCTGCGCAGGTCTGGAACGGGAAACCCGGAAGCACGCGTAAGTGCCTGCAATTGGGCTGCGATCGCGTGCGGAGCACCCCGATTTCACTGGGCGCATTACCCACGCGCCCAGTCGACCCCCTGCTGCCAACCCACCTCCCTCCTAATATCGGGCCCCATGGCTTTGATTGAAACTTGGCTCACGGGTGGCAACACCTTGCCCTTACTGAAGCTTCCGCCCCTGACTATACTTTCCACTGCCTGCCTTGCCCAAATCACGATGGTGACGGTGTGGCCCTTATCACCAAATTACACCTTGGTCTCTCCACCTAAGCCTCTGACGACGACTTTTACTTTGGGCATCTCACCTCGTTCCTCCTCTCTCGCCTCTCCTTTAAACTGTTCATTCTCTACCACCCCTGCAAGCCCCACCCTGAGTTTCTCCTTTACGTTATTTATTTTTATATGTTAAATATATAAATGCAAGCTGTTGTACAGAAAATTCAGAATTTGTGTTACTGAAACAATGTTAAAAAGAAATGATGGGAATGGTTTTGGTCTAGTTTTACATAAGAACATAAGAACATAAGAAATTGGAGCAGGAGTAGGCCAATCGGCCCCTCGAGCCTGCTCCGCCATTCAATAAGATCATGGCTGATCTGATCCCAACCACAAATCTAAAGAACACAAGAAGTCGGAGCAGGACCCGGCCACATAGCCCCTGGGCCCTCTCCGCCACCCACAGGGCATTGACTGATCCGAACTCAGCTTCATGTCCAATTTCCTGCCCGCTCCCCATAACCCCTAATTCCCTTTACTTCTAGGAAACTGTCTATTTCTGTTTTAAATTTATCTAATGATGTAGCTTCCACAGCTTCCTGGGGCAGCATATTCCACAGACCGACCACCCTCTGAGTGAAGAAGTTTCTCCTCATCTCAGTTTTGAAAGAGCAGCCCCTTATTCTAAGATTATGCCCCCTAGTTCTAGTTTCAGCCATCTTTGGGAACATCCTTACTGCATCCACCCGATCAAGACCCTTCACAATCTTATATGTTTCAATAAGATCGCCTCTCATTCTTCTGAACTCCAATGAGTAGAGTCCCAATCTACTCAACCTCTCCTCATATGTGCGCCCCCTCATCCCCGGGATTAACCGAGTGAACCTTCTTTGTACTGCCTCGAGAGCAAGTATGTCTTTTCTTAAGTATGGAGACCAAAACTGTATGCAGTATTCCAGGTGCGGTCTCACCAATACCTTATATAACTGCAGCAATACCTCCTTGTTTTTATATTCTATCCCCCTCGCAATAAAAGCCAACATTCCGTTGGCCTTCTTGATCACCTGCTGCACCTGCATACCAACTTTTTGATTTTCTTGCACTAGGACCCCCAGATCCCTTTGTACTGCAGTACTTTCCAGTCTCTCGCCATTAAGAAAATAACTTGCTCTCTGATTTTTCCTGCCAAAGTGCATAACCTCACATTTTCCAATATTATATTGCATCTGCCAAATCTCCGCCCACTCACCCAGCCTGTCTATATCCCCTTGCAGGTTTTTTATGTCCTCCTCACTCTCTACTTTCCCTCCCATCTTTGTATCATCTGCAAATTTTGATATGTTGCACTCGGTCCCCTCCTCCAAATCGTTAATATAGATTGTAAAGAGTTGGGGACCCAGCACCGACCCCTGCGGAACACCACTGGTTACTGGTTGCCAGTCCGAAAATGAACCATTTATCCCAACTCTCTGCTTCCTGTTTGATAACCAATCCTCCACCCATGCCAGAATATTACCCCCAATCCCGTGATTTTTTATCTTAAGTAATAATCTTTCATGTGGCACCTTGTCGAATGCCTTCTGGAAGTCTAAATACACTACGTCCACTGGTTCCCCTTTATCCACCCTATACGTTATATCCTCGAAGAACTCAAACGGTCATTAATAAGAACCAAGCTAGATAGCTTTGCAATAAGTTGAACTATTAAACAGGTTTATTCAGAGTAGAGATCTGTACAGGTGCGAAGGGTAAAAGCGAGATACTGAAATCAATCAAACAATTTGGTTGGAGACAATTCATGAAGGGTTAAACAGACAAACAATCAAATGAGGTCCTTTTGTAAGTTTGTTGATAAGTACTCAATGCAAGTTTGTCATTGTGATGTGATTTCAATCATATTGTTAAAATCTCACACAGAATTAAAACATAGTTGTGCTGCTCCCCCCTAATGTGCATTCTGTGATAATGATTTAATGAAACAAAACTGTTGCTTGGCTCTCTCAGCAGTTTGCGAGAACCAAATAATTGAAATTCTCCTCCTCCCTCCCCCGCAAAGCTGCAGTCACTTTAAAAAATACCCGATTCTCCTCCTTGGAGCGTTGTGTTTGGCATCTGCTGTTATACTGCGTTTAGTGTGTGTGCTTCATAATGGCAGTAAATCAATTTTCTCATTGCTTTGTCTATACACTAGGTCATTCAGAGTGTAATGTAAGCTATGTATAACTCTGTATTCCAGGGAGTTCTACAGATAAGAAATGTATTGAAAGATCCATGCTTTGTTAAGGGTGAGTGTCACTACATCTATATAACCCCTTTGTACTTAACTACCATCGTCTCCAAGTGAATAAAGAACCCTTCATATTTCCTTGATGATCTGTAGGAACTCCACTAGATATCATGTCAATTTAAACGGTCATTAATAAGAACCAAGCTAGATAGCTTTGCAATAAGTTGAACTATTAAACAGGTTTATTCAGAGTAGAGATCTGTACAGGTGCGAAGGGTAAAAGCGAGATACTGAAATCAATCAAACAATTTGGTTGGAGACAATTCATGAAGGGTTAAACAGACAAACAATCAAATGAGGTCCTTTGAAAACTCGATATAATGAATTCTTTCAGAGAGATAATCTGATTCTTTGAATCAACAGGATACAGGTTTTATGAAATATACATACATATATACCTATGGAGTCATATTCTGCCTCCACGTGTCTTAGCTAGACCAACCCAATTGCAGATATATTAAATTTTGGGGATTTTTATACCTAGGAAAACTTTTTTAAAAACAGTCTATTTTGAAGGTCAATCTGTGGGAAAGAGGCAATCTGCTCAAACATTACCACCAATCCTCACAACCTATAAACACAAGGTATAGCAGTGCTAACTTATCACATGTCCCATTGACACCTGGCTCAAAGCAAGCAGCCATTGTAATTGGATTAAGTGAGTTATTTATGATATGTTTTCTCGTAATGACCTTAAGCAAAATATTTGCATATTGAAGAATATCATAGCACAGATTAGACAAGCAAAAGTTTATTCAGTTTAATTTAATTAACTCTTGAAACAGTTTCATTACTTGTTTTCATTCATTCAAGAACATGAGGAGAAGCAATATAAACTAAATGGTACAATTTTAAAGGGGGTGCAGGAACAGAGAGATCTGGGGGTGTACATACACAAATCTTTGAAGGTGGCAGGACAAGTTGAGAAGTCTGTTAAAAAAGCATATGGGATCCTGGGTTTTATTAATAGAGGCATAGAGTACAAAAGCAAGCAAGTTATGCTAAATCTTTATAAAACACTGGGTAGGCCTCAGCTGGAGTATTGTGTCCAATTCTGGGCACCACACTTTAGGAAGGATGTCAAGGCCTTAGAGAGGGTGCAGAAGAATGGTACCAGGGATGAAGGACTTCAGTAATATGTAGAGATTAGAGAAGCTGAGATTGTTCTCCTTAGAACAGAGACGGTTAAAGGAAACTTAATAGAAGTATTCAAAGTTATGAAGGGTTTTGATGGAGCAAATAAGGAGAAACTGATTTCACTGGTGGGTGGGTCAATAACCAGAGGACACAGATTTAAGATAATTGGCAAAAGAAGCAGAGGGGAGATGAGATTAAATGTTTTTACCTAGTGAGTTGTTAAGATCTGGAATGCGCTGCCTGAAAGGGTGGTGGAAGCAGATTCAATAGTAACTTTCAAGAGGGAATTGGATAAATACTTGAAGGGAAAAAAATTACTGGGCTATGGGAAAAGAGCAGGGTATTGGGACTAATTGGATAGCTCTTTCAAAGAGCTGGCACAGACACAGTGGGCTGAATGGCCTCCTCCTGTGCTGTACCTACCATGATTCTATGAACATATAAATAATCTGTTGAGTTTAAAGAACATAATATTCCTATGGCAACATACCCCACTGTTCTATTGATTCCATTGCAGCAGTCTGACTCAGCCGAACAGCTTTAAATGGTCACCATAGGAGGGTTTGGGGAGAATGAGAAAGTGATTCATCAAATTAGGCAATTTAATTAGCAATGGTTGCATTGGTTCTCCAAGCTACTTTCCAAAATAACACTTTGATCTGATTCAAATGTAATGTACACATGCTCACATTCATAGTTAATGTGAAACGTATTATTTCAAGAGGATTCTATGCTGTGAAATTGATTGGACAGCATCTTCAGGCAGGTGGACAGTAGGTTTGTACTTAGATACATGGGAATATTACATAGGTATAGATTTTTTAGCAAGTATGCCATATTACAATTTAAATGGATGATCTATACCATATAGCTTTATAACTGATAGGAATTATGACTATAAATGGATTCTTCATTGAAATTTTTTTGCTCCA
This sequence comes from Heptranchias perlo, assembly GCF_035084215.1. Taxonomy (NCBI): domain Eukaryota; kingdom Metazoa; phylum Chordata; class Chondrichthyes; order Hexanchiformes; family Hexanchidae; genus Heptranchias; species Heptranchias perlo. Next base: position 35,476,916 of record NC_090333.1, on the reverse strand, counting down.
AATTGGTTCATTTTCCAACCTTCCTTCATGGAGCTTTCCGACTCCTGATCTAACATGTCTCATGCAACCACTGTCACGTCTAGAAGTGTCGACAAGTTGGACCCCCTCCTACAACAGAAAGCTTACATAGCTGCAGTATGTTGATTATCTGTAGCAAGGACACCTTTTGCTAGTTACCTGGATTTAAATAGTACAGATAGTATCAAAAAACAATGCAACAAAGCATCTAACTATTGCCATTATTAACTGATAAAACTGAACTTTCAAACTCCAAGCTGCCTAGTCACCACAATATCTCTGCAGTTGTTGATTCGTTCAACCACTCCCTCATCTCTGCATTTGATGCAGTTGTCTCCAGCAAAACTGTCTCCTTTCCCAGTCGTTCCCCAAACATGACCCCAATCTTCACTCTCTCAAGTCCATGGAGACTAGACTTGAACATATCTGGCGTACAACTAGCTTAACCGTCTATCCCCAGCTTCTGGGTAAGGAGGAGCCCTGACCCTGGGGCAGAGCTTACCTTACACACCATTATTTCCCACATTTTTCATTTATCTCTTGCCTTTCTTCAAGTAGGGCTTTTGCTGACTGTTAGGTATTCAAGCCATGTTGAACCTCCTCATGTTTCAGAGAGTTCCTTTGATATTTTGAACCAGTAATTAAACTTCACTATCATTGCAGGAGATATGCAACCAAGGATAGTAATTGTAGTGTCAAGTGTAGTTTCAATGGTACAGCTGTATTTTCTACTTGCCAATAGTGTTGTTATACTTTAGGACCTGTTACAAGTGATGAGCAAATTTATTGTCCATACCCTTGCATAAGTAAAAAGACACAAAGAATTAAAACTGAGCGTTCAGGTCAATTTGATCTAGAATTTAGATAAGAGACAATGGTTGCAAGTATACTGAGACAAGCTAATGAATGAACAGGCAAATGGCATGTCTATGGGTAAACACGTAGGGTTGGACTAGGCTGAGATGGCACCCATGGTTGAATTGGTTATTTGAAAAATGACTTTTTAAGCAAGGTATCAGAGGACTAATCATATCTCAACATCAGTCACCACCTTAGGGAGAGGAGAGCAAAAGGAGAAAACTCTGATGACAAAGAATAATTAAAACAGGCAGACAATACCCTATACATGTGAAGCAACTGCAGCCAAAAGTTGGTATTAGAAAAGTGTTTGTGCAGTCAGGCCACTCCCTAGCCACTGTGTACCCTATACCCTAATGTGAAAATATGTAGAACTTACTGTACACATGCAGCTTGTATCCTTTACTAAGCTACGGTACTTACAGACTTGGGGAGGATTTACCAAATGGACTGCCTATGTTAAATGTGACAATGGCAACTCAGTGATACAATTCCAGATTTTGTGTGAAAACAGCTGCAGTCCTTTAGTGCCCAGCAGCTGTGTGAGGCTGTGCACTTAAACAATCTTCAGCCATCTGATAGCCCAAATACTCTTTTAATTAGCAGCCTTTTCAGATGATATTACTGGCAGCATTGCCATCCTCTGTTTCTGATAACCCCTTCCAAAGTATGGATTATCCAAGTGATTCAGTTACATAGCTATAATTCCTTACCTGACAGCAGGCTGATGTTCTTTAATCAATGGTGCAAACCAGAATATAGACTGGGGCAACCTCACTGAATAGTGCACATCTTAACCTTCTCACTCACCTTGAGGTCAGCTGTACGGGGAGCACGTTGAATCATAGAATCTTACAGCACAGAGGGAGGCCATTTTGCCCACAGTCCCACTCCCCCACTCTTTCCCCATAGCCCTGCATTTTTTTTTCCTTTTCAAGTATATATCCAATTCCCTTTTGAAAGTTACTATTGAATCTGCTTCAACCACCCTTTCAGACAGTGCATTCCAGATCATTACAACTCCCTGTGTTTAAAAAAAAAGTCTCTTCTTCTCCCCTCTGATTCTTTTGCCAATTATCTTAAATTGGCAAAATTATGAAGGGTTTTGATAACAACCCACTTGCCAGTGGAAACAATTTCTCCTTATTTGCTCTATCAAAACCCTTCATAATTTTGAATACTTCTTTTAAATCTCCTTTAACCTTCTCTGTTCTAAGGAGAATAGTCTCAGCTTCTCCAGTCTCTCCACACTACTGAAGTCCTTCATTCCTAGTACCATTCTAGTAAATCTCTTTTGCACCCTTTCTAAGGCCTTGATATCCTTCCCAAAGTAGGATGCCCAGAATTGGACACAATACTCCAGCTGAGGCCAGTGATTTATAAAGGTTTAGCATAACTTCCTCACTTTTGTATTCTATACCTCTATTTATAAAGCCAAGGATCCCATATGCTTTTTTAACAGTCTTATCAACTTGTCCTGCCACCTTGAAAGATTGTGTATGTGAATCCCCAGGTCTCTTTGTTCCTCCACCCCTTTTAATATTGTACCATTTTGTTTATATTGCCTCACCTCACTTTTTGTCCCAAAATGCATCACCTCACACTTCTCTGCATTAAATTTCACCTGCCATGTGTCTACCCATTTCACCAGTCTTGTGTTTTTACTTGGATAGGCTAGATTTATAAATTCCACTGCTCCTATATTATTTTTTTTGACCAGGATCTGATGGAAGAGCTATTTTCCTGCCAAGGAGTCTCTTGTCTAAGTCCATACTCTATGGCCTTGTTGAAAAGCTCTTAGTTTTCTTTATGCTGCTCGATCCAGTTTGACACTCAGAGGTTTTCCCTGAATGTTACTTGTGTATTGCTGATTCCATAAGGTACCAGCCTTGCCTTGATGGTAGGACACTCGCCATTGGGTCAGGAGGTTCTCCATTCAAGCTCCACTAGGCTGACACTTCAGTGCAGTACTGAGGGAGTGTCGCATTGGCGGAGGTGCCGTCTTTCAGATGAGATGTTAAACCGATGTCTGCCCTCTCAGGTGGACGTAAAAGATTCCAAGCCAATATTCGAAGAAGAACAGGGGAGTTCTCCTGGTGTCCTAGCTAACACTTTTCCCTCAACCAACATCAATAAAACAGATTATCTAGTCATTCATCACATTGCTGTTTGTGGGACCTTAATGCGAGCAAATTGGCTGCTGCATTTCTCTACATTACAACAATGACTACAATTCAAAATAACTTCATTGGCTGTGAAGTACTTTGGGCTATCCTGAACTCATGAAAGACACTACATAAATGTGAGTTCTTTCTTTCCTTACCCCTCACTGTAACCAGACCTGTGTAGCATTTCCTGATACTGTGCCCACTGATGGCAGGATTGCTGCAACTTGTGGAGCCATGACTGATTCCATTGTAGCTGCCAATCTCTGTTAGAAGGTCATTGCAGGAGTCTGCTGACTTTTACACAAGCGTTTCTTGGCAGGCTGTAAAGTTTTTTCTAAAGGAGTTGGTTAGAACAGAGTGCTCCTCCTAGAGAAATGTAATTTTTCCTTTTTTAATATGTGATATAAATGATTATGCTATTTCTAAAATATTAACAACAAATAGGCATTGATGAGTATGATTAATGTTAAATTGCTTACTTGTACTTTTTTTTGGAATAATCATGTGACAATGTACTTGTGGTAGATTGTTTAACATTCCTAATATTAATCCTGATAAATGCATGTTGTGAATTAATTCTTCTGAATTCCTTACCTCTTACAAGGACAAGACTTTTATGTGTGAGAAAGTGACATGAGCAGCAAAGGTGAATGTTAGAAGATTATTTATAGTTTCTCTTTCACACAAAAGCACAAAAAAGTCACAAATCTCTCTAGTAATTTAAATGATTTGTTTTAAAAGTGAGGCTTAGTCCTTGAGTTACCCTTTGTGTGGAGCTGTTAGGAGTTCAAGCATTTTAATCTGGTTCAGTCTTTTGTCATCTGCCATTACTTAAAAAGGATGAAAAGCTGTGGTTGTAACATTCCATGACAATTTGCTTTCGGAAGGTTTGGTTTAATAATTTAAAAAATGGAAGAATGTTTCATGTTTGATTTAATGTCCTTCAATTATTTTGTCTTGCCATAAAACAGACTGGAATTGCAATCATAGAATGGTTAAAGCACAGAAGGAGGCCATTTGGCCCATCGAGCCCGCAATAAAACAAATAAATATTTGGGCAATTCCTGTAGCCCTTTGCATGGCCATTTATCATCTCTTTCTCCCCATCCATAGGTCAGAACTCTCAAGTAAGCAGTGAAAGATGCCAAGTGCACCAGCTTGCTTGACATTTAAAAGAGTAGTTACATGGGGAGAGACTTGGCAGGTTCCATTCTGTAATTACATGCTTGCATTAATCCTACAGGTTGCTGTATTTTGATATTTTCATTCATTAAATCTCAAGATAGTCACCTGGAGCTTTTGAACACATCTTTGTTTAAGTAAAGCATCAAACATTATGTGAAGTAAGTTCCAGTGGAATTCCACTCTGACCTAGTCTATCAGGTTCAGAGACCGTTGACCAATACATGCATGAACATCATGATGGACTATTCAAACCAAAACCAAAGATTAAGATGTATAAGGAGGTGCCACAGTACCCTAGGCAAGACAGAGGGTCAGAGGGATCTTGGTGTGCAAGTTCACAGATCCCTGAAGGCGGCGGAACAGGTAGATAAGGTGGTAAAGAAGGCATATGGGATACTTGCCTTTATTAGCCGAGGCATAGAATATAAGAGCAAGGAGGTTATGATGGAGCTGTATAAAACACTGGTTAGGCCACAGCTGGAGTACTGTGTGCAGTTCTGGTCGCCACACTACAGGAAGGATGTGATCGCTTTGGAGAGGGTGCAGAGGAGATTCACCAGGATGTTACCAGGGCTGGAGCGCTTCAGCTATGAAGAGAGACTGGGAAGATTGGGTTTGTTTTCCTTGGAGCAGAGGAGGCTGAGGGGGGACATGATTGAGGTGTACAAAATTATGAGGGGCACAGATAGGATGGATACTAAGGAGCTTTTTCCCTTCGTTGAGGGTTCTATAACAAGGGGACATAGATTCAAGGTAAAAGGCGGGAGGTTTAGAGGGGATTTGAGAAAGAACTTTTTCACCCAGAGGGTGGTTGGAGTCTGGAACTCACTGCCTGAAAGGGTTGTGGAGGCAGGAACCCTCACAACATTCAAGAAGCATTTGGATGAGCACTTGAAATGCCATAGCATACAAGGCTACGGACCAAATGCTGGAATATGGGATTAGAGTAGACAGGGCTGATGGCCGGCGCGGACACGATGGGCCGAAGGGCCTCTATCCGTGCTGTATAACTCTATGACTCTAGTATGTTAGCGGTTCAATGCATTGTTTTTGGGGATATGTTTGTGATGGCTCACAGGGTTCTTGGCCTCACCAGTGCCATCAAGCTAGTTACATGACAAAGACCAGGAAGGCAGAAAATAAGGTGAGAGCGGAAATCAAACTGGGAAAGCAAAAGAGAGAAAACTGAGTCTGGCCTGTTTTTTTTCTGAGGTTTTCTTGATTAAATCTTTCCCTTCCTTCCCCAGCTAAGTCTTGAAGTAAAAGAAAAATAAGCATAGCACAGCACAAAGAGACATAAAAATGGTTATTGGCCTCTTCTGATGAGTAATTTCTCTCAGTTCATACCACAGTAATGAATGTCGTATTATCCAATTGTGCTTTTTTTTTCTAAAGCGCTGTCTCCCACAAGTTTTCAGTGCTTATCTTTTAAATGTAGCTCCATGATTTTCCAGGTCCCCCTCCATCAAATGTATCAGAAAGTAGCCTTTGACTTTATTCAAATTGAAATCATAAAATTGAAAATAGCATCCGTTGATGTTGTTTGGGAATTTTGGGAACCACTGTATTTTTTTTGTGTGACAGGCAAATGTAAATCTGCTTCGAGGGTTGGTGTTTCAGGCTGGAAACTTGCTGCACATTTTGTAGCAGTTTGAAAATCAAGTTTGTGTATATGGAACAATTTTGGACCAGCTTTGAAAGAGAACATCCAGATATTGTAAGGATGATTTGTTTTAATTGGGGTCAGCTGGGAGAAACCTTGGAATGTCGTGAAAGGAATCAACATTTCAATTTCTTTCTTCTTAATCATTGGGTATTCTCTTTCAATGGTGGTCTTGGCTGAATAAATTATGAAAAAAATTGTCAAGGGACGGAGGGAGGGATTTTTGTATGTAGAAATGGTTTCTTCCTCTAGAATAGTATCATTGCATATTACAATGGTACTATGGTTTAAGTTACTCCAGCACAATTGAGGTTACACTTTTAGACATAATACCCACTTCCACAGACGTTCCTTGAACTGAATTTGCTGCTGTAAATCATTTTACATTGATTTGATTCAGATGCAAGCTTACTGAGAACCCTTCAGCAAATTCTGGCAGTTGTTTAATTGAGACTCTTTCTTGGCCTGACAAGTTTTAAACTCTTCCGAGGAATGTACTCTATCAGACACAATTTACAGAGATATGAAGGAATTAGGAGTATCATTTGGATTAATCACTCATCACCAGATGTATTAATGTATTTACTTCACAATTGGGTGATGTGATTATTTATATATTTATAATTGAGAAGGGTTTACATGATTAGGCTGATGATGTGCTTCATGATAGGGGAGGACCTAAACCCCAGCTGAACAGATTTTTTCAGTATTAACTTGGTGTTGAATCAAAATGCTGCCAGGGTTCCACTTCTTAAATCAAACTTGCATGTAGCTGCCAGACCTCAGTCACCTTCAGTTCCCAAAGGTGAAAGTGATATAAATCCCATGTAATGTTGAATATTATAAGTTTTGACAAGATCAACTTGGAATGTGTTATCAAGACTTTAATAGAAAATCATGACAGGGGGATTTATTACCAGAAAGTAACAAAAGAGGCTCAAATTATATCAGCAACTCAGAAATTATTTTCTTGTAATTGCTCCTTCTCATCCATTTTATTTTGCACTATATGTATATATTATTTTTGATGACATTACTGAAGGATTAAATTTGAAAAGTTATCATAAGATTATAAGAGTTTAATCTCGTAGCGGATTACTGAGAAATAACACGACTTATTTTCTATTTGTTTAAAAAATTTCCTTTGTTTTTCTTTATTGCCTTTTTTAAAATTGTGTCCCTCACTGAGACGGCAGGTAGACAAATCCCAGACTTCTGTCAGTGTCATGAACTGACTGCAGGGAGATGTATGAAAGAAGTCTGACTTCCCATCCGACTGAGCTCAGCTTGCTGCCTCTGCACGTTATGCAGCTGAGATTGGGGATTTGCCACAGGAGGAATTGAATCCTATCACTCAATGGCGCAGTGTGCCAGTACTTCATCTGCCGAAGTAATACTGCACTTGATGTTTATTTGTCTGTTCCTTTACAACAGAGAAACAACTGTCTGCTCTCAGTCTTTAAAAAATTGGGCATTTGTCTATGTCTCCATTTTCACGAATGCATCCAAATCATCTTCTAATGAATTAATACCTTTCTTGCATTGTCTCGCTAAAGATCCATTTTGAAGGGAAGTGACAAAGTAACTAATTAGTTTTTCCCCTTTAAATCAATTTATTGAAATAACTCATTAGAGGAGGCGCTCTGTGGGTTTCCTGCCTTCATTTGTTTTAGAGAATGACATCTGATGAATTAATGTGAGGCCGGGATCCTTCTTTGTTGCATCGACCCTATAACATTGGTGACAATGGAATTGATCTTTTCTGGACACTGATTGTGGGACCTTTTCAGACACTACAAAATTTCTGAATGTTTTACTTAGTATCCTTAATATCTCTACACTGTAGTTTCTTTTCAAATGATCATACCGTGTTTCTTTTTGTTAGCAGAAGGATTACTTCTTATCAACTCAACCAACTTAGTTTGGCACTCTGCAAAGTCTTGAAATAATTTAGCATCAGATACGAACAGAGATTTATTGAATTATTCCAGCTAAAATATTTGACCTGAATAAGTCATTAGTCCACTGGTATGTTATTTTAAGGTACTATTTCTCAATTCAATTTACCACATAATTTCTAAGTTTATATTATGTAGCACTATATAAATGCATGTTGTTGTTATCTATATATTGATTTTTTTTTTGTCAAATTATTTGAAAATAATCCAGCCATTGCAGCAATATATATATTTGTTACCATTTAATTACATTCCCCCCAACACAAAGAAAGATATAATTTACTTGTGCCAGCCAAATGTTATCCTTAATCTTTGGGTCTCCAGACACGATGTGCTCTCAGTAATCGGCCCTTTTTACAAGATTATATATCTACAAGATGATATTGCTCACATAAAGGGAGGACACAGCCTTGTGAAATGGCAGAAATCATAAGTGTTTTTTGTTAAAAGCTGAATTGTAATTTTAAAAAAATTGTCATATCTTTGTTGTCAGGAACAAAAAACGGTCATTCATGCTCAGCCCATCCGTCTTGTTCTTTTGTGTTCCATTTCTCCGGATCAGTGCTTCAAACAATGACATGTTTGAACACCACTGCAAGCTTTGAGTAACCATTGGTCTCCATACTGCGGGAAGCCGTTGGTCCACTGAAAATGAAAACTGTGGTTATTTACATTTTTTGCACTTCTGATGTACAACCTGCTTAGGCTGCCTAAAGGGCTGTTACTTTCGTAACATAGGAATGCATTATGATGTATTTTTCCCCTCAAAGGTGCATACCATTTCCAACAAAAACATATAATTAATCCTAAACAGTAATTCTGGGAAGATTACAATACCCTGTCAAGCCTTGTCAATCAGAGCAGGAAGCATTTGGTTTTCAGCACAGAGCCTTGTAAGTGTGCAGTAATTACAGAGGTTTTATGTATAATTAACTTTTTTGTTGTCCAGTTTGATTGTAGCTCAAAGTAAGCACTCTTTTGCTACAGATTGGTAGCTTTTTGTCTTTTATCTTCTCCTTCTTTATTTGCACCGTCAATATACTAAGCCCTATCTCTCCAGCTGACATAGCGGGGGAAATTTTAACCCCCCCCCCCCCCATGGAAATCTGACCCCAACCCACCACTCAATCTGACCCCAACCCACCTCTCAATCTGACCCCCAACCCACCTCTCAATCTGACCCCCAACCCACCTCTCAATCTGACCCCCAACCCACCTCTCAATCTGACCCCCAACCTACCTCTCAATCTGACCCCAACCCACTTCTCAATCGGACCCCCAACCCACCTCTCAATCGGACCCCCAACCCACCTCTCAATCGGACCCCCAACCCACCTCTCAATCTGGCCCCAACCCACCTCTCAATCTGGCCCCAACCCACCTCTCAATCTGGCCCCAACCCACCACTCAATCTGACCCCAACCCACCACTCAATCTGACCCCAACCCACCACTCAATCTGACCCCAACCCACCTCTCAATCTGACCCCAACCCACCACTCAATCAGACCCCCAACCTACCTCTCAATCTGACCCCAACCCACCTCTCAATCTGACCCCCAACCCACCTCTCAATCTGACCCCCAACCCACCTCTCAATCTGACCCCCAACCTACCTCTCAATCTGACCCCAACCCACTTCTCAATCGGACCCCCAACCCACCTCTCAATCGGACCCCCAACCTACCTCTCAATCTGACCCCAACCCACTTCTCAATCGGACCCCCAACCCACCTCTCAATCGGACCCCCAACCCACCTCTCAATCTGGCCCCAACCCACCTCTCAATCTGGCCCCAACCCACCTCTCAATCTGGCCCCAACCCACCACTCAATCTGACCCCAACCCACCACTCAATCTGACCCCAACCCACCACTCAATCTGACCCCAACCCACCTCTCAATCTGACCCCAACCCACCACTCAATCAGACCCCCAACCTACCTCTCAATCTGACCCCAACCCACCTCTCAATCTGACCCCCAACCCACCTCTCAATCTGACCCCCAACCCACCTCTCAATCTGACCCCCAACCTACCTCTCAATCTGACCCCAACCCACTTCTCAATCGGACCCCCAACCCACCTCTCAATCGGACCCCCAACCCACCTCTCAATCTGGCCCCAACCCACCTCTCAATCTGGCCCCAACCCACCTCTCAATCTGGCCCCAACCCACCACTCAATCTGACCCCAACCCACCACTCAATCTGACCCCAACCCACCACTCAATCTGACCCCAACCCACCTCTCAATCTGACCCCAACCCACCACTCAATCAGACCCCCAACCTACCTCTCAATCTGGCCCCAACCCACCTCTCAATCTGGCCCCAACCCACCACTCAATCTGACCCCAACCCACCACTCAATCTGACCCCAACCCACCACTCAATCTGACCCCAACCCACCTCTCAATCTGACCCCAACCCACCACTCAATCAGACCCCCAACCTACCTCTCAATCTGACCCCAACCCACTTCTCAATCTGACCCCCAACCTACCTCTCAATCTGACCCCAACCTACCTCTCAATCTGACCCCAACCCACCACTCAATCTGACCCCCAACCTACCTCTCAATCTGACCCCAACCCACCTCTCAATCTGACCCCAACCCACCACTCAATCTGACCCCCAACCTACCTCTCAATCTGACCCCAACCCACCTCTCAATCTGACCCCAACCCACCACTCAATCAGACCCCCAACCTACCTCTCAATCTGACCCCAACCCACCTCTCAATCTGACCCCCAACCTACCTCTCAATCTGACCCCAACCCACCACTCAATCTGACCCCAACCCACCTCTCAATCTGACCCCAACCCACCACTCAATCTGACCCCAACCCACCACTCAATCTGGCCGGCTGCCAGGCGGGTAACGGAGTTAAAGAATTCTAATTCTAGCGTTAAATTCGGGAGGGCCTCCGCTTTCCCAGTATTTCCGGGTTTCCCGGCCACCGACTCATGCCCTCTGCTCTCTCCCCACCTCCCCGTAAATATCGGAGCCATCGAGCAGGTCACAAAAGTGGAAAATAAGTTCTCGGCTTAGATTTATAATAACTGATTGAATTGCTGACCTTATGCAGGTATGCTAATCTATTGCACAAGTGATTAACCACACAAAAAGTGAGTTTATGGTAATTGCAACAAAGGTAAAGTTCATAATAAAATAAGCATTCTGGTTCAAATAGCAAATGGCAAATATCATCAGACTGTTCTACTTTAAAAAAAAATGGTTACGTTTTGTTCCAGTGATGGAGAAGAAAGTTAATGTAGGAAATGGAATCCTTTCCCATTGCCATCGCCTACTGTGTCACCTCATCAGGTATAGCACAGCTAGCTGCAAAGTAAAGCTCTCTTTGATTTCCTCAACAGTGTGCCTTTGCTTCAACTTTGGAAGAACACCAATATGAGATTTCTATTTTGTACATTAACAAGAAACATCTTGCATTTATGTGGTGTATTTTTATGTCCTCCGGACATCCCAAAGTGTTTTACAATCAATGAATTACAAACCGTTCCTGTGGCTTGAGTGAATGAGATTGCTAATCTAGAGCAAAATTAGGGGCAGTTATGCACACTACTCCCACCCGTACTATGAAGTAGGTTGAGACTATCTGAGCTCATTTATATATAATTCCTACAGTCAGCACACAACAAAGACTTCCACCTGGGTTGAATTTAAACCCAAAACCTTAACAGAACTAGTTAAAACAAGTTGGTAATACTGCTAAAGGCACAAATGCCAAAATTGTTTAAAACTATAAGAAGGCATGGAATAGAAAGGCCATTGAATATGTACTCTGATATATTTAACATTCTGGATCAGATGAATGACAGAGATTGTTCTTGATCTGCAACCTCCTTCCCCCCTTCCCCCCAGTGAGAACTCTAGACTATCAATTTAATGTTATAATCTACATTATTGAATACAGAAATTACATTTCCATGGTCCCAACAGTTTTTCATTAAGTATTTAATCATCAAGTCGTCATTTCAGTTCTGAGCCAAATATTTGTCCAGCTCCTTTTTTTAGTAAACACCAATTAGATAGTAAGCACCCACCACCCCCCCAAAAAGTTTGTATATAAAACACTCAATTTACAAGTGATAATGACATCCGCATTGAAAACACCTTGATGATGAGTTTGTTGGTAAATGCAGGATCTCCTCCACTGATGCTGGACATTTTTACTTCATTCAGTTCACATGGCCACAAAGATGCAGGCAGGACTTGATGGAGAAGGACCACTGTATATCAGGCACAGAACAAAAATGTATATACCTAGGTTAAAGTGGGCTGGAATAATAGTATGCTGTTCTGGTTATTACATGAAAAATGCTGTTTCTTGTTAAGCAAGTCCTGCTCCTGAGAGCTAGCAGATAGCAGTGGTAACTTTTAGTTTAATATTTTTAAAAAAATATTTAAACAATTCCCCTACTTTTTGAGTGAGTAAAAGGCATTTAGTTAATTATATACATGGCCAAAATTCACAGAGTATGAGGGGGCCAGTGGAAGTCTTAGACACCGGTGCAGTTACATAGCTGGGAGGTGCTGTGATGCAATGTTTTTTTTTATTCGTTCACGGGATGTGGGCGTCGCTGGCGAGGCCAGCATTTATTGCCCATCCCTAATTGCCCTTGAGAAGGTGGTGGTGAGCCGCCTTCTTGAACCGCTGCAGTCCGTGTGGTGAAGGTTCTCCCACGGTGCTGTTAGGAAGAAAGTTCCAAGATTTTGACCCAGCGACGACGAAGGAACAGCGATATATTTCCAAGTCGGGATGGTGTGTGACTTGGAGAGGAACGTGCAGGTGGTGTTGTTCCCATGTGCCTGCTGCTCTTGTCCTTCTCGGTGGTAGAGGTCATGGGTTTGGGAGGTGCTGTCGAAGAAGCCTTGGCGATTTGCTGCAGTGCATCCTGTGGATGGTACATACTGCAGCCACAGTGCGCTGGTGGTGAAGGGAGTGAATGTTTAGGGTGGTGGATGGGGTGCCAATCAAGAGGGCTGCTTTGTCCTGGATGGTGTCGAGCTTCTTGAGTGTTGTTGGAGCTGCAATCATCCAGGCAAGTGGAGAGTATTCCATCACACTCCTGACTTGTGCCTTGTAGATGGTGGAAAGGCTTTGGGGAGTCAGGAGGTGAGCCACTCGCCGCAGAATACCCAGCCTTTGACCTGCTCTTGTAGCCACAGTATTTATATGGCTGGTCCAGTTAAGTTTCTGGTCAATGGTGACCCCCAGGATGTTGATGGTGGGGGATTCGGCGATGATAATGCCGTTGAATGTCAAGGGGAGGTGGTTAGACTCTCTCTTGTTGGAGACGGTCATTGCCTGGCACTTGTCTGGTGCGAATGTTACTTGTCACATATCAGCCCAAGCCTGGATGTTGTCCAGGTCGTGCTGCATGCGGGCTCGGACTGCTTCATTATCTCAATCGCTTGAGGTGGAGTGAGTGTTGCATGGCTGAACCTTGTATTTCTCAGGGTTCAGCTATCTTCTTCCTCCAGTCTTGTCCCCAAGTTCCTGCTTATAGCGTTACTTTAACAAAAATGTGGCACCAGTTTAAAGTGTATATACATATATATATATATATACTTCTTACTTCTCACCACCCCCCCATGCCTGCCTATATCTTGTTCAGAGACTTTCAGCGTGTCTGTGTTGCGTGTGCGTGCGTTAGAGGGGGGTGATGGGGAGAGTGAGTACTCCTTGATAACAAATTTCATTTTAACCACATAAGTATATTGCCTTTATTAATAAAAACAGATTAAAAATATTTCCTCCTGGAGTCCTGCCTTCCTGTGGTTAGGAATTCGTTCATTTTTTTTATTTACAAAATTCGGATTTTGCTTTATATTAACACCACCTCTTATCTTCACGGGGGAAATAAATAGAGGGCTCCCAGTGTGAAGGGATCAATTTCTCTGTCACTCAATCTGTTTTCTGCCTCCTCACACAAAAGTAAACTCCATGCCGTTGTTTCCACCTGGGAGATAAAACAAAGATGATCATTGCTAGGCATTACAACAAACTCTCCCTTTGTTCCAGCACCAAACCTCAAAGCACATTAGTGCTGGCTGCATGTTGTACTGGGCTAAACATTCTGCCCAAAGGTACTGGAAATACCCAGTATATCAATAATGTGGTGGGACTAAATACCTTTCTAGGCTGTGAAGTAGAATTTCTGAAATGGTTAGTTTATTTGTGAGTCGTTGATGCTGGTGAAGCCCACTTCTTAAACACATTTGACCCGGAGGTTCAATAAAATTCCAAGTCCCAAGATTGCTTGAGTGGTTGCAATGACATTAGAAAAATTGTCACATTTACTAATGCAATAGTCCTTGGCTGAACAAATGATTGAGTGCAGATTTAATTCCCTGCACTCTGTATCCATGGAGAGTTAAATTGCTGCAGTGCAATCATTGAGTGACCACAAAATCGACAGTGCTTTTTCAGCAATGGATTAGTGCTCTTGTGACTTTCTTCTTTACATCAATTGGAACACAAAGTCAGGTTGTCTTAATATGAAAGCTGCATCATCCATTTTCCAATGATCTATATTTAATTGGTTCCTTGTGTACCTGAATCTGATGTATTGAATTGCCTAAATGTGTTCTGATATATATGGTGCAGTTTCACTTCTACATAGGATGCATTGATGTGGCAATCCTCTTAAAAACGAGTCTGTTAACATGTAATATTTACTCATGGTTGAAGTGGGCCAGAGCACTACTTCAGAGTGTTCCAGACCACTTTAGCCACTGTTATTTACATCTATGGTATATAGCTGGATTTCACAGTATTTAATCTGAAAATAAATTCCTTACAAAGGAAGAAAATAACCAACCATGCTTGTGATTTAGTAGCTGGTCTGTGAAGCTGTGTTCAGATTATTGTAATTAAGATATAATGTCTGTGCATGTGTGCTGTCTTACCAAATTGACTTTTGGCTGCATGGTTGCAAAACAAAGCTTTCATTCTTCTAGTCTCATACTTTTGCCAGAAGGAACATAACCCTGCCTATTATCACTATTCAGTACTGAAAAGAATTTTGCATTTTAGTTCTATATTTGCCTGATGAAATACGGTGCTTTAAAGGTGAACATTATTCCCCTGAATGTGCCTGTAATTCCAAATGTTACAAAGGAGATCTATAAACTTATTGCTGGCTCAACTCACTCCTCATTACTGTGCCTCATGGTTTAAAGCTGCTGGTCAAATCTGGGAGCAGATTTTTTTAATGGAATCTCCATGGGGCTGGAGCTGAAAAACTTGAATATGGAAGAATAAAAAGTATAGGTTTCCTCAGCTTCAGGAAAAAAATGATAAAATCAATTTGCAAAAGTGGGTCTTTTCCTAGTAAATCAATCTTTTTTTGTGCTCAAACAATTGTTACCTAATAACTTGATGCTGAAGGCAGGCAGGGAGCTGGGTGACATAACGGAGGTGGAAGTAGGCGAGGTTTGTGACGGAGACGATCTGGGATTAGAAGCTCAGCTTGGAGTCAAATAGAATGCCGAGGTTGTAAACAGTCAGCTTCAACCTGAGAGACTGGCTGGGGAGAGGGGGGGGCGGGGGTTACATTCAGTGGCAAGGATATGGAATTTGCCACAAATTTGGTATGGTAATTAAGCCCATGTTTGCCTTTTGTGGGCGTCTCGTCTGTGCCCTAAATTATGCACTTTAAAATTAAAAGGGGGGGGAATGGGGGCAGGTTGCCCGATCCTGATATTTTAAACTCTCTTTTCCGCCCCCAACCCGAACCTCTCCTGCCCATCAAGGGGGGGGGGGGGGAGTTAAAAGATGCTCTGATTAGAATCAGACAGGTTAGAGTGAAACCAAGATTAACAGCAACCCCAAAATCCAAATGCAAAGTTTTCCCATTTTTCGGTATAATTGTTGGTAAGTTAATGCGGGAGGACGAGGTACAAGTTGTAATTGTTCTCTGCTGGTTGGTCCATGCCTGAGTGTTGTCAGCTGACCAGGATGGTACGTACTCATTGACCAGTGGCCTAAAGACTGGCCTGCTTTTGAATCTCCATGACCGGGGTGGGGGTGAGGGGGAGGGAGGCTATTTGATTCCATACCCGTGTACATTTGTGTTTACTCGTCTGTTGGAGGCCATCTCTATTTGCATGCAAGTTTTTCAAATATGAACTTTGGATTAAGATTTTGAAATGTGTGGCTTTTTTTGAATCTAAAGTCCAAGAGTATCGTCCTGCTCATTGCTATAATTATCCAAACAAACTAAGAGCTGATCTTGTACCTCAACTCCATTTTCCCACCCTATCCCCATATCCCTTGATTCCCTTAGTGTCCAAATATCCATCGATCTCAGTCTTGAATATACTCAACGACTGAGCATCCATGGCCCTCTGGGGCAGAGAATTCCAAAGATCCACAACCCTCTGAGTGAAGAAATATTTTGTCTTCTCGGTCCTAAATGGCCAACCCCTTATCGTGACACTATGACCCTTAGTTCTAGAATCTCCAGCCAGGGGAAACAGCTTCTCAGCATCTAAAAAATTTATACGTTTCAATGAGGTCACCTCTCATTCTTCTAAACTCCAGAGAATGTAGGCCCATTCTATTCAATCTCTCCTCATAGGACAACCCTCTTGTCCTCGGAATCAATCTAGTGAACTTTGTTGCACCGTCTTTAAGGCAAGTATATCCTTCCTTATTAAGGAGACCAAAACTGTACACAGTACTCCAGGTGTGGTCTCACCAGAGTCCTATATAATTGCAGCAAGACCACCTTACTCTTATACTCCAACCCCCTTGCATTAAAGGCTGACATACCATTTGCTTTCCTAATTATTTGCTGTACCTGCATGTTAACTTTCTGTGATTCATGTACAAGGACACCCAAATCCCTCTGACTACCAACATTTCTTAGTCTCTCACCTTTTAAAAAATATTCTGCTTTTCTATTCTTCCTACCAAAGTGGATAATTTCACATTTCCCCATATTATACTCCATCTGCCCCCTTCTCGTCCACTTACTTAAGCTGTCTATATTCATTTGCAGTCTCTTTGCATCCTCCTCACAGCTTATTTTCCCATCTAGCTTTGTATCATCAGCAAACTTGGATACATTACACTCGGTCCCCTCATCTAAGTCATTGATATATATTGTAAACAGCTGAGGCCCAAGCACTGATCCTTGCGACACCCCACTAGTTACAACCTGCCAACTTGAAAATGACCCGTTTATTCCTACTCTGTTTTCTGTCCATTAACCAATCCTCTATCCATGCTAATATATTATCCCCAATCCCATGAGTCCTAATCTTGCATAACAACCTCTTGTGTGGCACCTTATCTTTTGAAAATCCAAATATATTACATCCACTGGTTCACCCTTATCTACCCTACTAGTTACACCCTCAAAAAATTCTAATAGATTTGTCAAACACGATTTCCCTTTCATAAAACCGTGTTTACTCTGCCTAATCATATCATGATTTTCTAAGTGCCCTGTTACTACGTCCTTAATAATAGATTCTAGCATTTCCTTACTACTGATATCGGGCTAACTGGCCTATAGTTCCATTTTCTCTCTCCCTCCTTTCTTGAATAGCAGGGTTACATTTGCTACTTCCAATCCACGGGGACCATTCTACAATCTAGGGAATTCTGGAAGATCAAAACCAATGTATCCACTCTCTCTGCAGCCACCTCTTTTAAAACCCTAGGATAAAGGCCATCAGGTTCAGGGAATTTGTTGGCTTTTAGCCCCATTAATTTCTCCAGTACTTTTTATTTACTAATATTAATTACTTTTATTTCCTCACTCTCATTAGACCTTGGTTTCCCCACTATTTCCGGTATGTTTGTGTCTTCTAATGTGAAGACAGATACAAAATGTTTATTTAACGTCTCTGCCATTTCCTTATTCCCCGTTATAATTTCTCCGGTCTCTACCTTTAAGGGACCCACGTTTACTTTCGCTAACCTCTTCCTTTTTACATGCTTGTAGAAGCTCTTACAATCTGTTTTTATATTTCTTGCTAGTTTACTCTCATATTCAATTTTCTCCCTCTTTATCAATTTCTTGGTCATCCTTTGCAGATTTCTGAAACCCACCCAATCCTCAGGATTACTTTTGGCAACATTGTATGCCTCTTCTTTTAATCTAATACTATCCCTAACTTCTCTAGGTAAGCCACGGTTGGATGATTTTTCCCGTGGAATTTTTATTCCTCAACGGAATGTATTCGTTGAGAATTATGAATTATTTCTTTAAATATTCGCCATTGCTTATCGACCTTCATATCTTTTAATCTAATTTCCCAAACTACCTTAGCTAACTCGCCCCTCATGCAAAATTTGTTACTTCACACATATTCATTATAACCCTTTTTTCTTTAATATGAAATATAATCTACTGAGAAAAATTGTACTTAAAATAAAATATCATTATTATTGCAAATGCTTTGTAGTCTTTTATTTTTAACTTTCATATTAAAGTGTGTATTGTGGTTGCTGATTGTTTTATGGGTGCATTTCTATAAGTTGCAATCAATAATTTTATGAATATTATTGAGCCCTAAGCGATAGGCTTACCATTAGTGAAAGAACATATTGGTCTATTGCAGTATTTGAAATATTGTTTTCTCTGAAGAGGAATTAATCAGTGGTGCCTGCTATTCAGGATATACTACCCACTGACTTATTTTGTGCTTTGTTCTGACCTTTTGACTTCCTGTTGGGTTGGAATTAGAGACAGCCAAGAGGTATAGCATAAATTAGGGTGTCCACCTTCTGGTGAATAGAATCCAGGAGACAAAGTTACTCTTACCAGTACTAAGAATTTGATGAATACGAGGCAAGTTCATGACAATTCTGAACTTACAGGACAGGGAGTGTTCCTTCTCTAATTTCCCCTTCCACAAAATTCTGCTTTTTAAAATATAATTAACTGACAAAATAAAAACATTATTCCTTTAAATACATGGGCATTTAGCCCTTGGGATCTAAAAATATTTTTTTCCATTCCCATTGCACTTATCATTTTTTACACATTGTAAGATGTTGAGTGATACACTAATCTTCCTTCTAAAAACGCACACAAATGTAAGTGGGGAAATGGTCCCATAGAGATAACAATAAGATACATGGCTAGAGGCTGCCAGCATTGAATTATCACCATGGTGTCCATTAAGGAAGGAAAGGTGTGCTGCTCTTGTTTGTTTAGATAATCACAGAAGTGCACCTAAACTGCTTTTGGAGTTTATATTCAGAGGGCTCAAAATCAAATTCTCCAAATCGGTGGAGGAGGGAGAGCCATTAGTAGACCACTGCTAAACTCAGTCCTATGCTGCCAGGGATTTTAATATATATCACTATCACCCCATCCCAGTCACTGAAATTCAGAAAGAGAATGTTGCCAGGCACTGAATGCATACCCTCCTCTTGGGCAGGCACACCACCAGAGCACAAATTGAACCTGTACCTCATCTTCCCCCTATTATATTACAAACAAATTCTGAAAAAGTCAATGAAAAAATTGCATTTGAGGTTTGGCCCTAGGAATAAATTAAGTAGCTTTAATAAGCTTTCATATTAATTTAATCTTAGTTCTGCAGTCATATTCTAAGATTGCCAGGGTGGTTCTCCTTGGCAATTTATATTGCAATATTTGACCCAACAAACCAAATGCATTCTGCCTAGAAGACAGTAACATGTTGATGCAGATATATTCAGGTGTAGAAAAAAAGGACACGTTAATTGTAAATGTATCAAACCGGGTATGTATGGTAACTTTTATTTTTAATGTTATTCTGTGTTACACAGAATATGGGAATCTAAAGTATTAACAATGGCTTTTTATGTGAACACTTCATAAGCGGGCCTTTTTAAATATTTGTGAGTTGGAGATTATGTTGTGGAGACTCAATGGAAGAGTCTAGGCAGAAGAACCTTAGTGATATTCCAGTAAAGTACCTATCAGTTGTTCTGTACACGTTGTGGTTGTTTGCTGTGCCCTCCACAAATTTGCAATTCAAAAAGGACTGAAACGGGATCTCCGGAGGAGGAAGGCCAAGCTCCTGTGGTGGTGAGGGCAGTTGGAAGCCAACATATGGAGGATCTTGATTCGGAGGAGGTTATTGTCCTGGCTGCCAGGGAAAATATAGGTAGATTATTAATCAGACATTTTCATTGGAATAACATCACTCCCTTAACTACAGATCTGTCACAACATCTCCTTAACACTCATGGCTGCTCCAATGCTTTCATGTAAAAATATTTGTCTTTCGGTCTCACAAACCATTATGCCTTTATACCCAAACCAGACCTAAAGAAAACTAATGATCTCATTGAGCAATACAGCCAATGCAAATAGCAAGAGCTATTTAATTATTATTCTTGAGGACACATCCCATATAAGTCAATCACCAGGCTTCCCCTGGGTGCCCAGATGTGCTTTCCTATGACCGATGCTAGTGCCTCTTCCAAATGTAACCCGAGGACCAGTGTTGCGAGAGGTGGTTGGCTGCATGAATGGACCAAAAGCCTCTCAGGACTGAGGTGCCTTTTGTCTCATGACAGCCAAGTTCTGGGAAGGACCACCTGTGGGCTGTATCTCTTTTGTAACTGCCAGGGGAGCCTGGCCCTGTCTCTTATGTGCTGTTTAAGTAGTCATGATGTGGAGATGCCGGTGATGGACTGGGGTTGACAATTGTAAACAATTTTACAACACCAAGTTATAGTCCAGCAATTTTATTTTAAATTCACAAGCTTTCGGAGGCTACCTCCTTCGTCAGGTGAACGATGTGAAAATGAAAAAGGAGGATTTCATTTTCACATCGTTCACCTGACGAAGGAGGTAGCCTCCGAAAGCTTGTGAATTTAAAATAAAATTGCTGGACTATAACTTGGTGTTGTAAAATTGTTTACAACTGTTTAAGTAGGGCTTGGCTGGAAGGCTGGCATGTGCTACTATCCTGGGGACAGCTGCATAATGTCGGAGGAGCCTCACTCTAATCCAGCCACAAGTATTTGAAAGTCGGAATATAGTGTTCCATCAAACCTGTCTCCCAGGGCCTCAAGGGCTGCAGTCTGCACTTCTAAAAAGGAGGTACCTGGAGGGGAGGTTGCATTCTGCAATGAAGTTGCCACATACTCCATTGATGTTTGTAGTGATAAAAATGCTACCCAGATGGTGCCATATCTGAGGGCAGCAGATTCTATTGTGGCCGTTGTTCTCTACTGCACATCTGAGGAGATGGAGCTCAGTACCTGTAAGTAGGTAAGATGCTGGTCGAACATCCTTTCCAGTGGAATTTAACATGCTGATAAATGCTGCAAGAGAATTCACTTACCTGCAGACCCTGCACAAAGCTGTTGTCACTTTAAATTGCGTTTAAACCAACCCTCCCAGCATGTTTCTCCCATTTTACATGGTAACTGTGCTCCACACTATTATGGTAATGAATTTAGGTATCAGGCGTAGCTCAGTTGATAGAACTTGTGTAAGGACTTGCACAACACCCGGTTATAGTCCAACAGTTTTATTTTAAATCACAAGCTTTCGGAGCTTTCCTCCTTCGTCAGGTGAGTGAAGGGTTCTAAAAACGCATAGCATATATAGTCAGAGAACAATGCCTGGTGATTACAGATGATCTTTCCAACTGCCCCCTATCACACCTCGGCTGGGAGACGATCACAGCAATCAAAGGAGTCGTTGGTGTTCAGACAGGTTAGCCACGGAAAACATTACATTCCAGGATACTGAATACACAATGGGTCAGATCACAAAGACAGAGAGAGAAAGAGACCCAAAAGGCAGAGAGAGAGAGAGAATGTCCAGGTGTATTAAAAAGAGATAACTTTTTTTCGCTGGTGGGGTTACGTGTAGCGTGACATGAACCCAAGATCCCGGTTGAGGCCATCCTCGTGGGTGCGGAACTTGGCTATCAATTTCTGCTCGACGATTTTGCGTTGTCGTGTGTCTCGAAGGCCGCCTTGGAGAACGCTTACCCGAAGATCGGAGGCTGAATGTCCTTGATTGCTGAAGTGTTCCCCGACTGGGAGGGAACCCTCCTGTCTGGCGATTGTTGCGCGGTGTCCGTTCATCCGTTGTCGCAGTGTCTGCATGGTCTCGCCAATGTACCATGCTCTGGGGCATCCTTTCCTGCAACGTATGAGGTAGACAACGTTGGCCGAGTCACAAGATTATGAACCATGTACCTGGTGGGTGGTGTCCTCTCGTGTGATGGTGGTATCTGTGTCGATGATCTGGCATGTCTTGTAGAGTTTACCGTGGCAGGGTTGTGTGGTGTCGTGGACGCTGTTCTCCTGAAAGCTGGGTAATTTGCTGCGAACGATGGTCTGTTTGAGGTTAGGTGACTGTTTGAAGGCGAGCAGTGGAGGCGTGGGGATGGCCTTAGCAAGGTGTTCGTTGTCATCGATGACATGTTGAAGGCTGCGAAGAGCATGGCGTAGTTTCTCCGCTCCGGGGAAGTACTGGACGACGAAGGGTACTCTGTTGGTTGTGTCCCGTGTTTTTCTTCTGAGGAGGTCTATCCCCAGAGCGGAGAAACTATGCCATGTTCTTCGCAGCCTTCAACATGTCATTGATGACGACGAACACCTCGCTAAGGCCATCCCCACGCCTCCACTACTCACCTTCAAACAGCCACCTAACCTCAAACAAACCATCGTTCGCAGCAAATTACCCAGCTTTCAGGAGAACAGCGTCCACGACACCACACAACCCTGCCACAGCAACCTCTGCAAGACATGCCAGATCATCGACACAGATACCACCATCACACGAGAGGACACCACCCACCAGGTACATGGTTCATACTCCTGTGACTCGGCCAACGTTATCTACCTCATACGTTGCAGGAAAGGATGCCCCGGAGCATGGTACATTGGCGAGACCATGCAGACACTGCAACAACGGATGAACGGACACCGCACAACAATCGCCAGACAGGAGGGTTCCCTCCCAATCGGGGAACACTTCAGCAGTCAAGGACATTCAGCCTCCGATCTTCGGGTAAGCGTTCTCCAAGGCGGCCTTCGAGACACACGACAACGCAAAATCATCGAGCAGAAATTGATAGCCAAGTTCCGCACCCACGAGGATGGCCTCAACCGGGATCTTGGGTTCATGTCACGCTACATGTAACCCCACCAGCGAAAAAAAAGTTATCTCTTTTTAATACAACTGGACATTCTCTCTCTCTCTCTCTCTGCCTTTTGGGTCTCTTTCTCTCTCTGTCTTTGTCTTTGTGATCTGACCCATTGTGTATTCAGTATCCTGGAATGTAATGTTTTCCGTGGCTAACCTGTCTGAACACCAACGACTCCTTTGATTGCTGTGATCGTCTCCCAGCCGAGGTGTGATAGGGGGCAGTTGGAAAGATTATCTGTAATCACCAGGCATTGTTCTCTGATTATATATGCTATGCGTTTTTAGAACCCTTCACTCACCTGACGAAGGAGGAAAGCTCCGAAAGCTTGTGATTTAAAATAAAACTGTTGGACTATAACCGGGTGTTGTGCAAGTCCTTACATTTGTCCACCCCAGTCCATCACCGGCATCTCCACACGATAGAATTGTGCCTCTGGATCAGAAGGTTGTGGATTCAAGCCACACTTCAGAGACTTGAGCACAAAATCTAGGCTGACACTTCAGTGCAGTACTGCGGGAGTGTCGCAGTGTCAGAGGTGTTGTCTTTTGGATGAGACGTTAAACCGAGGCCCCATCTGCCCTCTCAGGTGGATGTAAAAGATTCCATGGCACTATTTCGAAGAAGAGCAGGGGAGTTATCTCCGGTGTCCTGGCCAATATTTATTCCTCAACCAACATCAATAAAGAAACAGATGATCTGGTCATTATCACATTTCTGCTGGTGGGAGCAGGTTGTACACAAATTGGCTGCCATGTTTCCTACATTGCAACAGTGACTTCAAAAGTATTTTATTGGCTGTAAAGTGCTTTGGAACATCCTGAGGTCATGAAAGGCGCTATATAAATGCAAGTTCGATCTTCTTTCGTTACCCTGCCAGCAGTAGAGTCAGCGGCTCACATCGCCTACAGAAGAAGTCTTACCCCACTGTATTTCCCACATTCCCCAAGGGAATTCAAGGCTTACATATTTCATGTAACACTCTGGGTTGGATTGATGCCCATTATATGTATGTCAGGTTATCAAGATATATTTCTCTGTTGTATGTCCATACTGTGGGATTAAAATAATGCTGTCAAATAAATAATTCTGACAGGAATTAACTGATAGCTCTAAAGGCCCAAATCAAACATAAATCATCATCATTTAACATCTAAGGAACTCAAATTGTGTCATTGTACAATGTCTTTGAAAAAAGAATAAAAAGGTTCAGTTATTGTGAACAAGCCTCCTTAAGTTCAGACAAAAATAGAAAAAGACACAAGAGTACTTTGTTTTAATTCAAGCTTTAATTCCCTGTTGGCGAACATTGATGGCATGGTTACCTGGAAACTAATTGCATTCTTAAGTAGATGCAAAAAATGCAGTTGCAATGTGCACTTTAGGTAATTGTAAGAATGGTGATGTTCTTGTGTATGGACAAAGGAACAATACTTGGTTGTATTTAACAACCCTTATTGTACCTAGGTCATATATTACAGTATCTCCTAGAAATGAAAGGACATCCATCTTACCCCTACCACTAAAGCTACTGAATTATGTATATTATGTTATGTATTCTATTGATTAATGGTTAGCATGTTTTGTACACAATACAAATACTAAATTCAGCCAAACTCTTATTGGAAAAGATATTGGAAATTAGAAGACAAGTAGAATTGACTTGATACTGGGGTTATGTATGGTTAAATTCCTGGCTATAAGAATTTTACAGATTTCTGTAAAATGGCTAGTGTTCTGCTATCTGCTCAAAAAGGACCAAGTCCCTTGCTTAATTTCAAAAGAACTGAGTTATTAAATTTGAGGTGAAGAAGTAATTGTTTGTTGTTGGCCACATTATGTGGTTGTCCTTTAGAAAAAGAATGAGGGAATTCTTGCTATATTAGTATAATCTCCCAGGTTACAAGGTCAATAGTAATTAGGTCCTCATTTGATGACCTTGGGCTCCCGTTATTGGGGCAACAGGAACTTCAACTTATGAGAGTCATGAACAAGAGATGTACAGTCTGTGGTAAGGACATCAGCTCAGGACCTGTGATCGGGCAAGCTGCCTTATTATGTAGAAATTTTAATTCTGTTTAATTAGTTATGTAAGGTGGGGGGTGCAATGAGAAATCATGGGAGTGTGCAGCCCTTAAAGAGTTTCAGTTCCAATTTGAATTGATGCAGCCACCTACAGACAAAAAAAGTTGTTATCCTTTTTAAATGATTGCAAAAAGTTGGCAGTCTTTGCAAAGGCTATATGCAAGGCAGGAAAAAGTGATGTAAATAGCCAATATGAAAGAGTGAAATGGAGCTAGTAGGCAAGTGTTAGAGTGGAGCAGTGAGCCACCCTGGATGGTATCCAGGGTATCTAAGAGACTTACATCGGCATCAGGTGCCAGAGGGAGGAGTCTCTTGTGTGAAAGATTGCTGAGCTTGAGAGCTAACTCTTTGCAGCCTATAGCATCTGGAATCACATGTTCCAGAGATGGTCACCGTACAGGGTCATGCAAATAGTCAAATGAGAGAGGAATGTTTAGGGAGAGGACATGTGTGGGTGACCATCCAAGAAAAAGGCAGTAAGGGATGGATAATACAAGAAATCCTAGGTTTCTGGAGCTGTCCAAAAGGTATACGATTCTGCATAGCCATGAGAAGGACAGTAACAGTGACCTGTGGGAAGGAAACTCTGCAGCACTATGGTGAAAGGGGCTACCCAAGGTGTGAAGGGGAAAGTTCTAAAGGAGAAGATGAAGGGATTTGTCGTAGGAGATTCCATAATCAGAGGCAAAGATTGAAGAGGAATAAAAAACTTGCATTTTATTTAGCAGCTTTCACTACCTCAGAACATCGCAAAATGTTTTGTGGCCAATTTAGTGTAGTCACTGTTGTAATGTAGGGAAATATGGCGCTCAATTTGCACATAGAAAGATCCCATAAATACAAATGAGATAAATAGTAATAGTGCTTGGGGAATAAATGTTGGCCAGGACTCCAGGAGAACTCACCTGCTCTTCTTTGCATAGTGCCATGGAATCTTTTATGTCCACCTGAAAGGGCAGACATGGCCTTAGCTTAACCTTTCATCTGAAAACTAGCGACAGTGCAGCATTCCCTCAGTACTGTATGCAGGTGCTCGCCTAGATTATGTGCTTAAGTCTCGGGAGTGGGGATTGAACCCACAAACTCAGACTCAGAAGTGCTACCATTGAGCCAAGGCTGACACCTATAGTGTGCTTTGCAGCCGTGACTGAGCCACACATGGTCTAATGCCTCCCTGGTGGCAGGGTGAGGGATATCACCCAAATTCTTAAAGGATGAGGGTTTTCTGTTATCAGATATGCACAAGTTCGGAGCATAAACTGCCAACCTTAAGCTTTATGGTGAATGCATCAGTGTCTCAGTTCACTTATCTTATAACTGAATAGAATAACATTACTGTTAAAGCAAAGTTACTGTCTGCACATTTTAAATGTATGAACCTTTGTCTTTCATCGTTTAGCCTTTAAGGAGAAATGGGATGTACCTCACAGATCAATGAAACCTGTACTTCCAAAAAAGTGCTTAATATCTGTCTGCACACTGATCATCTCTAAATTACACATTTTTAAAAAATTCATAAAGAACATGTGAAGGCCAGTCTGGTTATATCAAAATCTTCACATGTGAGGCTTACTTAATGAGTAATGTGTTTATCACATCCCATTGCAAGTCGTGGCATATTCTAGTAATTACAATATGGTTTCAACTCAAGACATGAATCTGAATGAGTACTTATGTAATTTTATTGCCAGTAAAACTCAGATGAAGCTGCAACATAATGTCCCTTTATTATTAAGTTTTATTCAAAAACTGAGAAGCCGGGGTCAAGGATTAAGCCTCTTCATGCAGGACCCCTCCACTGTTGATAAGAAATACAACCAAGGACAAGGTAAAAGAGTCAGAATTTGGATTTATATAGCACTTTTCACAAACTCAGGACACTCCAATATGCTTCACAGCCAAATGAGTAATTTCTTTTTGAAGAGCAGTCACTGATGTTTTGATGTCGAGCTTTGGTTTTGGGAGTTCGGGAAGAGTTAAACAGTTTTTCAATTTAGAGGTCCTGAGAAAGTTAGAGTAAGAGATGGTGCCACGAGGCTTGATTCCAATGCAGTGAGAATGCGAGGAGGGGAAGAGTGTGAAGGACATTACATTTGCAGCTTAAGGGGATTAAGAGAGTTGCAATCAAATGTGCATAGTAACATTGATAAAATAAAAAGAGGCAAGAATGGACACACAGAGGTTGGGTATTAGGCGAGACAGGGATTGCCTATCAGATCATAAGGTTTTTTTTAATATCTTGTCTGGGGAGTGTAAAATATCAACTATTTACAGATATTTTTCTCTGCACGATAATTCACTGCTGATGTTTATGAAGATATCAGTATGTCGTGGCCAGTATCACAATATGAAATTTATCCTTTGGATATTCATCTCACATAACACAGATCCAGTCAAGAATTATAGACTTAATATGATATTAAATGGGAGTCTTATTCGGGTAGATTTTCAATTTGCCACTCGGGCATAAAACTGGCATCTCAGATCTGCTACCCAGTACAAAAACTGCCCGATCTTCATTTCTGAAATGGGTGGCTGATTCATCACACCAGTTTTATGACCCAGCAGCCATTTGAAAATCTATCCCAATGTCCCTGAACAGTAAAGTCATTCTGGTCATATCAACATGAACCTTTCCTTCCTCCCCCTCCTGAATCATGATGTCATCTCTGTGAAATATGAAAACCATTTCAAGGAATGGAGCCACATCTCTATAAATAGAGGATATTGGATGACTGTCAGTGAATTCCAAGATAGTAATTCAGTCATCAATAGGTTCAGATTACATCATAACCTTGTGTAGCATCTGCTCATCATTCGAACCCTGGTTGGATTACTGTCTGCAATCCATTGACAGCCAACCAGTAATTTTTCTAATATGCAGCGGATTATGAATTTTCAATCCAAGTATGTTTTAAAGACTTAGATCATACTGCAGTAAGCATTAGCTGATGTGAAATATTGTGACCTAAAGTAATCAGTATTCCTAGGTTATTTTGGACAATAAGTTATTGAAAAGAATCATGACCTTATATTCCAGTTCACATCCTAGAAATTAGTTTTCCCAAGAGTATTACCATTTTTAACTAAATATTTATTTAGTTTTAGATCAGGTTGAAATTCCTAGGACCTTAAGAATCAGAAACTGCAGTACATTCTTTGGATTAGAGAGCCTATTGAATCTATCAAGAATGTATCAACTTAAAGTTGAGTAGACCGTTTATTCTAATCGACCTTGAACGTGCTATTTTAATATCAATATTTTTTAAGAACTGAAAAGACCATGGGGCTGATTTTCGGTGACGCAGCGGATGCGTTAGAGGCGGGGGGGGGGGGGGGGCTACGAAAATCGCTCAAATGCTGAGTGGGTTCGGAGCCTGGCTCCGACCTGCAGACTTCCGGGTTCCCCAGTGACGCGTCCGGGTGCGCGCGTGCCTCCCGAATGCGGGAGTGCCAATGGCAATTAAAGCTGGCGGGATGATAATTCGCATAGTTTCTCCGATAGTTGAGGTACTTGAACTACTTGATTGATGAAACATTTTGGCAGGGGTGCGATTTTGAAGGATCCTCAGCGTGTTTCCCGTGCTGTGGGAAACACTCCCTGTTGCAACAGACATGTTTCAGCCAGCAGCCAGTGGGAGATGCAAATGCTTATTTGACAGGTGGGGAGAAAACGTCATTTATTGCAGCAGGGCACTCTGTCACTTTGGACAAAATTTTGGCTGCAAGACCTTTGTGTTTTCATTCAAGATTCTTACTTTCCACCCAGAACTCTGCTGTGCAAACATATTTAACTACTTTGCAGACCTCCTCAAACTCACACCGTCAGGATGGGGGCACCATGGCTGCATTCATCACTTCATCTGAGGACGAGCAACATCACCAGCTTCGCCAGGCACGGCGTCCACCTCTGCCACTTGGAACTCCACAACACAGTGCTGCGCCACAGGCACCTGCACAAGAGCACGGAGGGCAACAACAGAGAGAGCGATGTTGCAGGAGGCACTACCCTCGCCACAGGGTCTACAGACCGAGGCTCAGCTTCCTGAACCTCTCTGAGGAGCAGTGCATACGGAGGCTCAGAGTCAGTCGCCAGGTAGTCGCAGACATCTGCAGCCTCCTTCGTGCCGAACTGCTCCCGGCTGGGCCGAGCAGCATCTCCTTATATGTTGCTGTCAAAGTCACCACTGCCCTCAACTTCTTCGTCTCCGGATCCTTCTCGGGTACAAGTGGGGATATCGCCATGGTCTCTCAGTCATGTGCACACAAGTGCATAAGGCAGGTCACCGACGGCTTGTTTCGCAGGACCTCGCAGTAAGTCAACTTCCCCATTGACGACCTCAGCCAGACGGAGAGGGCAGTGGGATTCCACGCTGTGGTTGGCTTCCCACGGGTGCAGGGTGTAATCGATGCACCCATATAGCAATACGAGCACCTCCACACGAGCCAGGACTGTTCATCAACGGGAAGGGCTATCACTCCATCAACACTAAACTCGTTTGTGACCATCGCTAGAGATTCCTTCACGTGTGCGCCAGATACCCTGGCAGCTGCCACGATTCCTTCATCCTCCGGGAGTCCAACATCCCACCCCTCTTCCACCCATCGAACACCCATAAGGACTAGCTCCTCGGGGACAAGGGATACCCCCTGCACATGTGACTCCCGACACCTCTGAGGAACCCCATCACCGAGCAACAGCGTCGATATCACGACAGCCACATCGCTACCAGATCTACAATTGAGCATGTTATAGGGCTGCTCAAGATGCACTTCAGGTGCCTTGATCATTCTGGGGGAGCGCTTCAATACGTGCCAGACAGAGTGGGACACATTATAGTCATGTGGCACAACAGAAGAGGGGTGCCGCTTGAGAAGTCACCATCCATATTGAGGAGGAGGAGGAGGAACCCATGGGCAGAACAGCAGCTCACCTGGCTGCTCGTGAGGCCAGGGAGTCACTGATATGTGAACAGTTCTCCTAACATCAGACAGTGTGAAGGTTCGAGTCCTCACCACTTGGATAGAGCAACGGTCACACCAGCCTCCCCACCACCCCCCCACACAAAACAGTCCTGCAACAACACACACGCCCACTGTGGAGTGACCCAATAGGTGGCATCAAGTGTGGGCATTCACGGTGAACCTCACGAAAGAGCCTTATTACAGAAGCCAGTTTAGCATGGCCAAGACGCTGAAGGCCCTGTAAGAGAACAGAAGGCAATATTAAGCATGATCATAGATGTGTCATGTTGCGATGAGCACACTGAGGTGCTGAAGATGGCAAGGCATGTCAACGTCAATTCATATTGTGTGTGCTGAATGTTAAAGTTCAGGTGGCAGGTGCCAATCACGGCATCCCCGATGGACCAGGCACTTGAGGTGCGGCTCAGCTCCAGCGCCTCCTGCTCGGCGCCTGTGAGGACGACCATCCGTTGCGGACCCCCTCCGGTCCTTGCCCTCTCCCATGCATTCTGGGCTCTCTTCTCCTGTAAAGGGAGAAAGTACAGACGTGTGAGTGAGTGATGGTGACGTGGCCAACCGATGAATGCATTGGTTTGGTTGCGGCTGACCATGAAAGAGATGCATCAGAGAGTGAGTATGAGACAGAGCCATGATGTTGTATGAGGATTGGGTTGAGTGGTAGTGGTGGGATGAATACTGGGGAGGTGAGGAAGTGCAGGTAAGTTGAGGATGTGTTTTGAGTCGGTGTGAGGAGCGATGTGATATAGTGTTGGCAGTGCAGAATGAGTTGTGGGGTGGGGGCGGTGATGTGGAAGACGGAATGTAGGAGAATCAGTAAGTGTACTCACTTTGGCTGACCTAGTTAGGTCATTGAAGTGCTTCCTGCACTGGATCCAGGTGCGGGAAATGTTGCTCCTGCTGGTGACCTCCTCTGCCACCTCGAGCCAGGCCTTCATTGTGACAGGGGCAGGCCACTTCCTCCTGTCCACTGGGTAGAAGACATCCCTCCTCCTCTTCCTCACCCCATCCAGTAGCACCTGGTGTGAGGCATCCCTAAATCTAGGAGCAGCCTTTCCCCCTGGGCTGCTCCATTGTGCTGTGTGGGAATTTGCTCCAGGAGCAGCCATTGGAGGACTGCTCCTTTAAGTAGAGCTCCTCCAGCTGACAGCCTGTGATGCGGGTGCGCAGTCCGCCCGCTGTGCAGCATTCGGACGGCGAACCCGGAAGCCACGTTAAGTGGCTCCAATTGATCCGCGATCGCGTAGGGAATGGACAGATTTGATTGGGCAATCTCTTGAGAAATGAATGTCATTACCTCCTCAGTCCATTGGTGACATAAGAAATCCAATATTATATCAGAATGTTTGAATGAAATAAATGGAACAATTTATTTCCCTAGTTTTAACAAATGTATTCATGGAAAAAAAAGTAGTTTTACTGTAATGGGAATCTGTCACTAGTCTTGATTTTACGTTTTCGCAGATGCTAATTCCTTGCTGAATATTTGGTTCTTCAGAGATTATTGGACTGCAGAGTAGTTAGAGTTTAATATTACAGTATAGTTTGCTTTTAGTGATGCCCTTTAAACTTATCATGCAGACATAGGGATCGATTTTCGCGTCGGGTTTCCTGCGGGTTTCCAGCGGGGGTGCCCCGAAAATCCCGATATCCGGTCACGTGACCGGTTCGCGCCGAAATCCCGCCCACTTCCGGGTACTGCGCTGACGTGCGGGGCTGCACGCGCAAGCCCCGCTGGTGGGAATCCCGCAGGCAATTAAAGCCAGCGGGGTTCCACTTGAGAGTACTTACCTTGCTTGTTGAGGTCAGTTAATGAGCTGAAGCAGCTGTCAAAAGAGGAAGTGTGGGATTTTAGGTTCAAGGCAGTGAGTTTCCCACACTGGGGGAAACCGTCTCTCTCCAACCAGGCGTGTT
The DNA here is from genome assembly GCF_035084215.1 of Heptranchias perlo. Taxonomy (NCBI): domain Eukaryota; kingdom Metazoa; phylum Chordata; class Chondrichthyes; order Hexanchiformes; family Hexanchidae; genus Heptranchias; species Heptranchias perlo. The sequence continues at coordinate 35,444,933 of NC_090333.1, read as the reverse complement.
GCAGCCAGCAGCCTGTGGCAGGTGCCAAGGTGCACTCCACGGGGGAGAGCCCTCACCCATGCAGGAGGCCACCGCGTCACATAGGGCAACCCCTGCCCTCCACCACCCCCTGCCAAGCCAGAGGACAGACCGACACGAAACCGCAGCCCTAGTGCGAGGAACACCCACCTACCCTGCACAACCCCTCAGACCAACACCTGCCAGATGGGTGGTGCGTTGACATCCTCGGAGGACAAACAGCATGACCAGCCCCAGCAGCCTCGCAGTCCACGCCGTCCACCGCAGAGCCCCCCAACACGGTGTTGTTGCACGCCCACCTGCACAGCAGGAGGGAGGGCTACCGCAGGGAGAGACGCATCGCAGAGGGCACTACCCTCGCCGCAGGGTCCACAGACCGAGGCGCAGCTCCCCGGACCTCTCCGAGCAGCAGTGCACAGGGAGGCGCAGATTCGCTCGACATGTAGTCGTGGAGATCTGCAGGCGCTTTCATGCCGAGCTGCTCCTGGCTGGCCCCAGCACCAACTGCTTACCTGTCGCTGTCAAAGTCACCACTGCCCTCCACAACTTCTCCTCCACATCCTTCCAGGGTGCAGCCGGCTACACCGCCGATGTCTCTCAGTCGTCTGCGCGGAAGAGCCCTCCAAATACACCTGCACCTACTCTGCAGTAACACGATGGGTGGCATCAGTGGTGGGTCCTCATAGTGATACCCAGGAGCGGCCATTATTGGACACAACGGACAGGATTCGCGGAGACATGGCAGTGGTGGTGTCAATATAATGTGTGCTGTTTGTTGCTCTGAAATTCAATATAGGTAACACCCAGGACAAACCCGCAGACACCCTTGTGCACCCCCTTCATGCTCACGACACGTTTGCCTTACGCTGCCTACTGCACATATGTGATGCATGCCCTGTGGCTGCAGCACAGGTGGTGGCAGGTTGAGTGAGGCTGGCCGTAAGGGAGATGCACGAGAAGGTGAGTATGGGATGGAGCAATGAGATTGTATGAGGATTGGGTTGCGTGTTAGTGGCAGGATGAGTACTGGCGAGGTGAGTAGGTGGAGGTAAGATGAGGATGGGGTTTGAGTGGGTATGAAGGGTGATGTGACAGAGTAGTGTTGGCGGTGCCGAAGGAGATGTGGGGTGGGGGCAGTGTTGTGGCAGACGGAGTGTAGGGGAAAGACTTCGTGTTCTCACTGTGGCTGACCTACTGCGGTCATTGCAGCGCCTCCTGCACTGTATGCAGGTGGGCGATATGTTGGTGGCGCAGGTGACCCCCTCTGCCACCTCGAGCCAGGCCTTCTTGGTGGCAGAGGCAGGCCGCTTCCTCCCGCCCGCCGGGGGGAAGATCTGTGTCCACCCCCTCCTCCTCACCCCATCTGATGATACCTGGGGTGAGGCATCATTAAACTGGGAGCAGCTTTCCCCCTGGGCTGCTCCATGCTGCAATTTGTTCCATTTGTTGCAGCATCTGTCAGTGGAGGACTGCCCCTTTAACTAGAGAGCCTCCAGCTGACAGATCGTACTGCGCATGCGCAGCCCGCCCGACGCGCAGACCAGCAGCGTGGACCCCGGAGGAGCAGGTAATTGATTCCTATTAGTGTGTTGCCTGCTACGATCGCGCGGGCAACCCACTAATTTCGCCGAGCGTGTTGACCACGCTCCCGGAGGACCACCCGCTGGGAACCCGCAGGCCTGCTAAATTCGAGCCCATAGTGTCAAATCATGACTTCCAAAACCAGATTACATTAGTTTTCACTTTTTCTACTAATTGTATTGATCTATACCAATTGATTGTCCTATTCAATCAGCATTCACTGATTATTGTTATGTTCTGCATGAAAAATCCATCGGTTCCCTGTCTTATCAAATTCACCTGTAATCATTCGCAGCTGTAAATTGAACCCTGAAGGTGTAATCTGACTTTTGTTCATTCTATACTCACCTCCTCTGTCCAGTGCTCCTCATGGGAAGTGAGAGATGTTCAGTTTTGCCACTTTGCAGAAAGGTGCAGATTTTGCAGCTGTTGGGGACAATGTGCAAAATGAATGAGAGAGATCTAACTCTGCACAAAGCTCCCTCAATCAACACTGACAGAACTTTTGAATTATTAGGAGAAATTTGTGAGAAATGACGAATGGCTCAGTAATGAAAACGAAGACAGAAAAAAGAAGCAGCATTGGAAAGATCTTGATGTTAAGAATGTGCTGTGAGTTGAAGCAGCACTGCCTTGTGGAGTAATGAGTGTTCATTGATTAGGCAAAAAGTAATGGGCTTTTCATCTGAAATGGGAAAGCCAGAATTTACTGCAACAGAATCTTGGTTTAGTTGGTGGTTAAGCTCCATGTTGAGAAAGCCGATGGTGAAGAAAGATGTGCTGCAATTGCTGCAGGACATTAACAACAGTATTGAATCCAATCTGTTTTGGAGAGATTTGGAAATGGCATACTAGCCTTTAGGGACATGTCTGTTGAAGGAAGAAGCTCAAAGAAAGGGTGACAGTGATTCGTGCCTCAACATGATGGACAAAGAGCATCTGTAAATCTGCCAATGCTTTCAGAATGTAAGGAACTTACCTGTTCTTACAGGAGAAATAGAAATGCACAGATGGCATATCAGAAATTCTCTGATTAGCCAAGGAAGTGAAACATAGAATTTGGGGTTGTCAATGCAGAATATTTGCTAGAGTCTAGACGTATAATTATCTAATCTGCATGACATTCAAATTTCTTCTCAGCAAACACAGTTTGGCACAGTCACCAGAAGTGGGCATCAGACTGCCTTTGGAGAAACAATGGAGATCATTTTAACCTTCATCGCCTGGGCAGTAATCTGGTGGAGATTATTGTAGAACTTACCCAATTTTTATCCCATTGACTCCTCTGCATTGACAGTCATGTCCAACATCTCTCTCTGCCTTGCCGCCCTCAAATGAACTGTATCCAACCAAAAACTAACATAATTATTCATGTCAACTAACAATGTAGGGTCACCAGCTGCTAGAGGAACTTTCTCTGTACACAAACATTTCAAAAAAGATTATAAATTTCCTGCCTTACATAAATGCCTAACATTAATTGTTACCATGTTCTGACCCTCTAGTGCCTGCCTGAAGTGCTCTCTTACTTAGTCTAGTCCTGCAATGAGGTACTCCCCAGTGGCTTCAGCATGAAAAGTGGAAGGCTGTTGTAGCTCAATCTCTTCAGATACTTACGGTCAGCAACCTCTAGGGGGTCGGACCTGAGAGGGATCAATTGCAGAAGCTGCTGGAATGTTCTGGCCCAGTTGTGTAGAATGAGAAAAGGAAGGGAAGATGCCTAAACATTCTACTGGGCATCTCCAGCCTGGCCATCTCCTCTCTCTGCCAATGATGTTGATGGCCGCCTCGTCCATTGGTGTCAGGATGTGTATAGATGCAGGTTGTCCTCCTGTTCTGCTAGTCTCCTTCCTGTTGTGTGTCAGCTTCTCATGCAACAAGTGTGGAAGTGGATTAGTCTACGCTCTGTTGAAGGGTTTTTAAGATGTATGAGGCAGCTTAGCATAGTGTGCGTGATGAGAGGAAGAAGCAGCAAATGTGGCCAAGAGGGGAGGAAATAGTTTTGAGGGTGTGAATGCAAGTGCAGTGAAGTGTCTCATTGTAATTGGAGGAGAGGCATGGCAAGTGGGGGAAGGAAGGATTGATAGTGCTGGGGTTAAAGTAGGATGGTGCAGGCTGTACAAAGAGTAAGAGAGATGTAAATAGGATTCTTACCTTGGCAGTCCTGGGAACAATGCTGATGGCGTTGACTTGCTCTGCCACCTCTCCATTGCTGCTGACTCATTTGTCTGGGTACCTGTCCTCCATTAGAGGGGACTGGAACCTCTTTCCTGCTGCTCACTTGCTCTATAAGCATCTTCACGGGCCTTGGTTGATGTTATGCTGCCAGCTGCTTCAAAAAATCACTTTCCACTGCGCACCTCCCCATTAAGGATTTGCAGGCTGCCTTTAAGTACCGGGTGTCCTGCTTGATTTCCCACCCTCCCAGTTGGCGAGCTGCTCATAGGAAGCACGATTGCTTTGGCAGCTTACTGGTTATGTTGATGAAGCCCGACCGCTAAAATGACTTGGGTCTCCCGCCCCCGACTGCACAGACGAGGGGACGGATTCCTCGCCCACTGCCCGCCCAATATACGCTGAATACGAAAATCAACCCCAGTAAGTCCGATTGCTGAATTATCACTGGACTTTTAATGACTTGTAACCTCCGGACATTCAATTGTCTGCTCAGACTGCTGACGAGGCAAGTGAGTTCTCCCAAAGAAAGAAGGCAGGTTGCGAATTACATCTCAGTATATTACAATATAATTCTGCGTGTTTATAAAACTTATAGCACCGAATGAGGAACATTAAAGCCCAACCTGTTTTAAAAAAAATTGAACTGAAGCTTTCATGGGTGTGTTTTTTTTCCCATGCACCGAAAGTAGATCCTCTTTGACGCATGTTCATGCAGAACACCATCTGGCTCCTCTTGGCTGGAAGCCACAATAATCATTCTAAGCTAACACGTCTAAACAGGCATCCATTGTATTATGCAGTGTGATTTGTTAGTGCGATTGACTTGATTATCTTCAAGCCCGAACATTGCCCCGGCTTCACTAATAGATATTTACACCAACACTCACTGAGCTCACATAGATGCTGTTCTTGTTGAACAAAAATAAGCCTGCATCCTTCCAACAATTATCAAGTCACCCAGTTAGTCTCATCCCTTTGCCTTTCAAATCCAGGCTGTAATTAGCAGATTTAGGAAAACTGCAAAATGTTACATGTACTTTATTAAAATTTCAAATCCCGCCTTTATTGTGTCATTGTGTGTCTGCAGATTTAACAATGTAATATAGCAAGAGGCAACAATTTAAGACAAAGGAAACAAAGCCAATCAAACCAATGAGATGCATCAGCCAGGACTGAGCTTTTGCCTCAAGAGGTTGATTCAAGCTTGAATTAAACATATTTGGTTATAAATATAAGAACAACAAATTCTGATTTAACAGGCCTTGTGATCTGAAAACAGATGTGTTGTTTACACAGGAAGTTTTTTTGAGAAGTGATATATATATATTTGTCATACGTCCAATGTCACTTATTCCTTTGCAGATATTGGTTAGGCTTGGATTGTATCCATTTTTGATTGAAACCATTCTCCCTAACAAAATGATAGTTTTTTAAAAACTCAAACACAGGTAGAAACAAATATCTATTATTTTTTATTGTCCCAACATACTATATTGGCATGAGCATCAACTAACTGGGACTAAATTACCTTAAGATAAAGTAAGTATAGGGAGAACCATGACAGATAACTTAGCTAGTGATTGATATTCAATTTTGTTTAATTCTCTATTTTAACTAAAATAGGGTTAACAGATTAGTGCAGCTAATCCTAACATTAGTCATATTCTGGTGTTTTGTGACCTTTGTTGGAATCTAGCTAGATCTTTAATAAACCTTTTAGACCATTCTAGAGTAGTCTCACTGAAAAGAAACCATTGCTTCAATTAAATATTACAATGCATTTAAATATTGTTTAACATGATTTTCCATCCAATTAGGATGGGATTTTGCTGGGTGCTCCCTTCAACCATCTGGAGTAGGTCTAAGGGAAGGGCCATAGACAATGCAACTCTTAAAGGATAAGAGGCATTTAGCCATTATTTCTAATTTTCAAATTTCACAGTATGCTTTTAGTAATTTTTGTTGGCATTTTTATGAAAAGGATTTTCAACTCTATTTTGAACAGTTTTTAAAAATAATTCTTTTAGCTGTACGAATGTTTATGCAGAATCTAAAGTCGCTGAAATGCCTACTAATTCACTAGAAAGTAACTGTAAGTGAACCATTTACAAGACTTCATGACAGGGAGAGCTGAAAAAAACAGGAGATATGAAAAAGGGCTCTTATAATATTTATATAAACTTTCATGGGAGCACAAGGAACAACAAGGCATTTAAGTGAAGAGTCCTGTGGTAGTTGGCGTCAAATTAAAGGTAATGATGAGGGTTGGTTTTGAAGAGCATCAAATACAGCGATCGAAGTGGTAGAAGATGAAAGAAGACATATTAGGGAGATCAACAAGCACAAGAATGGTACTGCCCACACCCACCATTATGCTACCAACTATATCTGCAGCCCCTGACACACATACCTAGCAATGATCTGGGAACTGTCTGCGAGATCTTCAGGTCAGCCAGTTGAAGATCTGTACCATCAATTGCAACTAACCTGTTTCATAGAAGTGGCACTGCCAGTGAAGTCAAAATCATGTTCTCCCTCAACTTTCTTGCCTTTGTCTCCTTCCAGGCTAGCATAAAGGTCATTTACAGCATCAGTCAATGCATTTCCCATAAATTGTACACACAGGTGACTGATACATAAGCCAGCATGGCCAGCACATTCATTTCCCTTCCCAGTGAATAACAACAGCAGTATGACATTATGGTCCAATGTTGCCACACTGCTGTATTTTCCAAAGTAGACGGGCCATTGATACCAGTCAAGTGGTCATCCTGCAGCTTATGCATCTGCATGAGACCATGAGTCATATAGGTAGGTTGTGTTACAGTAATTTATGTGTGAATCCTTTTGAAGATGTGAATATGCCAAGGGTGTTAGTTGTAAATTACATCTTGACTGTGTCACTGCTGGACTCTGTACACACATGTTAAGTAATTAAAGAGCTTAATGGTTGTATAAGACCTTCACATGGGGCAGCATTACACATGGATCAGGTTAATACTGTGGCATGGATACTTGGACCATCTACCTAATAAATGGTACTGTTGGGTAATCCTATCGTGGCAGCCTCTATAAAGTGTGACATCTTCATCTGTATCTATTCCCAGGTCTTGTGTGCACTGCACACAGCATTAACCCTGACCACCATCTCCTGCCAGGTACACTACAGGTTGTCCTCTGGGGAGAGCATCCTCAAGTGCCAAATAGGACATGGTCTTGGCACCCATTTCATGCAGCAGCACCTCCACTTTACCATCAAACTAAATATTTGGGTGCTTCAATTCATCACTGGACTCCACGTGTAGGTCTTCTTCCTTTGGGCTTTGCTAATTACTTCTTTTATCCAATCTTTGTAAATGCTGAAAAATATTTTTCTCTCCCATGTAGCCACTTGCCTTTAAGTGGCTGCATTCCTATAAATTTTGGCTTCAGCCCTTCAGTTAAGTTGCTGGTGAACAATTTTCCACTCCGCCTTTGGTGAGTTCCCAGGACTAGGTCCCATTTGGGCAGGAGCTCACATGGACAAGTAATCATCGCAAACCTCAGGATATTCCACAAAGTCAGCCCAGTGTGATATCAGCTAATGTTAAGTTCACTGCCCTTGGTCCCACACCTTTAGTGCCCATGGAAATAGAAAAGGGAAAATAAACATACACAGGGGAGAAAAAATAGAGTAATCTAGTTTTGATTGTTAATTTTTATTACACTAAAACCTATAGTAGTTTCTACTCATTAAAATATAACCAAAGTAATGAAAAAAAATATATGGAAAATTGCTGATTTTACAAGTAATGATAGAGAGATATATGGACATGAGGTAACCTAGTAAACATTCAGTCCACAGTAACATAGCAAAATTTTCCAGGCATAAAGAGGAAAGTGCAGGGACACCAGCAGAATAAGAAACTGGAAAATACTGCCGTTGGAATGGATTGTGCACAACATAGGAATGAACAAAAAAAAAACAGAAAGAAATATCACTGCTTCTTAGGGAGAGCAATAAGGCAGTGCGTTTTTATTACAGCTCGATGTTACAAGGGAAGAATTTGTGCAATTTTTGAACTTCTGGTGCAATATTTCCAGAAATAACACAGTATTTTCACACCAAATTAAATAAGAGAATGATTCTTAGTATAACCTACAAAGGCAGCTTACAACCATTTTATCCTTAAATGCTTGTAATATCATTGCTTTCCTGTCCTCCATTGATGTGGTTAAGTATTTGAATTATCCATATAGGTTATTTGCTTTGCAACTATGTGCTCTGACTTTCAACTCCAGCTTCCAACCTTGCTCTTTTCACCTGAAGAATTTTCTTTTATGTAAGTTGTCTGCTTTTACTTAATGGGTCAAATCCTGATATTCTCCAGTGAATGAGCAACCATATGACTACATTAAATACTTAAGTACATCAAAAGAAGACTGGGCTTAAGTATTGCCCTTCTGCCTTTGGGACTATGTACAGATTTAGTCATGACTGATGGAACAGAATTCTTATTTCCCTGCTGGCTGTGTGTTCAACATGGTATGAATTTGGCCAGTCACAACCCAATTCTTTTGTGTGCATGATTAGTTGGCAAGGGAAAGTATCTACCATTGATAGAGCCAGCTTCTCCTTTAAAGCTAAATTCCATATGTCGGTTAAGACTGGATTCTCCTGAGATGGATTACATGCTATTATTTTTTGAACATCTCAGACAGACCTTAAAGTTTAACATCATTTGTCAGCCACTGAAGCTGGTCTGGACAGAAGTCAGAAATACTGCAGGAAACATTTTCTTTATGTCAGGCAGCATGTAGAATAACAATTGGGTGGGAGAGGTAACTCAATTGAAAGGTTCAGATTGTGTCATAAACTGAGAGTCAAACTTAATGAGTTTGAAAACTCAACAACTGTTTTTTTTGCAATAGATACTGGTTTGCTTTTCTTTGTACTTAAAAGCAGTAACAATATTGTAAAAACTGTCACAGCCACAAAGTCTATCATTGTCTTAATATATGCCACAAGGATTTTGTTAATTCAATATAACAAAAAATCCTTATTATCTGATAGGCACTCTTTCTGTCATCTCCAAGACCAACCTTACTCTCTTCATTGTAACCCTTTCAATCTCTTTTTACAATCAATAGTACTATGGTTATTGCTCCTCTGAACCTTCCCTTATTGTTCCTAAGTAAACCTTCCTACATAGTCTTCCTCTTCCGTGTTGAAATCAACATACATCGCATTATTTCCTACTCTAATTCATTGTTTCCCGGGGTCTCATAACCATAGAACTCCTTACTTCCCTCAGTTTTCCCTTCCTTCTACAGGTTTTTAAACATCAAGCTTAATATCACCTACTCACTACTTGTTCATTTCTAAGGATAGATTGCCCTGCGCCTAAGCAATCGGCATTCACCAGGTGCAGTGCAGAGGAATAAGGGACCCATTACATCAGGTCTTCACCCTACTGCATCCTACTGAGATCTTCTGGGGCTGCCCCATGGGATGCAATTGGGCTGGAAGGGATGTTCTTGACCTCCTGCCTCGGTTTGCTGTTACTTTGCTTGTTGGATGCCCCAGCATAGGGCAGTAAGGAGTTCTATGTTTATGAGACCCTGGGAAACAATGAGTTAGAGTAGGAAATGATGTGATGTATGTTGATTTCAACACATTAGAGGAAGACTATGTAGGATGGTTTACTTGGGAACAATAACGGAAAGTTCAGAGGAGCAATAACCATGTCCCCGGATCCCCACCGACTGGAGGGCCCTCAGGGATCCTGACTGAAGGCTGAAGACAATCCAGGTAGTTCAGATCATTTATTGTCAATCCTCCCAGGAAGATTTGAGACATTTAGGGACTCCTGGCTGTTGATCTCCATCAGCAGCCAGGAGGCCCTCATCTTAGGGCATTTGCTTCTGGTTTTTAGATGCAAGGCCCAACCGGGTGTCTACCTATGTTCGAATCTCCCCAGGGGAATAAAAATGCCCGCACCTTCTTCCTCGTACCTGAGGTGCACAATTGTCTCGGCCCTTCTCCTAGGTTTCTGAAAACAAACATTGTGACAGTGGTATATCTATATAAAAGTCTTCATTGCAACCCTTCCAGTCTCAACATAAAAGTCCTTAAATACCGAATGTCACTTGACAGAAAGGGCCAGTGATACATCAAACATTAATGCTGCCATTCAGTAGTAGGATAACTTTAAGAATGAGCAGCAGCTCCCTGACCCTTGGGCACTCAACTTAATATACTGTCGGATCTTTCACTATTATTTCAATTCAGGAGAAGTCAATAATAGTTGAATATATTTTGTGGAAGTAAAAATGGCATTAATGAAGTCCGGACTGAAACTGTTTTGATCTCTGCTGAAATTTTTGCTTTATTGCCCTCGTTAATCTATTTTCACAGGACAAAAGTTCTTCAGGTTAAACTGAAATGTAATTATTAGCCTGTCAGAAATCACGGGGCTTTGATGACTAATGGCACTGAAACTGTTTTTGGGAGAAGCCCACACATGAAATTAGGTTAATCCTGGAGCAGCAATTGAGTGTCAGTGATGGAAAGAAAAACTTTCTAAACATAGGGTTAGATGAAAGAAAATTGATGCGTAGGTCATCTTATTCAACAAACTACATTGAGGCTGTTTAACAGTGGGCACTCTTCAAATGAGAATGTGATAACTGCAAGAGCAGCAGCAGAATTTTCCTGTTCATCACATTTTTTCCCCTTAAGCTTTTCCTGTATTAGTTGTTTCTCTGATGTGATTTTCCATCTACTCAAAAAAAGCCCAGAATTGGAACACGAGGTCAATGGGATTGTGCAGAGAACAGCCCGAGTGTGTTGCATCCAAGTCTTCTTCTGGTTCGCCCATGTCAAAATTTTCATAAAAAGATGAGAAAAGAATTCGGACTCGAGCAGGTCAGATCTGAGACTAGTTACATATTTTGTAGAATGTGAGCACACCGGAATGAATTGATATAAGAGTCGATAATGCAGCCCCAACACAATGACATCGGGACCACTCCTCGTCAAGTGCTGCACGTGCAGGTTTTTCAGAAAGCTGACCTCACCAGATAGTAGGGTTGCCAACTCTGGTCGGACGTATTCCTGGAGGGTTTATCGCATAACCTCCTGCCTCCAACCGCCCCGCCTCCACACTCCTGCCATTGGTTGTCCAATATCGTTTCAGTGCCCTGCCTTCCCACACCATTTGGGAAATGCACAGACTCTTCGTTACGTGATTGGATGTTTCTCGACTCAGTCCAACAACTTTTTTCCTCCGTCTCCAATATTTTTATAACTAATAAGCGAAAGTGTTCAAAGAAAATGAAAAAAAAAATCACAATTTTTTTTAATGCCCCTATGATTTTTGGTGTGCTCGCAGCAGTGTCCTGAAGATCAGTCATTAATTCCTGGAGACTCCAGGTCAATCCTGGAGGGTTGGCAACCCTACCAGATAGCGACATCAGTACGACATGCCAGGCACATAGCACATGATGCATTGTGAGTGCTCAAGTGTCAGGGAGCTGCTGCTCATTCTTAAAGTTGTCCTGCTACTGAAAGGATACTGAACTGGCTGGAACAAGTCAAGGAGGCAGAATAGCCTCATTTAATGAAAATGCTTTCGAGGTGCTGCTACAGGAGATCCTGCAAAGAGGGGAGTAGGGGTATCCTCCAGTGAAGAGTACTGTCAGCATGAGATCGCTAGATTTTTGTTAGGTAAGGGTTTCGAGGGATATGGAGCAAAGGCAGGTAAGAGTTTAAGTTGAGGTACAGATCAGCCATGATCTAACTGAATGGTAGAACAGGCTTGAAGATCTGAATGGCCTACTCCTGTTCCTATGACAGTCTGACATATATGTCCAGCTTATGAGTTTGACATAACAATTGCCCAGGTTTGGAAAATGTAAGTAACAGTCGGACATTATACCTTTGTAGAGAAAAACATAGACTCATAGAATTGGTACAGCACTGAAGGAGGCCATTCGGCCCATCGAGCCTGTGCCAGCTCTTTGTAAGAGCAATCCACTTAGTCCCATTCCCCCGCTCTTTCCCCATAGTCCTTCAAATTTTTTACCTTCAAATATTTATCCAGTTCCTTTTTGAAAGCCATGATTGAATCTGCTTCCACCACCCTTTCAGGCAGCGCATTCCAGATCATAACTACTCGCTACATAAAATAGTTTTTCCTCACGTCACCTTTGGCTCTTTTGCCAATCACCTTAGATCTGTGTCCTCTGGTTCTCAACCCTTCTGCCAATGGGAACAGTTTCTCTTATTTACTTTATCTAAACCCGTCATGATTTTGAATACTTCTATCAAATCGCCTCTCAACCTTCTCTGCTCCAAAGAGAACACCCCCAGCTTCTCCAGTCTATCCACGTAACTGAAGTCCCTCATCCCTGGAACTATTCTAGTAAATCTTTTCTGCACCCTCTCTAAGGCCTTCACATCCTTCCTAAAGTGTGGTGCCCAGAATTGGATACAATACTCCAGTTGTGGCCAAACCAGTGTTTTATAAAGGTTCAACATAACTTCCTTGCTTTTGTATTCTATGCCTCTAATTATAAAGCCCAGGATCCCATGTGCTTTTTCAACTGCTTTCTTAATCTGGCCTGCCACCTTCAAAGATTTGTACACGTATACCCCACAGTCTCTCTGTTTCTGCACCCCCTTTAGAATTGTACCATGTAGTTTATATTGCCTCTCCTCGTTCTTCCTGCCAAAATGTATCACTTCGCACTTCTCTGCATTAAATTTCATCTGCCGTGTGTCTGCCCATTCCACCAGCCTGTCTATGTCCTCTAGAAGTCTATTACTATCCTCCTCACTGTTTACTACATTTCCAAGTTTTACGTCATCTGCAAATTTTGAATTTGTGCCCTGTACACCGAAGTCCAAGTCATTAATATATATCAAAAATAGCAGTGGTCCTAGTACTGACCCTTGGGGAACACCATTGCACACCTTCCTCCAGTCCGAAAAACAACCGTTCACCACTACTCTCTGTTTCCTGTCACTTAGCCAATTTTGTACCAATGCTGCCACTGCCCCTTTTATTCCATGGGCTTCAATTTTGCTGACAAGGCTATTATGTGGCACTTTATCAAATGCCTTTTAAAAGTCCATATACATAACATCAAATGGATAACCGAAGCAAGTAAATTGACAGAATCATCGAATGCTTCCTTGTTTTGTATCATTGTGGTTTTACAGTCAGTCTGAGTTGAAATCTATGAAATGGAACATCAAGGTTCCAGAGGCATTTGTTTCAGACACAACATGCTGATATTTGTCTCAATTACTACCGCAGGACACAAAATTGCTGTTTCAGTGGGTGTGGGACTCAATAATACTAGCCGTAAAAAGAAAATGACATACGACAGTTCCGGGTGTTTTTAGATCAGTCTATGTAACACATGTAAATCGCATTCATGTGGTCTGGCAACCATGCAAATAAAAACCCTGCTTCCATGTCATCAGACAATGAGCCCAGGCAGTACTTCCCAATGAAGCAGTGGTTGAACGTGTGCACAGCTGATCTTCCTTCTACTTCCAGGTGCTTTGTAACAGTAGTGTTGCATTTGCAGACTATGGGCCAGATTTTGCTGAAAAAATAAATGCGTCTGAATGACACACCGTTATCAATGTGCAAATCGGCCAGCAACTTGTAGCGTGGAAGAGATACCCCATGAATTGGCGAATCGCCACAAGTTGCTGGCCGATTTGCACCGCCCCGCCATTAGTTGCACGAAAACGGCATCTTGCCCTTAGCCTCCCCGTGAGTTTCATGATGTTGCATTTACACATTAATTGCCCATTAAACTCGCCATAGAAAGTTAAGTCTAGTAATTATTAGAGTAAGTACCCTTTTAACAACGTGATAATTGTTAATGGCTGCCGATCAACCTCTCTTGCCCAGAAAGTAAACAATTACAAATGTGGAGTCTCATTCCTTCAGGTTGTGAATTGTTTTAGGAGATTTTAAAAATGTCAAATTTTAAATTATTTTTCTTACTTTTCCTTTCTGTCTCTTTTCTCTCTCTTAATCCAGTCTTTCTTTCCCTCTCTATTTCTCTTTTTATACCTGATTTGACATTGAATTCATCCTATTTATTTCACCCTCCTTCTCTATCCTTCCTCTGTTTATTTCTCAATTCTTTAATCTCATTGATTAAGGGGATACACCGTATGTTCCATTGTTCACCAAGGTTCCAGATGCCCTCTTGTCCTCGCTGCGCTGTTACCAGCTCGCACTTCCAGCAACTTTGTGGGCAAAAATGTTTAAAACCCAAACATGCAGTTGTAAGTCTAACAAATGGGGCACACTGCGATACGCCCCGTTCCAGCAAAATTTGGCCCCATGTTTCTATGTGGTGGTCCAAAGCTGAACTGGAAAAGCTGTTGTTTTGAAGATTCAAGACAGTCCTGTGAATTTTAAATGGGAGGCATTGTATTTCAATGGGCAGTCCAGATACACCATCATTTTAGCCACCAGGAAAAGTGCCTACTGCAGTGAGTGTTTTATTGCTTCATTTTGCCATGCGTTATTTGGGTTATTTAATTTTCATCAATTTATTAACTCTTGAAAGACTGTTGCCAGACAGCATTGTCCAAAATACAACTCTAACATTGCTTCTTTCTTAAAGTCAAACCCATTTTAAAAAAAACATTTAGACTCTTAACATAAATGATATGTGTTTTCTTGTGGAATCTTTCACCTTTGGATTTTTCTATTCTCCTGTGGCTGGGATACCGGGAGCTGATATTTAAAATGTCTAGCTAGCTGTTATCATTCAGCTGCACCATTAAGCACTTTATAATTAATGGCCCGAAATTCTTGAGAGCCCATTACACTGGCGCAAAGTGGTAGAGCGGAACTCCCATTTGCCGGAGCCTGAAGTTGGATACCCAGTCCCAAATCCCAGGGCAAGCACATCATACCAGCAAGGGCAATTCACCAGCACTCTCCCTGGTATGGCTGCCAGAGGTAGAATGGGCCACCAGCAGTTGCACCCAGGCCCCTACGTGCCAAAGAAGAAAATGGACTGTATTCCTGGGGAAGTCAGGGAACACCCCCGGACATGTGTCCTTGATATATGCAGCGGTGGAGCAGTCAGAAGATCCACCAGTGGCCTCCCTACTGGAATTTAAAGGGCCACAGCAAATGGAGAAGAATATCACTATAACTGTGTTCTGTCCCAAATTCCTCACCTCCTCGGCCACTTTGGGCAGAAATTAGACTTTCTGGCTCCGTGAATTTCAGAACCAGTATCTCTCAGACAAATAATAGCTTTCATAGCTATTGAAAGGAAAATAAAGAAACTTGCATTTATATAGCGTCTTTCAGAATCTCAGGATGTCCTAAAACACTTTATGGTCAATGAAGGACTTTTTGAAGTGTAGTCATTGTTGTAATGTAAAGAAACGCGGCAGCCAGTTTTCACATAGCAAGGTCCCACAAACAGCAATGAGATAAATGATCAGATAACCTGTTTTAGTGATGTCGGTTGAGGGATAAATATTGGCCAGTTCACCGGGAGAACTCCCATGCTACTCTTTGAAAAGTGCTATGGGATCTTTTACGCCCACCTGAGCGGGCAGACAGGGCCCTGGTTTAACGTCTCATCTGAAAGACGGCACCTTTGACAATGCAGCACTCCCTCAGAACTGCACTGAAGTGTCATTCTCGATTATGTGCTCAAGTCTATGGATAATGGCTTAATGCTATGATCTTCTAACTCAGAGATGAGAGTGCCGAGGCTCCAGTACAGATCCCTGGAGAACACCACTTGTCACAGCCCACCAACCAGAGACCATTCCCTTTACCCTACTGTCTTCTACTTCCCAACCAATGTCACAAGTTTACCTCCAATTCCAAGCGTTTTCATTTTTGTTAATAATCTATTGTACGGAACCTTTTTTTATTCATTCATGAGATGTGGGCGTCGCTGGAAAGGCCAGCATTTATTGCCCATCCCTAATTGCCCTTGAGAAGGTGGTGGTGAGCCGCCTTCTTGAACCGCTGCAGTCCGTGTGATGAATGTTCTTCCACAGTGCTGTTATGAAGGGAGTTCCAGGATTTTGACCCAGCGACGATGACGGAACGGCGATATATTTCCAAGTCCAGATGGTGTGTGACTTGGAGGGGAACGTGCAGGTTGTTCCCATGTGCCTGCTGCCCTTGACCTTCTAGGTGGTAGAGGTCGCTGGTTTGGGAGGTGCTGTCGAAGAAGCCTAGGTGAGTTGCTGCAGTGCATTCTGTATGTGGTACATATTGCAGCCACGGCGCAACGGTGGTGAAGGGAGTGAATGTTTAGGGTGGTGGATGGGGTGCCAATCAAGCGGGCTGCTTTGTCCTTGATGGTGTCGAGTTTCTTGAGTGTTGATGGAGCTGCACTCATCCAGGCAAGTGGAGAGTATTCCATCACACTCCTGACTTGTGCCTTGTAGATGGTGGAAAGGCTTTGGGGAGTCAGGAGGTGAGTCACTCATCGCAGAATACCCAGTCTCTGACCTGCTCTTGTAGCCACAGTATTTATGTGGCTGGTCGAGTTAAGTTTCTGGTCAGTGGTGACTCCCAGGATGTTGATGGTGGGGGATTCGGCAATGGTAATGCCATTGAACGTCAGGGGGAGGTGGTTAGACTCTCTCTTGTTGGAGATGGTCATTGCCTGGCATTTGTTTGGCGCGAAAGTTACTTACCACTTATCAGCCCAAGCCTGGATGTTGTCCAGATCTTGCTGCATGCGGGCATGGACTGCTTCATTATCTGAGGGGTTGCGAATGGAACTGAACACTGTATAATCATCAGCGAACATCCCCATTTCTGACCTTATGATGGAGGGAAGGTCATTGATGAAGCAGCTGAAGATAGTTGGGCCGAGGACACTGCCCTGAGGAACATCTGCAGCAATGTCCCGGGGCTGAGATGATTGGCCTCCAACAACCACTACCATCTTCCTTTGTGCTAGGTATGACTCCAGCCACTGGAGAGTTTTCCCCCTGATTCCCATTGACTTCAATTTTACTAGGGCTCCTTGGTGCCACACTCGGTCAAATGCTGCCTTGATGTCAAGGGCAGTCACTCTCTCCTCACCTCTGAAATTCAGCTCTTTTGTCCATGTTTGGACCAAGGCTGTATTGAGGTCTGAAGCCGAATGGTCCTGGCAGAACCCAAACTGAGCATCGGTGAGCAGGTTATTGGTGGGTGAGGTTCACTTGATAGCACTGTCGACAACACCTTCCATCACTTTGCTGATGATTGAGAGTAGACTGATGGGGCGGTAATTGGCCGGATTGGATTTGTCCTGCTTTTTGTGGACAGGACATACCTGGGCAATTTTCCACATTGTCGGGTAGATCCCAGTATTGTAGCTGTACTGGAACAGTTTGGCTAGAGGCACGGCTAGTTCTGGAACACAAGTCTTCAGCACTACAGCCGGGATGTTGTCGGGGCCCATAGCCTTTGCTGTATCCAGTGCACTCAGCTGTTTCTTGATATCATGTGGAGTGAATTAAATTGGCTGAAGACTGGCTTCTGTGATGGTGGGGATATTGGGAGGAGGCTGAGATGGATCATCCACTCGGCACTTCTGGCTGAAGATGGTTGCAAACACTTCAGCCTTGTCCTATGAACTCACGTGCTGGACTCTGCCATCATTGAGTATGGGGATGTTTACAGAGCCTCCTCCTCCCGTTAGTTGTTTAATTGTCCACCGCCATTCACGATTGGATGTGGCAGGACTGCAGAGCTTTGATCTGATCCATTGGTTGTGGAATTGCTTAGCTTTGTCTACAGCATGTTGCTTCCGCTGTTTAGCGTGCATGTAGTCTTGTGTTATAGCTTCACCAGGTTAGCACCTCATTTTTAGGTACGCCTGGTACTGCTCCTGGCATGCTCTTCTACACTCCTCATTGAACCAGGGTTGATCCCCTGGCTTGTTAGTAATGGTAGAGTGAGGAATATGCTGGGCCATGATGTTACAGATTGTGCTGGAATACAATTCTGCTGCTGCTGATGGCCCACAACACCTCATGGATGCCCAGTTTTGAGCTGCTAGTTCTGTTCTGAATCTATCCCATTTAGCATGGTGGTCGTGCTTAGTTTGAAGACGGGACTTCGTCTCCACAAGGACTGTGCTGTGGTCACGCCTACCAATACTGTCATGGACAGATGCATCTGCGATGAGTAAATTGATGAGGATGAGGTCAAGTAGGTTTTTCCCTCGTGTTGGTTCGCTCACCACCTGCCGCAGGCCTTGTCTGGCAGCTATGTCCTTCAGGACTCGGCCAGCTCGGTCAGTAGTGGTGCTACCGAGCCACTCTTGGTGATGGACATTGAAGTCCCCCACCCAGAGTACATTCTGTGCCCCTGTTACCCTCAGTGCTTCCACCAAGTGGTGCTCAACATGGAGGAGGACTGATTCATCAGCTGAGGGAGGGCGGTAGGTGGTAATCAGCAGGAGGTTTCCATGCCCATGTTTGACCTGATGCCATGAGATTTCATGGGGTCCGGAGTCAATGTTGAGGACTCCCAGGGCCACTCCCTCCTGACTGTATATCACTGTACCACCACCTCTGCTTGTCTGTCCTGCCGGTAGGACAGGACATACCCAGGGATGGTGATGGAAGAGTCTGGGACGTTGGCTGAAAGATATGATTCTGTGAGTATGGCTATGTCAGGCTGTTGCTTGACTAGTCTGTGGGACAGCTCTCCCAATTTTGGCACAAGTCCCCAGATGTTAGTGAGGAGGACTTTGCAGGGTCGACTGGGCTTGGTTTGCCTTTGTCGTGTTTGGTACCTAGTGGTCCGATGCTGGGTGGTCCGTCCGGTTTTATTCTTATTGTGACTTTTTGTAGCGAGATTGTACAACTGAGTGGCTTGCTCGACCGTTTCAGAGGGCAATTAAGAATCAACCATTTGGCTGTGGGTCTGGAGTCACATATAGGCCAGACCAGGTAAGACGGCAGGTTTCCTTCCCTAAAGGGCATTAGTGAACCAGATGGGTTTTTACAACAATCCGGTAATTTCATGGCCACCATTACTGATACTAGTTTTTTTTTTAATCAAATACCTTCTAGAATTCCATATAGGTAACATTCACAGATAGTCCCCCATCGACCATGCTAGTGACCGCCTCAAAATGTTCAGCTAGATTAGTCAGAAATAACCTACCCTTCACTAACCAATGCTTGACCCTCTTTGATCAGCTTATATTTGTGCTCAGTCACTCTGGCTCTGATGATAGATTCCAGTAACTTCCTCACAACTGATGTCAAATGGACAGATCTGTAGTTACCCTTCCTCCCTTCTTAAATAATGGAGTGACATTTGCAATTTTGCAATCCAAAGGCACAATTCCTGAACGTGGAGAGCTTTGGAAAATTATGACTAATATATCTGCAATTTCCTCGCCTATATGTTTTAATACCCTGGGTTGGAAACCATCAGGTCCTAGAGATTTTTCTATCTTAAATCCCCTTTTTTGCCATTTTTGTTACTTATATTAAATCCACTCCTTGACTTATCTTTTGGTTCTCTTGTACCGTTGGCATTTTGACCTCTTGCTCCACTATGAAAATGGGTAAGTACTCATTTAACAAGTCTGTCATTTCCTTATTGTCAATTTTAGTCTTACCTGCATCTGTCTTTAATGAGCCCACATTTGACTTTGCCATTCTCTTTCTCTTAACGTGTTTATAAAAACTTTTGCTGTTAGCTTTGGCCCTAGCAGGTTTTTTTTTGTTATTCCATTTTCGCGCCTCATTACTTTCTTTGTATCTCTTTGTTGCTGTTTATAGCTGTCCCTGTCCACCAGTTTTTGACTTTTCCTTGTATTTGTTTAAGCCTTTTCTTTTAGCTTGACACTGTGCCTAACCTCATTTGTTGACCATGGTTGCTTAACTGCACAGTTGGAGCCTTTGCCCAGTTTACTGTGATTAATTCATTTCTCATCCCTTTGAAGTTTGCCTTACTTAAATTTAAAATGTTGGTTTGTGACTCTCTTCTCCCTCTCAAACCTAATATCAAATTCAAACATATTACGTTCATTATTTACAAGATGTTTGCTTACATTCAGAATGTCAGAGTGCCTGTTAAAACATTAACCAACTTTATTGTATGTTAAAAATATATAGTGTCATAGCTAGCAGTGTTCATACTTTATAAGTTATTCTGTCAGTCTCATAAATTACCTGTTTATGGTACTTTTTGAGGGTGCTCCTGATGTTTCCAGATGTAACCTTCAGAGTCCTTCACATCCAGCAGAGAGAGTAGATTCTCAGCCCATCAATTTGGCCTAGATTTAAAGCCAGAGACAGGACTAAAAAAATCGCACTCCAGCTCCTTGCAGAACCCAGACGTCTTTCAACATAGAGCTTTTAAGAATTCTCAGTTTAAACTTCATATTTTATTTTACTTTTAATCTCACCTGTTTACCTCTGTTTTACAAATCTACTTTCATTTTTAATTTCCTTAATCGTCTTCATTTCACTTTTTGTAATTTTTAAAAAATAATTTCTACTACTTAGAAGCACTGAATTTTACAGCATAGTAGGAGGCCACTCAGCCCATCATGTTTGTGCTAGCTCTGTGAAAGAGCTAATTGTTTAGTGCCACTCTGTCGTCCTTTCACCATACTCTTAAATTATTCTCTTTTCTGTTTTGGAACCTTGGGTTGTCAGTCCTGGAGAGTCCTAGTTCAGATTTATATTTTAAAAAAACTAGGAGCAAATTGGGTGTATGCCTTCAGTAAAGCATGTTGATATTTAAAAAAACAAGTCAGCTAAAAAGGATGTTCCCAATTACCTTAAATGTTATTATTTAGTTCTTGTTCCATCCCAGTGTTTGGAAATTACTTTCAGCAATGATTTAACATAAGGTCTTGTGCAAATGTATTTCAGGGATAGTGCTAAATGGCATCAAAACAATTGCCACTGCATGCTGCACCCAGCTGTACAAATGGTTTGATACATGCTGTACTAGTTTTCTTGAACACTTCAAAGCTTTTGAGACAATAGAACAAATGTGAGACACTTTGGATATTAAAACAAAACACTTTATATTAAATATGAGTGTTTAGTATTGCAACCAAGATGCATTACTGCAACTTTTTAGAAAAGATAGGAAATCATTAAAATATGAATTGCCAGTTATTTCTGCTGGACACCATGAAGTTGAAATATTGAATCCTTCTATAGCATAAAGCTTCAAAGCATGCTTACAGGTGGACAGTCTAACTTAATTTAACTTCATACCTCACATGGCTGGCAAAAGGCAATGATGAATATTTGCTTTAGTTTGGCTTATCATTTCAGTGATAAAGCATTACGTTGCCAGATGTAGTGGGTAGAAATTGGGCAGTGTTGCGCCTGTTGTTTTGGCGCTACATGGCTTCTTGAAGTGCCAAGAACGCACCTTGGCAATGCATGCACCAGCATGGCTTGCGCTGGACACCATCTTGGTATAGGAGTTAGCACATGCGCAAATACCGCACGCCAGAAGCATGTAAAGTAAGGAGAAAATGGATACAATCAGTGTGCAATGCTGATTTAAAGTGATAGACACCATTTTGGAACTTCAACGCACAGTCCTAACCATGACAATCTGAACGTGTCTTAGGCGGCCTGGAGGACCCCCAACCGGTGCTATTTAAAGGGACCATGCAGGATTTACAAGTTAGTTGTTGGATTATTGCTTCTGGCTGCTGATGCATTTGCAACTGTTTTTGGAGGTCTCCTATGCTTGAATACTAGGACTAGGGGACATAGCCTAACTTTTAGAGCCAGGACGTGCAGGAGTGAAGTTAGGAAACGCTTCTACACGCAAAGGATGGGAGAAGGTTGGAACGCTCTTCTGCAAATGGCAGTTGATGCTAACTCAATTATGAATTCTGAATCTGAGATTGATAGATTTCTGTGAACCAAGGATATTAAGGGATATGGGGCTATGGCGGGTATATGGAATTAGGTCACAGGTCCACCGTGATCTCATTGAATGGCGGAACAGGCTTGAGGGACTGAGTGCCACTGCCACCTGCTGCCGACTGATATGCGCTACCTTCTCCTGCAAGAAAGCGGGACGTGTGTCTGGGCAATGTGTCTGTCATGTATGAATAGCTGCCAGTGTGTGTGGCCTGTGAGTTGTGGGTCGGTGGCTTGCAACAGTGGTAATGTTTGAGGGTGAGAGGAAGCATCTGATTGGAAGAGTTGAGTACTGATGGAAAGAGTTTGTTGGTAGATGGGTGTTGGGGGGTTTAGTGCGTGGAGCAGTGGATGCGGCTAGTGGTACAGTTGGTAGGAGAAGCCACTTGACAGTTGACCTCACTCACCTTGATCTCTCATGTCAAAGCATTGAACTTTTTCCTGTACTGCATCCATGTTCATGATGCTGTGCGCCTGGCATTGACTTCATCCCTTACTGCCTCCCACTGCCTTTTGGGTGTATGTCTGCAGGACCGCTTCCTCTCTCCCCCCCCCCCCCCCCCCCCCCCACTGGCGGATATAGGATGACCCTCCTTCTGTCCACCTTTTGCACCAAGGCCTCTGGTGCATCAGCAGAGAACCTTGGTGCACGGACTCTCAGATCGGCAGGTTGGTGAGGTCTGGCATGCAGATTGATGGATGTGGGATTTATCGGTGCGCAACCTTTATTCAATGTTTTAACATAACTCATCAGTATGTAAACATAAGGATGGGACCTGCATCTGTGCTTTGTGTGCGATGTTTGATCTCCGTTCAGACTCCGTGCAGACAGCAGGCTGCTATATTCAGCAAATAACAGGCACCAGCTACCTTTAAGAGATTTCTAACAGACAGCCTGCCTTTAAGAGATTGGAGCTCACCCTGCTGGTGGAAAATGCGAATTGCATGGAATCCTCGTTCAACGCAGATTGCAGGTGAGTCCTCAGGCCTGATGAAAATCTCGTCCTGCCTGCGCAGGGACCATTGGGCGCGGGGTAATAGCGGATCGTGCTACTCCCGCCCAAAAACAGGCCCTATCCAAATTTCCCCCATCCTCCCTTTAAGAGATTGGGGCTCCACCTGCAGGTGGAAAGTGCACATTTCCTTGAATCGTCGTGTCAGGCCAAGTTGTTAACACTGCTTGAAGATAAGTCATCAGGCAGGATGAATGTCTCCTGCCTGCCTGCACAGAAAGCATCGGGCGCGGGCTAATTGTGGATCACGATACCCGCACCCAGTTTCCGGCCCTATCCAATTTAACCCCCAGTGTTCCTAGAAGGGTAAAGCATAATGGATTTCTTGATCTCTTTTTTTCACTGTGTCCTGTGTATAGACCTTCATTACCTCTCTGTACTATTGTGTGGAAATGCCTTAATCTCCCATCTTAATTGACCATTTCAGGACGCGCTCTAGACCACATTCATTTATGGTTAAGACATAGGTCCATGGTAGTTTGCACTATATTATTAGTAATTGTCACAATAGGCGAAATATAACCATGTATCTATATAATACAACTATCTATCTCCAGGCCCGAAGATCTGAAGGGTCCCTGCAATAAATTTAGGGCCACACACTTTTTTTGGCCTTCTTCACCTTGCTGCCTCACCCCCTCAGATTCTGTGATCTGACTCGGGTCCAGGCACAAGGCCAACCATCAGCTTCTTTGGGCACCACTGTGTCTGGGTACCTTCCAGCACAATGACAGGAGAGTGAGATGGGTGGGCCTTTATTTGGCTTTATAGTTCAGCATTCTATCTGCTTTGTTGATTACTGGTGCTCTGTGGTTGGACATCTACTAAAACCCATCAATTGCTTTCAACTTCATGCTTATCCCTTTGTGCCACCATTCATGCAATATAAGTGTTGACCATTTCTCCTTTCAAATGCAGTAATTACACTAAACTTCATCTGCCATTGTTCCATCCACTTACATATTTTGTCCAACCCACTTTGTAGTTCCTGAACTGCCTCCTGAGGTTCATCTGCCCTTTTTAATATGGTATCATCCATAAATTTAGTCAGTTTGCATTGGGTTTCTGAGTTCAAGTTGTTAATATAAATCAGAAGCAGTAGAGGTCCTAACACTGATCCCTGGGGCACCCCATTCAGCAACTCTCATTAGCCTGACATAACTCGAACTAGTACATGCTACTTTCTACCCTTCAGCTAATTTGTTACCCATTCCCAAAGTTTACCCTGAATCCTCACTGCTTTGAGCTTAACTAGTAGCCTTTCACGAGAAACTTGGTCATGTGCTTTTTGAAAGTCTCAGTACACTTTGCAGTGGTAGTTTCCAAAATTCACTCAGCATATCACTTTCTCAGAAAAGTCACATCTCCCAGCCCTTGTTTGCATATTCCATGCCAGTGGAACTGATCCTGCTGGCTGGAAAGTATACCCATCAGTTAGTGCAAATACATGACACAAGATTGGCCCTGATTTTCTTGTGAGGAATTGCTGGTGCAGTGTAATTGGAGCTGTACTCTGCATGTGGTCCATGGTATAATCTGATTTTCCTGGGACTGTGTGAAAATTAATTACCTCACCTTGGCAATCGGTACACATACACATTTACTCAAAGTATAGAAAACTATTCGGGCAATAAGGTGGGAAGGTTATCCAGCACCCTAATCAGTTGGAGGCACAATAATAACAACCATTACAGATTACATAATATAACCACTGAGTTTAGTAATCTACTTGATGCAGTACATTAATTGAACCCCTCAATTTGTTACGTGCTCCAACCCAGCAGTTACTTTAACAGGAATTCAATAAATCTGTAAATCTAGAAATGAAATATTAATTAAAGTTTTCTTTTTAAATTGTTTTACCCATTTGTATGTTATTTTCTTGTCCTTCATTTTTAACATTCTCATGGCCATGTATCATTCCCCAGGATCTCACACCATGAATTATAAATATGGGTTTTTAAACAAAAAATTGTCCTTTTCCCCAGCTGAGTGGCAGTACCTTTCATCACTGTTTATCAAATTCTTTTCAAGCAGTTTTCACACTGAATAGGGCTAACTGGGCTTCTAAAGTATCTACAGAAGACAGTCATTAAATGAACACTCCAGCTGCTATAAATGTGTCAAGAAGGAAAACCTACATTGACTCCAGATGATGTCACTACTGCAAAGGCTCCAAGATCAAAAAATTGCTTTTCAACCAATGTGATCAAAGTAAAGTTTATTCCATGTCGAGGATTGGAACAATCTACTCTGTCCCTGCTATATGCTGACATTAAAGAGGATGGCAGTGGAGAAGGGGGACAATTTCAATGTAAAATACACTCCTTTTATCCAGTAAAAGGTAGAGATTTCCTACCAGAGTTAGTGATTGAAGCAGAGACCGTGCCAACATTTAATAGGTGTGATCGGTGGTTGAAAGAAAACGGAGTAAAGAGATATGGGGCAGGAGGCAGCTCGGTCACTAAAATCTTTCAAGGAGCATGCGGCGCCTCCATTTTTTCAGGTTTTGTGATTGCAAACACTGGGGGCCGGGATTCCCGGGCATTCTCCTTCACACCACGTGAGAGGAGGCGAGAAGGCCCGAAACTGAAGGTAAGTGCCTTTATATAGCACAGCTTGTGGGCCCGGAGGAGCAGGAGTGCTTCCCCCAGGCCCAACAAGCCTACCTGCAGCAACCCCACCCCCCCACAGTGATCATGGACCTGCAGCACCCCCCCTCAACAATCACGGACCCCCCCCCCCACAACAATGATCGCGGACCCCCCCAACGAGGTTTAAGATTTCAA
Source organism: Heptranchias perlo (assembly GCF_035084215.1). NCBI lineage: Eukaryota > Metazoa > Chordata > Chondrichthyes > Hexanchiformes > Hexanchidae > Heptranchias > Heptranchias perlo. The sequence goes on along the minus strand of NC_090333.1, from coordinate 35,419,440 downwards.
TGAAGTTCCTGAAACCAGTCAGTAAAAATGTTCCCCTCAGGCAACCTCCTGAGCGATTGAATACTGATTCTGAGCTCTCCAGTGCCATTTTGTAATGGTCTAAGTGACTGTGGTGATCACAGTGACATTAATTCAGCAAACTTGATCTCCCCATTGATTTTAATGAGGGCAAGGCTATGATAATTAGCTGTTTTCAGTGAGGGTCTCTGTGGTGCAGCATTAAAGTCCCAGCAAATTATTGCATCACTCCCACCATAATTTACTGGAATTTCTACACCATAATAATGGTCTATGTCGTAGAGGCACCATTACAAATTTTCAACAAATTCAGGCCCATTTTGCCTCTTAACAGATCTGAAAAATATTATAGATTTCATTTTGCTAGGTAAATAGGGAAGTACTGATATTTAAAGTATTCCATAAAATATAATTTTTTTCTTACAGGATACATGAAACTGAAAACCGCTCCATTGAAATGTGAAATGATTTCAAACCAACAACTAACTTATCTTGAATAAATACATGAATAAATAGTATACAGTTTTCTCAATTTCCTTGATATGGAAAAACAATAAAAATGTAACATTGCTGACTCTGTAAACATAGGTTTCACTAAGAACAAGTTCTAACTAAGCCATTCAAAGCGAATGGTCCAGACTGCCTCTTGCTGCCTACCAGGACATAGTTCACAACTGTGTCTGAGAGAGTGTGAGAAAAAACAGACTTCTCTGTCCTGTCTTAATTCTTTGAGATCGGAGGTTCAGCTGACCAAGCTGTCAATCAAAGCTAGTACCCTTTGATGAGGGGGCATGAGGCTCCCAGACATTTACCTTAGGTAAGCCTCAAACTCTGCAAATGGAATGAATTAGCATTTGGCCCCTTTAGTTATCACAGACAGTGCTCAACTCACAATGCCAGAAACACTTGCAATTGTATATAACGACCTTTTCTTTACCAATTAACGCTCCTAATCATTATGATAACCAGCCTGGTTTCAGTTTGCTGGCTTATTGTTGAGAAAAAAATGCCAAATTTAAACTTACAGAAATATTGTTAGTTAAGAAATTCAGCTTGGGCAACACAAGTAAAAATCCAGAGTGTTACAGTTTGTAAGAGAAAATAATTTGGCTCATGAAATGTTTGCAGGGAAAGTTTGAAAGAAATATTAAACCACAGATTGGCAGCCAAAGTGTACAAGAGTTTGACCAAAATTCTCAGAAATCTCATCAGTTTTCAGAAGTTAAATCTTTCAGGAGTTTACAGTTTGATAAACAACATTTTTTTCTGCAGCAAATAAGTGCAGTTCTGCTCCTCAATCTCCATGGACGTGGATGGACCCTGTGGTGAAAAAATTCACGGTATTACTGCCAAGATAGAGCAGCAAAAATTGCTTAAATAATAGCCCCAAAATTCCTGGTTTGGGGGAGGGCATAAGTTGGGATGTGTGCCTTTGCGGCGCACATCTCCAATGTGGCATACATCAACCCCACCTTCTGATGGGGCTGATGTATGCCAGGGTTGATGTATGCCAGGGTTGATGTATGCCAGGGTTGATGTATGCCAGGGTTGATGTATGCCAGGGTTGTGCTGAAGAAGTATCCCAGTAGAAATTCCATTCAGTTTCAAGACAAGATGACTTCAGAATTTCTGACAGTGTCAGCTTCCTCTGATTTCAGCGGGCATAAGTACCTGCTCCAATGCACATATGCTGGCAGAGTGGGATCCCAAGAATTTTCAGGCCAGTATCTACATCTGGAACAAACAAATGGCAGATCTCTGTAATGACCTCCCTGTGCAGCCTTTGCCCAATGACACCTGTGCAGGTAGGACGCGAGTTTCGGCCGGCTTGAGTACGAACCTGCAATCAGCATTCCATTCTGGGCCTTGCACGTGGAATCAATGCAATTCGCACTTGCACCAGCAGGGGGAGTGCAGTCTCTTAAAGGGATGATGTTTCTTAGAAATCTCTTAAAGGTAGCCGGTACCTGTTATTTGCTGAGTGAATGTTTAGGGTGGTGGATGGGGTGCCAATCAAGAGGGCTGCTTTGTCCTGGATGGTGTCGAGCTTCTTGAGTGTTGTTGGAGCTGCACTCATCCAGGCAAGTGGACAGTATTCCATCACACTCCTGACTTGTGCCTTGTAGATGGTGGAAAGGCTTTGGGGAGTCAGGAGGTGAGTCATTCGCCGCAGAATACCCAGCCTCTGACCAGCTCCTGTAGCCACAATATTTATATGGCTGGTCCAGTTAAGTTTCTGGTCAATGGTAACCCCATGATGTTGATGGTGGGGGATTTGGCAATGGTAATGCCGTTGAATGTCAAGGGGATGTGGTTAGACTCTCTCTTGTTGGAGATGGTCATTGCCTGGCACTTGTAGGTGCAAATGTTACTTACCACTTATGAGCCCAAGCCTGAATGTTGTCCACGTCTTGCTGTATGCGGGCACGGACTGCTTCGTTATCTGAGGGGTTGCAAATGGAACTGAACACTGTATAATCATCAGCGAACATCCCCATTTCTGACGTTATGGTGGAGAGAAGGTCATTGATGAAGCAGCTGAAGATGGTTGGGCCTAGGATACGGCCCTGAGGAACTCCTGCAGCAATGTCCTGGGGCTGAGATGATTGGCCTCCAGCAACCATTAGCATCTTCCTTTGTGCTAGGTATGACTCCAGCCATTGGAGAGTTTTCCCCTGATTCCCATTGACTTCAATTTTACTAGGGCTCCTTGGTGCCACACTCGGTCAAATGCTGCCTTGATGTCAAGGGTAGTCACTCTCACCTCACCTCTGGAATTCAGCTCTTTTGTCCATGTTTGGACCAAGGCTGTAAGGAGGTCTGGAGCTGAGTGGTCCTGGCGGAACCCAAACTGAGCATTGGTGAGCAGGTTATTGGTGAGTAAGTGCCGCTTGATAGCACTGTCGACGACCCCTTCCATCACTTTGCTGATGATTGAGAGTAGACTGATGGGGCGGTAGTTGGCCGGATTGGATTTGTCCTGCTTTTTGTGGACAGGACATACCTGGGCAATTTTCCACATTGTCGGGTAGATGTCAGTGTTGTCGCTGTACTGGAACAGCTTGGCTAGATGCACAGCTTGTTCTGGAGCACATGTCTTCAGCACTACATCTGGGATGTTGTCGGGGCCCATAGCCTTTGCTGTATCCAGTGCACTCAGCCGTTTCTTGATATCACGTGGAGTGAATCGAATTGGCTGAAGACTGATTTCTGTGATGGTGGGAATATTGGGAGGAGGACGAGATGGATCATCCACTCGGCACTTCTGGCTGAAGATGGTTGCAAACGCTTCAGCCTTGTCTTTTGCACTCACGTGCTGGTCTCAGCCATCATCGAGGATGATGGCAGAGACCAGCACGTGAGAGAACCCTCCTGTTTGGCAATTGTTGCGCGGTGTCCGTTCATCCGTTGTCACAGTGTCTGCATGGTCTCGCCAATGTACCATGCTCTGGGGCATCCTTTCCTGCAACATATGAGGTAGACAACGTTGGCCGAATCACAGGAGTATGAACCGTGCACCTGGTGGGTGGTGTCCTCTCGTGTGATGGTGGTATCTGTGTCGATGATCTGGCATGTCTTGCAGAGGTTACCGTGGCAGGGTTGTGTGGTGTCGTGGACGCTGTTCTCCTGAAAGCTGGGTAATTTGCTGCGAATGATGGTTTGTTTGAGGTTGGGTGGCTGTTTAAAGGCGAGTAGTGGAGGTGTGGGGATGGCCATAGCGAGGTGTTCGTCATCATTGATGACATGTTGAAGGCTGCGGAGAACATGGCGTAGTTTCTCCGCTCTGGGGAAGTACTGGACGACGAAGGGTACTCTGTTGGTTGCGTCCCGTGTTAGTCTTCTGAGGAGGTCTACGCGATTTTTCGCTGTGGCCCGTCGGAACTGTCGATCGATGAGTCGAGCATCATATCCCGTTCTTACTAGGGCGTCTTGCCTCGTCTGTTTGGCGGTGTATCGTAGCTGGTCTGCTGTGTCCTGAGTACAGGTTGAGAGTATGGACTCTATCTTAGTTTTGAGGTTGCGGCGTCTGCTGTAGAGTTGGTGTACGAGATGGTTGCGGAGTGTGCGAGAGGTACGATGGCAGAGTCTCTCAGCGTAATCCGAGTTGTATGTGGACTTGAGTGGGTTCGTGATCTGTAGTCCTTTCGGGATCTTGTCTGCTTTCTTGCAGCTCTGTAAAAACTTGATGTCTGTGTCTAAATGCGCGATCTTCTTGGATATCCTTTCCACTGTGAGCCGGCAGTTTGTGGTGTCGATGGTAGCCATGATGTGGAGATGCCGGTGATGGACTGGGGTTGACAATTGTAAACAATTTTACAACACCAAGTTATAGTCCAACAAATTTATTTTAAATTCCACAAGCTTTCGGAGGCTTCCTCCTTCCTCAGGTGAATCGTGTCGAAATGACATTTTCGAATCCTTCGCATTTGAAAATCACAGAACAATGCCTGGTGATTACTGCCCGTTGCCAAGGCAATCACAGTGAGCAGACAGAAAGGTGTCACCTAAAAGGCCACCGAATATACAAACCCCCCAAAAAAAAGAGAGAGAGAGAGATATGGAAGACAGTCAATGACCCGTTATATTAAAAACAGATAACATTTGTTCGCTGGTGGGGTTACGTGTAGTGTGACATGAACCCAAGATCCCGGTTGAGGCCGTCCTCATGGGTGCGGAACTTGGCTATCAATTTCTGCTCGACGATTTTGCGTTGTCGTGTGTCTCGAAGGCCGCCTTGGAGTATGCTTACCCGAAGGTCGGTGGCTGAATGTCCATGACTGCTGAAGTGTTCCCCGACTGGGAGGGAACCCTCCTGTTTGGCAATTGAGGATGGGGATGTTTACAGAGCCTCCTCCTCCTGTTAATTGTTTAATTGTCCACCACCGTTCACGACTGGATGTGGCAGGACTGCAGAGCTTTGATCTGATCCATTGGTTGTGAAATCGCTTAGCTCTATCTATAGTCCACTGTCTGCACGGAGTCTGAATGGAGATCAGACATCGCACACGTAAAACACAGATGCAGGTCCCATCCCTATGTTTACACACTGATGAGTTATGTTAAAACATTGACTAAAGGTTGCGCACTACTAAATCCCACATCCTCCAATCTGCACGCCAGACCTCACCAATCTGCTGATCTGAGTTGGTACCAGGCCTGTGAGAGTGCGTGCACCAAGGTTCTCTGCTGATGCACTAGAGACCTTGGTGCAAGAGGTGGACAGAAGGAGGGACATCCTATATCCATAGAGGTGGGGGCGGGGGGGACAAGAGGCCCTCCAGAATATATCCAAAAGGCAGTGGGGGATGAAGTCAATGCCAGGCACACAGCATCATGAACATGGATGCAGTGCAGGAAGAAATTCAATGCTTTGACATGAGTGGTCAAAGTGAGTGAGGACAACTGTCAAGTGGCATCTCCTACCAACTGCACCACGCACTACATACCAACAAACTCTTTCCATCAGTACTCAACTCTTCCAACCAGATGCTTCCTCTCACCCTTACACATTACCACTATTTCAAGCCGCCCACCCACAACTCACAGGCACCTATTCAACCATGACAGGCACATCACCCAGTCCCACGTCCTGCTTTCTTGCAGGAGAAGGTGGCACACAACAGGAGGCAGCAAGTGGCAGTGGCATTTAGCCCCTCGAGCCAGTTCCACCATTCAATGAGATCATGGTGGACCTGTGACCTAATTCATATGCCCACCTTAGCCCCATATCCCTTAATACCCTTGGTTCACAGAAATCTATCAATCTCAGATGTAACATTCACAAGTGAGCTAGCATCAACTGCTATCTGCAGAAGAGCGTTCCAAACGTGTCCCCCACTTTGCGTGTAGAAGCATTTCCTAACTTCACTCCTGCACGTCCTGGCTCTAACTGTTAGGCTATGTCCCCACGTCCTAGTATTCAAGTCTAGGAGACCTCCAAAAACTGTTACATATGTCTCGGCAGCCAGAAGCAATAATCCAGCCACTAACCTGTAAATCCTGCATGGTCCCTTTAAATAGCACTGGTGGGAGGTACTCCAGGCATTCTAAGACATGTTCAGATGGTTGAGGTTAAGACTGTGCATTGAGTTGAGCGTTAAGTCCCAAAATGGTGTCCATCACTTTAAATCAGTGTTGCGCACTGATTGAAGCCATTTTCTCCCTACTTTACATGATTCCAGTGTTTGTTATCTGCGCCTGTGCTAACTCCTATATCAAGATGGCGTCCGGCACACGTCACGTAAACATGTATCCAAGAAACCATCTTGGATACGGCCCAATTGAGTGCCCTCTGTGTTTGTGATTAGAATTGCTCCCTATTAATTGGTGGATCTCTAGACTATGCAGAAAAAATATTCTGTCCAAATAACATGGGCTGGACAATTGAGACTGGCAGAAATTTGCGCATATTTCTCCCCAACTTCCTAGTTTCCACCCTTTAGAAAATATACAATTATCTTGCACTGCCTAACAGCCTGAGTAAAGAAAGAACTTGCTTTTTTTTGCACCTTTTATGACCTCAGGATGTCCCAAAACGCTTTACAGCCAATGAAGTACTTTTGAAGTGTAGTCACTGTTGTAATGTAGGACCAAGACCCATGAAGCCTGAGCTAGCAGGAAATCTGATGGATTATCACTTCTTGAAGTTTGGCAGAATAGATAATGCTGTTTTTTATTTTGAGGTGTGCCAGTTTCTCTCTACATTACCTAGAATGTCAGGGATCTTTAGATAAACCCTCTCTACTGGTGTCACTGCTCCCTTCTGTGTCTATGCAAGAAACAATGCCATATGAAGGCAGCCATGCCATTAGCAGTATAACTGAAGGCTTTTGAAAGATATTACTTGGATTATCTCATCTATGATGGAACTGCTACCATAAATTGTTGGCAGACTTCTCTGTTTTTCGGACTGGAGGAAGGTATACAGTGGTGTTCCCCAGGGGTCGGTACTAGGACTGCTGCTTTTTTTGATATATATTAATGACTTGGACTTTGGTGTACAGGGCACAATTTCAAAATTTGCAGACAACACAAAACTTGGAAGTGTAGTAAACAGTGAGGAGGATAGTAATCAACTTCAAGAGGACATAGACAGGCTGGTGGAATGGGCAGACACATGGCAGATGAAATTTAACGCAGAGAAGTGCGAAGTGATACATTTTGGTAGGACGAATGAAGAGAGGCAATATAAACTAATGGTACAATTCTAAAGGGGGTGCAGGAACAGAGAGACCTGGGGGTATATGTGCTCAAATCTTTGAAGGTGGCATGATAGGTTGAGAAAGAGGTTAAAAAAGCACATGGGATCCTGGGCTTTACAAATAGAGGCATAGGGCCCGATTTTACCAGGGGTGCGGGTTGGCAGCGGGTGGTCGGGCGGGCTCGAGGAAAACGCGCCGGCCAAATTGAGTGCGTTGCGCACGCGATCGCGGGATGATTGATGTGATTAGCCGGCAGTTACGGGTTCCGCGCTTCTCAGCTGCGTGCCGGCGGCCTGCGCATGCGCATTGACGTCTGAGCGATGGTTGCGCTCTATTTAAAGGGGCAGTCCACCAAAGCCCCTCCAGCCACAAACTACACTCCATCAAGGATGGAGGAGCACAGGGGTAAGGCTGCTCCCCGTTTCACGGACCACGCCCTCCAGGTGCTGCTGGACGGGGTCCGCATGAGGAGGGAGACGCTGTTCCCCACGGATGGAAGGAGGTGCCCTGCCAGCGCCACCAAGAGGGCATGGGAGGAGGTGGCCGCGGAGGTCACAAGCAGGGGAAACACCACCCGCACTTGGATTCAGTGCCGCAAGAGATTCAATGACCTCACCAGGTCCGGAAAAGTGAGTACACTAACGCATTCTGCATCACTCCGTCTTCCACATCACCTCAAACACCTCACAACCCCATCTCCACTGACAGTACTGCGCTCCCGCACCAATCCTCACAGCCACCCAACTATCATCCTCACAGTGCCTGCACGTACCCACCGTCCCTGTCCCCACTCGACCACTACCACACACCCCAATGCCCATACAATGGGATGGCCATGTGGCACACGCATCCTCCCATCCATCTGGCACACGTTCAACCCAATCACACCAATGCTTGAAGCGTCTCACATTGTAATCATCACTCAATAACGTTTTTGTGTTTTGCCCTCACAGGAGAAGAGGGCCAGGAACGCACGCGATAGGGCATGCACCGGAGGGGGCCCGCCACACGAGATGGCCCTGACAGACGCCGAGGTCGAGGCACTGGAGATCAGCCGCACGCTGCATTGCCTGTCGATGGCGGATGGCGAGTCTGGTTCTGGCGAAACGGCCGGTAAGGGAAAGCTGGCACTCATCACTCATGATCGTGAATGATCGTAGCATCACATGGCATATGCCGCACCGCCACATTTGGTCACATGCCTGATATTTCCCTCTGTTCTCTTCCAGGACCGTCTGCGATCGACGTCTCGGTTGAGGGCGATTCCTCAGAGGACATGCCCGTCTCTGAGGGTGCATCGTCACACATGAGCCTTGCATCCACCAGCGCAGATACACACACCTCAGTGGGTCCCCCCCCTCAGCTAGTTGGGATTGCACATGGTGAGTCACCGCGCACACATGAGCATGAGCAGACCCTGGTGGCAGGGTCAGCCGCGGAGGGTCCGCGTCGGTGGGAGCACTCTTCTCCAGGCTTTGCTCAGCCGGACCCAGATGCTGAACCCAGGGGGCCACCTGTCAAAAGGAGAGTCGTCGAGGGGCACCAGAACATTGCTGAGGTACTGGGAGAGGTGCCACGCGCACTCTCCACAATCGCACGGAGGATGGAGGAGTCCAACTCCTGCATGAGGGGAATGGTGGCACAGGTGCAGGAGGGTATCGCCGAGATAGTGTCGCAGGGACGTGAAGGCATCTCTGAGATAGTGTCGCGGGTAGGTGTGGGAACGTCTGCGGTGGAGGACAGGCTAGCCTCCCTCGAGCGTCACGCACAGCTCACCAATGAGTCCATCCAGGCCCTCACAACGGCTGTTCGGATTCAGGGTGAACAACATTCTGCCGCCATCAACAGGTTGACAGATACATTGGAGGTGGCTTTGCAAGGTCTCACCCACGTCATCCAAACTGCCGTCCAGCAGGGTGGAAGGGGTGATGTGGGCCTTGGCCATGAGAGGGAAGATGGTGAACGGGGAAATGGAAGTGTGGACGCTACTCAAGGCGCCCCCAAGTCTCACCCGTTGCCCCCCTCTCAACCAGTGCCCGCAATAGTCCATCCTCTTCAGGTGGCCGAGTCTGCCCCTGCACAGGTGCAGGAGGAGCAGTCTGTGGAGGTGCCCTCACGGGCACCGAAACCCAGGGGGCGTCGGCCCAAAGCATCTACCCGGTCAGGGCACGAACAGGAGCAACCTGCCACCACCTCTGCTGGAGCCACAGGGGTAGCACCACGTAGGGGGTCCCGAAAACGAACGCCTAAAGTTCCGTGAGCACACAGGGATTGCAACAGGGTGTTTGTCGTTTTTTTTTAATTTTCTACTCTTTGAATGTCACCACAAAATAAACTCACTTTTTCTCACCAATGCTGCCACCTCTTGTCCATAATTCTGCGGCTTGTGCAATATGTCCCTTCCCTGCGCCTCATCATGACGACGACCACCCCGTCCCACCCATTGAGCATAATCCAGTGGGTGCAGGTGTACAGGCACCACTCTTCTGTGGAGGGAGCCTGTATGGACCCTCGTCTGTGCACGTTATGACATGTGAACGCCTCACACAGTGTGATGTTAGGAGAACCGTTGGCATATGAGTGCCTCCCTGGCCTGACGAGCACGCAGGTGAGCCGGTGTTCGGCGCATGGGTCGTTCCTCCTCCTCTCCCTCTTCCTCCTCCTCCTCTTCCTCCTCCACCTCCTCCTCATTGTCGTCCTCAATGTGGGTGGCGGGTGTGCATGGGGCCTCCTCCAGCGGCACCCCTCTCTGTAGTGCCATGTTATGCAGGGCACAGCAGACAACTATAATTCGTCCCACTCTGAATGGCGTGTATTGGAGCGCTCCCCCGGAACGATCAAGGCACCTGAAGCGCATCTTGAGCAGCCCTATAGCCTGCTCAATTGTAGACCTGGTAGCAATGTGGCTGTCATTATACCGACGCTGTGGCTCGGTAATGGGGTTCCTCAGAGGTGTCATAAGCCACGTGTGCAGGGGATATCCCTTGTCGCCGAGGAGCCAGCCGTTGCCGGCGTTGGGTGCGTGGAAGAGGGGCGGGACGGTGGACTCCCTGAGGACGAAGGCATCGTGGCAGCTGCCAGGGTATCTGGCGCACACGTGTAGGAATCTCTGGCGGTGGTCACAAATGAGCTGGGCGTTCATGGAGTGATACCCTTTCCTGTTGATGAACAGCCCTGGCTCATGTGGAGGTGCCCGTATTGCTATGTGGGTGCAATCGATTACACCCTGCACCCGTGGGAAGCCAGCCACAGCATGGAATCCAACCGCCCTCTCCGTCTGGCTGCGCTCATCCATGGCGAAGTTGATGTAGGTCGAGGCCCTGCGGAACAACCCATCGGTGACCTGCCTTATGCACTTGTGTGCAGACGACTGACAGACCCCGGTGATGTCCCCCGTGGCACCCTGGAAGGATCCGGAGGCGAAGAAGTTGAGGGCAGTGGTGACTTTGACGGCGATGGGTAAGAAGATGCTGCTTGGTCCATCCGGGAGCAGCTCGTCATTGAGGAGGCTGCAGATGTCGGCGACTACCTGGCGAGTGACTCTGAGCCTACGTATGCACTGCTGCTCAGAGAGGTCCATGAAGCTGAGCCTCGGTCTGTAGACCCTGTGCGGAGGGTAGTGCCTCCTGCGACGCATCTCTCTCTGCGGATGCCCTCCATCCTGCTGTGCAGGTGGATGTGCCGCAGCACCGTGTTGTGGGGATGCATGTCTCTGAGGCGGACGGCGTGGACTGCGAGGCTGCTGAGGCTGGTCATCCTGTTCGTCCTCCGAGGATGTCAACGCAGCACCCATCTGGCAGGTTTAGGTTTGCGGGGTTGTGCACGCTAGAAAAGTGTGTCCTCGCACAGGGGTTGGACTTCCACGCCGGTGAATCTTCTTGCTTGGAGGAGGGTGGTGGAGGGCAGGCGTTGCCCAATGTTACGGAGTGTCCTCCTGCGTTGGTGAAGGCTCTCCCCACCCCCCCCCACCTGTGGAATGCACCTTGGCAGCTGCCACAGGCTGCTGGCTGCAACACGTCCGTTGAGAGTGTGAGTGTTTCCCCCAGTATGGGAAACAGTCTCATTTCACTGTAAAATCCGACACCTGTTAAATAAACAGCTCAATCAGGTCATTTAATGACCTGAAATACCAAGATAAATACACTCAAGTGGAACCCCGCTGGCTTTAATTGCCTGCGGGATTCCCACCAGCGGGGCCAACGCACGCACCCCCGCATGTCATCGCGCAACCAGGAAGTGGGCGGGATCGAGGCGCGATCCGGTCCCGCTCCTCGAAACCGGGATTTTAGAGGCCCCCCCGCCGAGAACGCACCCGGAACCGGGTGCTAAAATCGGGTCCATAGAGTACAAAACCAAGGAAGTTATGTTGAACCTTTATAAAACACTGTTTCGGCCACAACTGGAGTATTGTGTCCAATTCTGGGCACCACATTTTAGGAAGGATGTGAAGGCCTTAGAGAGGATGTAGAACAGTTCCAGGGATGAGGGACTTCAGTTACATGGATAGACTGGAGAAGCTGGGTTGTTTTCCGTAGAGCAGAGTAGGTTGAGAGGAGATTTGATAGAGGTGTTCAAAATCATGATGGGTTTAGATAAAGTAAATAAAGAGAAACTGTTTCCATTGGCGGAAGGGTCAAGAGCCAGAGGACACAGATTTAAGGTGATTGGCAAAAGAACCAAAGGTGACATGAGGAAAAACCTTTTTACGCAGCGAGTAGTTATGATCTGGAATGCACTGCCTGAACGGGTGGTGGAAGCAGATTCAATCATGGTTTTCAAAAAGCAATTGGATAAATATTTGAAGGGAAAGAACGGGGGAATGGGACTATCTGGATTGCACTTACAAAGAGCCGGCACGGGCTCGATGGGCTGAATGGCCTGCTTCTGTGCTGTAACAATTCTATGATTATGCCTTTTTTGATCGTAGAACACGTGTGTGAATATTTTACTGGAATTATCCATAATGGCATTGTGTACTTTGTGCGTGGAACTGGATGTTTTGCCAACATTTTATTGCCTACTTTATGCTTCCATTAATTTAATTGAGGAATGCCAGGAGTCGCTTTACATAACTTCAATTTATTTTTATTTGGTCTGCCATTTTCGGTCTGCACCTGGGAACCGAGACGATTTTACAATTGTGTAATTGGCGCAATGTTCCTTTGATAACCTTCCAGATTGCACTGGTTTCCTTCATGGCAAAGAAAAAGTTGTAAATAAATGAACTAGACTAACCAATTGTAAACAATTTTACAACACCAAGTTATAGTCCAGCAATTTTATTTTAAATTCACAAGCTTTCGGAGGCTTCCTCCTTCGTCAGGTGAACGATGTGAAAAAGACTAACCAACGCAGAGGCCCAATTTTCCACTGTGCATTTAAATCCAAGTCCTATTTTTATTAGGGCAAGTAGACTTTTTATTACTTTCTAAATTGTTATCCTATGCTAACATAGATGCAAGGTAGGTCAGGTGAGATGTGAGGCAAATATTAATCACCGTAGATGGGTACATTCCGATATTGGCCCCTAAAATCTGTGACTTTACCTGGATACTCCTGCCGTAACTTTAGAATCTACCAGAAGGGCTGCAAATTAGGTCAAGATCCAGCCTAATTGGCCTGTGGTGATGGAGTCTCTGCTCACCCCAAAAAAGGTCAGTGGTGTAAGAATGGTGGGGCTGAGATCAGAGACTCCCTACATCTGATCCCTTAAAGGATCTAGTGTAGGCAGGCAAACTTTGCTGACAAGCGAGAAAAATGTGGCCCAGCTGAAATTTTTTTAAATAAATTATTTTAAACTGGATCACTTACTAGCAATCTTCTGTTTCAGGGAGTGGAAGGGCTCCAACACCCTCCCCCAGACCAACACACCAGCCACATTCTGCATTCTGCTACCTCTTCAGCAGACACCCGAGATGCCTAACTTCTGCAAGTGCAGTGGTGAAAATCCAGTGCAGGTGCATCTCGGTACCTATTGCGGCATGTGGCCTGTGCTAATTTTCGGGCCATTATCTATGCGTTGTTTTAACTAAATTTTGCCAAGCAATTTTCAAAATAGAGGACCCATCCTGCTGACATACATTAGGCACTTTAGGTGGCAAATAAGAATGCATCACATATCTGAGTCATACAGTGCTATTTTCTCCACTCCCACAAAGTAATTTAGAACCAATAACAAATTAAGCCTTCCAGTGGTAAATTAGATGAAAATGTATTACTTAATTGATTGAGTGAGTCATTGAGTGGCTTAAGGCACACAAGTGCAGTAAATTGTATTCAAATTCAAAGTTACAAAAATTACACATTTCAGAGATAGAAGGAACTGTATATATTGGTATCACAATTTATAAAAATAAAAAAGGGAACAATGAATCTCCCAACAAAATATCAATAACTTCCCCACATCAAAATGGCTGGCTAAAATAACCCAAAGCAAAGGAAGTGTGAATATTTTACTGGACTAGTCCATAATGGCATTGTGTATTTTGTGAATGGAACTGGATGTCTTGCCAAAAAGGAATGCTGAGGAACATAAAAACTAACTGAATAACATTAGAACATTGGCAGGAATAAAAGTCAGAAAAGGAAGACCAGGATGGAGGTGTACAACTTGGTAAAAAATGACTGACATTGAATGTTTCGAAATCCTGCCCACTTAACTTCTTAACTACATTTACAGTGCCAGAACAAAGACCAGGAAGCTGCCATTTGTCATAATGATAGCTCGGACCATATTATATCTTCCAGCTGGAAAAGATGCACTCAGGTGACACATGTTACCTGTGTGGGTGTTTTCCAGCTGAGAGACTTAATACGATCACAGCAGTCTGCTCTCTCATTCCAAAAATGCAAAATTTCTCCTATTTGAAAGTTGAAATTCTAAGCACATTTTTAGTATTTGTGCAAAAGGTGGTTTAGATTAAAAGTGTTGTTCTCCTCAAGCAATTCAATTCAGTTTTCAGCTTTGAGTTAATTTTACATACGTACACCATTCCCAGGATTACCCTTTTACACTCACATTTCACTTCTATAATCAAAAAGTGGAACATCGTGCAGCCTGACATTTATAAGCCTCATGAAGGACATTATGCAACTTTAACCCTCAGTGCACTGCCAATGAGTTTACTCTTCTGTGGGCCACCATCAAGTACACTTGTCTGTCAGTGAACCTTTGTCTTTTGATACATTTGTTTTTATCAAAGGTTAACCTGATTTTATCACTTCTTGCTTCCCTTCTATCTGGCTGAATAAAAGGCCTTCGCAAACGACAATTGTTTTAAAAGTTGCTCCACTTCCAAAATAGACAGTAGGAGGAAAGAAGTAATTAGGTAGGTAAAGCATATGACAGTTCTCTGCTTACTATCTTAACAGATATTGACCAATTTTTTTTTAAAAACAGGTTGCAACCTCAATTAGAATAGTGGACACTTATTTCATACAAGCCGGTCATATAGTAATACCAAATATAGTAATTTCTAGTCTTAAAATATTTTAACCTTATTGGGCAATTTTTACCTTCACCACCTGGGTGGTAATTTAACAGGGCAGCTCATCTGCCCGCACATTGTAGGACCGACCCGATTTTCATCCTATTGAAATATGGGGTGAAAATTGGGCAGGTTTTACAATGGGCTGGTGATCAGCCCAGGCAGTAAATGTGAAAATTACCCCTTAAAGTTTAGAAAAAGAGATTAGAACTGGTAGAATGGACTACATTGTAAGGATATGGTGAAAGTCCCACTCCCCTGCTCTATTTGGATAGATCTTTCAAAGAGCCGGTACAGGCATGATGGGCTGATTGGCCTCCTTCTGTGCTGTAAGATTCTGTAAAAGATTAGTTAGAAAAAAGAATTAAGTGGGGGAGAGACAATTAGAAGGAAAAACAGAAAAGGGAGATTGAGCATTAGTAAAGTGAATTTATTTTTAACCAAATTCTTTTTCAGTGTTTATTTTTGTAGTTTATTTTGAATATTACAATATTAAAATTATTATATTAGGATTTGTTTCCACTCCAAATGTGAGTAAAATAAAAACCCTGCTGGCCCAAGGAGACAGTTATCCCCCTGGATCTGCCAGTTTATGATATTCTGACTCTTCATATTTTACTGTGCAAGGCAAATTTATGCAACACATTGCCAGAAGTAATTTTTCTGTTTTAAGAAAATCACATGCTCCAAAATCTTTTAATCCAAAAACCTAAAAATATCATTCTCATTAGCATAGAAACTGACAAGTTTCTTACTTCAACTTTATAAGGTCTTATTTTAACTTGTTTCAAGAAAAGTTAGTGCAAGAAATTAGCACTAATGCTTAAACAAATGCGATTACATTCAAATACTATTCTGATTCATAAAGTCTTGAAGTAAAATTTTCTGAAGGACATTTTTGTTAACAGTACATTGTATGTTTACTTACACCATGTGCTATTTGTTATGTTTTTGTAGAATCTATTCTGGTATATCTCTCTTCCCCTGCATCTCACTTAAATTAATTTATTAAGATTGCTTTCATTAGCAGATGGAGATACAGAATCACATACATTCAGTGATTTGGGCATAAGAACACACAAGAAGGGCAAGAAAAGACCATTCAGCCCATTAATGTTCACCCTATCCAATAGAGGGTGAAAACTCATGCACTCCTCTTTTCCAACTGCTACTTGTGTTAACTCCTGAGAAAGGTAACAAAAAAGAGCCGGAAGAAACTGTGGATAATTTCTGGAACAATTCTAGATAATTCTTCCCTGACTCCATAAGATAATTGAGGAAGCTGCAGGAGACCAGGGTTAACCATGATGCTTACCTAGGTGAATTAAATTAATGCATACACTTCAATATCCTCTTCCCTCAGGAACTTATCAAGTTCCTCCTTAGAAGAATGTAGAATACCCATCAGTAACCAGTTGTAGAGTATTAACCCAGTGAGAAAAGAAATACTTCCTTTCAACTAACCTGATTCTTTGCCTTTGTCTTTGCCCTACCATAACTATCCATTTCTAATATCGGAACCAAATCTACAAAATCTAATCTTTTCATAACTTTATGAACCTCAATTATATCCCCTTAAGTCTATGGCCTCGATTTTAACCCGCCCATGACAGGCGAGAGAGGGTGGGGGCTTAAAAATGAAAAGAACGAGTCCCCAATCTGCCACGTACGCGTCTGCTGCCATTTTCACGGCGACAGATTTCATGGTTTGTGAGTGTCCTGCGGTGAGAGGCAGGACACTTCATTAACATATTTAAACCGGGCTCCCACCGTGCAATTGGGATCCTGATTTAAATTTAGTTGCCGTGTGGGTTTCCCAGGGCTCTGGAAACCCGGCAGTAAAAGGGAGGCGGGAGCCGCTGGCTCAAGAAGATACGTGTCTTTTACAGCACTCCCCGGCCCCTCAAGGAAGCCTTTGGCCTCCCCTCTACTGATCTCGGCCTCTCTCTCCCCCCTGCTGTGTTCACAGACATCTCCCTCAAGCCCTGATCTCCGGCACCCCCTACCCCAATGCCTCTCTCTCCCACCCCCCCCACTTTCCCCAAGCCCCGAACTCCGGCCTTCCTGCCCCCTCCCCCCCGATTGCTGGGGACCTCCCCAAGGGTCCTGGCTGCGGCCTCCCGCCATTGGTTTTCCTGCCTGGTAGCCAACCAAATTAACAGGAAATGGAAGAAAAAAATTATAATCAGACGCTGGCATTAAATTCGGCAGAACCTCCACGCCCCAGCCTTGCCGTGTACCCCGGCCTTTTTCACACTACCCCCACCCCCCCACCTCCCCATAGATTTCGGGGCCTACGTTTTTCCAAAGTCAATAATCCTAATTCACCGAGCCTAGCTTCATAACACAGAAATCTAAGTTTCTTTCCCTCTTCTGTATTGTCTTTGGAGCCTCAATATACACCATCAATAGTTTTGTAATTTATTAAGCTAGCAATATCTTGGGAACCTTCACAAGCCGGTCAATGTTATTTTTAATGGGCATCTTGGCATGATGCTCTTCCATTCCCACGTCCTGAAGCTCAGTGCTTCACCCAGTGAAAACCATCTGTCTCACTAAGTACTTCCTCCTTAGTAGGTGTATCTGGGCTGATTCTGGGGCAGGTAAGATGCAATGATAGAGTTGGTGAGGATGGATTTTGACATTAAAGCAGCTGGAGCCTTGGTTTAACGTCTAATCTGAAAGACAGCACCTCCGACAGTGCATTCCCTCAGTGCTGCACTGAAGTGCCAGTCCCTTGTGCTCAAGTCTCTGGAGTAGGGCTTGGACCCACAACCTTGAATGAAGCTCACCTCGTATTATAGCACAAGGTCAGCTCTCTGCATTACAAGTGCAATAACCGGCCACAAAGTGGGTAAAAATGAGTTGGGGGTGGTTGGTTGGGAAAATTCCTGGTTTTTGTAGGCCGACCGCAACCCGGCTCCAACACGCCCACTTCCTGGTTTAACGTGAGTGCGTTTGGATCTGCGCGCGCTGCCGAATCCCAGAAGTCGCATCCCCAATTAACGGCGGCGGGCAAGCTGCAGCCGAAATTGATTTGGCCCTTTCAATCTGTGATTGACATATATCAATAAAAGCTCAGATATTGTTTCTGGTCTCTCAGTTCTCTTAGGCAAAGGTTTGGCTGAGAGTTCTTTGTATTGGGTCTCTATTCACTCTTCCAGACATCACTCAATTAAATTAAATATTCAGAAAATAATTAATTGTTAACATCCTGAATCAACCTTGAGTATGTGCACAAGCTTATATTTTTAAGAATGATGACAACATCTAAAATATTGGAATGTTCTGCAGTCAGGTTACTTGAAAGAATCATGAAATTTTATAAGAACTTGGCTTTTTTGCTATTATAAATTATAGCACTTCAAATATGTTTACAATTCTCATCCATTTTTTACCTTTGTGTGGTCCATCTTTTCTTTTTCTGACTTTCTCTCTCCTTTGGCGGTCACTATGGTGGCAGTAACACATTCTGGTATTGCCACCGACAGGATGTGGGAGGACAATACTCACCCAACCCTTTGTCTGGAATGTGTAATTTGATCCAGTCTGCAGCAGAGTAATACAAGTTCTGTGGAATGTGTAATTTGATCCAGTCATTGTCAGGCAAGGCACAATACAGATGAGCTGAAGCAGGGGTGGAGACGCGCAGTGTTACAGAGGTGGAATTAGGTGGTCTTGGTGATGGAGCGGACGTGTGGTCGGAAGCTCATCTCAGAGTAATTTGGATGTCAAGACTGTGAACAAGACAATGGCTTTGGTCTCCTCAATATTTAGTTGGCGGAAATCTTTGCTCAGTCAGACAAGCAGTGTGACAAATCAGAGATAGTGGAGTGGTCGAGGGAGGTGGTGGTGAGGTAGAGCTGGGTGTCGTCAATATACACGTGGAACTTGACGTTGTGTTTTCGGATGATGTCACTGAGGGGATGCAGATGAGAAACAGGAAGGGGCCAAGGATAGATCCTTGTGGGATTCCAGAGGTAACAGTGTGGGAGCGGGAAGAGAAGCCATTGCAGGTGATTCTCTGGCTGTGACTGGATAGATAAGAATGGAAACAGGCGAGCGCAGTCCCA
Source organism: Heptranchias perlo (assembly GCF_035084215.1). Lineage (NCBI taxonomy): Eukaryota > Metazoa > Chordata > Chondrichthyes > Hexanchiformes > Hexanchidae > Heptranchias > Heptranchias perlo. The sequence goes on along the minus strand of NC_090333.1, from coordinate 35,400,660 downwards.
CCTAGCTGGGTGACGGAGGAGAGGCGTTGGATGGTGTGGTCAACCGTGTCAAAGGTTGCAGACAAGTCAAGAAGGATAAGGAGAGATAGTTTACCATCGTCACAGTCACATAGGATGTCATTTGTGACTATGATAAGGGCCGTTTCATTACTGTGGCAGGGGCGGAAACCTGATTGGAGGGATTCAAACATGTGGGAAAGATGGGCGTGGATTTAGGAAGCAACTGTCCACATTCAAGGACTTTGAAGAGGAAAGGGAGGTTGGAGATGGGGCGGTAGTTTGCAAGGACAGAGGGATCAAGGGTAAGTTTTTTGAGGAGGGGGGTGATAACGGCAGATTTAAAGAGGACGGGAACAGTACCTGAGGATAGGGAACCATTAACAATATCAGTTAACATGAGGGCCAGGAGAGAAAGTTGGGTGGTCAGCAGTTTGGTAGGAATAGGGTAGAGGGAGCAGGAGGTGAGTCTCATGGTCAAGATGAGCTGGAAGAGGGCATGAAGGGAGATAAACTAGAGAAAGATGCAAGTTCAGGGCTAGGGCAAGGGGGACCATAGGGGAAGTTTGGCTTGTTGGGCTCGGGGAAGGGAGGGAAGCGGCAGAGGCAGCTGAACGGATGATCTCAATATTAGTGACAAAGAAGTCCATGAGGTCTTCGCAGTTGTTGGAGGTGAGGGTGGAGGAGGCAGGGGAGAGGGGTTTAAGAAAATGGTTTGTAGTGGAAAAGAGAAGCCGTGGGCTATCTTTGCATTCCAGGATGACCGTGGAATAGTGAGCAGTTTTGGCAGAGGGGAGAGCAGGACCCGACAGTGCTTTATGTGGTCCAGTCAGATCTGGTGATGAATAACTAAACCAGTTGTCCGCCATAAATTTTAAAGGCTGCGTCCCTTGGACTTAAGGGAGCAGAGTTGAGGACCATACCAGGGGGAACAACCAGGGTGAGAGAGAGTAATGGTTTTAACAGGGACAAGGGCATCGAAGATGGAGGTGCGGGTGTGATTGAGCAGATCGGTAGCTGCAGAAATGTTGTGGTGAATGGAGGCCAAAGGCTAGACAGTTGGGAATTTGAAAGTGCCATTGTAATTGACTTGGGGGAGAGTTTTTGCCAGGGGCGAACTCAGAAGGAGGTGGGGTTGAGAGGGGGAAGGAGGATATGGGTGGAGAGGGATACAAAGAAGTGGTCAGAGATGGCTTTATCCATGATTGACATGATGGGAGTAGAGACACCACGTGAGATGGCAAGGTCGAGTGGGGTGGCCGTGATTATGGGTAGGGTAGTTTATATGGAGGGAGAGATTAAGGGAGGATAGGAGGGCAGTGAACTCAGAGGAGAGAGAGCATGATGAGTTGAGATGGAGGTTGAAGTCACTGAGGATGAGAAATCACTTGGTGCAGAGGCTGAGGGAGGAAAGCAGTGAAGATATCTCGGTGAGAAACTTGGCATGGTACTTGGATGGGTGGTAGAGAATGAGGATTTTAAAAGAGAGGTGAGGGGGGTGGAACAAGGTGAGATGCTCAAAGGAGGAGAAGGTGCCAGAGGAGTAGGGGGACTGACCAAGGTGTGATTTGGTGATACGGGCCACACTGCCACCACCGGTCTGGGTGGGGAAAGTGGTGGAAGATACAGCCAGGCGGGGAGGCTTCATTAAGGGGGAAGGTGTCATCACCCGTCAGCCAGGTTTCCCTCAAGGCCATGATGGTGATGCAATCATCCACAATAAGCTTATGGATGGCAAAGGCCTTGTTCGCAAGTGAACGGACATTCTGAAGGGAGATGTGGAGAGGTGCAGTGATAGCTGATCTGGCAGAATCCACAGGGTCAGCGCTGGGAGGGGCGAGTGGGAGGGGAAGGAGATTGGCAAGATTAGCCCCCATCAGGCGCGCTGGGCAGGAAAGTTGGTGAGAGAGTAGGATGGGGCAGTTGGGGTCGCTGCTCGTAAGGAGGCAGCGATGATGGGCCTTTCGGAGGATGCCAAGAGAGGCACAGAGGGAAGCTGTAGACTTATCTAAGAGGGAGTCAAGCCTGGGACAGCAGCAGGAGAGTAGGAAGGTCGAGGAGTGCTAAAGGGTTGGGGGTAGGAATTTGGCGGGGCAGAGTGCTGGAAAGGGGAGAAATGAAAGGAAGCATGACGACAGGAGAGAGGGACCTTGGCGGGATAAAGAGAAAAGAAGAAAAAAGGGAAATAGAAACGATGGGCTCAGATGCGGAGCGACAGCCAAAACGCACATGAATGGACACAGGGAAACTCAAGTTACATAGGCATGGTTACATAGCAAGATTAGGACAGATCGGTCCTGATAATAAACAGGAAATAGAGAAGAGAAAACAGGAGAGAGTCCAAAGTTAAAGTCAGAGGTCCTGTGCTGAGATAAGGTTGACGCAGATAGGGTGCAATCTACTTGGAGCATCGACAAACTGATGTCCAGGTTTGGAGACAGATGTGGAGGGCAAGCCAATAGGTTGCCTCCAATTCCATGTGCATGGAGAATGTGATTTTATTTAATTTATTTACTGTATTGTTTATTAATCCGGCCCTTGCCACCTGCTTTCACCTGCCGTGAATCTGAAGCGATGGGAAACCCGAACCGGTAAGGTTAAAATCATTTTAAGTGTCCAATACACAAAATATAAAGTATCTTAAGTATTTAAATTAGGTACATTGCTCCTTTAAGTATTGGCCCGTCGGATTTAAGTGGCAGGGGGGGCACTTCCTGGTGACTGCTGTGTGCACGCAGACACATCTACCTGGGTCTAATGCAAAAATGGACGGGTTGGAGCCGGAATGTCTGCCCGCTCTTAAACACATCAAATTTTGTCTGGCCCCACCGCCCCCCGCCCCCAACCCACCCAATCTTGGGGGCTAAAAAAATGGCCACAGAATCAATAGTAGAATTCTCAGAGCAATAGACAACCACAAAGAATGAATCCCAAATAACATGAAACACAGAAGCCAACCTAAAATGATCGAAGAAGTTTGTTAACAAATCTACTTGAATTACACTTTTGGCTGGCAGCGGATGGACGTGTCCTGCAAATAGCTCGGCAAACTTCCAACCTGCTGAGGAAACTACCATTCAGACTTGTGGCTGAGTTCTTGGGAAGCACCAAGACATCCAATCCAGAAATCAGATAAGTCTCAAGCTCCTGCCCTGTTGCCCCTTCCCCCGCTCGTCCCTCTCTCCCCCTCACCTGCTTCTCTTCTCCTCCACCTTACTTTCTGCTCTCCCTCTCCCCTACCTTACTTTCTGCTCTCCCTCTCCCCTCCTCTTGCTCCCTTTCTCTTCCTCCCATCCTCTTTCATTTTCCCTCTCTCCTCTCCCCTCATCCTTCCCTCACCCCACCCCTCCCATCCTCAGCCTCTATCCGCCCTCTCTCCCCTCCCTATTCCTCCCCTTCGCTGCCTCTCCCTTCCCTACCCTTCCTCTCGCCCTCACTCGGTCTGCCTTCACTGTTCTCACCCTCTCCCTTGCTCTCACCCCTCCCTCCCTGCCTTTGTTCAATTACAGTATCTCCCTTGGTTGACCTGAAAAGTTTCATTAGTTTTGACTCTCCATGTGCAATACCATGGGAGATCAACTAGCAAAAACTGCAACCAATGAAGAGAAATCTCACTCCCGCAGCACCACCATTGCATCACTTTCTACATCCCCCAGTAGAATAATAAACGTGGCCCACACTTAACTGAGCAAAAAAAAACCCAAATCAAACCCCACCCATTGAGCAAAAATTGGGAACCAAGCCAGCAAGTATATATCTGAGAACAACCCCCCAAAAATTGACCATAAGCCCAAATGCATCTCCACAGCAAAAGACCACGAACACACAGCAGAAATCCCAGGATAGGACAACAAACCTTCTCCTCCCGACCACTGAGCAGAAATTCTGGCACATGATCACAAACTCTTCTTCACTCCCAACCTCCCCCGTCTCCTAAATTGCTGGTTCGGATTTAATCCAACATTCACCCCAAGAACCGCCCCCCCCCAACCGATGACCGACCCCCACCCCCCACAATGTCTCCAACCCCCCACCCCCTCCACCCCGATCTCAGACTTACCTGACACATGGCATCCACTCCCCTGCTGCTATCCCTCCCGACGGGCAGCCAGCTTGTCAATCTGGAAGCAAAAATAATTGCCTTCAATTGAGTTGCGATTGCAGATTTTGGTGCACTCAATTCACTACCGGATTTCCCAGGTGAAAATCTATCCATCCGCTCAGATCCCAGCTCCAAGTCAAAATCACGCCCCAAGTGTCTGAAGTAGTAGCTCTGAAACTGAACCCAATTCTCTGTGACTTGTGATTGCCAAGTCGAATTTGACCTTTGACTTTTTTTTAAAATGTATTTATTGTTTCTACCCAATTTCCTCTCTCTGGCCATGTACATTCCTGAGCAAAGAGGACATTCTGTTCCTGAGCCTCTGCCAATGCTAGTCCACAGCCAGCCTGTAGGAGACGCCAAGGAGAAACCCTCTTTAATTTTCCCAACAGTCTAGTGGATAGTACTAGGTTCATGTCAGCATTTCCTACCCAGCACAGTTGAGGTGGGGACTTACTGTGTGGGAGGGTCTAACATCTGCATCCCTGTGTCACACTAGGCCTTTCATTTTTCTATGTATAATTATTTAAATCAATGTTTATAAAAATAAATGAAGCGAACCTTAACGTTTCATGGTTTTATTTGCCTTCTGGGGATTTTTGTAATAATATGGTATAGAAAATTTTGGCAAGTCCCAGTTGCAGGAATCTCCCAATAGCATAGGCAGAAAGTATTAATAATTAGAACTGCTTATTACTGAAATAAAAGCTTTGAAGTTGCCAACCATTGAAAACCCAAAACGATCTTTTTATCCATCATTAACGCATTGAATTTCTATACACATCCTCCAAAGGCATCAATGACCCATAGCTGAGCTCACATGACTGCCTGTTCAAAGAAAGAATGAAACCAGACTTGCAATTAATTCTTTCACCACCTCAGTGCTATGTTTGGTTTTGAGAAAAATGTACTCCAAGCAACATTTACTTAGTCTTCGGGTTGTAACTGTGGCACTCTGCGAAAGAAATGGACACAAACCAACCGCAAGTCAAAGGAATATTATCAATAGCCAAAAAGATCAGATACCTCACCTCCTCTTCCCACTGGGGAAGCACTCCAAATGAACACAAGTTTAGGAAGTGGAAAACACACATCCTACACATTCACTGTGGTGGGGTTGTTCTGGATGGATGAATTAAGATGGGCCGAATAACCTTCATCATCTGTAAGTATCTTGTAATCTTATGATAAATCTTATTAGGTTAAAATATTTTAGGCAGCCGCAGCTAACCTGAATTTAATAGTAAAATACTGGATACTTAGGAGTGAATTTTCAGGCTGTAATTTAATCAAGTGGTTTAAATGATATTTTAAATCATGAGACACAAGTTTCAGTCCAAAACATCATTTTGACACTAGAATTAAATTAGAGCCCATTAAATTAGAGCCTTGAACTCATTCCCTGGAAGGTGATAATCTAATACATCTTTTACTATGTTGAACATTTGGATAAATTCCAGTTGCGAATTTGGAGGGTCCAAAGTTTCAATTACTAAATCTAAAATGAGGTTAAAAAAGAGTAGAGAGAGAGAATGTGCACATTATACATTATATCAGTAGTTCATTATTTAAATTGATCACTGATATCTGTGTCTTCAACGTGTAGATGATTTCATTAAAACTCAGTATAATTTTTGTGATTTTAAAAAATGAATATAATATATAATGCAAGCTTGCATATCAGGGATGATTACATGCTCTTGTGCTCCCAGTGTTGTAGCCCTAGGGTAGATTTTCGACTTTACTGCCTGGGCATTAAGCTTCCCCTGGATAGGTGAAAAGTTTGGCGGGGAGGATCACATGCCCCTTACAGAACCCGTCTGATTTTCATTCCATTGAAATGAATGACCGGAAAATCCAATGGGTTCTATAAGGGATGTGCACAACTTCACTTGTTTAGAACTTCAAGCCCTCCTGGAGGACATTGAAGACAAGATGAACAGACTCCTGGGTGTAGGTGCCATCAAGTCACTCAGAATTTTCACTTGTGCCACCTGGAGGGCAACATAACACACTACAAGCCTCTCCCTTTTCTTCCTAACCTACACTGGACACCAGCACACGAGTCACTCATTGTTACCAACACTTCCCCAACTAATCCTATACAATGCTTTCTGGTTAAGGGGGCCTCTAACTCCCTATCCTGTACTGTGACTACACAGCTCCTCCAGCACACAACAATTGCCTTGTACAACCCCAAAACACCTTTGTTAACTTTAACCCCCTCACACCCCCACATCTAATACTTCACATCTCCCAAGCTACTTGCCACACAATCCTTAACTGTCAGTTTTACCTTCATTTATTTATCTCTTTTCAGGAGAAACTGACACACAATATTTGCCAAAGGCAGGTCACTGAAGGGGCATTCTACACCTTTAAACCTCTGACCCACTTGAGGAAAAGGCCAAGTGGCTTGTGGGGAGGCACTTAGCTGTTGCTGTGGGAGATGGTGAGTTCAGCAGCACCTTGCTGGCCCCAGGTTACTGACTGAGTACCTACACTGACACTCTGGCATCCCTGTGAAGCACCACACAGCCACAGCCTTTCACCCCCTACCCCTTCTCTGTCTCCTTAATCCAAGTGGGATGGTGCTCACCCATTCTTGGCTACTACCTGCCGATCCTGTAGATTGACCAGAGCAACAGCGGTGGGCATAGGAGGAGGAGGAGGAAGATGATGGTGAGGACCAAGCCACCCTGGAGTTACAGCTGCAGGATACTGCCATTCCTTAGAAAAGCAATGCATGCCAGGCCTCTAGGTGCCTCCCTTAGACCACCATGTCAGTGGAATGTAGGAGGCGAGACCAGGTGGCCTTGGATCACCATTCAGAGATGCAACCGGAACCAGCTCAAAGCCAGCAGCCAGCTGCCATGAAATGAGGGTCACCTCAGTCCCATGATCCTTCTGTGGTAGCATAAGGAGCCACTCCCGAGTACACCCAACATTGGGTAGGGGAAGGTGTGGGAGGAAATCTCAAAATCTACCGGTGCTCTGGCCCTGTAAGAATCAGGTACAGGTGCCTGTAGGCAGAATGGCAACAAAAAAAACTAGTTTAAAAATTCATTTCCTACCTACAGAAATCTGTTTTTAGAGATCTTCAGCCTCCTCTCTCTCAGGAACTTTTCAATTCTGCCTTTACCAGCTGCTCCTGATGACTGCTGTGCCTCATTGAACTGAGTGTTACATGCCCTAGGTGCAGCAGCTGTATAAAGTGTGGAAACCTCGGGATCCTGTGCCACTGGCTGTCACTTTGACGTGTGCAAATGAACAAATGGTAATTTGTCAGACTGAGCGCTACACAGTCCCAGGATCACAAGTGCTACGAGGCGGCTCTGTGTCCTGCATTTTAACTTTCTGAAGTTTTCTGGCAAATTTGCTATTATTACCTGAATACTCATTTTCCCACTGTATGCATACCTGATAACAGGTATTATTAGTGTAGTCTCCCTTCTGTTGTATTAAGGTAACTGTGCCATCAGCATGGAGTTCACAGCAATCACCTATTGTGTAAAAACTTCCTATGAATGCAGTATGACGGATGGGTCGAAGGAAGAAATAGAAATGGGAGAGAGCTAATGTTTCCATGGACCCTCAGATATTTGCAGTGCAGGAACAATAAGGTTGAGGTGTTGCACGAGACATCAGGCAGGGGCCGACTGTACTGCCAGTGTCCTCAGTGCCACCTGACTGCCAGGCATCAGTGCAGAAAGCAATATTGCAAGTACCAAGAGCAGGACGAGCTAGACTTGCTGGCTCCGTGATAAGGGGAAGGTGGCAGAACCACCTGCACCAAACCACTTCCTAGAATCATAGAATGATACAGCATAGAAGGAGTCCATTTGCCTGTGACCACTTCCTGCCCCAGACTGGTTCCCAGTTTGGAGGGTGCTGCCCCTCTTCCCACTAGGGTGCACTTCCTGGGTGTCAAATACAGAGAGGGTGGCAGGGATAGGAAGGAGTATCTCCCACTTACATGTTGCACCCATTTGCTCTTTTCAGATAGAAACTCTCAAGCAAAAAAAAACTTTTGTTACTTTTCCCAACATTTAATTACACTTGTGCAAATTGTAACAAAAGTACTGGAACAACAGCTATAGTTATGGATGCTTAAAAATTGCTTGATGTAAAGGAACTAAAATTTGAATTTTTAGGATAATTCAGTAGTTAAAAAATGCCTGCAAATTGTAGCAGGAATATTTGAGAGACACGTAGAGCAGATAAATATATTTTAAATTGCTCTTATTTCAGATGAGCAATTTTTTTTTTACTTTTAGATTTCTTTTATTTTAGAACACATCAAAATTTGATACTTTGATTAAATTTATTATCACAGCTTTTAATCATCTTGTTGAAATACTTCATTATGATTAGTAATTTATTCATAGTAATGACATGCCTATCCAGGAGAACTGAGGAGAGGTTTCCTTGGTGGAAAGTGAGGAATGGATCGACTGAACCATTGTAGGCTCCACAGTGCTTAAGCTACATCAAGTTACATCGAGTCTACAGCACAAAAACATGCCATTCAGCCCAATTGGTCTATGTCGGTGTTTATTCTCCACATAAGCCTCCTCCCACCCCTCTTCATCTAACCCTTTCAGCATACCCTTCTACTCCTTTCTCCCTCATGTGTTTATCTAGTTTCCCCTTAAAAGCATCTATTCTATTTGCCTCAACTACTCCTTGTGGTAGCACGTTCCACATTCTTACCACTCTTTGGGTAAAGAAGTTTCTCCTGAATTCCCTATAGGATTTATTAGTGACTATCTTATATTTATGACTTCTAGTTTTGGACTCCCCACAATTGGAAACATTTTCTCTACGTCTACCCTATCAAACCCTTTCATTACCTTAAAGACCTCTATCAGGTCATCCCTCAGCCTTCTTTTTTCTAGAGAAAAGAGCCCCAGTTCTGGTATTATCCTTGTGTATCTTTTTTGTACCTTCTCCAATGCCTCCATATCCTTTTTATAATATGGAGACCAGAACTGTGCACAGTCCTCCAAGTGTGGTCTAACCAAGGTTATATGAAAGTGTTACATAACTTCTCTGTTTTTCAATTCTATCACTCTAGAAATAAATCCCAGTGCTTGGTTTGCTTTTTTTAATGGCCTTAATAACCTGTGTCGCTACTTTTAGTGATTTCTGTATCTGAACCCCTAGATCCCTTTGCTCCTCTATCCCAGTTAGACTCTTATTATCCAAGCAGAATGTGACCTCCTTATTCTTCCTACCAAAATGCACCACCTCACACTTTATCTATATTGAAATTCATTTGCCAATTACACGCCCATTCTGCAAGTTTATTAATGTCGTCTTGTATTTTGTCACATTCTTCCTTTGTATTAACTTCACCCCCAATTTGGTGTCGTCTGCAAATTTTGAAATTTTGATAATCTAAGATTTCTCAGGTAGGGACCATGTGGTTAGCATCCCATTGAAAAATATTGTGCCTTTAACATTCCTATCCATTTCAAACTTCCATATAGTTTACTTCCTCCAATATGAGTGAAGGATGCGACAAGCAATGTTCCACTGCATGCTGAGTGTAATTACTTGTAAAATTACAGGTCACCGCGCTATATTGAGAGCTTTTTTTGAGTTGTCAGTTTTTTGGGGGTTCTATCAGTTTTGTTTTTACTTATTGGTCAGGTTTTGTTAGTTTTCTAGGTTGAATGTATGGGAGGGCTTGCATGGCATGGTGCTATAATGGGCCTCAGTGCTCCTAGGAATAAGTCCTGTTCCTGATTACTGTCTAGAAACCCTAAGCTGGAAGTGAGCATGGGGGTGATTTTAAACCCCAAGAACGGGTCGGGACCACAACCCGGCTTTATTTCCGGGTTTAACGTCGGCGCATAAAAGTTCAGGCTTCCCACTGGGAATGTAAAGTCCGAAAATTTTGAAGTTGCAACCCAAAAAAAACTATTTTCAACTCCCACCCACCCCCAACCCACCCGTTCTTGGGGTTTAAAAATCATCTCTGATATGTGGATATCAAATAAGGACACTCTGCAGCCAAATAGCCTGCCGAGGCTCACACATGAATAATGGCCATATTGGGAAGTTACCAATGTGTGCCTGTGAAACCCCAGGAAGGAGTCTACACTGTTAGGAAAAATGGGAGGGAAGACCATTGGCAAGAGAAGAAAATGAAAATTTGCGATAAATGTGGCAAAAGTTGGGTTACCACCGAAATAACCATACAACTGTAAGCCACAAAAGAGCAATAATATGACTACAATTAGGAGGATTCCACCCAGCACCTTATCAAGTACTGGCATAATTTTGTGTTGAGATAACTTTAAGAAAGCTTCAGAAGATATTGAAGTAGGCAGTAGATAGTACTCTAAATATGTCATATGACTCAGGCTGGAAAAGGGTCCAGAAGCAATGAGAGAAAGATCTCAGTTTGCCAGCCATATGGCATAAGGTTGCTCGTGTTATATGAGGAAAATTATTGTAGAAATGGTAAATAATGTTTGCTAATAAGCTACTGTAAGGAGACTCCTGGAGTGGACATTGTAGATTAGATGAAAGAAAGTAAAATTTATTGAAGATGATTTTTCTAGTTTCCACTCCATTCATCCTGTGGCATTTCTGAGTGAGATTGATAATTTATGTTGAATAGTAATGAATTTCCAATCGTTGACCAACATCCAGCAAGAACAGGGTTGAAACTACCTAAACTCATAAAAGTTTATGTACGACACTTGGAGATAGCAAAGCGAAAAAATGGAGAGAAAGGCTAAGTTCAAACCTCAGTCCCACAGACGAGTGTATCCGTGACTTGTTGGACTTCGACAATATCGAAAGCCAAATTAAATGCAGAATTCTGTAGATCAATGGAAGAAAATAGGTGACTAAATAATCATGTTCATTAGCCTATCCTTGACCCAGAAACCTTTAGGAATGAAATCTCTTTTTCATCCTTCATAAAAGGAAATATAATTGAACAGAATCTTTAATATGTGTTGGGCAGTCGAATGGTCCCATTGTCACTTTGTAATATGTATCTAATAATAATGCCTGTCATATCATATTTGGAAACTTATATCTTTATCTTTGGCATTGAAAACATCCCTTGTGAGATGAAATCCCTAATAATGCTTTTAACATGGAAGCATGATGTCATTCTGTGAGTGCTTGCAAATTGCATTATCTATTAGGCAAAGTCACCAGGAGATGAAAATGTAGTCTGGGAATATCAATCAATCAACTGGAATCTATTAGCTGTTGATGGACTTCATTAATACATTTTCTCTCCCATTGTTTCTATTGTTTTTCATTTTTTAAACCTTATCCTACATGATTTGTGCAGTGTATATAGTTAAACAAACATAATTAAAATCACATCACCTTTTCCCCTCTTTAGATGGAAAGAAGCTGATAATCTGTGTGACCTCTCTTTGTCCTTCCGAGCAACACAGTATCGTAATTACGGATGAGTCCAGTACTTACACAGCCTCAGCTCTTTCTTAAAAATCGGCTGCAGGGCACTACATTTTACTTCAACCTCTCTTGATTTTTTTGTTTAATATTTTACTTAAATCGTAAATGCTGGTAACCTAACTGGGAGTATTGGCTAAGAAAAGGTATTGATCGTGGCCATCTGAGAGAGGTGCATTAATGCGTGCTATTGAACTAACAGTCACCAAAGCACCTTATCTCTACCTCTGTTAAATCAGCTACTTTGCACTGTTTTATTCAACAGTGCATTACCCATTAATATTTGACTTGGATAACAAAATAAGTAAACATTGCCATATATATAGGTGTCAGCTGTGGCTCAGTGGTCGCAGTCTCACCTCTGAGTCAGAGGTTGTGCGTTCAGGTCCTGTTCCAGAGAATGGAACACAAAATCTAGGCTGACGCTCCAGTGTCTTTCAGATGAAACGGTAAACCAAGGCCCCGCCTGCCCTCTCAGGTGGATGTAAAAGATCCCATGGCATTATTTCGAGTATTCCCCGGGTGTCCTGGTCGATATTTATCCCTCAACCAACATCACCAAAATACATTATCTGGTCATTATCACATTGGTGTTTGTGGGACCTGGCTGTGTGCAAAATGGCTACTGCGTTTCCTACATTACAGCAGTGACTACACTTCAAAAGTACCTCATTGGTTGTAAAGTGCTTTGGGATGTCCTGAGGCCGTGATAGGCGATATATAAATTCAAGTCATTCTTTTTCTTTTGATGGGGGTCCTGAATCTTCAGTCCAGTGTTTGGAGGTGACATCACTTTCAGCTGAGCCATACAGAGCATTCTTTGTAATATTGCATTCAGGACCAAAGAAACAAATATCATTTATTGCAAAGTCTGCATTACGCGGTGCTTTTAGATGAATCTTCTGTTGAAGAAGGAGACACAATCATTATTATATTAGAGGGTGTTGCAGTGCATGCTGGTGTATCAACCTTTGTGCTTGAAGTAGAGGAAATGCACGTGGAAACATTGCTATGATGCCCTTTTGCCAGGTTGTTTAAGTGAAGAGGCACCCCTAGAGTACATGGAACAAATATTTGAGTGTTCAATTAGTAAAGAAAACCCCATTCCTCCAAATGAAGTTGCTAAAAATGCGGAATGTGAAGTCATTGCTAGCGACCTGCTAATTAACGACTAATTAGCTTATCTAGTAAAAGTTACTGATTTAATAAAATAATAGTTATAGTTTCCCAGCTCCTAGTTTAACCCACTGCCTTAACTTAGAGAGCAAAAAAAAACGGTAAGACTCACCAACCAGTCACCTACCTGCTGCCCTGTGATATCACTCCTTGATTTTTTTTTCTCTCCGCTCTCCTTTATATCCGGGCCGCGGGAGGGGGGGAATTCCCGCGTTTCTCTCTCTCTCTCTCTCCGCTCTCCTTTATATCCGGGCCGCGGGAGGGGGGGATTCCCGCGTTTCTCTCTATCTCTCTCTCCGCTCTCCTTTATATCCGGGCCGTGGGAGGGAGGGATTCCCACATTTCTCTCTCTCTCTCTCTCCTTTATATCCGGGCTGCGGGAGGGGGGGATTCCCACATTTCTCTCTCTCTCTCTCTCTCCGTTCTCCTTTATATCCTGGCCGTTGGGGGGTCGATTCCCCTGTTTCTCTCTCTCTCTCCGCTCTCCTTTATATCTCGGCCACTGGGGGGGATTCCTGCGATTTTCTCTCTCTCTCTCCTTTATATCCCGGCCGCTGGGGGGTGATTCCCCGTTTCTCTCTCTCTCTCTCTCTCTCCTTTATATCCCGGCCGCAGGGGGGGATTTCCTGCATTTCTCTCTCTCTCTCTCTCTCTCTCTCCTTTATATCCCGGCCGCTGGGGGTGATTTCCCGCGTTTCTCTCTCTCTCTCCTTTATATCCCAGCCGCTGGGGGTGATTCCCCCGTTTCTCTCTCTCTCTCTCTCCTTTATATCCCGGCCGCAGCGGGGGATTTCCTGCATTTCTCTCATTCTCTCTCTCTCTCCTTTATATCCCAGCCGCTGGGGGTGATTCCCCCGTTTCTCTCTCTCTCTCTCTCTCTCCTTTGTATCCCGGCCGCTGGGGGTGATTCCCCCGTTTCTCTCTCTCTCTCTCTCTCCTTTATATCCCAGCCGCTGGGGGTGATTCCCCCGTTTCTCTCTCTCTCTCTCCTTTATATCCCAGCCGCTGGGGGTGATTCCCCCGTTTCTCTCTCTCTCTCTCTCCTTTGTATCCCGGCCGCTGGGGGTGATTCCCCCGTTTCTCTCTCTCTCTCTCTCTCCTTTATATCCCAGCCGCTGGGGGTGATTCCCCCGTTTCTCTCTCTCTCTCTCTCTCTCCTTTATATCCCGGCCGCAGGGGGGGATTTCCTGCATTTCTCTCTCTCTCTCCTTTATATCCCGGCCGCAGGGGGGGATTTCCTGCATTTCTCTCTCTCTCTCTCTCTCCTTTATATCCCGGCCGCTGGGGGGATTTCCCGCGTTTCTCTCTCTCTCTCTCTCTCTCTCTCTCCGCTCTCCTTTATATCCCGGCCGCTGGGGGGATTTCCCGCGTTTCTCTCTCTCTCTCTCCGCTCTCCTTTATATCCCGGCCGCTGGGGGGATTTCCCGCGTTTCTCTCTCTCTCTCTCCGCTCTCCTTTATATCCCGGCCGCTGGGGGGATTTCCCGCGCTTTCACTCTCTCTCTCCTTTATATCCCGGCCGTTGGGTGGGGTGGGGGGGGAAATTCCCCCGCTTTCTCTCCGCACTCCTTTATATCCTGGCTGCTGGTGGGGGTGGGGGGGATGGGAATTCCCGCACTTTCCCTCCACTCTCCTTCATATCCCAGTCTTAGAACATCCGTTCCTGAGTTTGCAATGAATGAGGTCGAAATGCAATGAATGAAATTTACATAAGAACATAAGAACATAAGAAATAGGAGCAGGAGGAGGCCAATCGGCCCCTCGAGCCTGCTCCGCCATTCAATAAGATCATGGCTGATCTGATCCTAACCTCAAATCTAAATTCATGTCCAATTTCCTGCCCGCTCCCCGTAACCCCTAATTCCCTTTACTTCTAGGAAACTGTCTATTTCTGTTTTAAATTTATCTAATGATGTAGCTTCCACAGCTTCCTGGGGCAGCAAATTCCACAGACCTACTACCCTCTGAGTGAAGAAGTTTCCCCTCATCTCAGTTTTGAAAGAGCAGCCCCTTATTCTAAGATTATGCCCCCTAGTTCTAGTTTCACCCATCCTTGGGAACATCCTTACCGCATCCACCCGATCAAGCCCGGAAATTTGCTTGAAATTGAATTTTTAAATTAAAATTATTACATACGAACATACAGAAATGACTGGCAGGAAACGACCAGTTGGTCCATCAAGCCTGGTTTCAACTCTGGTGCCTCTATCACTTATAGGAAAGTGCATAGTTGAAGAATTTGCTGTTATCTGTTCTCTGCGTGCACAAGGACAGTTTGCATTTATTAGGCTTTAGTTTGCATGTCTCTGTGTCTGGAAGAAATTGACTACTAAAACTTTTGTTCTTTATTTTTCTTTCACTTCTTTTTTGTTTCAAGCTGATTTTTATAGTGGCATCTGTTTTGATGGTGGTTTAAACCCATAATGTTATTTGTCTGAGATCTTAATTTCTTCAGTAGTCTATCAGTTGATCTGTTATTTTCCTCGTGTAGTACTAAATGTATTTTGCTTTCCCAGGGAAAAGGCACTATTTTCAGGAGTGCGTAAGGACCTGTAAGTTACTCTGTATTAAATCGTCTTTCGGATTAAACTTTTAATGTACCATTTTGAAGAAAAATGTACAAATTAGATTATAATGGGCAATGTTTCACAATTGAAAAACAGTTAGAATTCTGAAACCACCAAAGAAAAGAATGGTTTTATTATGGAGAGGGGTGAGTGTGGCCATAAGGAATGTCCTAGCTGAAGAAGGAAGCAAAGCAGTGGTAGGTACCAGCGGGTAGCCAATTTACAAAAAAAATTTGATGATTTCCCTAGTTTTTATAGCTTCTCCCACTGTTATTTTTGGCCTAACTCTGTATTTGGGTAGTTAAATGTTACTGTTTTCAGTACTACAGCATGTTCACAATGATGTGATCCTCATTGCTGTAATTGCTTTGCCTGTGGCTTTTTGTTAAGTAATCTGATGGTAGATTTGAAGGACATCACCCCTTTCTCAATCAATCAGGAGTGTGCTTTATTTTGTTTAATTAGTATGTGCCCTTGATCATCTTTCTGACTGTGTAAATGGTGCTCCAATTATAGTGAGAATAATTCTGCGTGTCTAATTGCTCTGCTGTTTGATAAGTCAGCAGTTCAAATAAACTACAACTTATATTTCATGTCGTGTTCATTGCAAGGCTTAATATCTACTCACTTTTGTGTTTCTGAATGTTAGAATTAATTCACTGACAGAAAATTGCTTTAGGCATTGCATAGACAGAGAAATGACAGATGATTTTGTTAGCTTGCAACATTTGAACAGACCAAGTAAAAACAGCAACAGCCCAGTTATTGGAGCATTTGAATCCCAGGTTTCCTTTATGAACATTGGTTATACAGATCCTGAATCAAAATATTATAAAGCTGTCTACAAACATAATGTTACAGCTAATTTGGCAATGGAAAGAAAGACTTGCATTTATATAGCGCCTTTCATGACCTCAGGATGTCCCAAAGTGCTTTACAGCCAATAAAGTACTTTTGAAGTGTAGTCACTGTTGTAATGTAGGAAACGCGGCAGCCAATTTGCGCACAGCAAGATCGCACAAACAGCAATGTGATAATGACCAGGTAATCTGTATTTTTAGTGATGTTGAGGGATAAATATTGGCCAGGACACCAGTGAGAATGCCCAGGCTCTTCTTTGAAACACTGCCATGTGATCTTTTACATCCACTCAAGAGGCCAGATGGGGCCTCGGTTTAACGTTTCATAAGAAGGATGAATTACAAGTAAAATAATGTTACTTGTATTTTAGATGAGATGGGGGGCCATTTACTTCTTTGCTTAATTTCTGTAAATCAATATTAAGTGAGTTTTATTGCGAAACCAAGGTGAAGGCTCAAGGCTCGTGTTCACAGTGGAGCTGTACTCATTTGCTGTAATTATTTTGTTTTGTTGAGAAACTAAGGCAAAGGACACCAGTAAAGCTAAACAGAGTAAAAGAGATGAGGTACATCGGGAAGTAGTGATTAGACTCAGAGTTTAAAAGACTGAAGATTGTATGAGGAAAGAAAGACTGATGGGCTAAAGAGTTGAGGTCCTAGAAAAAGAGTAAAAGATTGTGCAATGGGTTTTGATTTCAACACAGTGGGATGCAAGACTTGTGTACTGTAGGGTGTTTTGGGGTTGTTCACACCCTATTGATCGGTGCAGATATCCCCCAGTCTAGCCAGGGAACACTTATACCTCACGGATCTGGGGTTCAGGAAAACGGGACTTATGCTAACGCACCCGGTGATGGATCACGCAGCCGAATAGCACAGAGAACACACAAACTCGGTGTTTGAATTGAATTGGAATGTTGGTTTTATTATACCGTCTACACGAAGAAAATAACGATAAAAATGGTCCTACACAGTACATTGAGTTACACACACCCACTACAGTACTTTATCCCGCTAAACTAAGAGGTTGGTGGGGACTCTGGAGACACCTATCACACAAACACGTATGGTCGAGGCTCACCAATCCTTTGCTGACTGACCGGTTCTCTCGTGTAGAGTTCGTTGGTTTCGCTGGAAGCTGCTCTCCTCCCTGGAGAGCTCGGGTGGAAGAAAAAAACGAGCAGGAACTAAGAGGAAGAGAGAGAAAGAGAGAGAGAGAGAGAGAGAGATGGCAAAGAGATAAGAGCTAAGAAGCAAGAGAGCAAGAATCAGAAACAGCAAACAAGAGCAAAAAACAAGAGACCAAAAGCAAGAGAGCAAAACGGGTTTTGAGCTTCCACTTATATACCCCTCTCTTACAATAGTTTTTGACGTTAAATGAGGCACTTCCATGTCTGTTTAAACAGTTCTTACAAAGTCCTTAAGAGTCCTTGATGGCTTTTGATGGTCTCTCATCATGTTGCAATTGCTTCTTTCGATGGGCCATTGTTCTTCGAATTCATTCTGATCGTCGAGCACTTGCCACACAAGGCTCCCTTTTCATCCCACGTCCTAGGTGTCGATTGGTTTTGCATCGGAACCGAGGCTTGGCTCCGCCAAGTCTGGAGCAGTTGCCTCTCTCAATGGCCTACTGCCTCTCGAATTAGTGCGGATTATTGACCATCTGCTATAGGTTTTGCATTAAAACAGAGACATGTCTGAAGCAGTAATTCTCCCACATTCCACTGTGTGTGTTGTTGATTCGTCTGGTGACCTCTCACCTATCCTAGGATTTTGGTCAATGGCCAAAGTTTTACATATTCAGGGAAAAGGTGGGATTCCCAGAATTCTTACAATCGCCCCTACGAGGAAGCGAGCTCCTCAACGGACGTGGATTCCTCGAAAAGTACTTTTCGCTGGTTGATGCTTCCTGGTGCGGCGCCTGTGTGAGTCGGCACCCCCCCCCCCAGTGATGCCAACCAAGCTCTCCCTCCCCTGTTACATTAACTCGGGGAGGCATTGCCTCGTCCATTCCCCCCTCTCAGTTACATACACATTTTCAAAATCAACTCAACTGTACATGTGAAACATTACATCACAAACACCGGCATCTGACCTTACGCTACAGAAGATGCCCTTTGGTCAAACTTTTGTCTACAGAGGATTGTACAAACTTTTTGGACTTTTCATTACAGAGAACTGAAAACCTTCAATTGCAGAGTTTAAAACAACTCATCATAGCTTGTCGTGCATCTCATGGGCTGTATATCGGGGTCCCTGTGGGTCTTTCCAGCAACCGGTCCTGTCTGTGCCGGAGAATGTCTCGATTCCCCGCGCAAGCTTTTCATATCAGGTACAGAACCATGAGAAGCTGTAACACAACTAGAACATGTGAAATTATTCGGATCCACGGTGGGATCTCTATATTTAAACCGAAGTCCCACCACGGTGGCGATACCACATCCAGGATCGCTGTCCCTATCTCTCTACTGTGCTGCTCCAGTTTGTAAAAATGAGCCTGAACCAGTTCCACTGCTTTAACCAAGGCTGTGAGGTGATCAGGCAGAGGTGGGATGTCGTACCCAAACGTGACCAGATACCTCTGCAAGTCCCCCACAGAATCATTGATTTCCGACCGTAACTGCCTCCCTGCGATCGGAAGCAGTTGCTCATTCCCAATCTGTACTTTGGTGCTGGGCTTAAAGCAGAAGGTGCTCTCGGTCACAGGACACCACGTGTCCTCGTGAACCCTGTACCTGTCCACCCCCATGGTGACACAATACGTGCCGTTCCCAGAGTATGCCACCTGAGGCGATACGTGATCCCCATCCATCGCCTCCATGGTACAACTCAACGGCTCAGTTCCCTCTGATTTATACCCACACACCGGTTGATCAAATGGGTTCAGATGCTGAGGGCACAAGACAAGGTGTTCCCCATGCATCTGACATCCCTGCAGGTCACTCCCACCCATACCGTGCTCCCACTGGATCACGTATGCTGGGACCTCCCCGGTGATGCACATGGACACCGTTCCTTATTACCCCAATGTTCTCAACTCGGTATAGCGGCGCAGGCCTCTGACCCCGTGCTGAGGACCGGTAACCATAACACTATCCCCATAATTGTGTGGTTCGACCGGCCGCAGTCCATCGGAACTGGGAACGCTTCCGAGGCTGACCGAAGCTGACACAAACTCAGCTCATTGTGGTACGGACTGATCGCTGCGAGGTGCCTGTTCGTGACCCATGAAGGGATGCGACCTTCCCTAAGGTCTTCCAAATTACTGCGTGCTTCATTTAACAGCCAGGCACCGTAAAACACGCAAGCGTTGTTCCGTGCCGCCTGAGCAGAGGCATTCTTATCTTCCATCATTAAAGCGTTTATGGTACTAGCATGAGACTCAAGCTGGGCGATCACTTCACGCAAGTGGATGGTCATTGCTTGGTCCTCATGCAACTCATTCATGACAATCTTGTTCCCGTCCCCCAGGACCTTTCGCATCTGGTTCCTGAGGGTGTTTATCTGCACCTGTAACTCAGCGTTATCCAGACTGTTAATCATCGACGTTCCCGTACTGAACGCAGTCGCCGCATCGTTTGTCAGTCCTCGCTTGGACCTACTAGAACCAGTGCCCTCCCTGGGGCTTCTCTCAACATTTGAGTGATCCTCACCGTAGCTTAATTCATAGAACTGATGGTACATGGTTCTGAGCAATGTCTCGAACAATTGCTCCGTCTGTACCGGGCACCATGATGGTAACTGGACTCGCGTGAGGTTCAGAATCACTGAGGCGATCTGATGGTGTACCTCGTGGTATAATACCCTTCCCGTGGGGACTAACACTGACCCATTCCCGGGACCCGGTGTGGTGTGCGGACAACCTATCTCATCTTCCCTAACCGGTCGGGGTGTTGACGGGGGCCTCTTCTCCTGTGTCACAAACTCGGTGGCATTTATTGTGTTGTAAGGATCCAGGGACACACAGGAAATGTGACTCCTGTACCATCCCATACCTGTCCCTTCATCCTGCCATTGCCTCTGGAAGGCAATCAACACACCCTTTGGACAGACCCTCAACGATCCCCACACACACAAATAAATCCCTTGTCCCTCCTTCCACCACTTGTTCCAACACACTTCTACACCCCCTTGTTTCCCTGTGATAGTCCGGTAGATGTCGTTCCCTAGTCTCTCCCAGGCTGCTGGTGGCGTTGCCCTCGTCCTGATCTAACTTCCTCAACCACCACCACCTTCCCAGAGAATTGTGTCCCGCGCATCTGAGGCAGACGCGCTTGCCTTCAGCTACCCTGACCCTGTCAGCGACTATCCGAGTCCGGAGACATGGCACGGATGCTTCCCCAAAGGTATACCCAGTCTCATTCAGGTAGTGCGTTGAATTCGACCCTACCCACCCAGGCCACCTCCCCAGTCCGTCCACTGTCCCCGCGCCCCCTTTAGTCACCGTCAGTCCGAGTCCTCCAGTACATCCGTACACGAAGGATGCTTCGGTATCTCCCCTTCTCGCGCTCCCGGTCTGGAGCATTCCCAGGATGAATGCCATTGTCAATATGGCGCCGTGTGCTGCCCTTTTCCGCTGGGCCTTCATGCTCTCTGAAAACCAAAAAACAAACAAACTCCACCATAATCCTCGGTGCGTGGCGACTGCCTCCACAGGTCCGTGATTATAAAACAAACATTATTGTGAAACTGTACAGTACAAACTGAAACTACTATATACATGATGTGGAGATGCCGGTGATGGACTGGGGTGGACAAATGTAAGGAATCTTATAACACCAGGTTGTAGTCCAACAGTTTTATTTGAAAATCACAAGCTTTCGGAGATTATCTCCTTCGTCAGGTGAGTGAGTGAATGAGAGGTTCTCAAATCGCATATCTTATATTAGGCTGGGACACCATCACACCAATCAAAGGTGTTGTTGGTGTTCAGACAGGTTAGCCACGGAAAACAGTCGGTCCCAGTATACTGAATACGCAATGGGTCAAATTACACAGACAAAGAGAGAAAGAGACCCAAAAGGCAGAGAGAGAGGGAGAGAGAGAGAATGTCCAGTTGTATTAAAAACAGATAACTTTTTTTTCCTGCTGGTGGGGTTACGTGTAGCGTGACATGAACCCAGGATCCCAGTTGAGGCCGTCCTCATGGGTGCGGAACTTGGCTATCAATTTCTGCTCGACGATTTTGCGTTGTCGTGTGTCTCGAAGGCTGCCTTGGAGAATGCTTACCCGAAGATCGGTGGCTGAATGTCCTTGATTGCTAAAGTGTTCCCCGACTGGGAGGGAACCCTCCTGTCTGGCGATTGTTGCGCGGTGTCCATTCATCCGTTGTCGCAGTGTCTGCATGGTCTCGCCAATGTACCATGCTCCGGGGCATCCTTTCCTGCAACGTATGAGGTAGACAACGTTGGCCGAGTCACAGGAGTATGAACCACGTACCTGGTGGGTGGTGTCCTCTCGTGTGATGGTGGTATCTGTGTCGATGATCTGGCATGTCTTGCAGAGGTTGCCGTGGCAGGGTTGTGTGGTGTCGTGGACGCTGTTCTCCTGAAAGCTGGGTAATTTGCTGCGAACGATGGTCTGTTTGAGGTTGGGTGGCTGTTTGATGGTGAGTAGTGGAGGCATGGGGATGGCCTTAGCGAGGTGTTCGTCGTCATCGACGACATGTTGAAGGTTATATACATGGTTGTCGACAAAGCCACCCACGGCTACAGGGAAACTAGCCGGGGTTTTTGCGACGCCGTGGGGGTGAGTTTGGTGGCGTCCGCCGCTCCGGTGGCCGACGCACCCGGTCGCTCCTCCTCACCCCTACCCTGACCTCGTCCTCGTCATCCCACATGATCGGTGGGAGACCACAGCTCGCCAACGAGGACACCTGACCAGTGCCGTCCTTCACCTTGGCTGCCCTTCTCTCCTCCCTAGGAGTATATAGCTTGCACTAATTGATGTGCAGCCATCTCGTCCTGGGGAGCTTCACTGCATAAACCATGGGGCTAGCCTTATCGATGATGTTAAATGGCCCCATGTACAGTGGCTCGAACGCCCCTACGTGGGCGTAGTTACGGACCATCACCTGGTCCCCGACCTTCCATTCCTGGCAGCGCTGTGGCTCCAGCAGTAACTGATTCTGCCTGTGCTGCCTCCCTATATTACCTGCAGTTTGCAGGTAAATCGCCCGCAGCGTCTCGTGAAGGTTACTGACAAACTGGTCTCGCTTCACTTCCTTGAGCTGCGTCTCATTCAAGCCTGGCGTTATCAAATGCGTGGGGGTCCTCATCTCTCTCCCCGTCATTAACTGGTGTGGGGAATACCCGGTGTTCTCGGACGGGCTGGCCCGTACCCCCATGAGGATCGTAGGAAGGGCCTCATCCCACTGCTTGGGAAAAGCGACAATCTCCTTCCTTAATCTCTCCTTCAGGGTCCGGTTCATGCGTTCCACAATTCCCGACGACTGGGGATTGTGGGACACATGCCACTTCCCCTGTATCCCCCAGAGCTGAAGCATGGCCTGCATTACCCTTCCGGTAAAGTGGCTCCCCTGGTCGGACTCCACCACATGTGGCAATCCCCACCTGGAGAACACTTCCCTCACCAGCAACCTCGCGGTTACTAATGCCGTGGCCGACCTGCAGGGGAACGCTTCCACCCACTTCGAAAACCCATCTAGCACCACTAGACAATGCCTGTGCCCCGACCTTGTAGTCAGCAGTGGCCCGATGTAATCGATTTGCAGGGACCGCCATGGCTCCTCTGCCCTTCTAACATGGCCCAAAATTGCCTTCCTTCACTGGGGATCGGGGTTGTTCGCCACGCACACCAAACAGTGCGTGCAGAACTCCCGTACGTCCCCTCTAAGTTGAGGCCTCCACCCGGCCTCTTCTACCCGCTTCCACGTTGTCTCTGGCCCGGGGTGCCCCGCTCCTGGTCCCCCGTGTACCAGCTGGAAGAAATCCTCCCGGTGCTGCTCCGGGACTACCCATTTGACCCCCTTAAACAGCATTCCTTGCTCCAATGTTACATCGGCCGCTCCATACGGCCCTTGTACATTCTTTCCTTCTTTCAACGCCCCTATGACCGCCTTGATCTCGGGGTCCTGCTCCTGCACCCGGTGCAGGTCTGTGTCTCTCCTTTGTCTCAAATCGCCCCTACCGGGCCTATCGGATAGGGGTCTCATACTTCTCCCTCTCTGGCCCCCTTCTTGGCCAGCTCATCTGCCCTTGAATTCCCCTCCCATCGGGGCTCATTCTTTGAGTGGGCCTTAACCTTATGGATATAAAACCCTTCCCTCCCCTCAACGGCGCTCAGGATTCTCCTTAATAATGGTGCTGTTACTGGGGTCTTCCCATCCGCCACTCTGAAACCACGACCGCTCCAGATGGCCAGATACTCAGTACACGAGTTACACGTGAACACCGAGTCTGAGAAAATGGTATAAGGAATGGGAAACAGGTGCGTGACCAAGTACGCTACTGCCGCGAGTTCGGCTTGTTGGGCGCTCAACTTTGCCGGGAGTTTAATCGCCCTTTCCACCTGATTCTCAGGGTCATAAATCCCGCAACCTGTGAGCCTCTCACCCTTCACCACCGAACTGGACCCACCAACATAGATATCCCGGCCGGTAGGACAAATACCGGCCTTAAAACCTATGTCCTGGTCCCAAACCCCCTCGACCGAGCACCTATGGGGCTCTCCCGTATAAAGGAGGTTCAGCGCCAAGCGGGGCTCCGTGAGTCCCTACACTTTCAGATTTAGCTGAGACAGAAGTAAGGTCCAGCACGCAATGCAAGCACTGCTCACTGCGCTGTCCTTGATCCTGCTGTCCAGCAGCATCTGAGTGGGGGTTATCTGGGATAACCCCGTGAAGAGGCGAAGGCATTTCATGGCCCAATGCGTGGCCAAGAGGTGCCGCTCACAGTTGGAGTACCCCCGCTCTACATCCGTGAGGACTCGGGAGGCGTACACTATGGGCCTCAGCTTGCCATGCCGCTCCTGCAGCAGCACGGTCCCCAAGCTGTCCTCGCCCAAAGCCACCTCCAGTGAGAAGTCCTCCCACCCATTCACAGCCCCTAGTGCTGGCACTGTCAGGAGATCCCCTACGGCCACCCTCACCTCGGGTTCCACTATGCTACCTCCCTATCGTCTCCCATCCCTGGCCACCAAGGCTGCCCCCGGCGCTACCAGACACACCATTCCTCTGGCGTTGGACAGAGCTTGGGTTAACTCCTGAATCCTTTCCTGGCACAGACTGTGATCTGTCCCTCCCTGGGTCGTTTCTTTCATCGCCATATACGCACCCTTCGTATCCCTGAGGCGCTCTTCTAGCTCTGCATTCTCATACTCTAATGCCCGTATTTCATCCCGACTGTTCCTAACCAGGGTTCTCACCTCGGTCAGCTCACCCCTTAGGAATTCTACCTCAGTCTGCGAGGCTTTTACTTGGTTACTCATCTCACGCTCTGTGTAGTGGAGCCTTTCTAACAACTGGCTCGACACTACACCCCTTGCTTCTGCTTCCCTATCTGCTGCCTCTAGTTCCTGCTCTAGCCGGTCCAGCTGCTCTCTTAACAGCTGGACTTGTTTCACTAGACACAGCAACCAAACGGCCTTCTCCTGAGACTTCTTATGGTCTTTGGACCCCGTCCTCACCAGCGCACTCTGTTGCAGGCAGCTGGAGTGTACCAAGTCCAGAACCCACTGCTTAGCCACATTAATCTTCGTGTAGGCATAGCTGTTACTCCGCCTTTCCATCCCTTCCAATTCTACTGTGCTATGGCTCAGTGATCCAACGGGCACACTGCCTGTTTCTCCTGGCTGGCTTGCCATTCTCTGTAGGGTGTTTTGGGGTTGTTCTCACCCTATTGATCAGTGCAGATATCTGGTCCCCAGTCTAGCCAGGGAACACTTATACCTCACGGATTGGGGGTTCAGGAAAACGGGACTTATGCTAACGCACCCGGTGATGGATCACGCAGCCGAATAGCACAGAGAACACACAAACTCGGTGTTTGAATTGAATTGGAATGTTGGTTTTATTATACCGTCTACACGAAGAAAATAACGATAAAAATGGTCCTACACAGTACATTGAGTTACACACACCCACTACAGTACTTTATCCCGCTAAACTAAGAGGTTGGTGGGGACTCTGGAGACACCTATCACACACACACGTATGGTCGAGGCTCACCAATCCTTTGCACTTGCAGGTCTGACTGACCGGGTCTCTCACGTAGGGATCGTTGGTTTCGCTGGAAGCTGCTCTCCTCCCTGGAGAGCTCGGGTGGAAGAAAAAAACAAGCAGGAACTAAGAGAAAGAGAAAGAGAGAGAGATGGAAAAGAGATAAGAGCTAAGAAGCAAGAACCAGAAACAGCAAACAAGAGCAAAAAACAAGAGACCAAAACAAGAGAAAGAGGGGTTTTGAGCTTCCACTTATATACCCCTCTCTTACAATAGTTTTTGTCGTTAAATGAGGTGCTTCCATGTCTGTTTAAACAGTTCTTACAAAGTCCTTAAGAGTCCTTGATGGCTTTTGATGATCTCTCATCGTGTTGCAATTGCTTCTCTCGGTGGGCCATTGTTCTTTGAATTCATTCTGATCGTCGAGCACTTGCCACACAAGGCTCCCTTTTCATCCCACGTCCTAGGTGTCGATTGGTTTTGCATCGGAACCGAGGCATGGCTCCGCCAAGTCTGGAGCAGTTGCCTCTCTCAATGGCCTACTGCCTCTCGAATTAGTGCTGATTGTTGACCATCTGCTATAGGTTTTGCATTAAAACAGAGACATGTCTGAAGCAGTAATTCTCCCACATTCCACTGTGTGCATTGTTGATTCGTCTGGTGACCTCTCACCTATCCTAGGATTTTGGTCAATGGCCAAAGTTTTACATATTCAGGGAAAAGGTGGAATTCCCAGAATTCTTACAGTACAATGACCTTCTGGAGTTCAGAAGGAACCAACACCTCAATTTAAAAATTCTCATCCTCGTGTTCAAATCCCTTCATGGCCTTGCCTCTCCCTAGCTCTGTAACCTCCTTCAGCCTTACAACCCTCCAAGAACTCTGCGCTCCACCAATTCTGGCCTCTTGTGCATTCTGCATTCCCCACTCCCTTCGCCCTACCATTGGCAGTTGTGCCTTCTGTGGTCGAGGCCCTAAGCTCTGAAATTCCCTCCATAAACCTCTCCGCCTGTCTCTCCTCCTTTAAGATGCTCCCTAATACCTACCTCTTTGACCAAGCTTTTAGTCACCCATCCTAATATCTCCTTCTTTGGTTCGGTGTCAATTTTTGTCTGATTATGCTCCTGTGATGTGCCTTGGGACATTTTACTACGTTAAAGGCGCTATATAAATGCAAGTTTTTGTTGTTGAATAAGAGAAGAAAGCTCAGAGGAACAGTCGTATAGGTAAAATAGACAAGAAAGATTGTGATGGTGAGGGAGAGGACTTACCCATCAGTTGACCAAGTATTTCTTGTATCATCACAATAGCATGTGCCCTTCCCACCCACCACATCTTGTGCTTCATTAGTTTCTACTCCCTCTTCATGCTGTCCACTATTTCTGGGCCTCTGTCAATGTTAGTCTTGAACAGGTTACAAGGAAGTGTATTTGATCGTTGCGTTTTATTGGGACAGAAGTCACCTGGAAAATAATGGTGAGATCAACAGCGCTCGCCATTGTTAGCGACACAATCGTGGAGCAAGTTCCAGTGTTCGCACATACGTAGTGAAACGTGGAAATCTGGAACTTGCTCTCACTGATTTGCCAGCGATATGACAGCTTCGAATTAAAGGGACATCCACCGCTGCAAACAGTGAAATCAATGAACCAGCGCCAACTTGCTCATCTGCCCAGCCGGAAAGTAGGTAATTACATATATCGCCATAAAGCAGGTACGCATAAATACCAGGTCTAAACTAAGTTTTAACAGCATGGTAAGTCTTAATGACTGCCAAACAACTAAAAATTAACTTTTAAAAATGTGAAGTCTCATTACTTTAATAGTTTTTTGGTCATTACAATTTTTTTTAAATTAACAAAGTTTTAAAAGTTTATTTTTTACTTTTCCCTTCTGTCTCTTTTACTTAATTCAATTATTTCTTACCCTCTTTTTTTTCACTGTCTATAACTGTTTTTACAATGATTTTAATGTTGCACCTTTCACTTCCTGGATTTCACATTGGAAGCCTACAGAAACAATTTTGCAGCTGGTCAACAATGTTGCAATCTGATTGGTTGAGGAGAGAGTGTGATCCTTTTGCTTCTCCCATGGGTCCTAGCTTTACTTGAACTAATCCAGGGCTCTTCTCCACTTCCTATTCGAGGAATTGCACCCAGTAAAGATGGCGGTAGGTTAGTGGGTTAGCATAAATCTATGGAGCGTCGAGCAGTGTTGGTTCGCTGTTTGGGGTAATTTCTGCCTCATTGTGTTTCTTCCCCGTTATTGGAAGAAAAAAGGGTAGTCAAGGGGAATGTGGGCCCTTTAAAAACAGATGTGGGTAATATTGCAAATTAAAATAAGGAAATGGCAGACTTGTTGAATAATTACTTTGTATCAGTCTTCACAGTAGAGGAAGAGGATAATATACCTGACATTCCAGGGAAAATAATAATGAATCAAGGACTGGAACTCACTAATGTAAATGTAAGCAAGAAAACAGTATTAGAAAAAATAATGGCACTAAAGACTGACAAATCCCCAGGACCTGATGGTTTCCACCCCAGGGTTTTAAAGGAAGTAGGTGAGGAAATTGCAGATGCTTTAGTCGTAATCTTCCAAAGCGCTCGCAATTCAGGAATTGTCCCTTTAGATTGGAAAATTGCAAATGTAACTCCACTATTTAAGAAAGGTGAGAGAGAGAAACCAGGAAAATATAGACCTGTTAGTGGGGAAGTTATTGGAATCTTTAATTAAGGACAGAGTGACTGAGCACTTAGAGAAATTTGAGCTGATTAGAGAGAGCCAACATGGATTTGTAAAGGGTAGGTCACGTCTAACGAATCTAATTGAATTTTATGAGGAAGTAACTCAAGTAGTAGACAGGGGAATGTCTGTGGATGTAGTTCATATGGACTTCCAGAAGGCATTCAATAAGATTCCACGTAAGAGACTGTTAGCTAAAATTAAAGCTGATGGAATTGAAGGCAAATTATTGACCTAGTTGGGAGATTGGTTAGCGTAGAATCATAGAATCATAGAATCATAGAAGTTACAACATGGAAACAGGCCCTTCGGCCCAACATGTCCATGTCGCCCAGTTTATACCACTAAGCTAGTCCCAATTTCCTGCACTTGGCCCATATCCCTCTATACCCATCTTACCCATGTAACTGTCCAAATGCTTTTTAAAAGACAAAATTGTACCCGCCTCTACTACTGCCTCTGGCAGCTCGTTGCAGACACTCACCACCCTTTGAGTGAAAAAATTGCCCCTCTGGACCCTTTTGTATCTCTCCCCTCTCACCTTAAATCTATGCCCCCTCGTTATAGACTCCCCTACCTTTGGGAAAAGATTTTGACGATCTACCTTATCTATGCCCCTCATTATTTTATAGACTTCTATAAGATCACCCCTAAACCTCCTACTCTCCAGGGAAAAAAGTCCCAGTCTGTCTAACCTCTCCCTATAAGTCAAACCATCAAGTCCCGGTAGCATCCTAGTAAATCTTTTCTGCACTCTTTCTAGTTTAATAATATCCTTTCTATAATAGGGTGACCAGAACTGTACACAGTATTCCAAGTGTGACCTCACCAATGCCCTGTACAACTTCAACAAGACATCCCAACTCCTGCATTCAATGTTCTGACCAATGAAACCAAGCATGCCGAATGCCTTCTTCACCACCCTATCCACCTGTGACTCCACTTTCAAGGAGCTATGAACCTGTACTCCTAGATCTCTTTGTTCTATAACTCTCCCCAACGCCCTATCATTAACGGAGTAGGTCCTGGCCCGATTCGATCTACCAAAATGCATCACCTCACATTTATCTAAATTAAACTCCATCTGCCATTCATCGGCCCACTGGCCCAATTTATCAAGATCCCGAAGACAGAGGGCAGGGATAATGGGTATGTACTCAAATTGGAAGCAAGTAACTAATGGTGTCCCACAAGGATCTGTACTGGATCTCAACTATTCACCATATTTATTAATGACTTAGATAACACAATAGAGAGCCATATATCCAAGTCTGCCGATGACACAAAGATTGGTGGTGTAGTAAGTAGTGTAGATGCAGCATGAAATTACAAAGAGACATTGATAGATTAAGTGAGTGGGCAAAATTGTGGCAGATGGATTTCAATGCAGGTAAGTGTGAGATCATCCATTTTGGATCAAAAAAGGATCGATCCAAGTATTTTTTATATGGTGAAAAGCTAGGAACAGTGGAAGTCCAAAAAGATTCCGTGGTCCATGTGCAAAGATCACTGAAATGTAATGGTCAGGTACAAAAAAAATCAAAAAGGCTAATGGAATGTTAGCCTTTATAACTGGAGAGCTGGAATATAAAGGAGGAAGTTTTGCTACAGCTGTACAAAGCCCTGATTAGACCACATCTGGAGTATTGTGTTCAGTTCTGTGCACCGCACCTTAGAAAGGATATACTGGCCTTGGAAGGGATGCAGCGCAGATTCACCAGAATGTTACCAGGGCTCCAAGGGTTACATTATGAGGAGAGATTACATAAAGTAGACTGGCATTCCCTGGAATATAGAAGGTTAAGGGATGATTTAATTGAGATTTTTAGGATTTTGAAAGGAATTGATAAGGTAGATAGAGAGAAACTTTTTCCACTGGTGGGGAAGTCTAGGGCAAGGGGACATAACCTTCAAATCAGAGCCAGACCATTCAGGAGAGAAGTTAGGAAACACTTCTTCACGCAAAGGGTGGTTGAAGTGTGGAACACTCTCCCACAAAAAGCAGTAGACGCTAGCTCAGTTAATAATTTTAAATCTGAGATCGATCGATTTTTGCTAGCCAAGGCTATTAAGGGATATGGAGCCAAGGCAGGTGGATGGGGTTAGGATACAGATCAGCCATGATCTCACTGAATGGTGGAACAGGCTCGAGGGGCTGAATGGCCTACTCCTGTTCCTATGTTGCTATGTACCTGTGTGTCTCCTGCTGCAGAAATGCGTGATACCTGTTCAACACATTCATTAGGTGTTAAGACGGAAAGGGCGAAATGTGTGTTGTGAATTGTGAGAGAAACCACATCACTGATGCAGTCTATTGGGGCATCAATATATCATGACATTAAGGACACATCTGTACAGTTATGTTTTGCACTGTATTATCTGCAGGAATAATAGATTTTTGAACCAAGATAATTGAGCCATTCAAAAAAAGCATTTGTGATATGGCATATCTCATCGAAACAGAGAAATAACTTACGTGTTGTAATGGTATAATAGATTTTGTACATCACAACAGCAAAAATATTCCTTTATCACAATATGCAATATACCTAAGGACTGTTATCATGACTGCTGTTGATTCCTTGTCATGGTAGTTTCAATGCCATGTGACCTGATGGCAGCGAGTAGCAGCAGTTGTGATGAAAGTCCTCGGGTATATGGGACTGGGACATTTCCAAACAATGTCAGACTGCAAAGCAGCTGTAGGCGTGGCTGCGCAAAAGCTAGACGACTGAATTATTTAACATAGAATTGGGTCAGATCATGTTTTGACAAATTGGAGGCTCCAGATGATTTTTTACAACCTATTTAAGCTTTCTTTTCATAGTTTATCATCTGAACCCAGCAATTGTGTTACAACATATGTTCCAACCCAACTGTGTAAATTGCAAAATCTTTAGATCTGATACTGCGAGATGATGACCTCAAATGCAAAGTTCAACATTTATCTAGTTAAAACTAGTCTAGTCTCAATAGCAAGCAATGAAAAAGGTGGAATTTTCAGGGAGATTTGGAACGTAAAATGTAAACACAATCTAGTTTGAATCTAATTTATCACATGATTTATATTTACCTTGTGTAATAGCTAAAAGTATTTTGTTTTCCCAGGGAAAAGGCAAACAACCATGGTAACAGATTAGAATAATTTAAGTATTTATGAAAAGCAATGCTTATGTTCAACTTGTTGCTAGATAGTGCACACACATTAACAGTCATATTTTATCATTGCTACTTTCAATCAGCCTCTACAAGGTGATTGTGTGTTGAAGGACCTGCACACTTAATAATGAATAAACACGCACATTTTGGGACTCCATTTCACACAAGAGGAAGTAGCAGAGTACAGTTATGACCAGAGGGGATTGATTACTTTGCAGGAATGGCTCAATAGCTCTTTGGAAGCTGAATAGTTGTGCAGCTCTTGTTCCTGGAGCATCACTGCTGTGTCGGAGCGTAATGGTACCGGTGAGATATTTTGGGCTTCATTCAGGCCGAATGCCACTGATGTGTCCTTTCAGGTGCATTGTGCCTGGCTTGAACATGCTAATGACTCCCTCTGCACAATTTTTTTGCAGGCTATTCAACTGCGAGGATATCACTAACAAGTCTCACCTTGTTGTCATCTGATGAGAACTTGAAGCAGGGGTTGCTGGATAATGGTCAGGAGCAGAAACCCTGGCTGATTTTTCCCTCCCTGAACTAGGAGCTGTGAGGTAAATTGTAACAGTCTTAGTGCCATCCTGGCTAAGATTCTCTAACTCAGCACACAGGCTGAACATGGAACCGTCCCTGTTTGTGTGGCTCAGCTACTGTCCAGGAACAGAGCCAACAGGGGAGCTGAAGTAGCATAAGAATATAGCAACAGAAGTAGGCCATTCAGCCCCTTGAGCCTGTTCCGCCATTCAATTAGATATGGCTGATCTGTATTTCAACTCCAAATTTCCACTACCCTTTGTGTGAAAAAGTGCTTACTGATTTCACTCCTGAATTGACTAGCTCCAATTTTAAGATTATGCCCCCTTGATCTGGATTCCCCCACCAGAGGAAATAGCTTCTTTCTATCTACCCTATCAAATCCTATTATAATTTGAAACATCTCAATTAGGTCACCCCTTAACCGTCTAAACTCAATGTAATATGTCAAGTTTATGCAATAATTTAATCCTTTAAGTCCTGGTGTTCTTATGATGAATCTGCACTATACCCCCGCCAAGGCCTTTCTGAAGACTATTTATTTATTTAAAAAATAGCTTACCAGATAAGTTTAGGGAAAAATTGTTCAAATAATTTTCTTTGATCATTCAATTGATGGCACTGGTTAAAATGCTGTGCGGTGCATTCATAAGAAATGTACAAAAAGGCCCATCATTTTTGCCCCAATCTGATATGGTGCCATCATGCACATTAACCCATCTCCAAACCCCCAACCTCCCAGAGTAGACAATAGCCAAAGGAAAAACACTACGGCCAATCAAGGAAAAATTCTGGGAAATTCTTCTGACTTCCGAAGCAAAACTGCAGGTCATTACTCCTCACAATTACAGCTTTCTAACAACTTACCATCTTTATTTAGAAATGTCCTTGTCATTCAGGAACCTGTCAAATCCCTTTGAAAGCATTGACCTGTACAGCAAAGTGATGACTATTAGTGCTGGGATGCTGGTTCAGTTTTCTCTTTTGAAAGAGCTCGTGATCTTAGCCACATCACTCTTGGGAAGATCAGAGTCCAGAAAAGAAAGAAAATCAGAGGGAGCTTCAACTATGGATCGCACTAATGTGCTTTCTTGCAGTTGGTTTAGAATGGCATTGTGGAGGTTTGGGAGTGGGTCACCTGCTTACTCTCTCAGCCACAGTCACTACATAGTCCACAAGAGGCTTGAATGCTTCACAGAAAGGGTATCCTGGCTGATTTGACCAAATGACTGTAAAGCTGGGGTTTCTGCTACACTTCTAGCAAAGTTATGGGGCTCGATTTTAGCGTCTGGTTTCCTGCGGGTTTCCAGCGGGGGGCCCCCGAAAATCCCGATTTCCAGTCACGTGACCGGATCGCGCCGAGATCCCGGCCACTTCCGGGTGCCGCGCTGACGTGCGGGGCTGCGTGCGCAGGCCCCGCTGGTGGGAATCCCGCAGGCAATTAAAGCCAGCGGGGTTCCACTTGAGTGTACTTACCTTGCTTGTTGAGGTCATTAAATGAGCTGAAGCAGCTGTCAAAACAGGAAGTGTGGGATTTTAGCTTCAAGGCAGTGAGTTTCACACACTGGGGGAAACAGTCTCCTTTCAACCGGTCGTGTTCCAGCCAGCAGCTGCCAAGGTGCACTCCACAGCGGGTGGGAGAGCCCTCACCCACGCAGGAGGCCACCGCGTCACGTAGGGCAACCCCTGCCCTCCACCACCCCCCGCCAAGCCAGAGGACAGACCGACGTGAAACCGCAGCCCCAGTGCGAGGAACCACCTACCTACCCTGCACAACCCCTCAGACCAACACCTGCCAGATGGGTGGTGCGTTGACATCCTCGGAGGACGAACAGCATGACCAGCCCCAGCAGCCTCGCAGTCCACGCCGTCCACCTCTGACACGTGGAGCTCCACAACAGAGTGATGTGACACATCCACCTGTACAGCAGGAGGGAGGGCTACCGCAGAGAGAGACGCGTCGCAGAGGGCACTACCCTCCGCACAGGGTCCACAGACCGAGGCGCAGCTCCCCGGACCTCTCTGAGCAGCAGTGCACACGGAGGCGCAGATTCGCTCGACATGTAGTCGTGGAGATCTGCAGGCTCTTTCATGCCGAGCTGCTCCTGGCTGGCCCCAGCACCATCAGCTTACCTGTCGCTGCCAAAGTCACCACTGCCCTCCACAACTTCTCCTCCGCATCCTTCCAGGGTGCAGCCGGGTACACTGCCGATGTCTCTCAGTCGTCTGCGCGGAAGAGCCCTGCAAATACACCTGCACCTACTCTGCAGTAACACAATGGGTGGCGTCAGTGGTGGGTCCTCATAGTGATATCCAGGAGCGGGCATTATTGGACACAACAGACAGGATTCGCGGAGACATGGCAGTGGTGGTGCCAATATAATGTGTGATGTTTGTTGCTCTGAAATTTAATATAGGTGACACCCATGGCAAACCCTCAGACACCCTTGTGCATCCCCTTCATGCTCACGACACGTTTGCCGTACGCTGCCGACTGCACATATGCGATGCATGCCCTGTGGCTGCAGCACAGGTGGTGGCAGGTTGAGTGAGGCTGGCCGTGAGAGAGATGCACGAGAGGGTGAGTATGGGATAGAGCCATGAGATTGTATGAGGATTGGGTTGCGTGTTAGTGGCGGGTGAGTACTGGCGAGGTGAGTAGGTGCAGGTAAGATGAGGATGGGGTTTGAGTGGGTATGAGGGGTGATGTGACAGAGTAGTGTTGGCGGTGCCGAAGGAGATGTGGGGTGGGGGCAGTGTTGTGGCAGACGGAGTATAGGGGAAAGACTACGTGTTCTCATTGTGGCTGACCTACTGAGGTCATTGGAGCGCCTCCTGCACTGTATGCAGGTGGGCGATATGTTGGTGGTGCAGGTGACCCCCTCTGCCACCTCGAGCCAGGCCTTCTTGGTGGCAGAGGCAGGCCGCTTCCTCCCGCCCGCCGGGTGGAAGATCTCTGTCCTCTCCCTCCTCCTCACCCCATCTGATGATACCTGGGGTGAGGCATCATTAAACTGGGAGCAGCCTTCCCCCTGGGCTGCTCCATGCTGTAATTTGTTCCATTGGTTGCAGCATCTGTCAGTGGAGGACTGCCCCTTTAAGTAGAGAGCCTCCAGTTGACAGATCTTACTGCGCATGCGCAGCCCGCCCGATGCGCAGACCAGCAGCGCGGAGCCCGGAGGAGCAGGTAAGTGATTCCAATTAGTGCATTGCCTGCTACGATCGCGCAGGCAACCCACTAATTTCACCGGGCGCGGAGGCCACGCACCCGAAACCCAACCCGCCGGAAACCCGCAGGCCTGCTAAAATCAGGCCCATGATGGCAGAGCAGAAGCAGCTCCAAGGAAATTCAGCCCTATGACGTTTAAAGGTAGCTTTCTATTATAACTAGCCATTAATACTGCACAACAATTAATATATTTGGTGAAGATCTTCACCACTCATTCTCCGTCTTCCTAACTGAAAATCTGACCAAACATTGAAGTATTAGGTTAGCTATTTTTAGCATGTTCTAGTAAAAAACAGATGTCTATGGCCTGCTTGTTAGTATCTCACTGCAGTAAACAAACTTAATGAGTTCCATTTTCACATAGAATATAATGTTTTAGCAGATAATGTTGCATCGAGGAGATCGAATGGGACACCTCCAAACTTGAATAGCCGGCTGACATTTACTGTCTAGGTTTACAGATGAAAAATGGTCACTTGGGTGAGAGACTGGAGGCCTGCTATTATTTGAACATTTACATGAATGGCATCTGGTGAGCATTACTTCTGTTCCACAGAAGCTGACTCTCTGGAGCATTTTGAAAGAGAGAAAATAATCCTCATGAATGTAAGTTCTACAGAACTCCACGCCTGCTGCTAATACAAGAACTTGATTATTATTAGTACTCTGGGTTCATCTTTCCAAATTTACAACGTAATTGGAATGGGAATTTATAATGTCACTGTGAGAAAAATTCTACTCAAAATGTCTTCCAACATTTCCTGTAGTCATCAACCAGTTTTAAAGCATAAAACATGCGAAAGAACAAAGGACAGTTTGAAGGCAGCAGCACAGATCTATTCCGTTATAATGCTTTCAAACAATTCAGAGGCATGCAGTAGATTTTAAAGATGGGCTGTTTTAATTCAATTAATATTTAAAAGAAAAACAAACTCCATAAGAATGTCCTGGCATGGCGTGAGAAG
The DNA here is from genome assembly GCF_035084215.1 of Heptranchias perlo. NCBI lineage: Eukaryota > Metazoa > Chordata > Chondrichthyes > Hexanchiformes > Hexanchidae > Heptranchias > Heptranchias perlo. Next base: position 35,364,700 of record NC_090333.1, on the reverse strand, counting down.
AAAAATATTCCCAATAAGAACACTTACATTTGAGTTCTGGAGTTTTTGTTTTGAGTATTTCAGAGGTCTTCTCAAGTAAAAAGCTTTTTCAATGTATTGACTATTGCATTTTTTTTTATTAATTTAGCATTTACATTTTGAATGATGGAAAAGAAAAATCTACAGAAAGCAATTCTAAGCCAGCCGTAAATTCTCAATGACATGTTCTAGTTGGCATTTACAACATGGCATTCCTTTCTCCAGGCATAATGCCAGCACTTATTAACTTTGCTTTATAACAAATATTGTTTTAATCTTTTGACTCTGGTTATTGTCACTTAGTAAAAGACATGTTGCTTCATGTCAGCATGTAATGTGGTTTTGGTAATGCAAATCCTTTCTACAAAAGTGATTAATAATCTGTGAGTCTCCTACCTGGCTTCAGATCCAATTATTCCCATAGGAAATTCTAAAATTTATCAGTTTAAGTTGTGCTTTTCCTATGTCTAAGCTGTTTTGATATATCAGGTTGGCAGTTTGAGGGGCTATTTCTATTGAAGCCCTAAGCCCATGTGATTTTGGGGCTGACGATATATTTAACATTTTAAACGATCTCCTATTAATCCAAATCATGCAAATTTAAAAGCGGACATGTTCCATAAAGTTAAATTTCAACACTGGGGCTATTATTTTGACCTAGACTGGGGTTTTCCTCACATTAGGAGTAACAGAAAGTAGTTTGGGAAATTGGAACTCAATGCTTCGATCAATTATGAATTTATGTGTAGTTATCTGTACTATAATAGCTTAAAGTTAGGATTTTCCAGGCTTGTACCCTGTCCACCAATTCCATCCCCCTCTACAGCCACTGTTTCAGGCTGAAGCAGATTGTTTGCAACCTCAGTATCCAATTCAACATAGAGTTGAACTTCTGACCTCATATCCTCTCCATTACAAAGACCACCTACTTACACCTCTGTGACATTACCCGCCTCTGCCCCTGTCTCAGCCCATCTGCTGCTGAAACCCTCATCCATGCCTTTGTCACCTCCAGACTCGATTATTCCAATGCTCTCTTGGCCAGTCATCCATCATCTGTGCTCTGTAAACCTCAGCTCATTCAAAACTATGCTGCCTCTATCTTATCCTGCATCAAGTTCCACACAGCCATGACTTCTGATGACCTCCTTTGGCTCCCAGTCCTCCGATGCCTCTAATTTAGAATTTGCAGCCTCATGTTTAAATTCTTTCATGGCCTTGCTCCTCCCCTTCTCTATAACCTCCTCCAGCCCGACAAGCCCCCAGAACTCTCCATTCATTTGACTGTGGTCTCTTGTGGCTCTCCCCTCACTTTGCCCCACCTTAGGCAGCCATGCCTTGACCTTCCCAGGCTCTATGCTTTGGAATTACCTCCCCAATCCCTCCACCTCCCTCTGCTCCTTTAAGACTCACCTTAAAACTCACCTCCTCCCTTCTAACATCTCCTCCTTTGGCTTGTGTCCATTTTTATCTGATTGAGTCTCTGTGAACTATCATAGGATGTTTATCTACATTAAAGATGCTATATATATGCAAGCTGTTGCTGTTGAAATCTAATGAGTTAAGAATATTGATATTTTTTCTTTGAATACAAAGGCCGGGAATTTCCTCGGAGCTGGTCCTATTTATAATCGTAAACAGGGTTTCCGCCACACTTCCACTGAAGTTTTGGCGATGGAGCAGGACCAGCCCTGATGAAATTTCCAGCCAAAGAGTTATCATGTACACAGATAAAGAATATTTTTTAAGAATTTTTAGTTTTTTGTCATCATCGTGACAATCCAGATTGCTGAAGTCAGGAAAAAGAATGCGAAAGCCAAATTAAGAGCTTCCTATTATCTGGACTGCCTTGTGCTCAAGACCAGCCTGTTCTGTTCTGTATTACATAAAGCATTCACAGAGATTCTAATTTGGCACTAGTCCTCCAGTCATTTGGCTTTCCAGTGCATCAAATAGCTGCATCCTCCATGCAGTGCACAGCATACAACAAACCCCCAAAATTTTTGGCTTAGGTCACTGAGCTGTAAGTTTGAGTCAGATAAACTGGTGGCCTCAAACCTCATATATACAGGGAAAAGTACAAAAAGTACAAAACACCAAGTAATGTTTTGAGTTTGAAGAAATAGACTGTACTGTAAGAAAATACAAATTTATCCTATGGCTTAACACTAAGTCATTTGTTTTTATTCCACAGCTGGAGCTGCACAGGAATTCTCCTGACAGCAGTTTAGGTCATTTTGTACTTTTCCCTGTATATATGAGGTTTGAGGCCACCAGCTTATAAGACCATAAGACCATAAGAGATAGGAGCAGGAGTAGGCCATTCGGCCCCTCGAGACTGCTCCGCCATTCAATGAGATCATGGCTGATCTGATTTTTACCTCAACTCCACTTTCCCGCCTTTTCCCCATATCCTTTGACTCCCTTGCTGATCAAAAATTTGTCTAACTCAGCCTTGAATGTATTCAATGACTCAGCCTCCACAGCTTTTTGGGGTAAAGAATTCCAAAGAATCACGACCCTCTGGGAGAAGAAATTCCTCCTCGTTTCCATCTTAAACGGGTGACCCCTTATTCTGAGACTATGCCCCCTAGTTTTAGATTCCCCCATGAGGGGTAACATCCTCTCAGAATCTTGTATGTTTCAATAAGGTCTCCTCTCATTCTTCTAAACTCCAATGAGTATAGACCCAACCTGTTCAATCTTTCCTCATAAGACAACCCTTCCATAACCAAAATCTACCTAGTGAACCTTCTCTGAACTGCCTCCAATGCAAGAATGTCCTTCCTTAAATAAGGGCACCAGAACTGTACTCAGTACTCCAGGTGTGGTCTCACCAGCACTCTGTACAGTTGTAACAAGACTTCCCTGCTTTTATACTTCATCCCCCTAGAAATAAAGGCCAATATTCCATTTGCTTTCTGGATTACCTGCTGCACCTGTATGTTGACTTTTGTGTTTCATGCACGAGGACACCCAGATCCCTCTGTACCGCAGCATTTTGTAGTATTTCTTCATTCAAATAATATTTTGCTTTTTTATTTTTCCTCCCAAAGCGGATGACTTCACATTTTCCCACATTATATTCCATCTGCCAAATTTTTGCCCATTCACTGAACCTGATAATATCCCTTTGCAGACACTTTGTGTCCTCATCGCAACTTGCTTTTCCACCTATCTTTGTATCATCAGCAAATTTGGCCACAAGACAGTCTGTTCCTTCATCCAAGTCATTGATATATATTGTAAATAGTTTGAGGCCCCAGCACTGAGCCCTGCGGCACTCCACTAGTTACAGATTGCCATTTTGAAAATGACCCTTTTATCCCGACTCTTTGTTTTCTGTTAGTTAGCCAATCCTCTATCCATGCCAATATATTACCCCCAACACCATGAGCTCTTATCTTGTGCAATAATCTTTTATGTGACACCTTATCGAATGCCTTTTGGAAATCCAAATATACTGCATCCATTGGTTCCTCTTTATCCACCCTGCCCGTTACTTCCTCAAAGAACTCTAATAAACTTGTCAGACATGATTTCCCCTTCATAAAACCATGTTGACTCTCCTTGATTGTATTATGAGTCTCCAAATGTCCTGCTACTACTTCCTTAATAATGGATTCTAGCATTTTCCCAATGACAGATGTTAGGTTAACTGGTCTATAGTTGCTTGCTTTCTGTCTCACTCACTTCTTGAATAGGGGTGTTATGTTTGCGGTTTTCCAATCCGCTGGGACCTTTCCAGAATCTAGTGAATTCTGGAAGATTACAACCAATGCATCCACTATCTCTGTAGTCACTTCCTTTAAGACCCTCGGATGCAAGCCATCAGGTCCAGGGGACTTGTCAGCCTTTAGACCCATTAGTTTACCTAGTACTTTTTCTCTAGTGATAGGGATTGTTTTTAGTTCCTCCCTCCCCTTTGCCCCTTGATTTTCGACTATTATTGGTATATTATTAGTGTCTTCTACTCTGAAGACAGATACAAAATATCTGTTCAATTCCTCTGCCATTTCCTTGTTTTCCATTATTATTTCCCCAGTCTCATCCTCTAAGGGACCAATGTTTACTTTAGCTACCCTCTTCCTTTTTATATACTTGTAGAAGCTTTTACTGTCAGTTTTTATATTTCTTGCTAGTTTACTCTCATAATTTATTTTCTCCCTCTTTATTGTTCTTTTAGTCATCCTTTGCTGGTTTTTAAAGTTTTCCCAATCTTCGGGCTTACCAATAATCTTTGCCATGTTGTATGCTTTTTCTTTTAACCTGATATCATCCTTGACTTCCTTAGTTAGCCATGGTTGGTTCACCCTTTTTGTGGAGTCTTTCCTCCTCACAGTGATATATTTTTGTTGCGAGTCATAAAATATCTTTTTAAATGTTTGCCACTGCTTATCCACCATCATACCATCTAATCTGTTTACCCAGTCCACTTTAGCCAATTCCATGCTCATTCCTTTATAATTGCCCTTATTTAAGTTTAATACAGTAGTTTCAGACCCAAGATCCTCGCTCTCAAACTGGATGTGAAATTCTATCATGTTATGATCACTGCTTCCCAAGGGATCCTTTACTTTGAGATCATTAATTAATCCTGTTTTGTTTATCTGAGTCAAATTTACAGCTCAGTGACCAAAGCTAAAAATTTTGAGAGGTTTGCTGCACGCTGTGTACTGCATGGAGGATGCAGCTATTGGAAGCACTGGAAAGCCAAATGACTGGAGGATAATGCCAAACTGTTCCAGTACAGCTACAACACTAGTATCTACCCAACAATGTGGAAAATTGCCCAGGTATGTCCTGTCCACAAAAAGCATGACAAATCCAATCCGGCCAATTACCTCCCCATCAGTCTACTTTCACCTTTGACCAGAAACTTAACTGGACCAGCCACATAAATACCGTGGCTACAAGAGCAGGTAGAAAGTGATAGAAGGTGTTGTCGACAGTGCTATCAAGCGGCACTTACTCACCAATAACCTGCTCACCGATGCTCAGTTTGAGTTCTGCCAGGACCACTCAGCTCCAAACCTCATTATAGCCTTGGTCCAAACATGGACAAAAGAGCTGAATTCCAGAGGTGAGGTTAGAGTAACTGCTCTTGACATCAAGGCAGCATTTGACCGAGTGTGGCACCAAGGAGCCCTAGTAAAATTGAAGTCAATGGGAATTGGGAAAACTTTCCAGTGGCTGAAGTCATACCTAGCACACAGGAAGATGGTAGTGGTTGTTGGAGGCCAATCATCTCAGCCCCAGGACATTGCTGCAGGAGTTCCTCAAGGCAGTGTCCTAGGCCTAACCATCTTCAGCTGTTTTATCAATGACCTTCCCTCCATCATAAGGTCAGAAATGGGGATGTTTGCTGATGATTGCACAGTGTTCAGTTCCATTCGCAACCCCTCAGATAATGAAGCAGTCCGTGCCAGCGTGCAACAAGACCTGGACAACACCAGGCTTGGGCTGGTAAGTGGCAAGTAACATTCACGCCAGACAAGTGCCAGGCAATGACCATCTCCAACAAGAGAGAATCTAACCACCTCCCCTTGACATTCAACGGCATTACCATCGAATCCCCCACCATCAACATCCTGAGGGTTCACCATTGACCAGAAACTTAACTGGACCAGCCACATAAATACCGTGGCTACAAGAGCAGGTCAGAGGCTGGGTGTTCTGCAGTGAGTGACTCACCTCCTGACTCCCCAAAGCCTTTCCACCATCTACAAGGCACAAGTCAGGAGTGTGATGGAATACTCTCCACTTGCCTGGATGAGTGCATCTCCAACAACACTCAAGAAGCTCGACACCATCCAGGACAAAGCAGCCCGCTTGATTGGCACCCCATCCACCACCCTAAACATTCACTCCCTCGACCACCGGCGCACAGTGGCTGCAGTGTGTACCATCCACAGGATGCACTGCAGCAACTCGCCAAGGCTTCTTTGACAGCACCTCCCACCTACCACCTGGAAGGACAAGGGCAGCAGGCACATGGGAACAACACCACCTGCATGTTCCCCTCCAAGTCACAGATCACCCCGACTTGGAAATATATCGCCGTTCCTTCATCGGCGCTGGGTCAAAATCCTGGAACTTCCTCCCTAACAGCACTGTGGGAGAACCTTCATCACACGGACTGCAGCGGTTCAAGAAGGTGGCTCACCACCACCTTCTCAAGGGCAATTAGGGATGGGCAATAAATGCTGGCCTTGCCAGCGACGCCCACATCCCATGAATGAATAATAAAAAAATTAGAATCTCTGTGAATGCTTTATGTTATACAGAACGGAACAGGCTAGTCTTGAGCGCCACACACTGAACCACCACAAATGGTAAAGAGACGACTACTGCTGGCAGCCATAATGTCGCTTTAAACTTGTACTACGTGAACTAGGCCTTACTTAGCTGAATAATGGAAGAATCAAATGGTGGGGTATTCGGTACATGGTCGTGTTTAAACAAATGAACAGCTTATTTCTGCAGGCTTGATTTTTCAGCACTTTAAAGAGAGCAACTTTTCTTAGTTAGCAATTTATTATTGTCTTTAGCATGTTGAAAGTTTTCACTTATTTTGAATTTAGTGCCAGTGGCAGAGTTTAATCAATTTTAGAACATTGGACTTGGGGGTCCAGCAACTATTTCTAAGAAGCACAATGTCCTCCAACATATCTATGTCCCCAGCCAGCTTTACAGCTGGGATTTAAACCTGATGGCTCCAAGGAAACAGGAATGAAAGGGAATTAGAACCGAAGTTTAAAGTCCAGCTGTAGATAATTCAAAAGGGAAAACATTATGGATTCTAATAGTTTTTGAATTTGAAAACGAACACTAGGATTTCTCTGAACATTATTTGAACATTAAGGGATGGGCAATAAATGCCGGCCTCGCCAGCGACGCCCACATCCCATGAACAAATAAAAATAAATTGGTTGTTTTTTGTGCTCTCCTCAGCCTTTCATTGGCTGCCACATTTTGACAACTTTTATACATAGTGATTGTGTTACTTTTTTCAAAGATTAAATTTCTTTTCATAGAATCATAGAAATTTATGGCACAGAAAGAGGTCATTCGGCCCATCATGTCCATGCCAGCCGAAAAAGAGCTATCCAGCTTAATCCCACTTTCCAGCTCTTGGTCCGTAGCCCTGTAGGTTACGGCACTTCAAGTGCACATCCAAGTACTTTTTAAATGAGTTGAGGGTTTCTGCCTCTCCCACCCTTTCAGGCAGCAAGTTCCAGACCCCCACCACCCTCTGGGTGAAAAAAATTCTCCTCAACTCCCCTCTAATCCTTCTACCAATTACTTTAAATCTATGCACCCTGGTTATTGACCTCTCTGCTGAGGGAAATAGGTCCTTCCTATCTACTCTATTTAGGCCCCTTCATAATTTTATACACCTCAATTAAATCTCCCCTCAGCCTCCTCTGTTCCAAAGAAAACAACCCCAGCCTATCCAATCTTTCCTCATACCTAAAATTCTCCAGTCCTGGCAACATCTTCGTAAATCTCCTCTGTACCCTCTCTAGTGCAATCACATCTTTCCTGTAATGTGGTGACCAGAACTGTACGCAGTTCTCTAGCTGTCGCCTAATAGTGTTTTATACAGTTCTAGCGTAACTCTGCTCTTCTATTCCAAGCCTTGGCTAATAAAGGAAAGTATCCCGTATGCCTTCTCAACCATCTTATCTACCTGTCCTGCTACCTTCAGGGATCTGTGGACGTGCATTCCAAGGTCCTTCTGATCCTCTACACCTCTCCGTATCCTCCCATTTATTGTGTACTCCCTTGCCTTGTTTGCCCTCCCCAATTGCATTACCTCACACTTCTCCAGATTGAATTCCATTTGCCACTTTTCTGCCCATCTGACCAGTCCATTGATATCTTCCTGCAGTTTACAGCTTTCCTCCTCACTATCAACCACACGGCCAATTTTTGCATCATCTGCAAACTTCTTAATCATGTCCCCTACATTTAAGTCTGAATCATTGATATATACTGTAAAAAGCATTTTGCATTTTTCTCTGTTTTTGGCTCTTGCAACAAGCGTGTTAAACTATCACTGGAAGGCAAGAATAATCGGTAGGGCTCCAGAAAAGATGAAAAAAGTAAAGCAATACAGTCTTTTCCCCCCCGTGAAGATGCAAATAGCGACATTTCACTAACTGAATCAACATGAGTACAAGAAGTGGTTTATGATCATTTCCCCTTCAATCTTGAGAAACCATATCACTGAATTTTTCCAAGTCAAGTTTTAAGATTCAAAAATTGTAAAATGTCATTGGGAAGAGAGTTGTAAAAATCTGTGGTTAAGGAGCTCTCTCAATACTTCAGCAACAATGACCAGACGACTTTGAAGCAATTGCTGATTGCGCAGCACAGAAATATAACTTAGATTTTTGACACTGGTGCATTTTCTAGCATTTTGGAATCTGTGGAATTGCTTCTTTCAAGCCAAAACGAATCTATCCTGGAATGGTTAGATGTTATAAACAGGAAAATAAAGTAGTTGCACAGATTTCAGTAAAAACTTATAGGTCCAGTTGCTTCCATTGGAAATTTAACCCTAGATATACTGCGCTGATCTGTTACCTGAAACTTTTTAACAACATGAATTCACAATAAAGCCAACCAGCTTCAGGTGCCCAAAAGACCTTAGTGAAAGCAGTGCTAGGACCAGGCCATCTCAAGCTCTGATGTTAACACTAATAGATCTGTGTAAAACTATAGAAGTGCAAGGTACCTGTGGAGAGAGAGAAAGAAAAAGTGCAAGAGCTAAGCAGGGTGCATCCATGCTCCTTAATGTCAGAGGTCCATCTCCACTTCCCAGCAGTAACCTTTACTGTGGTGACTGACTTTACTCACAGCAAACACTGTCAAGTTTACAAAATCAATAAGGGTCCCGCAGCCATATTCCATGCTTCCTCCCTAAATCTGCTATTGGTTTATAGGAACATGCACATAAAGTTGAAATTTGTGCTCTTAGGTGGACCTAACAGAAAGCCCAACTGACCTGCATTTAATCTAGAAAACATTGATTTTCTTGCTGAATTGCAGACTAGAGGACACTGGGTTGTGAATGCTGACATTGGCATAAAACACAGATGGTCGGCATGTGTGAGACTGATTTCCAACCAGCTAGATTTCCTTTTTGTACACTTTCCTCTTTTTTCAGTTCTTGTTATGAAAGAAAAAGAAAGAAATAACTTGCATTTATTTGGCGTCTTTCACGACCTCAGGACGTCCCATAGTGCTTTACAGCCAATTAAGTACTTTTTGAAGTATAGTTTTGAACAATTTGTTGTCTAATTCAAGAATGAATTCCTGTAGAAAAGGTGGCTCACTGAACTCAGTTTCAGGAAAGTTGTTCACACAGTTGTCTTAGTTTGAGAGCACAATTGAAAAATTGTTTGATGTTCTAAGTTCTAGATCGTTTACTTGTTTCATGTTACTCCATTATACCTTTCTTGCTATTCTTGAGTTTATTTTTTTTTTAAAAGAGTCCAAACTTCTAACAACTTAATGGATGGTTTCTGCTGCTGTATAGAAAATTCCTATGCAAGTTTATCCAGTCTCAGCTCATTTGAGAAGCAACATTTATTGATGTCAGTCGTGAATTATGGACACCCACACATTGGGCTTGATTTTAAAAGAAAAAAACGGGTGGATTGGGGGTGGGGAGGCATTGAAAATGGCCATCATTTCAGACCCACCCCCAACCCGCCTCCAACCCGCCCATTTCTGGTTTTCACGGGGGCGGGACGAGGGGTGGGTGGCCAACCAACTCCCTGGAGGTGATTTGGGCCTTAAAACCTTTCAAGGAAGCTCGATGCCTCCATTTTTAACTAATTCCCCATTTCAACCCCAGGGGGCCGGGCTTCCCGGGCCTTCTGTTTTAATCCTCGTGAAAGGAGGCAAGAAGGCCTGAGACTGCAGGTAAGTGCCTAGAAAGGCACAGCTTGTGGGCCCGGAGGAGCAGGACTGCTTCCCCAAGGCCCAACAAGCCTACCTGCACTGACCCCCCCCGCCCCCCCACACTGATCGCGGCCCCCCGATCTCGACCCCCCCAACCCCAATCCTCCAACCCAGATCCCCTGACCCCCCAACCCCGATCCTCCCCCTCCAATCCCGATCCCGATCCTCCGACCCCGATCCTCCGATCCCGACCCTCCCCCTCAATAATCATGAGCCCCCGTGATTGACCCCTGATCTCATCCCCCATGACTCGCAACCCCTGTGCCCACCTATGCCCACCATGCCTCTTGCCCACCCATGGCCCTATGCCCACCCATGACCCCCCCCCCCCATCCACGCAAACAAAGACTTACCAGCAGACGTCCTCACCCTGGCTGGTCTCCCGTCTGACTGAGACCAGCCTGTCAATCAGCTGGTCAGTCGGACGGGAAACTAACAAAAGAAATAAAAGACGTCCTTACATCAAAATCATAAGGACTCCAGGAAACCCGTACTCGTGAGTTTCCTGACCTCAAATTGACCCCCTCGTCCCTTTCCCGCCTCCGTTTGAAAATTGAGCCCATTAAATTTGGTCAAGCAGATCGTAAAGTAATAGTTCACCAATTGGAGGATGATGGAATAAAGTGGCTTTCTAGCTTTCTCTCCTTTTAATAAAAATAAATAAATTCTGTCTGAAACTTGGTAAATGTGAATTTTAATCCTAAAGTGATTTTTTTCCAGCCAGGCAGAGAGGAATAAACAACGGGAGAGCTGGGGACTACCTGCAGGGTGGAAAAGGAGGCTTGTAGTGTGGAAATATTTGGACAGCTGTAGCAAAGGAAGAGTGGGAGAGAAGAAGTTAAAAGATCAAAATTAGTAAATAAAATGTTTTAAAATATTAAAAATGCATGATAAAATTTAAAATACAACTTACCTGGATAACAATAAAATGGGGACAAGATTGGAAGAGTTCAGAGTGGCATTGTTTACAGTAAGTTGGATGGAATGTTATTTTATAAGGACCAAACCATTATACCATGGAATGCACAATGTATTTTTCTGTATGTGCCCATATCCTGTAAAGTTACAAAGTCTAATTACTGTTAAGTAAACATTGGGTGAGTTCACAGATCACTGACGAAGCGGCAGAGGTTCTTGCTCTGATATTTTGTGCTCCTGGAGAGTTCCTTTGTTGCTTTGTATTTTTCTTTTGAAAGACAGCACTTGAAGTGTGACAGATTGGACATGTGTGCTCGATATACTGTTTTTATAATGTGGATAGATGTAGACTGGAGAATCTCCTCTAGTCTTATCTATCTATGCATCTATCTATCTTTATTAGTAATGCTCCTGGTAAGTTAGATTATGTACTGTTTTATAAACTTAGGAATGTTACACCATCTAATGCCAAATGTATTATTCTGTTGCTAAGGTAGAGCTGTGTCTCTTTAAGCCCAGAGTCTCATTGCTATCTAAATAGAGCCGTGGTTCAATTAAAGTTTTGTTGTTTGGTGAAGAAACTGCAGGATGAAGTTAATGAAATTAATCTTCAGATTTCAAGATGAAATTTCTGGTTTTCCTCTCTTTTAGTTATACATTCTGACTCCTGTATTAATAAGGCATTTTGTGCTGGTGAGGAGTTTCTCTGTATATTCCAAATGACTGGCTTTTTAAAAAAAAAACTTGTTGGAAGACATTGATTCATAGGCAAATTTCTTGCAACTAATTTTCATATGAATATATTTTCTTATTACTAAGTGTAAGAGGAAATGTAATTATGTGATAGGACAGGGAATGTACGCACTCAGACCATTTTTATTATATTACTATGTAGAAATAAATATATATATACTTCTGCGCCCATAACCAAATTATTTATTTACATGGCGAACAAGTGAGCTCCCAACACACATCCCTAGGACATGCTACTTGCCAAATCTTGCCAATACATCCATTTGCTGCTATACCCTGTTTTCTATGCTTCATTCATCCCACTTTCCATGCCACCAGATAGAGGCTGAAGGGCTGAGATATGAATTTAATCCCACAAAAAAATGATTGTAGACCATTATTGATATCATACCAGGAAAGTAAATCTGCCCAAAAAACAAAGAAATCTTGACGCTCTGTTCCTGGTGTACTTGCCCTCCCACATGGGAGTACTGATGTGGAATGTGTATTCAGCAAAATTAATTGGCCAAAAACAGAAGATAGAAGTTGCTTGAAGGTAAATGGCCTGAATTCTGCACTGCATGTAACTTTCAGTGAGATTGAGAAATTTTGCAACTTGAAACCCTCAAAAGAGCTTTTTCAAACTCTGCCAGTCTTGTGTCATGTATTAAAATGATACCAGTACACCATAAGAAATCAGCTTGTATCGTTAAGCATGGGTTTTTGAAGGGCTGTTTAAGGTTATAAATTTCTGCTCTCATATAATCTCTAATATTTGTAGTGAAAAATATCTGCGATATATATCGTCGGCAAACACTACAGTACCGTACGGCACCCGGATTCAGGCACAATGGCCGCGATGCAGCCGCAAAGCACACCCAAATTTAGAAGGCGTGAGGCTCCTGCTTTGCTCTGTGATATAGAATTTAGCAGACGGGGCCTAAAACAGGCGATAGGCCCTCATTTACATATATAAGGGGCCTAACGCCTGTTTTAGGCGGCCGCCAGTGTCACCTGAAAAATTGCCCCACCCAATATCGGGCCAAATATCTTACAGGCTTCCTTTGGGCTTAGGATGTTGGTCCCTGAAATTGGCCCTTTTTGCGCCAGTTTTACACCATAGAGGTCCAATTTCTACCCCGAAATCTATCATGGCTGATTTTATGCCACATATGTATACAAAGGCAAATAGCAAAGTTCTGATTTCACTCTTTACTACAAGTGGGATACATATACAATAACAATGGAATTTTATTACATCAATTTTATTTTAGCATTGGCTATTGTAAATGCGAAAAGGACTTGAATACCTCTTGGGGGTGAAATTTGTCTTGGTCGGAAACGAATTTCAACCCATTGTCTTTATAGCAAAATACTTTTACCTCTCCAGAAGATTTTATATTCTATTTAGCAGGAATTTGTGGGGATTTTTTTTTAATTGCAGGCAAATATTGTTCCAAAAACCATGTATTCTGATGACTTGTTATGAAGCTAATTTAAATTTCGAACTTTAAGTGCATGTACTTGTTTCCTTACTGAGACATTATTCTCCAGAGTGCCTCTTATACATAAGCTGTGAGATGTCAGCTAATCATTTTTGCACTGTAGGAAATTTAGCAGCATAACTGCACTGTTAATCCATGCACATATTCAGCTAATCATTTTAACTATATATTAGTATCAACTTCTGCAAGGTCTTTGCTCTTGTTATGTCATCTGAGGATTGCAAATATAATTTGCTACTGACCTGTAAGTTGGTTGCATTGAAATCCAACACGGGACATGAGTGTATGGTATCAAATATACTTAAAATTCTTGAGGTCCAATGCCTATTATTGGCATTTTCCTTAAGAGTCTCCAATTGAGTTAATGTCAAGGAGTGCTGAATCTAACAATTTCTATTGCATGTTACAGTTGGAAATGTCTCTCAAACTCTACATATCATATCCCTCCCTAAAGCCAAAACTGGGTAAACTATTTGTTGTATCCATCATTAATTCTTGATTTATATTCTAAACCAATCAATCGGATGATCTGTTAGGTGGCCTTTTTACATTGCTAAGGTGAATGAGGAATATAAACTCTACTTGCCTGATCTTGTACCTGCTATTGGAACTCAGCAATGGGAGCGTGAATCTGTAGCCTGTGTCATCCTGAACGTGGAACAAGTAAATACAAGTCTCACAAATGGAAAAGAACGAGGGGAAACATGGGACAAGTGAAAAATCTACAAATGGAGTGGGACCAAAAGAAAAGATTGGTAATTCGAACCAAATTACATTGAGGAATGAGATTGGAATGATCTAGCACTAGTGTTATTTTTTCCATTGCTGCTTAAAGTGCATCGAAATGGATTATCTTATTGCAGTCTTCAAATTTCTCTTCCACTTTGCCAGCAAAATATGGAGCAAAGGAGTCCACTGAGATGAAGAACCTCTGATAAATCAATATTTTTGTCGGCGTGGAGCTTTGCTGTTAGGGGGATAAAACTGAAATTATTTGCTAAACTTTACTACAACTTAAAACTCAGCACAGCAGAAAACAAGCTGAAATAAGTTGAATTCTAGTACATATCTCTGTTTCTGGATGGTGCAGGCTGTAGCAGCAATTATTCTGCCAACTCCACATCATTCTGTACTCGGTGGAGGTCTATGCATTAGATATTGAAATGACAACTTACATTTCTATTGTTAATAAGCAGCAGGGAATCCCATCAGCTCTTTAGTAACATTAGAGGTGGTCCGATGTGCTATTTGGAAGATTTTGAAACTTTACACCATTTATACTGTTTCTGCTTTGAAGTACAAAGTTGTGTGACCAGTTTTTTAAGGCAGTCTCAGAACACTTGCCAAAAATTGGATTGCACTGTAATCGACGGTCTCAAACCAGAGTTCTACTGCACTTCATGTGTTAATGCAGGGTGAAAGTTGATGTAGGAACTTCAGTATAATTGGCAAATGAGGGTGGATAGTAAAAATATCTCATTCAATTTCTGGCGGTGAAATTGGACCTGGCTGTAGCTCAAAACGGGCAGTAGTGAATCGGCCCCCTGTTTTGTACCCCACCATTGAGCTCAGTGGAAAAGGAAATCGAGTGGGAGGGTAAAACAGACTGCCCAATCGCTACCGCTCATTTTGCACGACTGCCCAAGACCGATTTCATGCAGTTTGAGTCTGCATTCAGCCAATGGACCATCATTAAGCCCCAAACTCTCCACATGTGTACGTCAGTCATTTGAGATTGGCATAATCATAAAGTCCAGATGTGGCACATCTACCTCATCCTTCCAGCAAAACCTATTCCCTCCCCTCTCAAATAACTTCAGAACATTTGCCTCCACTACCCTAACTGAAAGAAAATTCCAGATATGGCATCCTTTGTGTGTAGAATTGTTCCCTTATATCAGTTCTGAATTTGTCTTTTACCAACTTGTACCTATTTTTCCCTATCTTGCAAATTAGGATTAACTTGAAATAATACTCCAGGATTAATATTTGCTATTCCTAGTATCTTATATACCTCTGTAAGGGGGAGCTCTCTTTGCATTTATCTGTATTGTAGTTCTGCTCACTTGCAAATATTTTGTTCCTTCTGTAACTCTTTGGCTCTATTTCTGCCCCACAGGTTTGGTATCATCTGCAAATCTGACCAACTTACATTGCTTTTCTAAATCCAGATCATTTATTTTAGTCAGAAACAGTGGGGGGCCCCACTCCGACCCCTGAGGCACTCCACTCAGAACATTTCCGAGTGTAAGGAAATGGTTAATCAGACTGACTTGAAGTGTGCTAATGTAATACTGCTATTGATTTGTCCTTACATTGTAATAATGTTAGATTTTAACCTTTGTTTGTTAAATAGGGAAGTATGATTCTTAAATTGTAATATCTTAAAATAACTACAAATGTACAGCAATTCTAAAGTAGTGACACTGAATTTTTGAACTGAGATCACACCAGCAGATTTTAACATGAAGTAACCACCTGAAGTCCCCAGCCATCAGGTGCGGTTTTAAGTATTACGTTTTAAGTGTATGCCTAAGTACTATTGCATGTACTGTGTGGTTAATAAAACTATGAATACTTGACCTCAATGTTTCAAGAACCTTATTGATTTTGAGCAATAGATAGAACAGCGAATCATAAAGGAAACCATCCTCTAGCACCAGCCTGACATCATTCCGCTAATTGATACCTACTGCTTACTTTCTTTCAGCTACTGCTTATTCACTTCCAAGTTTTACTTAGGATACCTAGTACCTTAATCTTGTGTAAGCTCCTCTGGTTGAGAACCAGATGACACAGATTTAAGGTGATTGGCAAAAGAACCAAAGGCAACATGAGGAAAAACTTTTTTATGCAGCGAGTAGTTATGATCTGGAATCCACTGCCTGAAAGGGTGGTGGAAGCAGATTCAATCATGGCTTTCAAAAAGAAATTGGATAAATACTAATGGGACTAACTGGAATACTGTTACAAAGAGCCGGCACAGGCTCGATGGACCGAAAGGCCTCCTTCTGTGCCGTAATCATTCTATGATTCTATGATTCCAATGATAGTTGACCGATGATGATAATCTTGAGCAACAGCTTTTCATATGGAACCTTACTGAAGGTTCGCTGTGAGTCTGGATGGACTGTATCAGAGGTTTTCACTGTCCACTTGAATGTCATTTCCTCTAAAGAGGGAAGAAGGTTGGTCAGGTGGCATCTGACCTGCTGCATTGACTGCCAATTATCAGGTTATTTTCATATGGAAAATCCACAGGTTTGTGCCGAACGATTGATTCCATTGTTCTGCTGGTCTGTAGTTAGCTGGGTTTCTTTTGCTGTCTTTATTGAAAATGTGTTGGCTTGTTTTCAGTCCAGTGGGACCTCTACTGGATTAATTGGGGGTCATTTTTACCATCACCTCTTAGGTGGTAAACTGACAGAATGGAATGCCCGCCCTTTGTAGAATTTGACCAATTTCATTTCCATTGATGTGCCTGTCCAGACCCAGGGCACCCAGGATGCAGGTCACTATTCCACCCAATGGGAAGCTCCAGAAATCCCAGGGCCATGTGAAAGTAGCGGAGATCCAGCAAAATCAATCACTGCTCCTTTTTCCCTAACCTTTGCACCCAGGAAATAGGCATTTCCTGGGCAAAGGTCAGGAAAATCAACTGCTGCATCTTTTATATCATCCATGACCTTGAGCATCTGCCTCTTACTGTACAAAGATCCATTGTGAGGTACTTTCTTTCCAAGTGCCATAGATGCAGCCATCGCTGGCACCAAATTGTTGGTCTGTAAGAACTTTCCTCTGACATCAAAGAAGGTGCACAGCAAAAAATGTAACGTGACAAATACAACTTAGAAGCAACTGCACATGCTGATCTTGCACAGTGTTGCTCAGTTCGCTGAGTTCAGCCTTGCAATTTAAATGAGATGTCACCAATAAGTTTATGTACATCAATATCCACTTGCCTCTGTTAACCTACCTGGAATTTGATTCCACGTATTAATCACCATTTGTATGAAAAAGAACTTCCTGAGATCAGATCTAAATTTATCTTTTACTTGTTTCAATTTGATTTTCCCTAGACCTACACTTATAATGTAGTTTGAAGTAATTTTCCAGATTTATCTTTTCCATACCATTTACTATTTCATATATTTCGATGTGGCCACTGCTCAGATGCCTCATTTCAAGGTTGAGAAACCTACGTTTTTTCTGAAAACTCAGATCTCCAACACTAGGGATCAGTCCCATGGCTGTTCTCTGAAATCTTAGAGATTACACGCTATTGGTTATAAATAAAAAGGTGTTAAACATATATGATTCCGATGTGTTAAAAGCAGGTTCATTTTTGTGAAGTGTCAAGATTGGTCTGTTAACCTGCAAAACTATAGATTTAGATATCACTTCTGTTATGTACTTAAGCGCTCAAGTTTCGGTGAAAATGGGAAGAGATCCCATTCATTGAGTGGAAGGTGATTATCTGTAAATGCTAACACTGATGAGTGTCTATGAAGCACCTTCATGGTCTTAGTTCATTAAATTTTTATTAAAAGCTGTGAAACCTTCATTTGTTGAAGTGCCATTAGGTTCACTGGAACAATATCGAGCAATCAAGCAACCACCATTGAAACAAAAGCAAAATAGTGCAGTTGCTGGAAATCTGAAATAAGAACAGAAAAGCTGGAAAAGCTCAGCAGGTCAGGCAGCACCAATAAAGAAAGAAACAGAGTTAATGTTTCAGGTTGATGACTTTTCATCAGAACCGCCATTGAAAGTTTCTTTAGACCAATCACAAATTGGCCTTTTATTTTGATTCTCACCCCTACCACCCAAATCTCTACTGGAAATAGTAGATTTAGTCATGGGGACAAAATGGAGTTATCCAGAGACATGATGATACTCATCGATTAATTTCTTTTCCTTTTAAAAAAATAACTGCAGTGTGTTACTGTGATATTGTACCACTGTCCTTGTCGCATAATTTTATACAATTGAAAATTATGTAGATTTTTGTATCCCTCACTTTTTATCATGGAACAGTACATATTTCACTTGATACGCTGCCGTTGTACATTTCGATTTTCACCCCCCCCCCCCCATGAAGGACAGTGCTTGTCGTTTCCTCTGATGAAATTAAATGATCATGGTATGGAGAATCAAGGGCATAAATGTACATCCCACCATTCCCCAGAGCAGCCCATTGTAACATCTGGCTATGGAATAACTTTCTCTTTGAGATGTACAAATGGATGAATAACAATAATGAGAGGAGTTTTGTTGCATTTATGCCATTTTATTCTGCAAAAAGAGATTAAATGCTATGATAGTTGATTTTGCAGTCTGTTAGACGCTTAACATTGGAGCTGCTCAGTCAGCTGTTGCAGACCTTATGTGATAGATTCCATCACGGCTTTCAGCTTCATCCAGTTTTTAAAAGCAAGGCTGTAAATAATGCTGGACTTAATGTATTTAGAGCGACAGGAAGGTCAATTTAAGCTGACATCAGCGGTTTGCCGTATAGGTCACTTTCAATTCTGTTCCGGATGGTGAGCTGTGCAGCTAGGAAAGGCAGACATGAACTCTCTACTGCAGCTTCATGTTGTTATGTTCCAAGTACTTTTCACCTCTTGTGCACTGAGGTTGCGTAGTGTTAGCTCAGCATTTCTGCACTTCAGGAGAGAGTCAAAAGAATAGTCTTACTACTCCAGTGGGCAATTCAAAGTTGTAAAATTTTACACAAACCATTTTTGTTTGAAATGCTTATTTAAAAAATTGTCTAATTGGTCTGGGTTTCTCTTCTGTGCCATCAACATTCATGATGGTATTCATGTAACTGGACTCCAGAGCTCTAGCAGAAGTCAGATTTTCTTGATGCACTTAACAGGATATGTGCATCTTCATACCTTAGCTAAGTTTTTAATTTTATTTCTGCCAATTTTCTCCTCTTCCTCACTTCCTTTCCTGAAAGCACTGATGTCTAGCTGGCGTGAAGTACTTGACGGTCCTTCACTTTAACAGTTATGATGACAGGAAGAACATTGCAACAGAGAAAAAAATCATGAATCCAGTGACAAATACAAGTTATCAAGGAGATCAATGTTTTTAATAGGGTGACCAGTGCTTCCAACTAGTGCCAAAGGGATCCACTTGCAAATTTGAAGGAATACAATGGGAAACAGGGAAGAGCCCTCACAATACCTGACCTTAAATGAAGATCCCAACTTGACTTGATAAATCCTGAAATAATCATGCTTCAACAACACTGAAGAGGAAAACAAACTTTGAATTCAGGGAGAATCTTTCAGCTATGCTCATCATTGAGCACCTTAATCAGAATGATTAATGTGGTTCTGAAGTTTGCATTGAGGCTACCCTTGATCTGGTTGTGCATTAGGCCTGACTCAACTGTCTTTCCAACATGTTAATTTTTAATGAGATGTATTCTGAGGTTGAGCTAGAAATTCGTTATGGGCTGTTTTCAGTGCATTACTGATGGCATGCTTCCAGCTCAAAGGGCCCGAGGCAGGACAGAAATTGGGCTTCAGGCCTCATTATAATATTACTGGCGAGCTGCGGACGCCAGTTGCACCTCCAGAGGCAACTCATTGTTCACCGCAGTACCAACGTGGGCCTGCTGCCTCGCTGGCAGTGGCCCTCAGGATAAGTCCAGTGGGGCAACGAGAATGGTAAGGGAGCTGCGCAGGTCGGCAGCGGCCCGCAGTAAAGGCACAGGAGGAGCACAGGTGAGTTTTTTTTAAAATGACCTTTTTGCTCAGCGGCCTCCAGCAAAGGTTCCTTTCCTGGGAAAGCTAGTCGGAGCACGTTTTTGACCAATTTCCCAGAGGGGGCCTAAAACCAGCCTTAGGCTCCTGACTTGCTGATGCAAGGGGCCTAGGGGGAAAAATTCGATAAGGGCCGTTTTTGGGCGGGGGTAGCGTGATCCACTATTACCCCGTGCCCGATGGCCCCTACGCAGGCAGCATTTGAACTTTGTGCTGCCTGCCACTTACCATGATATCTCCGTGCAGCCAGTGCAACCCGCGCTGCTGAGAGGCTGCACGGAGAATGAGGAAATTGGAAATGGGGCGTGCACTGTGCACATCATCAGCAGCCTGCACCTCTTAAAAGGTACAGGCTCATTTCAAATGGCAGGTACACAGCTTAATAGGAAAAGGGAAAGATGGTCATGAGGATAGCAGGACCAGCACAAGAGAGGGCTCCATGCTTCTCCGATGATGCACTGGAGGCCCTGGTGGAAGGGGTGGACAAAAGGCGGCCAACATGTACCCGCAGGGTGGCAGGAGACCCTCCAGACTGCAGCTCCGCAGGCATTGACAGGCTGTGGGGCAGGAAGTCAACACCAGGAGCATTGTACCATGCATGTGGATGCAGTGCCGAAAGAAGTTCAATGATTTAACACGAGTGGTCAAGGTGGGTGAATGCAAATGTCAAGTGACATATCCTACCAGCTGCACCACTGCTCCACGCATCACACTCACCGTCACCCACCCACCAACAAACACTGCCCATCCATATGCAATGCTGCACTTGGCATGCTGCATCTCACCCGCACATAGAACCACACTTGCAGGCCACACAACCACCACTCACAGGTCACACAACTAGCAGCTTTTCGACCACGACAGGCAATCACCTACACACCTTGCAGGGCACTCACTGACACACTGTCCTCTGTCTCGCAGGAGAAGGTGGCGCATAACAGCCGGCAGCAGGAGGGACCTGAGGGTGGACGGGCACATTTACACGTCCTCACCCCCCTAGAGAACAGTGCTTCAGATCATTGGTCTGGCCATCGCTGCAGCCGTAAGGACATGCCGCACTGGAGTTCCCGGTGAAGGGGGTCTCTGCATATCTAATGCTCCTTCTCCTTTCCCACATCTCCCTCCTCCCATAATCTTTTCTGACTCATGTGCTGCAGATGCTGTCGGCACGCACGTCTTACTTGTTCCTCTCCCTGCTCCACAACGCAACCCGTCTCCCTTTATCATTGAAGATATCTAATGACTGGAGCCAGCACTCTCTGAGGAGGAGGAGGAGGAAGGCAGTGATATTAAGCCACACCATCACTTGATCTGACACTCGCACCCACCAGCACAGACACTGACACTTCGTGTAGTGTGGAGGCTAGGTTAGAGGAGGGATCTGCATGTGATGAGACACCGAGCACAAGTGTGCAGGAGCCAGGGAGGGGGGGAACAGATACCACAGGTGCCAGCTCGCCGGAGGGCTAGGTCGCTCGCTAGCTCTGCTGCGGAGGAGTCAGATGAGGACTTCGATGGGCCAGGCTACAGAAGACGGCTGATTGGCGTACACCACCAAATGCTTGGGGCACTGGAAAGCCTGCCAGAAAGCCTGCTCACAATGAGAAGGGGCATGGAGGAGTCCAGCTCCAACTTGGTACAGGGCTTTGCGCAGAGCTTGGAGCCAATCCTTTCCCACATGGAACGGTTAGTCACCTCCATCAGCACACCTGTGGAACCCACCATGATGCAGCGCCTGATGACTGATGTCACGGCTTCCATTGCAGCACAAACATCTGCCATTCAAGCTCAGCCTGCTGCTATCGTGGCTCTGATGACCACTGTGGAATGAGGCTTCCAGGGTGTCAAAGCACTCCAACAATCCATTCTCCAGCTGATCACCAGGATTGCTGAGACCCCGCCCCATGCAAGTGGCAGTGGTGCCATGGCAGTCGGACCTGCTGTCCCCTCTCAGGACGACAGCCTTCCTGCTCCAACCCCTGCCACTCTGCCAGTGCCCCAGTTGTTGCCTATTGGCCAGCCATGCCAGACTGCTGCAGCTCATGCTAAAATTGTGCAGTCTGAAGCCGGGCCCTCCCGGCCCAGAGCTGTTCGAGGTCATCCTCCAGGGCCATTTGCACGCTCCTCCACTGAAGGCCAGCAGCCTCCCAGGACCCATGCTCCAGCCACTGGGAAAGCACCTCGTAGGAGTACTAGGATAGAGAAAGGCACTTGAACAAAAGTTACTAAGGGAGTGCACAAGGGTGAATAGTTCTGTTATGTTTGCATAATTTCATTTATTCATTGATAAATGAGACTTTGATTTTGCGTTTGGTGGTGGTTTTTATTTATGCAATGAGCTGAGAGGGAAACCAATGTGTAATCAGATGGAAAGCATCTTGATTGTCTTGTAGGAGCGGAAAGGTGGGGAGTGTAAGACTGTTGGTGAGTTGGGGGTTGTAGTTCATGTGATTGATAGCGGGCATGGATCAGGCGAGCAAGCAGAGCCCTTGCAGTCAAGGCTTGTGGTTCCTGTTGTATCCATGCGTCTTCCTCCACTTCCTCTTCTGGCTCCTCCTCCTCCGCCTCTTCCTCCTCACCTCTGGCTCAGGTTCTTCTCTTGGCGGCAAAGGCTGGTCCCTCATGGTGGCCAGGTTGTGCATCATGCAGCATACCACCATGAATCTGCCCACCTGCTCAGGGGAATACCGCAGGGCTCCTCCAGACCGGTCCAGGCAGCGGAAGTGTTGTTTGAGGAGGCCTATGGTGTGCTCCACGATGTTGTGTGTGGTAGCATAGCTCTCACTATAGGTCTGCTGTGCACATGTACGTGGGTTCCTGACCGGTGTCATGAGCCACTGCGTGAGAGGATAAACCTTGTCGTCCAGTAGCCAGCCTTTGACTTGCCAAGTCGGATGAAAGATAGCTGGCATGTTGGACTGCCGCATGACAAAGGTGTCGTGACTGCTCCCAGGGTAGCGGGCATCGACCTCCATGATTCGATGTGCGTGGTCGCACATCAGTTACACGTTGAGGGAGTGGAAGCCCTTTCGGTTGACGAAGACGGCCAAGTCGATATGCAGGGCAATGTGCGTGCAGTCAATGGCACCCTGCACCATGGAGAAGCCAGCAATGCGGGCGAACCCCAGTGCTCGCTCGTTCTGCTTGCCTCTGTGGAGAGGGAAGTTGATGAACCTGTTCTTCATCTGGTACAGTGCATCTGTGACCTCCCTTATGTAGCAGCGCACTGCAAACTGTGAGATGTTGCACATGTCGCCAGCAGAGGCCTGAAAGGATCCTGAGCCGTAGAAGTTCAGCGCCACGGTGACCTTCACGGCCACAGGCAATGCTGTCCTCGCCCTGCTCGGAGGCTGCAGTTGTGGCCGCACCAGTTGACAGATCTCCGAAACGACTTCCTTGGTGAATCTCAGCCGTCGGATGCAATCCTCTCGGTCATGTTGAGGTAAGAGAATTGGTCTCGGAAGGCCCTTATTGGGTTAGGCCTCCTGCTCAGTGCTCTGGGCCTCCTCGTCCTCCGTCTCCTTGCAGCTTGACCTGCTGTGCGTGGCCTCTCTGCATGCACCCAGTCATGCTTAATGCCCAGCAGAAGCCCTAGCAGACAGCCCATGGGCAGTACCTGCCAAACCACTCTCAAATGTACTCTAGGAACTCTCAGTAAGAATAGAGAGCTTCAAAAAACACTTCCTACTCCACCAGCAGTCAGAAGCAATAATCCAGCAACTAACCTGCAACACCTGCATGGCCCCTTTAAATAGCGCTGGTGGGGGGGGGGGTCCTCCAGGCAATGTAAGACACGTTCAGATGGTTGGGGTTAAGACTGTGCTTTGAGTTGAGTTTTAGACACCATTTTGGACCTTATCACTTTAAATCAGCGTGGCACACTGCACGCATTTTCCCTTTACTTTACATGCTTCCAGCGCTCGGTATTTGCGCCTGCACTAACTCCTATACCAAGATGACATCCGGCACACATCATGCTGGAAACGGGCACTACACATACCCAATTTAGTGCGCCTGGTGTCTGTTTTAGGTGAGCACTGCAGATGCCGGTAAAGTCGCCTTTACCAAAATGGTGGTGCTTGTACCCCAAGTGCAGATCAGGAGCAGGACTTTGTGCCCCCAAATTGTCCCTTGTTGCCCGTTTTATGCACAGGAAATGGATGCAAATAGGACCAATTACCCCCATAGTCACATTCAATAGATTGCCAGGGGTCTTTGTGAAATGAGCTTGGATAGTCTCAACATGAGATGTTGTGGTTGTTTTTGTTGTTCCAGGGACAAGAACTACTCAGAATTCAGTACTAATTTGCATTGAATAAACAGTTGCATTCACAGAGTTCACAAGGATGTTTGGTGTGCGAAATTGAAATGTCAGAATGGTAGAGTAGGAAGTGATCTTCTGATGGTGGAGTTGTCACACTACTGGAAGTGTAGAGAGCCTTTTATACTCATCTAAGCTATGCTATGTCTAACATGAATTGGTGAATGTTATCACTGGGAGCAAAGACTAACATAAGATTTTAATTCTTATCAGTTGCCTTAAAGAGCACGATTATTTTTCCAAGAGCGTTTGAAAGAAATTGTGTTCAGCAACTCACATAAATAACTGGAGATACACAGCAGGTCCATCGATATCTGAAAAGAGAAAAGACAGGTTAATGTTTCAGATGAAAGACTGCTGTGTATTCCTGGTAATTTTTTGTTTTTAGTTCAGATTTTAAGCATTTTGTTTTTCTGTTTCTGTTGCAAATAGGTTTGGTTTTACAATCTATGGAATTATTACCAAGTTGTATTTTCCATATAATGCTCCTTGTCATTTTTCCTGAGGATGGCCGTTTTTGTATGATGTGGAATTAGACAAGTACCAATAGAGAGAATTTCCAGAAACATCCTCTTGAAACAGCCACTGCAATATTTTGCCTAAAGCAGTATTTGTAGTACAGATTTTTATAGTCCACCAAGGTATCAGCTACAAAATCATGGTGATGCTATAAATAAAAAATACTGCTGGCTAAAGGTTGAACTCCTTGTAAGGGTTTATTAAACAACAAAATCAATTGCTACAACAATCAGACACAGGAGGATTCACAGTTATTTTAGCTGCAGTGGAATGTTGGAGATGAATCGTTGTAACCACACATCTATGCCAAATGTTTACAGAGCAACTCCGTTGCATTGCATGAGTAATTTAGCAAACCAGGCTTCTGTTGTGTAGTGAACACAAATATGATATCCTCCATATTTGACAGAGACTGTCCCCACAGCTGGACGACAATCTGAAACGGTTGCCTTCTGTAGAGGGTTGGAGAAAAAAAAATCCAGCTACAGCTCACTGTAAGCGGTTTGTTTCAGTAAATATATTTAACTGAGTCCCCCACAAACTCCTCCACTTGGTTTTGTAACATTTATTTCATTACATGTGCTATAAGGAGCAGTGGCGTGCCCCTTTCATTGATCAGTGTCATAAAGCATCTAGTCACTGCAACACCGACTGAATATCAATGCATTAGAGAGGATTCAGAGAAAAGGGACAAAGATAGAACCAAGTTTCAGGTCTCTAAATTATGAAAGAGAGAGATTCTCTGAATGCAAACTCTTTTCATTTGGGGAAAACAGGATGAGGAGATACTGAAAGGCATACAGTCCATAAATGTTTACAGTAAAGAAAGAGGTCATTGTATCTGGCTCCAGAACAATCCAAAATTAATTCCACTGCCTGCTCTCTCCCTGTAGCCGTGTTTCATCGTCTGCTTCAGATGTTTATCCAGTACATGATGTAGATGTTATTTGATCAGGTTATTTAATTGGATAGTGCTTGTAGAACTGGAGGATGCAAGAATTGAAGTAATGAGTATAACAGAATGCCCCCTCCCCGCAGAGTAGCAGACATGTGGAAAAGAATTCCAACAAAAGCAGCTAATTGTTGAGCAACTCCTTCAAAAAGAAGCTGGATAAATATCTGCTTAGAAATCAGATTGAAGGTTATCAGGATCGGTATAGACATGTACTCCAGTGCTCTTCTGTGCTGCAGAGTCCACTTTATCATTACACCTGCGGAAATCTACGAGCAAAGTCTAAATAACGGAAGTGAAAGTCAATATTATGAAATTTGGTCAACTATGATTGGCAGATTGTAATTGGTCTGTGGAAGAAACAGGTTTAGTGACCTTGTCTCATTCCACACTTAGCTTCCCACTCCCTTAAGTCTCCCCATGCCATGTACCTCTTTCAGTGGCTGGGTGGATATATTGGAAACCCCTGTCAGTGCTGTTCAGAACCTGGCCACTAGCTGTGTGAGAATGGTCTGGAATAACTAGCTCTTCAATTTCCCTTCCCTTTTACAGAGAAGTGCAAAGTAATGAATTCCTCCTTGCTCAGAACACGATGAATATTCACCTTATTATTTAATAATGTTGCACATGTGGTCTACAAAATAATCCAATGTAATTTATAATTACCCATATTAAATTCAACACTCATTTAACTATCACTTTCCCTGTGAAATATCAAATATTAAATATTTAAAAGTATTTGGGGAAAATGTGTTACTTGGTGTCAGTCAAAGATTTTCACACACCTGATCGTTTCTCAACTCAATTTTCACAGTAAGTAGAAGACAAATGGAAAGATTCAACTTTTTGAAAGAGGAAGTGAGAAACCGATGAGAAAGGGATAGAGAAAGCAAAAAAGAAACAAAGCTGAACAACAATTTAAACTTACTGTAAACACTGACAAAGAATCGCTCTTGGAATTATTTTCTTAACAATCATTGTAATACTGTTTAAATCCTGGAGAATCTTGTTACTATATGTGATGTGTCTATATGGTGACAGAAAAGGGGATTGCTACATTTTTGGTAACAATTGGCAATGTTGTGCTGGGTCAAGAGTCAGGATTCAGTCTTAGCAAGAGAGAGAACTTGGAAGTTGCTGGGATTCAGGGTGGGAGGTAGAACGCAGCAAGAATCAGGAATCTGATAAGAGGGAGAGCACATGCGAATAGCAGGACCGAGGACTGAGGCAAGAGAGAGAGGGAACAGTAGGAGTCATGGTTCAGAGAGGATGAGGGAAGCAGTGGGAAGTAGGAGAAGAGGCATTAGGAACCACGACTTGGAAAAGGTAGAGTGGGAGCTGGGACACTCATTTATTCGGGAAGAGGGAGTACCAGTATAAAAGCCCAGAATAGACCAAGAGGTGAGGTGAGAGTGACTGCCTTTGACATCAAGGCAGCATTTGACCGAGTGTGGCACCAAGGAGCCCCAGTAAAATTGAAGTCAATGGGAATCAGGAGGAAAACTCTCCAGTGGCTGGAGTCACACCTAGCACAAAGGAAGATGGTAGTGGTTGTTGGAGGCCAATCATCTCAGCCCCAGGACATTGCTGCAGGAGTTCCTCAGGGCAGTGTCCTAGGCCCAACCATCTTCAGCTGCTTCATCAATGACCTTCCCTCCATCATAAGGTCAGAAATGGGGACGCTCACTGATGATTGCACATTGTTCAGTTCCATTCGCAACCCCTCAAATAATGAAGCAGTCCGAGCCCGCATGCAGCAAGACCTGAACAAAATCCAGGCCTGGGCTCATAAGTGGCAAGTAACATTCGCGCCAGATAATTGCCAGGTAATGACTATCTCCAACAAGAGAGAGTCTAACCATTTCCCCTTGACATTCAGCGGCATTACCATCGCCGAATCCCCCACCATCAACATCCTGGGGGTCACCATTGACCAGAAACTTAACTGGACCAGCCATATAAATACTGTGGCTACAAGAGCAGGTCAGAGGCTGGGTATTCTGCAGCGAGTGACTCACCTCCTGACTCTCCAAAGCCTTTCCACCATCTACAAGGCACAAGTCAGGAGTGTGATGGAATACTCTCCGCTTGCTTGGATGAGTGCAGCTCCAACAACACTCAAGAAGCTCGACACCATCCAAGATAAAGCAGCCCGCTTGATTGGCACGCCATCCACCACCCTAAACATTCACTCCCATCACCACCGGCACACTGTGGCTGCAGTGTGTTCCATCCACAGGATGCACTGCAGCAACTCGCCAAGGCTTCTTCGACAGCTCCTCCATAACCCGCGACCTCTACCACCTAGAAGGCCAAGAGCAGCAGGCACATGGGAACAACACCACCTGCACGTTCCCCTCCAAGTCACACACCATCCCGACTTGGAAATATATCGCCGTTCCTTAATCGTCGCTGGGTCAAAATCCTAGCACTCCCTTCCTAACAACACTGTGGGAGAACCTTCACCACACAAACTGCAGCGGTTCAAGAAGGCGGCTCACCACCACCTTCTCAAGGGCAATTAGGGATGGGCAATAAATGCTGGCCTCGCCAGCGACACCCACATCCCATGAACGAATAAAAAAAAGAGGTGGAAATTTCTTTAGGCCCGTTCTCAGGCCTGAAATGGACTCTGTGCACGGAGCACAGCCCCAACCAGGAGGCCGAGATTGGCTCAAAAGTAGGCCTTGGGCCTCATTGATATTATTTGGGCAAACACATTTTAAAAATATGAATTTTGTGCAGCTTGCCTCACAGGGTGGAGTGACAAAGAGGGTTGTGGGGGGTGGGTGTGCGGAGGCCAGCGGATCCTGCTTCTTCCTGGTCCCCAGGAACGCTTTTTTAAAAAAATAAATCCAAAACTTACCTTTTGGTGACAGCTGCTGCTTAGGCCGCAGTGACAACTATAGAATCCAGAGTGGAGGAGGCCCGGCTCCTGCTCTGCTCTGCAATGTCCAGTTTCCCAGAGGGAGCCGAAAACGGGCCCTAATTTACATATGTAAGGGGTCTAACGCCTTTTAGGAAGCCACCAGGAATGCCTGCAAAATGGTCAGACCCAATATTGGTTTGCACTGTTTTCAGGTGTCCTTTGACAGTAAAACCAGTGCAATGTGATCCAATCTCTACCCCATGTTTTTTCTCAAGAGCCAGATTTGTGATTCACTTTAAACCTGGCTATTTCTGGATAAAGAGCAATAATCCACCATTCAGTTTCAATCCGGACAGAAATTAGTACAATCCTGGCAATGAGTCATTTATTAAAGTCACTAAGCCTTTCCACAAAAAACACTTGAAGATCAGTGTAGACTGCAAATTCTAGCACTTCATTCCTGGATATGGAGGAAAATACAAAGCACGCTAAAGAAAAGTCACACTGTTTCTGTGTGTTTACTTTTGGACTGAATAGCCTGCAGTTTGAGGAAGGCTGATCACAGATCTCCAGACTTCCAATCAATTTTTGCTGCAGGATATTTTGCAGAAAAGATTTTACTTTAGAGATAAAATCCTGTCTGTGTCCCTTTGGTGGAAGAAATATTTCTCCATTCCATTTTGCAGCACTACGTTCACATCTTAAAAATTCTCACTTTGCCCCCTTCCTTATTAGGAAGGGACATTTTTGAAGTTTGAGCACACTTGTTCTTCTCATCAATTTTCTCTGCTCTTATCCTTTCCTCAAGAAGTGGATTCCCAACTGGGGCACTGAATCCATGGAAGGCGGTAATGACTATTCATTCACCTAAGTGCTTATTATTCATGTGTGAGGTTTGATGGTGAGTGGCAGCAGGTTATTGAAAGGTGGGGGTATCACAGTTGATGCCTCCGCTCTGTTGATGCTGAATAAAAAATACTTTTTTGAGTTCTTTTGAAAGACTGGTTAATTAGTGACCACAAGAAAAGATGAGCTGAAAACAATGATAAAGGAATGGCAATGGCTTTCCTCAAGAGTTTCCACAGTTGATCTTGTCCTTACCCAATTTCAACTTCTGCACTTCCTGCATATTCCTGCTGAACATCATTCAGGAGCAGGGACTCTGCCTTTGTTTTTTCCCTCTCTAACCCAATACTGGTGCCCCTATCAATGGTCTGGCTGAGATCAGTGAACTCAGCAGAGATTTGAAACTGAACCTAAGACTTTCCTGGTCTGTGTGGCTCAGCTACGCACTGGATAAACTTGCTAAGCTATCCAGGGGTGTTGGCTGGATAAGGCCGCCACATTTTAAAAGACTGTACAAGCTTAAGCTTTAACATTTAAAATCCATCGATGAGGTTTTATGGGCTGGATATTTAGAAATGTGATGCATCAGAAGCTCTCTATAGAAAATTATACATATGTGCTCCTTTTCCATCCAGTACTGGAGTACCTATGAGCTCCTTTTTAGGTTGACAGTAAATTGTTTTGGTCACTTCTGCTGTTTGCCATTTTTCTGCTTGCCTTCTCACTACCATTTTTGTTGCTTTTGATCAAGACTCACTAACAACCTGAAGTCCATGAGAAGAGGGAAGAGGATAAAGACAGAATAAAATATGATGAAAAGAGGTGAGAAGAAAAGAAAAAGAACAGAGAAGTCATAAACCAGGTTCACCTAGGTGATAGGAACAGTAAGCCATTGGATCTTGTACTACCATTCAGTTAGATCATGGATGATCTGTACCTCAACTCTATTGACCCACTTTTACGCCACATCCCTTAATACCCTCACTTAACAAAAATCTATCAATCTCCGTCTTGAAAATTTCAATTGACCCAGAATCCACAGCTTTTTGGGGCAATGAGGTCCAGATTTCCATTACCTTTTGTGTGGAAAAAGTGCTTCCAGATTTCACTCCTAAATGGCCGAGCTCTAATTTTAAAATGATGCTCTCTTGTTCTGGATTCCCCCACCAGACAAAATAGTTTCTCTTTATCCACCCTATCAAATCCTTTAACCATTTTAAAGACCTTCTAAACTAAAGGGAATACAAACCAAGTTTATGTTCTCACAATGTAATCACTTAAGCCTCAGTATCAATCTGGTGAATCTGCACTGTACCTCCTTCAAGGCCAATATATCTTTCCTCAGGTGTGGTCCACAAAATTGAACGCAGTACTCCAGACGGGATCGGACCAGGACTCGACAGCTGAAGCATAACTTCCTCCCCTTTGTATTCCAGCTTCTTTGAGTTAAAGGTTAACATTTTATTCTCCTTTTTGATTATTTTTTGCACCTGTTCACTAGATTTTATGATTTGTGTACATGAACACCCAAATCCATTTGCTCCTCCACAATTCCTAGTCTGCTGCCTTTGAGAAAATATTCCAATTTGTCTTTCTCAGATCCAAAGTGGATGACCTCACACTTCCCCACATTGAACTCCACTCATTTAGTCTGTCTATGTTCCTTTGTAACTTCCTGTTCCCTGCTACATAACTTACTGTAGGCTTACCTTCTTCTTTTGTCACCATAACACTCGACTGTGCTGAAATGGATAGCATAACCTAGTTTCTTCTTGAGGAGAGTTCAGAGAAAGTTATGGCACAGAAGGAGGCCATTCGGCCCAACGTGTCTGTGCTGGCTGAAGCAGAGCTATTTAGCTTAATCCCACTTTCCTGCACTTGATCCGTAACCCTGTAGGTTACGGCAATTTAAGTGCTCATCCAAGTACTTTTTAAATAAGTTGAGAGTTTCTGCCTCCACCACCCTTTCAGGCAGTGAGTTCCAGACCCCACCACCCTCTGGGTGAAAACATTTCTCCTCAGCTCCCCTCTAATCCTTCTACCAACTAATTTAAATCTATGCCTCCTGGTACTGACCCCTCTGCTAAAGGAAATAGGTCCTCCCTATCCACTCTACCTAGTCCCATCATCATTTTATGTACCTCAATTAAATCTCCCCTCAGCCTCCTTTGTTCTAAAGTAAACAACCGCAGCCTAGCCAACTTTTTCTCATAGCTAAAATTCTCCAGCCCTGACAACATCCTCGTAAATCTCCTCTGTACCCTCTCTAGTGCAATCGCATCTTTCCTGTAATGTGGTGACCAGAACGGTACACAGTACTCAAGCTGTGGCTAACCAATGTTTTATACAGTTCTAGCATAACCTCCCTGCTCTTATATTCTATGCCTCAGCTAATAAAGGAAAGTATCCTGTATGCCTTTTTAACCACCTTATCTACCTGTCCTGCTACCTCAGGGATCTGTGGACATGCGCTCCAAGGCCCCTTTGTTCCTCTACACTTCTCAGTATCCTCGCATTTATTGTGTACTCCCTTGCCTTGTTTGCCCTCCCCAAATGCATTACCTCACATTTCTCCAGATTGAATTCCATTTGCCACTTTTCTACCCACCTGACCGGTCCATTGGTATCTTCCTGCAGTCTACAGCTTTCTTCCTCACTATCAATCACATGGCCAATTTTTGTATCATCTGCAAACTTCTTGATCAAGCCCCCCACATTCAAGTCCAAATCATTAATATGTACCACAAAAAGCAAGAGACCTAGTACTGAGCCTTGTGGGACCCCACTGGAAACAGCCTTCCAGTCGCGAAAACACCAGTCAACCATTACCATTTGCTTCCTGCCACTGAGCCAATTTTGAATCCAACTAGCCACTTTCCCTTGGATCCCATGGGCTTTTACTTTTTTGACTGGTCTGCCATGTGGGACCTTGTCAACAGCCTTGCTAAAATCCATGTACACTACATCAATCGCGTTACCTTCATCAACCCTCCTTGTTACCTGCTCAAAAAATTCAATCAAGTTAGTCAGACAAGACCTTCCCTTAACAAATCCATGCTGACTGTCCTTGATTAACCCATGCCTTTCTAAATGACGATTTATGCTGTCCCTCAGAATCGATTCCAATAATTCGCCCACCACCAAGTTAGACTGACTGGCCTATAATTACTCGGTCTATCCCTCACTCCCTTTTTAAACAATGGTACAATGTTAGCAGTCCTCCAATCCTCCGGTACTATGCCTCTAGCCAGGGAGGATTGGAAAATGATGGTCAGAGCCTTCGTTATTTCCTCTCTTGCTTCTCTTTACAGCCTGGGATACATTTCATCCAGGCCTGGCGATTTATCTACTTTCAAAGATGCTAAACCTCTTAATATTTCATCTCTCACTATGTTTATCCCATCCAATATTTCACACTCCTCCGACTTAACTATAATCTCTGCATCGTCCCCCTCTTGTGAAGACAAATGCAAAGTATTCATTAAGAACCATACCCACATCTTCCGCCTCCACACATAGGTTACCTTTTTGGTCTCTAATTGGCCCCCTACTCTTTCTTTAGTTATCCTCTTGCTCTTTATGTATTTGTAAAACATTTTTGGGTTTTCCTTAATTTTACTTGCCAGTATTTTTTCATGCCCTCTCTTTGCTTTCCTAATTTCCTTTTTAATTTCACCCCTGCACTTTCTATACTCCTCTAGGCTTTCTGCAGTATTGAACTCTTGGTGTCTGACATAAGCCTCCCTTTTTTGCCTTATCTTACCCTGTATGCTCCTTGTCATATAGGGGGCTCTAGATTTGGCAGTCCCACCTATTTTCTTTGTGGGTACATGTTTATTCTGAACCCCTTGAATCTTCTCCTTGAATGCCTCCCACAGCTCTGACACTGATTTACCTTCAAGTGGCTGTTTCCAATCCACTTTTGCTAAATCATTTCTCAGTTTAGTAAAATTGGCCTTTCTCCAATTTAGAACTTTTACTCCTGTTCTATCTTTGTCCTTTTCCAAAACTCTGCTAGATCTAATTGAATTATGATCACTACTAGCAAAATGCTCTCCCACTGATACTCCTTCCACCTGCCCAGCTTCATTGTCTAAAACTAAATCCAGAACAGCCCCCCTTCTTGTTGGGCTTGCTACTTACTGGCTAAAAAAGTTCTCCTGAATGCAATTTAAGAATTCTGTGCCCTCTATACCTTTTGCACTGATCATATCCCAATTAATATTAGGGTAGTTGAAATCCCCTCCTATTACCGCCCTATTGTTTTTGCACTTCTCAGAAATTTGCCTACATATTTCCTCCCCTATCTCCCTCTGACTGTTTGGGGGTCTATAGTACACTCCCAGCAGTCTGACTGCCCCTTTTTTTGTTCTTTAGCTCAACCCACATGGCCTCATTTGATGATCCTTCTAACATATCATCCCTCCTCACAGCCGTAATTGTTTCTTTCACCAATATTGCCACCCCCCTCCTTTTTTATCCCCCTCTCTATCTCGTCAGAAAACCCTGTAACCAGGAACGTTGCGCTGCCATTCCTGCCCCTGTTTAAGCCATGTTTCTGCAATAGCTAAGCTAATGTTATCTACTTTAAACACTTGTTCACAAAAACAAGGAACGTGTTCTTAGTTTAAGACAGGATGTTAGTATTACCGTCCATCCTGGAGAGTATGGAGAATAACAACTTCAGATACTGGAGGTGCATTGCAAGAGACTCTGTTTTTTAAAATAAAAAGGAAACTAGAAATGGAGAATCTATATTAGTTTAATATAGTTTGTGTCCATTTAGTATTCCTGAAAAAAATGGGTTAACATAGGACTCAGGAATTTGACACAAACATGTTAATCAATGCACTAAAAGTAATGTACAGAGAAATTTCAACCCCAAATGCCTCATTTAAGTTTATAAATGTCAAGATTTCAAATGCTTTACCACAAGGACATGGCAGAGCAGAATATTGCATGAGTTTATGAGTCAGCTCATTTATGCTAGCTCACCAGATTGATGCTAAGTAATTTCTTGTATGTATTCATATGAATTTTAAATGATCTGTCACTCTAGTGATTTTAGGACTCCACTTGGCCAGCTGGTATAAAAGGGATTGTCTCATTTTTAAAAGTGTTTTAAAAACTACTACATACCAGAAAGGACAGTCTAAGTCTAGTGAGTGGTTTCACATTGTTTTTTTTTAAATACCTGGTCACTACTATCCGTATAAGACTGTATGATTTACCAGCTAAATTCATAGGATGACTGAAACTCTCATTAGCATTCTGTTTACCAAAGTATGACATTTTAAGATCAGGCATTCTTTAGTATGCACTCCCAACCCCATATTGAAACTTTGCTAATAACTACTACGTGATTTTTTTTTCTACATTTGTTCTGAAGTGTTGTTTAAATGCTGCATTGCACTGAGTTCAAGTGGCATATTACTGCATTCTGGTGGAAAATGTACAACCTCCATTGAGCTGCAGATTGAGCTCATGTCACTCTGAAATTGCCAATTTCTCTCTAATAGAAGGAATGACGTCAATATTTTTAAAAGCTCCACTATTAATCCACATTTAGCTTAAGAGCTACATCCAATGATGAGAAGGCAGTAATTACCCAACCAGAAACTCTGTGCACTTCTATTTACTGATTATAAACTTACATTTCGAAACTGTATTGTACTTGCCCTCTCTTAAAATGCATTTCACCACCTGTGTGTGGTAAGGATGATGAGGCATTGTACAGAATTACAAGCTGACGTTTTGCAGATGATTGAAATATTGGTTGTTTTCATAGATACTTGTAGAAATATTCTAGATTGAGAATGTTACGATTTCCATCAAGCTTCTTTACGTTGCAACCATTTGATTTTAGTATGGAAAGTTTTGCAGGATAAAGCATATGGAAGTTGTATTTCACAACAGTTCAAAGTGTGGTAGGTCTTGGAGTCTAATTTTATGGATTCTGCTCTGGTCTGTTAGTGAAGGTTACTATTCAAAGAAAAATGGTACTACAGAGGTTATTCAGACTTACGGTAGACCAATCACAGGAATGTGATGATTTACATCCAAGGACCCTGAGGGAAGCTATGGAAGAAATAGTGATCATAATTTTCCAAATTCTTGTGGAAAGAGAAATTGTCTCAGAGGACTGGAAGGTAGTAAATATGACGCCCCTCTTCAAAAAAGGAGTATGGGTTAAGCCAAGAAGTTATAGTCCAGTTAGTCTTATTTCAGATGTTTGTAAATTACTGGAGCATATAAGACAAAATTACTAAGCACTTAGAGAAACATGGCTAATCCACGTGGATCTGTACATGGCAGTTCCTGCTTAACCAATCTAGTAGGATACTTTGAATAAACGAGAGAGGATTGATAAAAGAAAAGCAGTGGATGTAGTTAATGGATTTTCAAGAAGTATTTGATAAGGTTCCAGCTAAGAGACTTATGATAAAAAATAATAGCACATAGTGGAATGTAGCAATATAGAAAGAGAAATGATTGGAGGGCAAAAAGAAAAAGATAGGGGTAAAG
The DNA here is from genome assembly GCF_035084215.1 of Heptranchias perlo. Lineage (NCBI taxonomy): Eukaryota > Metazoa > Chordata > Chondrichthyes > Hexanchiformes > Hexanchidae > Heptranchias > Heptranchias perlo. Next base: position 35,328,741 of record NC_090333.1, on the reverse strand, counting down.
GGAAGTTTCTCAGACTGGACAGGTGTGGTGACTGGGGTTCCACAGGGGTCATTATTGGAGCTGCTCTTGTTTGCTATATACATAAATGATCTGAAATTAAGGGAACAATCTTGAAATTTGCTGATAACTCCAACTGGGAGGAGGGGAATGGTAAATTGTGATAAGGATTGTGAAAGGCTGCAGGAAGACAAATAGGTCAGCAGGATAGGCAGATAGGTGGTAGATTCAGTTCAGTGTAGAGAAATGTGAACTAATAGATTTTGAAAATAGGAATAGGGAAGGAAAGTACACGTTAAATGGTAAGATTTTAAATGGAGTGGAGGAGCACAGAGAATTGGGGGTAGATTTTAAAATTGCCATCTGCAAATGTAAATTGGGTTTTTTTTTGCAGCTGGTGGCTAGTCTATTCAATTTATGCTGGGGGAGGGAGGGGGGAGGAGGGACAAGTTGAAAATCTACCCCTTAGTATCCACTTCCTTCTATCATGAAAAGCAGCAGCACAACGAGACGGTCATTAATGTTTTTATTTAATTTAAAGGCATAGAATACAAAGTAGGGTGATGTTACAAAGAATGTACAGCACAGAAACAAGCCTTTCAACCCAACAGGTCCATGCTGGTGTTTATGCTCCAGTTGGGCCTCCCCTCACCTTTCTTCATCTAACCCTATCAACATATCCTTCTATCCCCTTCTCCCTCATCTAGTTTCCCCTTAAATGCTTCCATGCTAGTCACCTCAACTACTCCTTGTGGTAGCAAGTTCCACATTCTTACCACTCTCTGGGTGAAGAAGTTTCTCCTGAATTCCCTATTGGATTTGTTAGTCACTATCTTATATTTATGGCCCCTAGTTCTGGTCTCCCCCACAAGTAGAACATCTTCTCTACGTCTATCCTATCAAATCCTTTCATAATCTTAAAGACTTCTATTAGGTCACCCCTCAGTCTTCTCTTTTCTAGAGAAAAGAGCCTCAGCCTGTTCAATCTTTCCTGATAGGTATAACTTTTCATTTCTGTTATCAACTAGTGAATCTTTTTTGCACCTTCTTCAGTGCCTCTATATCCTTTTTATAATATGGAGACCAGAACTGTTTGCAATACTGCAAGTGTGGTCTAGCCAAGGTTCTGTACAAGTTTAGCATAAACTTCTCTGCTTTTCAATTCTATCCTTCTAGAAATGAACCCCAGTGCTTGGTTTGCTTTTTTTATGGTCTTATTAACCTGCTTTGCTGCTTTTAATGATTGTGTATCTGTACTCCTAAATCCCTCTGCTCCTCTACCCCATTTAGACACTTATTTTCCAAGGAATATGTGGCCTTCTTATTATTCCTACCAAAATGTACCATCTCACACTTCTCTATATTGAAATTCATTTGCCAATTACACGCCCATTCTGCAGGTTTATTAATGTCTTCCTGTATTTTGTCACAGTCGTCCTCAGTATTAACTATATCCCCGAATTTGGTGTTGTCCGCAAATTTTGAAATTGTACTTCCGATTCCCGAGTCCAAATCGTTTATGTATGTGGTGAACAACACCGGTCCTAGCACTGATCCTTGTGGAACACCATTTCCCATCTTTTGCCAGTTTGAGTAACTACCTTTAACCCCTACTCTCTGTTTTTTGTTTTGTAGCCAGCTTGCTATCCGTTCTGCTACCTGTCCCCTGACTCCACATGCTCTGACCTTAGTCATGAGTCTACTGTGCGGTACCCTATCAAAGGCGTTTTGAAAATCCAAATTATATTACATCTACTACATTGTCCTTGTCTACACTTTCTGTTACTTGAAAGAATTCTATAAGGTTCGTCAAGCATGACTTTCCCTTTTGAAATACCTGCTGACTATTTATTATATTTTCGGTTTCTAGATGTTTTTCTATCACATCTTTGAGTAAAGATTCCATTATCTTTCCTACCACTGACATTAAGCTAACTGGTTTATAGTTCCCTGAACTTGTTCTATCTCCCTTTTTAAATATAGGAATCACATTAGCTGCCCGGCAATCCTCTGGCACTATTCCCTTTTCTAATGATTTTTTACCTATATGTAATAGTGCCTCTTCTATCTCTTCCCTAACTTCTTTTAGTATGTGCAGATGCAATCCATCCGGACATTGAAACATAGAAACATAGAAAATAGGAGCAGGAGTAGGCCATTCGGCCCTTCGAGCCTGCTCCGCCATTCAATATGATCATGGCTGGTCCTCTATCTCAATACCATATTCACGCTCTCTCCCCTTACCCTTTGATGCCTTTTGTGTCTAGAAATCTATGTAGCTCCTTCTTAAATATATTCAATGACTTGGCCTCCACAGCCTTCTGTGGTAGAGAATTCCACAGGTTCACCACCCTCTAAGTGAAGAAATTTCTCCTCATCTCAGTCCTAAATGTCCTACCCCGTATGCTGAGACCGTGACCCCTCGTTCTGGACCCCCCAGCCGGGGTAAACATCCTCCCTGCATCCAGTCTGTCTAGCCCTGTCAGAATTTTATATGTTTCAATGAGATCCCCTCTCATTCTTCTAAACTCGAGTGAATACAGGCCGAGTGAACCCAATCTCTCCTCATACCACAGTCCTGCCATCCCAGGAATCAGTCTGGTGAACCTGCGCTGCGCTCCCTCTATGGCAAGCATATCATTTCTTAGGTAAGGAGACCAAAACTGTACACAATACTCCAGGTGTGGTCTCACCAAGGCCCTGTATAACAGCAGTAAGACATCCTTGCTCCTGTGCTCAAATCCTCTTGCAATGAAGGCCAACATACCATTTGCCTTCCTAACTGCTTGCTGCACCTGCATGTTTGTTTTCAGTGACTGGTGTACAAGGACACCCAGGTCCCTTTGTACATCAACATTCCCCAATCTATCACTATTTAAATAATACTCTGCCTTTCTGTTTTTCCTTCTGAAGTGGATAACTTCACATTTATCCACATTATTCTGCATCTGCCATGTATTTGCCCACTCACTCAACTTGTCTGAATCGCCTTGAAGCCTCTCTGCATCCTCCTCACAACTCACGATCCCATTTAGTTTTGTGTTGTCAGCAAACTTGGAAATATTACATTTGGTTCTCTCATCCAAATCATTGATATATATTGTGAATAGCTGGGGCCCAAGCAGTGATCCCTGCAGTACCCCACTAGTCACTGCCTGCCACCCCGAAAAAGACCCATTTATTCCTACTCCCTGTTTCCTGTCTGTTAACCAATTTTCAATCCATGCCAGTATATTACCCCCAATCCCATGTGCTTTAATTTTGCACGCTAACCTCTTATATTGGACTTTATCAAAGACCTTCTAAAAATCTAAATAAACCACATCCACTGGTTCTCCCTAATCTATTCTATCAGTTACATCCTCAAAAAACTCCAGTAGGTTTGTCAAATATGATTTCCCTTTCATAAATCCATGTTGACTTTGTCTAATCCCATTGATACTTTCTAAGTGTCCTGTTATCACATCCTTTATAGTAGACCCTAGCATTTTCCTTACTACTGATGTTCGGCTAACCGGTCTGTAATTCCCTGTTTTCTCTCTCCCTCCTTTTTTGAATAGTGGGGTTAGATTTACCACCTTCCTATCTGCAGGAACTGTTCCATAATCTATAGAATTTTGGAAGATGACAACTAATACATCCACTATTTCCATAGCTACCTTTTTTAGTACTCTGGGATGCAGATTATCAGGTCCTGGGGATTTATTGGCTTTCAGTCCCATTAATTTCTCCAGCATTATTTTTTTACTAATACTAATTTCCTTTAATTCCCTTGGTTCCCTAGCATTTCTGGGATGTTATTTGTGTCCTCTTCCGTGAAGACAGAACCAAAGTATTTGTTTAATTGCTCTGCCATTTCCCTGTTCCCCATTATAAATTCTCTAGTTTCTGACTGTAAGGGACCTACATTTGTCTTCACTAATCTTTTTCTTTTTACATACTTGTAGAAGTTTTTACAGTCCACTTTTATGTTCCTTGCTAGTTTACTCTCATACTCTATTTTTCCCTTCTTAATCAATCTCTTGGTCCATTTTTGCTGAATTCTAAACTGCTCCCAATCCTCAGGCTTGCTACTTTTTCTGACAACTTTATATGACTTCTCTTTGGATCTAATACTAGCCTTAATTTCTTTTGTTAGCCATGGTTGGGCCACATTTCCTTTTGTGTTTTTGCACCAGAAAGGAATGTATAATTGTTGCAATTCATGAAATTCGTTCCTTAAATATTAGCCATTGCCTATCCACCGTCATCCTTTTAATGAAATTTCCCAATCTATCATAGCCATCTCACTCCTCCTACCTTCTAGTTTCCTTTGTTTAGATTTAGGACCCTAGTTTCGGATTGGACTACTTCACTTTCCATCTTAATGAAGAATTCTATCATGTTATGGTCACTCTTTCCTAAAGGACCCCACACAACAAAATTATTAATTAACCCCCTCTCATTGCACAATCTAGGATAGCCTGTTCCCTGGTTAGCTCCTCAACGTATTGGTCTAAAAAACCATCTCGTACACACTCCAGGAATTCATCCTCCACAGTATTATTGCTAATTTGGTTTGGCCAGTCTATATGCAGATTAAAGTCACCCATGATTACTGCAGTGCTCTTGTTACATGCATCTCTAATTTCCTGTTTGATGCCGTCCCCTACATTACCACTACTGTTTGGAGGCCTATAGACAACTCCCACCAGTGTTTTCTGCTCCTTGGTGCTTCTTAACTCCATCCAGACTCAGCTCCAGGACATTACTGCAGGAATTCTTCAGGGCAGTGTCCTAGGCCCAACCATCTTCAGCTGCTTCATCAATGACCTTCCCTCCATCATAAGATCAGAAAGGGGATATTCGCTGATGATTGCACATTGTTCAGTTCCATTCGCAGCCCCTCAGATAAAGAAGCAGTCTGTGCCCACATGCAGCAAAACCTGGACAACATCCAGGCTTGGGCTGATAAGTGGCAAGTAACATTTGTGCTAGACAAATGCCAGGCAATGACCATCTCCAACAAGAGAGAGTCTAACCACCTCCCCTTGACATTCAACGGCATTACTATCGCCGAATCCCCCACCATCAACATCCTGGGGGTCACCATTGACCAGAAACTTAACTGGACCAGCCATATAAATACTGTGGCTACAAGAGCAGGTCAGAGGCTGGGTATTCTGCAGTGAGTGACTCACCTCCCCAAAGCCTTTCCACCATCTACAAGGCACAAGTCAGGAGTGTGATGGAATACTCTCCACTTGCCTGGATGAGTGCAGCTCCAACAACACTCAAGAAGCTCGACACCATCCAGGACAAAGCAGCCCGCTTGATTGGCACCCCACCCACCACCCGAAACATTCACTCTCTTCGCCACTGGTGCACTGTGGCTGCAGTGTGTACCATCCACAGGATGCACTGCAGCAACTCACCAAGGCTTCTTCGACAGCGCCTCCCAAACCCGCCACCTCTACCACCTAGAAGGACAAGGGCAGCAGGCACATGGGAACAACACCACCTTCACATTCCCCTCCAAGTCACACACCATCCCGACTTGGAAATATATCGCAGTTCCTTCATCGTCGCTGGGTCAAAATCCTGGAACTCCCTTCCTAACAGCACTGTGGGAGAACCTTCAACACACGGACTGCAGCGGTTCAAGAAGGTGGCTCACCACCACCTTCTCAAGGGCAAATAGGGATAGGCAATAAATGCCGGCCTCGCCAGCGACGCCCACATCCCATGAACGAATAAAAAAAAAGATTGGTTCTACATCTTTATTTTCTGAGCCAATATCCTTTCTCACTATTGCTCTGATTTCATCCTTTACGAACAATGCCATCTCACCTCCTTCTCCTTTTTGTCTGTCCTTCCTAAATATCGAGTACCCTTTGATATTCAGCTGCAACCTTGGTCACCCTGCAGCCATGTCTCTGTAATTGCTATTATATCATATCTGTTTACATCTATTTGCGCTGTTAATTCATCTACCTTATTACAAATGCTTCGTGCATTCAGATACAGTGCCTTTAGATTTGTCTTTTTAACATTTTTAGACATCTTAACATTTTTCTGTACTATGGCCCTATTTGTCTAATTACCATTTTTTCTTACTCTGGACCCTATTTATTGTCTTTTGTTTGTACGCTCTGTCCCTTCCTGACACAATCTGGTTATCCTTACCCCAATCACTTTCCTGCACTGCTTCTTTGTCTTTTTAGCGTTCTAGATTTCTCTCCACCAGGACCCTCACCCCCTTATTTAGTTTGAAGCCCTATCTACCTCCCTAGTTATTCGATTCACTAGAACTCTAGTCCCAGAATGGTTCAGGTGTAGTCTGTCCCAATGGAACAGCTCTCTCTTTCCCCAGTACTGGTGCCAGTGCCCCACGAATCGAAACCCACTTCTCCCACAATCTTTGAGCCACACATTCATCTCCCTGATCCTATTGACCCTATGCCAATTCGTTCTTGGCTCGCCAGAGATTATTACCTTTGTGGTTCTGCTTTTTAATTTAGTCCCGAGCTGCTCAAACTCTCTCAGCAGAACCTTTTTCTTATTCCTACCTATGTTGTTGGTACCTACATGGACCACGACAACTGGATCCTCCCCCTCCCACTCCAAGTTCTTCTCCAGCCTGGAGGAGATGTCCTTAACCCTGGCACCGGGTAGGCAACATAGCCTTCGGGAGTCATGCTCCTGGCTGCAGAGAACAGGGTCTAACCCCCTAACTATACTGTCGCAAACTACAACCACCTTCCTTTTTACTCCCCCCACTTGAACGGCTTCCTGTACCACGGTGCTGTGGTCACTTTGCTCATCCTCCCCACAGTGCCCGCCCTTGTCCACAAGGGTTGCAAGAACCTCAAATCTATTGGACAAGCGTAGGGACTGAGGCTCCTGCAATATCACCTCCTGGATCCCCGAACCTGCCTCACTCGCAGTCACACCCTCCTGTCCCTGACCACGTGTCAATTCTAAAGTATTTAATCTAAGGGGTGTGGCTGCCTCCTAGAGCAAAATGTCCAGGTAGCTTTCTCCCTCCCTGATATCTCGCAATGTCCACAGCTCGGACTCCAGCTCCTCAACTCGGAGCTGAAGTTCCTCGAGCCGCAGACACTTACTGCAGATGTAGTCGCCCTGGACAAAAATGTCCACAAGCTCCCATATATTGCAGCAGCAACACATCTCCTGTTCTCCCATTATCTTATTTATTTAATTAAATAATTTAGTGTTAATCAAATTATTTACATCATTTAATTTATTAGATTAATTAAATTAAGTTCAGTTTTTAAATTTAGTTATATGCTATATGTTAACTTCAAGCTCAGCCCGCAGTCTTCTCTGTTGCAGGTCTGTTGCTTTTATCCCCGTTCTCGGTCTGCTGCTGCTTAGGTCCACCGCTGCTCTGTGGAAAAAGTAAGGCAAAGCAGCACCTCCTTCCCCCACTTCACCGAACTCCCACACTTACCAAACTCTCAAGCTGGTCACTCTGTGCCCGCTGCACTTAGTGCCGGTTGCACTCACAGGCCCCTCTATTTCTACTGTTTGTGACACAGATGAGTCAGCCCTGGGGTTTTATCTACCCTAGCTTGTCAATTATCTCCCCCCATCTACCTTAAATGTCTTTACATCTTCTTTGATCTCTTCTCCTAATGTCATGCCCATCATATTAATCTCCCTGGTAAATACAGAAGCAAAGTAACTATTTAATATTTCTGCTATTTCACTGTCATACCTGTGACTTTATTGTGTGTATCCCTTAATGGCCCTGTCCCTTTCCTGATTTTTCTTTTGTTATTTATGTGCCTGATAATTTAATTTTGTGGTTTCCTTTTGTCTTCCTAATTATTTTTTTGACTTCTTTCCTAAACTTTTTGTATTCCCTTTTGATGTCCTCTCTTTTGTTGTCTACGTATTTAGTGCATGCCTTTTTCTTTAGTTTCAGTTTTGCCCTTATTTCTTTATTCATCCATGATGTGTCATTACTGGCTAATTTGTTTTTCCTTTTTAGTGGGATATATTTCTCCTGGACTCTATTGATCACCGTTTTAAATGTTTCCCACTGCTGTTCTATTTCTTTGTTTATCAGTAAATTTTTCCAGTTTATTTTTTGTAGTTCCATTCTCATCCCTCAAAATCAGCTTTTTTCCAATTTATTACTTTGGTCTTTGTCTTATTTATGTCCTTCTCAATCTTTATCTTAAACCTTGTTATGTTGTGATCACTATTGCCTACATATTCCCCTACACTTACTTCTCTTATCTCTTCTGCTTCATTTCCCATTACTAGATCAAGCAGTGCTTCCTCTTTTGGGCTTTTTACATACTGGGTGAGAACTGTGTCCTGCACATATTGTAAAAACTCCATTCTCTGTCCCCCTTTACCTACTTCTTGCCCGTTTGTTTGGCGATAATTAAAATCTCCCATGATTATTATTCTATGCCCTTTACTCATTTCACATATTTGCTTACATGTTTATTCCTCCACCTCCTTTCCACTATTAGGTGGTCTGTAGTATACCCCTATTAGCGTGATCAATCCTGTCTTATCTTTTATATGTCTTATATATATGACTTATATATATCTCTTATATTTTATCCATATGGATTCTGTTTCTATCCTTCTCTTCGTTATGTCCCTTTTTTCTACTGCCATCATGTTATCCCTAATTAGTACAGCTACTCCACCTCCCTTCTTCCTTCCCTATTATTGCCTCCAATTCCCCGTTTTATTTTGGACACTGTGTACATTGCTGTACAGGCAGTTTAAATCATCTTTAGTAGCTTTTCCTTTTCCTTTTACACTCTTTACCTTATCATTTCTCTTATTTATCACTCCAGCGGTGTTTATTTCAGTTATTTTACTGTTTCCCAGACCTGGAGTATTTGTGGTTTCTGTAACATTGGCCTGGGTTTACTCTGGTCACTTTTTCTTACTCTTGTTTTATCTTTTTTACTAATTTTTTGTCTGAACCTCCCCCCCTCCCCCCCACCACTTTATCGGTGTAAGGTCTTATTAACCACCCTTTTTATCCTTTCTGCTAGAACCCTGGTCTCAGCCTGGTTCAGGTGCTGCGCATCCCAACAGTGCAGCTCCTTCCTGTTCCTATACTGGTCCCAGTGTCCCATGAAAAGGAACCCCTCTTTCCCACACCAATCCTTCAACCACATATTTATTTTCCTGATCTATTTGTCCCTATGCCAATTTGCACGTGGCTCAGGTAATAATCCTGAGATTACTACCCTGGAGGTCCTGCTTTTCAATTTAGTTCCTAACTCCTGATACTCCCTTAGCATGACCTCCTCAATATTCTTTCCTATGTCATTGATTCCAATGTGGATCAGGATCATAACAACTGTACCCTCCCCCTCCCTTTCCAGATTCTTTTCCAGCCGTTTTGATATGTCCCTTATCTTGACACCAGGCAGGCAACACACCCTTTGAAACTCTCGATCCTGACTGCAAAGAATCATATCTATCCCTCTAATTATCGAATCTCCTATAAGTACCACCTTACTCCTCTGCACCTCCTCCCCTTGGACAGCCTCCTGCTCCAGAATGCCTTGGTCAGCATTCTGGCCGTCATTCCCACAGTCTTTTTCCTTATCCTCACGGGTATCAAGTGCTTTATATCTGTTGGACAAGACTAGGGTCTGTGGGACCTCCTCCTCTGTCTCTTCTCTGTTCCCACTACCCTGCTGACTACACTCTTCCCCTCCTGTACCTTTGGTATCCTCTGAGGTGTGACTGGATTCTGGAGAAAACTGTCCAGACATTCCTCTCCCTCCTTTATGTGCCAGTGTGTCTCTAACTCGCACTCCAGCTCAAAGACTCTGAGCCAGAGTGTCTCAAGCCAGAAACATTTACTGCAGATGTGGCAAACTGGGACAGTCTTGCTGTCCACAAGCTGCCACATACTGCAATCCCGACACATAGCCTGTACTGACATTTCTAGTTTTTATTTGTTTTCCTTAGTTAGCCTAGTTATTTTATTTGTTTATTTTTTTACAAAAGGTTTTAATTATTTTTTAAATTTAATTTTTTTTTACAGATTATCCTAGATACTTATTCTAGATCCTTACCTCAATACTTAACCTTGATACTTATCTTAATTCCCTTGCGTTCCACCACTCCTTTCTCTCTGTGCTGATTCTGATGTCACCCTTTCAAATTTCTACCTGTGATTGAGTTGGTCTCGCTGTGCTCTCATCGCTTTTAATCTCGAGCCTCCGCTGCCGCCACACTTTATATCCCCGCCGCTCTCGCTGTGCCCTCGTCGCTTTTAATATTGTTGTATAAGATCTTTGGTCATCGTATTGTGCGCAGTCTCGACCACCCCATTATAGGAAGAATATAAAAGCTATGGAAAAGATGCAGCGTAAGTTTGTTAGGATTTTACCAGGGATGAGGGGTTACAGTTATGAAGAGATGCTTAAGAAGTTAGGGCTTTTTTCACTGGAGCTGAGAAAATTATGGGATGACCTTAAATTATGAAGGGTTATGATACAGTAAATTGTGAATGTTTCCATTAGTCAGCAAGACACTAACGAGAGGGCACAAATTTAAGATAATCACAAGGGGTGGTTAGAATATGGAATTCTCTGTTGTTGGAGCAAGTGTCCTAATTTTGTTTAAAGAGGAATTAGACAGTTGCTTGAAAAAGAGAAATATTGGAGTGTATGGTGAATGGGCAGAAGAGTCGGATTGGACTAGGTGGCTCATGTGGAGGAAAGCTCCAGCACAGACTTGGTGGATTGAATAGTCTGTTTCTGTGTTGTTTACAACTATTTACAAGAATGAATCTTTAATCAACGTCAGGAACAGTTGGAGACCTGAGTTATAAACAAACGTAAACTTTAGCAATTGTTACAACTTTGATAAACGATGACAAATTTAAATAAAGATTTATCCTCGTTGAATCGAAAAATATTTACTTAACAGTGAGAATCCTGTGTAAAGTCTAGTATGCAGTATTACTGCTAAATAGAGAATGTTCCTATGTTCTTGGTTTGTATGCATCATCCTTTTTATGAAACATAAAATACAAAATTATTAGTTAATAATGCACAGTGATAGAATTTGTAGGGATATTTTTAACCAATCAAATTAGGCATATTTTCAATAACATTGCAGAGCAGCTGAAAATTAGTATGGCATGGCATGGTTGCTATGAAAATTTATCGATACATTTGTCCCAAAACTGATAATACATTAATATGTTATGCTTATTTTCTGAGGGGTGCAGGTTGTATTTTTGGAAAAATAGGTGTTTCCACAATGTTATACATGTTAAAGGAATATTGTCTGCATGCAGAAGAGTTTGGCAAAGCATGACCGAATGCTACAATTACATCAAAACACATAGAGGGCAATGTTAACCTAACCCATCTATCAGGAAACAGATGGGATCGGGTGCAACACTGGTTTTACACCCTACCCGATTTTACTCTCCATTGAGGTCAAGGTGTAAAACCGGCGTTCCACCCGATCCTTTGGGTTTCCCACATTGTGATTTAGGTTAAAATTGCCCCCACTGTGTCATTCGCATGTTATACCACCATGGTGAAAATGACACTCTGGCTCCCCTCGCTCAGCATTGTCAATAAAGTTTTCCAATAATTAAGGAGATGCCCCTTTAAATCTTCAAATGACATTCCATGTACCAATAAGATATCTTTATATTATTTTAAAGCTTACAAAAATGACCTTGATAAAATATGCAAAACAAGAATGAATATAACCAAGATTACAACAATTTCAGTGCTATACATTGATACAAATTGCAACATAACTGATCTGACTTCCATTGTACATTGTACTGGTGTGTAATTGGTTTTTTTCACAATAAAAAAGATTAGCTAATCATTCATGTTCTTGCTGTTTGTAGGATCTTGCTGGTGTAGAATGGCTGCTGCCTTTCGCGACTTAATAACAGTCCTTACACTTCAAAGCAGATCATTCTGTGAAGTGCTTTCAGATGTTTTTGACATGATAAAGCAGTATATAAATGCAAGTAGCTATTTGGGGAACTGGTTGGCAATGTGAGGAGACATGCCTTTCAACTGTGGGAGCAGGATTGAAATCCAGCCTGGGCTGTCGAATAAAAATCTCCTCTGTTTGCTGGCTGTAAGGATGTTATGTGAAATGATGAACTGATCTTGAGCAGTCTTAATCCAGTTTCTAGTGGGCATGGATTACTTTCCCTAATATGACACTAATTGGTAATCTCACATGAGGTGCCACAGAATGGCTGGTCTGGAAAATGGAAAGACTGTCACATTAGTGCAATAGTGGTACTCCTTCATGGTTGAGGTTGAGGCTTGTTGTTGGGACAGAGAATGGAGAACTTTACTCTGCACCAGGCTCTGCTATTTCTGAATTAGGAGTGTTTAATGCTGACACTAATGTAATTCCCGGGCAGAAAGCCAGGGGAAGCCATCAAACTTCCTGCCGGACAGCATAAATGATGGCCGGGCCTCAGTAACATCCTGCCGGTCAGCTGCCCGCCCGAAACGGGCGTAAAGAGGTAGATGGCCAGCTGCCCGCAAACGCAGATCGGGCAGTCCATAGTTCGGAGCAACATAGGGACAGACTTTGCACTCCTGCTCCTCCCAGCCCCACAAAGAAAAGTTTTTTATTTACCTTTTGGGGCCACTACTAGGTTTCACTGCTTTATAGTTTACAGTCTGCTGTTAAAATTGCCCTGAGGTCCTTTCTGAGCATTAGCGCCCCAATTAGTGTATATTTATTTATGAGGCATTCGCCTGAGTGAAGCAGATGCCTGAACCACTTGGCATTAAAACCTCCAATAGTCAGTATCGGAGCGGGAAAGAGAACCACTGGATTTTAACACCCCTTCTGCCCAGTTTCCGCCAGGTGGAGAGAGTTAAAATCCCCCCTTAGGTATCTGAAATGGGAAGAATGTGATTCCCCAGCACTAACATCCATCACCTCAGTGAGTGCAATTTTTAATAAATGTAACTGTTTGTTCAGATACTCCACAGCAATTGTCTGAAGAGGTTGGAGTGACCATTGCTATCTAACTGTGAACTATAAAACACTACAAATCATTGCCGGTTTTGAAATATATAATTTGTATGTAAATATGCATTCGTCTTAAATAGGAAGCATGAACTAGTGAGTCCCCTTACTGGTGTCTTTCATTTGCCTCTTGCTTCCGCATCAAACTGCTATCGTAGTACAGCTTGTAATCACATTTTGTACAGAACTGCCACCCTGTCATTATGAAGTTCTGCTTCACTGTTAACATGAATAAGGATTGCTGCCCTCAGACCACACCCACTGTCACTATCAGTGATACTGGAATGGAACTTCATGATGTTGCATAATTGGGAATTCGATCCGAGTTTGTGCTGCCGCCGTGAGGCTCATCTGCCAGCTGTGCACATCAGGAAATCGCAGGTGCGCTGCCCACAATTTTGAATCCATGATGTCTGCTTCCAAACTACCTCTAGCCAATAGTTGAAATAGTACATGTACTTCTGTTACATTTAGGGATTTTCAATGGTTTTTTAATTTGTCGTAGAGAAGATTTAGAAATGAATTATGTTTGAAGTGTTATGTTTTAAAACAAACTAATGTCACTCAGGTTTAAAAAGCTACAGGCTGAAGCCACTTAGATGGGAGGTTTAAAGCCAGATGAGCCAGTTTGTGAACTGTCATGGCGCACAGTCTATTTCAACCTGAGAGAATGAGGGTCATTTTTCTTATCCCAATTAAGCCAGATTTCCTCCCATTCGTTTTAAGAATAGCAGGAGATGTTTTCTTTAAGTTCACACGGCGAAGGGGTAGGAGACGTAGACGCTTTTGTTGACAGGACTACTGGAAAATCACTGAGCAGGGAAGCAGTTGAAGGGACTGCCCTCCCACTGGCTGGGAACACAGAGAGAAAAGGACCAAGTTAGTCAGTAAGCTAAATCTGGAGAGAAAGCCTGGCCTAGCGAAGAAAAACTCATTTGTCTCAAGTTGGTCAGGATCAGAAGGCTTTGTAAAAAAAGCGAATTTGATTATGACTGTATGCTCACTTGTAATCTGTAAAATAAAGCAGCTTAATTTTCATACCTGGCCTCATCTTACAACATGTTTCAGTCTTCCTTCAGAAAGGCTGGAGGAGCACACATGAGTGCATGTGTGAAAGACTCTATATCCAGTTCAGATCACAAGGGGAGGGCACTATCGTTGCACCCCCAGATTATGCTATAGGGACACACTTCTGAATGTAAGATACTTGAACCACTTATAGAAGTAACCAGCACTGAGAGGATAAAATTTAACATCCTCTATTTAAAACATTTAGAGGCTGAGATGGTTTAATGACATATACTATCCTTTTGGATATGTTTCCTCCATTCACTAATGTAGCAAAATAAATCATACTAACTTTTTCATGATCATTTATGAATGGAGAAAAGAATACCACTTAAATTTATCACTTTGAAAAAAGAAATTTTATAATATCCCAATCCAAATGCAATAGTTTATTCCATTTATTCCAACTTAAATTCCACCCTTCATGTTTCGGATCCACCCGCGATTACAGATATCTCCATGATAATCAGCGTTCCTCGAACCACTGCTCTCGCCGCTTCCTGGGATCCACGCTCAATGCTATGCGCCGCCACATGCGCACTCTCGAGTTCGCTCTTCAGCACCGACTCACTCTACTTCAGAGCTGTCCTGGTCCGCAGTTCCATTTCATCCTTCACCTCAACCAGCGCTTTAACAAAAAACTTTTGTTCTTCTTTTCAGGTGTCACGGACCCCAAGCTTCAACAACTCTTAGCTACTAATGCCCCACCTGATCCGTCTTCCACTTCACTTTCCTCTGACCCCATCCCTCCCTCCAATCTCACCCTTTGTCGTGTTTTCATTATCCCCTCTGATCGTCCCTTCTCTGACCCCAAACGATCAGTCTTCAGCAAAGGCCTCAGCTTCATCCCCTTACGCTCCCACCTCAATGAATTTTGAGCTCAACACGATGCTGAGCTCTTCTTCCATTGCCTTCACCTCCGCACCCACTTCTTTGGCCAGGAGTCTTCCCTCCTTTCTCCTGCCTTCAAAGTTCTCATTCCTCCTGGACCCCTCCCTCTGGCTGCTTATCCTCTCTTGATCTTTTCATTGGGAACTACCAGCGTGGCATCTCAATTTCTCTACTCCCCTCACTCACTCTAACCTACCTCCCTCTGAACTTGCAGCACTCCGTTCTCTCAGGTCCAACCCTGACATTGTCATTAAACCTGCTGACAAGGGCGGCACTGTTGTGTGGTGAACAGATCCCTACCTTGTGGAGACTAAACGCCAACTCTCCAACACCTGCTCCTACCTCCCCTGGACCATGACCCTACCGCCAAACATCAAACCATAGTTTCCCAGACCGCCACTGACCTCATCTCCTCTGGAAATCTTCTGCCCACAGCCTCCACTCTCATAGTCCCCTAACCCAGCACAGCCCGCTTCTACCTCTTTCCCAAGATCCACAAACAGCACTGCCCCAGTAGACAGATCCCTGTGGGACTCCACTAGTCACATCCTGCCAATGTAAATACTTACCCATTATCCCTACTCTGTCGCCTTTCACTCAGCCAATTTCCTAACCAAGTCCGTACTTTTCCCTCGATTCCATGGGCTTCTAATTTAGCTAACAGTCTCTTATGTGGGACCTTATCAAATGCCTTCTGGAAGTCCATATAAATAACATCCATTGACATTCCCCTGTCCACTACTTTAGTCACCTCTTCAAAAAATTCAATCAGGTTTGTCGGGCATGACCTACCTTTCACAAATCCATGCTGGCTCTCCCTGATTAACTGAAAATTCTCGAGGTGTTCAGTCACCCTATCCTTAATTATAGACTCCAGCAATTTCCCCACAATAGATGTTAGGCTAACTGGTCTATAATTCCTCGGTTTCCCTCTCTCTCCTTTCTCAAAAAGCAGAGTGACATGTGCAATTTTCCAATCCAGAGGGACAGTTCCTGAATCTAGAGAACTTTGAAAGATTATAGTTAGGGCATCTGCAATCTGCTCACCTACTTCCTTTAAAACCCTGGGATGGAAACCATCTGGTCCTGGGGATTTGTCACTCTTTAGTGCTATTATTTTCTTCATTATTGTTGCTTTACTTATGTTAATTTTATCGAGTCCCTGTCCCCGATTCAATATTAGTTTTCTTGGGATTTCCGGCATGCCATCCTCTTTTTCTACTGTAAATACTGACGCAAAGTAATTGTTCAACATGTCTGCCATTTCCCCATTGTCAATGACAATATCCCCACTTTCAGTTTTTAAGGGGCCAACACTGCTCCTGACCACCCTCTTTTTCCTAAAATAACTATAAAAGTTCTTTGTATTGGTTTTGATATCCCTTGCGAGTTTCTTTTCATACTCTCTTTTTGTAGCTCTTACTATCTGTTTGTGACCCTTTGTTGCTCTTTGTATCTTTCCCATTCGCCAGGATCTGTGCCATTTTTTGCCTTTTGTATGCCCTTTCCTTATGTCTTATACTGTCCCTTACCTCTTTAGTTGTCCATGGCTGTTTTTTTTGGCAAGTCGAGCTCTTGCCCCTCAGGGGTATAAACCGGTTCTGTATCACGTTAAATGTTTCTTTAAACATTTCCCACTGATCATCAGTCGTTTTACCCGTTAACAGATTTGCCCAGTTTACTGTGGACAGTAAGTCGGCCTTACCCAAGTCTAGAATCTTAGCAGCTGATTCACTTTTTTCCCTTTCAAACATTACATTGAACTCGATCATGTTATGATCGCTATTGGATAGATGTTCACGCACAGTTAAGCTGTTAACTAAATCTGGTTCATTACTGATTACTAAATCTAGTATGGCTTGCCCCCTTGTTGCCTCCCAGGACATACTGCTGTAGAAAACTATCCCGGACACACAAGAAATTCACTACCTTTCTGACAGTTGCTAGTCTGCTTTCCCCAATCTATGTGAAGGTTAAAGTCCCCCATTAAGACCACTATGCCTTTGTTACACGCTTGTCTAATCTCTGCATTTATACAATCTAGCACTTCAGAGCTGCTGCCAGGGGTCCTATACACAACTCCCACTATAGTCTTAGATCCTTTCCTATTTCTCAATTCAACCCATAAGGTCTTTGTTGGCTGCTTACCTCTCGTTATATCCTCCTTTATCATTGAATTGATTTCATCTCTAATCATTAAGGATACTCCTCCCCATCTTCCATTTTCCCTATCTCTCCTGTAGACCTTATAACCTGGTATAATTAGTTTCCAATCCTGACCATCCTGCAGCCATGTCTCAGTAATAGCTATCATGTCATACCCTCCAATTTGAATTTGAACCTGTAGTTCATTTAATTTATTCCTTATACTCCGTGCATTTGTATATAGAACTCTTAGTTGGGCCACACACCCTAGCCTGACCTTCAGCTTTTATGCTGGGTTAATCGCCTTACGCCTTCTAGTTTTTACTTTATCTGTCATGCCTAAAGTACACTTTCTTTCTGCTGCTCTACGCTTTTCCCTTTCACTTGTTTTTGAACAACTGTTTGTACTATTTGTATTGTAGATTTCCCCTGTGTCTTCCCCTCTCTTGCTGCTCTCAACTTTACTCCCTTCTGACTCCCCGCTAAGGTTCCCATCCCCCTGCCACTCTAGTTTAAACCTTCCCCAACAGCACTAGCAAACACCCCCGCGAGGACATTGGTCCCGGTCCTGCTCGGGTGTAACCCGTCTCGCTTGTACAGGTCCCACCTTCCCCAGAGCCGGTCCCAATGTCCCAGGAATCTAAATCCCTCCCTCCTACACCATCCCTGCAGCCACACATTCATCCTGTCTATTCTCCTGTTCCTATACTCACTAGCACGTGGCACTGGTAGTAATCCTGAGATCACTACCTTTGAGGTCCTGCTTTTTAATTTATCTCCTAACTCCTTGAATTCACCTTGCAGGAACTCATCCCTTTTTTTTAACCTATGTCGTTGGTACCAATATGGACCACGACTACTGGCTGTTCACCCTCCCCCTCCAGAATGCCCTGCAGCTGTTTCGTGACATCCTTGACCCTAGCACCAGGGAGGCAACATGCCATCCTGGAGTCACGTTTACAGCCGCAGAAACGCCTATCTGTTCCCCTTACAATTGAATCCCCTATCACTATAGCCCTGCCACTCTTCTTCCTCCCCTCCTGTGCAGCAGAGCCACCCGTTGTGCCACAAACTTGGCTCTTGCTGCTTTCCCCTGATAAGCCATCTCCCTCAACAGTATCCAAAGCAGAATATCTGTTTGAGAGGGAGATGGCCCTAGGGGTCTCCTGCTCTACCTGCCTAGTCCTTTTACTCTGCCTGGCGGTCACCCATTTCCTTTCTACCTGCGTAATCTTTACCTGCGGTGTGACCACCTCACTGAACGTGCTATCCACGATAGTCTCAGCATCACGGATGCTCCACAGTGAATCCACCCGCAGCTCCAGCTCCGAAATGCGGTTTGCCAGTAGCTGCAGCTAGACACACTTCCTGCACACATGGTCACCAGGGACACTGGTAGTGTCTATGACTTCCCACATAGTGTAGGAGGAGCATATCACGGGTGCGAGCTCTGCTGCCATGACTTGCCTTAGATTTACACTGCGTTCACCTCTCAGACTCTCCTCCTGCTCTCAGTCTCTCCTTTTATACTCTGCTCACCTCTCGGACTCTCCTGCCTCACCTGCGATGTCGCACAGTAGTTGTCTCTTGTTGCAGGTCTGCTGCTGCTTCTATTCCCACTCTCAGTCTTCTGCTGCTCAGGTCCACCGCCGCTCTGCGGGAAAAGTTAGGAAAAGCAAGGCAAAGCAGCACCTCCTTCCCCCACTTCACCGAACTCCCACACGTACCAAACTCTGAGGTGATCACTCTGTGCTCCGCTGCACTCCGTGCTCAGTTAGCACTAACAGGCCCCTGTATTTCTACTGTTTGTGACTCAGATGAGTCAGGCCTGCTCCACCTTCAGGAACCAGTTTAATCTAGCTAACCAATTAACTAACTACAGCAGCTCTCTCTGCTGAAGCCTGACAGAAACTTAAAAATTTAAACTTTAAAATTGAACATAAACAGTTGATAAGTCATGTTCTTCGTTAGTTAATGAATAACTTTCCTTACACAAACTGGGCTGCATGAACGACTCAAAACAGACTAATTATCAAACAGTTTACAGTAATTGCAGGTTTCAGGAACATAGTGCCACTATCTTAAACAAATATATTCAGTCAAAGAGCAAAAGGAAATTCTTACAACAGTGGCAAAAAAAAAACAGGCCAGAGGCAGCACGTCAAACACAGAAACAGTTAACAGTAAACTGCTCACTCAGTTACGGCACAGTGCAAAGCAGCCCTGAGGGTAAGAAGGAGCAGGAGGAGGTGGAGTCAGCAAGCAGGCACTCACCCTGATCATTTGAGGCACCGTGCTTTTCTCTCATGCCAAGAGGAGCCTTTCAGCTGAATATCCTGCTGCTGCGCCTGACAGTCTGGATCAGGGAGTTAAGAAAGGAGATGCTGCTGAAGTTGGACTGAAGGGGCGTAGGGCTCAGATATACTTTGACTCATGGCAGCTGACTCCTGGAGTGGAGATCCTGTTGGCCGCATCGCTGGAGGGATCTCCTCAGGTCTCGGCTGCCAGCAGCCACTGGCATGAATCCCTGGGAAGAGGGAGCAGGACGGGGCCCTGCGACGTTCTGCCTCCTGAGAGTCAGTAGCTTCTGTCCCAACGGGGGCTGAATCTGCGGGCATTGGTATACGCTGTATGCTCGGGCAGCTGCGGGCATTGGTATCAGCTGCAGGCCCTGAGTGGCCTAGAGACTAGAAAGCATGATTTAACATGGCCGCCAATCTGTCCCCAATCACCCAATCCTCTCATAAATTGCAAGAATCACCTGAGTGGCAACGTCTGTGAGCCATTGACAATGTTCCTCAAAGCATGAATGAACTGCTTCCGGAGCATCTGTCCTTTGAGGTGCAGATGCATGAAGTCCACGTCCCATGCCTCCTCAGTCCTGGGCTGCTCCCTACTGTGCTTCGAGGGAGAAGCACGAAAACTGAAGCTAATAGTTCACAAACTCGGTATGTGAGAGGTGCAGATGTCAGGGTGCCAGCCTGTTTGGGACGTCGCTGGTGTATTATCAGTGAGCTCTGCAGATATACATGCTGCAACTTTGGGTTATTGATGTGACCTTGAATGAGAAAAAAACAACTGCTGCTGCCTAACTGACTTTATGGTGTCAATGCACCGCTTTAAAAAACCTCTCCCTACCTGATCAAAACAGATTAAATGGGCCTCTCAACATCAAAGTTGATGTCTTTCTGAGAAAACAGATACGGCTAGCAATTTCTGCCCATTGTTTGCACTCTGTGTGAGACAACTGCCCATCCCATAGTTTAAAGACCTGTCACCTGCAGCTCAGTATCAGGCTATCCTTAAAGGCTACCACCTTTTCAAATTGCCAAAATGTCCATGTATAACCAGCAGAAGAAAGGCAGAGCATGGTGAGTGTCTTACCTTGCTAGCCTTATTCAGGTCGTTAATTTTTTGCAACACTGTTCTGGGGTCCGTGAGTTCACGGAGATTGCAAGTTGCCATTGGTGATATCAGCATGGAGATCAGCGAAATTATCACCGTAAATTGCCGATTACGCCGACTTGGGAAATTCCAGGCCTTCAAAAAGCTCAGCAAGACAGAACTGGGAAATTATCGGTCTATTAGTTTGACTTTGTTTCTAGGCAAGCTGCTAGAACAGAGCATTCAAGATGTTCTGTATGGCCATCTGGACAGAGAAGGGATTATAAGAAACTCTCAGTGTGGCTTCTGGAAAAGAAGATCGTGTCTTAATAATCTGGTTGAATGTTTTGAGGGAGTTACTAGGTTGGTGGATGAAGGTAGCCTGGTTGACATTGTACACTTGGAGTTTCAAAACTTTGAACAACGTGCCATATAATAGGCTATGTTATAAGATAGAGCAGTATGGGCTGAAAAGCAGATCTTGGGTTAGATAAGGAATTGGGTGCATTTGTGTGGCAGAAGGTCATTATTTACGGCAGTGGTTCTGCGTGGAAGCTGGTCATTAATGGAGTCCCACAGGGATTGGTGTGAGGGCCGTTGATCTTCACTTTCTTTATTAATGATCTGGTTGAAGATGTTGCGAGAGTTGACCGCAAGTTCATAGATGAGACAAAGATTTTTGCGAGTGTTAGGATCTTGAATGAGAAAAAAACTGCAATCAGATCTAGATGCGATTGGAAAATGGGCCCGCATCTGTCAAATGCAATTTAATATGATAAATGTAGAGCTATGCATGTGGGTAGGGCTAGTGCCAAGTACCTGTATACCATGCCAAATGTTGAGCAGGCAAGAGACCTAGGTGTCATAGTACATGAATCTCTAAGTCCGTGACCCATGCTGTGAGGCTATAGCAAAATCCAATAGAGTATCAAGATGTATTGCTAGGATGAACCAGTATAAAACAAAAAGCCCTATATTGTCCTTGTATAAGACTTTGTTTAGGCCTCTCCTAGAATGCTGAGTCCAGTTTTGGTCCCCTCTCATGGTAGGTGATATAGAGGGCCTGAAAAAGATTCAGAGAGCCACTAGATTGATGCCTTGGTTAACACGATAGGCTGAGAACCTGGGTCATTTTAGAATCTTGGGGGGTTAAATTGGGTATCCCTCGAATCAGGGCATGGGGGTCACGGTGTGCAATTAACCCGTGCCCGGTCATTGAGATGCAGGCAGCACATGAGATTCGTGCTGCTGGATCATCTCCATGATTTCTGCGTGCAGATAGCGCTACCTGTGCTGTTGAGTGGCTGCACGCACCAGCAGGAGGCCCGATATGGGATGTGACCAGCATATTACTTAAAGGCAGCCTGCACCTCTTAAAGGGGAGGTGCACTGTCAATGCAATTGGTGGTGGAAGACAAGTGTAATGGCCGGACCTGCAAGAGAGCATGCACCAAGGTTCTCCGATGACGCACTGGAGGCCTTGGTGGAGGAGGTGGATGCACAGAGGGCCATCCTGTATCCATAGGGTGGCAGGAGACCCTCTAGATAACTGCTGCGGAGGCAGTGGGAGGAAGTGGCGCTGGAAGTGAATGCAGTGCAGGAAAAAGTTCAATGATTTGACACGAGTGGTCAAGGTGAGTGAATTCAAGTGTCAAGTGGTACATCCTACCAACTGCACCACTGCCCCACGCACGACACCCCCCGTCACCCACCCACCAACAAACGCTGCCTTATGGTCACTTGGTCTCCTGGAACTTGTTTTGATTGCCTTCGGGGATCAGAAAGGAATTTCCCAGATTTTTCCCCCTTGAATTAGCCTAGGGTTTTTCTCTTTTTTTCCATCTCCCAGGAAGAGGTTTCTGGTGGATAGGGGCGCGTTGACAATCACTATGCTCAGTTGCACCATGACTGTATAGGACAGGCTCAATGGACCAGCTCATCTTATCCTGACCATCATTTTTATTACATTTAAAAATAATTCCAGGTTACTAAAATTTTCAAGAAGCTTACTTACTCTCCAGTTAAGTTGAAAATGTCATCGGTATTTGTGGATCCCATTTTGCAACTCTTCTTTAAATAGTTTTAGAGTTGAATTAAAATTGCCTGTGATTATATATTAGAGCACAGAATGCTTGTTTTAAGCTTGAATTTGTTCATGTCGAGGACTCTCAAGTCACTTAACCTGATTCAATCAACATGATTATAGACTGAAGTCTGAAGCACCGTCTGGCTCAGAGATCTTCTCTATGTCTGCTCTGCTGTGGTGGGTGTCACATGCAGAAAAGGAAAAAAAAACTCTTAGCTACTCACGAGGCCTCCTTTCAGTTGATATATTCTATCTGACTTGAGAAGCTGTTCTTTTATTGTTGTAAGGCAAAGTAGGAAACTCTCATTCTGTTTGCTACAGGCTGAATTTGCTGATTCTCATATTTATAATCCCAGCCAGTAAGAAAACAACCCTTTTTACATCTAAAAAAAATTATGA
The DNA here is from genome assembly GCF_035084215.1 of Heptranchias perlo. Taxonomy (NCBI): domain Eukaryota; kingdom Metazoa; phylum Chordata; class Chondrichthyes; order Hexanchiformes; family Hexanchidae; genus Heptranchias; species Heptranchias perlo. The sequence continues at coordinate 35,305,745 of NC_090333.1, read as the reverse complement.
GAGTAATATTTGTGTACATTTTATGCATTTTTTGATCTCGATGACTAAAATTTTGTAATATCGAGAACGGATTTTATAATATGTATTTTGCAAAGCGTTCAATACATTTTTTCACCATTAAAGAAAGAAACTACTTTTATCCATTAATCTTAGCGCAAAACAAGCATCAAACTGTACTGAACAATGGCCTTTTGTAAATCCCAGTGTACAATCTGATAGCCTGAGAGTTTTTTTTTGTGACCTACAAGCCTGAAAGTATACCTTGCACACTGGTGTGATTATTGCTTTGCCAAATTAGTGAGCATAAAATGTTTTGTACCATGCCACCTCCACATTGAATTTTAAAATGTACCGCAGGGGTATTTAATTAGTTTGATTGGAGGTCGACTTACCAGAAATGTTGGTGAGTGTGGGACAAGAGTCCAAGGCCCCAATATTAACGGGGAGGTGGGTTGGCAGCGGAGGGGGCGATTGGGCACGTGGCAAACCCGCATGAACCAAATTTAGGGTTTCCGATGCGATCACACGTTGATTGATAGTGGTTAACGTCCTCTCCGGGTTTCATGTCCGGCAGCTGGTCTGATTGACAGGCTGGCTGCCATCAGGAGCTGCAACGCGAGGTGGGGGCTGGAAAGAGAGAGAGCCAGACGTCATCCGGCGCTGGACTGGAAGGTAGGGGGGAGGAGAGGGGAAGATCGGGGGGGGGGAGAGGGGAAGATCCGTGGGGAGAGAGGAAGATCGGGGGGGGGGAGAGGGGAAGATCGGGGGGTAGATCGGAAGGGTAAGATTGGGGTGACATCGGAGCGGGAGACATCGGACATCAGAGCAGGTTTCAAAGGTAGGTGCATTTAGTGTTTTCACTTCATTGCATGTTTTTTTATTTAATTTATTTAGTTTCTTGTTCCCTGATCCAGCCCTTCACGCCTGGTTTCACCAGGCGTTAATCAGAAGCGGTGGGCAAGCCGCCCAGGTAAGTTTAAAAAAAATCTTTCTAATCACTTACTCTGTCACAGGTAAAGTGCCTTAAATATCTCAGTGAGGTACATTTGGCTCTTTAACTGTCATCCCGCCGGTTTTAATTGCCGGCAGGACTTCCGTTTTCGGGTCACCCACACGCACACAGGTGGGTCCCTGGGAAACTCGGACGCCGTCCAAAACTCCTGGGTTCAGGGATAGCTGAAAAAAAAATTCTGCCAAGAGGGCCTGGGGTTTGGGGTCGAACCCAAATTCTATCAGGAATCCACCTCATTTCCAGCCCCTCTTCAAATCCTGGATTCTGGAACAGTTCTTCCACCCACACCCCGTGCATCAAGGCACCCCTATAAATTCCACCCATTTCACCGAGTAAAGCCTCTGGGGAACTTGCACCAGCTGAGAGCTGGCCTGAGTCCTGCTGCGGACCTTAAGCAGGTCCCAAACCATTAATGAGGATCAATTACTTTCTCCAAGAGGCCTGCTTGCTCCATTGGAAACTGAAGATTGAAGAAATCAAGTTTTTCATCGAGCCCTTTTAGAGCCTTCTCTCTGCTGTCAGATTGACACAGTGATACTTTGACATTCTGACCAGCAGTTCAGAGCGAGCATTGCTGATGTTCACTTGCAGACACAATGGCCCCGATATTACCAGGGGGACGAGATGGCAACGGGGGAGGGGGGGTGTGGGTAACCCAACCAATAAAATCTGTCTGTTCCCCACGCGATCGCGGGTAAATTGGAGCCACTTAATGTGGCTTCTGGGTTTGCCGTCTGAAAGCTGCGCAGCGGACGGATTGCACACCCGCATCACAGGCTGTCAGCTGGAGGAGTTCTACTTAAAGGGGCAGTCCTCCAATGGCTGCTCCTGGAGCAAACACCCACACAGCACAATGGAGCAGCCCCGGAGGAAGGCTGCTCCTAGATTTAGTGATGCCTCACTCCAGGTGCTACTGGATGGGGTGAGGAGGAGGAGGGATGTCTTCTACTCGGCAGATGGGAGGAAGCGGCCTGCCTCTGCCACCAAGAAGGCATAGCTCGAGGTGGCAGAGGAGATCACCAGCAGCAGCAACGTCTCCCGCACCTGGATCCAGTGCAGGAAGCGCTTCAATGATCTAACTAGGTCAGTCAAAGTGAGTACACTTACTGATTCTCCTACATTCCGTCGTCCACATCACCGCCCCCACCCCCTAACTCATTCTGCACTGCCGACACTACTCTATCACATCACTCCCCACACCCACTGAAAGCTCATCCTCAACTTACCTGCACTTCCTCAGCACCTCCTCACCTCCCCATTAGTCACCCCACCACTACCACTCAACCCAATCCTCATACAATGTCATGGCTCTGTCTCATACTCACCCACTGATGCCTCTTTTTCATGGTCAGCCTCACCCAAACCAATGCATTCATCGGTTGGCCACATCACCATCACTCACTCACGCCTCTGTATTTTCTCCCCTTATAGGAGAAGAGAGCTCAGAATGCACGGGAGAGGGCGAGGACCGGAGGGGGGCCGCAAGAGATCGTCGTCCTCACAGACGTGGAGCAGGAGGCGCTGGAGCTGAGCCACATCCTCGAGTGCCTGTCTATCAGGGACACGAGACTGGCACCCGACAAACATCTGGTGATAGAACTTTAACATATTCAGCACACACAATATGAATTGATGTTGACATGCCTTGCCATCTTCAGCACCTCAGTGTGCTCATCGCAACATGACACATCTGTGATCATGCTAAATATTGCCTTCTGTTCTCTTACAGGGCCTTCAACGACCGCTTTGACGGCGGAGGGCAAATCCTCGGAGGATCTGCCAGCCTCTGAGGGCGCACCATCACATGTGAGCCAGCCATCCACCAGCGAAGATAAACACACCTCGTTGGGTCCCAGTCCGCAGTTCTATGGGGTCGCACATGGTGAGTTACCACACACATGTGAGCACAAGCAGACACTGGTGGCAGGGGCAGCTGTGGAGAGTCCACGTCGGTGGGAGCATTCTTCTCCAGGCTCTGCTCAGCTGGACACAGATGCTGAAACCTGGGGGCCATCCTTTAAAAGGAGAATGTTCGAGGGAGAGCAGCACATTTGCGAGGTGCTGGAACAGGTGCCACTCTCCACAATCGCGCAGAGGATGGAAAAGTCTAACTCCTGAGTGAATGGAATGATGGCACAGGTACAGGAGGGAATCTCTGAGATACTGTCACAGGGACGTGAGGGTATCTCTGAGATAGTGTCGCGGGTAAGTGCGGGATTGTCTGCGATGGAGGGAAGGCCAACCTCCATGGAGCACGGCTCACAAATGAGTCCATTCAGGCCCTGACAACAGCCGTTCGGACTCAGGGTGAACAACATTCTAACGCCTTAAACAAGCAGGGAGATACACTAGCACTGGCCTTACAAGGCTTCACACATGTCCTCCAAACTGTCATCCAGCTGAGTGGTAGGAATGGTGTGGTCCTGGCCCAGAGGAGGCGAAAGGGGACTTGGAAGTGGGGACGCCACTCAAAGCGCATCCACGTCTCACCTGTTGCCCTCCTCTCAACAAGTACCCACAATGCTGCCTCCTCTCCAGGTGGCCGAGTCTGCCCCTGCATAGGTGCAGGTGGAGCAGTCTTTGGAGGGACCCTCACGGGCTCCAAAACCCAGAGGGCATAGGCCCAAAGCAACTAATCGGTCAGGGCATGAACAAGAGCAACCTGCCACTACCTCTGCTGCAGCCACAGGGGATGCACCACGTAGAAGTAGTCGGAAGCGAAAGGCGAAGGTTTTGTGAGCACTAAGGGGATGTACAAGGGTGTTTGACGGCTGGTTATGTTTTTTATTTATGTTTGCTTTTTGTTAAACTCGCATTAAATATTATTATTGTCACCACTACTGCCACGTTTTGGCCATTCTTGACTGGCTTCTGTAATAGGGCCCTTTCATGAGGTTCATCATGAACGCCCACACTTGATGCCACCGATCGGGTCACTCTACAGTGGGTGTAGGTGTAGTTGCAGGATTTATTTGTGCAAGCATTGGGGCGGGGGGGGGGGGGTGGGGGGGGCTGCTGCTGGTGTGGGTGCTGCTGTATCCAAGTGGTGAGGACTAGACTCTTCACACTGTCTGATGTTAGGAGAACTGTTCACATATCAGTGACTCCCTGGCCTCACGAGCAGCCAGATGAGCCGCTGTTCTGCCTGTGGGTTGCTCCTGCTTCTCCTCCACCTCCTCCTCCTCCTCAATGTGGGTTACAGATGTGGATGGGGCCTCCTCGAGTGGCACCCCTCTCTGTTGTGCAGGGCACAATAGACAACTATAATGCGTCCCACTCTGTCTGGGTGCGTATTGAAGCGCTCCCCCAGAACGATCAAGGCACCTGAAATGCATCTTGAGCAGTCCTATAGCCTGCTCAATTGTAGACCTGGTAGCGATGTGGCTGTCGTTATATCGACGCTGTTGTTCGGTGATGGGGTTCCTCAGAGGTGTCATGAGCCACCTGTGCAGGAGGTATCCTTTGTCCCCGAGGAGCCAGCCCTTACGGGTGTTCAGTGCATGGAAGAGGGACGGGATGTTGGATTCCCGGAGGATGAAGAAATCGTGGCAGCTGCCAGGGTATCTGGTGCACACGTGAAGGAATCTCTTGCGGTGGTCACAAACAAGCTGAGTGTTGATGGAGTGATAGCCCTTCCTGTTGATGAACAGTCCTGGCTCGTGTGGAGGTGCTCGTATTGCTATATGGATGCAATCGATTACATCATGCATCCGTGGGAAGCCAGCCACAGCGTGGAATCCCACAGCCCTCTCCGTCTGGCTGAGGTCATCCATGGGGAAGTTGATGTTGTGCGAGGCCCTGTGAAACAAGCCGTCGGTCACCTGCCTTATGCACTTGTGTGCAGACGACTGAGAGACACCGGCGATGTCCCTGGTGGCACCCTGGAATGCTCCAGAGGCGAAGAAGTTGAGGGCAGTGGTGACTTTGACAGTGACAGGTAAAGAGATGCTGCTCGGCCCAGCCGGGAGCAGCTCGGCATGTAGGAGGCTGCAGATGTCTGTGACTACCTGGCGACTGACTATGAGCCTCCGTATGCACTGCTCCTCAGAGAGGTCCAGGAAGCTGAGCCTCGGTCTGTAGACCCTGTGGCGAGGGTAGTGCCTCCAGCGGCGTCGCTCTCTCTGTTGTTGCCCTCCGTGCTCTTGTGCAGGTGCCTGGGGCGCAGCACTGTGTTGTGGAGCTCCAAGTGGCAGAGGTGGACTCCATGCCTGGCGAGGCTGGTGATGTTGCTCGTCCTCAGATGAAGTGATGAATGCAGCCATGGTGCCCCCATCCTGACTGTGTGAGTTTGAGGGGGTCCACAAAGTAGGTAAATATGTTTGCACAGCAGAGTTTTGGGTGGAAAGTAAGAATTTTGAGTGAAAACACAAAGGTCTTGCAGCCAAAATTTTGTCTGAAGTGACAGAGTGCCCTGCTGCAATAAATGACGTTTTCTCCCCACCTGTCAAATAAGCATTTGCATCTCCCACTGGCTGCTGGCTGAAACATGTCTGTTGCAACAGGGAGTGTTTCCCACAGCACGGGAAACACGCTGAGGCTCCTTCAAAATCGCACCCCTGCCAAAATGTTTTGTCAATCAAGTAGTTCAAGTATGTCAACTATCGGAGAAACTAATTTTTTTATTCCTTCATGGGATGTGGGCGTCGCTGGCAAGGCCAGCATTTATTGCCCATCCCTAATTGCCCTTGAGAAGGTGGTGGTGAGCCGCCTTCTTGAACAGCTGCAGTCCGTGTGGTGAAGGTTCTCCCACAGTGCTGCTAAGAAGGGAGTTCCAGGATTTTGACCCAGCGACGATAAAGGAACGGTGATATATTTCCAAGTTGGGATGGTGTGTGACTTGGAGGGGAACGTGCAGGTGATGTTGTTCCCATGTACCTGATGCTCTTGTCCTTCTAGGTGGTAGAGGTCGCGGGTTTAGGAGGTGCTGTCGAAGAAGCCTTGGCGAGTTGCTGCAGTGCATCCTGTGGATGGTACACACTGCAGCCACTGTGTGCCGGTGGTGAAGGGAGTGAATGTTTAGGGTGGTGGATGGGGTGCCAATCAAACGGGCTGCTTTGTCCTGGATGGTGTCGAGCTTCTTGAGTGTTGATGGAGCTGCACTCATCCAGACAAGTGGAGAGTATTCCATCACACTCCTGACTTGTGCCTTGTTGATGGTGGAAAGGCTTTGGGGAGTCAGGAGGTGAGTCACTCGCTGCAGAATACCCAGCCTCTGACCTGCTCTCTTAGCCACAGTATTTATATGGCTGGTCCAGTTAAGTTTTTGGTCAATGGTGACCCCCAGGATGTTGATGATGGGGTATTGGCGATGGTAATGCCGTTGAATATCAAGGGGAGGTGGTTAGACTCTCTCTTGTTGGAGATGGTCATTGCCTGGCACTTGTCTGACGCGAATGTTACTTGCCACTTATGAGCCCAAGCCTGGATGTTGTCCAGGTCTTGCTGCATGCGGGCTCGGACTGCTTCATTATTTGAGGGGCTGCGAATGGAACTGAACACTGTGCAGTCATCAGTGAACATCCCCATTTCTGACCTTATGATGGAGGGAAGGTCATTGATGAAGCAGTTGAAGATGGTTAAGCCTTGGACACTGCCCTGAGGAACTCCTGCAGCAATGACCTGGGGCTGAGATGATTGGCCTCCAACAACCACTACCATTTTCCTTTGTGCTAGGTATGACTCCCGCCAGCTTTAATTGCTGGTGGGACTCCCGCATTCGGGAGGCACGCGCACCTGGATGTGTCACTGGGGAACCTGAAAGTCAGTGGGTTGGAACCGGGCTCCAAACCCGCTCGGCATTTTAGCGATTTTCGGAGCCCCCCGCCCCCAATTCACCTGAAAATCGGCCCCAATGCGTTCACCCTAGTCATACAAATGACTCCGTCCTCACAATTATTGGCAGAGTCTGCGTCTTGTGATATGGACAGATGGGGGCTCCTGCTCCACTGCACTGTGCGGTGGAGCGGGACCCCCAGGAATATCAGGGCCCGAGTATTTCACCAAATACCCTAAATTATTCATCCTTGACCTTTGTGCACTGACAGGCAGAATGGGATCATAGTTGCAATAATAAGTCTTCACATGATAAAGCTGGTTGCCAGTCAACAAGCACATAGGCGTATAAATGATTCCAATCCACTGGACATAACCAGTTTCTAATACTTTACTCAAGGAAGGACAGATTTAAAAGTTTTGTAGTTTTAAGGTTAACTTCAATGTACAATCTGATTTTATATTTGACTATTAGCAGTTTGCTGTGGCACATACAATAGGATAGCTTCTTCGGTCTGTGTACCAGGAGAGCAGTAACTGATGCAGGGGATTGTAGAACAGGGATAGCAGACCCTGTGCCCATTTCTTACTGAGTTGTAATACAATGCTGCAATGCTTTTGATAAACTGAAGTGCTTGCCCCAGTTTCATGCCTTAGCCTCATTAGGGCCCCTAAATGAATGCAAAAATATTTAAGTTAACACCTAGCTCAATACTGTGGCTTTTGCACTGTGTTAACTCTCCTATATACGTCCATTTGGAATGGAAGTAAGGAAAGTGATCCCTCCCTTAACCCCTCCAACTCTTCATCTCCCTTTCTTCTTTCAAGATACCTCTAAAACCTACCTCTTTGACCAAGCTTTCCCTCCTCCTTGAGCTAGTTGTCGAATTTTTCCTATTATTCCCTCAGCAAAAGGGTTGTTAATCCTTCAACAATAACTTCTGTGTGATTCTGGCACAAATGATTATTAAACAAGCTTTAATATATTGACTCACAACAATATACAACTGTCTTCAGGCTACATTAAATGACAAGCAAGTAATACAACCTAGTTCCCGTAGATCCAAGATGATCAGACTTGGCCTCCATGGGCTGTCTTTGGCTATGGACTTCCGACTGTTCTCTCAAGAGCTCTGACTTCTGGGAGAAGCAATGCCCTGCCTTATACTATTGAGCTGTTATGTTCTGTACGTAAGTATCTCTGGCCTGATCTTCTAGTCATGTCATCCCACCGTGCTGATGCCACGTTAGCAAATCAAGGTAAGCTGTTTTATGTAACGTAATGTAACTAATGACGTCAACCTTCATCCCTGTTTACAAGCTGTTTGTTCCTGTGAGGAATGTGTAGGTCCTTCAATCCCACATCTCTTGTTTTGGTGTAGACCACCTTCTGACATTATCATGTCTCCATAATTCTTACTTGTGTAAGCAATCTTTCAATGTTATCTATTCTATGGAATGTTGGCCTGATCCTCCCTGCTGTTCTGCTCTGTAAGCTGTCCTTGTTTTCACAGAGATGTTGAACCACACCCCCCTCAACATCGCCCTCTTGCTAAATGTCTGGGGCGCTTAGCAAGCTATGCGAGATGGGATACTTGACCATTCCTAGTTTTAAACCATATTCTTACATCTTACTCCTTTTGAATCTGAATGAAACCACTCCGGTTCAATTTTTACTTTATCCCTCGACTTGTTCTTGGCTGCCTAAGATCATCTTGAGTTTGCATTTTATCAACATTAGGTTTACATAACTTCACTCAGACTTATACACATTGCTTCTAAGTTTCATTTGGTTAATATTACACATCATGATATAGACAAAGAAAATCATAATACACTGTGTAGAAAATCACAGTGAATCATACTGTCAAGAAATCACGGACTTAAAAGATTCTCCAGCTCTCTTTTTACTAATATCCATCTTGTGGATATTTTTGCTATGTATTATTTCTCCCTTGCCCAATTTCATTGTTAACTCAAAGGAACCTAACCCTGAATTTTGGAAATCCAAATTTCTAAGTTCCTCTTTGCTTTAATTTCAATCCGTCTGATACCAGTGTTTCCTGATTGTTGCATTAATTAGTCAGTTTCTCTATGGAGCATGTGTCAGTGCCTTGCTTAAAAGGTTTTCTCACTCTTCTGAATCACACTAACCATTTCATGTCGTGCTGTTGTCCAGTAACTGAGCATGTCTGAGACCCATTCTTCAGTGCATCTTCACCATGCATTTCCGCTTACTAGTTGCCTCACATGCATCATATCAACTTTCTGCTGGGAAATTTCTTTTTTCTCATGGTGTTGGCGAATATGTTTTCTATGGCACACTTCATATGTCCAGTAAGATTCAATCCTGTAAGAGCAACTGCTCTGTTTAAAGAGTGGTTTCAATGGCTCACCAGGCCGTAGGCCTTTGTAATCACATCCTTCATCCTGGTCACTGTTTCAAATTGATGGCAACATACATTTGTATCTTTCATGTCCACTGTAGCTATCCTTGGGCTTTCAGGTTATCTTATCAAAAGATCGGAGGGTGTCTGATGGTCTTTGCTTATCTCCCTTTGCATGGTCCCGATGTCTCGGGTAGTGACCAGGCTATCAAATGCAGTTTTCTCATTGTTCAGGATAGGGAGGACACAAATATCTCCAAGAGAAAGCTATCAACTTGCTGTTCTCAACTACACTTTCCTGACTTTCACTAAATTGTACATTTATACTAGATTCATATCTTTTGGTAAATCATGCCCAGGTGATTTATTTACCCATAATCACCCAGGGCGATGCCTTTAGCAAAATTCCCATTCGGTGGTGTCATTTCCCTGTTTCTATCGTATATTCTCAATCAATTCCTCTCATCCAATTTTACACACTTGGTCACAACCATTTATCCCTCTTCCCCATCTCGTCGGAATTACTCAGTCAATCTCTTACCACTCATTATTTTTAAACCTTTAATTCTTCTGCTCACCCAGGGACACCAATTTTGGTGGATTTTTCCCATTACTGTCACAACAAAAGGGTTGTTAATCCTTCAACAATAACTTCCGTGTAATTCTGGTACATGTAGTTCTTGAACAACAAGTTTTAATATATTGACTCACAATAGTATTATAATTACAACTGCTTCAGATTTCATTAAATGACAAACAAATAATGCAACCTGGTTCTTGCGGACCCAAGACAATCAGACTTGGCCTCTGTGGGCTGTCTATGGCTACAGACTTCCAACTTTCCTCTCGAGAGCTCCAACTTTTGGGAGGAGCAATGCTCTGTTTTTATTCTATTCAGCTGCTATGTTCTGCACATAAGCTTCTCTGGCCTTATCTTGTAGTCATAAGTCATTCCACCACGCTGACACCACATTAGTAACTCAAGATAAGCTATTTTACGTAACGTAACTAATGACCTCAATCTCATCTCTGTTTACAAGCTGTTTGTTCCTGTGAGGAATGCATAGGTCCTTTGTTACCATATCTCTTGTTTTGGTGTAGACCACCTTCTGATGTTAGCATGTCTCCATAATTCTTACTTGTGTAAGCAATCTTTCAATGTTATCTATTCTGTGGAATGTTAGGCTCATCCTCCCTGCTGTTCTGCTGTGTGAGCTGTCCTTGTTTTCACAGAGATGCTGAACCTCGCCTCCCTTAACATCACCCTCTTGCTAAATGTCTGGGGCGTTATGCGAGCTATGTGAGATAGGATACTTGACTATCATAAAATCATGGAATGGTTACAGCATGGAAGGAGGTCTTTCGGCCCGTTGAATCTGTGCTGGCTCTCTGCAAGAGCAATCCAGCTAGTGCCACTCCCCCACCCTATCCCCGTAACCCTGCAAATTTTTTCCCTTCAAGTACTTATCCAATTCCCTTTTGAAGGCCACAATTGAATCTGCCTCCACCACCCCCTCAGCCGCTGCATTCCAGATCCTAACCACTCACTGTGTAAAAAAGTTTTTTCTTATGTTGCCTTTGGTTCGTTTGCCAATCACCTTAAATTTATGTCCTCTGGTTCTTGACCCCTCCACCAATGGGAACAGTTTCTCTCTATCTGCTCTGACTAGACTCTTCATGATTTTGAATACCTTTATCAAATCTCCTCTTAACCTCCTCTGCTCTAATGAGAACAACCCCAGCTTCTCCATTCTATCCACGTAACTGAAGTCCCTCATCCCTGGAATCATTCTAGTAAATCTCTTCTGCACCCTCTCTAAGGCCTTCACATTCTTTATAAAGTGCAGTGCCTAGATTTGGACACAATGCTCCAGTTGTGGCCGAACCAGTGTTTTATAAAGGTTCATCGTAACCTCCTTGCTTTTGTACTGTATGCCTCTATTTATAAAGCCCAGGATCCCTTTTGCTTTCTTAATCGCTTTCTCAACCTGCCCTGCCACCTTCAATGATTTATGCACATATACCCTCAGATCTCTCTGTTCCTGCACCCCTTTTAGAATTGTACCCTTTAGTTTATATTGCCTCTCCTCATTCTTCCTACCGAAATGTATCACTTCACACTTTTCTGCATTGAATTTCATCTGCCACGTGTCCGCTCATTACACTAGCCTGTCTATGTCCCCTTGATGTCTATCACTATCCTCCTCACTGTTCACTACCCTTCCAAGTTTTGTGTCACTTGCAAATTTTGTAATTGGGCCCTGTAAACCCAGGCCCAAGTCATTAATATATATCAAGAAAAGCAGTGGTCCTAGTACTGATCCCTGGGAAACACCACTGTACACCTCCCTCCAGTTCAAAAAACAACCGTTCACCACTACTCTCTGTTTCCTATTACTTAGCCAATTTTGTATCCACACTGCCACTGCCCCTTTTATTCCATGCGCTTCAAATTCGATGACAAGCCTATTATGCAGCACTTTATCAAACGCCTTTTGAAAGTCCATATACACCACATCAACCGCATTGCCCTCATCGACCTTCTCTGTTACCTCATCGAAAAATTCAATCAAGTTGGTTAAACACGATTTGCCTTTAACAAATCCATGCAGTCTTTCCATTATTAATCTATACTTGTCCAAGTGACTATTAATTTTGTCCCGGATTATCGTTTCTAAAAGTTTCCCCACCTCCGAAGTTAAACTGACTGGCCTGTAGTTGCTGAGTTTATCCTTATACCCTTTTGTGAACAAGAGTGTAACATTTGCAATTCTCCAGTCCTAGGCACCCATCCCCCCACCCCGTATCTAAGGATGATTGGAAGATTAAGGCAAGTACCTCCACAATTTCCACCCTTGCTTCCCTCAGCAACCCAGGAAGTATCCCATCCAGACCGAGTGACTTATTTACTTTAAGTACAGCTAGCCTTTCTAGTACCTTCTCTTTATCAATTTTTAGCCCATCCAGTATCTCAACTACCTCCTCTTTTACTGTGACTCTGGCAGCATCTTCTTCCTTGGTAAAGACAGATGCAAAGTACTCATTTAGTACCTCAGCCATCCTCTCTGCCTCCTTGAGTAGATCTCTTTTTTGGTCCCTAATTGGCCCCACCCCTCATCTTACTACCCGTTTACTATTTATATGCCTATGGAAGACTTTTGAATTCCCTTTTATGTTAGCCACCAGTCTATTCTCTTCTCTCTCTTTGCCCCTCTTATTTCCCTTTTCGCCTCCCTTCTTAACTTTCTATATTCAGCCTGGTTCTCACTTCTATTATCAACCTGACAACTGTCGTACACCCCTTTTTTCTGCTTCATCTAGTCCTAGTTTTAAACCATATTCTTACAGTTGTCCATTTTTCTTTGATTACGTCTCTGTGAGCTACCTTGCAACTTTTTTTCTACGTAAAAGGCACTTTATAAATGCGAGTTGTTGTTATTGTTGTTGTTGTATTGAGCCTAGCACACAACTTGTGCAATGGCTCCCAGCCCCTTTGGTGCTTGTTGCCTCCACTGGGACACAGTGGATTCCTTCATCCAAATCGTCAACATATATGGTGAAAAGCTGAGGCCCCAAAAGCCCTGAGGAATTTTCTGGCAATAGGTCTGCTGATTGCCTGCCGAAGCTAACTATTACTGACCTTCAGCTGCAACATATCTGCAGTGTGTTGCATGTTTGCATTTATTATGCTGAAAATCATCAGCTCTTGGAATGGAACAGTTTCCCACTTTTTGCATCCCATCATAAGCACTGGACACTCCCAAGTCAAGCATAGTATGGGCTAACACCAAGACCCTACTGCAGTGACTCAACAATGTGGTATGACCCCATCTTCAAAAAAGGATCTCCACCTTTCATTGTATCAGTGTGACTGGTACAATTCTGGAGTTTTGGAGAACCACCCTCTCTCAATGCTCCCTCAGCTGTTACCTTAAGTGGATTTTGTTGCCTATGATCTGTAACCTGTACCTTTCATGTAATTTATTCTCACAGAGTTACATACCTGAGTGGTTAACAAAAATACTACTTACTGGATTTAATGAAGTCTTACATTCTGCTGCCAAATGGTGGATATTACCACATGGACTAGAGGTATGTCGACTACAGCAACTAATATTTCTATTTACAAGTGAAGTGTAATATGAAGCACAAAAATTTGTAGGGAAAAGGAGAAAGAAAGTCTGCAATGGGTCATTTGCCCTTCATAAGAATATAATGGAAGGATCTCTGCAGATTCAGTTAACAAATTTTTTGTTTCTGGGATCACAAATTAATTCAGGTTTGTGTCACTTGTAAGAAGCCTAAGTGAAACTAGCTTGGTCAGTCTCAACCCAATAGAATATCTCCTTTACTCTTTTCAACTTTGGTTATGTCCTGTTCTGTGGACCATGGCTCTTAACTTAAGTTTTTTTCTGTTGAGAAACCCGAGTTCAGCAGACTCTCTCATTTCCCACTGAATATTGCACAATTTAGGACTGGAATCTCTGTGAGGATCACAATTAGATAAAGCAATTGCATTGGTGCACTTGGGGATTTGTGTCCCACAACCTAGACACATACCTTGATATCCAGGGCTTAATATGTGCTATGTTTCGTGGGAACCATGCTCATTGAGATCCTTAGGGCAGACTTGATAAGGATATATAGCACTAGGTTAAAACTCCTTAAATGAGAGAGAGTCTGCTGAACTCAGGTTTCTCAACAGAAAAAAACTTGTTAAGAGCCACGGTCCACAGAACAGGGCACATCCAAAGTTGAAAAGAGTAAAGGAAAAGACTAGATAACTTAAGTTGTGATTTTAAAAGCCTGCAGAGAGAGTGAGTTAGATATAATGGGGCTGATTTTAATTGTGGCCACTTTGCATAAATGGGGCGGTAGAGGCATGAAAATTGTGTCAGGTCACTTCCTGCCCCATTTAGACTGGTGCTTCAGATGCTGTCATCGTGGTAGGGGGCCTGCCTGTTTCAAACAGAAGGTCACTTTTAATATACAAATCAGGATCCTATGCTGTATATAGGAACCTGGTTACACTTTTGGGATACTTTTGATTGCGTCACGCATTCTCTGCCAATTTGTATCGGGCAGTTCCCCTCCCACTCCAACCAGTGAGCTCCATCGGAGCACTGGTTCGGTGGGCACGGCTCGCTGGGATCCTTGCAAACAAAGCCGGAGCCTTAAAATGGCTCCAGTCTCATGGCAGCAACAATGAGTGGGTGGCACACAGCAGACCTGATCCACCTGCTGATCACCCATTGTGTGCAAAATGTTAAAATCAGCCGCAATGAGTTTTAATTTCAACACAGTGAGGAGAAAAAAGGATGTGGAGATGCCGGTGATGGACTGGGGTTGACAATTGTAAACAATTTTACAACACCAAGTTATAATCCAACAATTTTATTTTTAATTCCACAAGCTTTCGGAGGCTTCCTCCTTCCTCAGGTGGTGTGGAAATGACATTTTCGAATCCTTCGCATTTTAAAATCACAGAACAATGCCTGGTGATTACTGCCCGTTGCCAAGGCAATCACAGTGAGCAGACAGGAAAGGTGTCACCTAAAAAGGCCACCGAATATACAAACCCCCCCAAAAAAGAGAGAGATAGAAGGAAGACAGTCAATGACCCGTTATATTAAAAACAGATAACATTTGTTCGCTGGTGGGGTTACGTGTAGTGTGACATGAACAAAGGAGGAAGTGTATGGAGGATGGTATAGACTGCTTGAAAGTTTATTTGACTAAAATGCTTAATTCGAGCAGTAACTGTTTGCCAAAAGTACTTATTGCAGCAACAAAACAAATAGGTGGCACAGGTGCTTACTGATTCGTTGGCACGTCTAAACCACATTCTGAGTCAACTTGCAAGGCACACTGGAGCTCCACCCTGTTTGAAACTATAGCCTCCAGGAAAACCACAGATATGCCTAAGATATGAACTTTCCACTCTTTTTCCCAGAGTAGGACAATTTGATCCTTGGTCAGCGTGATTCAGTGTTTGTGTTACAAGTTTAGGGTCTTGGCTTGGCTGGTCAATCTATCTGATCATCTTACACCCAGGGGTGTGCCCTTACTGCCCAATATCTAATTATAGGATAGTATAACCCAGGGTAAAACAATAGTACCCTGGATATTCATGTCTTTCACATGTGCTTCTTCAATCTTTTGAAAGGCAGACTGATCAAACACTTGGTAGGATAAAGCCAGGTACAAATTGTTGAGCTATTTTATTTCACAGTAAGCAAGCATACAGAGCAACAGTACAACTTGTCTTGTGTAAAAATACAAAATAGTGAACATGCTGCCCTTCCCCACATCAGTTGTCTTCCTTGGCTTAAAAAAAATAATTCTAATTGCTCTCCTACATACTAACCTTCTCACAGTCTTTGTTGGGCCTGTCTGTCCTCACAGCTTTTCTGTTTTAAAAATGCTGACTGATATTGCAGTCTTTGCTGAACCTGACAACTGCATGTCTCTACCCCTGTTTTTTTATGTCTTAAGTTCACAAATGGAGTGGGTGCTGAAACAGACATCCCTATTGGGTGCTTGGGATTATGGACCCCCTAACACAAAAATCGCAAAGTGTTTATTAATTACCAAAACAGGCTAATGAATTGCTTATTGTTTATAACCTTTGGGAAAAATTGACATTTTAATCATCTTTTGTCTCAGTGCCTTTTTTAAAGAAAACTTTTGTGGATACACTTTTCTTTCAAGAACAATGCTTGAATATAACTTTTTTTTCCCAAATCCTCTGTGGAAAAATGGTCAGCAATCCTGAAATGTGACAGTTTGTAACAAAACAATTTAAAGTACCCATTTGATCATTGTTGACGCAATAAGGATGCTAGTGTTATAGCTAATGTTTAATCAGTTAAAAATGCATATCTTGCTATTAGGCATCCTGCCACCTGTCCAGCCTGGAGCACCCTTTCCTGGGCACTGGCTTGCAAGTTATCTGGAACAGAGTGGGAAGGATCCCGCCCCTCAGCGTGTCCCACCAGATCCCATTAATGAGCTAGCCTGGCTGGACAATCATCAATAGTGCTCTGGAGTAATGCCAACCTGCCTTGCTGAGGTACTGGATTAATGAATCTGCCACAAGATGGTTGACAGAGTTTCAGTCTTTCATTGGCAGTTGTTACAAATTTCATGGGTCTGCATGGATATTCTCTTGGGTTCAACATCACTGGTCACTCCTATCAGTGGACCTCGCATCTCTAAAAGGAAGTGATAAGGAGTGCACCTTTACTTCACAATAAACAATAGCATAATCTGGGGATCATAACAGGGATCCTCGATGCTTGCTCTGGATACTGAAATCTCATGTGCCGCTACATTCATTCTTCTGTTTGTTGACTGAAAAGTTGACTCGAAAGCACTCCAGTGAGATAAGACACTGGTTTATTTTACATAAAATATATTAATGAATGGAATCCAGTTTTCACAGCAAGATTCATCTAATTCCTACCATGCCTCATACCATAAAAAATAATAAAAATACATGACTTTGCCACTACTCTAAGCAAAGCTCACTTTCAAGTTAGCTGTTCCTAAACTAACTGGTTATAAGCAGTATGGAATAAAAATAGAAAAAGTGCTGGAAAACACCCAGTAGGTCAGGCAGCATCTGTGGAGAGAGAAACAGAGTTAATGTTTCAGGTTGATGTCATTGACCTGAAATGTTGGGCCCGATATTAGGAGGGCGGCGGGTTCACAGCGGGGGGTCAACTGGGCGCATGGGTATCGCGCCCAGTGAAATTGGGGTGCTCCGCGCGCGATTGCAGCTTGATTGGAGCCACTGACCTGTGCTTCCGGGTTTTGCGCTGGAAAGCTGCGGAGCCCTATTTAAAGGGGCAGTCCTCCACTGACTGATGCTGTAGGAAATAGGAAAAATTACAGCATGGAGCAGCCCAGGGGGAAGGCTGCTCCCAGGTTTAATGATGCCTCACTCCAGGTATCATTGGATGGGGTGAGGAGGAGGGGGAGGACTGAGATCTTCCTCCCGGTGGGCGGGAAGAAGCAGCCTGCCTCTGCCACCAAGAAGGCCTGGCTCGAGGTGGCAGAGGAGGTCACCTGCACCACCAACATATCGCCCACCTGCATACAGTGCAGGAGGCACTTCAATGACCTAAGTAGGTCAGCCAAAGTGAGTACACTTACTCTTTCCTCTACACTCCGTCTGCCACATCACCGCCCCCACCCCACATCTCCTTCTGCACTGCCAACACTACTCTATCACATCACCCCTCACACCCACTCAAAGCTCATCCTCATCTTACCTGCACTTACTCACCTCGCCAGTACTCATCCCGCCACTACCACTCAACCCAATCCTCATACAATCTCATGGCTCTATCTCATACTCACCCTCTCATGTATCTCTTTCACGGTCAGCCTCACTCAACCTGCCACTATCTGTGCTGCAGCCACAGGGCATGCATCACATATGTGCAGTAGGAAGCGTGAGCATGAAGGGGATGCACAAGGGTGTTTGAGGGTTTGTCATGGTTTTTACTTATATTTAATTTCTGATCAACTCATATAACATATTATATTGTCACCACTACTGCCATGTCTTTGCGAATCTTGTCTGGTTTGTGCAATAATGCCCTTTCCTGAGGATCACAATGAAGACCCACAACTGATGGCACCCATTGTGTTACTGCAGAGTGGGTGTAGGTGTATTTGCAGGGCTCTTTTGTGCTGACGACTGAGAGACATCGGCGATGTCCCTGGTGGCACCCTGAAAGGATGCGGAGGAGAAGTTGTTGAGGGCAGTGGTAACTTTGCCAGCAACAGGTAAGAAGATGGTGCTCGGGCCAGCCGGGAGCAGCTCGGCAAGAAGGAGGCTGCAGATGTCCACGACTACATGTCGAGTGACTCTGAGCCTCCGTGTGCACTGCTGCTCAGAGAGGTCCAGTAAGCTGAGCCTTGGTCTGTGGACCCTGTGGCGAGGGTAGTGCCCTCTGTGACGCATCTCTCTCTGCCGTTGCCCTCCCTCCTGCTGTGCAGGTGGATGTGTCACAGCACTGTGTTGTGGGGCTCCACGTGTCAGAGGTGGACGGCGTGGCCGGCGAGGCTGGTGATGCTGTTCGTTCTCCGAGGAGGTCATGACTGCAGCTACGGCAGCCCCATCCGGAAGATGTACATTTGAGGGGGTCCGCAAGGTAGGTACATGTGTCTGGACACAGGGGTAAGTGTGCAAGTTGGTGAATTTTATTGTTAGGAGGAGGGTGGTGGAGGCCAAACTTTGTCCAAAGTGACAGAGTGGCCTCCTGCAATGAGTGAGGGTCTCCCCCCACCCCACCTGTCAAATGGATCTTTGCAACTGCCACAGGCTGATGGCTGCAACACGTCCATTTGAACTGGGAGTGTTTCCCCCAGTACGGGAAACAGTCCCAGTTGTTTGCAAAATCCCACCCCTCCTAAAATGTCATGTTAATCAGGTCTCTAAATGACCTGAAATACCTTAATGATGACTTTAAGTGGCACCCCGCCGGCTTTAATTGCCAGCGGGAGTCCCACATGCGGGGGTTGCGCGCGCATGTCAGCGCGTCACTGGGGAACCCGGAAGTGGGCGGGTTGGAGCCGGGCTCCAGACCCGCCCCGGGAATCCCCGATTTTCGCAGCCCCCCCACCACGAACGCACCCGCTCAGGGGTGCAAAAATCGAGCCTGTTAACTCTGTTTCGCTGTCTACAGATGCTGCCTGACCTGTTGAGTATTTTCCAGCATCTTATGTTTTTATTTCAGATTTTCAGCGTACGCAGCATTTTGCTTTTGTATAAGCATTATGGGTTCACTGTACCATTTTAGAACCTCTGTGTGTCTCTAACTGAGTCACTCTGAGTCTGTTTGTGTGAATCTGGCTATGAGAGAAAGAGAGACAAGGAGGAATACAGACAATCCTCTGACTCCTCCCTCAACGTTGTGTACTATGCGGATTGGCCTGCCAAACTGCCAATCAAAATTACTACCTTGAATTAAATGCCACCCTATGATGTGGAAACCTGCAACCCCTATATATCTTGTTCAGCCAAGCACCCTGCTGGGCATGTTAAATTAAAACCCATTCTATCATAATAGCAAGAAATATCCAGGACCAGACCTTAATGAACCTCATTGTCTCAAAGTTAAAGTAACATGCAAAAGTAAACAATCTGATTTCTGGCCGGTCTGGGTCTCCATTTGGGAAACATCCTAATCAACATTCTAATGGCTTGCGTATCTCTGGGAGTTAACCCTTTGTAAACAGAATCTAATCTTTATAGCAATATCATATTTTAATCCAGGTGTTTTGGCAAAGATACGTGCCTGCCTTTCAGTGTTGTCAAGAATAGAGAAAAGCAAGATGGACTAAAACTGTACTGTAACATCCAGACTGCACTTCAACCAGTTGGAGTCAGGAAATTCTTTGTTCATCCTTCTAACCATAACTGGAAGTTTGTCTGCCAGTTAAGTGGTTTTACATGATTACCAATAAAAATGCAAAGGTATTTGTTTTCTGACAAAGCTAGTAGATTTAGCTGATCCTTGCACCGTGTAAGGCCATTCATCATAACGGAGAGATTTTCATGCACTGTGGAAATGAAGTCCAGTACCACTAGACCCTATGTGATGTGTCTAAGTATCTCACACACCACTATTAACTGATCTATCTAGTGCCCTACTCTTAAAGGTTGGAAGGCAAACATAAAACTTTTGGGGGAAAAAAGTGGATAAGGGCCGTTTTTGGGCGCGGATTGCATGATGCACTATTACCCCTCGCCCAATGACCCCTGCGCAGGCAGGACGCGAGTTTCAGTCGGCCTGAGTACTAACCTGCAGTCAGCTTTCCATTCCGGGCCTTGCATGTGGAATCAATGCAATTTGTGCTTTCCACCAGCAGGGGAGGCCAATCTCTTAAAGGGAGGATGTTTCTTAGCACTCTCTTAAATGTAGCTGGTGACTGATATCTGCTGAAAATAACTGTCTACTGTCTGCACGGAGTCTGAATGGAGATCAGACATCGCACACGTAAAACACAGATGCAGGTCCCATCCCTATGTTTACACACTGATGAATTATGTTAAAACATTGAATAAAGGTTGCGCACTACTAAATCCCACATCCTCCAATCTGCACGCCAGACCTCACCGATCTGAGTTGGTACCAGGCCTGTGAGAGTGCGTGCACCAAGGTTCTCTGCTGATGCACTAGAGACCTTGGTGCAAGAGGTGGACAGAAGGAGGGACATCCTATATCCACAGCGGTGGGGGGGGGGGGCGGGGGTGGGGGGTGCAAGAAGCCCTCCAGAATATATCCAAAAGGCAGCGGGGGATGAAGTCAATGCCAGACACACAGCATCATGAACATGGATGCAGTGCAGGAAGAAGTTCAATGCTTTGACATGAGTGGTCAAGGTGATTGAGGTCAACTATCAAGTGGCTTCTCCTACCAACTGCACCATGCACATCACCCACATACCAACAAACTCTTTCCATCAGTACTCAGCTCTTCCAACCAGATGCTTCCTCTCACCCTTACACATCACCACTGTTTCAAGCCGCCCATGCACAACTCACAGGCCACACACACTGGCAGCTATTCAACCATGACAGGCACATCACCCAGACACACGTCCCCCTTGCAGGAGAAGGTGGCGCATATCAAGAGGCAGCACCATTCAATGAGATCACGGTGGACCTGTGACCTAACTCCATATATCCGCCTTAGCCCCATATCCCTTAATACTCTTGGTTCACAGAAATCTATCAATCTCAGATTTAACATTCACAAGTGAGCTAGCATCAACTGTTGTTTGCAGAAGAGCATTCCAAACATCTCCCACCCTTTGTGTGTAGAAGCATTTCCTAACTTCACTCCTGCACATCCTGACTCTAAATGTTAGGCTATGTCCCGCGTCCTCGTATTCAAGTCTAGGAGACCTCCAAAAACAGTTACAAATGTCTCGGCAGCCAGAAGCAATAAGCCAGCCACTAACCTGTAAATCCTGCACGGTCCCTTTAAATGGCGCTGGTGGGGGGTCCTCCAGGCACTCTAAGACACGTGCAGATGGTTAGGGTTAAGACTGTGCGTTGAGTTGAGCGTTAAGTCCCAAAATGGTGTCCATCATTTTAAATCAGCGTTGCACACTGATTGTATCCATTTTCTCCTTACTTTACATGATTCCAGCGTTCGTTATCTGCACCTGCGCTAACTCCTTTACCAAGATGGTATCCGGCGCACGTCATGCTGGAAATGTGCGTGTGCATCCAAGACGCCATCTTGGATGTCAGAGAGGCCGTGTAGCGCTGAAACAACGGGCGCTACACGGCCCAATTTAGCGCCCTTTGTATTCTAATGTACTGTTTAAGTATCATTTGTGCCCTTTGGCATTTCCTGTTGATGAAGAACAGTAAGAACCTCTAGATTCCTGGCGAAATGAGTATCTTTGGCAGTGGGGGGGAGGGGGGTGTCATGTGATGGTGTTTGTTCCATGTAATGTAATGTATTGGTGCCCCAAAAGAGAATACTGCATTTGGCGTACTCCTGACTTAAAACAAATCATTCTATTTCACTGAAATGTGGCCTCATCTATGTTTATTCTTTCTCATCATATATTCTGCTCTTTACCATTAGTTCTATGTTGTGTTCTTGTGTCTATGTTAAGTGGCTCATTTTAACTAGCTACTAATTAGATCTTGTTACACTAATAGTAAACGTTAATTCAATGGATCCAAATTTTCAGCGCATTGATTTATGTGGTTGCTGCACACAAAGCTTCTAAGGCTACCATTATACCAGTGGTTTTCAAACTTTCCTGTGTGTGGAGGACCCTCTGCAAAGATTTGACACATTTCTGAGGACTCTGCAAATACCTGCACACTTTGGGGACTCCTTGTCCTAATTTCTGAAAGAAAGTGTTAGCCACTGAAAGAAAAACAACGTCCTCATTTCAAGAAGCATTTTATGAGTGTGCACGGATATGGAGTGAATCACTGCTTGTAGTGCTGGATTGCACAGGGAGTTCAAAACCTAAGCAAATAGAACGTGCTTTTTCCCGTCAGTTATACTGAACAAATCAGCTGTACTGACCGGTTAGAATTGGGAGGAAAGGTCTTTGATTCGAGGCATTGGGGGGAGGGGGGTAATTTAAACCCCAAAGAACGGGTGGGTTTGGGGAGGGTGGGAGGTAAAAATAACAGATTTTTGAAGTGGGATCGCAACCCAGCTCCAACGTGCCCACGCACGTTAACCCAGGCATGTTAGTCTGCGCGCACATCCAAAACCTGCAAGTCCCGTCCCTACGTAATGCCGGGGGAGTGGATTATTAAAGGGGTAATCTACATCACTGCAATAGTTGAGGCACTTAATTTTTTGTGGATTATAAAGGTAAAACGTACTTAACCTTACCTGCATGGGTTCTTCACCGCTTCTGATGGT
This sequence comes from Heptranchias perlo, assembly GCF_035084215.1. Taxonomy (NCBI): domain Eukaryota; kingdom Metazoa; phylum Chordata; class Chondrichthyes; order Hexanchiformes; family Hexanchidae; genus Heptranchias; species Heptranchias perlo. Next base: position 35,283,153 of record NC_090333.1, on the reverse strand, counting down.
GAGAGGAGACGCGAAGTGTTGAGTCCATGAGATGAGTGCTTTTATTGCACTGCTTGTGGGCCAGGAGGGTCAGGAGTGCTTCATCCAGGCCCAACAATCTCACCTGGCACGATTGGACCCCCGCGATCGGCCGACCCCTCCCCACCGATGGCCAAGACCCTCCCTCCGACCGCTCCCCCCCCCGATAGTAGATCCCCCTCCTCCGATGTCTCTGACCCCCCCCCTCCAATGTCTCCGGCCCCCCCTCCAATGTCTCCGACCCCCCCCCAATATCTCTGGCTCCCCCCCCCCACAATGGTAGACTCCCCCATGATGGCCGAGACCCCCCACCCTCCGATGTTTCCGACCCCTCCATCCTCTGATGTCTCCGACCCCTCCATCCTCTGATGTCTCCAATCCCCCCATCCTCCGACCAGCCTCGTGAGGTCTCCAGCCTTCTTCAATGTTTCCAGCCTTTTCCGACCTCTAACTGTTTCCTGACCCGATCACCTTCCCCCCCAGGGTCTTCTCCAAGGCCCCACCCCACCAATGTCGTCCATGGCCCACAATCTCTCCCTCCTTCCCTGCCCTCCGATTCGCGGCTCCTTTCCCTCCCAACAGGCAGCCAGCCTGTCAATCTGGCTCGCTGGTCCATGGGGAACCCACAAGCACAAATAATTACCTCCAATTGAGTCGCGATCGCAGATTGCGAAGCACTCACTTGACTTCCGGGTTCCCCACGCGAACATTTCCCCACGTGCTGGGTTCCCGGCTCTGAGTGAAAATCATGCCCATGATGTCTAAAAGTTAAATTCAACTTTTAATTAAACTGACTAATGTTTAACATTCCTTCAGTGGACCTTAATTAAATGAGGGTGATAATTTTCTTGGGAAAGTATTTGGATGGTCTGCTGGTAGTTTGAGTAGCAGATTGAGCAGTGCATCTGGGATTTAAATAGCTGATTGGTAAACAGCTGTTGCACTGCTCAATCTGCCAGTAAACCATTAAAATGGTTTCCCATAAAAATGATCAGCCTTGTTTAATCAAAGTTCATTGAAAGAATGTTAAAAATTGATCAAGAAGTAGTTACATTCAAAATTTAACTTGATTACATTCTCTCAATGCAGCTCAGCTGTTTAAGGTGCCAGTGAACAGCAATAAGAGCTGGAAATCCCTTTACGTTTGAATTCAACTTTTAAACATTAATATTCTTTCAGTAGACTTTAATTAAATGTAGTTGATCTTTTACATGGGGAAGTATCTTGGATGATTTGATCAGTGTATTTGCCACTCAAACTGCCTAACTGTCACCTTTGGACATGCCCAAATTAATGGTTGTAACTGAATTCTATTGTTCTATATTCTATTCTTTACAACAGACGCAATGTGCTAACAAGTCGAGAAAGAAATTATTTGCACTTTATAATGTCTTTCTCGAACTCCCAAAGCGATCCACAGCCAATAAAATATTCTTGAAGTGTAGTTGTTGTAATGAATGAAAATGCACAGCAAGGTCCCACAAACAGCAAGAAATGACCAGGTAATCTGTTTTTGGTGCTGTTGGTTGAGGGATAAATGTTGCCTGAACACTGGGAGAACTCCCCTGATCCTCTTGGGATAGTGCCAGGGGATTTTTTAGTTCCACCTGAAGGGGCAGACACCTCATGACACCACTGACAGTGCAGCACTTTCTCAGTACTGCACTGGAATGTCAGCCTAGATTAGGTGCTCAGATCTCTGGAGTGGGGTCTGAATGTACAACCTTCTGACTCAAAAGCTACCACATGACATAAATTCAGAAATCTGATAATCTTGAGAACCCCTTAAGATCCTGAGACCACAGTTATAAAACCTATGTGTTACACAAGGCATACTGGGTTGATTTTCATCTCACTATTGTACCATTCTGAGGCATAAATGATTGGTAGCCTGACAAAATTTTAAAAAAATAACTTTCCAGGTTACCGCTGGAGGCTCTGCCTGTTTTTATTTTCGAGTGGACCGTGATTTAGGTGGCCAACATTTTTGCAAGAAACAGGCAGGGGCCTCATTATTATATTTACACAGAAGTCAAGTGATGTAGTTAGGACCCCAATGCAAATTTGGTGTCAATCATTGCTGCCACCGCAGTTTCCTCAATCCATCCACAAACCATGGGTGATGCAGGTCAGAAGGTGACCATTTGCAGCACTACTTAAGGGGATAATAATCTGCCATTGGGTAAAGCTGGAAGCAGGTCTGGCAAATACTTTTTCTTAATTCTTTTGGAGACCTTATAATCTCTTTACAATCTGTTGCACCTTTGACCCCCCCCCCCTTCCAATCTTCCCTTTAAGTCGTTGCTGCTGGCCCACATCAGTCTATGCCTGGTGGACCTCCCTCTCTCTCAGCTTACCTGTTCTATTTAAATGAGGACCAACCACGAAAATTGATCAACAACAACGATTTGCATTTATATAGAGACTTTAACATAGAAAAATGTCCCAAGGCGCTTCACAAAGGCATAATTAGACAAAAATGGACGGCGAGCCATAGAAGGAGATATTGGGAGGGGTGTCCAAATGATTGGGTTTTAAGGAGGGTCTTAAAGGAGGAGAAGGAGGCAGAGAGGCAGAATGGTTTAGGCAGGGAATTCCAGAGCATGGGGCTTAGATGGCTGAAGGCACAGTTGCCAACTATGCAGCAAGGGAGGGGGAATGCACAAGAGGCAAGAGTCGTAGGGCTAGAGGAGGTTACAGAGGTAGTGAGGGGCGGAGCCATGAAGGGATTTAAACATGGGAATGCGAATTTTAAATTGGAGGCATTGCAGGACTAGGACACAGCAAGGACAAAAGTGATGGTCGAGCGGGATCGGATACAGGCACCAAGGTTTTAGAAGAGCTGAAGTTTACTGAGCATGGAAGGTGGGAGGCCAGCCAGGGGGGCATTGGAATAGTTGAGTCTTGAAGGTAAGGATGAGAATTTCAGCAGCAAAAAGCTTAAGGCAGGGGCAGAGGAGGGCGTGGAAGTAGATGGATGATGTCAAGGATATGGGGTTGGAATCTCAGCTCACGGTCGATCAGGACGTCGACGTTGCGAACAATCTGCTTTAGACTGAGATAGTGGCTGGGAGGAGAATGGAATCGGTGCAATGGTATGGAGTTTGTGATGGGGTCTGAAAAATGACTTTGGTCTTCCCAATGTTTAACTGAAGGGCATTGCAGTTCATCCAAGACTGGATGTCAGACAAGCAGTCTGAGAGCATAGATGCAGTGGAAGTGTCGAGAGAGGTGGTGAAGAGGTAGATCTAAGTGTACTCAGCATACATGTGGAAGCTGACCCCATGTCTTCAGATGATGCCACCAAGGGGCAGCATGTAAATGAGGAAGAGGAGGGGCCCAAGGGGAACTCCAGAGATACCACTGCAGGGGTGGGAGGAGAATCCATTGTTGGAGCTGCTCTGGTTGTGTCTAGATAGGTAAGAGTGGGCAGTGAGGGCAGTCCCACTGAACTGGATAATGGAGGAGAGGCATCGGAGGAGGATGATGTGATCAACCATGTCAAAGGCTACAGACGGGTCGAGGAGGAAAAATGCACCCCAATCACAGTCACAGAGGATGTCATTTGTGAATTTGATTTGGCTCATTATTTACAAGTTTAAATTATTTTTAAATGTAATGATTGAAGACACACAAGAACCTTGTGAATTTCACTGGATGTGGAGTGTAGATGGGGAGAAAAAGTACATGGTATCAAATTTTCAATGCTTATCTTGTCCCACAATCTTATGCATTGCAGAATGTTTTCCACTTAGCCTCTCCTCCTACCGTGCTTCTGATGCTGACATGCTAATGTATACGTAATATGCTTCTCAAAAGCTTACGCTGTAACATATGGTTGCCACCCCGCAAACTGGTTACCACCTATGAACAGGTGTAAGTACCAGGGAAAATGTCCTATTTCTTGATTATCGAAATCGGTCTGTGCAGTGAGAGCTTGTTCCTCAAAATACGTTGAAATTTGTTTTTCTCGTTGGATTTTACATTGAAAGAAGACTTCAAAACATTGACCTGAAACTTAGGGAGGATGCCTTTTTTTGTCAAGTAGCATCAGCTTCCTCTATGGAGTTGAATAATTCATATGGTCATTCAAGACCAAGACCAAACCCAGCATGCCAAAGCAAGCATTATGTGGATTCTTGGATATTCAGATAACCGTTTGAAGAATTTTCTCCAAGCAGTGAATTTATCATGGTCCCCGTTTGGAACTGATTGGAGTGTTTGCTGGGGTTATGTTGACAGAGAGACAATGTGATTATCCCTGATGAGACCACAGTCTGTAAGAATGTAAGAATTTTTCAGAATTGGAAATGGACATTATACCTAACAAGCTTTGCAGCGTGTCTCTCAACTCTTCTCTCTCCTAAAAGACTCTTGACCCCATTTATTCTGTCCACTTCAAAATCCTCCTTGTGCCATTTGGGTAAAAGAAACATTGTGCCTCATTTCCCTTCTTGCTCCTAATGTTCTAGTTTTTAATTTGTGTAAAAAATCCTTGAAACATAACTAAACCCTGAAGCAAGCCTGGAACATTTATATACAGTGTGTTTACATATGGATCAATCATGTGTTCGGTAGTAAATTTAAAACTTCAAAAAATGTATTTTTCCATGATGTGGGAGGCAGGCATGCAGTTATGTGGAGTACAACTACAATAAAACAACTTCCATAATGTCTTTAACATAGAAAAATGTTCCAACGTTCTTAAGGCAGAATCAAATAAATGAATGCCAAGCCAAAGAAAGATTTATTAGAAGGGGTGACCAAAAGCTTGGTCAGAGAAGCGAGTTTTAAGGATTCTCTTAAAAGAGAAGAGGGAGTTGGAGATAATAAAGGATTTTGAGAGAGAATTCTAGTGAGTGGGACATGGCCACCAATGGTGGGCCGGGGGGGAGGGAGTGGAGAGATGCACAAGAGGCTGGAGTCAGAGGAACGGGAGGGGTGGGGCTAGAGGAGGTTATAGAGATAGGGAGAGGCAAGACTATGGAGAGATTAAAATACAAGGGTGAGAATTTTAAACTTGAAGCGTTAGGGGTCCAGGAGACAATGTAGGTCAGTGAGGACAGGTGTGATGAGGGAGCAGGACTTGGCATGGATATGATACTGTAGGAAAAATACTCTAAGGATTACCTTAAATGTGTCCTCGAAATAAAGTTAGCAGTCAGACTAAATTCTGGGAAACCAAAAAGCCACTTCTAATTAAAACATTAAATGCTTAGATGAAACAAAGCATTCCTTACAAAGGAGGCATAAACCATCAAGGCCACAGCTCAGATATAGCTTGTTAGGAGATACAAATGTATCACTCCTTATCTGACAGTGTGTAAGGCTCTTTGTTAAAAAGAAACTGAGACGTTAGGGGGGATGAATGTCACACCTGGCACGTCTGGGTTGTGATCTACATTAACGTGAGATCATTACACATAGAAGTTACAACACAGAAATAGGCTATTCAGCCCACCCAGACCATGTTGGTGTTCACCCTCCATGTGGGCAAGTACTTCTAATTACATTTACCCACCCTGTTCCCAAATCTCTTCAACCCCTTTTCTTACATTCATTTATCCAATCTAATCTTGAATGTTGATACAGTTTCTGCCTCAAATATTAACCCTGGAAGCGAATTCCACAGCCTCACAACTCTCTATGAAGAAGTTTCTCTTGCTCTCTGTTTTAAATCTCTTAGATATAATCTTGTATCTATGGCACCTCCTTCTTGGCACATCAACTGCTGGAAATAGTCTGCTTCTATCAGAATTTTAACAACTTGTATTATATTGCCCCTTTACAACTTCACGGATTTCCACTTTTTCTTGAATTTGTGTAAGCCTTTTAGCTGGATACTGTCTCTTACCTCATTTGTTGACCATGGTTGCTTAACTACACAAGTGGAACTTTTGCTTTTTCGGGCTATATATTGGTTTTGCATCGTATCAAATACTTCTTCGAATACTTCTCACTGTTTGTCTGTAGGTTTATCCATTAACAGTTCAGCCCATTTCACTGCGGTCAATTCATTTCTCAACCCTTTGAAATTTGCCTTACTTAAATTTAAAACCTTACTTTGAATCTAGCACAAAGGAAGATGGTAGTGGTTGTTGGAGGCCAATCATCTCAGCCCCAGAACATTGCTGCAGGAGTTCCTCAGGGCAGTGTCCTAGGCCCAACCATCTTCAGCTGCTTCATCAATGACCTTTCCTCCATCATAAGGTCAGAAATGGGGATGTTCGCCTTCGTTGGCTATAGAATCCCCTACAATCACCACTCGCCTATTCTTAATACTTTACTGTTTCCCCCATGGGTAACCACTTGCTCTTCAGTGCCTGGTAGTCTCTCATGGTTACCCTTCTCTGCGTCACCCTTTTTGTCCACATCACTGGTACCTAAACAGGTGTACCTATTAGGCAAATCCTGCTCCACAGATCCCCTTTCTACCCTCACCTGTTACTTCCTGCCCTGTCTGGTGATGATCACCCAGTCTCCCATATCAGCTTCTCTACTCCTAGCAACCTGTGGGGTGACCATCCTCTGGAACATCTGCTCCAGAAAACGTTCTCCGTCCTTGCAGAGTATGTGCAGTTGACTATCAAGCTGTGCCACTTTTTGCTTGAGGAATGCAACCTTGGTACACTTCAGACATATGTATTCACCTTGCATGGTACGCGAGTCCACACAGGACCATAACATGCATGTCGCACGCATCACTCCAGACTCTGATCCCACCATACCTCATTATATATTTAACCCAACACAAATTAAGTTATTGTTCATTGAATTATTTCTATTTACTCAATCCAAATTATTATTTTTTATTTATTATGTTTTGAAAATCTCTCTCTGTCCTACGCCTGAAGCTATTATATAGTAAAAACTATAAGTTTAGACAAATAATTATTTAAATAAATGCTTAGCTTTTTCTGGCCACCAACCCTCCTCGCTTGTAAGTTGTTGTTTGTTTTGGTGAGTGGGAAGAACAATCCAGTAATGGATTGTTGGGGCTTGTACTATGGAAAAGAAGGCAGCTGAATTACCTGCTAGCTCCTGAGTGGTGGTGACATCGTATGCAGTCCTAGCCTATGGTTCACTGAATCACATTGTGTCCTGATTAGCAAATCCGAGTGTTAGAGAAAAATCCCAGCTTTCGTCCACTCTGAAATACATATAACCTTTAATCTATCCAAAAAATTGGCGATCTAAAGCTGTTAACCTGTCTGCCATCTAAAGATTCTAATCATAAATTACTTTCACCAACTTTTATCGACCTCTGACACTGATCTTAACTGTCAAATTATAATCAGCAAGCCAAATAATACTGAACGATTTGGCAAGAAAAGATTAATTCATTTACTCAGTAGCTTGTGCATAACCTAATTGAAGGTTGGTTGTGTAAATGCTAAATTAGTCTATATTGGTTGAAGTCTAGATTTGGCTCTCAAACAATCTTACATTACTCTCTCCTAGGCATAGGTGATAAGACCCAAAGTAATCCTTAACGAGGAGTTAAAGTGAGGGTGTTAAGCACTCAGATGGTGCCCGTGATAAATAGTCTTTTCAGGGTACAGATCCTCGTGTTCTTATCATCCGGCTGCAGAGTTTTAGATGAACTGGAGTTTATGGATGGTAGAGAGTAGGAGGCTGGCCAGGAGAACATAGGAATAATTGAGTTTGGAGGTGATAAAGGCATGCATGAGGATTTCAGCGGTAGATGGGCTGAAGTAAGGACAGAGGTAAGCGATGTTACAGAGGTGGAAGTAGACGATCTTGGTGATGGAGAGGACATGGGGTCAGAAGCTTAGCTAGGGGTCGAATAGGATGCCGAAGTTGCAAACAGCCTGGTTCAGTCTGAGACATTGGCCATGGAAGGGGTTGGAGTCAGTGGCGAGGGTATAGAGTTTGTGCTGGGCGGTGAAGATGATGGCTTCAGTCTTCTAAATATTGAATTCAGGGAAATGTGCCTCATCCAAGACAAGATGTTGGACAACACAGAGGCAATGGAGGGGTTAACAGAGGTGGTGGAGAGGCAGAGCCGGGTGTAATCATCGTACATGTAAAATGATTATGGGACAGATTTTGCTGAAGTAACAACAGCATCTGAATGACACATGCCGTTATTAATGCCCAGATCAGTCAGCAACTTGTGGCGAGGAAGAGATACCCCGTGAATTGTGAATCGCCACAAGATACTGGCCGATTTGCGCTGCACTGCCCTTAGCTTCGCGAAAACGGCATCTCCCTCTTAACCTCCCCGTGATTTTCCTGAGGGTGCTGCATTTGCACTTTAATTGCCCATTAAACTCACCACAGAAGATTAGGTCGACTAATTATCAGCGTAAGTACCCTTTTAACGATGTGATAATTTTTAATGACTGCCAATCAACCTCTCTTGCCCGGAAAGTTAACAATTATAAATGTGGAGTCTCATTCCTTCAGGTTGTGAATTGTTTCAGGAGATTTGAAAAATATCAAATGTTAAATTTTTTAAAATGTTTTCTTACTTTTCCTTTCTGTCCCTTTTAACAACGTGATACGTTAATTACTGCCAATTAACCTCACTGGTACCAGAAATTAACTATTAAAAGTGGAGAGACTCATTCCTTCAGGTTTTTTAATTTTGGGGGGAGATTTTAAAAATGTCAAATTTTAAATTTAAACTTTTTTTATTACTTTTCCTTTCTGTCTCTTTTCTTTCTCTCTCTTAATCCAATTGTTTTTTCCCTCTTTATTTCTTTTTCTGTACCTGATTTGACATTGAATTCACCCCCTTTAATTCACCCTCCTTCTCAGTCCTTCCTCTGTTTATTTCTCAATCCTTTAATCTCATTGATTAAGGAGATACACTGTTTGTTCTGTTGTTCACCAAGGTCCCAGATGCCCTCTTGCCGTTGCTGCACTGCTACCAGCGGGCAAAAATGTTTAAAACCTATACTTGTCTAACAGGGCCCGTTGTGGGATGCCCCGCTCCAGCAAAATCTGGCCCATTATATTTTAAGAGTTTAGTATCTAACTGTATAAATTGTTTATGTTCAGACATTTATCTACACATCCTGAATTAGCAGATTTTAAAAAAAATCCTGAAAACTTTTTTATAACAAGGAATCCTTTTCCAAAAAATAAAGCTTTTCTGTAATTTTGTTCTTGTTGGGTTTTCTTTCCCCTTCCCTTGAAGATGCCAAAAGTTCACAGCTGTCTAACTCCACAGCCCCAGCACATCATGCTTTAGTGCAACACGTTGCGGCTCCAACCCAGTTAGTGAACCAGATTCTGCTCCTTCCAAGGGAGGCATCAGCGCATCTGCACATATTCTGCAATGCAATGACCGACTTTCACTTGCAATTTATCACTGACAGGAGGTGTGGTTAGATACGTCACACTATAAATACTGGAAGTCTGGCTGGGTGAAAGTGACTGCAATGAACAGTCCAGACTGCAGAGTCCCGGATCTCTCAGCGTATGTACAACTAAAATAAAGCAACAGGAAAAAATAACATGAAAAGGCAGCGCGCGTCACCTTCAGCAGACAGTGCGGAGAGATCTGCTCCCTGAATCATCTCCCTGAAACCGTTGGACATCTTACCGGGGATTCGCCTGGGATTTGGAGAGGTATTTTTTTCTCCCAGTGTAGAAGACTGTAGACGTCTGGTGTGCATTTGTCTTATTGTTTTCTGACATGGTGTTTGTACTCTCATAGCTTTAAAAAAAAACTGCATCAATCTCTTATCGTGGGATTTATTCATTTTTATCTGCGATTTTTTTTTGCTAAACTTTCTCTTTTTGCACCTCAATGTCAAAAGCTTCAATGATACATAGAGTAGATGATTGGTGAGATCTGATCCCCACAGGTCTGCAGGGTGTTTTTGGAGATGAATTGAAGTGGGTGATTTTGTTTTGTAGTGAATTATAAGATAAACCTATCCCCAAGTACTGTTAGTGCATTTGATGTACTTCCGTACAGACACCACTAGTGTCTTGCAGAAAAATGCGCATGTTATGGTGAGAGTCAGCGGTCTGCCTTTGATCTTTTTTAACAAGCTTCTCTCTCTCTGGGACAGTTCGGTTGGATTACTGAAAAGACTTGAAGATTAAACTGGAAACGTCCGGATGGATTCCGCTTGATTCGGAATTGACTGTCTGAGGCAGAAAAGGCCAAACAACCAGCAGACTTTGTAAAGTTTGACAGTGTTGCACATCATCGTGAAGAGAATGGAAATTGCACCAAGTGGAAGAGCTGGGATTTCATATTGGAGAAACTAACAAGGTTTTGAGACTGACCTTGAGTTCCAGGGAAGAGTCAGACTGTTGGTTCTCAGGAGCCAATCCTCCTTTTTTTAACCAGAATTGAATTCTTGGAATAGGACAGCAATGTGCACCGAAGGTTTCCAGTACCGAGCTCTGTTTGAGTACAAGAAGGAGAGAGAAGAAGATATCAACTTGTTGCCGGGTGACGTTCTCACCGTTAACAAGACGTTGACGGCGGATTATCAAGAGGGAGATGAGAAAAATCCCAAAGGATGGCTAAATGGTGTTAACGAAAGAAACAAAGATAAAGGAGACTTCCCCGGAACCTATGTTGAGTTTGTTGGACCAGTTCGAATTGTGCCTCCAACTCCCAAGCCAAGACCAAGACCAGTCCCTCCCACACCAGGCGGCACGTCAGCGGCCAGCTCAGCTCCCATTTATGGTACGTGCTCCTTAAACACCTCTGTGGCAATTTCTGAAACTTTAAAAACATTATTGATGTAGATTATGGTTTAAAAATAGAATTGGCAACAATAGTTTTGACCCATTAGCCATGGGTGTATGGCACTTTTTGCTCAGAACGAAATGGAATAATTTGTGCTATTTTCAATATTTAGTAGTTTAAAGATTGAAAGCAAGTAATTAAGTATAATGGTGAGAGAATGGAAATAGGTAACATACAATAATGAAAATAAATTTAAAAGGGTGTAGTTAATTTATGATTATTTCACGCTTTGATTTTCGAAAATACAAAAGAATTCAACCTCTTCCTTACTAAGCCTTTTGGACTTCTTAATTGGGGTCAGTTCAACTGGGCATCTAGGTAATCCACGAATTAAAGTTTTAAAATGGATAGATACATTGTATTAATATTCTAAAATACACAGAGCTATCCGATCTTAAGCATGGTAACATTTTACTCTGACCCTGTAAAACAAATCTGCTGATAAAGATATTGAAAGAGGTTTGAAAATACTGGATTAAATTCCAATATTCTGCCATCAAATTATTAATACTTTTATATTTTCTTGTTCATTTCATTACCTACGTGTCGGCTCTACATATTCTTAATGTATGCTTTCAGATAGAGAGGAAACTACTGTTTAACAGTGAATATATTCAGCTACCTTACCAATCTTCACTTGTTTTCCTGAGGAAAAATGTCATCTATTTACATTCTACAGAGAATAATATCACTAATTATCTGCATTAATATTGCACCATGATAATGTAATTTGAATGAAGACCACATCATTTTATGCTGTGTAAAAAGAGTATTGTTTACTCCAAGGACAATGTTCTCTTCAAGAGAAAGCAAAATTAAAATTATACACTGCAAATCCAGTCAAGCATTAGTCATTTAGTTAATGCATTAACAATGAGTTCAAGTTTTTCAAAGCTCAGAGAACTTTACTTGGATGGAACCACTAAATAATTATGGCATCAGTCGAGAGTTCTATCATTTAACTCAGAATACTCTTGCAGTGTGTCGCAGAGTTTCAGATGTTCTTTGTGGAAACTTCAATAAATCAGACTGCAGCTGCGGCTCCTTTTTCATTGCGCAATCAAACCAGAGTCCCAATTCATTGGCCAGGTGCTCTTATCTTTTCATTATTACAGGATGACTCAAATCTTGTTTTCAATACTTTTGAAAATGCTTCAAAGTTAAAATACAGAGTCTTTAATTTAAAAGCTTGAATTAAGTTTGATTTTACACAAAGCAATTGTAGTGCTTCAGGTTTAAACTGCCACAATACAACAGCAAATACAAAACCAGACAATTCCTGTCAAGGGAAAGATGTAATAAATTAATGAAAATAGTTCAGATATGTTTTTTTTGTATATCTGTGGTAATCGTCTCTCTTGTTGAAGGAAATCAATCTCAGTCTAAATGTTATTTGAAGAAGCGAAACAGAATAAAAAGAGCTTAACTTCATTTGCAAGTCCCAGTTTTCTTGTTACAACCTCTCCAGTAAAAGTTGGTTGTAGCTTATATTAAATAAATTACAGGCATAATCTTCCAAAAATTGGGTTAAGATACCAGGGTATAAGGCTGTCATTTCAGTAAGGATGAGGCATTAAATAAAAAGGTTTGCTAATGTTTTGCTCTGCACCTGCAATCATGTATAATACATTTTAAATTGTGTATCAGGTACAAAACATATACGTGTCATATAAAATGATCAGTTGATCATAAACAAAATCTTTTAGTTTTAGGGAGCTAAGTCAGTAATATTGGTTAGTTGAATAGCCTTTTGGGATAGAGTGGTGGATTAGGTGAGCAGGCTAGCATGGTGGAACCGAGATGTCGTAACAGAGATGACTTTCATGTAAAACAAATTAAATGTAGTGAGCTTTTGACACTGGCTATGCTTTTTATTGGATCTATCTATGGTTTGGGTCACTATGAAAAATATTATCAACTTTATGCCACAATCGCTATGTCACCTTTGCAATAAATGCTTTGTGCTTTCAATAAAAGTAAAGTTTTTATTGTGAACTAAAAGCTACAGTATCATTATTTCATAAGAATTTATGTCTACGCTGCTGAAAGTACCGTATATAAAACACGTTTTAAATATCTTTTTGAACATCCATGAAAACAGGTATTTTATTGCATGTGTTACTGCCTAGGATATGAGGGTAACAAGCACTTGTGTATGTGACAGATGCCAGAAATTTGCTAATTTGTGAGGGTGATTGAGTGAGATTTGTAGAGGATATTTTGATCAATATGCTATCCAAAAGATGGAGGGGCTTCTTTGAGTACTATAGTTCTTCAAGAAAAAATCAGGCGCATTAGAAATGCAGTAAAATGTGTTGGAAATGGCAATCCTGAATGTATGGTTAGCTTGGATTGCGCTAAAGATTGTGCTTCTCACTGCATAGACACCAGAAGCCTGCATGTATAGCAGCTATCACACATGACAAATGGAGGTGCTGTGTTTTGTACGGGGCATAACAGCAATGTTTTAATTTTTATAATTATTTATAAAAAGCCTTGCTTATATGCTTATAATTTAAGGGTCATTCTACCTGGTTAAAATCAAATACTATTGAAGATACAAAATAAATAGGTGGAAGATGTATGGTTCTTTCTGTTGAAACTATACTGCATTGATTTTTTTTAAAAAAGCAAGTAAAATTGTTTAGAAAAAATGGAAACATCACCTTTTTGGTTTAACAGTTTAAAGAAAAGAAATCTTGGAAATCAAGATTTCTGAATGCCAGGGAAGATACTAGACCTGTTCAATAAGCAACTGTTTAAAGGAATTGAATGTGTTAATCCAAAGCTTTTCCCACTGCTCTAAGCAGATCTTTTTCATACAATTTAATTTTAGAATATGTGATTCCTGTTCAAAAAAAATCAGGAGTAATTAATTACATTTTAACTATGTATTTTTCATCTGTTGAAGCTTGCAGACTTTTCTTGATAACCAGATATCCCTTTTATTGCTCGCGTCCTTCGTTTTTTAAATAAACTATTCTATATTTCTGATTGGAAACAAAACTGAAAATATTGACACGTAGTGTTCAAGTAAGTGCCAATTCAGCATTTATTATTTGGATTTTTACATTTTGAAGTGTAAACCTGATACAAGAGAGGAGTTTGCATCGACCTTTGGGCTTTTGAATTGGTCAATAAAGTGCAGTGGAAGACAGTGCAAATGTCTTTCATTCGGCATCATGGGAGCCTTGTTCTTTTAGTAGAGGAGAGCCTTGAGGAAGCAGAGGAATAGAACAATTTTAAAAATGGGTTTGTGCACAGTTAACAGAAGAGAATAAAATGTTTACCTATTGATTAGGAAGTGGGAAATGTTACCATTGAGTGCTGTGCATTAGGGTTACATCTTTTACACTTTAATCAATTGAGTGGATTTATTGCAGCAGGCAATTTGAAACCTTTTCCCTGCATAATTTTTGTTGTTTATCAGAAATAATGTATCTTCTGTAGCTCTTTTCTACCAAGTTTAAAGTTGCAGTGTCCTTTTTGCCTGAGACATACAGGTGCTGATTGTAAGTCAAAAGTTATTTTTAGCAAAATGGTGCTACCAGTCAGGATTTCTTGTAGTAATTGTATTTGAGGGTTTCTACATTATTTGTTTTTTGCAGTAGCCTCAATTCTATATTAATTTCTATAAATTCAAATGACTTCTATTGATTTTGTTAACTTTTACATCATTAACTTGTCTGAGGGGAATTTTTTTTTCTGTTTTATATTGTTGATTATTGGGAACAAGGTTTGAAATTGCTTTGGATTTGAAGCCATTCAAATTAAACAATTCAAAATATGCCAATTTTTGTTCAGTTTGGGTGTTGTTGCTATATCTGCTCATTCCAGGTAAATACAGCAGCAGGTATCATTTAGGCATATAAAACTGATCACACCATTGTAAATCCTGATCTATAAAATTATGTTCCTGACCTAATATTCAGATTCTCTTCATATGCCCACACATACTTTCTGTATTTTATTATAAATGTTCTCCGGTGTTTGTGCAATAGATTTAAGAATAAGGCAATCTGAAACCTCCCAATGTAGTACAGATCGACTAAGTCTCACTTTCACTTTATATGTAATGCCTTTGTGGAAATAAAGTGACCAGCTGATTTTCTTGGTCTACAAAAACACTCACTAGAATGTCATTTTTTCCCATAAAATATACTACAAGCTTCTTACGTAAAATATACACCAACAAGACATGAGGTTTAATAAATGTCTATCATTGTGAGATAGCTATGATCCACTTCGAACATTCTCACTTGTGAGTTATACAATCAGCATCATCTTTGGCAATAGTTACTGCTTTGTATTTTGCAAGGCTACTACTGGGCTTAGCTTTTGACTTTTTGGTACTATTTTGAGAGGGGTACAAGATCTTCACAAATCTTTTGAAGGTGGCAGCCAAGTTGATATGGTGGTTAAGAAAGTGTAAGGGATACTTGACTTTGTAAATAGGGGCATTGAATACAAAAACAAGGAAGTTGTGCTAAACCTTTACAAATCATTGGTTCGGCCTTAGTAGGAGTATTGTGTACAATTCTGCACGTCACACTTTAGGAAGGATGTCAAGACCTTGGAGATGGTACAGGGGAGGCTCACCAGGATGATACCAGGGATGAGGGACTTCAGTTTTGTGGAGAGATTGGAGAAGCTGGGATTGTTCTCCTTACAGCAGAGAAGGTTGAGGCGAGACTTAATAGAAGTATTCAAAATTATGAGGAGTTTTGATAGAGCAAGTAGGGAGAAACTGTTTCCTCTGGCAAGTGGGTCAGTAACCAGAGGTTATGGATTTAAAATAATTGTCAAAAGAACGAGAGGGGAAATGAGGAGAATTTTTTTCACACTTGGGTTGCTGAGATCTGGAACGTACTACCTGAAAGAGTGGTGGAAGCAGATTCCATAGGAACTTTCAAAAGGCAATTGGGTGTGTTCTTGAAGAGGACTAATTTGCAGGGTTATGGGAAAAAAGCTGGGGTGTGGGACTAAATTGGACAGCATGTGGGCCAAATGGCCTTCTTCTGTACTGTAAGATTTTATAACTTCTTTTCCTGTTTGATATGTATTATAGAATACAATGCATAAAATGTGAGACTATCAAGGACCACTTAAGAAAGTTGATAGAGTGTAATTCAACTTACTCAGCAGCACTGGTTGGCAAAGGGTCCCTGAAACTTTAATTATGGCTGTGTGTGTGTGTGTGTGTGTGTGCGTGCGTGTGTACGCATGTGTGATAAATATTTTCCCAATAGATTTGAAGGTAGACTTGTTCTATGTTTCTCAGCTCTGACCAAAATGCTGCCAGATATCTGTCAATGTTGCCCTGAGTTGGCTACTAGGAGGGAAAGAAAGCAAGCGTGAACTCTGAGGGGGAAGGAAGAACCAGAATAAACTGGTGGAGTGGAAGAAGAGTACCAGGAGGAGAAAAGTACCAGGTTGAATTAACAGGGAAGAGGTAGAAGAGTTCTAGTACGAACTGGGAGGGCTAGAGGAGTCAAGTGCCACCGTGAAAGGGTGAGGAGTTGGATGGGGTACAGTGTCCCTGAGAGTGTACCCCATTTACTGTAGAGTGCCTTTCTGAACTGGAGCACTAAGGGGAGGGGGTTGGACTTGGGAAAGTAGCTCTTAAGTTAACCATTGCGTAAGTAATGTTCTAGATAATCTGTTAAAATTCCAAATGTCACTTTATTTTCCCTTTTTAAGATATAAGATTTTAAAATCTATTAATTGTAATGTTAAGAGTGCTTAAAGTGAACAAGAGTACATCTATTTTAATGTAAAAAATTCAAACTTTTACAGCAGAGCTCTTAGAAACATCCCATTAATGTTGTGCCTTCAACATTTGGATTTCCCCTTCAGAATTTTGTGTATTTATGATTTTATCCCTCCAATATAAGTGAAGGAATGTTATGTATACCTACTGCTTAAGTTACAAATCCCATGTGGCTTGTTTTTACATGTCAGGGCTGTTCTTGGGCTGTTAGCTCTTTGGAGGCTGTGTCAGCTTTTTTTGAAGCTGTAGGATCAACTCTTCTTAGTTTTCTAGGTTTGCACATCCCAGCAGCCAAGCTCCAGAGAGGCACTGAAAGATGTTTGCAAATACTTTCCCTGCACATCACAAGAGAAATAAAATGTGTAACGAAAGAAAAACAGCCTTTTTTTCTAATTAATTCTGAGCGCATTTGCAAAGTCACAACTGTGTCTTGGAGAAAGGTCTAACTTGAGTCAGAATGGAAATGCATTAACAGATTAACACTTTGACATTTACAGGAATTCCTATGTTTTACAGAGAATTATGTCCAACATGAAATCTGAAAAAAAATGACAAAATTGCAAGTTTGGTGCAACACTTATTTTCTACCCAGTTCCAAAATAGTTGCCTTCTGCTTGCAGAATGTAAAATAGTGCTGAGTGTTGTGTGCATCACTCACATGACAACTTAAATATCAGAGTAAGCTTAATTGATCATACGTTGAATTATCCCACCTCCCTTTCACTACAAATGGATGGTGGGTAAGAACTTCAACTCATTTCTGCTTCTGACTTATGAAATATAATTCTAATTTCAAAGCTTCTATTTTGTCCTTGATGTATTTTTACTTAGATGTTTCCGTGTAAACAATCATCAGGCAGTGATCATGAGCTGTCCAGGAAAAGTACCAAGAACACAGGGATAAAGTCTGAGCACGAGCGTGGAGCACAGCAATTAATGGAAATGAAGAGTCATAATTGGAAGTTGTAAAGAGGTTAATTTTCTAGTTTCTTTGGGTTAAAAGTGCCCAAACTACAAATAGGGGCAAGTGATTTGTTATTGCTCAGATCCACTCAGAAGTCTGCACTTTTACTACCTCCTGGACTAGAAGCATAGAAAAAATTACTGCACAGAAGGAGGCCATTTGGCCCATTGTGTCTGTGACAGTCGAGAAAGAGCTACCCAGCCTAATCCCACTTTCCAGCACTTGGTCCATAGCCTTGTAGGTTATGGCATTTCAAGTGCATATCCAAATACTTTTTAATTGTGATGAGGGTTTCTGCCTCTACCACCCTTTCAGGTAGTGAGTTCCAGATCCCTACCACACCCTGGGTGAAAAAAAATTTCCTCAGCTCCCCTCTAATCCAATTACTTTAAATCTTTGTCCCCTGGTTATTGACCTCTCTGCTAAGAGAAATAGGTCCTACCTGTCCACTCTATTTAGGCCCCTCATAATTTTATACACCTCAATTAAATCACCCCTCAGCCTCCTCTGTTCCAAAGAAAACAACCCCAGCCTATCCAATCTTTCCTTCTAGCTAAAATTCTCCAGCCCTGGCAACATTCTCGGACATCTCCTCTGCACCCTCTCTAGTGCAATCACATCTTTCCTGTAATGTGGTGACCAGAACCGTACACAGTACTCAAGCTGTGGCCTAAATAGTTTTTGTACAGTTCTAGCATAACTTCCCTGCTCTTATATTCTATGCCTCAGCTAATAAAGGAAAGTATCCTGTATGCCTTCATAACCACCTTATCTACCCATTCAGCTACCTTCAGGGATCTGTGGATGTGTATTCCAAGGTCCCTCTCTTCCTCTACACCTCTCAGTGTCCTTCCGTTTATTGTGTATTCCCTTGTCTTGTTTGGCCCCCCAAATACTACCTCCCTTGAAAGGCTTTCCTCCTGACATTGGATTCATTTACGAGGATGTTGCCAGAACTGGGAAAAAAACAGAGACCGGTCATACTAAATGCAGCCTTGTTTTGACATTTCATAGAGGAAAGATATTGCTTTCCTCTCACATTAACAGATGGTAGGAGATGGTAAGCCTCTTAATTATTTCCTTTCATATAACAGTAATTGTTGGGTGGAATTTGTTTTTGAGATTTTCACTTTTTCTCATTCTGCAATTATTTTGTACCATGACTGATTTTACCTTGTGCCGTTTGACCTTTTTACTGCTGTGCATAAGGATCTTGAATAAGAAAGTGTCTTGGTATTTTTTTGTGCAGAGTTTGATTAATGAGACTATTATCTTCCTTGAAAGGCTTTCCTCCTGATATCAGATTCGGCCCATTTTGTGGTAAGGATCGGAGATGTTTTGATTTGTTTAGTTGTAAAGTCTGACACTTGTAGACTTTATGAAACTTAACTCCAGCTATCTTACGTAAGTAATGTAGGCAGTTAACACGCTATAGCGCCATCAAGGGATTCAGGTTACATTATAAACAGTGTGAGATGTTCAAATAATTTAAGATCTTCTGGATCATTGAACTGTGTTACAGCCTTGAACTCCATTTCAAAAAGATGTGTGCTGTAATATGTTGGAGATGAGTTTTTCTTCAGGTATGGGTGACTGAAATGCAGATGATATGATTCCAAATCAGAAATCTTGAGTAGTGTTTTATTTCTAGTTTGAAAGACGTACAATATATAGAATTTTAAATGGTAAGTTGCAGTACTTACTAACTGGTGCTCCAGTATGTCCTTACTGATATTTGTCAGTGTGTTGACTATCTTGGCACATTAAAGGTGCTGCTAGGGAACTGCATGCACCAAATAAGTAAAAAGACTTGCGTGTGCATTTCCTTATAGAGGCAATCTGCCTGTGTTGGTTAGAAATTGAACAACATTCTAATTTTCTCTCCCTCAAACAAGTTTATTAGAATCATTTCAATTCCAATTTTTGTTTCATTTTTATAATTTTGAATGTAATGTGATGTGTTGATTATGTGTGTGTTTGCTGCTCCAGTGAATTACTGGTAGTTTCATATGTTGTATAAAGGTGTTCGCTACATTTATCATAGACAAAAACGTTACTAGTAAAGACTTTGAAGGAAGTGCTTGTTTTCAGTTACTGTAGCTATGTAATTCTTTCAGATTAAATCCCAGAAGTGTTCAATCACTTTTACCTAAAGAAATAATGGAAAATATTTTGCAATTGTGAAAAGATTGAGTGAATGGGAAGGGGAGAGGGATAATTTGAGGAACAGTTAGATAGGTCACCTATGCAGGGCTGCTCTCAGTCAGCTATACATCAGCAATAAGAACATAAGGACATAAGAAATAGGAGCAGGAGTAGGCCATAGGGCCCCTTGAGCCTGCTCCGCCATTCAATAAGATCATGGCTGATCTTCTACCTCAACTCCACTTGCCCGCCCTATCCCCATATCCCTTGATTCCTTTCGTGTTCAAAAATCTATTGATCTCAGTGTTGAATACACTCAATGACTGAGCATCCACAGCCCTCTGGGGTAGAGAATTTCAAAGATTCACAACCCTTTGAGCGAAGAAATGTTTTCTCACCTCGGACCTAAATGGCCAACCCCTTATCCTGAGACTATGACCCCTAGTTCTAGACTCTCAAGCCAGGGGAAACAGCCTCTCAGCACCTACCCTGTCAAGCCCTCTAGGAATTTTATATATTTCAGTGAGATCACCTCTCATTCTTCAAAACTCCAGAGAAGATAGGTCCATTCTACTCAATCTCTCCTCATAGGACAACCCCCTCATTCCAAGAATCAATCTAGTGAACCTTCGTTGCACCCCCTATAAGGCAAGTATATCCTTCCTTAGGTAAGGAGACCAAAACTGTACCCTATATAATTGCAGCAAGACCTCCTCACTCTTGTACCCCAACCCCCTTGCAATAAAGACTAACATACCATTTGCCTTCCTAATTGCTTGCTGTACCTGCATTTTAACTTTATGTGATTCATGTACAAGGACAACCAAATCCCTCTATCAACATTTCTTAGTCTCTCACCTTTTAAAAAAATATTCTGCTTTTCTGTTCTTGCGACCAAAGTGGATAATTTCACATTTCCTCACATTATACTCCAATGGAACAGGCTATCCAATGAATGAACGAACTTGCATTTCTATGGTGTCTTTCATGACCTCATGATATCCCAAAGCGCTTTACAGCCAATTAAGTACTTTTGAAATGTTGTAATGTAGGGAAACGCAGCAGCCAATTTGTGCACAACAGGGTCCCACAAACAACAATGAGATAATAACCAGATAATCTGTTTTTAGTGTCATTGATTGAGGGATAAATATTGGCCAGGACACCGGAAGAACTCCACTACTCTCCTTCGAATCATGCCATGGGATCGTTTACATCCACCCGAGAAGGCAGATGGTGTCTTGGTTTAACATCTTATCTGAAAGACGGTACCTCCAACTCACTCAGTGCTGTACTGAAGTGTCGGCCTAGATTATGTGGTTGATTCTCAGGAGTGCGGCATGAACCCTTACAATGACCTTCTGACTCAGAGGCAAGAATGCTACCACTGAACCAAGACTGACACTGAAAGTGCCCTTTCAACAATTGCAGTTAATACATTCAGCAGTTCATCAGAAACAGTAGTATGTTCAGGGATGCATTCCAGGAGTTCCACTTCTTACATTTGAGCCAGGGTGAGAGGGAGGGTAGACTCTACCTAACCTATTACTGCCTCTGTAGCTCCTGAAGTTTGAGGCCGACTATATTTTTCTTTTCTGAGATCTTTGTTGCAGTTTATTGTTACAGGACATAAAAACTATAACTTCAAATTCAAAAAAGCAGCAAGCTGGCCTAACTAGTGCATTTTTACATATCCTATAGCTACAGATTGTATGACCGAAGACATTGCTTCCCCAAGATTCCTTTATAATTCATTCCTTTAAGACTTTCAATATTCTAAGGGGATTAAAGCAAATCTTCCAAGTGTTATTTTGCTACTTATGGGGTTGTTGTAAGAGGTTTTTTTCGGATTATTCAAAGTTTTTGCACTTCCAGTGATTAGTAAAGGAGTAAAAGGATTATAAATGTGGTATTTCTTGAAATTGTTGTCTTTCTTCACGCAAACTTATTTTAAAATTGAAGCGCTAGGCTTCTGCCTTATAACTCAATAAACATTGAGATACCTGGGAATCAGAGCTAAACCCAACTGAACTTCAGCACTGAGCTAGATAAGTCCAGCATCCTTGACTGAAGATCTACAGCCACTGACTGTTCTAATTGTTTATGAACAATGAACACCTCATGACCGGTAAGAACTAAAGCGCAAAGCAGATAGCGAAAAATGCACCCTATTCACATTCGCTTCCTTAAATCAGCATCACCCATAAAAAAAACAATAAAATGAAGCCAGGATTCTTGAAGGCAAAGTCCACAGGATTTTGAAATGACCACAGAATATTCCAGAAAGTGCCAGAACTGGGACACTGTGCCCATGGTGAAAGGAAGCTATGACAAATCTTTTTCTCACTGATTAAAAGCCTGTTTACAATTCAGAAGTGACGAATTGATCACTTGCTGTTACTTTACCCCAACTCATATTAATTTTACATTTGGAATAAATACATGGTTGAAATTATCTTGATTATCTAATTTAAATATTCTTAGCAGCTTGATAGCACATCGCATTTCCTGTGAGCTTCCGTCTGTGTTGTGCTGATTTACAAAATAAAGGAGTGTAAATTCAATTAAAATTCTGGATTTTAAATTGCCAAAATGGTTCTATTGGTTCAAAGGCACTTCTACCAAATTTGTAACTAACCAGAACATGCTTTCATTGCTATGTAAACAGAAAATGCAGGAGATACTCAGCAAGTCACTTACTGAGTATCTCCAGCATTTTCTCCTGTTTTTTTATTCGTTCATGGGATGTGGGCGTCACTGGCGAGGCCGGCATTTATTGCCCATCTCTAATTGCCCTTGAGAAGGTGGTGGTGAGCCGCCTTCTTGAACCACTGCAGTCCGTGTGGTGAAGGTTCTCCCACAGTGCTGTTAGGAAGGGAGTTCCAGGATTTTGACCCAGTGACAATGAAGGAACGGCGAAATATTTCCAAGTCCAGATGGTGTGTGACATGGAGGGGAACGTGCAGGTGGTGTTGTTCCCATGTGCCTGCTGCCCTTGTCCTTCTAGGTGGTAGAGGTGGCGGGTTTGGGAGGTGCTGTCGAAGAAGCCTTGGCGAGTTGCTGCAGTGCATCCTATAGATGATACACACTGCAGCCACTGTGCGCCGGTGATGAAGGGAGTGAATGTTTAGGGTGGTGGAAGGGGTGCCAATCAAGCGGGCTGCTTTGTCCTGGATGGTGTCGAGCTTCTTGAGTGTTGTTGGAGCTGCACTCATCCAGGCAAGTGGAGAGTATTCCATCACACTCCTGACTTGTGCCTTGTAGATGGTGGAAAGGCTTTGGGGAGTCAGGAGGTGAGTCACCACAGAATACCCAGCCTCTGACCTGCTCTTGTAACCACAGTATTTATGTGGCTGGTCCAGTTAAGCTTCTGGTGACCCCCCCCCAGGATGTTGATGGTGGGGGATTCAGCAATGGTAATGCCGTTGAATGTCAAGGGGAGGTGGTTAGACTCTTGTTGGAGATGGTCATTCCTTGGCACTTGTGTGGCGTGAATGTTACTTGCCACTTATCAGCCCAAGCCTGGATGTTGTCCAGGTCTTGCTGGGGACGGACACGGACTGCTTCATTATCTGAGGGGTTGCAAATGGAACGGAACACTGCACAATCATCAGCGAATATCCCCATTTCTGACCTTATGATGGAGGGAAGGTCATTGATGAAGCAGCTGAAGATGGTTGGGCCTAGGACACTGCCCTTAGGAACTCCTGCAGCAATGTCCTGGGGCTGAGATGATTGGCCTCCAACAACGACTACCATCTTCCTTTGTGCTAGGTATGACTCCAGCCACTGGAGAGTTTTCCCCCTGATTCCCATTGACTTCAATTTTACTAGGGCTTCTTAGTGCCACAGGCGTATGGGAACACCACCTGCACGTTCCCCTCCAAGTCACACACCATTCTGACTGGGAAATATATCGCCGTTCCTTTATCGTTGCTGGGTCAAAATCCTGGAACTCCGTACCTAACAGCACTGTGGGAGAACCTTCACCACACGGACTGTAGCAGTTCAAGAAGGCGGCTCACCATCACCTTCTCAAGGGCAATTAGGGATGGGCAATAAATGCTGGCCTTGCCAGCGACGCCCACAATCTATGAATGAATAGAAAACTTTTTTTTACATTAAAAAATTAATGTTGTAACCACCCTCATGTCAGTAGTACTATCTATGATTTGGGGGAGTTAGCGATTTGAAAAATTCCTTTGCTGATTCCAAAAGACCATTGAAACAAATGAAGGAGAAGATGAAAAACTTGAATTTATAGAGCACCTTTCACGACCTCAGGTCATCCAAAAGCGCTCACAGCCAATTAAATACTTTTGAAGTGTAGGCACTATTGTAATGTAGGGAAATGTGTTCACCAATTTTGAGCTCAGCAAGGTCCCACAAATAGCAATGAGATAAATGACCCAGATAATCTGGTGATGTTGTTGAGAGATTTATATTGGCCAGGCCACCAGGAGATCTCTCCTACTCTTCAAATAGTGCCATGGAATCTTTTACATCCACCTGAGAGGGCAGACAAGTTCTCTGTGAAACATCTCATCCAAAAGATGCCACCTCTGACAGTGCAGCACTCCTTCAGTATTGTACTGAAATATCAACCTAGATTATGTGCTCAAATCTTTGGAATGGGGCATGAACCCACCTGCTCTGAATCAGAGGTGTGAGCACTACCACTGAGCCAAGGCTAACACCTAAATGATGTGAAAAGTTTCAAGTACCAAGCATGTCAGAAAGATAGGCCAGAATAAAGATTGGTCACAAATGTCCAGTCAGTGTGATACTGTTGTTAATAAAGCAAATAAGGTCCTAGGATGCCTCTCTGAGGCATTTTGGATTAAATTTTACAAATTAGCGTCTCCCAATGAAAGGCTTTGCACACTGGGGGTGGATATCATGAACTTGAGCGCAGAGGTCGGTGTGCTCTGCAGCCATTAATGAACGCAAATCATGTGGAACTTTGCACTCAAATTCCTATTATGAGCACCCGCTGCAAAGCTCTGCACCAAGACAACCAATTTATCAAACCTATTCCTTGATTTCAAATCTAAGAAGGCTATTTTACGTCTCTAACTCATTAATGAGGTCACATTTATAATAATGGGATAGATCTTTGTCTTTACCGCCTGGATGGTGTTCTGGCAGAGTGGTTTGCCTGCCCGTTATAGAAACTGCCTGGTTTTCATTCCATTGTGGTCATGAGTCTAGAGAACATAGATTCAAGATAGTAAAACTTCATCGAAACTGGAGGTTAATGTGATTGACGTGTGGAAATGATTTCCATCAAAGGTGGTCAGTACTAATTCACTGAGGATAGTACATTGGATGGATGGTCAAGATGGATTTATTGGCCTTTTATTGATTCATGTTTTTTTTATGTTACGTTTTTAATTTTAATTTCTAAGAACTTAATTGTGCATAAATAGATGAAAGAATGTTTCTTAATCAATACAATAAATGAGTGCATAATACTTCCCACAACAGTCAAATACTCTTTCATTTTTCCCTCTCACCTTAATACCAAATTAAATAATTCTCCTTAAAGATAATATTGTAACATTACAATTCCTATGGCTGTGATTTTGAGGGATAACTTGGCACAGGTAGCAACCCATAGCAGCGTTAACCAGTTGATCCATATTGTTCTATGCAGTTACAGTCCTCAGGCACTTTAGCAGCATAAAGAGAAAAACGGTAGATTGACTGCTCAATGAAAGAACTGCTCTGATTTCTCTTTGTCCATATTAGCCTGTCCAAAGGCAGGTTTCAATCATGTTTTAGAGCTAGACATATTGCTGGATGGATTTGCTACTTCCATTGTAATAGATTGGAGCTTTTTTGGCCACAATCAGGAGACCATATATTTTATGAGACTGAATGGACTAGTAACCTAGAGGTCATGAGTTCAAAGCCCACTATGGCAAATTGTGAAACTGAATTCAATAAATTTGGTAATTTATGGGCTGTTGCCAAAAGCTTGACCATGAAAGTTGCTGGATTGTTGTAAAAACTCAACTGGTTCACTAATGTTCTTCAGGGAAAGGGACCTGCCATCCCAACCTGGTCTGGCCTAATGTAACTTCATTCCAACATTGGTTGACTTTTAATGGCCTCAGGGCAACTAGAGATGGGCAATAAATGCTGCCGTACCAGTGTTGCCCACATCTCAAGAACATGTTGGGCCAAATGGCCTCCTTCTGTGCTATATGATTCTATGATAACTAAATTCCTAATAATTATTTTCATTGCATTTCTCACTGTTCTTTCCTTGATCTGTTTCTGCATTGTTACTTATGTGCCAGCCAGGGTATTCCCTGCTCATCTATTTAGGCCATTTTAGTTACATGACTTCATTTTTCATGTTAAGAATGATGTGTAAATTATATCAAAAGCACAGAATTGCTGTTATTGCTGTTTAAAGATCCTTGCCATTGACATCTTTCACACAGGAATTAAGACAGCAGAGAGAATTTACCCACAGTTATTAGCAAAGAAGTTTGAGACGATGGCAACCCAGGTGATCTAAACAGGTGAGCATGGAGTACTCGGGTGTGTAGAACAAGGATTAGCTGAGAGACATTTACAGTAATTGAACTGAAAAATGAGCCAGCAATGCAAGGAGTTAGATCCTTTGGTGTATATTTCATTGCACTATTAAAAATTATTTCACGACCTATTCTACCTGTTTTGAGTGATATAATTCATAATTGGTGGAAGGATTTAGTCTTTGCTCCAATAGTGTGCATGCCAAACCCAACTGTGACTTTTGGAATCCAATCAACATTCTTGAACAAGTAGCTTGTTTTGATCATTGCCTTTCACTGATGTGCTTGTCCGAGATTGTCTGCTACATCACTTGACACTGCAACAGTGAAGTAATAGTGGCTGGCTGCTGAATACTGCCTTTGTGCAGCTTTGTAAAACCAGAGTATGTTTTGGCACAATTCAATGTTCTGTAAGATACCACTGAAGCCAGCTGAAGATTGATGGCTACAACTGTCACAGTGTGAAAGAAGAGCTTGTGTGTGTGCTCAAATATAATTTTTGGTTGAGCAAAATGAATCTTTAATTTCCTGTCCAGGGCCGTAAACACAAAGCCTCCCTAAAACGCAGTACCATGGATCCTTAGCTTGTAGTCATAAAGTTTAATGTGGTGTGAGAGAATATTGATTACATTTAACGTCATTAATGAAAATAGGGTTTGTGGTTTGAGAGTATTGCTGTGTAAAATATGTACATTATACAACAAGTAACAATGCACATTGTTCTAAGACCAGTTCCCAACAAGTAAAACAGACCATAGAGCACTGAGTCTGTGACCCAGGCAAAGCTTTGTGGCAGATGTGGTAATCAAGGTTACAGCTGCAAGATGTTTGTGTATTTCCAAATTAATCTCTTTAAATGAGGTTGTACTTTCCATTATCTCTTGTCCGCTCCATATTGTCCCTGAAAATTAGAGACTACTGGGATGAAGGTCCAGCTTTTCGGGAAACCAAAGTCAGCCTTGATTGTGGTGGGCTTCATCACATTAAACAATGTTGTTTTGCATGGAAAAGATGAAGATTCATTCCTCACGACTGATGATGTTGATTGCTTGTCACTGTAGCTGCAAATCCAGGGCATAATTTATATGCAGTGTAAAGTATATGGGGAACATATTGTCGAGCAGTTTTTCCATGATAATGTTTGGAACGGCTCTCTCTCGCCAAGTGTACAAAACCTCATCCATTCAGTCTATTTACATAACCCCAAGAACCTTTTAAAGAGTAAAGTTTCCTATGGGCCTTCAGAAGCTTCAAGATCTGTGCCAATATGTTATGGTAAAGTAATGAAAACTAATGAAAACCTCTAGGTTTTCAACAGACCTGCTGTGAAGTGCATTTGCTTTCCAATATTCTTCTGCTGTAGATGAGTGTTCAAACTCATGATCGGGGAGATGTCAATCTTCATGTCACATTTCACACTGAATTTCTTTCCTAGGACTTCAAAGCTGTGGAATTACTTATCTCCTTCAAGCTTCCCTTTCTGCTATAATCTACTGACTTTTGAAACTTGAAGTTACTTTGCCACTACTGCTGGTTTGTCTCATTGTCTTTCCTGTTCTTTTCAACCTAGGTGGTCACTGGTTTCCTGCACTAGGGACATTGACTTTCCACCAAGGTTTCTCAATTTTTAAAAAATCACATGTTTAAAATAATTTTATGTATTTGCTAAGGCTAAAAATGATAGAAATCCAGAGTAAGAAAGGTTACTTAATGAAGAAATAACAAAAATAAGCTTGAGAGGCCAAGCACCAATATCAAGGTCAAGAATCATTTGATGGATTTTACAAAGGCATTTGCCCAGACATGTTAACACAAACTCCTTTGGCCATTTCCACTCTTCCACTTATTTATCGCTATTGAACTCAGATCTTTTGAAATGCACTGACACAAGACTGGCCTAGAGCATGTCATATCATTTTCGAGGGTAGAATATAATGGAATGCTTGGTCAGGATTTTTTCCTCTTTGCTAGCCCATACAAAAGTTAAAAGAAAATTATTGAGTGACAAAAAGAAATCCACAAGAGCTTGTGGTTCATGACTCAATGCCTCATAGCATTTAACCAAAACCACATATAAAAGCAAAGAGGGGTGGGAGGGGTGGTGATGAGAACTCTGCTGTTGAAGTTGGCTGTTCTTTCTACCAGATCTACAGCATTTAGTGTGTTGTGTTGGGATGTTTTATACAACACTGCCATATCTCAGTTATAGCACTTAAAGTCACATTTTTAAAAGAGTATTGGCATCAGGGTATTTTTGTTGAGATGGTGGACATTCTGGAAAGTCCTGATGTAAGCAGATTGTTGTTACTGTTCATGCTATCCAGTGGTGGTGGAAAGTGTACTGCACTTATGATTGTTTCAAGCATTTCAAGCCTTCTGCCTTAAAAACAGAAACTGCAGTTTGAGAACAGAAAAGATTTATTTAGTGAGCAGAAATAAAACAAAATGTAACGAGTTTAGTTATCATCGCTGATGAATCTTGACCTGAGATATGTGCCAGATAAGATGATGTCATTTGTAAACTTTCATAGGAATTGACTTACCCTGGCCAACTTCATTTGAAGCAGTTGTTATGTTATAAGGTAAATACTCTGCTCAAAGTGAGGAAGCTGTGCTTAAAGGAGTGCAGGTTGGAGACAGGGCTGCAACATTGTAGCCTCGATTCTTTAAACTCCACTCCCTTTGTGCACAGCTCTTTGCTGGAAGTGTAGGATCATTGAATTTACCCTATAATTTCATGGTATACTTTACACTCAACATTACCTTCCACGTACAGGTTTGATATATGATTTGGCCAGACGTCATAATCTACTCTATTTTAGTAGCTCTCCCTTTAGGATGTCTTAATACTGCCTGCTCTATCTGTTTCAACTTCCCATCCGGTGTTTAAGCTGTTCTCTCGTTTTCGTCCAGTTTGGCTGGAACTTTACAAGATTCTTCACTTTTACAGAACTATTATTTTTCCAAAGATCTGGTTTCCTGGGGCTGCTTCAGTATGGGAGTAGTCAAAGAACACGCTGTTATTTTTGTAATTCCAGTGCTTTTGAACAGTTTCTACATAGATCTAGATTACACATTTTCAAATAGTTCAAAAACAGTATTGGTACTAAAATGAGAGGGCTCCATGATTCGGCCATTCTGATGAATACCCTAAATTTGGCCAACAAATTGTTTGTTTTGCAAGATGATCTTGCCCCTTTTGACACAACTTTAATGAACAAATGCTTTCATTTTTTAATTTGATTGAACTTGTTTTTTCTTACTGCTTTCTGAATTTTAATATTCTTTCATAATTATATCACACCCCCATCAGGTATGACATATTTCTTCAATGTACCTGATTGACAGTATGGGACTTGGGTAGACTTTGTGTTGCTACCATGGAACATCCGTTAGTAATTCTAAAATAGGAGCTTGTGTAGATATATGTAGTGGGGGAATGGGCATTAGAGATCTCGGTCAATGACAGATGATGGTGACTGCCTTCTCTTCAGTCTGCTTTAGTTGTTCTAATTTGTAATCCTGAATTTAGATCATCATTGGTAACATTATATTTACCTTGGGCAAAAATTGAAAATAATGAATCCAATCATCTACTACATTTGACCTGCACATGTGTAAAATGTCATCTGTAAAGTCATTTAAAGCACAGGAAAACTGTTATGAATTTCCATAGAAAATAATGAAAATTCCTAAAACTTTTTTTGGGGGGTGGGGGAGCTTTATTCAACACTTAAAAACAATGGTTGGTATTAGAATTTCCATTTACATGTTATGAGTATGTTACAGTATAGATGAGAACGCTGATAGTTTTGTGAGTAGAACTATTAACATGACCTTTTCCTTCCCTCCCGATGACGGAGAGTTTTGAAGCCATAGGAATAAAGATTTTCACTATTTGTAACAAAATTGTAAATGTGAATATAAAGAACGGGTTATGATTTTACTACAAATGATGAACAAAAGAAATCCTCTTGCATTCTGTTTCATATATCTGGCCAACTAAGGCACGAATTGAACTAGGGATCCCCTCTGTAGGGAGTCTTATACTCTCCTGTACAACTATTGTGATAATCCTTTAGATCTAAGACAAGCTGCCATCTTTATTTGCAGGCCAGCCACAGATTGGAACTGCAGTATGCACTAAAGCTGAAATGTTGCAGAAATCTCACCAAGCATTTTACAAAGGCTGGAAAATAAGTTCTATTTGAAAACACTTAATTTGTATGTGTTTTCTCAAATGATGCACGTACCCTGCAAGTAGTAAAAGTTTGACACAATCTTCATTCACCTTATTTGAGTCTTATTTGAGATGAAGTTAAGGTTGAGAAATGTTATAATGGATATAACTATTAATTAAAAAAAACATTGGCCTGGAGATTAGGTAGTGCAACATGTTAGAACATTGTTCTTTCATTCCTGGGACCTGATCACACTGGTGGCAGTTTTGCTTTCTTTCTCTGTTGCTTACAAGAGTTGCATGCAAAATGATTTTGAGCAATCTCTTAGTTTGTGTTGGGAGTAAATCCTTAGCACTGAATTGTTCATAATTTAACAGTTTCATTGAGAGAGCCGACAAGGATGGGAAACGGAATTGCCACATTAGTGGGAACATTTCTTGTATTGTATTTGATGTGGGGATGCTTATTGGTAACATGTGGCAAAAAATGTTGGAAAATATCCCTTTTTTGAGCACTGACACGCTACATAGATAATGGAGGCAGCATTTTTTATCCCTCAAGATGATTTACCACATTTTGATAAATAACAGAATAATTAGAACCATTGCCTGAGTTAAAAGTTAAATCCATCAGCACTTTTTGGAGTAATATTATATTCAACCATTACTCCCAAGTTTTCTCATTTCTTTACCTTGGAATGAACCCAACTTCAAATAAGCATATTTCATAATGTCGACAAGCAATCAGTGATGAACTGAATTATCACCTCACCCTTTCTGCACAAGCCAAGAAGCTGCAGCCAAGACATGCATTTCTTAAAGCCGAAGTAGCATAATTTGATTTACACTGGCCGTACAACTACTAAAATGTGTGTCTCCCCTCATATTTTTAGCCACAGTGCCATTTTCCTGAAATCTGTGCTTCAGTTTTCTACATTATAGCCTAGAAGTAATTGTAGTAATGTGAACAGATATATGCTTTTGTATGAAATTCGTCTGCCTTTTATTTTAATGGAGGTATTAATCCATTTAAAATAAATGAGTTTCTGTCTGTTTTAACAGCAAACATAGGAATGTCATACGAACAATAAGGGGGTCATTTTAACTTTTGATGATGGTGTAAAATGGGTATTTTTTGGATCAAATGTCCATTATACAGCTCTCCCGATTCTACTTTCCATTAACTTCAATGGAAAGGAAAATCGGGCCAGATATTTAACGGGCGGCTGATCTGATACTGCCCGTTTTACACTATTGTCAAAAGTTAAAATTATGCAATCTACTCAGGCATGTAGAATATCAGACTTTTGTTACCTAACTTGGGTTGTGGTTTCAAGCCCGCTGGAAGATCAGCACTCTAACCCAACCACCATTTGCAGAATTAAAGTTTTATCTGCTTTCCTTGTGGAATTCCACTGTAGGGTTCATGAGACTCTATTAAACTCCCCAGGAAAATGTGCTTCCCACTATTTTAGAAAGCTCTTTGGAAATACAAGTCATGGAGGATTAGTGAACCACTAACTGATCTCTTAAGTAGATAATGATACTGTTGCTTTAGGATACTTTTAAATGGTTAATAAACTGGAAGATTTTAAAGGGACCAAGGGGAATAAATTCATCTAGGGGGTAGTTCAAAACGGGCAATAGTGAATTGGCAGCCTGTTTTGCACTCTGTCCAATGGAAAAGAAAATCGGATGGAGTGCAAAGCGGGCTGCTGATTCACTAACGCCTGAGACAAATTCAAACCCCAAATGTCCCATAATCTCTTGCAAGGTTCAGCTACCTGAGAAATATTTTGGAATTAAACGAGTCTGTTGCATATTTTTGGTTTGTGCTGAATTAGTTCAGTTCAGACAAGGAAGTTAGTGGAGCCACTTCAATTAGAATCACAGAATGATAGAAAGGTTACAGCATGGAAGAAGGCCATTCGGCCCATCGAGTCCATGCTGGCTTTATGCAAGAGCAATCCAGCTAGTCCCACTCCCCCGCTCTATCTCCGTAGCCCTGCAATTTTTTTCCTTTCAAGTACTTATCCGGTTCCCTTTTGAAGGCCATGATTGAATCTGCCTCCACCACCCCCTCTAGCAGTGCATTCCAGATCCTAAACACTTGCTGTATAAAAAAGTTTTTCCTCATATCACCTTTGTTTTTTTTGCCAATCACCTTAAACGTATGTCCTCTGGTTCTTGACCTTCCACCAGTAGTAACAGTTTCTCTCTATCTACTCCGTCTAGATCCTTCATGATTTTGAATACCTCTATCAAATCTCCTCTCAAACTTCTCTGTTCCAAGGAGAACAGCCCCAGCTTCTCCAGTCTATCCACGTAACTAAAGGCCCTCATCCCTGGAATCATTCTAGTAAATCTCTTCTGCACTCTCTCTAAGGCCTTCACATCTTTCCTAAAGTCCAGTGCCCAGAACATGAACAATACTCCAGTTATGGTTGAACCAGTGTTTTATAAAGGTTCATCATGACTTCCTTGCTTTTGCATCTATGCCTCTATTTATAAAACCCAGGATCCCATGTGCTTTTTAACCGCTTTCTCAACCTGCCCTGCCACCTTCAATGATTTGTGTACATATACCCCCAGATATCTCTGTTCCTGGACCCCTTTTAGAATTGTGCCCTTTAGTTTATATTGTTTCTGCTCATTCTTCCTACCGAAATGTATTCACCTCGCATTTTCTGTGTTAAATTTCATCTGCCATATGTCCGCCCATTCCACCAACCTATCTTTATCCTCTTGAAGTCTATCAGTGTCCTCCTCACTGTTCATTAAACTTCCGAGTTTTGTGTCATCTGCAAATTTGCAAATTGTGCCCTGTACACCCAAGTCCAAGTCATTAATATACATCAAGAAAAGCAATGGTCCTAGTACCGACCCCTGGGGAACACAGCTGTACACCTCCCTCCGGTCCGAAAAACAACCGTTCACCACTGCTCTCTGTTTCCGGTCACTTAGCCAATTCTGTATCCATGCTGCTACTACTCTCTTTTTATTCCATGGGCTTGAATCTTGATGACAAGCCTATAATGCAGCACTTTATCAAAATCCTTTTGAAAGTCCATATATACCACATCAACTACATTGCCCTCATCATCCTTCTCTGTTACCTCATCAAAAAACTCTATCAAGTTATTTAAATATTATTTGCCTTTAACAAATCCATGCTGGCTTTCCCTAATCAATCCACACTTGTCCAAGTGACTGCTAATTCTGTCCTGGATTATCGTTTCTAAAAGTTTCCCCACCACTGAGGTTAAACTGACTGGCCTGTAGTTGCTGGGTTTATCCTTGCACCCATTTTTGAACAAGGGTGTAACATTTGCAATTCTCCAGTCCTCTAGCATCACTCCAGTATATAAAGATGTTTGGAAGATTATGGCCAGTACCTCCGCAATTTCCACCCTTACTTCCCTCAGCAACCCAGGATGCATCCCATCTGGACCACTGACTTTAAGGTCAGCCAGCCTTTCAAGTACCTCCTCTTTATCAATTTTTAGCCCATCCAGTATCTCAAATACATCTTCCTTTGTTGAGAGTCTGGCAGCATCTTCTTCCTTGGTAAAGTCAGATGCAAAGTACTCATTTAGTACCTCGGCCATGCCCTCTGCCTCAATGAACAGATCTCCTTTTTGGTCCCTAATTGGCCCCACCCCTCCTCTTCTTGCCCGTTTACCGTTTACATGCCTATAGAAGACTTTTGGATTTCCTTTTATGTTGGCTGCCAGTCTATTCTCATACTCTCTCTTTGCCCCTCTTATTTTCTTTTTCACTTCCCCTCTGAACTTTCTATATTCTGCCTGGTTCTCACTTGTGTAATCAACCTGACATCTGTCATATGCCCCTTTTTTTCTGCTTCATCTTATTCTCTATCTCTTTTGTCATCCAGAGAGCTCTGGCTTTAGTTGCCCTACATTTCTCCCTCGTGGGAATGTATCTAGACTGTAACCGAACCATCTCTTCCTTAAAGGCCATTGTTCAATTACAGTTTTGCCTGCCAATCTTTGATTCCAATTTACCCGGGCCAGATCTGTTCTCATCCCACTGAAATTGGCCCTCCTCCAATTAAGTATTTTTACTTTAGAGTGGTCCATGTCCTTTTTCCATAGCTATTCTAAACCTTATGATACTATGATCACTGTTCCCTAAATGTTCCCCCACTGACATTTGCTCCACTTGACCCACCTCATTCCCCAGAACCAGATCCAGCAATGCCTCCTTCCTCATTGCGCTGGAAACGTTCTGGTCAAGAAAGTTATCCTGGACACATTTCAAAAATCCCTCCCCCTCTTTGCCCCTTTTATTATTACTATCCCAGTCTATATTAGGATAGTTGAAGTCCCCCGTTATCACTACTCTTTGGCTTTTGCACCACTCTGTAATTTCCTGCAAATTTGCTCCTGTAAATCCTTCCCACTAGTTGGTGGCTTATAGAATACACCCAGTAGTGTAATGACACCTCCATTGTTTCTTAACTCTAACCAAATAGATTCTGTCCTTGACCCTTCCAGGATATTCTCTCTCTCCAGCACTGCAATATTCTCCTCAATTAATACTGCCACCCCCCACCCCCCTCCTTTCTTCCCTTCCCTATCTTTCCTGAACACCTTGTATCCAAGAATATTTAGTACCCAATCCTGCCCTTTTTTGAGCCAGGTCTCCGTTATCGCTGCGCTATCATACTCCCATGTGGCTATGTCCGCCTGCAGCTCACCACCTTGTTTACTACGCTTTGTGCGTTTATATACATGCACTGTAAACCTTTCTTAGACTTTCTTGTAGTCTCTCTCAGTCTGATCCCACCTAATACCGTACTATTTCTTATTCTAGTGCTGTCTTTCTCTCCCAATCCTTTGTGCACTTTGTTTTTCCTTTCCAATGCTTCATCCTGGTGTAAAACAGTGATGCCAGCTGCTGCTCAAGCCTCAGCCACGTTGGGCAAGGAAGGGGAAAAATCAGCCGGGGTTCCCACTACTCATACCTATCAAACGTTCCCAGCTGGAACGTACTGATGTGTGGCTGTCCAGATCAGGTTCTGGAGTGATGGCTCGCTCAGTTGAATACCCTGCTGATGCTCATTGTCGTCTTGAGTGAAGCACTGGAGGATGCAGCAGCAAAAAAAGTGGAGAAAACTGGATGACTACATTTGTCCAGAAATATTATTAAAATTATTAATGACTCCACGTCCACTTTAATGTTGGGTACTCTTGACCAATCACTGGGGTTTTCTGTTTTTCTGGCTATTGCCTTTAAGTTCAGGTGTTTCTGGGTGGTAGCAACTAAACCTATGTTCCATTTCTTCAAATGGTAATGTTTTAGAATTCGAGGTAATAAATTATATCACGGCAGAACTTACTAAAGAAGAAACCCCAGATTCAAAAATGGGCCACATGCCATACTTGGCTCTTTGACTAAAAGGCTTATGCAATGCTTCCATCACTTAGATGGAGAGCAATTATTTTTAGTTAAGCTCCTGCTTTAGAGTAATTTATATTCTAATCTAAATATACACTTTTTGTGGTTTTAGTGTTAATGTTGAATGTTCATGACTTCCAGTAGCTAGAAAAATAATATGGCACCTCACAAATTACATTCAAGGTTAAAAAAAAATTCAAAAATAAATTAAAATTTTGAATCTGAAACTGAATTCCTTAATCTACTCAAATGCTTAGCTCACTGAGCTTGACAGACCGTCTATGGGCATTTGGCTACAAGACATCGCGGCTGAACCTGGTCCTTTCCTCAAGCAACATTTAACAAGCACGTTTCCAGTGGGGGGGACATTGGATAGGAACCAGTGATGGGAGCCCTGGCCCATTTTATTCTTCTTAACTTCTCTGCTGCTGTCCTGGTTGAAAGCAGTTCATTCAGCACAAACCAGGGATCTAACTTAAGACCTTCCTAGTCAGTATGGTTCACCTTACTGGATAAATGAACGGCACAAAGAAAATGCTGGAAATCTATGACAGGTCCATCCGATTTCCAGCATTCTTTTTTATTTTCTTTTTAGTTCGCTGGATAAACTTACTGACCCATCGGGGAAGTAGCTAGTGCTCCTCTTAAAAAAAATAAGCACATTGTACAGTGCTCATTCTCATTGCTGTGCATTAGGATTTCATAGCCATTCTGTAAGAGAAAAAGAATGCTTTAAATAGGTGTACTGCAAAAATTGGATTCACATTTCAGAGTACATTGAATGGATAGGAAGACTTAGGCAAGCAATTGTATCTTTCTAATATATTTTTGATTGGTTCAAATTCAGATTATGCAGGCCAAAGCACTTTGCTGTCGACTCAATATAAGGATAAAAACATTTCCTTCTCATCAGTTGCTCAGTATGTTTTCTGTAACACTGTGAGTTTGATCACTAAATTGGTTCAGAATTGCATGAATTATGTGAATGTTTTTGTGCACTGTTTTTCAAAACTGGAATTCAAAATAATGAATGGCTTTGCTGTAATTATCCTGTCACCATAAAAATAACCCACATCAACTTGGTGACAAATGAAAACATCCATCATTAAAGGATTATTAACTGATTCTAAATGGCTGGAGGTAAACTTAAGATCTGCCAAGCTATAAACCAGAGCAAATATACTCCCTGCAATGGGAGATAACTAGGCCCTGATTCTGGTCATTTTCTCCCGATAAGAAATTAGATAAAATTGTCCATCTATCACTGCTTCAGTGGATGTACTGAGTACAGTTATATCAGAAAAGTCATAACAATTCTATGTCACACTGATGTAGCCAACAATCATATCCAATCCGGCCAATTACCGCCCCATCAGTCTACTCTCAATCATCAGCAAAGTGATGGAAGGTGTCGTCGACAGTGCTATCAAGCGGCACTTACTCACCAATAACCTGCTCACCGATGCTCAGTTTGGGTTCCGCCAGGACCACTCGGCTCCAGACCTCATTACAGCCTTGGTCCCAACATGGACAAAAAAGCTGAATTCCAGAGGAGAGGTGAGAGTGACTGCTCTTGACATCAAGGCAGCATTTGACCAAGTGTGGCACCAAGGAGCCCTAGTAAAATTGAAGTCAATGGGAATCAGGGGGAAAACTTTCCAGTAGCTGGAGTCATACCTAGCACAAAGGAAGATGCTAATGGTTGTTGGAGGCCAATCATCACAGCCCCAGGGCATTGTTGCAGGAGTTCCTCAGGGCAGTGTCCTAGGCCCAACCATCTTCAGCTGCTTCATCAATGACCTTCCCTCCATCATAAGGTCAGAAATGGGGATGTTCGCTGATGATTGCACAGTGTTCAGTTCGATTCGCAACCCCTCAAATAGTGAAGCAGTCCGAGCCCGCATGCAGCAAGACCTGGACAACATCCAGGCTTGGGCTGATAAGTGGCAAGTAACATTCGCGCCAGAAAAGTGACAGGCAATGACCATCTTCAACAAGAAATAGTCTAACCACCTCCCCCTGACATTCAACAGCATTACCATCGCCGAATCCCCCACCATCAACGTCCTGGGGGTCACCATTGACCAGAAACTTAACTAGACCAGCCATATAAATACTGTGGCTACAAGAGCAGGTCAGAGGCTGGGTATTCTGCGGCGAGTGACTCACCTCCTGACTCCCCAACGCCTTTCCACCATCTACAAGGCACAAGTCAGGAGTGTGATGGAATACTCTCCACTTGCCTGGATGAGTGCAGCTCCAACAACACCCAAGAAGCTCGACACCATCCAGGACAAAGCAGCCCGCTTGATTGGCAATCCATCCACCACCCTAAATATTCACTCCCTTCACCACCGGCGCACTGTGGCTGCAGTGTGTACCATCCACAGGATGCACTGCAGCAACTCGCCAAGGCTTCTTCGACAGCACCTCCCAAACCCGCGACCTCTACCACCTAGAAGGGCAAGAGCAGCAGGTACATGGGAACAACACCACCTGCACGTTCCCCTCCAAGTCACACACCATCCCGACTGAGAAATATGTCGCTGTTCCTTCATCGTCGCTGGGTCAAAATCCTGGAACTCCCTTCCTAACAGCACTGCGGGAGAACCTTCACCACACGGACTGCAGTGGTTCAAGAAGGCGGCTCACCACCACCTTCTCAAGGGCAATTAGGGATGGGCAATAAATGCCGGCCTCGCCAGCGACGCCCACATCCCATGAACGAATAAAAGAAAAAATAATATAGTTTAACAAAGCAAGTTTAATTCATCTTCCATTGGTGATTCTTGTGAATTCAATGTTTACAGTGTATTCATTAATTATTCCCAAGTATAATAAGAAACTGTTTAAATTCTCAAATAAATAATTGTGGAAAAAATGGTGAAACACCAGCCAGATCTTCATTCACTCCCCCATGTGATTATCAGTCTTTCTTTAAGAATGGCTGATGCCATGTTCTTTGTGCACTGCTCACACTACTCCAGAAGTAATCCAGCGTGATCAAAATGTTTGAGATGTTTTAATGAAGTGAGAAGAAGCTCCATAAATGTGAGTATTTTCTTTTCTTTCTTATTCTTCTGTCTTTTAACCACATGAAGTTCTTAGAGATCGTGCAGAGAAATCTTTCGACCGTGTGAGGAAGCTGAGTAGTCCTCCAAAACTAGAGGGAGTCATGCATTGTTTCTAATCTGTGTCTCACTTAGTCGGGGGTGCTTGATGCTGGAGATTATTACATAATCATACCTCAAGCCAGCTGAGCCAAAGCAGACCTAGATTTAAAAAAACACAAACTATTCAAATTCTTCAGCCTAAATATCTGTTTTAAGTTGACATGTTCAGCCTGGGAGCTGTATATTCCAGGGGGAAAAAAACTAATTTTCTTTACTGCAGTTATCAAAAAAAATCACCCATCTTGCAGTCTTTGAGAGGTATAAGAAGTGCTGTGTTAAGTACATTTTGTTAACCGTCTCTGGGACAAATACATCATTGACTGTGTTATTCCACATAAGAATTTACTACCATGATAATTAGAGCTAACATTGCAGATATCAGCATCTCTGTGACTTTACAAAGCAGTAATTTTGTCCTATTATAAACCTGAAACATACATTTAAGTACATCTGAAGACATTTCAGTTTATATGGGACTGAAAGATCCAAAGGTACATTTCTTGTTTAATTACATTAATCCACCATGACCGGAGAAAATGAAGTTTGAACATGACTTCCTCTGACTTGCAATCTACTATTGTGGCTACATAATTCAACATTCTATTTGTTTTGTTATTTTATGCTCTGTAGTTGTTGGACATGTAGGGTGTTGAGTCCACTCAGACTCCGAGGCCACTTTCAGTCTCATTCGTAGATTTTCGACATGCTCATGGTACGTGTGTTGCCCAATTTTTTTTATATATCTAACACTTTACAGTTGCCCACATTACATTTCATCGACCATTGTTTGTCCGCTCACATTTTTTGTCCTGCTTTTATATTCTGAGCTGCCTCGTCAAAATCAACTGCCTCTCTTAATTGGATATCATCAGAAAATTTGACCAATTTTCAGTGAGCTTCTGAATCCAAGTTGTTGATGTAAATTAGAAACAGCGGTGGTCCCAGTACAGATCTCTGGGGCACTTCTCTCAGCACTTCACCCCATCCCAACATAACTCCTTTAATTAGCACCTCGTACACATTGTTTTCTACACTTCAGGCAATTTCTTATCTATTCCCGAGATTTACCCTAAATCTCCATTTCTTTCAGCTTACCTAATAAGTAGACGTTTGTCAAATGCCTTTCGGAAGTCAGGGTAGGCCATAGGGCCTACCGCAGTCCACTTGTGACCTCATCAAAAATGTCAGGTAGGTTGGTCAGGCAAGAACTTCCCCTTCTGAATCCACACTGACTGCTGTTTACTAGGTTATTATTGTACAGATAAACCTCAAGTTTACTCATGATATTTGATTCCATTATTTTACATGATACTGAAGTAAGACTAATGGATCTATAGTTGCCTTTGTCTGCTTTGTCACCTTCTTGAAAATGTGCACCATGTTACCTCCCCAGTATCTATTGACTCCCTCATAATCACCGTCAATGCCTCGCAAATCTCCTCCTCAGTCTTCCTTTATACTCTGGGATAACTATCTAGGGACATATTTGTTTTTAGCTTTTATAGCCTATCTGAGACTTCCATCTCATTTATATTGAAACCATTAATTCTGCTTAGGTCATTGTTTCTTAAGGAGGGCGTACTAGATGAAATAATCATTGCGAGCATTAACTGGTGCTCATCCTCTGTTTCAGCACTGTTTGCATTTTTTATGGTTCTCTTCTCTGACTGCCTTCAAACTGTTAAAATACTGAAAAATTGTGTTTCACGTCTGCAGCTATGCTTTACTATCCATGTCTCTGTCTTTCTGACCACCATTTTAACATGTTGCTGCATGTTCCTATATTCATCCCAGTAAACATCTTCTCCTTCCTGCAGGATTTGTAAAGTTTATTCTTCCTCCTTATTTCACTTCTAATAGATTTGTTAATCTATTAGATTATAATTTCTAACAATAAATAAACTGCAATTTAATTTGAGATAATTTAATTCCTAACAATAAATAAACTGCAACTTTAAGTTGAGATAAGTGATCTATTTTCTTAGCATCTTTCCACAGGACTATTCTACTTGTTCAAATTATTTCATGTCAAAACTGTTATGCCATGTATCGCAGAATGTAGCGTATGTGCATTTTAATTTAATGCATATTGTCATGAGATTCAAGGAATAAGGTGCCCTTTATAATAATTTCATCAAATTTCTAACTTCTGTTAATATTTTGTCAAAATCCAGGTGGTCTCTTTGACATTTATTTAAGAATTGCTGAAGCTATAAGGCAATCTAGTTCTTTTGTGTGCTCAAAATTAGAATCATAGAAAATTTACGGCACAGAAGAAGGCCATTCAGCCCATTGTGACCGTGCCGGCCGATAATAAGCCACCCAGCCTAATCCCACTTTCCAGCAGTTGGTCCGTAGCCTTGTAGGCTATGGCACTTCAAGTGTGTATCCAAGTACTTTTTAAATGAGTTGAGGGTTTCTGCCTCTACCACCCTTACAGGCAGTGAGTTCCAGACCCCCACACCCTCTGGGTGAAAAAAAATTTCCTCAGCTCCCCTCTAATCCTTCTACCAATCACTTTAAATCTATGACTTCTAATTCCCTGATCCCAGCTGAAGGGTCTAGGAGGTGATGAGTAGATAGCAGATCCTTCCCCACAATGTGGGAGGAACACGGAAGGCATGTTACTCCAAGCTATTGTCATGCACCACCTGATGAGCAGCAATGTCAAAAGAATGAGAACAGGACAGTGATTCACCGCAATTTCTCAACTGCCTTGTTTTAATCGGAACATGTCAATATTAACCTGCATCACTAAGAAAAACAGCAGTGATACTCAAGTCTGCGAAAATTAATTGTATTGTTGGTGTTACAGAAAACCATGCCCCCACCCCATATACTGATTCAAGTACTATCAGATTGAGAGGTGTGATGCACTCTGTGGATGGATGTAAATGGAACCTCAAAATAGGGAGGGTAAAAATAAACAAAAATCTAATAAAATTATAGCACACCAACAAATCTACTAAAATCCATACTTTCAAATTAAACTAGAATTTTACCTTTGTAATAAAAATGTTTTATAAATATTTCAATAAGCTTTCATTGAGCAGCAAAAGTAAATGCTTTGAAAGTAAAAATATAAGATTGGCTTTATAATATTGAATATGTGTCTAGTTGTAACCTGTTGAATGCCTGAAATTTGCAATGAATAACAACATTTATCAAAAATTGTGTTGGTAAAATTTTAATTTCAGTGTGAGTGGGCGGTCAGTGTACAATAATGATTCAGAGAAGGCCATGACGGATGGAAGGAATTTAAGTTTTCATATCATTAAATGATTTATAAGTAATATATTGCTGCAAAGTATTTGTGTGCCCTTTAGTATTTTTAAAATAATTTATTCATTTATACATTAATGAAGATTATCGATGACTATGAAAAATATTCTATGTTAAAGAAAAGATTAATTGCAGTGCAACTTCCATAAACTTCCCCAGTGTCAGATTATCACCCCCTCCCATTCCACCAGTGTACTGTTTCCATTTCCCATAATGCTGTTATATATTTGAGCAAGGTGGCTGAATTAGTGCTAAATTTATATTTGTTTTTTGTTGTACCCTGATCTATTACGAAGTGGGCTGAATTATCCAAATTAATTCTACTTGGCAACTGAAGAGATTTGTCTCAAACCACTGACCCATATCCCAAGTTATCATATTTAACACTAGTTTGGACCATTCCCATTCTGTGCTGTCTGAAGTAGTGGAAGTCCGTATAAGGTGGGCACATTACTTTATGGTATACTCATGGACCTTGTGAAAGCAGTGTTTTCTGGAAGTGTTTTTTCAGTGTTTTATTGTAGGAATGTTGGGAACATAGGGTCGGATTTTGCTCTGAGCGGCGAACAAGCAGGCTGTTTGTTAGACTTGCACTTGCCCATAGACTCTCTGTGGGGTTTTGCACGGCAAATTACTGTAAATTAGAGGTCCATACAGTGCATCTGGGACCTGTGTGAACAGGGCAAGCACCTGTGTATCTCCTTTATCATTCAGATTAAAGCATTGTTAGTGAACAGTGCCGTCTGAACCAGCAAGTGTAAGTTAGAATAGTGAATTCAATGTCAAATCAGGTACAGAAAGAGAAATAAAGAGAGGGATTAAGAGAAAGAGATAAAAGAGACAGAAAGAAAAAGTTAAAAAAAGTATTTACATTTTTTAAAAACCTGTAACAATAATTAAAAGCTGAAGGAATGAGACTCCACCGTTGTAAAAGTTAATTTTCAGTGCCAGTAATTAAGACATGCCATGCCATTAAAAGGGTACTTAGACTGAAATGGACAAGCCCTAACTTTTAGTGGCGAGTTTAGTCCATATCTATGACGTCAGTATAGGAACTTCACGCCGTTCAATGTATTTGAATGGGGAGCCAGACGGCGAGATGCCATTTTCACTAAGGAGGGGCAACGCACCTCGGACAGCAGCTTCCGGATTTTTGCGTTTAACTGCGCATGTGTACTCGTCAAAAGTTGCTGTCCAATTTGCGCATAAATAACAGTGAGCGCTGTTAGCCTCGCCATTATTTTCACAACAAAATCTGGGCCAATATGTTCTGGGCTTTTTCATTTTTAAAAAAATATACACAAGCGCACTTGAATTAAGCTTTGTATACTTGAGTATGAATTAAAATCTGTCTCAAAACTCTCAACAGACTTTTGGGCTAAATTTGAATCAAGATGCCAGAGGTGCAAGTCCAGTCTTTATATTGAATGATTTACTTTTATATTTAAGAGAATGTACTTTGGAACTGCTTCCCTCTGTACAAGAAATCTGCAAAATTTTATCAAGTTTGTTACTTGTTTTTAAAGGTATTTTAGCAGTTTTTTGGCCAAATATCCTTCCAGAAAAGTTACAAGTATATTATAACTGATCATTGTTTTCCCCTATATTAGTACGTCTCGTTTCAACAAGCTGTAAGTTTGTCATATATATTTTCTGCGTACATCTCACTGGCAGGGTAATTTTGCAATCTAGTTATTCATCAGTAAGACCACCTTCTATAAATAAGTATTATTTTAATCCTTGCTATTGAGAAAACATCTAAGGCAGGCGTTATTTTTAGGAGGAGCAGAAGGACAAGTTGGGACAGATGCCTGAACAGTAGAGCTTCCCTAACATACCGTGGGCTTAGCCAGGTACAAAAATCTATATCACATGAGTTCGCTGAGTTGAATATTAGTGGCCCACACATGTAAAGTTCCTGTAGCCAAAACAAGATATATTATATGTAGACCCATGGGCTGGAATGTATTGCAGGTCAGTCACACATTGAGGGAATAAGATGGCATAAACTGTGAGGCTGAGGCTCAAACAATTTATCCCCAAAGACGACACTGCGTTAAGCAAAGCATTCTCCATTTGATCCTGGGGTGAGTGTGGGAAGGGGACCTATCATACATGTCCTTATAATTGTGTATGCTTTCTTCAATGTACAAGTAAATGTTTTTTTGGCTCTTAGTATTCAGTTTTAGTATGGTACGTGACAAACTCTGTCCTTTTTGGCATTGTGTAATTGAGTTTGTGATTCAATAATGAACCAAGTAGACCCTGATGCTGAGAGAGGTAAATGCGCCAAAAATTAGTTTAAATTTGATTGTGTCTGGTGCGCAGATGATCTCATTTTACAACTGTATGATATGATTGTGTCACCTTCATGAAAAAGGCTGGGAACACATGATAGACAGGAGTGCCAGCACCATGTCTAAACTGTGTGGTGGGGGTGGGGAAGGGTCTATACAATGGCATCAACAGACCTCTGGGACTAAGAAAACATTTTCTAAGCTCAGAAGTGACCAATCCTTTTGGCATATTTAACTGTTT
Source organism: Heptranchias perlo (assembly GCF_035084215.1). Taxonomy (NCBI): domain Eukaryota; kingdom Metazoa; phylum Chordata; class Chondrichthyes; order Hexanchiformes; family Hexanchidae; genus Heptranchias; species Heptranchias perlo. Next base: position 35,238,373 of record NC_090333.1, on the reverse strand, counting down.
CTATATGGCCTAATGCAAGCCTTCCGGAAATGGACCACTCTTGGCTTTAAACGAATGTGATTTTTTTGGAATATTTTCCCCCTGTATTTAGATGATGAATACAAGAGGCCAACCTAAAAAGTTTTGAATTCCTATAATAGGATATGCATTCATCAGGTTCCCACTTCTGGAAGCCTGAAAAACAAAGCCCAATGTAAAAGCAAAGAGGTTTTTATTGATTCAGTTTATGTTCTGAAAAACTTACTTTTGAGAGCCTAGTCTGCAATGAGTTAGCTGGATGAAGAGATAAGGACAAAAAATACAAACCTTGAACAAATTTTGATTAATAGCATGGCATTTTAAAAAAAATATCACCATATTCATTAAAAACTTTTAAAGTTTCTTCACTTAGATCTTCTCATGCCATGCAGTGCTGTCCAGCCAAGAATAAACAGACCATCTCATCCTATGCCTCTAATACTACTTTTTGAATTAGCTATGCAGAGTTTCACAATTGTAGCGAGCCTGATTTGCTCTCTCGTTTTCTCCGTCGCTGTGCATAATCCCTGTTGTTTTCAGTTGTTGCCACCTTCTGGTTGTATGAACCTGTGTCTTACCATTCTGTATAATAGTTTGTTGTAACAGCAAAGTCCTGTGATGCAACAAATTAATGGAGTTCTATTAATGCATTCAGAAATCAGGTTGAACATTCTTTGAAACATAGGCCATATTAACAAGTGTTTGAAATTTCACGGGAATAGAAACTTGTTTCAAAATGTGTTGACTTTAGTATAGAAAATTTCGCTGGGAAAAATCAACAGAAGATTGCAATCCACTGCACCAGAGAGTGCCAGGATATCAGATAATCCTTAGAATTCCCTGCACAATGAATTCCCAGTCTTGGCGAAGCTTTTTTGGGGAGATATAAGCATAACCCGAGTGCATTCCCACAGAGAAGGAAGAAGATCAGAACTGTGTTAAACTCGCATGGCTCCTAACAGCTGGTAAATTGGACAATGATTGGGAGTAGCTGGCCGGCTTTACTGCTTTCTCTGCTGAGGCTGGTGTGTGGGGTGAGGAGACAGAGAGAGAAAAAGTGAAGAAGATGAAGAAATATGCTTTTTAGATGCAATACAAGTCCTATTAAAAGTCACACAACCAAACATCATGATACTGAGCTCCTTCTCAGGATAATGTGTTTCAGGCAGTCTGAGGAGGACAGTTGAAGAAACATAACCGAATCTTCAAACTGAAATTCTACTGTAGATTCATTTGTTACATAAATGATAACACGTAGTCTTGGATTTTATCAACTGTCAAACACGGTAATGCTTCAGTTTTATACACGTTTACTTCAGATTACTACTGGTACTGTATCAGCTTGGAATGTTGAGCGTTCCTTTGAAAGGTTCGCACTGATTCGATGTAAAAAGCGTGGCAGCTCATTAAAATACGGGCCAAGGTGGAACACAGATCTCGCATTCAGGGGTGGAATACCATAGCTGTATTACTTAAAACACATTCACTCAGTTTGATGAAGGAAATGTGCAACTTTCAGCTGGTGCCAGAGTCCATTCCTTTTACCTGATTCATCGACTTCTTGAGTGTAAATTTGAGTTTATACTGTGCAGACCTACAGCGACAAACATGCTTATGGAATTAATTTGTTGTGTTAGCTGTTTTCCAATTTAGAGGCTGTATCTATGTATACATAGTTGCAAAATCCATATTGTGACAGGATACCCCGATTAGATTTATGGACTCTATTTGCTTGATAAAGAGTGGATAACCCATTCCACTAGCCATTTCATCTGGTGCCACTGGGAAACTCTACAGGCTTTAAGACGGAAAATAGGAATATATTAGGTCAGCAGATGCCTTTTAATCTGGTATATTACAGGGTGCCCTGGTGATGTTCAATCTCAATATAAAATAATTACATTTCCTATAAATATTCAAAATATTTGTCAAAATGTCATATAATTGTTTAATGAACTATTTGTCCTAAGATGTTATAATTTCTCTCTCTCATAGATTCCAGACTATGAATAAATAATTTAGTGAGGTATTTGGCGTGTGAGTTGGAGAGCCCTGTCAGCATGATATTCTAGACTGGATTGACCATACCGCATGTTTAAAGTAGAATGGTCATGCATTCGGATTCAACTACCACAGATTCTTAAGGAGTAAAACGACTGCTTAAACTCAACACACCTTATAATTACCACAATCATTTATTAAGTGTTGTTACTGGTTCCTTGATACGTTCTGGTGAAATTTTATACAGTTCAAACTGCAGAATAGGAGAAGCAATTTTATTCTTGCATCTACCAACATCAGATATTTCCAGCCCATGTACATTGGTAATTAGATGCAAATCTCCACATTACGGGATGTGAGAAGTTCAGGTCCAATATACAATCTCAAACATTTTATGTTATTGTGAGAAGATGATTCCTTGCAACACCTGACGGTACAGGGTATCACTCTATTCCATTCGCACAGCGGGTGGGCTTAGCCACAGAGGCGTTGGAGAGCCTTCTGCTCACACATCAATGAGAGACTCCCATCTCAGGATAGTAACTTTGATTGATAGCTCAGTAGGCCGAACCTCCATTTCATCTTATCGCTCTCTCACTCCCCTCACTCCCTCCCTCCCTGCCTTCACCACCTCCCTCTGCAGCAGTAATACAAAGCCTGTTTTGAAAGTCTGAAGCGGTTTAGCTTTGAATGGCTAAGTTAGAGAAGGTAAGCCCACATTTAGAGAGTTAGCAAGTTGTATTTTTATTTTTTATAAGCCAGGAACAGAGAGAAATTGATTGTTCTCACTGTGAAAACTGTATATTGTTCATTCATTTATTTGATGTAAATAAACCAGCTATTGGTCTGAAATCGTGCCTTGTCCCGACAATAGGCATATCTCTATTTGCAGGTTCTGGGGGAGGACGGCCAAAAAAGGCATGTTAGACTGTCCTGTTTGCATGTCAGTTATACATTGCATTAGAGCCTGTCCTTACATCCTCGCCCCTTCATACATCTTATCTAGATATATCTGGAAACATCTGCATGCAGTGACTAAGGCCCCGATTTTAACTCCGGGCGGCTTTTGGGTGGGTAGGTAGCAGGATGAGTCCAGAAATGAGGACCAGTATATATTAACTCCCAGGCCTCATTTCAATCCTGCTCCAGGTGGGAATTCGGAGGGAGGCAGCTGAAAATCGTGTGGCCCGGAGGCCACTCGTCCACACCAGGTGGGCGGTGGGATGGGCTTCACGGGCTGTCTTGCGGGGGTCTCCCGTTCAGAAACGGAGGGAAGTCCAGGGCAGGGGAGATCTCAGCCAATGGGGCTCCACTGCAGGGGGTCCTGGCGTGGCTATGTTGTTCATGGTGGTTTACAGCTCAATCAAGCGGTTATGCACAGATACAGGTTGTGGACTCTACTATAAATGCTCCCAAACTATAAAGGCTGTGTGGTGTGTACTCAAATGATTCCATAAAGTGCTGACATTGAGCTATTAAAGTGCCTGAGTAGGGAGGTCCTGTGAGGTCTGAATCCTACAGCAGCTGAAATGAAGAAGCCTTCGAGCTGGCCCTCCAAACAGCAAGATTTATCTCTGGTAATACCACTTGCACTTGTCCTCCTGACTTATGCTTTGTGCTTCACTAAGTGCATCCTGTTGCAGCTCACTCACTGCCCTCCCACATATTGGATATGTCTGCAGCGGTGCTTGCCACTGTACCAGTGGGTCAGACGGGATGTTGTGAAGTGCTCGGTTGTAGCTGGTTAGTGGATTTTGCCGTCACCTCTTCTTGGGCACCTAGCGAGGCAGAAGAGGAATATATTTTACAATGCTTCCATTGAGTCAGCCTCTGAAACATAGCTTCATATGGCAAGATCTGTTGAGTGTGTTGAGTTGAAATATTGTAATGTCTGCCTGTGTAAGGGAATGAATTAAAGAGGTAAGGAATGAAAAGCAAAGGACATTAGCCTTGAGCTCGGCAAGGTCCCTGACCTTCCCCACTCCCGTTCTTTTATTGCTTCCACATACAGGATCGCCATAGCTCTCTACTCGTAATGAGTCAAAGGCCACAGCTTTGGTGACCCCCTTTCTGTTTGCTCTGTGCAGTGTTCTCCTGCGTGCAAATATAAAAAGAACATGTTGGGAAAAGGAATGTGAATGATCTGTGCAACCCAAACCCACCGGCCAACTTCTGGGGATGTGTGAACATGTAATTAGCTACCTTGTGCTGGAAGTGTATTTGGTGCGTATGCTTGATCCATTTAATGGGCCACCTTGTTAATGCTTTGACTTGGGAACATTACACAATGCCCAGGAAAAACATAAGGACGCCTGTACATTTAGAAAGACGAATAGGTGGCCAAGTGAAGTGATTTCTCTCTTTGTGATAGTGAACCGTGTCTAGAAGGAAGTTCAGTTAAATTGCATTGTAAGGCAATATTATAAAATGAAGCCATCTGTTAGCACACTAAATTTGGCAACCGTGCATAGCTCAGTAAATTTCCTCATCTGCTAACATTCAAAGGGTCTGTCACCTCCATCCATATCGCTCATGCTGCTCTTAATTGTAGGGTAGCCCTCCAATCCAACAAATCGTCTTTTTCTCCCAAAGTCATGTAACTCTACGGTCTTCCCCCCTTTTCTGCCGCCAGTCATTTTTGTCCCTCACTTACATGACTGTTTTAGGGGTGACCAGCATCCCTTTAAAAACTGCTGATGCCCGATAATCTGCCCAGACCCTGTGATGCTTGCAGAGCATTATGTGCTGAGCACAGGGAGCGCTGAATGTTTGATGTAATGAGCTGACCTTATAATATAGCACAAAGTCACATGCAGCCCCTAAACAACGGCCACTGTGCTAGGATTGCATCATCTGCCCCTATGGGCTCAGTCAACGCTGCTCACATTTATATCACTTAGAACCTTAACGGCCACTAGACAGAGGTGACATTGACTCCCATCTTTTGAAATCTGTGGATTGAGACTCCAACCCATGGCTGCAGTGATAATGACAGCAGTATTGATTTTAAAAAAAAACTTTCTAAAACAGGAAGAAAACAAAATTGCACTAAAAATATATAGTGCTCGCAGCAGAATCTGAAACCAGATTTACGGTTTTCTGTTTTTTGTTCATTTGTGGTATAAACACTGCCCACAACCATCCTCAGTCGCCAGTCAGACTGATAAATTGATAATACAGTTTCAGTCCAGCTGATACATGTATTAGCTTTTTGAACTAATGTACTTGTGCAGATGAATAGTGAATGAAAGTGATGTGAGATATATGTATATATATTGCAGGGCTATGGTGAGACTAATTAGATAGCTCTTTCAAAGAACCGGCAGGGGCACGATGGGCCGAATGGCCTCCTTCTGTGCTGTAAGATTCCATGATTCTATGATATATGTTTCCACATGAGGGAAGAAGATAAAAGAGACTGCTTTGTTGCAGGAGAGTCCTTAAAATAAAATTACAAAGGGATATTGATAGATTAGGTGAATGGGCAAAATTGTGGCAAATGGAATTCAATGTAGACAAATGTGAAGTCATCCACTTTGGATCAAAAAAGGATAGAACAGGGTACTTTCTAAATGGTAAAAAGTTAAAAACTGTGGATGTCCAAAGGGACTTAGGGTTCAGGTACATAGATCATTGAAGTGTCATGAACAGGTGCAGAAAATAATCAAGAAGGTTAATGGAATGCTGGCCTTTATATCTAGAGGACTAGAGTACAAGGGGGCAGAAGTTATGCTGCAGCTATACAAAACCCTGGTTAGACCGCACCTGGAGTAATGTAAGCAGTTCTGGTCACCGCACCTTCGGAAGTACATATTGGCCTTGGAGGGAGTGCAGAATGATACCCGGACTTCATGGTTTAAGTTACGAGGAGAGATTACACAAATTGGGGTTGTATTCTCTGGAGTTTAGAAGGTTAAGGGGTGATCTGATCGAAGTTTATAAGATATTAAGGGGAATGGATAGGGTGGATAGAGAGAAACTATTTCCGCTGGTTGGGGATTCTAGGAGTAGGGGGCACAGTCTAAAAATTAGAGCCAGACCTTTCAGGAGTGAGATTAGAAAACATTTCTACACTCAAAGGGTGGTAGAAGTTTGGAACTCTCTTCCGCAAACGGCAATTGATACTAGCTCAATTGCTAAATTTAAATGTGAGATAGATAGCTTTTTGGCAACCAAAGGTATTATGGGATATTGTCCAAAGGCAGGTATATGGAGTTAGATCACAGATCAGCCATGATCTTATCAAATGGCGGAGCAGTCACGAGGGGCTGAATGGCCTACTCCTGTTCCTATGTTCCTATGTTCCTATTGTGTTCTCATTTAGAATTTTTAAAATTTAAATCACCTAATGTAACAGTAAATGGCCCAAAAGCAAACTTCATCCTGTCTTTAAATCGTTCTCATTTTTGCTTAAGGTTTTTAAATTCCATTTGTCATTTTGGACTAAATCACTTCAATGCCACCTGTTGTATGTCATTGTTTTGTATGGGAAATTAGAGTCTAACGGTTAGAGCAAAGAGGAATGTAAAAAGAGTAGAGCTGAAGTTTCCCCAAAGAACAAACAATCTGCCTACATATTATTGTGAGCTTTTTATCTATGAAGCAGAAGGATCTTCTGCACAGAGTGGAATCTGATTTAGCACAACTTTGGGGGTTTTCAAATTGCAAAACAAAATTTGAGGAAATTAGAAGGGCAAATTATGAGGGCGGTGTTTGAATTGCAATATGAGGCAGCAATTTACTGTTTGCCAAAAATTCGATCACCATCGTTGTTGGAGTTTCTGTAACTGACCTCCACACCTCCTTATTCATCATACATGATGGTAATTCTTCTATATGAATTCCTGTATCCCATACAAGTTGAGTATTGTACCTTATCCTGGGCCGACCACTCTTTTTACTTCCATGTTTGGGTTTCCAGAATAATAATTCTGAAACTGATCTTAGAGGCCCAATTTTCCTGTCCTTTATGCCTGGGGAACAGATTTCCCAATATAAAACATAGAAAAAGTGGCACAGACCTGTAATGTTGGGTCTCCTCCTTCTTTATGTAGGCTTGGCATTTCCGGGGCTTTCTCTGAAAGGCTGTGCCAATATTTCCAATTGATGCTGGCTAAGGGCTGCAATGCTATTAAGGCAGAAGGGAGCATTCCCAGCCCTCCTGCCTAATCTTCCTGTTTTCTCCCAAAAAGTGGGCCTTAGGACATATGCCAAGCCCCTCTCCAGTTGGAAGATTGAAGAGGCACAGGTGGGAAAGACACAGAAACCAGAAGGCGAATTCTGTTTTTTCCATGGATGTTGTGCCAGGGATCAGTACTGGAGGCATTTTGGCTGTTGTTTTGGACAGCTGCCAGAAGGCTGCAACGATGGCGGTCATTACTACTGCTGTAGGTCTTTCAGGTCTGTAGCAATAGTGAACTTTCCTCCCCCCACTTCCAGGGGTCGGCCTGTGCCAGGACTTGAATTTTTCTAGACAAATATCACAATTATTAGGTTATGGAAGGTAAGTACACAAAAATTTGCCACAGAACATCAAACATCTGAAAAGTTGCAAAACTTCATTTTAGCCTAGGGGTCTTTGTGTCTTAAGACCATTAAACTGTCTTAATGAAAAGGTAAAGCATATAAATCTTTGGTCACACTTAGATAACTCTGAAATTAAATCTAAACATGACCACAGATGTTGTTCAAATTTTTGGCAAGAAAGCAATGGCTCATATGAAGAATTTCTGCCAGCAACATTTCCAAATTCTGACCTTGCAAGAAATGTGATATTAAATGGCATAAAGAAAAGTTAATGATTGACAAAATTGGAGCTGTACATTGTTAAACTGATGCAGTGCATTAAGTGGCTCTTCCATATCACTGGAGAGTAAGGTCAATTTTAGTTCAATACTTCATATTCACTTTTAAGGGTTACTGGGGGCTGCAGCAATGCACATTTTATTAAAAGCTTAGATGACATTAAACCCGATAACTGCTCCAGCACAATATTTTTTTGGATGTTAGTGTTGGGAGTGACGGCCTTTCCCACTTTTGACCACAGTGTTAGTATCAAGCAGCTGATACAGCACAGGCTGGGTACTCGCTACTTCAAGGCAACTTTGCCATCCTCAGGGAGCATCGCCACTGAACCAGGGTGAAGTTTTCCATCTTGCACAGTGGCCGGCCCTACAGCCTCAACAAATTGCCAATTTAAATATTAATGTAGCAATTATCTTTTCTGCATTATAGGCAATGCAGTTTTTTTTCATTCCTGAATGTAGTGACTCATAAGTATGGATCCATGGGCACTGGCAGCTTTCAGTACCTTTCCCAAGTAGCAGTTCTTAATGTTTGAGCCTAGACAGCGAGCGTTGGCAAGCTATTCAACTGTGGAGCGCATCACAGCTGAGCCCAATGTCCACAAACGCATACTTTTCAGCAAAGGGTCACTGGTCAGTGATCAGGGGTGGCAGTTTTATTTTTGGTCATCTGGGTGTCTGACACACATGGGAATCCGTCACCATGTTCAAGAGTCTCTAAACCCAGTTGCTGAGAATTGCACACACGTACCTGCTCATGGGAATTTCTCTTACATCCAGATTCTCCTGGTGGAAAACTGCTTGGAGAATTACTATCCTTTGGATGACCATCTTCTGTATGGGTGTGTGTTTTTAATTTATGCAATCATTTTAATGTCTAATCATCAATGTCTGCCTGAAGTGGATACGAAGAAAGTCTCACTTATGAATGTTGAATGAATAAATCTTGCCTAAAATTGAAAATGTCATTAGCAAAAAGAGATTGCATCTTCAGTGTCTAAAGGATAAATCATTGAATACCACGTCTTGTTCTGGTGCCATCTTAGAGCAGAGGCTGTTGCATGGCTGGGGCTGGTCTCCTTGATCTCCAGATTCTCATTGTACGTACAAGACATAGTGTGATTTCACTGCAAGAATACAAAGATGTTTTGAATGAGAAAATCAAAAATAACTTCATAAATGCCTTGAAGCTTCAAACCTGTTTCGCTACCTCTCTTTTATATAGCTAATCATTACCATATGTTAAAACATACACGCTCAGTTTTTTTTCAGCACATTACAAATGTAATTAGAGTCATAGAGTCATAGAGTTATACAGCACGGATAGAGGCCCTTCGGCCCATCGTGTCCGCGCCGGCCATCAGCCCTGTCTACTCTCATCCCATATTCCAGCATTTGGTCCGTAGCCTTGTATGCTATGGCATTTCAAGTGCTCATCCAAATGCTTCTTGAATGTTGTGAGGGTTCCTGCCTCCACAACCCTTTCAGGCAGTGAGTTCCAGACTCCAACCACCCTCTGGGTGAAAAAGTTCTTTCTCAAATCCCCTTTAAACCTCCCGCCTTTTACCTTGAATCTATGTCCCCTTGTTATAGAACCCTCAACGAAGGGAAAAAGCTCCTTAGTATCCATCCTATCTGTGCCCCTCATAATTTTGTACACCTCAATCATGTCCCCCCTCAGCCTCCTCTGCTCCAAGGAAAACAAACCCAATCTTCCCAGTCTCTCTTCATAGCTGAAGCGCTCCAGCCCTGGTAACATCCTGGTGAATCTCCTCTGCACCCTCTCCAAAGCGATCACATCCTTCCTGTAGTGTGGCGACCAGAACTGCACACAGTACTCCAGCTGTGGCCTAACCAGTGTTTTATACAGCTCCATCATAACCTCCTTGCTCTTATATTCTATGCCTCGGCTAATAAAGGCAAGTATCCCATATGCCTTCTTTACCACCTTATCTACCTGTTCTGCCGCCTTCAGGGATCTGTGAACTTGCACACCAAGATCCCTCTGACCCTCTGTCTTGCCTAGGGTCCTCCCATTCATTGTGTATTCCCTTGCCTTGTTAGTCCCTCCAAAGTGCATCACCTCGCACTTTTCCGGGTTAAATTCCATTTGCCACTGTTCCGCCCATCTGACCAACCCATCTATATCGTCCTGCAGACTGAGGCTATCCTCCTCGCTATTTACCACCCTACCAATTTTTGTATCATCAGCGAACTTACTGATCATACCTTTTACATTCATATCCAAGTCATTAATGTAGACCACAAACAGCAAGGGACCCAGCACCGATCCCTGTGGTACCCCACTGGCCACAGGCTTCCAGTCACAAAAACAACCTTCGACCATCACCCTCTGCCTTCTGCCACTAAGCCAGTTTTGTATCCAAAGTGCCAAGGCACCCTGGATTCCATGGGCTCGTACCTTCTTGACCAGTCTCCTGTGGGGGACTTTATCGAAGGCCTTACTGAAATCCATGTATACCACATCCACTGCGTTACCCTCATCCACACGCCGAGTCACCCCCTCAAAAAATTCAATCAAATTAGTCAGACATGATCTTCCCTTGACAAAGCCATGTTGACTATCCCTGATTAATCCTTGCTTCTCCAAGTGGAGACTAATTTTGTCCTTCAGAATTTTTTCCAATAATTTTCCTACCACTGATGTTAGGCTCACTGGCCTGTAGTTCCCCGGTTTTTCCCTACTCCCCTTCTTGAATAATGGTATTACATTAGCGGTTCTCCAGTCCTCTGGCACATCCCCTGTGGCCAGAGAGGTTCTGAATATATGTGTCAGAGCCCCCGCAATCTCCTCCTTTGCCTCACACAGTAGCCTGGGATACATTTCGTCCGGGCCTGGGGATTTATCCATTTTTAGGCCTGCTAAAACCGCCAATACCTCCTCCCGCTCGATGTTAATATGTTCGAGTATATCACAGTCCCCCTGCCGTATTTCTATGTCTACATCGTCCTTCTCCATAGTGAAAACAGATGCAAAAAATTAATTTAGAACCCCTCCTACATCTGCCGGCTCCACACACACATTGCCATTTTTGTCCCTAATGGGCCCTATTTTTTCCCTAGTCATCCTCTTACCCTTAATATACTTATAAAACATCTTAGGATTTTCCTTTATTTTGCTCGCCAGTGTTATTTCATGGCCCCTCCTTGATCTCCTAATTTCTTTTTAAGTATTAATTGGGTGCTTTCTGTTAATGCACTTGCCTCTTTTTGAAAAGCCTACTAGGTGTAATTTTCTATGTCTGTATTTAATTCCCTGTAGTAATGCCTATCTTCATCCATGTGTACAAAAATTTATATTTTTACAGTACTTCTGGAAGAGCATATGTCATCACCTCCATGTCTCTACACTGTCAGCAGAAAACTTGCACTTATTACTGTATTAGTTGTAACTTGTAAGAAGGTAGCACAGATAGTTTAGGTTTGGAGGTGAAATACGAACCAGTTTTTTTTATCAGTTATTAATCTGTAAAACTCGACCACAGTTACTTGCTACAGATAAAGAAACTAACTGAACTCTGCACTATTTAGCTAAAGAATGAAATACTTTGTTTTCAATTTGTGTCACAGCTGCACTATTTTATAGTAAAATGCCAAGAACTTTGGATATTATATACTCTCAGAAGGACTACCATTCATCAAGAACAAATTTAGTGCAACATGCTGTACTCATTATGGTTTGTGGGACACAAATCATTTTTGCAAGCTTCAATGATGAATGAACAGTAATTTCTGACCATGTTAGCTGGGCCAATTTAAGTTTCCCTTAAACATTCCCCCTCCTTCCCACTGAGCCCAATTCCTGCTTACTCAGACCACAATATACATTGGCCCTAAAATTCCAAGTCCCGCGATCTGCCACTTCAAGTACAGTGGGGTAGGACTTCTGCTCATTCTATGGCCTCAATGCTGACCCTGTCAGAAATCCAGCGATCAGCTCATTATAATATTGTTAGGCTGGACACAGGTGGGAGTCCTGCCAGCAATTGGTGAGATGCGCCTGGGAGGCCCAGAAAATACGTGGGGGAGGAGGAGGCAAGTCATTCTGCAGACACAGTTGCAAGATTTAAAGCTGGATTGCATTCAAAGAAGAACCAGCATGCAGGAAGCTGAAGATATGGCTCCAACAGACAAAGGGAATCTAGGAAGGACTCAAGAAGAACGCAAAGTGGTGAAGCTATGTGACTTTCAGTCATGACGTTCCAGAAACCTTAACTGCTTTTTGTTGATTGTAATGTATTGATGACGTTCATGATTGTGTTGATGGAAACTTAAAGTTGCCTGGAATGGGGAAAGATGTTTTGGACAAGAGATCCTCATGGGGCTGGTGTTCATATAATGAATGGAGTATTCTGAAGGGTTGTGAATTTAAATTATGTGGAGCATTCTAGTTGTTTCAGATGTTGTACAGATATAATATGATCAGACGTTCCTGACAGTCTCTCTGATTAGTTTGTCTCACAGCTCATTCCCAGCAGCTGTCTCTGACCCTGCTGTATGCTCTTCATGTCCCAATCGCTCTGACTATGTGGATGCAGCTTCTCACTCTTGTCTCCTCCTCAGGAGTCCAGGCCTTTCTGAAGAATGAAATTATAGAGGACACAGTGGGCCACCACAAATCACGAGACAACGTTTTGGATGCATACTGGAGAGAACCCCCTGACACATCTAGGCACCTGAATCATCCCTTCAGCATGCCAATGGCTGTTCAATTTTAATTTGAGTTTGGATGTGAGTCTCATTCTAGTGTTTCTCTACTTCACTGGTGGCCTTTCTCAGTGGTGTTAGCAGCCACAATAGTGTCTCCAAGAAGCCAGGGACCTTGCTCTTAATTCTGAAATAGGTCAGGGACACTGGACTGCTGCAGAAAGAAAGAGTCATTGTAGCTCTCCGCTTACTGGGAATTGTGCAGAAAGCTGCGCCTGTAGTCGCCCACTAATTGGACATTAAGGCAGTGAAATCCCTTTCAGTTCACATAATGGTGTGGGTTGAGAGTAGGGGCTTGTTTGGCCACATGGGTGCAATCAGTAGCTCCAAGCACTCGTGGAAACCCCATGATCTGATCAAAATTAATCGCCCGCTCACTCATTTGTCTTGGTCCTGCATCAAATGTAATGAACTGGCAAACAGAGCATTAGTGATTTACTTTATGCAAGAATTGACACCAGAAGTCACCTGTTGCCAAGAAATTAAGTGCTGAGGTAACTTTCTGAAGTATAGTTAGAGTTGTCCTGTTTCCTTGAGGAAGTTTGCAAAGCTTATCCAGGCCTTCTGGGCTTCAACCCACTCTCCTTACACCTAACTCCAGGGAAATATTCAAGATCTAATGCGTTTATACACGCTGGTGGCTGGGTATCTGCAGGAGGTCTGGCTCTCCTGTGGTGTTACCATACAAACCTGGCCTGCTGGCTGGTCTGCTGTTTTTCCTTCTCTTCCAATACATTTATCATAAAGACGGAAATCCCCATTGGAACGTCCATGTTCAGCCTAACAGTATATCTTAGGGAAATTTCCCAAACAAAAACAGTCACAAGGTAGACTTCCAAACAAAGCTAGAGGCCTCATAAAAACTGAGCAAAAATAGTTTTGACAAAAGACTGATCCAAAATAAAATTCTAAGTCTGCATCTAATGTCAAAATGAAACACAGCAATTCACCTTTAAATTTCCAGCATCGGCCCTCCACAACTACATTTTTAAGTTACCCCTGTTTTATAGTAGCATAAGTTAGACCCACAGAAATTATGGAATTTATGCCTTATGATGTCACCTTGGCCTATTTGCATGGCTACTCATATGCTAGGGTAGGCCCATCTCTCTCCCTCCCTCACTGCCGGTGGAATTTAGGGGGTAACTTAAATGGGGTGTAAAACTGGCGGACTCAGTCCAAGTCCCAAATTCCAACCCCCAGATAGATCAGTCAGATTTGTAACCTCCCAAACCATTGGAATTTTGAAGCCATTAGATTTTGCATGTCTTATACAGTGAATACACAATGGTGACCAGTGAAATGCCAGTTCATTCCATTTATGAGGAAGGCCTTCATAAATAATCAAGATTATTTGGCCAGTACTCGCATGACAAACTCCGCATCTCCAAAGCCAGAGACCAGGGGAAGATTTCCTCTGTTTGTTATTTACAATAAAACTGTAGTCATGTTCTTTATGTTGGTTACAATTTCTCTATGAACAGTGAACGGCAGAATCTTCCCTAATTGCTTATCTCACAAAAATTGAAGGGTAGCTCTTCAATGGCAAAGTTTCCTGTAAAAACCTGTAAGAACATATTTGGACTTCCTTCCTAATGATCTCATTGAGGAACACAGGGGGCGATTTCCGTTCTCCTGATTGTCCGTCGTAACCTTTGGTGGAAGAGCTACAGAAGCCTTGTGAGAACACTTTTGACACTGTTTCTCCAGGGTTTCCACGGCTCTTCCGCTGTGGACAGGCGAGAGAACACACACAGAAATTCAGCCTCAAAGTCTTTATCAAAATTGATGTCCTTCCCCAATTACTGTAGTTATTTGAAGTACTTGCAGCCAAAGCCTACTCAGAGCTACAAGTGTGGCTTTCTAGTTTCCTGTAGAAAAGGAGATGTCAAGAATCAGAATGAGTAGATTTAAACTTGAGGGGAAGGAAATTGTGCAAATTTACTGAACTATCAGTATTTTTATTTGAGAGCTCAAGTATGGATACTGTTTGCTGAGAATAAAATCAAGTCTTACAGGACTCTCTGTACTATCTATCAGCAAAGCTACATGTCACCCATTAAGCACGTTGCCTTTATAGATTTCAGCTAACTCTCACCTCTGGTTTCTTCACACCTCTCGGTTTGGCACATACTGAACATATGGGTACAATCCAGAGACTCATTAAAATTCCAACTGGCGTCTCATTGCATACACCCTTTTTTTGGCAACGTTACCAGCTCTAGCTCTCAAATTTAAACCTAGGAGATTAAGGGAATTCAGTAAGTGCCTTGGTATCATAGAGCAATGTCTGAAATCATTTGACTAACTGTATCAGTTTAGAGATAAAAAATAAAGCTTTAAAATAGTTTAAGTTTAGTTACTGCATTCTGACCTCAGTCAAAGCTCTCTGCTGCATTAACCCCTTACAAGGTCTTTGATAAAGAAACACATGCACAAAAGATTCAAAAACTGAAGGAGTGGGAGGTAACCTGGACATTATATCTTGGCTTGTAATAAATTAATTGAGACATATTTAATATTAGATTAGCAAATATATTATAACCCCTGAATTCCAAAGCTTTTATCCTGTGCTAATTCTGCAGACTTTTGAAGATGTGTGTGAATAAAACAAAACAAAGTTCACATTTTGGGGAATGCCTATTAATGAAAACACTTGGGTTAAATATTATAGGTGAAATTCATAACAGGAGAAACAAAGATTTCCTGCAACTAAAATGCTTTTACTATCATTCTACTATCTCTTGGGCCTAACACCTGATTTTCCTAGGGATTCGGCAAAGATTTAAATTTCCCACAAGTGCAAACATGTGCCCCAGCCTTGTGGATATTACTGCCACCCTCCCAACAGAAAATGACTTAAGAAATTGTGGGACTTAGTGCATTACAAATATATAATACACACTGCCGTTCTTAACTCAAGACAACTTCAAGGACATCTGGCTTCCCTTTCTCAGCTATGTGGATTCAACTGTCAAGAAGGAGGAACTACTGTCTTTTTTGAACCCTATTATTTATTTATTTTTCTCCCACCCTCCAACTCGAAGAGTGTCCAAGCAGCTGCTCAAGTCTTGTCAATGTCACTCTGTGGCTTGCTGCTAGAAGGTGAATGTTAGCACCACAGGTTGAAGTCGTCTTTTCCCTGTGGGAAAGTGCTTCCTCCTTGCTTGACATTAGTGTAGGGGAATCATGGGTTTCAGCCCTCTCCATACCATTCCATGGTGTATCATCATAGCTCACCAATTGGATGCTGTATCAAGCCATATATTGAACTAAAGAGTACTGAAGCTAACAATTTCACTGTCATGCTACCAGCTTGATATATTTTTTATTCTTTTATCATTTCCAAATAACTCCAATCATTTCAGTTGGTTAATTTTCAGATATGCTTTATGTAATCATGAAAACATGATCTCATTCAGTTCCATGTTCAAATGTATAAGTTAGATTGCATATCGGAGCCAGAACCAATCATCCCCTTTACTGAGGTTCTGGTTCACCAGCAGAAATAAGCAATTTAAAACAACTTGTATGTAGCAGTACGGCACTGTATACGTGTACAAATCCTGAACGGTTTTGAACCAATTTTACATTATCTTTAAACAAAACGTTTTTCGATATTAAATTGCATTTGGAATCAGTATCCTCTACAGAATGAGTAGTGAAGACCTCAGTTCCACTTACAGAATATGCAATCAGTTGTTATGCTACAGATGTGCATGCATATATTTTTCTTAACTATTACTAAAATGTAATTTTGGGGCTGAGGGCAAATTGTGTGCGTAAGGATTTTCCGAGATATGTCGAGACCCACAAATTTCTATCTCTTGAATATTTATAACACATCAGATTTCAGTTTTGAATTTTGCTTTTAATTTGTTTTTTTTAAATTGGAGCAAATTATTTTTGTAGATTATAAGAGGGCTTGGTTAAAAGAGGGCTCACATCAGGGTCATTCTCTCTCATTTTAAAACAGAGGTGTAAGAATCCCTATGACAGTCATTCTGCTCGGAGGAAGATGTACTTCTCCTGCCCTCCCCCTGTTAGTTATGGGAAGGCGTGACCTGTACTTCAGATTATACTTTGTAACTCCCCATGGTTTACTGCTGTGTCCTTTGGGCTCTTCAGAAAGACCTTGTCAAATATTTTACTTTCATTAGATCTTTGTTTGAAATGTGCATTTTACATTTATTCACTTCAATTTTTAACACACAATAGCATCCTGTCTCTTTAAGAATTCCGATCACAAAACAAATCCAAGAATGATTTCCTGCATATATTTGATTCCAAAAGACCTGTTGTAATTCTCTTTGGGCACAAATCCACATCCTGTCACTTTACTGCACACCAAATGTTGCACCATTGGTGTCCCTCTTGAATGGCAATAGATCTTGAAAGATGTAAGGATTCAATGAATAAGGTTATCATTTTACAGATTTACCCTTATAATACCAGAATAGCGTGGTCAAGTAATGGAAATAGCAAATGATGGAATTCATGTGTTTTGTTTTGACCTGTTTTGGAACATTAATTTGGCAACAATATTATTCAGTTTTTGCTGCATTAAATTAGGTGCTTTGGTGACTTACTGCATCCAGTATGTAACATGGTATAAATATACATTGTCCAGCTTCTAGAAATAGAGCAGTTTCCAGACATTGGAAATATATCCCTTTTAGGCACCCATATCATGTTTAACTGAGTCAGGGTCAGATCAGTCAGGTCCATTCATCACTTTCAAACAAATCCCATCCACCTATTTATTGGTGCACTGCAGATTTTTTTACATTGTCTCTGGACCAAAACAGCCAGTAGTTACAAAAGGTTCTCTGTTACAAGAATGATAACAATTGTAAAATATATTGATGATTATTTCCCATTTATCAACTTTCATTAAAGTGATTAATTATTATGGCTAATGATAGCATCAGTGACATGCATGCCTGAAGGTGTATGCCGTGACTCTAACTATTGGCAGAAACTTAATCCAAACAGAATTAAACCATCACCAAAATATCCACAGTGTTTATATTTTAAAAGAGAAGAAAACCTGCACAGATCTCAGGTTATTAGCCTAGAAATTACTTTTGCTGATATAGCTTGTGTAGAGATACAGATTTTACAACATTATGATAATGAACTGATATGATTCTTATGGTGATCTCAGTCTAATGTTTAGGCAGAAAGTAATTTCAGGTCATAACAAAATTGAAGACTTCAGGTGGCATCAAAAATTTATGCTTTCTGATTTTCATGAAAAAATAGACATAATCATAGAATACAATTACAAATCACCAGTAACAATCTGGGAATCCTGTATAATAACAACAGATTTTGACTTATTCAGTCCCCGTAGTTCCTACACCTAAGCTGAACACTGAGGTTGTTTTACTGCCTTTACTTTTTTCCTGTCTATCCATTATATGTATTTTGTCTTTTCTTCCTGGATCTGCTTCCATCAGAGTGAGTCCTTACACTAGCAATATATGAGAGAACAAAAACATTGGAAACAGCAAAAGTGTTGACGATTCTCAGCAGGTTGTTACTGTAACAATAATACAGCTGAGGGGCACCAATTTTGTCATACAATTTGTTTTTAAATTTCACAACTGACGATCCCAGTTGAATATAATGAAATTGAAACTTAATCACTTCTGTTGTTTGGTCAGTCATGGATTGTAAAAAAATTCCTGTCACACTGGTGACCTCTGTTTGAACAATACTATGGGTCTTCGGTTTGAGTGTACTCTGGGCCCCAGGGGGGGAATTTTAACACCCAAGAACAGGAGGGTTGGGGGCGGGTGGGAAGTTAAAATTAATTATTTTTCCAGTGTGACTTCAACCCGGCTCCAACAAGCCCACTTCCGGGTTTAACGGAGGTGCATTTGGAAGCATGCGAGTGACCTACTCGCTGGAGGCGGGCCCATAATTAGTGCAAGTGGGCAGGTAGTTACTGCAACAACTAATGCCATTATGAGATGTTAATTAGGTCTTTTAAAATTGATTTTAAGAGACCTTCGCATTTAAAGCCTCCGGCGTGGGTTTCCCGGGGCTTATGAATCTCGCCAGTGAAACAGAAGGCCCAGATCCATGAGGTTGGTGCCATTATTACACTTGTGGGCCAGGAGGATCAGGAGTGCTTCCCTGCTGCTCACCAAGCAAACCTTTTAAACACCGCCCCCCCCACCCCCACACCACGATGTCCAACTTCCTCCAACCCCATGATGTCCGTCTTCCCCTCCACGATGTCTGACTTCCCCAACCCCCGCTATGATCGCCCCCCCCCATACAAACCCCAAAGACTCTGATTTCTCCCCTTCCTCCCCCATACAAACCCCGAAGACTCTGATTTCTCCCCTTCCTCCCCCATACAAACCCCAAAGACTCTGATTTCTCCCCTTCCTCCCCCATACAAACCCCGAAGACTCTGATTTCTCCCCTTCCTCCCCCATACAAACCCCAAAGACTCTGATTTCTCCCCTTCCTCCCCCATACAAACCCCGAAGACTCTGATTTCTCCCCTTCCTCCCCCATACAAACCCCGAAGATTCTGACTTACCCCACCCCCCCATACAAACCCCAAAGACTCTGATTTCTCCCCTTCCTCCCCCATACAAACCCCGGAGATTCTGATCTCTCCCCAGCTGTTTTCCTGCCCAACAAACAGCCAGCCTGTCAATTTGGCTGGCTGCCGGTTGCGAAAGCTGGAAGTAAAAATTTAATCCTTCAATTAAGTTGCGATCGCAGAATCCAACCCGCTAACTTCACTTCGGGGTTTTGAGTCCAAAGAAAGGACCCCCCAACTCTTTCGAGCTTTAAGTAAATAACGGGGCCTAAATCTCCAGAGAGAGTGCATTAGAGTTGACAGAGTGAAGTTAATTGATTATTGTTACAAATTGACGGCAGGATTAGCAAAAATGTTGATTTGTTAACAAGATTAGCACAGGGTCAAGAGACTGTCTCATTCACTGGACATGAAATATTAACTTAATTGGACATCTCTTGGGGAGAGGAACCGTACATTATTTTATTTAGTTTTCTCATTCTTCCTGTCTTAGCTTTTAATACATTTACAATTTGTACCTCCTATTCTTCCATAGCAAAGTGCAATATTCATGTCTTTATATGAAATGACCATCAACTGATTGAGAGGCTGGTCATGTGACATCTGTAATGCCCATGGCCTTTGTATCACAGAGGAGGGGGTGTGTTCTACAGAGCTAAATAAGGAAGCTGTAGCTCCATGAAGAATTGTTAAGACAAAATATAGACGTATTTGGCCATGGGGGAAAGCCCAGAGAAGTTGTAAAATTTTGCTGCTATTTGTGGAGCACCAGATCCGGTTCTAAAAACACGGGCATAGGAAAATTCAGTATTACATAAAATTTGGATGAGTCAAGTGTAAATCTGAAGCACAACCTTTTGTTCAGATTTGAATCAGTTTTGCAATATAGTTGAAACACTGACTTACCTCAGCCTGTGTCTTGCATTTCTCTCAAATAAAAAGCAAAAAGCTGCTGGAAATCTGAAACAAAAGCAGGGAGTGCTGGAAATACACCGCAGGCCAATCAGTATCTGTGGAGACAAAAGACAAGTTAATGTTTTTGGCAGAACCCTTTCTCAGGACATGGTTGTGCCTAAAATGTAAACCTAACTTTTCTCTCGACAAATGCTGCCGTGTATTTCTGTGTTTCATTCTTCCAGAATTCCCTAGATTCTAAAACAGTCCCCATGGTTTGGAAGGTAGCAAATACAAATGTGACCCTGCTATTCAAGAAAGGAGGGAGAGAGAAAATAGGGAACTATAGGCCAGTTAGCCTGACATCAGTAGTAGGGAAAATTAATTTTTTTTTATATTCGTTCATGGGATGTGGGCGTCGCTAGCAAGGCCAGCATTTATTGTCCATCCCTAATTACCCTGGAGAAGGTGGTGGTGAACCACTTTCTTGAACTGCTGCAGTCTGTGTGGTGAAGGTTCTCCCACAGTGCTGTTAAGTAGGGAGTTCCAGGATTTTGACCCAGTGATGATGAAGGAACGGCGATATATTTCCAAGTCGGGATGGTGTGTGACTTGGAGGGGAACGTGCGGGTGGTGTTGTTCCCATGTGCCTGCTGCCCTTGTCCTTCTAGGTGGTAGAGGTCGTGGATTTGGGAGGTGCTGTCGAAGAAGCCTTGGCGAGTTGCTGCAGCGCATCCTGTGGATGGTACACACCGCAGCCACGGTGCGCTGGTGGTGGAGGGAGTGAATGTTTAGGGTGGTGGATGGGGTGTTAGAATCTATTATTAAGAACGTAGTAACAGGGCATTTAGAAAATCATTATATGATTAGGCAGAGTCAAGATGGTTTTATGAAAGGGAAATCGTGGTTGACAAATCTATTAGAATTATTTGAGGGTATAACTAGCAGGGTAGATAAGGGGGAACCAGTGGATGTCGTATATTTGTATTTTCAAAAGGCATTTGATAAGGTGCCACACAAGAGGTTGTTACACAAGATTAGAGCTCATGGGACTGGGGGTAATATATTAGCATGGATTGAGGATTGGTTGATGGACAGAAAACAGAGTAGGATTAAATGGGTCATTTTCGGGTTGGCAGGCAGTGGGGTGCCGCAAGGTTCAGTGCTTGGGCTTCAGCTATTTACAATTTGTATAATGACTTAGATGACGGGACCGAGTGTAATGTATCCAAGTTTGCTGACGATACAAAGCTAGGTGGGAAAGTAATCGGGGATCGGGCAAGAAAGTGGAGATCGATGATCAGCCATAATCTTATTGAATGGCAATGTGGGCTCGAGGGGCCCTAAGGCCTATTGCTGCTCCTATTTCTTATGTTCTTATGTTTCCAGCACTTTGTTTTTTTCAATTTTTCTCTGTTGTTTGCAGTGACTCGAATCGCTGCATAGGTGGTCGCCATATCCTCAAGGTCTATTTGCTTAACATTTAACAATACTTTTTCAAGTATATACAAGACCATATTCATATGAACAAAATTTCCTTCTGTTGCACAGAGATAAAACCTAGCACTGCCGCAATGTTTTATTACTAAACTACTGTCATTAGTTAGAGATTACATTTCTAATACCTTCATGCTTTGATTGACATTGTGATGGTGAAAATATTGGTTAAAGCTTGAGCTTGTTACTTTATTAGAATTGATAGAGAGTTGGATGCCAAAAACCCTTCCACAATGCAATCAGATTGATAACTTATTATAGAATGGGAAGGAAAACAAATAATAAATGACCAAACAATAAAACTACAGTTTAAATTATTTAAGTTTACATAATACTTGACTTGAGACAACTGTGGATATATTTTATTTCTTATTTCCATGCCTGTGATTTCACAAAACCATAATTTACTTTAAGGTTCTATTTTAAAACTTGTGGTATAAGTATACTATATCATTGGTTGCAGCTAAATTAACATCTCCACTTTCAAGGCTTTAGCGTGCTTGTAAATTTATTGCATGCGAGCTGTCACATCGAGGTGTTTATTCTGTCTCAATCGTGGTATTTATATTCTCCACATAAACCATGATGATGGTAAATAGGAATGATTTTGGACATGGGAATGGCTTTTGTTAAATAAGTTTGATCTTGTCAAAGTTAATTTAAAGTTGGTTTTGTTTTCTAAACTGTTTCAAGATCCTTGGAAAGTCTATGATGTGTCTGCAGTATTAATATTTTCCAATCTGCAGTTATAGAAATTTATTTTCTTGAACATCTTCCTCCCCCTCAAGCTATGGAACAATGCTTTTTATTCATTCTCGAAATGTGGGCGTCATTGGCAAGGCTGGCATTTATTGCCCATCTCTACGGCCGCTTCAGAGAGCAGTTAAGAGTCAACCACGTTGACGTGGGACTGGAGACACAAAAAGGCCATCCCTAAAGGACATTAGTGAACCATTTGGGTTTCTATGACAACTTTTTTTTTACTAGTACTAGATTTTTATTTGAAAGTGAATTCAAATGCTGAAACTGCCATAGTGGGATTGGAACTCACATTCTACTGGATTATTAGTCCAGGCCTCGGGTTACTAGTCCACAACATAACCACTACACTACCGTGGTGTTTGTTTACAGTGTTTACAAATAATTCAATGCGTGAAGGCTTAGACCAGAACTTTCAACTTTGGTGGGGGTGTAAAATGGTGGCAGTGAATGGAAAGGAAAATGGGGCGGTTGATCTGATAGCGCCCATTTCATACCCCCATGAAGTTGACACTCCTGCCCTTAGATTCTAAGAATATTGATTTCTTTGTAGATCTACTGTTGACCTTTGCGTTTTGAATGTGGTCAGCAGTGGTTGTCAGTTGGGTTTATAAATCTTTTCCATGTGTAAATGGCTGGAAGCTTGATCCTTACCACCTGTTGTGAATCTACAGAAGTGTGTGGCTTTCAGCCTGGCAATGACTTTCAGCACGTAGATAATTCAAATTATCACATCCATGAAAGCAGGGGCTCGACACAGCTACATCAGCGCTTTCAACGCTGCGAGATGTTTCAGGTAAATGTTTCATATCAAACAATCGAAAGACGTGATCAACAGCTCTCAGCTGGGACTGGCTGAGGGAAGCATAAGTCTTGAAAAGTTTTCAGCTGTCCTCAGTGTATTTGATTGATGTCCATAGTTTATTAAATAAATTAATTTGATTACTAAGCCATTTTTAGGTCGGATAGAGCTACATTTGAGACTAACTGACTCTCGGGACTTCAGTATTGTAATTGAACAAGATCTTTGAGTCCTTAATAATGAGAGATACTTATTTCCGACTTATCAAAGGAGAAACTTGGCTGAAACAAAATCAACTGAAGTTTCTTTCTGATTTAAGACATTTGGTCAAATGTTCCTCTTTCAAATGGCAGTTGTAATGTGTTCCTGAATTCATTTAAATCGTGCTACCATTAGCTGATGATTCCTGACACAAGTTGAGTACTGACATGTTTTATGCTTTTTAAAGTTTAACCTTTATTTTAATATTTATGCTCAGCATTTTATGTGCACTTGTGCTCATTAAGGTAAGGAATGGCAGCTTTGGAGAATGGAACATTTTGCCACATTTTGAACTCTTAGACAGCCTCTTGCCATATGTCATAATTGTGATTTAGATGATGTGCAGCTTACAGCATTAAGGGGAATGTACTTTCTTTCAGCTGCAGGAAAAAAGAATGAATATAAAATAGAACTGGAATTGAATGCTTTAAATGCGATTTGACACATATATATATAGCAAATATATTTGGTTATTATAATCCATTCTTACACACTTCAATCTTGAGAAGACCTGGATGGCTTTGAAATTCGAAAAGGAGCAGAAGGAGCAATAATGACCTTAGTCATCCTCCCCTCCCTTCCCCCATTATATCGTTTCCTTGCAGAAAAGTTGTTCTGTAGATAAACTACCAATAACATCTATGGAATGAATATAAAAAAAAGAAAATTATATATGCTGGAGTGTTCAGAGAACGGTGATTCCGAGATTTCAGCTCTGAACTTGAAGAGTTGAACTTGTTTTCATTGGAGGAAAGGGAATTGAGAGGAGACATGAGTCAGGTCTTTGAAGTGCTGAGAAGCAAAAAAGTAAGGAGGTTGTTTTATTTTAACTAAGGGTGCGCAGCCGGCAGACATAGGTTTAAAAATAACAAGCCTCAAACAGGAGTAGAAATTTGCAAAGTCCCAGCCTCCTTAGGAAGAAAGAACTTGCATTTACATAGCATCTTTCACATCCTCAGGACATCTCAAAGTCCTTCATAACCACTGAGTTACTTTTGTTTTACTTTTAATTTTGATTAACTCTTTCAAAAAGGTGCTGAATAGGTAGGAGCAGGATTGGAGAATATCTATAGACTGAGATGATCAGAGGCACTGCAGGACACAATGGTTCAAGCACTGCTGGAGCTGTGTGGAGTGTTAAGTGTGGCGGGCAATAGGCCAGGGACAAACAGGGGCGGTATGTAGATGAATAAGTATTCAGGAGTTATGCTTGATTATTTTTGTCTTTAAAATCTTTGCCTATAAAACAAAAGTAACTCAGTGGTTATTTAATGATTATTTTTATAGGCCAGTATGCACACAGCAAAGTCCCACAAACAGTAATGAGATGAATGACTAGTTAATCTGTTTTGGCGGTGTTGGTGAGGGATGAATGTTAGCCAAGACAATGGGAAAATTCCTTGCTCTTCTTTGAATGGTGCCACGTGATCTTTTACGTCCATGTAAACAGACGGTTTGATTAACTCTTTCAAAAAGGTGCTGAATAGGTAGGAGCAGGATTGTAGAATAGCTTAACCTAGAATCATAGAATGATACAGCACAGAAGGAGGCCATTTGGCCCATCGTGCCTGTGCCGGCTCTTTGAAAGAGCTAGCCAATTAGTCCCCCTCCCCTGCTCTTTCCCTATAGCCCTGCAAATTTTTCCACTTCAAGTATTTATCCAATTCCATTTTGAAACTTATAATTGAATCTGCATCTACCATCCTTTCAGGCAGTGCATTCCAGATCATAAAAACTCACTGCGTAAACATTTTATTCCTCACGTCACCTCTGGTTCTTTTGCCAATTATCTTAAATCTGTGTGCTCTGGTTACCGACCCTTCTGCCACTGAAACAGTTTATCCTTATTTACTCTATCAAAACCCTTCATGATTTTGAACACCTCTATCAAATCTCCCCTTAACCTTCTCTGATCTATTGTAAACAATTTTACAACACCAAGTTATAGTCCAGCAATTTTATTTTAAATTCACTGATCTAAGAAGAACATCCCCAGTTTCACTAGTCTCTCCACATAACTGAAGTCTTTCATCCCTGGTATCATTCTAATAAATCTACTCTGGACCCTCTCTAAGGCCTTGACATCCTTCCTAAAATGTGGTACCCAGAATTGGACACAGTACTCCAGCTGGGGCTTAACCAGTGTTTTATAACAGCACTCCCTCAGTACTGCAATGCCAGCCTAGATTATGTGTTCAAATCTTGAACGAGGCTTGAACCCATAATCTTCTGACTCAGAGACAAGAATGTTAACATTGAGCCAAGTTAATACCTGAAATCGAGATGGAGAACAGACTCTCAGCAGATGCAGTTGATGTTATTTTGATTAACTCTTTCAAAAAGGTGCTGAATAGATTGGAGAATAGCTATAGACTGAGATGATCAGAGGCACTGCAGGACACAATTCAAGCACTGCTGGAGCTGTGTGGAGTGTTAAGTGTGGCGGGCAACAGGCCAGGGACAAACAGGGGAGGTGTGTAGATGAATAAGTATTCAGGAGTTATGCTTGATTATTTTTGAAGACCAGAATGTATTTATGCAGATTTTCCATCAAGAGATTAAATAAGGGTAGTCTATGATGGAGTAAACTGCACAAGGTCTGTCGAAGAAGATGGTCTGTAGAGCTTTTCTTCACTCTGTAAATTCTTATGACTGCAGTTTAGTTATTGTCTACATTCTTTTCTTTTGGAATTAAAAAAAATGTTCTCATCCTGATTAGATATGAGAGTACTGAGAAATTAAATATTTTCCCACTTTTGGAGTCCAATGTCAATGCGAGATCAGGTCTAACTGGAGCTGATGGAGAATAAAGCCCTCTCTGCTTTGCCTGCAGAGGATCAGTGCATTAATGCACTCCACTACCATGACCATCACAAATTATCTTTTCTACTAGAACATTTAGTATAACAACTGGGAAATGTTTTCTATTATATTTATTGAACCGTGACTGATTATGTTGGATTTTTACACATTAAAAAATGGAATGCAATATAAGATTTCTGTAGTTAATCTTTAAATTGTTCATTTGGCAGAGGGTTATTGACGTAAGAACATATTTTATAGCAGCTATTAACAGAAAACAAAAGGGCAAATTGGATAAATGTGCTCATCACATGCAATTGCTCTGATATAGAAATTTTAATTAAAACATTGGCACTTTGCAACTGTGGCAATTACCTGTAGAGCTGTGACTTTGAATTGCTGTTGTCAAATAAGTCATCTTAGAAGGTTAATGGCTTGTTTCCCTTAATGGCTTGTTTCCCTATCACCTCAGCAGGGATTGAAGCCATCTGGTTTATCACTGTACAGCTGCAACAGAAGTGAAGAAACCACACATCATATTAGCAAAGCATTTAAGTGGACCTGCAGTCGCTTTAGATACGGACAGATTTGAAATTGCGTCGATTTGCACAGCTTGACATTGAGAACACATTCAGCGTCCATCTATAGAAATTCTGTGTAAAGCAGATGAAACAGATGTGACTTCCCTTATCTCCACTGAATTTTTTCACAACAAATTATAACTGTTTAAATCACAATTTTATATATATATATATAAAATTTGGAAACTATGAGGCCATTCGGAGTGGCATGATCAATTTTCAGCAGCTGACGTTGAACTCAATGAGACAAATTGGAGAAAAAGTTGCTGGAGTAATGATATTCTGGCCCGAGGTGCCTTTAGCATGATTTATTTTGATATAACATTTACTCAACGTGCCAGTGAATTGAATAGCAGAGCATCAAAATACTCCAACCATTATTTCTATAATATTGATAACCTATCCAATGTCTTATGTGGAGCTTGAATCCTTTCTATATAATACTTAGTGCCAACTTTAAATTAATTCATGATCCATTTATGGAGAATGTATGAGTGAGAAAATGGTGTTTGAAAGCCCAAAGTATAACAGTCCACTAAATGGATTGGCAATTTAAAAAGTCACCCAGTATTGTTTTAAACCAGATACAAATATTTGGTGATAAAATGATTGTCACTTCTTTTGGTTGGTGAACCAGTGGGATAGCAAACTATCCTTTCCCCTCTGGGACGTAGGTTTCACTCTAGCTCAGCCTGGTGGGTTGAGACTATTCCTCTGCTGGCTAAGGGTGCTACGTGGACTCAGTTTTGGCAGTCTGAAATCAATTTCTGGTGGATACAAGCTCCCAGCACGAAACCTCCCTGATTCTTTGGCACGAAGCTGGCAACCTCACTCGCATTACAAGGATGGTTGGTGTGGAAAATGGAAATGTCACACTGCTGCTGTAGGGGCAACTCTTCTGAAGTTCTTCTGGTTAAAATGTTTTCTTGGAACAGAATAGTGAGAGTTGTGCTCAAAATCGTGCTATCCTACAACTGACCTGGAAGTGCTTGATGCTGACGTTGAGTGCTTGAAATGGTAAAATGTTCCATTTCCCATCACTTTATATATCCCTCACCTGGATGAACACAAATTCATTAAAAAAAAATCTCTTCTGGAAGAGTTTAAAACTGCAAAACGTAAAAATGTGTCCAGTGTAAATCCCCAGGGTGCCCAGAGATGGATTTAGCCCATGTGTAGCTATTCAAACTGTTCCAAATAGGGTTTTTTCAATTAGAGATGAATGTTATGAAGCACATTTAATGTTTCTCTTAGTCGCATGTTTGAAGCACAACCGAATATGACCAAGTATGTAAGTCCAAAAAAATTGATTTGCATTCTCGAAGCAACATGAGCGATCGTATCAATTAAAACCAGACTAATGTGACAGGCCAAGAGGCTGCTGCTTCCGCATTAAAATTAAACAGTGTCTGCACTAAAAATTAAACATTTGACCCTCCTGTGGTGGCAGTGGCCATGCATTTTACTGAGATAAGACCACAAACGTATTGAAGCTCCCATAAATTGATGTATTTTCTAATAAGTAGGTTATGTTCAGTGAAATGGTTTTATTGGCTGGTGACAAGAATATGAAAGAGTTCTCATTTGTGATTGAGGCAATGACAAATCTCTTGTGAGTCTGGCAGGCAACTCACTAGTGCAGAGCTGAGCAACTTGGTTCTAATTACTATTCCTCTTTAACCTAAAATTTACAGACAAAAATTGTGATGGATTTCAGGCTTACTAGTTGTCTCCCCCAATCCCACCCCAACAGGTGAAAAGGGTGATTGATGTCCCACTATTCTCACTTTAAAAAAAATCACTTTTTATTTTGCTTCTGCTTTTAATTTGAGCACTGCAGCATGTCCTGCCTGGCCGCCCTTCGCAAAAGTGAAAGGTTGCCTGGAGCTCCAGTCACCAGCAATGTTTGCTCTAATGATGTGCATCTTTTTGCAAACAGACTCCTGAGCACTTTGTTAAATCAGTTTTCAAATGACATGTGCTGCTACTGACCATGGTTTTTGTTCACACAAGTGATTTAACAGGTTCAATCTTCATTTGGGTGAGTCACCCATACAGTGAGCAGTAAAATTGATATCAAAAGAATAGGCTCAGATTCTAAAATAAAATCTCTGTCACCGCACCAAGGTTACCCTGACCAAAGTCACAAATTACATACCCTGTGTTTGGGAACCTGCTGTGTTATCCCTCCTTGTCCTTTTCGACCTCTCCACAGCATTTGATATGGTTGATCATGCCTCTTCCTCCTTCACCTCTCCCGTGGTCCAACTCCATGAATTTGCTCTTGTGTGGTTCCGCTCCTACCTATCTAAATGTAGCCATCACTTCCCTTCTTGCCTCTCCACAGTCAGCTCCAGAATCTCCCAATGATCTATCCTTGGCCCCTTTCCCTTCCTCTTCTATGTGCCGTCCCTTGGTGATATCATCGACAGGTTTCCATACATATGCCATCGCCACCCAACCCTGCCTCCACCATTTTTCTCACTTTCACAACCTTGATGTCAGACTGCCTTAACATTAGGAAGACCATTGTTGTTGGCCCTGACCATGAACTCTGCTCCCTTGCCACTGACTCCATCCCCCTCCCTGGCCACTCGCTCAGGTTGAACCAGACCGTGCAAACCATTGCTTTCCTGTTTGACCCAGAATTGAACTTCAAACCCTATCAATTACCAAGGCTACTTTGTCCCACTCGCCCATCACCCTCGTCCTCACTGACCTATACTGTTCTGCAGCACTTAAATTTAAGACTCTAAAACTGGTCTTCAGATCCCTCCATGGCCTCAGCCCACGCTATCTCTGCAACCTTCTCCAGCCGTATAGCCGTTCCCTCGGTTTTCCAGCTCTGGCCTTATATGCATCCCACTTCCCTTTGCCTCAACATTGGTGTCACAGCCTTCAACTACCTCTGCCCTACCATCTGGAACCCTCTCCCAAACCTCTTCTGCTTTTCCTCTAGACTCTCCACCTATAAAAAGCCCCTTTAGAATCTATATTTTCAACAAAGCCTTTGATTATCCCTCCTATGTCTCCCATCATGGCTCAGTATCCAGTTCCTTGTCTAGTCCCATTTTTTTTAACCCTTCTGTAAAGTGCCTTGGGACATATTCTACTTCAAATGAATTTTGGATTTTGATGATGCTGGCAAAGTTGTATTTATTACCCATCCCCAGTTGCCTTATGAAGACGATGGTGGCCTTCTCCTTGAGGTGATGGTGCTTTCACAATGATGTTAGATAGGGAATTCTAGGATGCTGACCCAACAACAATGCAGGAACAATGATACATGTCCAAGTCAGGATGCTTTGTGACTTCAGAAGGAACGTGGAGGTGATAGAGTTCTCATAATGTTGCTGCTCTTGTCTTCTTGGTGCAAGTGGTCACTGGGCTGGGAGTGGTGTCGAAATAAGCTTGGCAAGTTGCTGCAGTGCACCCTATAGATAGTACTTACTGCAGCCATAATGCGCTAGTGCTATATAAATGCAGGATGTTATTATGTCAGTAGCCCTCTGCATAATTTTTAGAGTACTTGAGTGCTTCCTAATATTGCAAACTAGCTATTCATTAATTTGTCCTAATTTCTGAAGATGTAGATGTTGTACTTTAAAGGCATTGTATCCCGTAAAATAAAAGCCAATTTGTAATTTTAAAAAGCAATTTTGCAAGTTGCCACTCTACAGAGCTCCTATACTGGATTTATTGATTGTGGGGCAAGTGCTCATTGGTCTTACGTTAAAATGCAATACGATGACCACTGTCACAATAAGATGGCCTGATAGACACTTCAGTGAGAAGGTAACAAGACATCTTCCTGATGGATTCTTTCTCTCTTTGCCCTTACTCTTGTTGCATTGACAATGGAATGAAATCCGTCAGTGTTGGGGAATCTCCGATGAAGTCCTATCCTGACTGAGGCAATCCAAGCCTTTACATCTGCAGGTCAGTTTTGAGTTGAAGGGTGTCAAAGTGCAGTTGTATAAGTGAGGGAGTTCCTGCACGTGCAATTGCTATATTTTTGTTTTGTGACATTAGAAAATTGTGCGGCTATGACCACTGCAAAATACAATGGGGTTGAAGTTCCACTGAGGTTCTCCCCATTGTCTGCCCAAACTTTGGTAAAGATCCACGGAAACCCCAGAAAACCACCCATGGAAATTCAAGCCTATTGTTTCATATTGGTAAACCCCACATATGCATGGATGCCCCACATTGCAATTGGTGTTTTTTGACAGGTTTTTTTTCAATGTTATTATTGGATGTCTTAGAACATGTTTAAGTTTGGCTTATTCCTAATGCTAACATTCAACTCTGCACATCTGCAATAATATTGTGTCTTTTGAGAATCAGGAACTGCAGTGAGCATAGTCCCAAATGATGCCAGTGAATAAATTAAAGTAAACTATTAAATTTAAGCTATTTGCACAGCCATATAAATGAGACACAGCTGGGGATGGGTGAGCCGCTTTTTCTCAGATAGGACTCGACTGGTAAAAACATTGGGCTTTGTGAAAATTGGACAGATTTTAAATGAACATTTTTATGTTTTAAACTTCACCACAGGGACAGGCTGATGAACTTTGGTGTCTAAAAAAGTAATTGTTTTCCCTTACTTGTGTATCATTTACATCTGTATAGCAGGCTAAACAAGCAGATAAGTTACAAAAAAACATAAAGGACAAGGTCACTGGAGAACGTAAAGATAGCTACAACTGCCTGGTGCTGCCAGAGTTCAGGGTGATCATTACAAGAGACTAGAAATGAGGATGACAAACAACAGCATGCATTTGTATGGCACCTTTTAATGCAGAAAAATGTCCCAAAGTGCTTCACAGAAGCATAATCAGACAAAAATGGATGCCGAGCCAAAGAAAGAAATATTGGGGTGGGGGAATCACAAAGCTTGGTCAAAGAGGTGGGTTTTAAGGGCTTAAAGGTGGAGAGAGAGACGGAGAGGCAAAGAGGTTTAGGGAGGGCATTCCAGAGCTAAGGGCCTCGATAGCTGATGGCACGGCCACTAATAGTGGGGCGAAGGGAGTGCGAGATGCACAGGAGGCCAGCATTGAAGGAATGGAGAAAATTATTTTTGTGTTAAAAGACATTTTAAAGTTGTTGAAATGTAACTAATTGGTATGGATTCTTACTCTGCTATGAACTCAATGTCATAACAAGTTCATGGAGAACAATTAATATGAGACCTCAACAGCTTTATAATATCATTCCAAATTAAGCAAAACATTATGGATGAATTCTAATTGGCATTAAATCTCCATACTGGAATACAAGCTATAATCGTTTGGGAATTTTAGATCTTAAAATGATTTTGGCGTCTTTACAAAACTTATTTCAACAGCTGTAGAATAGCTTTTGCAGAACTCAGTGCTGCCAAATTAAAATTTACTGCTGATGGTTACAGCCAAATATATTATGTTGACCCATTATCCTCTAGGTATCCCCAAGGATATAGTTGGAATTGATGAACTTAGTTAAGCAGTACTTCCAACATCTGGTTCAGATACTCCATAGTGCTGTGACCTGCATTGATTAACTAGCATCCTTCAATAGGTAGTCTTCTGACGTACAATATATTCTTTCTTTGATGCATTTCCTTCCTTATTTTGATACGAGGAAAAATCAGCAGAAAGCTGGTTTGCCATCATATTCTGAGTTAACATAATGTTGAAGTATGGGCTGTATTAAGGGACATCTGTGACTAACCTGTTGGCACCACTGTACGATTTCTTCATATTGTTCCATGTCTCGAACGATCATAACGGTAAAATGACCTGTTGTTGTTTGTAGCTGTTAGTACCACTGGATAAGGCTAACACTTATTTAGAAGTTATAAAACGTAGAAATAAAAGATCCCATGGCACTGTTCGAAGGAGAGCAAGGAAAGTCTTGTTATGTCCTGGCCAACGTTTATCGCTCAACCAACATCATTTAAATCAGATTATCTGGTCATTTCTCTCTTTGGTTTCTGTGGGACCTTGCTGCAAATTAGTTGCCATGTTTCCCTGTATTGCCGCATCGTTCACCTGAGGAAGGAGGTAGCCTCCGAAAGCTTGTGAATTTAAAATAAAATTGCTGGACTATAACTTGGTGTTGTAAAATTGTTTACAATTCCCTGTATTACAACAGTGACTACACTTCAAAAGTTCTTTAAGACATTGCTGCAGGAGTTCCTCAGGGCAGTGTCCTCGGCCCACCCATCTTCAGCTGCTTCATCAATGACCTTCCCTCCATCATAAGGTCAGAAATGGGGATGTTCGCTGATGACTGCACAGTGTTCAGTTCCATTCGCAACCCCTCAGATAATGAAGCAGTCCATGCCCGCATGCAGCAAGACCTGGACAACATCCAGGCTTGGGCTCATAAGTGGCAAGTAACATTTGTGCCAGACAAGTGCCAGGCAATGACTATCTCCAAAAAGAGAGTGTCTAACCACCTCCCCTTGACATTCAACGGCATTACCATCGCCGAATCCCCCACCATCAACATCCTCGGGGTTACCATTGACCAGAAACTTAACTGGACCCGCCATATAAATACTGTGGCTACAAGAGCAGGTCAGAGGCTGGGTATTCTGCGGCGAGTGACTCACCTCCTGACTCCCCAAAGCCTTTCCACCATCTACAAGGCACAAGTCAGGAGTGTGATGGAATACTGTCCACTTGCCTGGATGAGTGCAGCTCCAACAACTCTCAAGAAGCTCGACACCATCCAGGACAAAGCAGCCCATTTGATTGGCACCCCATCCACCACCCTAAACATTCACTCCCTTCACCACTGGCGCACAGTGGCTGCAGTGTGTACCATCCACAGGATGCACTGCAGCAACTCGCCAAGGTTTCTTCGACAGCACCTCCCAAACCATCGACCTCTACCACTTAGAAGGACAAGGGCTGCAGGCACATGGGAACAACACCACCTGCACGTTCCCCTTCAAGTCACACACCATCCCGACTTGGAAATATATCGCCATTCCTTCATCATCGCTGGGTCAAAATCCTGGAACTCCCTTCCTAACAGCACTGTGGGAGAACCTTCACCACACAGACTGCAGCGGTTCAAGAAGGCGGCTC
Organism: Heptranchias perlo; assembly: GCF_035084215.1. Taxonomy (NCBI): domain Eukaryota; kingdom Metazoa; phylum Chordata; class Chondrichthyes; order Hexanchiformes; family Hexanchidae; genus Heptranchias; species Heptranchias perlo. The sequence goes on along the minus strand of NC_090333.1, from coordinate 35,204,579 downwards.
ACCACCACCTTCTCAAGGGCAATTAGGGATGGGCAATAAATGCTGGCCTCACCAGCGACGCCCACATCCCATGAACAAATATAAAAAAATATTGGCTGTGAATGTGCTGTGGGACATCGTGAGGATAGGAAGCACATTATATAAATTCAAGTTCATTCTTTGGAATTAGACTTCATAGAAAAGATCAAACGTGGCCAAGTTTGACAATCTATGTAAATAAAATACAACATGGTGTAGCACTTATGTTATGACACATATCTGTAGACCGTGACTTTGTGCAAAAGTGTAAAATGGGTGATAGCAAGTCGGCAGCCCGTTTTGTCATCTTCCAAACACTTCCTGCAGATTGGAGGGTGACAAATGTCACCCCACTATTTAAAAAAAGAGGGAGAGAGAAAACAGGGAACTACAGACCGGTTAGCCTAACATCCGTAGTAGGGAAAATGCTATAATCTATTATAAAGGATGTGATAACAGGACACTTCGAAAATATCAACGGGATTGGACAAAGTCAACATGGATTTATGAAAGGGAAATCATATTTGACAAATCTACTGGAGTTTTTTGAGGATGTAACTGGTAGAATAGATAAAGGAGAACCAGTGGATGTGGTTTATTTAGTTTTTCAGAAGGCCTTTGATAAAGTCCAACATAAGAGGTTCGCGTGCAAAATTAAAGCACATGGGATTGGGGGTAATATACTGGCATGGATTGAAAATTGGTTAACAGACAGGAAAGAGGGAGTAGGAATAAATGGGTCTTTTTCGGGGTGGCAGGCAATGACTAGTGGGGTATCGCAGGGATCAGTGCTTGGGCCCCAGCTATTCACAATATATATCAATGATTTGGCTGAGGGAACCAAATGTAATATTTCCAAGTTTGCTGATGACACAAAACTAGGTGGGATCGTGAGTTGTGAGGAGGATGCAAAGAGGCTTCAAGGCGATTTAGACAAGTTGAGTGAGTGGGCAAATACATGGCAGATGCTGTATAATGTGGATAAATGTGAAGTTATCAACTTTGGAAGGAAAAACAGAAAGGCAGAATATTATCTAAATGGTGATAGATTGGGAAATGTTGATGTACAAAGGGACCTGGGTGTCCTTGTACACCAGTCACTGAAAGCAAAGGTGCAGGTGCAGCAAGCATTTAGGAAGGCAAATGGTATGTTGGCCTTCATTGCAAGAGGATTTGAGCACAGGAGCAAGGATGTCTTACTGCAGTTATACAGGGCCTTGGTGAGACCACACCTGGAGTATTGTGTGCAGTTTTGGTCTCCTTACCTAAGAAAGGATATACTTGCCATAGAGGGAATACAGCGAAGGTTCACCAGACTGATTCCTGGGATGGCAGGACTGTCGTATGAGGAGAGATTGGGTCGACTAGGCCTGTATTCACTCGAGTTTAGAAGAATGAGAGGGGATCTCTTTGAAACATATAAAATTCTGACAGGGCTAGACAGACTGGATGCAGGGAGGATGTTTCCCCTGGCGGGGGGGCTCCAGAACGAGGGGTCACAGTCTCAGGATACGGGGTAGGACATTTAGGACTGAGATGAGGAGAAATTTCTTCACTCAGAGGGTGGTGAACCTGTGGAATTCTCTACCACAGAAGGCTGTGGAGGCCAAGTCACTGAATATATTTAAGAAGGAGCTACATAGATTTCTAGATACAAAAGGCATCAAGGGGAATGGGGAGAGAGCGGGAATATTGTATTGAGATAGAGGATCAGCCATGATCATACTGAATGGCGGAGCAGGCTCGAAGGGCCGAATGGCCTACTCCTGCTCCTATTTTTCTCTGTTTCTATGTTTACACCTCTCACAATTTTTATTTCCATTGTGGGTGTTGTGGAAATAAAAATCGGGAGCGATGTACAATGGGCTGCTGATTCGCTATCACCTGTTTTACACTATTGTGAAAAGTCAAAATCTACCCCATGATCTATGACCAATCATAGTAACAAAGCTTGTTGAGGACATCTATGGAAGACTGTCTGTTTTTTTTAACTCCAGTGGCTCACGTTTATATAGACTGGTAGTACACCATCTCTAGTTGAAAAGGTCGTCAAATGTTCCCAGACATTTGCTGTGCAACTGGGCATCAGGACATATGTGAGAATAGCCTTTGTGTAACTCCTTGTCCAATTTTATATACTCCTAGGGAAGGGGGAAGTGCCAAGGAAAAAGCCAAACAGCTCAGCGGGACTGGGTGCTCAGTGTGTGTGCAAAATTGTGATGGTGAGCCACATGCCTATTCAGCCATGGTAGCACACAATCTGCCGGCCCCTCACATTGCAAATCCAACACACTCTGTAGTCCCCTCACATTGCAACATTGCAATTCCAATACACTCTGTAGTCCCCTCACATTGCAACTCCAACATATTCTGTGGTTCCCTCACTTTACAACACCAACGCTCTCTGTACTCCCCTCACATTGCAGAGTGTGTCCCCTCACATTGCAACTCCAACACTCTCTGTAGTCTCCTCACATTGCAACATTGCAACTCCGACACACTCTATAGTCCACTCACATTGCAACTCCGACACACTCTATAGTCCACTCACATTGCAACTCCGACACACTCTATAGTCCACTCACATTGCAACTCCCACACACTCTGTAGTCCACTCACATTGCAACTCCGACACACTCTATAGTCCACTCACATTGCAACTCCCACACACTCTATAGTCCACTCACATTGCAACTCCGACACACTCTGTATTCCACTCACATTGCAACTCCGACACACTCTATAGTCCACTCACATTGCAACTCCGACACACTCTGTAGTCCACTCACATTGCAACTCCGACACACTCTGTAGTCCACTCACATTGCAACTCCGACACACTCTATAGTCCACTCACATTGCAACTCCGACACACTCTGTAGTCCACTCACATTGCAACTCCGACACACTCTGTAGTCCACTCACATTGCAACTCTGACACACTCTATAGTCCACTCACATTGCAACTCCGACACACTCTATAGTCCACTCACATTGCAACTCCGACACACTCTGTATTCCACTCACATTGCAACTCCGACACACTCTGTAGTCCACTCACATTGCAATTTCAACATATTCTGTAGCTCCCTCACATTGCAACTCCCACACACTCTATAGTCCACTCACATTGCAACTCCGACACACTCTGTAGTCCACTCACATTGCAACTCTGACACACTCTGTAGTCCACTCACATTGCAACTCCGACACACTCTGTAGTCCACTCACATTGCAACTCTGACACACTCTATAGTCCACTCACATTGCAACTCCGACACACTCTGTAGTCCACTCACATTGCAACTCTGACACACTCTATAGTCCACTCACATTGCAACTCCGACACACTCTATAGTCCACTCACATTGCAACTCCGACACACTCTGTATTCCACTCACATTGCAACTCTGACACACTCTGTAGTCCACTCACATTGCAACTCTGACACACTCTGTAGTCCACTCACATTGCAACTCCGACACACTCTGTAGTCCACTCACATTGCAACTCTGACACACTCTATAGTCCACTCACATTGCAACTCCGACACACTCTGTAGTCCACTCACATTGCAACTCCGACACACTCTGTAGTCCACTCACATTGCAACTCCGACACACTCTGTAGTCCACTCACATTGCAACTCCGACACACTCTGTAGTCCCCTCACATTGCAACTCCGACACACTCTGTAGTCCACTCACATTGCAACTCCGACACACTCTGTAGTCCACTCACATTGCAACTCCGACACACTCTGTAGTCCACTCACATTGCAACTCCGACACACTCTGTATTCCACTCACATTGCAACTCCGACACACTCTATAGTCCACTCACATTGCAACTCCGACACACTCTATAGTCCACTCAAATTGCAACTCCGACACACTCTATAGTCCACTCACATTGCAACTCCGACACACTCTGTAGTCCACTCACATTGCAACTCCGACACACTCTGTATTCCACTCACATTGCAACTCTGACACACTCTGTGGTCCCCTCACAGGATGAGGGCTTTTGAAACAAGTGAATTGTCAACAGTGCCTTAAGGGTTAAAGTAACAAAAGGTCAAAGATGCCAGGATCTTTGTATTGTCTGCACAGTTGATTTCCACCCCCACCATCCCCCGCCCCCCAGCTTTGCTAACTACATGTTTAAATAAAGAATGAAGCAAGCACAGCTTCCAATTTCCTCGAAATGATTCAATGCATTGTTTTCTGCCTGCACTCTGCATCTCATGACTGGAATTTCACATAGTTTAACATGAGCTTGAGCCACACTTGACAAAGCAACCGTCCATTTCTTCATATGGATGTTACGCAAAGCTCAGGGAAAGGGACACTTACTGCACAGACTGTAAATGTTGTGTGCCTGCAGCCGTGGCCTTGATTTTGTAGCATATTCACAATCTATGTAACGCTGCTTCAATTAATTTCTATTAAAACAGGAAACTGAATACCTCTGAATGAGTGGAAAGTTGAATGTAATGCTCCCTCACTTGCACATTGGTTTCTTTGGGTCAAATTAAAGCAAAAGCCTTTTGTTCAGTATAAACAGCAAACAATGAAGCAAATGAATGCAGACTTCACACAGACATGGGAAATGAGATAAAACATTTAAATAAATGGTCAATGAGCAGAGAGTGAGGCATTTGCAACAAGCAGGGATTGAAAGATTCGTCAGTAATCGATGGGAATGTGGTGTAACACACTCAGACAGCTGTAACATTCAAATTCATTTTTTAACAGCAATATGAAAGATGTATCCTGGTAGCAAAAATCTGCGGTATATTTTCCAACCGGCACTGTTACGGTACTTATACAAAGTTGTACTTTTTAGAGCGAGTGTTAACATATTTATTTTAAACTGATTGATGCCTGTATTAATAAAACACAGAGAGGAATTTAGTATAAATGCCTTAAGTGTTCCTATGGGGCCAGTGCTATTTGGAAGATATGCCCCTATATTGCATTTCGTCTCCTTAATTTTCAGCATATAATTAATTGGTACATTTCTTAATTATATAAGTTGACTATATTAAAGTGTTATCTTTGAGGTGCTTGCTATCGGCTACATATCTGAGATTCAGTATTGTTTGTTTCACTCTTTTTGGAGAAATCTACAATCAGATGCTTAAAGAGTTAACATCACCATCTAAACTCCATTCTTAAAAAGTTTATATCGTCTCCTGTTTTCCTCTCTAGTGACAAGCTAAAAATGTGCAACATCCCCAACAAGAGGACAACCAGCTCCCAGGCCTCTATTAATGCTAGCCTTGATGTGGAGATGCCGGTGATGGACTGGGGTTGACAATTGTAAACAATTTTACAACACCAAGTTATAGTCCAACAAATTTATTTTAAATTCCACAAGCTTTCGGAGGCTTCCTCCTTCCTCAGGTGAATGGTGTGGAAACATTTTTCCACACCATTCACCTGAGGAAGGAGGAAGCCTCCGAAAGCTTGTGGAATTTAAAATAAATTTGTTGGACTATAACTTGGTGTTGTAAAATTGTTTACATCTATTAATGCTGTTCTATAACCAGCACTAGAGGATACAGCTCAGAATTTCACTCTCTTTCAATTTTGCTCTCTTCTCTTGCAAAAATGCCTGCTTTTTTTATTTGTTCACAGGATGATGCTAGCAAGGCCACATTTATTATCGATCCCTGGTTCCCCTGAGAAGGTGGTGATGGGCCTTGTTCTTAAACTGCTGCATTACTTGTAGTGATGCCGCTTTCATTGTGGTGTTAGGTTGGCAATTCCAGGGTTTTGACAATGAAGGAACAGCGATATATGTCCGTCAGAAAGATGTGTGACTTGAAGGGGAATTAAAGATGAAGTTGTTCCCATTATATTGCTGCTCTTACATAAAAACAGTAAATGCTGGAAACACTCAGCAAGTCAGGCAGCATCCATGGAGAAAGAAACGAGTTAACGTTTCAGGTCAATGACCTTTCGTCAGCACTGGAAGAAGTGAAGATTAAACAGTTTTTAAGCAAGTACAGAGCCAGGGAAAGGGGTGGGCGGAGGAAGGGGAGGGGAGGAAAGAACAAAAGGGAAGGTGTTCGATAGAGTGGATGGCAGGAGTGATTAAATGACAAAAGGGATGACGGTGCAAGGCAAGGCGGGTGGTAATGGGACAAGAAACAAAAGATGGGTCTAGAGGCACTGTAAATGGCAACAGCAGAACCATTACCAGCACCTGCTGTCCCCAAAAATGGGTGCAGTGGTTATGATCTGAAGTTATTAAAATCAGCGTTGAATCCAGAAAGTTGTAAAGTGCATAATCGAAAGATGAGGTGCTGTTCCTCGAGTTTCCATTGAGTTTCACTGGAACAGTGTAAGAGGCCGAGGATAGAGAGGTCAGAGTGGGAATGGGACGGAGAATTAAAATGGCAAGCGACTGGATGATCAGGGTCACACTTGCGGACTAAGCAGAGGTGTTCAGCAAAGTAATCACCCAATCTGCGTTTGGTCTCCCCAGTGTAGAGGAGACCGCATCATGAGCAGTGAATAGAGTATACTAAGTTGAAAGAAGGACAAGTAAATGGCTATTTCATCTGGAAGGCGCGTTTGGGGCCCTGGACAGTGGAAGGGAGGAGGTGAAAGGGGAGGTGTTGCATCTCCTGCGGTTGCACGAGAATGTGCCATGGGAAGGAGAGTGGGTAATTGCTGCTCTTGTCCTTCTTGGTGCTAGATGTCGCAGGGTTAGGAGGTGCTATTGAAATGAGCTTGGTGAGTTAGTGCATACTGAAGCTACAGTGTGTCATTGGTGGATGGGGTGGATATTGAGTCCAGCGGCAGGGTTACCAATGGAGCAGACTGCTTTGACCTGGATGGTTTTGGGCTTCTGGAAGGTTGTTACACCCAATCAGGTCAGTATTCAGTCACCCTCCTTAATGGAGTCTTGTAGATGTTGGAGAAGCATTTAAGGGTGAGGAGGTTTTACATTTATCACTGAGTACCCAACCTTTCCCTTGCTCTGTTGCCGTGGTGTTGCTATGGCTGATTCAGTTAAGCTTTTGGTCAGTGGTGAACCCCAAAATGTGTATGATGGGGGACTAAGCAATCAGAGGAGTTGTGAATGAAACTGAACACTCTGGAATTATCAACAAACTACTCCATTCCTTGCCTTATAATGATCAGAGGAAGGTCATTGATGCAGCAGCTGGTGCATACTCAGTTGTATGTTGAGGACAACTGCAATCACCATCCATCTTACATTCAGCTCTTGTGTGCATATGTGGATCAAGGTTGTCTAACTTCTGGAGCTGTGTGCTTTTGGCGGAAGCCATGCTGAACATCATCAAGCAGGTTATTGGTGTGTAAGTGTCGCTTGATGGCACTGAAAATGACTTCTTCATCACTTTTATTATGATTAGGAGGAGGCTGATGAGGCAGTAATTGACCGGGTTAGATTTATCCTGCTTTTTATGGATAAAATAGACCTGGGCTGCAATAAAAAAGCAATTGCAAAGTCTCTGAAAGTGACTTTTTCTAATTTTCACAGTGATTACTTCAGCATTGAGAAGGTTAAGGGGAGATGTGATAGAGGTGCTCAAGGCTATGAACGGTTTTGAAAGAGCAAATAGGGAGAAACTGTTGCCAGCGGCAGAAGGGTCAGTAACCAGAGGACACAGATTTAAGGTGATTGACAAAAGACCCAGAGGTGACATGAGGAAACATTTTTTTACACAGCGAGTTGTAATGATCTGGAATGCACTGCCTGAAAGGGTGGTGGAAGCAGGTTCAATAGTAACTTTCAAAAGGGAATTAGATAAATACTTGAGGGGAAAAATTTACAGGGCTATGGGGAAAGAGCAGGGGAATGGGGCTAATTGAATAGCTCTGTCAAAGAGCCCAGCACAGGCACAATGGGCCGAATGCCCGCCTCCTGTGCTGTACCTGCTATGATACTATGATATCTGGTCTCCATATTATGAAAAGGATATAGAAGCATTGGAGAAGGTGCAAAAAAGATTCACAAGGATGATACCAGAACTGAGAGGATATACTTACCAGGAAAGGCTGAACAGGCTGGGGCTCTTTTCTCTAGAAAAGAGAAGGCTGAGGGGTGACCTGATAAAGGTCTTTAAGATCTTAAAAGGGTTTGATAGGGTAGACGTAGATAAAATGTTTCCACTTGTGGGGGAGTCCAAAACTAGAGGTCATAAATATAAGACAGTTGCTAATAAATCCAATAGGGAATTCAGGAAAAACTTCTTTACCCAGAGAGTGGTAAGAATGTGGAACTCTCTACCACAAGGAGTAGTTGAGGCGACTAGCATGGAAGCACTTAAGGGGAAGCTAGATAAACACATGAGGGAGAAAGGAATAGAAAGGTATGCTAATAGGGTTAGAAGAAGAGGGGTGGGAGGAGGCTCGTGTGGCGCATAAACGCCAACATAGACCAGTTGGGCCGAATGGCCTGTTTCTGTGCTGTAGACTTGCTGTAATTCAATATGTTTTTGAAATGTTTTTGTTTAATCAACAGAAAGGTAGAAATTAAAAGGAATGGTTTAAAGGTCATAATTTTTTGTAACCATTTGTTTTTTTGTAAATAAAGTTCTGATGGTGGCACTTGCTCCTTGTACTTTGTTGCTTTAGTGTGTTGACCCTGAGGTACTGAATACACAGGACCTGCTGAGTGTGTTCAGAAATAACACATATGGAACTGAGATTATTCAGATACTATCTTTGGAATCCTTTGTGAAATTTTCCATTTCAGTCAGGATTTCTGTAAACAAAGAATACCGGAGGTGAGAATGGTGTACACATTAATTGATTGTGAAGATGTTTCAGAGGGATGTGATAAGGCACCTTATAAATACAAGTCTTTCTTTCAATGCAGAAGGTGCTGGAGAGTAAGGCTGAAACATGCAGCACGATGTTGGACTAGACGGCCTGTTTTTTCAGTGATGTGCTCGTAAATTTCTAAATTGTAAAATGGAACCAAAAGTTATTTTTAAATAAAAGAACTTTATTTCTTGCCTATCAGGGGGAATTTTAACCCCGAAGGATGGGTGGTATCCGAGAAAATTCGTAGAGCACTGAGGCATCGTATTAGACCATCTGAGGCAGAGTTCAATTCAGGAGATTTGGTATATTATAAAAGAGAGGGTCATAGGGAATGGAAAGGCTCTGGTAAGGCAATAGGTCATGATGGTAAGACAGTAATTGTCCAACATGGCAATCAAACTGTTAGGGTTCATCCTTGTGATTAATTGGAATTAATTATTGAAATCTCAGACTCTGAGCAGTTGATAGAAGTAAACGAGGCATCTTGTGCCTCAGATGTTCATGATATTTTTGATGAGGATCCTGAGGAACAGATTGAGGTAGATCAAGGGCTGGACAGTGATAATGTCAGTAATCAAGAAACATGTGACAGAGCTATCACATCGACAGAACAAGTACCCAAAGTGGGTAGATGGGTGCCGTATGTTCCAGAAGGGACTAAAGAATGGAGGGATGCAACAATTTTGGAACATGTAGGCAAAGCTACTGGTAGGTTTAAATTTTGGTGGAACGTTCAGGATGATGGCCATGAAGCGAGGTCCATGGACAAGCAGAATGGGGTAAAAGAATGGAAAGTACGAAAGCTGAGTCCAAGTTTTTTTTTATTCGTTTACAGAATGTGGGCGTCGCTGGCGAGGCCAGCATTTATTGCCCATCCCTAATTGCCCTCGAGAAGGTGGTGGTGAGCCGCCTTCTTCAACCGCTGCAGTCCGTGTGGTGACGGTTCTCCCACAGTGCTGTTAGGAAGGGAGTTCCAGGATTTTGACCCAGCGACAATGAAGGAACGGCGATATATTTCCAAGTCGGGATGGTGTGTGACTTGGAGGGGAACGTGCAGGTGGTGTTGTTCCCATGCGCCTGCTGCTCTTGTCCTTCTAGGTGGTAGAGGTCGCGGGTTTGGGAGGTGCTGTCGAAGAAGCCTTGGCGAGTTGCTGCAGTGCATCCTGTGGATGGTACACACTGCAGCCACAGTGCGCTGGTGGTGAAGGGAGTGAATGTTTAGGGTGGTGGATGGGGTGCCAATCAAGCGGGCTGCTTTATCTTGGATGGTGTCGAGCTTCTTGAGTGTTGTTGGAGCTGCACTCATCCAGGCAAGTGGAGAGTATTCCATCACACTCCTGACTTGTGCCTTGTAAATGGTGGAAAGGCTTTGGGGAGTCAGGAGGTGAGTCACTCGCCGCAGAATACCCAGCCTCTGACCTGCTCTCGTAGCCACAGTATTTATATGGCTGGTCCAGTTAAGTTTCTGGTCAATGGTGACCCCCAGGATGTTGATGGTGGGGGATTCGGCGATGGTAATGCCGTTGAATGTCAAGGGGAGGTGGTTAGACTCTCTCTTGTTGGAGATGGTCATTGCCTGGCACTTATCTGGCGCGAATGTTACTTGCCACTTATGAGCCCAAGCCTGGATGTTGTCCAGGTCTTGCTGCATGCAGGCTCGGACTGTTTCATTATCTGAGGGGTTGCGAATGGAACTGAACACTGTGCAGTCATCAGCGAACATCCCCATTTCTGACCTTATGATGGAGGGAAGGTCATTGATGAAGCAGCTGAAGATGGTTGGGCCTAGGACACTGCCCTGAGGAACTCCTGCAGCAATGCCCTGGGGCTGAGATGATTGGCCTCCAACAACCACTACCATCATCCTTTGTGCTAGGTATGACTCCAGCCACTGGACAGTTTTCCCCCTGATTCCCATTGACTTCAATTTTAGTAGGGCTCCTTGGTGCCACACTCAGTCAAATGCTGCCTTGATGTCACCTCACCTCACCTCTGGAATTCAGCTCTTTTGTCCATGTTTGGACCAAGGCTGTAATGAGGTCTGGAGCCGAGTGGTCCTGGCGGAACCCAAACTGAGCATCGGTGAGCAGGTTATTGGTGAGTAAGTGCCGCTTGATAGCACTGTCGACGACACCTTCCATCACTTTGCTGATGATTGAGAGTAGACTGATGGGGCGGTAATTGGCCGGATTGGATTTGTCCTGCTTTTTGTGGACAGGACATACCTGGGCAATTTTCCACATTGTCGGGTAGATGCCAGTGTTGTAGCTGTACTGGAACAGCTTGGCTAGAGGTGCAGCTAGTTCTGGAGCACAAGTCTTCAGCACTACAGCTGGGATGTTGTCGGGGCCCATAGCCTTTGCTGTATCCAGTGCACTCAGCCGTTTCTTGATATCACGTGGAGTGAATCGAATTGGCCGAAGACTGGCTTCCGTGATGGTGGGGATATCGGGAGGAAGCTGAGATGGATCATCCACTCGGCACTTCTGGCTGAAGATGGTTGCAAACGCTTCAGCCTTGTCTTTTGCACTCATCTGCTGGACTCCGCCATCATTGAGAATGGGGATGTTTGCAGAGCCTCCTCCTCCTGTTAGTTGTTTAATTGTCCACCACCATTCACGACTGGATGTGGCAGGACTGCAGAGCTTTGATCTGATCCGTTGGTTGTGGAATCGCTTAGCTCTGTCCATAGCATGTTGCTTCCGCTGTTTAGCATGCATGTAGTCCTGAGTTGTAGCTTCACCAGGTTGGCACCTCATTTTTAGGTACGCCTGGTGCTGCTCCTGGCATGCTCTTCTATACTCCTCACTGAACCAGGGTTGATCCCCTGGCTTGTTGGTAATGGTAGAGTGAGGAATATGCCGGGCCATGAGGTTACAGATTGTGCTGGAATACAATTCTGCTGCTGCTGATGGCCCACAGCGCCTCATGGATGCCCAGTTTTGAGCTGCTAGATCTGTTCTGAATCTATCCCATTTAACACGGTGGTAGTGCCACACAACACGTTGGATGGTGTCCTCAGTGCGAAGACGGGACTTCATCTCCACGAGGACTGTGCGGTGGTCACTCCTACCAATACTGTCATGGACAGATGCATTTGCGACAGGTAGATTGGTGAGGACAAGGTCAAGTAAGTTTTTTCCTCGTGTTGGTTCGCTCACCACCTGCCGCAGGCCCAGTCTGGCAGCTATGTCCTTCAGGTCTCGGCCAGCTCGGTCAGTAGTGGTGCTACTGAGCCACTCTTGGTGATGGACATTGAAGTCCCCCACCCAGAGTACATTTTGTGCCCTTGCTACCCTCAGTGCTTCCTCCAAGTGGTGCTCAACATGGAGGAGGACTGATTCATCAGCTGAGGGAGGACGGTAGGTGGTAATCAGCAGGAGGTTTCCTTGCCCATGTTTGACCTGATGCCATGAGATTTCATGGGGTCCAGAGTCAATGTTGAGCACTCCCAGGGCCACTCCCTCCTGACTGTATATCACTGTACTGCCACCTCTGGTGGGTCTGTCCTGCCGGTGGGACAGGACATACCCAGGGATGGTGATGGAAGAGTCTGGGACGTTGGCTGAAAGATATGATTCTGTGAGTATGGCTATGTCAGGCTGTTGCTTGACTAGTCTGTGGGACAGCTCTCCCAATTTTGGCACAAGTCCCCAGATGTTAGTAAGGAGGACCTTGCAGGGTCGACTGGGCTTGGTGTTTTGCCGTTGTCATGTCCGGTGCCTCGTGGTCCGATGCCGGGTGGTCCGTCCGGTTTTATTCTTATTATGACTTTTCGTAGCGAGATTTTACAACTGAGTGGCTTGCTTGGCCATTTCAGAGGGCGATTAAGAATCAACCACATTGCTGTGGGTCTGGAGTCACATCGCGGCCAGACCGGGTGAGGACGGCAGGTTTCCTTCCCTGAAGGGCATTAGTGAACCAGATGGGTTTTTACGACAATCCGGTAGTTTCATGGCCATCATTACTGATACTGGTATTTTAATTCCAGATTTTTTTATTTAATTAATTAAATTTTAATTAATTAATTGTATTTAAATTTGCCAGCTGCCATGGCAGGATTTGAACTCATGACTCTGGATTTTAGTCTAGGCCTCTGGATTACTAGCCCAGTAACATAACCACTATGCTACTGTACCCGTTTAGGAAGTCTGGAAGTGAATCTCTCTCATGTCAGAAAATGATCACAAATTAGAGATGAAAGATGGAGATCTCGCAGTGGTCATCCCTGCAGACATAGAAGTGGAAGTAAAGGATGTAGCTTGACTAGACCAGACAATGAAAGAAAGACCACAGAACAGTCACAAAACAGAACTAGAAGCAGAAGACCTCATGATTGTGAATTTTTGGTGGCTGCCAGTAAACTTGAGGATGAATGAATGAGAGGCAAAACAAAAGGAGTTAGATAGTTGGAAAAAATTGGAGTTTATTCTGAGGTCACAGGTAAGAGTCAACCAGCTTTGTCACATAAATGGGTTTGTACTCATAAAGCCCCAGCAGATGGGACTCATAAGGCTAAAGCGAGGTTGGGAGCTAGGGGTTTTGAAGAGAAACTGGGTGATACAGATGTTCAAGTAGATCTTCCCACTGCCGGAAAGGTAATCTTAAAAATCTCTTTGGCTCTTTTGGCAACATTTTCATGGGAGTTTAGGTCAATTGACATAAAAGCTGCATTTCTGCAGGGCGATACTTTTCAGAGAGAAGTGTTTCTGAAACCACCTAAAGAGGCAGCAAATGCGGAAGGAAAACTATGGAAACTAAACAAATGAGTCTATGGCCTGAATGATGCTTCCAGGATATGGTATTTTTCGGTGAGAACTGTTTTGCTGAAAATATGTTGTGTTCAATGAAAAGCAGATCCCACAATGTTTTATTGATACCATAACGGAAAACTTTCAGGCATTTTCATGATGCATGTTGATGATTCCTTATGGGTGATGCTGCGGAATTTGAAAATTCATCATTTATAAGATTAGAGTAGAATTTAAAATTGGGAGTCAGGCCTGTGGGATTTGTAAATATATTGGTTTAGATATTAAACAGAGTGGGTCTGGTAAAACTTTAAATCAACAGTCCTATTTAGAGAGTGTTACTCCCGTCCCAGTGAATCGTACTAGGTCATCACAGAAAGGTGATGTTATATCTAAAGAAGAGACAGAGCAATTATGAAGCTAGATTGGTCAGTTGAACTGGTTGTGCACTCAGACTAGATCAGATGCCAGTTTTGATGTGTTGGAGGGAATGTTTTAGGGGCAAATAAAACATTACAAATATTAAATATAGATTACTGTATACTTAAGTTCTCATACTTAGGTGACCCAAAGAAAATGAAGTTAGTTATCTTTAGCGATGCTTCACAGGCTAATCTTCCTGATGGGTGTTCTAGTGCAGCTGGTTTCATAGTGTTTCTTATGGGTGAGAATGGGAAATGTTGTCCTTTAGCTCGGGAAGCTAAAAATTAAAAAGGGTTGTTAAAAGTACTCTCTCGCTCTGGCTGCTGAAACTCTGGCTCTTGTCGATACAGGGGATATGGGATTCTTTTGGCAAATATTTTGACTGACATCCTGTACAATGGAAGTACTGAAGATAGTATACCCATTGAATGTTATGCAGACAATCTAATCTAATGTACACTCTACAAAAGATGTGAGTGATAAAAGATTATGGATTGACCTTGCTGGCTTGAAACAAATGCTGGAGGGAAAGGAAATCTCTAAAATTAAATGGGTGGTTTCAAGCCATCGACTGTCAGATTGTTTTACTAAAAGAAATAACATGTACAATGAAATTATTAGGGGTCCTGAAGAAGGGTCGCCTCACAATGTAATGCTTTGAATAGTATAAGTTGTTCAGAGTATGGAAGTTTCTGTTTTTTGAAATTTTGGTTTGTATTCTATGTATAAAGTTTATTTTTTTTATTTAAAGAGAGAGAAGGGAACCTGTTAATTGTATCATGTGATTTATATCAATTAGTGTTAATTGTATTCAGGTGGCATGTGTCAATTGGGGTCTGTCTTGTATTCTTTTTATATGTTCAAAATACCTTTTATACTCTTTTATATAGTATATGAGTTATATGAATAATTTGAGACATGACCTGTGGTAAGTGTAGCATGCCTGGAAGGGAAAAGGTGACTTTGGACCTATGATGGTAAATTTTTACCAGGAGCCGGGAAGAGGGCGGGCGGAGGGAATTCCTGACAGAAAAGCCGGAAGTCCTTATGATTTTGATGTAAGGATATCTTTTAATTTTTTTTTGTAGATTTCCCGCCCGACAAGCCAGCCAGATTGACAGGCTGGCTGCCAGTCGGACGGGAGAAGAGCCAGGGAGCAGATGCCAGCAGGTAAGTCTTAGATGGGTGTGGGGTCGAGGGTCATAGGGGGGTCGGGGGTCATTGTGGGGTCGGGGATTATGGAGGGAGGGTGGTCAATCACATGTGTGGAATCGTAGCAGGTGAGCTTGATCGGCCTGGAGGAAACACTCCTGCTCCTCCTGGCCCACAAGCAGTGCTATAAAGACAATTACCTGCTGAGCTGGGCCTTCTTGCCTCCTTTTACATGGCGTGAAGCAGAAGGTCTGGGAATCCCGGCCCCCAGGAGCTAAAAATAAAAAAGCTGTCAGAATGGAGGCCCACTGACCCACCCGCCTCCTGAGGGCAGGTTGGTCACCCGCCCCTCGACCCGCCTCTGTAAAAACTGGAAGTGGGCAGGTTGGAGATGAGTTGGGGTTGGGTTTTAGTTTTTTACAATTTTTACCTTCCCTTCGCCCCTAACCCACCCCATCGTGGGGTTAAAATTTACCCCATGGTTCCCAAAGCTCTCCACCACTATGATTTTCTGCATGTCATTTCTGGGCCTGTTGTAGACTAATTGATAGAGATTGATCACTATGATTTGTCAGCAACTCCATTTTCATTGTATCATGCGACTACCAGGACGGTTGAAGGTGAACTAGATGCACCTTGGTCTCTTTTCGTCCAGCAATTCCTATGTTCCTATGTTTTCAATTAATTTTCAGCAACAACAAAACAAAGCTGTGAATTAAAACCATGTTTCTATCTCATTATGCTGCCCTCTGACAACGTTTGGGCATCCCAAAAGGTAGAAAACCTATTGGAAGTGGGAATGGTATAACATATTGGAGTAACATAATAACGGACAACTGCATAACAACATACCTTTCCGATCATTGAAACCTTTCAAAAACATATTACGAGTGTTTATGCCAGACTCCATGAGCACCATGATCCCATTAGATCCAGAGAGAGCACAATGAAACTGAGAAATGCTGTACTAGGAAAAGCAAAGAATACTTTTCAAAACACACAAGCACTCACTATTAGAATGTCATGACAGTTGTATTTGTTTTGGAAGGGGGTCGGAGGCAGCAAAGAG
The DNA here is from genome assembly GCF_035084215.1 of Heptranchias perlo. NCBI lineage: Eukaryota > Metazoa > Chordata > Chondrichthyes > Hexanchiformes > Hexanchidae > Heptranchias > Heptranchias perlo. Next base: position 35,188,356 of record NC_090333.1, on the reverse strand, counting down.
TGATGTGTCTGACTAGTGTGTTGCACATTGTAAATTGGCCCATGTGGTGTTTTCAGCTTGTAATATTATTTTAAATATTATATAAATGCTGTAAATATTAAGTACATTCCACGTTGAATTCATTCAAATTCATCTGAGAAATATATCAATTTTGACAATCTGCCGTGAATGATTTCCTGTAGAAGCACAGACGGCCTGAGAGAGTCACTGGAATTCAGTCTCTCAAGTGCTTGTAAGAGGTTCTTGTATGTTATTGTGCCCTGTAAGTAGGTCGTTAGCATTTGGAACTGAGCAGAGGATTTAATTAGCTGAGATTAGAGATGTTATTAATTTTCCTTTGGGCTATAATCAGCTAATTAGTTCTGTGTTGCTGTTGTTGTCCACTGAAATGAAAGGTATTTTGAACAGCTGTGAGGTGTATAAAAGATGCTGTGCTGGAAATTCCATTTTCATTTAATGTTTGAGGCCAACATCATAATTCATGAGTAACACAGTGGTAAGTTGTTTATTAAAGTTTCCCCTACAAGTTAGATAGCTGTGCCATTTAACGTTTCCTGTTGTGATTAACTTCTCCATTGAAATAGGCTTCTATTCCAAAATATAAACATTTACCACAGTTGTGTTTTTTTTTCACATTCTGCCCTTCTGAGCACTTTGAGCACAAACTGCGGGGGTGTGAAGTGCACAGAGCAGCATTGCTAATTTAAGTAACTTCATGCAGAATTTAAAGGGGCATTGTTCAGTTCTTATTGAGAAGCCTAGGTGAAGAGCCAAGGCACATAGTGCAGGACATCATCAAGGCTGAAAAGATTAGCAGAGACGATGAGATAAATCAGGAAGTTGTGATTAGGAGAGGCCAAGCATGAGTTTTAAAAGCTTGGATGCCTGAGGGAGATGAGAGGGTCGATTTTTAACATTTGCCACCCATGCATAAAACTGACGTTGCTGATAGGCCGCCCGTTATAGAAACCATTGAAATCAATGCAAATGAAAATTAGACAGTTTCTATGATGGGAGGCCGATTGGCTACTCCAGTTTTACACAAGGGCGGCAAGTTGAAAATCTTCCCAGGGAGCTTTGAGGTCTGAGAAAGAATGCATTCTATTAATGAATTAAAATTAGAGAGGATAGTGACAGTAGCATTCAGGTAGACCTCGAGCATTCCTGGAACAGCCTGCTCGGAAAACTTCATTTTGCAGCTGCCGTATTGGCCATCGTGAAAGATTGCACTGAGGCAGATGTGATTTCTGTAACAGCATGAACTATTGCAATATAGGTTCCAACAGGGGAATTTTAATTTTATCTTTATGTATTTTACCTTTTTAATGCCAGTGTTTTGACTGACACAATTGTATCATTGGGCATACCATTTTAACAGGTTTCAAAATAAAAATGCAAATCGTTGCCACTTTGCATACACAACAACATTCACTCCATTTCAAAAAGTAATTAATTGGTTGTGTATTGCTTCCGGACATCTTAAGGATGTGATAAGGCACTATATAAATACAAGTTATTTGTTTGTTTATCTGAACACTCATTTAATGTACATCAGGCTTCCAATTCATGTGGGATATCACAAAAAAACAACTTTTGTTGGATCACAGAGGAAATCACCGAAAGACAAGATCCAAATATGCATAAAGGTTTTTTTTATGGCAGTATTAAAATCGCAAGATGGGCTTTATGGTAAAGGACATGGTTCAGATTATTGAACTCCAAGTTTCATACTTAATTATTTTATATAAAAATCTATATTGAATTATAATTCTAAATGTTATAAAGGGCACGTTTAGTGGTGTGATTCAGTCCTTCCCTTGTTGCAAGTCAATAACTGGGTAGTTCATTGGGAGATATGCCATTTGCGATTTGTCAGTGTAACTTACTCGCCTGCAATGCTATGAAGCATTGTTGGCCAGTGTTTGCCTTCTGCACAAGATGGACTTTTCAGAGTTATATTAACAAAAAGCAAAATACTGCAAATCCGACACTTCATCTGTGAACAATCTGTACAAACTGCACCATAGTGGCTAGTTATCAAGTACAATTCTGACTGTTTATTTCTAAATTGATACATTCTGTTACTATGTGTTAGTGGGTCTTTTTTGGCTTGGGAGTACAGGCTTGTTTTATGAATGTACTTTCTTTGCTTAAAAAAATGACATTTTGTGTAAACTATTTGATTTCTTGTGGAATTGCATTTGGGGAGTCAAGACTAAATGCAGTCTTCAAGTTAAGGAGGTTTAGAGGGTGAAAATAATTGGACCAGGGCTGAGCTAAGACTGAGAGGATAGGAGTCAAGAATAGGGCAGAGGGGGAAGATATAGCGGAGCGGGAAGTTGGAGTGGGGTAGGGCGGGAAGAGGAAGGCGGAGTGGGCTGGGACAGGAAGAGGAAGAGGAGGGTAGTGTGGAGTGGGACAGGAAGGGGAAGGTGGAGAGGGGTGGGACAGGAAGGGGAAGGTGGAGAGGGGTGGGACAGGAAGGGGAAGGTGGAGAGGGGTGGGACAGGAAGGGGAAGGTGGAGAGGGGTGGGACAGGAAGGGGAAGGTGGAGAGGGGTGGGGAAAGATAAAGGCTGACGGAATGGTGAACGAGCAAGTAGAGTAGTGTTGGAGGGGGAGGGTTTAGGGAGAGGCCAGAGAAGGAGGGTTAGACATCTGGGGAGGGTGGAGAGAATTGAAGTTCGCCAGAGGATGTCAGTGGGGTTGGAGGCTAAAAGAGGCAGCTGCATTGTTGGAGCCAGTGACACAAGTACTGGAAGAAGAGGGGAAACAGGGGAGTGCAGAGGGGATAGGGAATGGATAGGTTATATTTTGGAGGAATTTTAGAAAATATGACTATGATTAAAACAATTCTAATAACTATCTGTGAAGAAGTTCCCACTTCCTTCAGTTTGTGAGGCTTGATTTGAGCAGAATTGCCACTGTTATATGAAATGCTTTAAATTAAACAGATGACATTTTTTAGTGTCTTTAATCTGTTTTTTGATCCCATTGAAACAACAGAAGAGTAATTTGTGTTGTCCCTCACGTGGTGTGGTGCTAGTGAAAAGATTTTTTTTCTCAAAGGACCTTAGTTTTAATGTTCCTAAATCCAACCTCTAACAATCACTAACAAAACCGGAAAATGCTGGAAACGCTCAGCAGGTCAATCTGCGTCTGTGGTGAGAACAGAGGAGTTAATATTTCAGGTGCCGACCTTTATCAGTTCTAATGAAGGATTAGATATAAAACGTTCTGTTCTCTCCACAGATGCTGATTGACCTTTGGAGTGTTTCTAGCATTTTCAATATTTATTTCAGATTTTCAGCACTTGCAGTTTTTTGTTTTTTATTTCATTGACAATCATTGGCAGGCCTACTATTAGTATCTGTTAAGAAGGTCATTGCACCTATTTTAGGAGTAGTCATTCTACCTCTTCCCCCTTTTACGTCTTTTTTTCTAAGCACTGATCTTAATGCGCAACTAATAAGTCTCACTAAACCGTCACGTGGTAGTAGTTTGCACATTAGAGAATAGATCTCCAATAAAAGGTATCATTGGCCCTGTTAATTTTTCTTTGAAATTCTCTCTCTGTTTCAGACATTTCAACTCACCCTCATTTTAAGATGGCATCCTTATTTTTGAACAAACGTGTATTTTTAAAAATTCATAAGTTCTTATTAGTTCACTTTTCTCCTCTTCTTTGGCAGTCCCTCAGGGTCGAGGATGACTTGCTTCCACTCCGGGAGGGTGGGTTCTCCTAGTGATCGCCTGCCATTGTGGAGCTCAGAGTAGAGCACTTGTTTAGGGAATCTTGTGTCGGGCATGAGGACAATGTGGCCCGCCCATCACAGCTGGTTGAGCGTGACCAGTGCCTTGATACTGGGGATGTTAGCCTGGGAGGGAACACTCACATTGGTACACCTATCCTGCCAGTGGATTTGCAGGATTTTGCGGAGGCAACATACATCAAACATATAAATGAAGGTTTGTGACAACTCAAAGCTTCTGGGCTGAAAGCAGTTCCTGAATCACCAGCAAAAATGACTACAGCTCATACCATCAACATTTTGCCAAGCCTTCACACACACAATTTTCTTCAGGTTGGAAGATCTGCTCGTCAATGGTCCTTGGAGTGAAAGGGCACACTAGAGGCCTGCTTCCAAGCCTCAGCCAATGTTAATTTTACACAGGAGCAGGAGTAGGCCCCTCAGCCCCTCGAGCCTGTTCTGCCATTCAGTTAGATCATGGCTGATCTGTACCTCAACTCCATTTATTCTTTCAAAAGCAAAATACTGCAGATGCTGGGAATCTGAAATAAAAACAGAAAATGCTGGAGAAGCTCAGCAAGTCAGGCAGCATCTGTGGAGAAAGAAACAGAGTTAATGTTTCAGGTCGAAGACCTTTCATCAGAACTTTCGTCCATTTACACTTTGATCCATATCTCTTGGTACCTCTACCTAATAAAAAAATAACTGTCGATCTCAGTCTTGAAAACTTCAATTGACCCAGTATCCACAGCCTTTTGAGGGAGAGAGTTCCTGATTTCCACTACCCTTTGTGTGAAAAAATGGTTCCTAATTTCTCTCATGAATGGCCAAACTCTAATATTAAGATGTGCCCCCTTGTTCTGGATCCCCCCTCCACACACCATAGGAAATGGTTTCTCTGTATCTACCCCATCAAATCCTTTTATCTTTTTAAACACCCCAATAGATCACCCCTCATTCTTCTAAACTCAAGGGAATACAAGTCAAATCTATGTAGCTTGTCCTCATAATTTAACCCAATGAGCCCCGGTATCATTCTGGTGAATCTGCACTGTACCCACTCCAAGGCCAATATATCGTTCCTAAGGATAATTTTGTGTCACACGCAGATGGTAAATATGAAAAATATACCAAGGGTAGCTTGCACTACTTTTTAAAACCTCCTTGTGAGGAAAGCATTAAAGAAATTGGGAGCTCTCCTTGTGAAAAATTATGAAAATAAACTCACGCCTGCCTACAGCATGGCCCAGTACCCTAAGTTGCCTTAATGGCACTTTAACCCTTTTAAGCTCTCAGTTCTCAAAATAGACTTACGTTTAACACCTACAAAATATTTCTGTATATTTATAAAAGTTGTTTAAGTAATAAATAAACTCATTAGCTTGGCTCAAACCCACCACCTCTGGGTCACAAGGTTGTGGGTTTGAGCCACACCAGGACTTGAGTACATAACCTGGGCTGACACTTCACTGCTGTATTGAGGGAGTGCTACATTGTTGAAGGTGCCGACTGTTGGAAATATGTTATTATTAATGCTACCAAGGGTTGTTAATTCTTCTTAATAATAACTTCCATGATGATTCGGGCCCGAGTGTGACTGAACATGCATACTTTATTATAGACACAAGAACAAAGTTCTAATGCAGTTATACCAAACAACAAGTATTTATATAACAATGTTCTAATACAGTTATATCAAATAAACAAGGATGCTACAACCTGTCCCTAGTGTTAATTGTATCGGTGATTTATATCAATTAGTGTAAATTGTATTCAGGTGGTGCATATCAATTGGGAACGCTCTTGTATCCATTTATAAGAGAGCTGATGTAGGGTGTGGTGGTGGTAATGTGGATCTCTGTGAATAAAGGCTTGGAAGCAACTGAAGACTAGGCTCTAGTGTTCTATCCTTCACCACCTGGTTATCCAATTTGTAGCACCTAGGAAATTTCAGGGTGATCAGACCTGGCTCGTACAGTGTGTGGACCTCCGCCGTCCTGAGAAACTGCTTCAGAGTTTTTGTGGGACAGTGCCTCAGTTTTTATATCTTTCTAAAGCATATTTGCTTCTAGCATCTTAATGACATTAGTCCCATGATGTCATCTGTCCTAGATATCTTTTCCCCAGGGTGCCCATTGTTCCAGACATCTTTTGGATATCCATTCTATGGTGTATTCTCAGAAGCAAATTACTGCGGATGCCGGAAATCTGAAATAAATACAGAAAATGCTGGAAATACTCAGCAAGTCAGGCAGCATCTGTGGGGACAGAAACAGAGTTAACATTTCAGGTTGAGGACCTTTTGTTAGAACTGAAACGTTAACTCTGTTTCTTTCCCCAGAGATACTGCCTGACTATGATGTTAACTGCTTGTCTGAACCTATTCTATGGGGTTAACTGTTGTCAGTTCTATCGAGCTTATGGGGGAGGGACATGTCCTTATCTTTCTGTTATTTGGATTGTTCAGATGCAGACATTTAAGATGTCTCATCCTGTGTATGCCAATCACAAAGGTTATCTAATTATCTGCAATTAACATAACAGGATGTGACCAGGTCCTGAGACTTTGATTGTGCCTTGGGACTTCTTGTTATCTGTTTCTGACAATTGGTCTTCAATGTGTCTGTTTTGCGCTTTTATTGTCTCTGCAATATTCCCAATCGCTTTGCCTGATGTCAGACATATGATTTCCTGTGGAATGTTGGCTCCCTTTGTATTCTCACAGACGCAAGGTCTGCACTTCGCTTTTTAGCCAAACACCTGAAGCTTTGCATGATGGGATACATGATTATGATTTGGTCTAGAAATTGTATTTCTTACACTGTCTTTCAAAGGACACTTGAAACCAAGGTACTATCCTTGGCTCAGGCAGGTATTAAAGATCCCATGGTGCTATTTAAAGAAGAGCAGGGGATTCTCCTGTTGTCCAAAATGTTCCTCCCTCAATCAATACCAGCTTCAAAGAAACAGATTGGCTAGTCATCTCATGGCTGTTTGTGTAATTTTGCTTGTGTAGATTGGCTGGTGTGTTTTCCGACAAAATAGACATTGCATTTAGAAAATTTGTAAAGCACTTCGAAAAGATTTGATATGAAATGCAAGTATCTTTTATATACGCTGGAGCAGATGGTGGAGGGTAGGCCATTTTACCAGAGGCTGGTCTGGTCTCTGTTACTGGCTACAGAACGCACATAATATTGAAGAAAGAATATTTCTTTAATGAAGAGACCAACCGTATACTTTACCTTTTTAAATGTGGTTTTACCACAGGCTATGACTGACAAACCACAAGGACCAGTGGGTGTAATACAACTTGCATGGATGTCCTCAATTCTGGTCATCTCCATCCACAGTGAAATGTAAAAGAACTCATTTGAATGTAGGATTTCTGCTTGACTAATTAACTACAGATTAGAACTGCAAATTGTGGCATGAATTCGCCACTGGAGGATCGGGGAACACAGCGGTATAACTTAGGGCGTTCGTCACCAATATCTCCATAGCAGCCCATCGCTTTGTGTCTTAAACGGTGGTACTGATTGTGTGCTGTTTTTTTCATTCTAATTTCCGGCAGTTTGTACTGAAACTATCGAACAACAAGGAGCTCCTCAAGAGGGAGCTTTGTTTTGCACTGGTTGGAATTATGTTCATTGAATAGAGTGCTCAATTATTCACTTCAATAATCTAAACCGTTACACAGCTCTGCAACAATCCAGTGTCTTCAATTCACTTAAGAGTGAGGCTCACACAGCATAGTGCAAACCAATATGTTTGTGTCTAGATTGAAAATGCCCTCCAGCATCTTATTACTGTAAAGCTTCTAAGGCCTAATTGAGTGCTGAAGGATTTACAGCTTGTTAGAAGAGATCCGGCAGGATTTCTTCAAAGGCCTTCTAAGAATCCTACAGGACAGTGTAGAATATGTCTATAATTTCCTGGAGGATAGTTTGTAAGGCATTAACATAATCCTTATTTTGATCCTTATGTGCTTAGCTAGGTTATATCAAATGAATTTCTTGTTTTCTAGGGCACACAGTTAAATGGTATAAACCACACGTTCATGTTTTTAATACCTTCTATTCCAGTTTAACAGTTTGTACACTTAAACAAAACCAGAACACCACAGATGCTGGAAATCCGAAATAAAAACAGAAAATGCTGGAAACACTCAGCAGTTCAGGCAGCATCTGAGTGAAACAGAGTTAATGTTTTAGGTCGATGATCTTTCGTCAGAACTGGAAGAAGTTAGAGATTTAAGTTTATAAGCAAATACAAAGCCAGGGAAAGAAGATGGGGAGAGGAGGAGGGGAGGAAAGAACAAAAGGGAAGGTCTGTGATTGGTGAGGGCAGGACTCATTAATGACAAAAGGGATAGTGCAAGGCAAGGAGGGTGATAATGGGACCACCATTGAGACTGGAAGGTTGTAAAGTGCCTAATAGAAAGATGAGGTGCTGTTCCTCAAGCTTCCGTTCAGCTTCAGTGGAACAGTGGAGGAGGCCGAGGTCAGAGTGGGAGTGGGACAGAGGATTAAAATGGCAAGTGACCGGAGGCTCAGAGTCATGCTTGCATACTGAGCGGGGGTGTTCAGCAAAGCGATCACCCAATCTGCGTTTAGTCTCCCTAATGTAGAGGGGAGTGCATTGTGAGCAGTATGCTAAATTGAAAGAAGTACAAGTACAAGTAAATCACTGTTTCACCTGGAAGGAGTGTTTGGGATGGTGGGAAGGGAGGAGGAGAAAGGGCAGATGTTGCATCTCCTGCGGTTGCACGGGAAGATGCCGTGGGAAGGAGAGCAGGTGTTGGGGGTGATGGAAGAGTGGACCAGGGTGTCGCGGAGGGAATGGTCCCTTCGGAATGCCGAAAGGGGAGGGGAGGGGAAGATGTGTTTGGTGGTGGCATCGTGCTGGAGGTGGTGGAAATTGCGGAGGTTGATCGTTGAATGTGGATGCTGGCGGGGTGGAAGGTGAGGACAAGGGGGATCCTATTGTGATTCTGGGAGGGAGAGGAACGGATGAGGGCAGATGTGCGGGAAATGGGGCGGACACAGTCGAGGGCCCTGTCAAACATAGTGGAGGGGAATCCTTGGTTGAGGAGAAAGGAAGACATATCAGAAGCACTGGTGTAGCAGGTGGCATCGTCAGAACAGATGCGATGGAGATGGAGAAACTGGGAGAATGGTATAGACTCCTTACAGCAAGCTGGGTGGGAGGAAGTGAAATCCAGGTAGCTGTGGGAGTCAATGGGCTTATAGTAGATATTGGTGAACAGCCTATCCCCAGAAATGGAGATAGAGAAGTCGAGGAAGGGAAGGGAAAAGTCAGAGATGGACCATGTGAAAGTGAGGGAGGGGGGGATGGAAATTGGAAGCAAAGTTGATGAAATTTTCCAGTTCATACTGTTATACAGCTTGCATTTTTAAAACTGAAATGTATTTGGGGTATTGGCTCATACACAGGTACAGCTTAAAGACTGGCTGGACTTTTCAGGACCCTTAAGTATTGTTGGGGAGGGGAAGGCTTAATTTATTTTTCATGCGTTTTTTGGCACTCCCAAATTAGCACTCCTCAAAGCGAAGCACAAATTATCCTCCTCGTGCAAAAAAACTTTGATCTCCTGTGCAAGATTATTGGAAACAATTTCCTTCAGTGCAGTTGTGTTTCTTCACAAGGTTTGCGTGTGCAATGTAAATGTTTGTCCCATTCACGTGCACCATTGTAAGTGTGCTTTAGGGACAACTATGGCTGATTTTTTTTTCATCTGCTTTCGACTTGCAACTACATCAACTGTTATATGCGCTGGGTATTGGATATAGAATCATAGAATGGTTACAACATAGAAGGAGGCCATTCGGCCTATCAAGCACTTGCCGGCTCTTTGTAAGAGCAATCCAGTTAGTCCCGTAGCCCTGCAATTTTTTTCCCTTCAAGAATTTATCCAATTCCTTTTCGAAAGCAACGATTAAATCTGCTTCCACCACCCTTTCAGGCAGCGCTTCCAGATCATAACTACTCGCTGCGTAAACAAGGTTTCCTCATGTCGCCTTTAGTTCTTTTGCCACTCACCTTAAATCTGTGTCCTCTGGTTCTCGACCCTTCTGCCAATGGGAACAGTTTTTCTTTATTTACTTTATCTAACCCTTCATAATTTTGAATACTTCTAGCAAATCTCCTCTCAACCTACTCTGCTCTAAAGAGAACAACCCCAGCTCCTCCAGTCTATCCACGTAACTGAAGATCCTCATCCCTGGGACTGTTCTAGTAAATATTTTCTGCGCCCTCTCTAAGGCTTTCACATCCTTCTTAAAGTGCAGTGCCCAGAATTGGATACAATATTCCCTCTGTGGCCGAACCAGTGTTTTATAAAGGTTCAACATAATTTCCTTGCTTTTGTATTCTATGCCTCTATTTATAAAGTCCAGGATTCCATTTCCTTTTTAACTGCTTTCTCAACCTGCCCTACCACCTTCAAAGATTTGTGCACATATACCCTCAGATCTTTCTGTTCCTGTATCCCTTTAGAATTGTACCATTTAGTTTATATTGCCTCTCTTCATTCTTCCTGCCAAAATGTAACACTTTGCTCTTCTCTGCCTTAAATTTAATTTGCCATATGTCCGCTCATTCCACCAGCCTGTCTATGTCCTCTTGAAGTCTATTATTATCCTCCTCACTGTTTACTACACTTCCAAGTTTTATATCATCTGCAAATTTTGAAATTGTGCCCTGTACACCCAAATCATTGATATATATTAAAAAAAGCAGTGATCCTAGTACGGACCTCTGGGAACACCACTTTATACCTTCCTCCAGTCCGAAAAACAACCGTTCACCACTATTCTATTTTCTGTCACTCAGCCAATTTCATATCCATGCTGGCACTGCCCCTTTTATTCCATGGGCTTCAATTTTGCTGACAAGCCTATTATGTGGCACTTTATCAAACTCCTTTTAAAAGTCCATATACAAAACATTAACAGCATAGCCTTCATCAATAATTGGTAAAATGTCCCCATGTATTTTTGGCTCACACAACAAACTGTATTCATAAACCAACAGCAGATTAAAGGCTGCATTGAGCAATAAACTGAAGCAAATAATACAAAAATTGCATCATAAAACTTCCTGAGGTGAATTCATTCTTCGCTGCTCAGAGCTGAAAAAGGCTAATTACGAGTCTCATTTTCATGTTAAATTTGATGTAATATTAAAATTCTCTCTTGCCCTGGCGCTCCTTCATAAAACATGGGTGCAAATTAATGTTACTTCCCTATAAATTTACTTCTCTAATACCATCAGCGTCATTGAGGGAAAAACAGGATCTGTGAGAACACAGTCTACGTGTTACACGTTGTCTTTGTTTAAGAGGGGCACAGTTAACTCTTTCCTTCAAATGTCTTTTGTTGAAGGGGTTTTGAACCCCACAATCTGAAACAATCGGAGAGCTTTTATTTTGTAAGAAGATTAGTAATCCATAATGAATCAAATTCTGTGTCTAAATTACCATCTCATAAATACAAGCAAATGCCTTCCAGTCAGGTCTCTGGGGATAAGGGTATAAATATTTAGAGGTTCGTTTGGATGCAGCAATGATGAAAATATCACTTAACAGAATAAGGACATGGTGATAGAAATTGTGTTCATGTGTCATGCTGATGATTATTTTACATGACGACGAATGCTTTAAAGCTACTCTGTTCTTGTTTTTAATAACTTATGTCATTTATCTATCAAGCAGTGACACCATATGGGTTTCTGAGAGAAGGTCACTTGCCTAATGCCTTGGCAAGGGATTGGTGTAACATCACATCTCCAACATGATCTTTTTGCATCTTCCAATTATATTAAAGTAATTCCAGCAAGTTCATGTTTGGCATTTTCAGATTACCTGACAATGGCTATGTATTGATATACAGTCAGAGTAATGCAGGTATACTGATAGAGGGGGCAGAAATAAGATGAAAGGCACGGAGTGCAATGATCGTACAGCTGATTGTGTCATTCAGACATTAAAACAGAAACATTCACCAAATGTCTGCCTACTTTTTATTTATTTTCTCAATTTTGTCCCCACATCTGTTAAAAGTGGTAACATGTGCTGGGGAACAGTTCCACAGACCCTCCTAATGTTCTGGTACCTTACCAGGTAGCCATTCTTTATGTTTCAGCCTAGGCAGTGAGCATCAGCAGGCCTTTTGACCATGGTAGCATCATGGTTGAGCAATTTGAATGTGTGAATGCTGTTTGCTTTAACCACAATGTAAATGAATAGTTGGAGCAGATAGCATTGACTCATTTAAGGGGGGATCTCGATGCAGACATGAGGGAAAAGGGATACGGCGGCAGGATGGGAAGAGGTAATTAGTGTGGGAGGAGGCTTGTGTAGAGTACAAACACTGGCATAGACCAGACTAGCCTATCTCTGTGCTGTAGATTCTATATAAAAACCCTGTCTGATTTTTGTTCTTATCTCCTTAACCTGGGGATGATGTGGAGATGCCGGTGATGGACTGGGGTTGACAATTGTAAACAATTTTACAACACCAAGTTATAGTCCAGCAATTTTATTTTAAATTCACAAGCTTTCGGAGATTTTCTCCTTCCTCAGGCAAATGTTTCAAGATCTCCTTGAAGCCTACGCATTTATACATATTGAACAATAATAAATGGTGTTTACAGACTGCCCCTGCAACTGCCCGTTGCCAAGGCAATCACCGTGTTCAGACAGAGAGGTGTTACCTGCAGAACCTCCGAATACACATTCAATAAAAAAACAAACAGGGAAAAAAAAGAGAAAAAAAAAACACAGAGAGAGGCAGAAACATCCGGAAGGCAGAGAGAGCCAGCAAATGACCCATTATATTAAAAACAGATAACATTTGTTCGCTGGTGGGGTAACGTGTAGCGTGACATGAACCCAAGATCCCGGTTGAGGCCGTCCTCATGGGTGCGGAACTTGGCTATCAATTTCTGCTCGACGATTTTGCGTTGTCGTGTGTCTCGAAGGCCGCCTTGGAGTACGCTTACCCGAAGGTCGGTGGATGAATGTCCATGACTGCTGAAGTGTTCCCCGACTGGGAGGGAACCCTCCTGTTTGGCGATTGTTGCGCGGTGTCCGTTCATCCGTTGTCGCAGCGTCTGCATGGTCTCGCCAATGTACCATGCTCTGGGGCATCCTTTCCTGCAACGTATGAGGTAGACAACGTTGGCCGAGTCACAGGAGTATGAACCATGCACCTGGTGGGTGGTGTCATCTCGTGTGATGGTGGTATCTGTGTCGATGATCTGGCATGTCTTGCAGAGGTTACCGTGGCAGGGTTGTGTGGCGTCGTGGACGCTGTTCTCTTGAAAGCTAGGTAGTTTGCTGCGAACGATGGTCTGTTTGAGGTTGGGTGGCTGTTTAAAGGCGAGTAGTGGAGGTGTGGGGATGGCCATAGCGAGGTGTTTGTCCTCATTGATGACATGTTGAAGGCTGCGGAGAACATGGCGTAGTTTCTCCGCTCCGGGGAAGTACTGGACGACAAAGGGTACTCTGTTGGTTGCGTCCCGTGTTAGTCTCCTGAGGAGGTCTATGCGATTTTTTGCTGTGGCCCGTCGGAACTGTCGATCGATGAGTCGAGCGTCATATCCCGTTCTTACTAGGGCGTCTTTCAGCGTCTGTAGGTGTCCATCGCGTTCCTCCTCGTCTGAGCAGACCCTGTGTATTCGCAGGGAAACTAAACCCAATTGTGGTCATTATTCGCAGGGAAACTAAACCCAATTGTGGTCATCCCACTGCTGCCTTACTAAGATCAGCACAGGTCAAGGATTAAGCCAGGTGACGCATTTATCGACTGAGAGAAATGTATGAATAATATTTGTATAAGGAAGTTTCAGGTACTTCCATTTAAATTCCAGCAATGGAAAGGGTAGAAGGCTTTCATGCCATTTTGTAATGAGCTGTACATTGCGTGAGTCGATTGCACTGTGCCAGAGGCATTTGAGTCAATTAGTTTAATCTATGAAATGCTGTACAGTACTTTGTCTGTTACTCTTTCTACAGCTATGTAATGAGGTTAGTCGATACATGCAGAGCTTTTTTACATCGAACTAAAACATGTTCAGATCCTAGAAACCTACTATTGAGGGAGAAAAGCAATATCTTTGAACAAGCCACTGCAATGTACAGGCTTATTAAAGTCTCAGCCCAGGCAAGGAGAGGGGAGATAAGGAATACTGAAGCAGCCAAATCAAGTGAATTGGAAAAAGATATTTTGTCTGAAATTAAATGAAAAATGTTGTAATCTTATGAATAAATTTGAGCATTTAGCATGGCTTTGTGCATGCTTGAAACCATTTGTTGAGCTCAAATAATAGTCCAGGAATGAGTTTTAATGGATTAAAAATCACTCAAAAACAATCTTCTTTTCTTGCAGAAGATCAACGAGAGAGTCTTCTCTGTACAAGTTTCACACACTTTGTAGTGGCCAGGTTCAAAAGGGGCAAGGAGCTTGCTGACCATCCTTCTGCTTGGCCACTGTTGTCACCTAGTGTAGGTAAACCAGGAATGGAAGGGAAATACAACAGGACTTAACCTACTCTCATTTTTTTAATTGTTTGGTAAAAGGAGAAACCAGCTACACCTAAAGAGGTTCAAGCTGACAATTCACAGAAACAGTTGATTTAAAGTTCCTCAAAGAACTTCTTAAAAACAATGTGTTGTAGAGAACTAGTTTTACAGAGGTTTTAACTTCATTTTCAGGTGTCCTCTTATCCTCTCTAGAGATTCATGATATTAATTCACCGATTCTGTAGTGCACTGGAGAGTCACATGTTCATAGTAAGTTACAGGCTATTGGTCTATCAAGTCTGTGCATGAATCACGTAGTCTATTACCACTGCATGATCCACCTAGATCTAGGTTGACCACATCAAGCTCTACAAAGCCTCAGTCTCCTCTGCTAAAACCGCTCACTACTCTAGGCCGATCCTAGAGTGCAAAGATAATGCCAGGATCCTTTTTTCTGCTACCAATCGCTTCCTTAAACCCCCCTCCCCGCCCCCTCCTCCTCCTCCTTCTCTAACAAGTACAAGGAGACCATGGATATCTTTGAAACAAAGATAGGGATCGTGCATTCATCTGCCTTTGCTGCTTCCTCTTCTCCTTTTCCTTTGCCCACTAGGCCATCTACTGCCCCCCAAGTCCTCCTCCCATTAGCTCTTAGCCCCAGGGTCTCTCCAACCTCATCTGATCCAAGACCTATCTCCTGCTTCCTCGATCAAATTCCCACTAAATTCCTGATCGCCCAACTTCCCTTAACTGGGCCCCATGGTAGCTGATATTATAAATAGTTCCTTCTTCTCAGCTCTGTCCCTCTCCCTTTCAAAACTGTCATCACCCTTCTCAAAAACTCACTCTCCAGCCCTCCGTTCTTGCTAGCTACCACCCAATCTCAAATCACCTTTTTCTCTTCAACGTTCTTCAATGGGTTGTTGCCTCCCAGATCTGTGCCCCTCTCCTACAATGCTCCGTCCCATTTGAAACACTCCTATCAGGTTTCTGCCCATCCCACAGCACTGAAATGGCCCTAACCAAAGTCACGCATAACGTTCTTTGTGACTATGACCATGTTGCATTATTCCTCCTTGTCCTCCTCAATCTCTCTGCACTTTTACCTCTTTGATTATAGCCAGAGCATCTCTAGCAATTGGTTCTCTTCCTAACCCTGTGCCATCACATTGGGATTACCTTAAGAATACATCCCTCATCCTGCTCCTCTTCCTCATCTACATGCTGCTCCTTGACAACGTTATCTACAGACATGGGGTCAGCTTCCACATGTATGCAGATGACACCCAGCTCTACGTCTCCGCCAACTCCATCTTCTGTGTTGTCAGACTGCTTGCCCAACATTTAGTCCTGGATAAGCCATAACTTCCTTCAGCTAGACATTGGGAAGACCAAAGCAATCTTCTTCGACTCGAGGTACACACTCTATTCCCTTGCCAGTGGCTCCATCTCACTGTCTCAGGTTGAATCAGAAAGTTGATGTCCTGTTCAACCCTGAACACAGCTGCTGACCTCACATCCTCTCCAACACAAACGGCGCCTACTTCTACTTCAGTAACATTGCCCGCCTCCAACCTCAACTCAGCTTATCTGCCACTGAAGCATGTATGTTAGAGGCGATATAATTAGTTTTAGTGCTCCCGGTTCAGGGAATAAACTTTCCAGTAAAATGATCAGAGGCTGGAACCCTGGATGATTATCCCCTCCCTGCACTGGGAACATTAAAACCAATTGTATCACCTCTACCATCGCCCCAGCTGAGATCAGAGAACTCAGCACAGACCAGGATTTGAACTTGGAACCTTCCTGTTCTGTGTCATTCAGGTACACACTGGATATGTTTGCTGAACTATTTGGAGCACTGTGGATTACTTATTAGGGATTGTTAAAGTTTCCTTGGTATATGGAGCTGCTAGCATTTATCAAATTTAAATTAGTTAATCAAAGCTTTTATTTGCTTTATGAAATCTGCTGACTTTATTTGAGAAATGATTGCTGCTATGCAACATTATTCTTTGTTCCTTTATTATGTTACTATTTCCATGCTGTATACTGGAGGCCACTATTTATATAATACTTGAGTGGAACAATGGTCTTATGTACACAGTCATATTGCAGTTGATCCACTGTTGCCTGTATTATCACTTACCCTCATGCAATAGCACCAATGATTCTAAATTTTGTCGAGCAGAAATATATCTCCTTTCTGTTTTCCACGGGATCCATGGGGCACATGTGTGCGAGACTTCAGGAGTTGGCTTGTACACATTTATGCAATTCTGAGGATTATAGAAACCTATGTGACGATGACCATCTTGTCACATTTAAATTTAATTTTTTTTTACTTCTTCTGTGCTCAGGCTAAAGCAGATCGCTTGAGTTGTCCTCTGATTCTCCTGCCCCTACCAGTGTTCCATGGAGACACTGGAACCTATAGCCTACTGCAAAGGAAGGAGTTTCTAACAACCGAGTCAATAGAAAATTATTATATGAGTAAAAAAATGACTGTCCTTCAGTAAGGTATAGCTGGAAGGTTTTGGTGTCTGCATGCATGCTGGGGTTAATACTTTCAGAAGCAGTTTGCTGTTTCAATTGGCATGTGTCCCATCTTTGAACAACATTGGCACGTATATAAAGGACTTAGTGCAATATCTGAGCTTTGGGCGAGGGGAAGAAGATTGATTTCAGCTTCTACAACAGATAAGCAGAAATATATCTTGCCTATTTTAAAATTGGTAACAGATTTGATTCAGAATAAACAATGTAATTTGCTCCACAAATCTGCCTGGCATAATAAAGACATTTTCTAGAAGCTCCTATCAGCCATCTTTCATTCTCCGAATGTAGTCATCCATCAAGTGTGACTGCAGCTCTGTTGAAAGTCACTCTAAACTGGGAGCGCTGTCTATATCGTTGGACTCTTCGCAACCGTGTTTTAGTCAGCAGATACCACACATTTAGGGTCACTTTCAACTTTGCTGCATGGAGGGTAACCTGGCAGAGCGGATTGCCCGCCCATTGTAGAAGCCGCCTGATTTTCATCCTATAAATTCTATAAAAACTGAGTTTGCCCCGGTGTCATAGAATGATACAGCACAGAAGGAGGCCATTCGGCCCATTGTGCCTGTGCCGGCTCTTTGAAAGAGCTATCCAATTAGTCCCACTCCCCTGCTCTTTCCCCATAGCCCAGCAAATTTTTCCACTTCAAGTATTTATCCAATTCCCTTTTGAAAGTTATTATTGAATCTGCTTCCATCACACTTTCAGGCAGTGCATTCCAGATCATCATAACTCGCTGCGTAATTTTTTTTCCCCTCATATCGCCTCTGGTTCTTTTGATAATTACCTTAAATCTGTGTCCTCTGGTGACTGACCCATCTGCCACTGGAAACAGATATACTCTTATATACAGAAACCTTATATACTCTATCAAAACCCTTTATGATTTTGAACACCTCTATCAAATCTCTCTTTAATCTTCTCTGGTATAAGGAGAACAACCCCAGTTTCTCTAGTCTCTCCACCTAACTGAAACCTTTTATCCCTGGTACCATTCAAGTAAATCTTCTTTGCACCCTCGCTTTGACATCTTTCCTAATGTGTGGTGTCCAGAATTGGACACAATACTCCAGCTGGGGCCTAACCAGTGTTTTATAAAGGTTTAGCATAACATCCTTGCTTTTGTACTCTATGCCTCTATTTATAAAGCCAAGGATTCCGTATGCCTTTTTAACACCCTTCCCAACTTGTCCTGCCAGCTTCAAAGACTTGTGTACGTACACCCCCAGGTCTCTTTATTCCTGCACCCATTTTAAAATTGTACCATTTAGTTTCTCAACGTTTCTACATTTCTGATTTTTGTGTCATCTGCAAACTTATGCCCTGTATACTCAAGTCCAGGTCATTCAATATTTATCCCTCAATCAACATCGCGAAAAATAAAAGCAGATTATCTGGTCATTATTTCATTGCTGTTTGTGGGACCTTGCTGTGCACAAATTGGCTGCCGCATTTCCTACATCACAACATTGACCACACTTCAAAAAATACTTCATTGGCTGTAAAGCGCTTTGGGACGTCCTGAGGTCATGAAAGGCGCAATATATAAATGCAAGCTCTTTCTTTCTACAGGAATCAATGGGATGAACATCAGGCAGTTTCTACACCGGGTGGGCGATCCGCTTTGCCAGATTACCACCCATGCGGAAAAGTTGAAAATGATCCCCATTGAAAGTTGGTGGTTAGACCAGAAACAATGGGCCTGACAGTACTCTTTTCATTAAAAAGAGGGAGAAGCTGAAATGGACAAGCTAATGAAATTGCAGGAACGTTTACTTTTTAAATGCCTGGTTTGTGAGAACATAATTTTGTTAGTGGCAATGAAAAAGTAGCAGCACCTGCTCAAGCAGCTAACGAGCACTTAACCAGTATAAATATGAAAGTTCATTAAATTCAGATGTGGATGCAATTTTTGGAGAAAATATCTGAATGCCAAGAGAGAAAAAAATGATTTAATGTCAAGGCCTCGCAAGTATTGGGGAGCTTAGTAATGGAGCAGCATGATTGAGAGAGGAAATAATTGAAAGAAGGTTGCAATTATGGTAATATGTGTCAGACTAGGTGAACTCTAGGAGTCAGAGGACCTAGGAAGGGTTTTGGAAAAAGGCACATTGTTAAAGGAGAGCACAAAGGTAAAGCTTGAATATTATTATAAAATACTGCCACAGGACACAGATGGACATGAAGGAAACTAGTAACTGTGAAAGATGTATGCAAAAAAACAACGTACTGTCACAGAGAATGTTAACAAGTAAGGTATTAAAAGCGAAAAAGCCAGGTTTGCAATTATATATATATATATAATGGAAGAGAGAATGTTTTGCGGGAAGGAATATCTAGCAGCCAAGTCACCCTGTCTCAATCCCCACTGCTTTTATGTTTGAAGAGAAAAGTGGAACATAATAAGCTACAGTTTCAAATTGGTGATGAACGGTAGACATTAAGGAATCACTCTGTATGAGAAAGCTATGGTGAATTTGTATGTTGTAGGAGGCAATGAATTGAGGAGATTGTAGGACAGAGTAGAACTACTGGTATTTACCATATTAATCATCTATTCCATGATTTGCACAATATGTTACATTAACGTTCCCATCACTTTTGCACAAGCATATAGTAGTGCATGTAATGATAGGCACACTTACCTATTTCAATATTGTACTATGTGCTCGTAATGCACAATCTGTTCTCTGCACAGAACAAGAAGTACCACACGTTTGAGCATCAACATAATCACCCCCACTTGAAGGGGTGGATGTGGTGTTTGACGAAGGGCCAGCTGGTACAGAGTGAGGCTCAGCATGCTGGGTTCCCCATCTGAGTTGAATGGATGTATCAGTATTTGTGAGCTTGCTTTCAGATGGAGGAGGGGGCATTTAAATAAGTTGGTTTCTTCAAATCATTGAGTCAGTTTAGATACTTCGGAGAAATAGATCTCTGAATCCAGTTATCTTCCGCAATTGGAAAATGGATACATTTACACTGCTACAGTAAGATTTGTTCTTCTGTACTTGGCTCCTTCTCATACAGTACGTCAGCTTTAAAATCCTTGTCTTTCAGAAGATGAGTAAATGGTCATTGATTTGGTTGTGTGTGTTGAGTGATTGCATCCGGTGCTCTTCAATGATCCGTATGTCAATGTACATTTTATGGTTTCATGGTGCTGGCTTAGACATAGTGGCATTTGTTGTGTACTTTCTGCGCTGGGTAGATGAAACCAATTTAGTTTACTTCTTTCAAATATCCACCAAGTTTCAATTTTTTTTCAGATGTGGATTGCTTCCAGCCATTGTTTAGCCTTCTAACAATCAGTGAAGTGTTTATACATCAAAATGGAATAGTGTACTGCAATTACAACTGATGAATTTACATGATACCTTATAATTAGATAGTGACTGGAAAACGCTTATTGCAAATGGTTTCATTTGAATTCATGTTCAGTAAACAGAATTTTACTGGGAAACAGGCTGTTACATAAAGAAGAATCTACTGCATTTAAATATTAATTGGTTATTACATTCACCAATGAGTTATTTTAAATAACATGAATAAAAATGTCACGGAGTTGATTTTTTGTAATATATGCAGGAGTGTTATATCACACTGCAAAAGAGTTTTTCAGTAAAATCTGCATGACGTGGTGATTGATCTGTCACATCCAAGACCTGGGTTCAAGGTCAGCTCCAACTGATGGAAGAAAAGTTCCCTTTCTCTGCCGGCTGTAAAGATTGTACAGAAAATGAGTTTGGGTAGTTTCAACACAGTTCCAAGTGGGCGGGGCATGAACTCACAGCACAAAACTTCCTTCAAATCAGCATTAAATGTATATGGTTTGCTAGACTGGGAAGTGGGAAAAGAATTCCACTGGTGCAGTGATGGATGCAGTTATGAGGATAGTATGATGGCAGTGGGCTGGAGAGTGAGAATGAGGAATGTGTTTTCACCTCCTCATCCACAAATCTCTTTGACATGGATTACATTCCTGTATTCTGCCTGCTCCAAATTCATTACCTCCCCCCAGCTTTTTATACGTGGTTTCTCCTCTAGGCAAAGACACACTGTGGCCTGTGCTACGCCTGACCTGGGAGAGCTTGATGCTGATTACAGGGTGAAAAAGTATTCCATTGCCTGGCACTGATTCCTAACACTGACATCGTTCACCTTGCTACACTGACATCATTCACCTTGTTACGCACAAACTTTGCCCTCAAAATGTTTTATGGAGGCAACATAAAATGCCATGGCTGTATTAGTGGGGCACAGATTCCAGCCGTAAAACTCAAATGACAAAGTAACAAACACTTGAAAGTGATATGTATTATGAAGAGTAAAATATTCAAGGCTCTAACACAATCTTCTGATTCCAATGATCATTCATTCCTCACAATTTATGACATTGAAGGTGCTTCTTCTACTTCATAATACTGTGAAGTTTAAAAATGACTGCTGATGATATCAGAGGGTGAATGCTTAGTCTGCTATTTTAACATAAGCATTAATCCATTTTGTTTACATGCTAATGTTTCCACTAAATTAACAGACAGACGAGTGTCATATAATGCATTAGATATTAGTGCACTCATATTGGCAGCTGTCATTTCTAAATTATAGCTTTTTAAAATTCAAGTGGGTAATTCTTCTGCTACCTTGCCAGGGCTGCACATGGACAGGGTAAGGCGGATGCTGCTGCATTACTGCCTTCCCGAGAAGAGATTACTTCACTAAGGGGTTGAAGGGAGGGCAGGGCAGCTGGCAGAACCTTTATATACCGAACAAAGTTTGTGGCCTTGAAATCAGATCAAAAGGATTTTCATTCTGTAGCTCATGAGGAGGTATCTAGGTACTTTAGGGCCGTGCCACTGAAGCAGGCTGTAATTGTAAATAATAAAGAATGATTATTACTATAGGGTCACAGAAATTGGGGCCGCATGTTTCAGATAAATTCATTATTTACTGCCTGTTAGGAGTTCCGGTTGATTTCTTATACCTGGACTAAATGGCACGCTGCACTATAAGGTACTGAACAAAATCGTGGAATTTCCCGCTCCACCACCGTAACTGACATGTGTAAACTGGACTTCCACTGGTGAAGTTATGGCAGTGGACCAGAGGTGCTCCGAGGGAATTCCCGGCCTTGCGTTAGAGTTTGATGGTGTGGGAATGGGGTCTTGGAAAAATACACAATTAAAGTACTTCTCTAATAATAGGGTCTGCACTTCCTGCAGCACCAAATGACCGAAACAATTCTCCCCTCCCCTCCCCAGTAGCAGCTGTGTGGCGATATATACTCTCGTCTGAACGGGTTCATTTGTTTCATCATTAGTCATCCTTGTAAATCCATTGTGCTGTTTCACATATTTATTTCTAATATTTGTAAAGCAGTCAGTAGTAGAAATTCTTGAAGATGCATTGTAGAAAGGTGAATCATTGGTGCCGAATGTGCCAGCTATGGAGTGGTAAGATATAGGTTCACATCTCAAATTTCTCTCATGGCGAGATTCTGATCTTGGGGAAAGTGCAAAACAAAGTGGAGGGCTGAGAGAAAATGACGGGCAAGGCAATCCCTGCCAGCCTCCATGATTTCCCAGTAAACAATCAAGTGCTATTGACAGGCCTGGCAGCAGTCAGAGAGCCCATCTTCTCCGAGTCGTATGTGGCACAGAAAGGGGCTCCATGGAGAGGGAGGGAAAGAGCTGTTAAATGCAAAGAATCATTAAATTTGGCACAAAAAAAGAAAATTATTCCGATTGGATTCTGTGATGACGGAGTGAGCTGAAAAGGTTTTTCCTCTTCCATGTTAAGTAACAATGTTTATTCCATTGTTACTCCAAGTCTCCGCTTTGAATAGGAATCTTAACCAAAAAAAATACAATTGCACTGGGCTCCAAACATTTTTAATTTCAGAACTAACTTCACAAAAAATATAGGCACTAAAACATTTGCTTGTATAAGATTCAGGAAAAGGGAGGCTGTCTCTTTAAGCAATTCAGCACGAATTCTGCAGTATTTTCATACAGTTAATAACCTTGTGGCACACAGAGTAATATCTTGGCGCCCAGTAAGAGTCTAGAATATGGTTTATGTTCTCATTAAAGTGTCAGTGTAAGTTCCTCTGAATATAGAATGTACAAATGGTTCAGCTCGCAAATTGAAGCCACATGCTCTGAACTTAGCAAAAAATTCTTAATGATTTTTTCGTACTGGGTGACCTTAAATGCAAATTGTTTAGGTATGGCAGATTTTTTTTACAGCATGTAGTCAATCTACTTGCAGAATGTTGAGTTCAGTCTCCCCTCTGCCCAGCTCTCCACAATCTCTTCCCTCCCCCAACCAGAAACTGGCTATTCTCTTCAGACCGACCGTTCTCCCACTCAAGGTGAGAGCTGAGAGTAATGTGGTGCATTGCTGTTTGTGGGACCTTGCTGTGTGCAAATTGGCTGCTGCGCTTCCTACATTACAACCATGACTACAATTCGAAAAGTACTTAATTGGCCATAAGCGCTTCAGGACGTCCTGAGGTCGTGAAAGGTGCTTATAAATGCATGCCTTTCTTTTTAGCAGACTGCAGTTGCCATTTTATTCCACGTTCAGAAATATTACTGCAGGGGTTCCCTGCTGGCTCAGTGAATTTAAATAGCTGAGGGTACAAACCAGGATGGCCCCACATTTGGTTCTGGTCTGCCCTTTGTTAGCTGGTTTCAGCCAACGCAGCGGTAGCAGCACTACAAAGTATCTCAGCATCCCTGGGTTAGGGAAGGGGAAATCGGCCACTGTTCCCACTTCTGATTTCTATTCAATAATCTCTGGAAGAAGTGCACGTGCATTAGGGTTGCCAACTCTCCTGGAAATCCCCAGATCTCTCTGTTCCTGCACCCCTTTTAGAATTGTGCCCTTTAGTTTATATCGCCTCTTCTCATTCTCCCTACCAAAATGTATCACCTCGCATTCTTCTGCGTTAAATTTCATCTGCCATGTGTCCGCCCATGCCACCAGCCTGTCTATATCCTCTTGAAGTCTATTACTATCCTCCTCACTGTTCACTACACTTCCAAATTTTGTGTCATCTGCAAATTTGGAAATTGTGCCCTGTACATCTAAGTCCAAGTCATTAATATATATCATGAAAAGCAGTGGTCCTAGTACCGACCCCTGGGGAACACCATTATATACCTTCCTCCAGTCCGAAAAAGAACCGTTCACCACTAGTCTCTGCTTCCTGTTACTTAGCCAATTCTGTATCCATGCTGCTACTGTCCCTTTTATTCCATGGGCTTCAATCTTGATGACAAGCCTATTATGCGGCACTTTATCAAACACCTTTTGAAAGTCCATATACACACATCAACTGCACTGCCCTCATCTACCCTTTCTGTTACCTCATCAAAAAACTCTAAGGAGTTAGTTAAACACAATTTGCCTTTAACAAATCCGTTATGGTTTTCCCTAATCAATCCACCCTTGTCCAAGTGACTGCTAATTCTGCCCTGGATTATCGTTTCTAAAAGTTTCCCCACCACCAAGGTTAAACTGACTGGCCTATAGTTGCTGGGTTTATCCTTACACCCTTTTTTGAACAAGGGTGTAACATTTGCAATTCTCCAGTCCTCTGGCACCACCCCTGTATCTACGGATGTTTGGAAGATTATGGCCAGTACCTCCACAATTTCCACCCTTCCTTCCCTCAGCAACCTAGGATGCATCCCATCCGGACCGGGTGACTTATCTACTTTAAGTACAGCCAGCCTTTCTAGTACCTCCTTTTTGTCAATTTTTAGCTCATCCTGTATCTCAACTACATCTTCCTTTACTGAAACTCTGGCAGCATCTTCTTCCTTGGTAAAGACAGATGCAAAGTACTCATTTAGTACCTCAGCCATCCCCCTACCTCCATGAGTGGATCTCCTTTTCGGTCCCTAATCGGCCCCACCCCTCCTCTTACTATCCGCTTTACTGTTTACATGCCTGTAGAAGACTTTTGGATTCCCTTTTATGATGGCCGGCAAATAGACCCAGCTCTTTAAGTCTATCTGAGTAACTAAAGTTCTTTAAGTTGGGAATTGTTTCTGTCAGATTTTCTTTTTTATGTGAAAGAAAATCAAGGGTGGGGGGAGGTGTAAAATGAGTTGTTAATTGGTTATCGCCCGTTTTGCGCTATCGCCCAAGACCCCTTTCACCCCATTAACTCCTGCGCACTCAAACTGAAAAG
Organism: Heptranchias perlo; assembly: GCF_035084215.1. Lineage (NCBI taxonomy): Eukaryota > Metazoa > Chordata > Chondrichthyes > Hexanchiformes > Hexanchidae > Heptranchias > Heptranchias perlo. The sequence goes on along the minus strand of NC_090333.1, from coordinate 35,163,294 downwards.
GCTGATATGAAAAATCATAACTGAGAAATTATTATTGATTTCTCCAAACAATGTTCTATTTTTGCAAGAGACCCTTTAGAAAATAGGAGCAAATCATACATTTTTACTAATGGTGAATGTGATGCCTTCATATTCAGATTGATCTCCTGTTAAAATATATATCATGGAAATAATGATATTAAAAATTATCCATCTAGCCAAAGGGTTTTCAAAATTAACAAGTACTTTGTCATATATTAATGTTTCCATGATGTAAAAGTTGAGGTAAAATATATTGCTGCGCATCCATGTATGTAATGTGACATCCTGCTTCTCAATCCTGTCTATCTCTCTTCCTCTTCCGGTCTGTCTGTCTCACTCTATCCATTGTCAGAGTCTTTTTCGATCTCTTTCAGACACCCATGTGTCCCATTTTTAAAAATTATTTAGCGTACATTAATCTTTCCATGATCTAAAAACCATATCTTATAATGTAACATCTCATGTATTATTCAGACCTTCAGACATGTTTTAATATTGTCTAACGTAAGGAATCCTACAACACCAGGTTATAGTCCAACTGTTTTATTTGAAAATCACAAGCTTTCGGAGGCTTTCTCCTTCGTCAGGTGAGTTTCAAATAAAACAGTTGGACTATAACCTGGTGTTGTAAGATTCCTTACATTTGTCAACCCCAGTCCATCACCGGCATCTCCACATCATTAATATTGTCTAATCATAGGTCCATGACTTATAAGATTTTGCTGAGAGTTGGGCATAAAATTGCGGTGTGACATATATACCAGTGTGACCCATATGCCAGATTTTATGACAAATAGCCCCACGATAATACAACAGGAAATGTGGGTTAGTGAAGTCTGTGTAAGTTAGTTTATCTTTAAATCAGTACAATATTAACAAAAAACAAAACATTTTCTGTACTCGTTCCAACCATTTATATGGTTTGATTTGTCAACATTGCTTATTTTCCTTCTGAGATAAGTAAGATTTCTAACGAGTATAAATGGGCAGATTAAAAATATTGGGGATCCTCAGCAGCTTGAAGAGGACAAGGCACTATCAATTTGAATCTCAAATGGTTACACAGAATTATTGTTTAAAGGAAGAATTGTTTCCTGCACAGAGGATTACCCAGTCCCATCTCTCTCAAAAAAAACCTCTTCCCTTTCAGGAGCTCTCCATATTTTAGATGTCCATTGCCCAGTTACATAGATTATGGGGGTAGTCCATTTTCCTCCGAGGGCAACTTCCTTGATTTTAATGTGTTGCTGTAGTTCTAACCAACTGGGGTTTGATCCGAAGTCACCAGACCTCGGAAACTCTCTAATGATTGAGTATTGCTACACAGAAGTTTCGAGATGGCGGAAGAGATTGAAAGATATGTGTTCTTTTGGTGGTTTCTGTCTGATCCTGGGTAACCTAGTGTGGACGCAGGTAGGTGGATCTCGTGTTGGTGCTGTGATGCCCAATCCATATGTAAAAGTAACTGGGGCCACGATTCTCATCGGTGCTCCTTTATGTAAATGAGTCCACCCAATAATCTTCAACGTACAACGTGTATACAAAATCAGAGCAATGAACAGACCAGAAATGAATTGTTTAAATTTAAAGTTCAAAAGTTCCAGATTAGAATTCTGTATTTTTTCTCCTTGTACTATGGAGATGCATGTTTGGGACATGTACAATGTTCAGCATTTTATGCTCTCTAATGCAAATGAAAATGTGCAATGTTTTAAAAAGTAAAATGTCATTGAGCCCTCAAACTGCTAAGAGATGATAAGAAGACAAAAACATCAACATGAGTCCACTTCAAATGCTCGATCTCCAATGTGGAGGCAGTCATAGAGTCCTGCTCTTGTTCTTGGTGGCAGAGGTTGCAGGAGAGGGAGGTGCTGTTGACGTAACCTTGATGAGTTGCTGAAGTGCATCCTGTAGATCATACATACTGCAGCCACAGTGATGGAGAAGGTGTTTATTGAGTCCAGTGGTAAGAATGCCAATCAAGAGATCTGCTCTATCCTTGATGGTGTCGAGCTGCTTGAGTGTTGTTATGGCTGCATCCATCCGTGTAGTGAGTACTCTTTCACACTCTAGACTTGAGCCTTGTAGATGGCGGAGAGACATTTGAGGGTCTGGAAGTGAGCCAGTTGTCACCGAGTACCCAGGAGCTGTCCTGCTCTTGTAGCCACACTGTTGCTATGGCTGGTCCAGTTCAGCTTCTGGCCTCCCAGGATGTTAAAGGTGCAGGACTCGATGATGGTGGTGCCACTGAAGGTCAAGTGGAGATTTCTCTTGTTCAAGATGGTCATTACCTGGTACTTATGTGGCACAAATGTTACCTGCCATTTGTCAAGCCTGGATGTTATCCACGTCCTGTTGCAGGCTGATATGGGCTGCTTCATTATTGGAAGAGTTGTGAATGGAGTTGAACAATGTGGCATCATCAGCAGACAGCCTTGCTTCTGACCTTATGATGGAGGGGAGGTCATTAATGAAGCAGCTGATGATTGTTGGTCTAAGGGTGCTTCCCTGAGGAACTCCTGCAGAGATGTCCTGGAGCTCGGTGTCAATTTTTGTCTGATTATGCTCCTGTGAAACGCCTAAAGGTGCTATATAAGTGCAAGTTGTTGTTAGTCTGTCCTACTTAGCACATGATGTGGAGATGCCGGTGATGGACTGGGGTTGACAATTGTAAACAATTTTACAACACCAAGTTATAGTCCAGCAATTTTATTTTAAATTCACAAGCTTTCGGAGGCTTCCTCCTTCCTCAGGTGAACGATGTGAAAATGAAAACCTCGAAATGAAATCGCATTTATAATTCACAGAACAATGCTTGGTGAGTACAGACAGTTTTTTCAACTGCCCGTTGCCAAGGCAATCAGTGTGCAGACAGACAGGTGTTACCTGCCGGGTCTCACAGAATATACAAATCACCAAAAAAAAACAACAAACAAAAAAAAAAGAGATAGAGAGGTAGAAACATAGAAAAGACAGCAACTGACCCGTTATATTAAAAACAGATAACATTTGTTCGCTGGTGGGGTAACGTGTAGCGTGACATGAACCCAAGATCCCGGTTGAGGCCGTCCTCATGGGTGCGGAACTTGGCTATCAATTTCTGCTTGACGATTTTGCGTTGTCTGTAGAAATGAGATTTTGTCTTCACAAGGACTGTGTCATAATAAACAACTTGAAAACTGCTATCAGAAGCTGTTGAAAAACATTATTATTCCAAAATATTTGTTTTGAAACCAAATTAGAACAGTTGATAAAATGGCTACTGCCCCTTACATTTAACTGCTGGCTTGTCAGCACTCAGTTGGATTTCTGTGCAATACAATAAAGAGACTTGGCAGACTCAAAATGTTAGATCTTTATGGGTAGAAATGTAAGGAGAGAGCAGAAGGGAAGGGAATGCTGCAGCCCGGGGCAATGCAGCATTGTTTTAAAATGAAACATAGCACAGTCTTGTACTTGAAAGATTTAGCTTGCCTTTAGATAGAGAGAATTTCAAATAAATTGGACACAATAACCCTGAAATCTTATGTTTACTTTTTTGAGAATAATTACATTTTTGTAGTCTTGCCAAGCGATTGGTATCTTGATTTACTAAATGGTTATTTATTCAATTGGAATTTCTACATTAGGATATATATATATGTAATATATATATATATATATATATATATATATAGAAAGATCAGATGAATTGATTAATTCTCATCTTGGTGGGGGTGGAGATTTAAACTGTTTTAAATAGTGTCATTCACAAAGTAACAAGTTCTGCCCATTAAGTTCTGGTAGCAAGGCTGGCTTGCGAGTGAATAGCTGAGATTTCACAAGCTGCCTTTGAAAGGGTTTTTTTTCCCAAACACTATTGTTGCCTCACAGGTGGGTTGAGCTGATATTCAACATTACAGCAATCATGCTGAAAACCGTAACTTTAGAACTGATGCAGCAATCTTCACTGGAAAACGCATCCATTACCATCTTGGAAAATTCAGGTCTCAAACAAGCCCCACTTTAACTTTTTGATAGCTTGAAGGACTTTGTAATTTCTTTTAAAAGTATTTTGCATCTGTTTTAAGAGCATAACACTGAATTTCACAAACATGTACAGAATACTATATATGGACGAAAATGGATGTTGGTAAAACTCCTGTCTCTACTGATGCCATTGTTGTCCTCACAGGATGAAAGGTGTAGCTACCTGGAGAGTTGGTGCTGTAGAGCTTTTTAACGCATGGATGCCGCTCCTCCTCTGAAGTTATTTTCTCCCTTTGCCCCAGGCAGTACTTCCTTCACCATGCACTGCCCACGGGGATAGGAACAGGTGACCCCCTCCCTGGCCTGTGCTGGAACTGCTCTGAAATTTGCCATGCACGAGAGTAGTCCTGGTGACTTGGTTGCACACAGAGTAATTCAGCATGTGGGGAATTGAGGGCACAAACAATCATCTCGTCCCTGCAGCAGAAGAAGGTGGCGTTTCAAAACACCGCGCTCCTGACCAAGGAATACATTGTTTACACAAAACCTTCCGAAATTACCAGGACAGTTCTCCCAAAAGGAGTTGGAAGAAGTATATGATCTGGAATTTCCAGCTTGCAAGCACCAGATTCCTGATTCCAAATTCAGTAGCCACTGGTGAGCCTTCATGGTAGAAATATGCGGTTGTTGAAGTTTGCGCAATAAAGATTGAGAGCTTCAACAAAGTCTGCATATAACAATTACACTGCTGAAACTGCAAAAATTCTCATTCCGCGGGAAATTATGACCTTTTACATTCATCTCCCGGAAAGTACTTCATGTGGAGAGGACATTGACCCCTCTATAGGAACACTGATACTTTGCCAACAAGCTGTTGCAAGCTTAAGCAGGAAGTGACTTCAGCCATACTCTCCTCAAACTAACACACCACATAGACACATGTTCAAAATAAACTTCATCTACACATTGCAAGTTCTGGTATCAAACAATAAGGAAGTAGAAATATGTAGGTTATCAGAAAAACTTTACTCAATTAATGCTCTTCATCTTTGCAGACATTAGCTTGAACAGAAGCCTCGAGATGAATCCTGGTCATCTAGCACTGATGGATGATAAGGATCCCACTAGCAAGGACTTTGATAAACTTATATGTCCAGGTGAATTTGTTGGGTTTTTTTGTTTTGACAACAGTTTGCGATACTGTACTTTGACTTTTAAGACTTCTAGGCTGAATTCTTCTCCCATTAGTGGGCTAGTGGCAGAGTGGGATACTGCACATCTGGTGGGAGGGAAGGAAAATCAATTAAAGGGGGGTGGGGCTGGCATCACTTTCTGAGCAGCAAGAAGAATGGCAGCAACGTCTGAAGCAGCAGCATCATTCTTTAGAGGGGGCAGCAGGTGTGAGGGCTCCTAGATTCTCAGGTACATCTCTGGAGGTGTTTCTGGCTGAACTAAGGGCCAGGATAGGCAGACCACTGGGCATTAAGGACAGTAGGTAGTGCAGGCTATCTGCCAGTCAATGATTAGGGAGCATCAATCTCGTGTGCAGTCAGTGGAGATTGTTTCCAAGCATATGGTTGAGGTGATGCACAAATGTGAGGAGTCCACAACCTGCCTCCATATTGCAGGAAGTGTCCCATGACCTGCAGAACACCCAGGAGATTTTTGCGACATCATGATGCCAGGAACAGCTTCTTAAGGACATTGGTGGCTTCTGGAGTGGCAGGTTAACAGTGCTACCATGGAACCTTTGAACAGGACACCTTCACAGAGCTTGCAAGACCTAGTGATCTGTAATGATACCAACCCGTGCTCATCTCAGCTGTGATCAGCTCCCATGGGCTGCGAGGAGTGGGTGCAGATGTCACTGAATCTCCAGAGAGTGGCATTGTACCTGCTGCCTTAAGACCCCCTCCAATACCTACACATGAGGGATCGCATACCGTTCAGAAGACAACCCTACGCATACGGGTCCCTTCTTAACACCAAATTATATATTTATACAGTTTCAATACAATCTCAACAGTCAAATTAGCCCAACTTGGACATTCTGTCGGTACACTACAGCAACAGATCCACCCTCGCTCCTAAACACATCCCTGTTATTTAACCTGTTGTTCTGTTCTGTGTTGGGCCACAGTACCTTGGATGTGTATCAGACATTGGCCGCACTGCTCCCGATCTGCCGCTATGCTTCCTGCGGTGTATTCTAAGTATTTTTCCAGCAAATTGTAGCGTGAATTCGCCACTGGAGGATCAGGGAGCAAAACGGTCTAACTTATGGCGTTTGTCACCAATATCACCATTGCAGCAAATTGCGGGCCAATATTAACAAAAGCGAAGTGTCTACTGGAATAAAGCTTTACGTGCTGAAAGGTCCTTGACCTTTGTACACATTAATCTGGTATTATCGTACTTTTCTACTGGAGGACTTCTTGTTCTTTCATGTCAGAATGATCTGTCTTCCATATACATCTCATAATTTTTGGCAAACCTACAAAGATCTTCCTTTTCAATCAATCACAATCATGTCTAGGGAAAGATTAAACACCATCAGTGGTGATTAGTCAGTGTTTTACTGCGTGATGGTATCTTGCTTTATGCATATAGTTTGCGCAAGTTTCTTTTGCTGTACTGAGCATTTTAAGATATCAAAACCATAATGGCTGAGAAAAGCTGAAGCGGCACTTTTCAGGAAATGGATCATGTAAATCACATTTAATGTCATACTTAAGCAATGCAATTGTGTTTTCTAATGCAAGTCATATCACTGGGATATTAAGATGGAAAGTTTTGCCAATGACACTCCTTATAATATTATTCAAAAGCCCTTCAGTGTCTATGAGCCCAGTTTCAGTAACCAAATAGGAAACAAAATCTTGCACATTTCAGCACTTTCCCAATAAGCTTGTGGTGGACACCTATCAAGCTGCTTAGACTGTATTTTTTTCTCTCTGGAGCTTCATATTTAAAAAGATTGTAAAGTTCAATGAATAAAAATTAAAACAAGCACAAGAAAATCTTGAAATGGGACACAAGCATGAAAATAAACCCTAGTGTGAAGCCCTTCCCTGGTTTTAAAATCTGTGAGGCACGCAAAAGTAAATGTATCCAGACCATCATATCCAGGTAGGGGACAGGCAGGAGATGTCTTGTACATCTTGATCAGAAATGTTCCATTTGCAGCTGTCTGTTTTTACCAGGTAGTTGAACAAAAGCAGTTGAGTTTGAAGGATGACACTGGAGATAAAATCCTTCAAGTGTCTGCTGTCCGCTGTTTCCAGTACAATGGAGGCACAGCCCAATATTGCAATTTGATCTGCTACTGTTTAGGAGGAGAAGCTACTGATAGGATTTGGATTGGTTGCTGCCCTCCCAGTTTTGGATTCATTTGGTTGGCCACTTGGAAATCTTATGTTCTTATGAAAGAGGGTGGGAGGATTCCTGAGGAGATGGGCGTTCTGGTCCATTAGGAAGTGGACCCAAACAGCTTGGGTAGTGCCCGTATTACCTTTATAAATTGACAACTATTCCAGTTGTCCTTTGGAGGTTTTATTGGTGTAGCTTGAATAATATCCTAATACACACTGCCCTAGAGGTGTCTTCCCTTTATTTGAAAAGTTATCAGAAATCAGCTTTGGATAGATATCCTAGTAATGGCAGACACTAACTTAGAAGTTAAATTTGGAATCAAGATGTACATAAATACAGTACCAAATTCTGAAAGATATTAATAAGACTACTTGTGCCATGATGACTATTCTGGCCTTTTAAATATGCTTCACAGGATTTCATGTCATAATATGATACCATGTTATGACAGAAATGTTAATCACTTGGGAAGTGGGTGCTGGAGCTGATCAGCAAACTGTACTTCATCTCTTGGACCAACGTTTGAATCTAGCCCAGAGTGATCAGCTAAACGTCGTCTCTCTTTGACAGTTGTATGAGTGCTGAATGATATCTATTTCAATCCAGTAGCTAATGGGTGAATGCACAGTATAAAGTTGTACATATTTCAGCACTGGACTAAATTGGAATCCCTATTGGAGGGCACAAAGGTGTCTGGTGTGGTCAGTGGAAGTGTCCCATTGGTGGAATAGGTGAGTCTCTTTTGAGATTGGGATTGGAGAAAAGGTAGAAGGAATCAATCCTGCATTAACCTTTGTTGCTCCTGACTTAGGAGCACATGATGCTGACACTGAGTGCAAAAACTGGGTAAATAATACAGTTGCAGAAATTCCCATCCTTCATTTTCACCACAAAATGTAATCAATAGGAAAAATTAAACGCTAATCCATTTTTAACTTTTTTTGTTGTAAGAAAAATACATTATACCTACAAAAGCAAAGTTGAATGATGGGATTGGCGAATGATGGGATTGGCGAATGATGGGATAGGCGAATGATGGGATAGGCGAATGATGGGATAGGCGAATGATGGGATTGGCGAATGATGGGATTGGCGAATGATGGGATAGGCGAATGATGAGATAGGCGAATGATGGGATTGGTGAATGATGGGATTGGCGAATGATGGGATTGGCGAATGATGGGATAGGCGAATGATGGGATAGGCGAATGATGGGATAGGCGAATGATGGGATAGGCGAATGATGGGATAGGCGAATGATGGGATTGGCGAATGATGGGATTGGCGAATGATGGGATAGGCGAATGATGAGATAGGCGAATGATGGGATTGGGGAATGATGAGATTGGCGAATGATGGGATAGGCGAATGATGGGATTGGCGAATGATGGGATTGGCGAATGATGGGATTGGCGAATGATGGGATTGGCGAATGATGGGATTGGCGAATGATGAGATTGGAGAATGATGGGATAGGCGAATGATGGGATTGGCGAATGATGGGATTGGCGAATGATGGGATTGGCGAATGATGGGATAGGCGAATGATGGGATAGGCGAATGATGGGATAGGCGAATGATGGGATTGGCGAATGATGGGATAGGCGAATGATGGGATAGGCGAATGATGGGATAGGCGAATGATGGGATAGGCGAATGATGAGATTGGCGAATGATGGGATAGGCGAATGATGGGATAGGCGAATGATGGGATTGGCGAATGATGGGATTGGCGAATGATGGGATTGGCGAATGATGGGATAGGCGAATGATGGGATAGGCGAATGATGGGATTGGCGAATGATGGGATAGGCGAATGATGGGATTGGCGAATGATGGGATTGGCGAATGATGGGATTGGCGAATGATGGGATAGGCGAATGATGGGATAGGCGAATGATGGGATTGGTGAATGATGGGATTGGCGAATGATGGGATTGGCGAATGATGGGATAGGCGAATGATGGGATAGGCGAATGATGGGATAGGCGAATGATGGGATAGGCGAATGATGGGATAGGCGAATGATGCGATTGGCGAATGATGGGATAGGCGAATGATGGGATAGGCGAATGATGGGATTGGCGAATGATGGGATAGGCGAATGATGGGATAGGCGAATGATGGGATTGGCGAATGATGAGATTGGCGAATGATGGGATTTGCGAATGATGAGATTGGCGAATGATGGGATTGGCGAATGATGGGATTGGCGAATGATGAGATTGGCGAATGATGGGATAGGCGAATGATCGGATAGGCGAATGATGGGATTGGCGAATGATGGGATTGGCGAATGATGGGATTGGCGAATGATGAGATAGGCGAATGATGAGATAGGCGAATGATGGGATTGGCGAATGATGGGATAGGCGAATGATGGGATAGGCGAATGATGGGATTGGCGAATGATGGGATTGGCGAATGATGGGATAGGCGAATGATGGGATAGGCGAATGATGAGATAGGCGAATGATGGGATTGGCGAATGATGGGATAGGCGAATGATGAGATTGGCGAATGATGGGATTGGCGAATGATGGGATAGGCGAATGATGAGATTGGCGAATGATGGGATTGGCGAATGATGAGATTGGCGAATGATGAGATTGGCGAATGATGAGATAGGCGAATGATGGGATTGGCGAATGATGGGATTGGCGAATGATGGGATAGGCGAATGATGAGATAGGCGAATGTTGGGATTGGCGAATGATGGGATTGGCGAATGATGGGATAGGCGAATGATGAGATTGGCGAATGATGGGATAGGCGAATGATGGGATTGGCGAATGATGGGATAGGCGAATGATGGGATTGGCGAATGATGAGATTGGCGAATGATGGGATTGGCGAATGATGAGATAGGCGAATGATGGGATTGGCGAATGATGGGATTGGCGAATGATGGGATAGGCGAATGATGGGATAGGCGAATGATGGGATTGGCGAATGATGGGATTGGCGAATGATGAGATTGGCGAATGATGGGATTGGCGAATGATGGGATTGGCGAATGATGGGATTGGCGAATGATGGGATTGGCGAATGATGAGATTGGCGAATGATGAGATAGGCGAATGATGGGATTGGCGAATGATGGGATAGGCGAATGATGAGATTGGCGAATGATGAGATTGGCGAATGATGAGATTGGCGAATGATGGGATTGGCGAATGATGGGATTGGCGAATGATGGGATAGGCGAATGATGGGATAGGCGAATGATGAGATTGGCGAATGATGGGATAGGCGAATGATGGGATAGGCGAATGATGAGATAGGCGAATGATGGGATTGGCGAATGATGGGATAGGCGAATGATGAGATAGGCGAATGATGGGATAGGCGAATGATGGGATAGGCGAATGATGGGATAGGCGAATGATGAGATAGGAGAATGATGGGATAGGCGAATGATGGGATAGGCGAATGATGAGATTGGCGAATGATGGGATAGGCGAATGATGGGATTGGCGAATGATGGGATTGGCGAATGATGAGATAGGCGAATGATGGGATTGGCGAATGATGGGATAGGCGAATGATGGGATTGGCGAATGATGGGATTGGCGAATGATGGGATAGGCGAATGATGGGATAGGCGAATGATGAGATTGGCGAATGATGGGATAGGCGAATGATGGGATTGGCGAATGATGGGATTGGCGAATGATGGGATTGGCGAATGATGAGATAGGCGAATGATGGGATTGGCGAATGATGGGATTGGCGAATGATGAGATAGGCGAATGATGGGATAGGCGAATGATGTGATTGGCGAATGATGGGATTGGCGAATGATGGGATAGGCGAATGATGGGATTGGCGAATGATGAGATAGGCGAATGATGGGATTGGCGAATGATGGGATAGGCGAATGATGAGATAGGCGAATGATGGGATAGGCGAATGATGAGATAGGCGAATGATGGGATAGGCGAATGATGGGATTGGCGAATGATGGGATTGGCGAATGATGGGATAGGTGAATGATGGGATTGGCGAATGATGAGATAGGCGAATGATGGGATTGGCGAATGATGGGATAGGCGAATGATGGGATTGGGGAATGATGGGATTGGCGAATGATGAGATTGGCGAATGATGAGATTGGCGAATGATGGGATAGGCGAATGATGGGACAGGCGAATGATGGGACTGGCGAATGATGGGATTGGCGAATGATGGGATTGGCGAATGATGGGATAGGCGAATGATGGGATTGGCGAATGATGGGATTGGCGAATGATGGGATAGGCGAATGATGGGATAGGCGAATGATGGGATTGGCGAATGATGGGATAGGCGAATGATGGGATAGGCGAATGATGGGATTGGCGAATGATGGGATTGGCGAATGATGGGATTGGCGAATGATGGGATAGGCGAATGATGAGATAGGCGAATGATGAGATTGGCGAATGATGAGATTGGCGAATGATGCGATTGGCGAATGATGGGATAGGCGAATGATGGGATTGGCGAATGATGGGATTGGCGAATGATGGGATAGGCGAATGATGGGATTGGCGAATGATGGGATTGGCGAATGATGGGATAGGCGAATGATGGGATTGGCGAATGATGGGATAGGCGAATGATGGGATTGGCGAATGATGGGATAGGCGAATGATGGGATAGGCGAATGATGGGATAGGCGAATGATGGGATAGGCGAATGATGGGATTGGCGAATGATGAGATTGGCGAATGATGGGATAGGCGAATGATGGGATAGGCGAATGATGGGATTGGCGAATGATGGGATTGGCGAATGATGGGATTGGCGAATGATGGGATAGGCGAATGATGGGATTGGCGAATGATGGGATAGGCGAATGATGGGATAGGCGAATGATGGGATAGGCGAATGATGAGATTGGCGAATGATGAGATTGGCGAATGATGGGATAGGCGAATGATGGGATAGGCGAATGATGGGATAGGCGAATGATGGGATTGGCGAATGATGGGATTGGCGAATGATGGGATTGGCGAATGATGGGATTGGCGAATGATGGGATAGGCGAATGATGGGATAGGCGAATGATGGGATAGGCGAATGATGGGATTGGCGAATGATGGGATTGGCGAATGATGGGATAGGCGAATGATGGGATTGGAGAATGATGGGATTGGCGAATGATGGGATTGGCGAATGATGGGATAGGCGAATGATGGGATTGGCGAATGATGGGATAGGCGAATGATGGGATAGGCGAATGATGGGATTGGCGAATGATGGGATTGGCGAATGATGGGATTGGCGAATGATGGGATTGGCGAATGATGGGATTGGCGAATGATGGGATTGGCGAATGATGGGATAGGCGAATGATGGGATCGGCGAATGATGGGATCGGCGAATGATGGGATAGGCGAATGATGGGATAGGCGAATGATGGGATTGGCGAATGATGGGATAGGCGAATGATGGGATTGGCGAATGATGGGATAGGCGAATGATGGGATAGGCGAATGATGAGATAGGCGAATGATAGGATTGGCGAATGATGGGATAGGCGAATGATGAGATAGGCGAATGATAGGATTGGCGAATGATAGGATTGGCGAATGATGAGATTGGCGAATGATGAGATTGGCGAATGATGGGATTGGCGAATGATGGGATTGGCGAATGATGGGATAGGCGAATGATGGGATTGGCGAATGATGGGATTGGCGAATGATGGGATAGGCGAATGATGGGATAGGCGAATGATGGGATAGGCGAATGATGGGATAGGCGAATGATGGGATAGGCGAATGATGGGATTGGCGAATGATGGGATAGGCGAATGATGGGATTGGCGAATGATGGGATAGGCGAATGATGGGATTGGCGAATGATGGGATAGGCGAATGATGGGATAGGCGAATGATGGGATAGGCGAATGATGAGATTGGCGAATGATGGGATAGGCGAATGATGGGATTGGCGAATGATGGGATAGGCGAATGATGGGATTGGCGAATGATGGGACAGGCGAATGATGGGACAGGCGAATGATGGGACAGGCGAATGATGGGACTGGCGAATGATGGGACAGGCGAATGATGGGACAGGCGAATGATGGGACTGGGGAATGATGGGACTGGCGAATGATGGGACTGGCGAATGATGGGACAGGCGAATGATGGGAGAGGCGAATGATGGGATAGGCGAATGATGGGATTGGCGAATGATGGGATAGGCGAATGATGGGATAGGCGAATGATGGGATAGGCGAATGATGGGATTGGCGAATGATGGGATTGGCGAATGATGGGATTGGCGAATGATGGGATTGGCGAATGATGGGATTGGCGAATGATGGGATAGGCGAATGATGGGATAGGCGAATGATGGGATAGGCGAATGATGGGATAGGCGAATGATGGGATTGGCGAATGATGGGATTGGCGAATGATGGGATTGGCGAATGATGGGATAGGCGAATGATGAGATTGGCGAATGATGGGATAGGCGAATGATGGGATTGGCGAATGATGGGATTGGCGAATGATGAGATAGGCGAATGATGGGATAGGCGAATGATGGGATTGGCGAATGATGGGATTGGCGAATGATGGGATTGGCGAATGATGGGATAGGCGAATGATGGGATAGGCGAATGATGGGATTGGCGAATGATGGGATAGGCGAATGATGGGATTGGCGAATGATGGGATAGGCGAATGATGGGATTGGCGAATGATGGGATAGGCGAATGATGGGATTGGCGAATGATGGGATAGGCGAATGATGGGATAGACGAATGATGGGATAGGCGAATGATGAGATTGGCGAATGATGGGATAGGCGAATGATGGGACAGGCGAATGATGGGACAGGCGAATGATGGGACTGGCGAATGATGGGACAGGCGAATGATGCGACAGGCGAATGATGGGACTGGCGAATGATGGGATTGGCGAATGATGGGATTGGCGAATGATGGGATTGGCGAATGATGGGACTGGCGAATGATGGGAGAGGCGAATGATGGGATAGGCGAATGATGGGATAGGCGAATGATGGGATTGGCGAATGATGGGATAGGCGAATGATGGGATTGGCGAATGATGGGATTGGCGAATGATGGGATTGGCGAATGATGGGATAGGCGAATGATGGGATTGGCGAATGATGGGATTGGCGAATGATGGGACAGGCGAATGATGGGACAGGCGAATGATGGGACTGGCGAATGATGGGATTGGCGAATGATGGGATAGGCGAATGATGGGATTGGCGAATGATGGGATAGGCGAATGATGGGATAGGCGAATGATGGGATTGGCGAATGATGGGATTGGCGAATGTTGGGACAGGCGAATGATGGGACAGGCGAATGATGGGATAGGCGAATGATGGGATAGGCGAATGATGGGATAGGCGAATGATGGGATTGGCGAATGATGGGATTGGCGAATGATGAGATTGGCGAATGATGGGATAGGCGAATGATGGGATAGGCGAATGATGGGATTGGCGAATGATGGGATAGGCGAATGATGGGATAGGCGAATGATGGGATAGGCGAATGATGAGATAGGCGAATGATGGGATTGGCGAATGATGGGATAGGCGAATGATGGGATTGGCGAATGATGGGATTGGCGAATGATGGGATAGGCGAATGATGGGATAGGCGAATGATGGGATAGGCGAATGATGGGATAGGCGAATGATGGGATTGGCGAATGATGAGATTGGCGAATGATGGGATAGGCGAATGATGGGATAGGCGAATGATGGGATAGGATAGGCGAATGATGAGGTAGGCGAATGATGGGATTGGCGAATGATGGGATAGGCGAATGATGGGATTGGCGAATGATGGGATTGGCGAATGATGGGATAGGCGAATGATGGGATAGGCGAATGATGGGCTAGGCGAATGATGGGATAGCCGAATGATGGGATTGGCGAATGATGGGATTGGCGAATGATGGGATTGGCGAATGATGGGATAGGCGAATGATGGGATTGGCGAATGATGGGATTGGCGAATGATGGGATTGGCGAATGATGGGATAGGCGAATGATGGGATTGGCGAATGATGAGATTGGCGAATGATGGGATAGGCGAATGATGAGATTGGCGAATGATGGGATTGGCGAATGATGGGATTGGCGAATGATGGGATAGGCGAATGATGGGATTGGCGAATGATGGGATAGGCGAATGATGGGATTGGCGAATGATGGGATTGGCGAATGATGGGATTGGCGAATGATGGGATAGGCGAATGATGAGATTGGCGAATGATGGGATAGGCGAATGATGGGATTGGCGAATGATGGGATAGGCGAATGATGGGATTGGCGAATGATGGGATAGGCGAATGATGAGATTGGCGAATGATGGGATAGGCGAATGATGGGATTGGCGAATGATGGGATAGGCGAATGATGGGATAGGCGAATGATGGGATAGGCGAATGATGGGATTGGCGAATGATGGGATTGGCGAATGATGGGACAGGCGAATGATGGGAGAGGCGAATGATGGGATAGGCGAATGATGGGATTGGCGAATGATGGGATTGGCGAATGATGGGATTGGCGAATGATGGGATAGGCGAATGATGGGATTGGCGAATGATGGGATTGGCGAATGATGGGATTGGCGAATGATGAGATTGGCGAATGATGGGATAGGCGAATGATGGGATTGGCGAATGATGGGATTGGCGAATGATGGGATAGGCGAATGATGGGATTGGCGAATGATGGGATAGGCGAATGATGGGATAGGCGAATGATGGGATAGGCGAATGATGGGATTGGCGAATGATGGGATTGGCGAATGATGGGATAGGCGAATGATGGGATTGGCGAATGATGGGATAGGCGAATGATGGGAGAGGCGAATGATGGGATAGGCGAATGAAGGGATTGGCGAATGATGGGATTGGCGAATGATGTGATAGGCGAATGATGGGATTGGCGAATGATGGGAGAGGCGAATGTTGGGATAGGCGAATGATGGGATTGGCGAATGATGGGATTGGCGAATGATGGGATTGGCGAATGATGGGATTGGCGAATGATGGGATAGGCGAATGATGGGATTGGCGAATGATGGGATTGGCGAATGATGGGATAGGCGAATGATGGGATTGGCGAATGATGAGATTGGCGAATGATGGGATAGGCGAATGATGGGATTGGCGAATGATGGGATAGGCGAATGATGGGATAGGCGAATGATGGGATTGGCGAATGATGGGATTGGCGAATGATGGGATTGGCGAATGATGGGATTGGCGAATGATGGGATTGGCGAATGATGGGATTGGCGAATGATGGGATAGGCGAATGATGGGATTGGCGAATGATGAGATTGGCGAATGATGGGATTGGCGAATGATGGGATAGGCGAATGATGGGATAGGCGAATGATGGGATTGGCGAATGATGGGATTGGCGAATGATGGGATTGGCGAATGATGGGATAGGCGAATGATGGGATAGGCGAATGATGAGATAGGCGAATGATGAGATTGGCGAATGATGGGATAGGCGAATGATGGGATTGGCGAATGATGAGATTGGCGAATGATGGGATAGGCGAATGATGGGATTGGCGAATGATGAGATAGGCGAATGATGAGATAGGCGAATGATGGGATTGGCGAATGATGGGATCGGCGAATGATGGGATAGGCGAATGATGGGATAGGCGAATGATGGGATAGGCGAATGATGAGATTGGCGAATGATGGGATAGGCGAATGATGGGATTGGCGAATGATGAGATAGGCGAATGATGGGATTGGCGAATGATGGGATCGGCGAATGATGGGATCGGCGAATGATGGGATAGGCGAATGATGGGATTGGCGAATGATGGGATTGGCGAATGATGAGATTGGCGAATGATGGGATTGGCGAATGATGGGATAGGCGAATGATGAGATTGGCGAATGATGGGATTGGCGAATGATGAGATTGGCGAATGATGGGATTGGCGAATGATGGGATTGGCGAATGATGGGATTGGCGAATGATGGGATAGGCGAATGATGGGATAGGCGAATGATGGGATTGGCGAATGATGGGATTGGCGAATGATGGGATTGGCGAATGATGGGATTGGCGAATGATGGGATTGGCGAATGATGAGATTGGCGAATGATGGGATAGGCGAATGATGGGATTGGCGAATGATGAGATTGGCGAATGATGGGATTGGCGAATGATGAGATTGGCGAATGATGGGATTGGCGAATGATGGGATAGGCGAATGATGGGATAGGCGAATGATGGGATAGGCGAATGATGGGATTGGCGAATGATGGGATAGGCGAATGATGGGATTGGCGAATGATGGGATAGGCGAATGATGAGATTGGCGAATGATGGGATTGGCGAATGATGGGATAGGCGAATGATGGGATTGGCGAATGATGGGATAGGCGAATGATGAGATAGGCGAATGATGCGATAGGCGAATGATGGGATTGGCGAATGATGGGATAGGCGAATGATGGGATTGGCGAATGATGAGATAGGCGAATGATGAGATAGGCGAATGATGGGATTGGCGAATGATGGGATAGGCGAATGATGGGATTGGCGAATGATGGGATAGGCGAATGATGGGATAGGCGAATGATGAGATAGGCGAATGATGAGATTGGCGAATGATGGGATAGGCGAATGATGGGATAGGCGAATGATGGGATAGGCGAATGATGGGATAGGCGAATGATGGGATAGGCGAATGATGAGATTGGCGAATGATGGGATAGGCGAATGATGGGATTGGCGAATGATGAGATAGGCGAATGATGGGATTGGCGAATGATGGGATCGGCGAATGATGGGATCGGCGAATGATGGGTTAGGCGAATGATGGGATTGGCGAATGATGGGATTGGCGAATGATGAGATTGGCGAATGATGGGATTGGCGAATGATGGGATAGGCGAATGATGAGATTGGCGAATGATGGGATTGGCGAATGATGAGATTGGCGAATGATGGGATAGGCGAATGATGGGATTGGCGAATGATGGGATTGGCGAATGATGGGATTGGCGAATGATGGGATAGGCGAATGATGGGATTGGCGAATGATGGGATTGGCGAATGATGAGATTGGCGAATGATGGGATTGGCGAATGATGGGATTGGCGAATGATGGGATTGGCGAATGATGGGATTGGCGAATGATGGGATTGGCGAATGATGGGATTGGCGAATGATGGGATAGGCGAATGATGAGATTGGCGAATCATGGGATAGGCGAATGATGGGATTGGCGAATGATGGGATAGGCGAATGATGAGATTGGCGAATGATGGGATTGGCGAATGATGGGATAGGCGAATGATGGGATTGGCGAATGATGGGATTGGCGAATGATGGGATTGGCGAATGATGAGATTGGCGAATGATGAGATTGGCGAATGATGGGATTGGCGAATGATGGGATTGGCGAATGATGGGATTGGCGAATGATGGGATTGGCGAATGATGGGATAGGCGAATGATGAGATTGGCGAATGATGGGATAGGCGAATGATGAGATTGGCGAATGATGGGATTGGCGAATGATGAGATTGGCGAATGATGGGATAGGCGAATGATGGGATTGGCGAATGATGAGATTGGCGAATGATGAGATTGGCGAATGATGGGATTGGCGAATGATGGGATTGGCGAATGATGAGATAGGCGAATGATGGGATTGGCGAATGATGAGATTGGCGAATGATGAGATTGGCGAATGATGGGATTGGCGAATGATGGGATTGGCGAATGATGGGATTGGCGAATGATGAGATTGGCGAATGATAGGATTGGCGAATGATGAGAGTGGCGAATGATGGGACAGGCGAATGATGGGATTGGCGAATGATGGGATTGGCGAATGATGAGATTGGCGAATGATGGGATAGGCGAATGATGGGATTGGCGAATGATGAGATTGGCGAATGATGGGATAGGCGAATGATGCGATAGGCGAATGATGGGATTGGCGAATGATGGGATTGGCGAATGATGGGATTGGCGAATGATGAGATAGGCGAATGATGGGATAGGCGAATGATGAGATTGGCGAATGATGGGATTGGCGAATGATGAGATTGGCGAATGATGGGATTGGCGAATGATGGGATAGGCGAATGATGGGATTGGCGAATGATGGGATAGGCGAATGATGGGATAGGCGAATGATGGGATAGGCGAATGATGGGATTGGCGAATGATGGGATTGGCGAATGATGAGATTGGCGAATGATGAGATAGGCGAATGATGGGATAGGCGAATGATGGGATTGGCGAATGATGAGATTGGCGAATGATGAGATAGGCGAATGATGGGATAGGCGAATGATGGGATTGGCGAATGATGGGATTGGCGAATGATGGGATTGGCGAATGATGGGATTGGCGAATGATGGGATTGGCGAATGATGAGATTGGCGAATGATGAGATAGGCGAATGATGGGATAGGCGAATGATGAGATTGGCGAATGATGGGATTGGCGAATGATGGGATTGGCGAATGATGGGATTGGCGAATGATGAGATAGGCGAATGATGGGATTGGCGAATGATGGGATAGGCGAATGATGGGATTGGCGAATGATGGGATAGGCGAATGATGGGATTGGCGAATGATGAGATTGGCGAATGATGAGATTGGCGAATGATGGGATAGGCGAATGATGGGATTGGCGAATGATGGGATTGGCGAATGATGGGTTTGGCGAATGATGAGATTGGCGAATGATGAGATAGGCGAATGATGAGATAGGCGAATGATGGGATTGGCGAATGATGGGATAGGCGAATGATGGGATTGGCGAATGATGGGATTGGCGAATGATGAGATAGGCGAATGATGGGATAGGCGAATGATGAGATTGGCGAATGATGGGATTGGCGAATGATGGGATTGGCGAATGATGGGATTGGCGAATGATGAGATTGGCGAATGATGAGATTGGCGAATGATGAGATTGGCGAATGATTGGATTGGCGAATGATGGGATAGGCGAATGATGGGATTGGCGAATGATGGGATTGGCGAATGATGAGATTGGCGAATGATGAGATAGGCGAATGATGAGATAGGCGAATGATGGGATTGGCGAATGATGAGATAGGCGAATGATGGGATTGGCGAATGATGAGATAGGCGAATGATGAGATAGGCGAATGATGAGATAAGCGAATGATGGGATTGGCGAATGATTGGATTGGCGAATGATGGGATTGGCGAATGATGGGATAGGCGAATGATGAGATAGGCGAATGATGAGATAGGCGAATGATGGGATTGGCGAATGATGAGATTGGCGAATGATGGGATTGGCGAATGATGAGATTGGCGAATGATGGGATTGGCGAATGATGAGATTGGCGAATGATGGGATTGGCGAATGATGAGATTGGCGAATGATGGGATTGGCGAATGATGGGATTGGCGAATGATGAGATTGGCGAATGATGGGATTGGCGAATGATGGGATTGGCGAATGATGAGATAGGCGAATGATGGGATTGGCGAATGATGGGATTGGCGAATGATGGGATTGGCGAATGATGAGATTGGCGAATGATGAGATAGGCGAATGATGGGATTGGCGAATGATGGGATAGGCGAATGATGAGATTGGCGAATGATGAGATAGGCGAATGATGGGATAGGCGAATGATGGGATTGGCGAATGATGGGATAGGCGAATGATGAGATTGGCGAATGATGGGATTGGCGAATGATGAGATAGGCGAATGATGGGATAGGCGAATGATGGGATAGGCGAATGATGGGATTGGCGAATGATGGGATAGGCGAATGATGGGATTGGCGAATGATGGGATAGGCGAATGATGGGATTGGCGAATGATGGGATTGGCGAATGATGAGATTGGCGAATGATGAGATTGGCGAATGATGGGATAGGCAAATGATGGGATTGGCGAATGATGAGATTGGCGAATGATGGGATAGGCGAATGATGGGATAGGCGAATGATGGGATTGGCGAATGATGAGATAGGCGAATGATGGGATTGGCGAATGATGGGATTGGCGAATGATGGGATTGGCGAATGATGGGATAGGCGAATGATGGGATTGGCGAATGATGAGATTGGCGAATGATGGGATTGGCGAATGATGGGATTGGCGAATGATGGGATTGGCGAATGATGAGATTGGCGAATGATGGGATTGGCGAATGATGGGATTGGCGAATGATGGGATAGGCGAATGATGGGATAGGCGAATGATGAGATAGGCGAATGATGGGATTGGCGAATGATGGGATTGGCGAATGATGGGATTGGCGAATGATGAGATCGGCGAATGATGGGATAGGCGAATGATGAGATTGGCGAATGATGGGATTGGCGAATGATGAGATTGGCGAATGATGGGATTGGCGAATGATGGGATTGGCGAATGATGGGATAGGCGAATGATGGGATAGGCGAATGATGGGATTGGCGAATGATGGGATAGGCGAATGATGGGATTGGCGAATGATGGGATAGGCGAATGATGGGATTGGCGAATGATGGGATTGGCGAATGATGAGATTGGCGAATGATGAGATAGGCGAATGATGGGATAGGCGAATGATGGGATTGGCGAATGATGAGATTGGCGAATGATGAGATAGGCGAATGATGGGATAGGCGAATGATGGGATTGGCGAATGATGGGATTGGCGAATGATGGGATTGGCGAATGATGGGATTGGCGAATGATGGGATTGGCGAATGATGGGATTGGCGAATGATGAGATTGGCGAATGATGAGATAGGCGAATGATGGGATAGGCGAATGATGAGATTGGCGAATGATGGGATTGGCGAATGATGGGATTGGCGAATGATGGGATTGGCGAATGATGGGATAGGCGAATGATGGGATTGGCGAATGATGAGATTGGCGAATGATGAGATTGGCGAATGATGGGATAGGCGAATGATGGGATTGGCGAATGATGGGATTGGCGAATGATGGGTTTGGCGAATGATGAGATTGGCGAATGATGAGATAGGCGAATGATGAGATAGGCGAATGATGGGATTGGCGAATGATGGGATAGGCGAATGATGGGATTGGCGAATGATGGGATTGGCGAATGATGAGATTGGCGAATGATGAGATAGGCGAATGATGGGATAGGCGAATGATGAGATTGGCGAATGATGGGATTGGCGAATGATGGGATTGGCGAATGATGGGATTGGCGAATGATGAGATTGGCGAATGATGAGATTGGCGAATGATTGGATTGGCGAATGATGGGATAGGCGAATGATGGGATTGGCGAATGATGGGATTGGCGAATGATGAGATAGGCGAATGATGAGATAGGCGAATGATGGGATTGGCGAATGATGAGATAGGCGAATGATGGGATTGGCGAATGATGAGATAGGCGAATGATGAGATAGGCGAATGATGAGATAAGCGAATGATGGGATTGGCGAATGATTGGATTGGCGAATGATGGGATAGGCGAATGATGGGATAGGCGAATGATGAGATAGGCGAATGATGGGATTGGCGAATGATGAGATTGGCGAATGATGGGATTGGCGAATGATGAGATTGGCGAATGATGGGATTGGCGAATGATGAGATTGGCGAATGATGGGATTGGCGAATGATGAGATTGGCGAATGATGGGATTGGCGAATGATGGGATTGGCGAATGATGAGATTGGCGAATGATGGGATTGGCGAATGATGGGATAGGCGAATGATGGGATTGGCGAATGATGAGATAGGCGAATGATGGGATTGGCGAATGATGGGATTGGCGAATGATGGGATTGGCGAATGATGAGATTGGCGAATGATGAGATAGGCGAATGATGGGATTGGCGAATGATGGGATAGGCGAATGATGAGATTGGCGAATGATGAGATAGGCGAATGATGGGATAGGCGAATGATGGGATTGGCGAATGATGGGATAGGCGAATGATGAGATTGGCGAATGATGGGATTGGCGAATGATGAGATAGGCGAATGATGGGATAGGCGAATGATGGGATAGGCGAATGATGGGATTGGCGAATGATGGGATAGGCGAATGATGGGATTGGCGAATGATGGGATAGGCGAATGATGGGATAGGCGAATGATGGGATTGGCGAATGATGGGATTGGCGAATGATGAGATTGGCGAATGATGAGATAGGCGAATGATGGGATAGGCGAATGATGGGATTGGCGAATGATGAGATTGGCGAATGATGAGATAGGCGAATGATGGGATAGGCGAATGATGGGATTGGCGAATGATGGGATTGGCGATTGATGGGATTGGCGAATGATGGGATTGGCGAATGATGAGATTGGCGAATGATGAGATAGGCGAATGATGAGATTGGCGAATGATGGGATTGGCGAATGATGGGATTGGCGAATGATGGGATTGGCGAATGATGGGATAGGCGAATGATGGGATTGGCGAATGATGAGATTGGCGAATGATGAGATTGGCGAATGATGGGATAGGCGAATGATGGGATTGGCGAATGATGGGTTTGGCGAATGATGAGATTGGCGAATGATGAGATAGGCGAATGATGGGATAGGCGAATGATGAGATAGGCGAATGATGGGATTGGCAAATGATGGGATAGGCGAATGATGGGATTGGCGAATGATGGGATTGGCGAATGATGAGATTGGCGAATGATGAGATAGGCGAATGATGGGATAGGCGAATGATGAGATTGGCGAATGATGGGATTGGCGAATGATGGGATTGGCGAATGATGGGATTGGCGAATGATGAGATTGGCGAATGATGAGATTGGCGAATGATGGGATAGCCGAATGATGGGATTGGCGAATGATGGGATTGGCGAATGATGAGATTGGCGAATGATGAGATAGGCGAATGATGAGATAGGCGAATGATGGGATTGGCGAATGATGAGATAGGCGAATGATGGGATTGGCGAATGATGAGATAGGCGAATGATGAGATAGGCGAATGATGAGATAGGCGAATGATGGGATTGGCGAATGATTGGATTGGCGAATGATGGGATAGGCGAATGATGGGATAGGCGAATGATGAGATAGGCGAATGATGAGATAGGCGAATGATGGGATTGGCGAATGATGAGATTGGCGAATGATGGGATTGGCGAATGATGAGATTGGCGAATGATGGGATTGGCGAATGATGAGATTGGCGAATGATGGGATTGGCGAATGATGGGATTGGCGAATGATGGGATTGGCGAATGATGGGATTGGCGAATGATGAGATTGGCGAATGATGGGATAGGCGAATGATGGGATTGGCGAATGATGAGATAGGCGAATGATGGGATTGGCGAATGATGGGATTGGCGAATGATGAGATAGGCGAATGATGGGATAGGCGAATGATGGGATTGGCGAATGATGGGATAGGCGAATGATGGGATAGGCGAATGATGAGATAGGCGAATGATGGGATTGGCGAATGATGGGATTGGCGAATGATGGGATTGGCGAATGATGGGATAGGCGAATGTTGGGATTGGCGAATGATGGGATTGGCGAATGATGGGATAGGCGAATGATGGGATTGGCGAATGATGGGATAGGCGAATGATGGGATTGGCGAATGATGGGATAGGCGAATGATGGGATTGGCGAATGATGGGATTGGCGAATGATGGGATAGGCGAATGATGGGATAGGCGAATGATGGGATTGGCGAATGATGGGATTGGCGAATGATGGGATAGGCGAATGATGGGATAGGCGAATGATGGGATAGGCGAATGATGAGATTGGCGAATGATGGGATTGGCGAATGATGGGATTGGCGAATGATGGGATTGGCGAATCATGGGATTGGCGAATGATGGGATAGGCGAATGATGGGATAGGCGAATGATGAGATTGGCGAATGATGGGATTGGCGAATGATGGGATTGGCGAATGATGGGATTGGCGAATGATGGGATAGGCGAATGATGGGATTGGCGAATGATGGGATAGGCGAATGATGGGATTGGCGAATGATGGGATAGGCGAATGATGGGATAGGCGAATGATGAGATTGGCGAATGATGGGATTGGCGAATGATGAGATAGGCGAATGATGGGATTGGCGAATGATGGGATAGGCGAATGATGGGATAGGCGAATGATGAGATTGGCGAATGATGGGATTGGCGAATGATGGGATTGGCGAATGATGGGATAGGCGAATGATGGGATTGGCGAATGATGAGATAGGCGAATGATGGGATTGGCGAATGATGAGATTGGCGAATGATGGGATCGGCGAATGATGAGATTGGCGAATGATGGGATAGGCGAATGATGGGATAGGCGAATGAGGTGAGGCAAAAAAAAATCTTCAAGTTCAAAGCAAAATAATCTTAAATAGAATCAACCTTGTCTCCCAAATACAGTGCCACATATTGAACATTGTAATGAGATGATTTGATTTCCACTGTTGTCTAAAAGTATAAATTGTATTCCTTTGAGCTTGGGTTTTAAAAGCCTGT
Source organism: Heptranchias perlo (assembly GCF_035084215.1). Classification (NCBI taxonomy): domain Eukaryota; kingdom Metazoa; phylum Chordata; class Chondrichthyes; order Hexanchiformes; family Hexanchidae; genus Heptranchias; species Heptranchias perlo. The sequence goes on along the minus strand of NC_090333.1, from coordinate 35,137,440 downwards.
AGAATATAGGAGGAATGAAATAATAATGGAGAAAAGGAGTCCCACAGTTTAGAGATCCTGGAAAAGGATAAGTTAGAGTAGAAAACTGTGTGATGATGTGTGATTTCACCACAGTGAGATTGCAGGGACGAGGAGGAGCGTATAGGATGGCATATTCCCGGCTTAGAAGATACAAGAGAAGAGGAGCAATCACCATAGTGAGTGACAGAGATTTATCTCATTACCACCAGATGACCTGCATGGGTTGGTCCTGGTTTCTGTTTGGACTCTCAACAGGCAGAAGTGTCCAAAGGTGCTACTTGCAACAGTGTGGCAAGTATTTCGTATGGTTACTGCAGTCTTCTACTCATTTCATTGATCTTGGAAGAATGAAAGGCTAAGAGGACCCAGCCAGGATTCTAAAATGGAGCTTCTGATCCTCAGTCCAGTTGTCAACCAACTGAGCTACCCAGTGTTCAGTGACAAAAATACTATTGATAAGGTACAGAGGGGTGAGAAAGAATGCACTGGAGAAAGGGGAAGGTTGTAGACTAGAGGTAAAGGTAGGGTTATCTTTCAGACAACAAGCATTTTCTTATATCGTTTTCAGGAGTGTGAGAGGTGCTACAGATATATGAGCCATGCTTAAGTGCTGAACAGACTTTATGATTTATAAGGTGGAGGGGAAGAAACTAGATAGCTTAGAGGACATAAAATGTAATTTTACCACTGGGACATATTTCCATTTACAAGAAGTAGAATAACAAAATACAGGGGCCAAATGGTACTTTACCCTTTTAAGATATTTGAGTCAAAGAAGATAAACAATTTAAAATTATTTTTATAATTAGAGAGGGTGCAGAAAAGATTTACTAGGATGGTTCCAGGGATGAGGGACTTCAGTTACATGGATAGACTGGAGAAGCTGGGGTTGCTGTCCTTAGAGCAGAGAAGGTTGATAGAAGTATTCAAAATCATGAAAGGTTTAGATAAAGGGTTGAGAACCAGAGGACACAGATTTAAGGTTATTGGCAAAAGAACCAAAGGCAACATGAGGAAAAGCTTTTTTACGCAGCAAGTAGTTATGATCTGGAATGCACTGCCTGAAAGGGTGGTGGAAGCAGATTCAGTCATGGCTTTCAAAAAGGATTTGGATAAATACTTGAAGGGAAAAAATTTGCAGGGCTACGGGGAAAGAGCGGGGGAGTGGGACTAACGGGATTGCTCTTACAAAGAGTCGGCACAGGCTCAATAGGCCAAATGGCCTCCTGCTGTGCTGTAACCATTCTATGATTCTAATCTATATATGTAAACTAGATCCAATTCATATGATTTGTTAATCTATTGTTTTTAATAGCTTGATGAGTTTTTAAAAATTTATTTCCAAGACGGCAACAATGCTGCCAAGGCCTCATTTATTGTTCGTCTCTGGTTGTTCTGATAAGGTGGTAGTGAGTTTCCTTCTTAGCAATTGTATAAAAGATGGCATTAAAGGTCAATCACATAGTGTGTGGACAATAATCATATGTAAGCCTGACCAAGTAGGGGCGGCAGGTTCCCTTCTCCAAAGGACATTAGTGAAACAGTTGATTTTTCATATCATTTTCCTGGTGCTAGTTCATAAATTATTAGATTTATTGAATCCAGTTTCACAACTTGCCAGTTTGGAACATTACATAGAATTTACAACACGGAAGCAGGCCATTCGGCTCAACTTGTCTACGCCGGTGTACATGCTGCACACGAGCTTCATCTAACCCTTTCACCCTATGAATTCTTTAAGTCTTAGTTGCTAATCCAGTAGCATAATGACCTCACTTCTGCACCTGTTATGCATCCTCTACTCTCTGAGTTTCATAAAAACTAGTGATTTTGGATTGAGGAGAAGTCCATTTGGTAATTATTATATCTGCAAATGCAAAGTTGCTTACATTATTATCAAGTAATCTTGTTTCGCGACGAATATAATGGGAGAATTCTCTCACCTGGAATTTCTGTGGCGGTTCTCCCAATTTACTGCCTCAACTTTGCTGGAAGATGAGCAGAAAAAGAGCATAAATGGCTAAAAATGACAATTTACACGATTTCTCTAGGTCTTTCACCGAAGTTTCTTAAAGATAGGACTGATTATTTGTACTTAGTAAAATGTGGAACTGTTTAAGCCATAAAGTTATCACTTCCTTTCTCCGTTCTATTCCCAGACTTTAATGTGTTACATAGACAAAGCATCATTCAATTGTTTTAAACTCCTTTAAGGTAAAGCTGAACGCAAAGATGTCTACAAAATGTTGATTACTTTCTAACTTTGAAAGTGGGGTTCCATCTCTGGTTTGGTGATTTCAATCTGTTGTAAGAAAGAGCAATAAAGCATTGTCAGTTAGCGGAAAAGATTACAGTTGATTTTGAACTTGCTGCCCGTGCGTACTACTTGCTTTGCGGATTGGTCGTCCATTATAGAAACTGTCCGATTTTTCCTTTCCAGTGATTTGCCGTTAGCCTCGACAAAACTGAAAAACATTACAACCTTGCTCTGAGCCTCCCCATTTATATTAATTGCGTGTCATGAAATTTCTGGATTTACGCCGTTAATGTGAATTAATCTCGCCGCAGCCATTTAGGGGGTTTAATTCATGTCATAAAGACATGCTCCTCAGCCTTGGAGGCCCAGAAAGGGAACAATGAAAGGAGTCTCGCTCCTGCAGGTAGTAAATTGTTCCTAAAGATTTTTACAAAACTTTTTTTTAATCTATCTTGGCAGTATTTTTGTATCAGTCTTGCCATCCACACTCCTGTTGTATCATGCAACTACCAGGATGGTAGAAGACGAACTAGATGGTACTTGGTCTTTTTTCGTCTAGCAATTGCTATGTTTCTATGAAAGCAGTTCCACTGTTCCTGATCATGATGATATGCTGGTTCAACATTTCATCGCTCAAGAATGTCTGCACATTTTGCACACCGACCCTCCCATTCACTCGTAACTTCTCAAGGACCAATGCAACAGTTCCCAAACACAACTTGGTTACAATATCCTCTTCTTCTGCTTGTTCTTTTAATTTTTATTCTTACTTTTCCTTTCTGTCTCTTTTTCTGTCTCTCTCTTAATCCAGTCTCTTTCCCTCTCTTTATTTCTCTTTCTGTCTTTAATTTGACACTAATAGGGGGGACTACATGGTGTTCCTGGATCGATAAACTGATATGGGATGAATGGTCTTTCACATCTGTAATGACTTTGTAATCTTGTGAACTCCTCTTTCATTTGATTACTATCATCCTTTCTTCGTCTGGTCAGGCCACTGTGAGCTCAATCACTTAGATCACCTGGATTGTTTGTAGCATCTTTTTGCTGGTAAGAATTATGAGTAAATAACTTCTTAGCCAGTCAAACAGGAACCGTAAGACCGTGAGATCATTTACCTTTCATTCTTGGCTAGAAAAAATGGCATGGCAACCTAAATGATCAAAGAAAGCACAAACAATAAGAAACAGAGGAAAAAGAAAGTTTTAAAAATAATGTTGGAAAGAGGACTCAGCCACTGATGTTTAATCACACGGACTGCAGCGGTTCAAGAAGGCGGCTCGCCACCACCTTCTCAAGGGCAATTAGGGATGGGCAATAAATGCTGTCCTCGCCAGCGACGCCCACATCCCATGAACGAATTTTTAAAAAATCTCATAGTAGTGCAGTAATATTAAAAGGCAGAAGCAAATCTGACTTCACCAAATAGTTCTGTAGAAGATTTCAAAAAAGAAATTCTAGATAAGATGACATTTTTTTTCACCACTAAGTGGATGTTGAAATGCAAAGCATGCTTTTTTTTAGATAAACTTGGCAGACTTGTCCTCTCCACCCAGTCTACTTGTAAATCTGATTGGTTGGAACACAGCCCTTACCAGCAGAGAAGAAAACTAATTATAGCTTCCATCGGGTAATAGTTTAGGTGCCTAAGCAACTGTGTCTAGTTGGCGAGCATTGAGGGTGAAGTTGGAGTGAATGGTTTACGGCTTCCAGGAAAGGACCCCGAAGAAATGTTTATCATTTCCATGTACGGGTTGCCAGACCTGTCTTTCAAGTGCTCAGGTGCCAGAGCAATTTATCTTATTCTGAATCTCAAGTGTATTGCACGTTAAAGAGCAATTATCATACTATTTATTGTAGTAGTGAAGAGTCCCCACTACAATTCTGCGACTATCATTATTTTGAGTCTGTTTTAGATAAGTCCATTTGCTTTACTGATGTAAACAATCAAGGTCAAACAAACATTAACTTATGCCTTTCCCATTTAATAGCAGTGTTTCTTGTTAACATCTTTTAGAAGCTATCATAATGGGATTAATTTCTAGTTAATAATTAGAAAAATATTTTTGTCATGTAGCCCATGATGCGTGGGGGATTTTGCTGAATGTAAGTCTCTGGTAACCATGTTAATGAAAGGTTGTCATCGAATTGCCTATAGTGTATTATTACATCACTTGTTCATGACAAGATATGACAAAATTAATGAATGGCTCTTCTCCCTCCCCAAAGGTTTGTCAAACATATATTCTTAAATGAAAGCAGCCCCCTTTTAAATAACTTTTACAATTGGATATTGTCTTCCGATTGAAAGTGGTAGAATTATAAGGACTAACTGGGTGCACTAGGTTAAAGCACTGCTTTTGTATCTTTGGGACCTAGGTCTGCTGGAATGAAAGTCATCTCAATCTGCCAGCTGTAAGATTTCTAATTAAAATGAATTTGGACAAAGCCTTAATCTAGTTCCAAGAGGAGTTGACTGAAAATTCCGATTATTCATCATCAATTCGTACTAATTCACCAGCTTAACTCAAAAAAAGCCATAGGAGTGACCAATGTCAAAATCAAAGTATTCACACTGGTGTAGTGGAAGGCTCTGATCTGAGGTTAGTGATAAGCCAGTTAGATGAGGTAAAATCTAATATTCAATATTAGCACTGGGATCCAAAAGTGAAAAATTCTGTTCCATTCTCCAGCACAAAAATGAAACTAGATCTCATTAAATTTTTGATTCTGTGATGGAAATGAAAATGGTCCACCTCCACTTTCAGCTCCTTATTTCTTTAGAATGATGAATCAATGGAGGAAGAACCTTTATCACCACACAATGTAGTGCACTTTTTAAGAATCTGCCCAGTCTGAATTTTCACTGGTGTCGTGGCAGTCGGCAGCATTTTGTTCTTCCGACTTCATGATTAACGGCCTTTCCTTTTATTGTGTTAAAAAGCATTTTATTTTTATCAGAACAGCTTCTCTACAAAGTAAAAACAGATGACACATAAAACACAGGCACAATAGCTCATTGTCCAATATAGTCAGTATTAATAAAAAAAGAACTTCATGTAACAAACAAATCTATAATTTATAGCTGTACAAATTTCATTCTGATTTAATGTTGCAAAGTTATGGCTCAGTCATTAAATAGGTCACAGATTTTTCTCCCTTGGGTGGTCACAGCTGAGGAAACGAGAGAGAACTACAGATTTCACACTCCAGCTTTTGATTTATAAAGAGCCACTTTGCCTGCAGTGTTTGTAAGACTTCCTCGTCTTGATCTTGCCATTAAGGAGAGTTGCTGACTGGAGGTCAGGTACTTCCCTGGATGATTACAAAGCAACATTGGATGGTACCCAGAAATGAATGATTTGTTCAGCTCTTAGATTGGGAATGGTGCATTGCGTGGAAAGAGATGCATAAACAGAAGAGAAAAAATATGAAATAATTATAGTTTGATTTCCCAGTTCAAAAGAATCTGTTTGCAAGAATCCATCATAATCATATACAGTTAACTATGGTCTCACTCCAGCTCACACTTTTTTCTCTGTGTGTGTGTGTGTGTGTGTGTGTGTGTGTGTATGTTTGTCTTTTTATTCCTCTTTGTTTCATTCACTCACACACACTCTGCTCTGTCTAATTGTCTCACACTGGGCACTCACCCCCCACCCCTCCCTCTCTCTCTCTCTCTCTCACTTTTTTCCCCTTCCCCTCTGTCTTTCTCTTTCCCCTCTACTCTCTCTCTCTCCCCCCCCCCCTCTCTCATTTTCACACACAGACACATCCACACACACACTCTTTTTTTTCACCCTCCTGCCTCTCACTCCAAGGGATAGGTAATGGTAATTGAGATTTGTTTTCAGGGAATTTCTGGCTGCTATCAATGTCAGCAGTGATCATAAAATCATAGAAATTTATGGCACAGAAGGAGGCCATTCGGCCCATCGTGTCTGTGCCAGCAGAAAAAGAGTTACCCAGTCTAATCCCACTTTCCAGCTCTTGGTCCATAGCCTTGAAGATTGCGGCACTTCAGGTGCACATCCAAGCACCTTTTAAATGCAATGAGGTTTCTGTCTCTACCACCCTTTCAGGCAGTGAGTTCCAGACCCCTACCACCCTCTGGGTGAAAATATTTTTCCTTGGCTCCCCTCTAATCCTTCTACCAATCACTTTAAATCTATGCCCCCTGGTTATTGACCCCTCTGCTAAGGGAAATAGGTCCTTCTTGTCCACTCTATCTAGGCCCCTCATAATTTTGTACACCACAATTAAATCTCCCCTCAGCCTCCTCTGTTCCAAAGCAAACAACCCCAGCCTATCCAATCTTTCCTCATACCTAAAATTCTCCAGTCCTGGCAACATCCTTGCAAATCTCCTCTGTACCCTCTCTAGTGCAATCACATCTTTCCTGTAATGTGGTGACCAGAACTGTATGGAGTACTCTAGCTGTGGCCTAACTAATATTTTATACATTTCAAGCATAACCTCCCTGCTCTTATATTCTATACCTTGGCTAATAAAGGCAAGTATCCCATATGCCTTCTTAACCACCTTGTCTACATGTCCTGCTACATTCAGGTTTCTGTGGACATGGACTCCAAGGTCCCTCTGTTCCTCTACACCTCTCAGTATCCTCCCATTTATTGTGTATTCCCTTGCCTTGTTTGCTCTCCCCAGATGCATTATCTCACATTTCTCTGGATTGAATTTCATTTGCCACTTTTCTGCCCAACTGACCAGTCCATTGATATCTTCCTACAGTCTACAGCTTTCCTCCTCACTATCAACCACACAGCTAATTTTAGTATCATCTGCAAACTTCTTAATCATGCCCCCTACATTTAAGTCTAAATCATTGATATATACCGCAAAAAGCAAGGGACCTAGTACTGAGCCCTGCGAAACCCCACTAGAAGCAGCCTTCTAGTCACAAAAATACCCGTCGACTATTCCCCTTTGCTTCCTGCCACTGAGCCAATTTTGAATCCAACTTGCCACTTTCCCTTGGATCCCATGGGCTTTTACTTTTCTGACCAGTCTGCCATGTGGGACCTTGTCAAAAGCCTTGCTAAAATCCACGTAGACTACATCAATCGCGCTACCCTCATCGACCCTCCTCAAAGAATTCAGTCAAGTTAGTCAGACTCGACCTTCCCTTAACAAATCTGTGCTGACGGTCCTTGATTAATCCGTGCCTTTCTAAATGACAATTAATACTGTCCCTCGATTGTTTCCAATAATTTGCGCACCAACGAGATTAGGCTGAATAGCCTGTAATTACTCGGTCTATCCCTTTCTGCCGTTTTAATTGACGGTACAACATTAGCAGTCCTCTAGTCCTCTGGCACCACACCTGTAGCCAGAGAGGATTGGAAAATGATGGGGAGAGCCTCCGCTATTTCCTCCTTTGCTTCTTTTAACAGCCTAGGATACATTTCATCCAGGCCTGGCGATGTATCTACTTTCAAAATGCTAACCCCCTTAATACTTCCTCCCTCACGATGTTTATCCCATCCAATATTTCACACTCCCCCTCCTTAATTACAATCTCTGTATCGTCCCCCTCTTTTGTGAAGACGGATGCAAAGTATTCATTAAGAACCATATACCTCCACACATAGTTTACCTTTTCGGTCTCTAATGGGCCCTACTCTTTCCTTAGTTATTCTCTTGCTCTTTATGTATTTATAAAACATCTTTTGGTTTTCCTTGATTTTACTTGCCAATATTTTTTCATGCCCTCTCTTTGCTTTCCTAATTTCCTTTTTAATTTCACCCCTGCACCTTCTATACTCCGCTAGGTTTTCTGCAGTATTGAACTCTCGGTATCTGACATAAGCCTCCCTTTTTTGCCTTATTCTACCCTTTATGCTCCTTGACATCCAGGGAGCTCTTGATTTGGCAGTCCCACCCTTTTTCTTTGTGGGAACTTATTTGCTCTGAACCCTCATTATCTCCTCCTTGAATGCCTCCCACTGCTCTGACACTGATTTATTTTCAAGTAGCTGTTTCCAGTCCACTTTTGCTAAATCACTTCTCAGCTTAATAAAATTGGCCTTTCCCCAATTTAGAACGTTTACTCCTGTTCTATCTTTGTCCTTTTCCATAACTATGCTAAATCTGACTGAATTATGATCACTACTAGCAAAATGCTCTCCCACTGATACTCCTTTCACCTGCCCAGCTTCATTCGCTAAAACTAAGTCCAGAACTGCCCAGCCTCTTGTTGGGCTTGCTACGTACTGGCTAAAAAAGTTCTCCTGAATGCATTTTAAGAATTCTGCATCTTTTACACTGATTATATCCCAGTTAATATTAGGGTAGTTGAAATCCCTTACTATTACTGCCTTATTGTTTTTGCACTTCTCAGAAATTTGCCTACATATTTGCTCCCCTATCTCCCTCTGACTGTTTGGGGGCTATACTACACTCCCAGCAGTGTGATTGCCCTTTTTTGTTCTTTAGCTCAACCTATATGGCCTCATTTGATGATCCTTCTAACATATCATCCCTTCTCATGGCTGTAATTGCTTCTTTAACCAATATTGCCATCCCCCTCCTTTTTTTTATCCCCCTCTCCATCTCATCTGAAAACCCTGTAACCAGGAACGTTGAGCTGCCATTCCTGCCCCTCTTTAAGCCATGTTTCAGTAATAGCTAAGATATCGTACTGCCACGTGTCTATCTGTGCCCTCGGCTCATCTGCCTTATTCACTGGACTCCTTGCATTGAAGTATATACCACTAAGCACTGCCAAACTCTTTTGTTGTCCATTATCTGATCTTTTGTTTCCGCTGCCTTCCAAACTCGCTTACTAATTTTCTGCCTTCCATTTCCAGCTCAGCTTCTCTCTCTTCTGAATCTACGCTCAGGTTCCCATCCCCCTGCCAAGCTAGTCTGAACTCTCCCAACAGCACCAGCAAACCCCCCCCACGAGGACATTGGTCCTGCTCTGTTGAGGTTCAACCATCCAGCCTGTACAGGTCCCCATCTCCCCCAGAACCGGTCCCAATGTCCCAGGAATCTAAAGCCCTCCCTCCTGCACCATCTCTCCAGCCATGCATTCATCTGTTACGGGGAGCGGGCAGGAAATTGGACATGAATTTAGATTTGAGGTTAGGATCAGATCAGCCATGATCTTATTGAATGGCGGAGCAGGCTCGAAGGGCCGATTGGCCTACACCTGCTCCTATTTCTTATGTTCTTATGTTCTTAACCTCCTATTTCTATCGTCACTAGTGTATGGCACCTGGAGTAATCTGGAGATTACTACCTTTGAGCTCCTGCTTTTTAATCTCTTTTCTAACTCCTTAAAATCTGCCTGCAGGACCTCATCCCCCTTTCTACCTATGTCACTGGTACAGATATGGACCATGACCTCTGGCTGTTCACCCTCCCCCCTCAGAATGTTCTGCAGCCGCTCAGTGACATTCTTGACCCTGAAACCAGGGAGGCAACAAACCATCCTGAAATCAAGTCTGCGGCCGCAGAAACGCCTGTCTGTTCCCCTAACTATTGAATCCCCTTTCACTATTGCTCTCCTGACCTTCCTTCTCTCCCGCTGTGCAGCTGAGCCACCCGTGGTGCCGTGGTCTTGGCTCTGGCTGCACTCCCCAGAGGAACCATCGCCTTCACCAGTAAATACCAGTTAGAGAGCGAGATGCACTCAGGGGACTCCTGCTCTACCTGCCTGGTCCTCCTTGTCTGTCTGGCGGTCACCCATTCCCTCTCTGCCTGCACACCCTTAAGCTGTGGGGTGGACACCTCCTGAAACGTGCTATCCACATACCTCTTAGCCTCGTAGATGCACTGCAGTGACGCCAGCCACTGCTCAAGCTCGGAAACCTGGAGCTCGAGCTCCTCCAGCTGACAACATTTCCTGCACATATGGTTGTCCAGTTCACGAGAAAGGTCCTGGACTTCCCACATGGCACAGGATGTGCATTCGATGGGACTGAGGTGCCCTGCCATGCCTCTATTTATTTATTAGCTACTAATCAAACTTACTAGAAATAAACTTAAGACTTAAAAAAGAGCACTCACCAGCTACTCACCAATCAGCTTCCCTTGTGCTGACCTAATGTTAGGTTTTTCTTCATCTTTCTCCCGCACTCCGCTCTCCGTCTCCTCTCTCTCGCTCCTTTTATCACTGATCCCGCACTCCGCTCTCCGTCTCCTCTCTCTCGCTCCTTTTATCACTGATCCCGCACTCCGCTCTCCGTCTCCTCTCTCTCGCTCCTTTTATCACTGATCCTGCGCTCCGCTCTCCGTCTCCTCTCTCTCGCTCCTTTTATCACTGATCCCGCGCTCCGCTCTCTCTACTCTCTCTCTCCTCCTTTTATCGCTGATCCCGCGCTCCGCTCTCTCTCTCCTCTCTCTCTCCTCCTTTTATCACTGATCACACGCTCCGCTCTCTCTCTCTCCTCTCTCTCGCTCCTTTTATCACTGATCCCGCAATCCGCTCTCTCTCTCCTCTCTCTCTCTCCTTTTATCGACGATCCTGCGCTCCGCTCTCTCTCTCTCCTCTCTCTCTCCTCCTTTTATCACTGATCACACGCTCCTCTCTCTCTCCTCTCTCTCCTCCTTTTATCACTGATCCCGCAATCCGCTCTCTCTCTCCTCTCTCTCGCTCCTTTTATCACTGATCCCGCGCTCCGCTCTCTCTCTCCTCTCTCTCTCCTCCTTTTATCACTGATCACACGCTCCTCTCTCTCTCCTCTCTCTCGCTCCTTTTATCACTGATCCCGCAATCCGCTCTCTCTCTCCTCTCTCTCTCCTCCTTTTATCACTGATCCCGCAATCCGCTCTCTCTCTGCTCTCTCTCCTCCTTTTATCACTGATCCTGCGCTCCGCTCTCTCTCTCCTCTCTCTCTCCTCCTTTTATCACTGATCCTGCGCTCCGCTCTCTCTCTCCTCTCTCTCTCCTCCTTTTATCACTGATCCTGCGCTCCGCTCTCTCTCTCCTCTCTCTCTCCTCCTTTTATCACTGATCCCGCGCTCCGCTCTCTCTCTCTCTCTCTCCTCTCTCTCTCCTCCTTTTATCGCTGATCCCGCGCTCCGCTCTCTCCGTCTCCTCTCTCTCTCCTCCTTTTATCACTGATCCTGCGCTCTGCTCTCTCCGTCTCCTCTCTCTCTCCTCCTTTTATCGCTGATCCCGCGCTCTGCTCTCTCCGTCTCCTCTCTCTCTCCTCCTTTTATCACTGATCCTGCGCTCTGCTCTCTCCGTCTCCTCTCTCTCTCCTCCTTTTATCACTGATCCTGCGCTCTGCTCTCTCCGTCTCCTCTCTCTCTCCTCCTTTTATCGCTGATCCCGCGCTCTGCTCTCTCCGTCTCCTCTCTCTCTCCTCCTTTTATCGCTGATCCCGCGCTCCGCTCTCTCCGTCTCCTCTCTCTCTCCTCCGTTTATCGCTGATCCCGCGCTCTGCTCTCTCCGTCTCTCTCTCTCCTCCTTTTATCACTGATCCCGTGCTCCGCACTCTCCGTCTCCTCTCTCTCTCCTCCTTTTATCACTGATCCCGCACTCCGCTCTCTCCGTCTCCTCTCTCTCTCTCCTCCTTTTATCGCTGATCCCGCGCTCCGCTCTCTCCGTCTCCTCTCTCTCTCTCCTCCTTTTATCGCTGATCCCGCGCTCCGCACTCTCCGTCTCTCTCTCTCGCTCCTCCTTTTACCACTGATCCTGCGCCCCGCTCTCTCCGTCTCCTCTCTCTCTCCTCCTTTTACCACTGATCCCGTGCTCCGCTCTCTCCGTCTCCTCTCTCTCTCCTCCTTTTACCACTGATCCTGCGCTCCGCTCTCTCCGTCTCCTCTCTCTCTCCTCCTTTTATCACTGATCCCGCGCTCCGCTCTCTCCGTCTCCTCTCTCTCTCCTCCTTTTATCACTGATCCCGCGCTCTGCTCTCTCCGTCTCCTCTCTCTCTCCTTTTACCACTGATCCCGTGCTGCGCTCTCTCCGTCTCCTCTCTCTCTCCTCCTTTTACCACTGATCCTGCGCTCCGCTCTCTCCGTCTCCTCTCTCTCTCCTCCTTTTATCACTGATCCTGCGCTCCGCTCTCTCCGTCTCCTCCTTTTATCACTGATCCCGCACTCTGCTCTCTCCGTCTCCTCTCTCTCCTCCTTTTACCACTGATCCCGTGCTCCGCTCTCTCCGTCTCCTCTCTCTCTCCTCCTTTTACCACTGATCCCGCACTCCGCACTCTCCGTCTCTCTCTCTCGCTCCTCCTTTTACCACTGATCCTGCGCTCTGCTCTCTCCGTCTCCTCTCTCTCTCCTTTTATCACTGATCACGCGCTCCGCACTCTCCGTCTCCTCTCTCTCTCCTCCTTTTATCACTGATCCCGCGCTCCGCTCTCTCCGTCTCCTCTCTCTCTCTCCTCCTTTTATCACTGATCCCGCACTCCGCTCTCTCCGTCTCCTCTCTCTCTCTCCTTTTATCACTGATCCCGCGCTCCTCTCTCTCCGTCTCCTCTCTCTCTCTCCTCCTTTTATCACTGATCCCGCACTCCGCACTCTCTGTCTCTCTCTCTCTCTCCTTTTATCACTGATCCCGCGCTCCGCTCTCTCCGTCTCCTCTCTCTCTCCTCCTTTTATCACTGATCCCGCACTCCGCACTCTCTGTCTCTCTCTCTCTCTCCTCCTTTTATCACTGATCCCGCGCTCCGCTCTCTCCGTCTCCTCTCTCTCTCTCCTTTTATCACTGATCCCGCACTCCGCTCTCTCTCTCTCCTCTCTCTCTCTCCTTTTATCACTGATCCCGCGCTCCGCTCTCTCCGTCTCCTCTCTCTCTCTCCTTTTATCACTGATCCCGCGCTCCGCTCTCTCCGTCTCCTCTCCCGCTCCTCCTTTTACCACTGATGACCTTATTTCTGTCCCTATCACCACACCAACCTCATAAAAGAATTACAGATGTTTATTCCTCCCATTTCCATGAAGCCTTTTATTCAAATGAAGGGCTTACAGTATTACAAAAGGTGCTGAGAGGTATGGGTAACTATTTTTAGCCAGCAATCAGACTCTATATCCACCAGCTGGAACATTTATTATGTAATTTTACCAAAAAAAACTTTTCCTAAACCAGGCACTGAAGTTGGTCAAATCCTTTTCTCTAATTTTGTAGGAGGATATTTGATCTCTAATTAATGTTTCTTATTTGCTTAACAGCAGAATCTACTACAGTTAAAGAACCAAGAAAAATAATCTGTGCAGCTCCCATTAATTAACAAATAAATCTTTGCTCACAGATTCTGAGGCACTTAGTATTCTGTCTGCAGTCCCTTACTCCCACAGCATTTTTCTATCTCTGCCATGATTCAAGTACACAAAAACCAACTGTTTCCAGCAGTTACTGTGCAGCCATGAGAACCACGAACTTAATCAGATGTTACCAGTGCATCGTGGTAATTCTGTTGTCCTTCCCGTTTGGAAAGTGTTAATTACGGCAACAAAAGAATATTTCAAGCATATTGTTTTTATTAAATTGTTCTCTGTTAAATAAAGGAGTGGGCTTTTAGATATCATTTTAGGGGCATCCATGCTGAGGAGGGAGTACATTTCCATTTTTGGCATTAGTATTGGCATTGATTACTCTCAGGTCAGGTGCAGCATTAATTAGATGCAAAAAGAAAAATCCTACTACTTTGCCCTTATATAAAAAAGATTGTTTCTTATTCCCTATTTTTCTTTTATGTTTATTTGTATTTTTCTTGTGGCTTCCCTGAGTGAGATAGCCACTTTGTATCAGGTCTGTTTGTGCTACAGACTCATGACCAGTTAATGAAAGAACTTGCATTAAAGGAGCCTTATCGCTGGCGGGGAGAAGATACTTTCATCCAAGCTGGATTCAAACCCACTTCCTGCATGTCCAAGAACACTGTTTCACCACCCAATTCTCCAATATATAAATAATTGATAGGTCACTCATCTTCATAGTGTCATAGTAGGTACAACACAGGAGGAGGCCATTCGGCCCATCGTGCCTGTGCTGGCTGTTTGAAAGAGCGATCCAATTAGTCCCAATCCCCTGCTCTTTCCCCATAGCCTGTAAATTTATTCCTTTCAAGTATTTATCTAATTCCCTTTCAGGCAGTGCTTTTCAGATCATTACAACTCGCCGAGTAAAAAACATTTCCTCATGTTGTCTCTGGCTCTTTTGCCGATCACATTGGGGTAAATTTTAACCCGGAGCCGGGAAGAGGGTGGAGGGATGGGTGGGATGGATTCCTGACGGAAGTACAGGTTTCTCGGATGTCCTTACAATTTTGACGTAAGGACGTCTTTTTTTTGTCAGTTTCCCACCCGACAGGCCAGCCTGATTGACAGGCTGGTCTCAGTCGGATGGGAGAAGAGCCAGGGAGCGGATGTGAGTAGGTAAGTCTTAAATGGGGGTGGAGGGGGTTGGACGTTGGGGGTCATCGGGTTGGGGGTCATTGGGGGTGGGAGTCATCGGGGGTCAGTCATCGGGCTCTGTCATCAGGGGGGTCGGGAGTCATCGGGCTCGGTCGTCAGGGGGATCAATCATCGGGGGGCGGTCGGGAGTCATCGGGGGTTAGTCATGCGGGACAATCACAGAGGTCAGTTATCGGGGGAGCAGTCATCGGGGGGGCTGGGGGTCATCATGGGTCGGGAGTCATCGGACGTCGGGAGTCATTGGGGGTGTTGGTCATCGGGGGTCGGTCATCAGGGGTTGGGAATCATCGGGGGTCGGTCGTCGGGGGTCGGTCTTCGGGGTTGGGGGTCATGGGGGAGTTGGTCGGTCATTGGGGCGCGGTCATTGGGGTCGGGGGTCATCTGGGCAGGGGTCAGAGATGGTGGGAGGGTGGTCGGAGATCGTTGGGGATGGGAGCGTTGCTGCAGGTAGGCGTGTTAGGCCTGGGGGAAGCACTCCTGCTCCTCCGGGCCCACAAGCTGTGCGATAAAGGCAATTACCTGCTGTTTTGGGCCTCCTCGCCTCCTCTCATGTGGCGTGAAGCAGAAAGCCCGGGAATCCCGGCCCCCAGGAGTTATAAATAAAAAAAGCTGTAAAAATGGAGGCCCATAGCCCCTCTTCCCGACTCCCGTTAAAACCGGAAGTGGGAGCCCAGGATCCCAAATGCTTTTTTTACAGCCTTCTCAACTTGTCCTGCCACCTTCAAAGATTTGTGTATGTGCACCCCCAGGTCTCTCTGTTCCTGCAGCCCCTTTAAAATTGTACCATTTAGTTTATATTGCCTCCCCTCATTCTTTCTACCAAAATGCATCACTTCACACTTCTCTGCGTTAAATTTCATCTGCCATGTCTGTCCATTTCACCAGTCTGTCTATATCTTCCCGAAGTCTGTTATTATCATCCACCTTATTTACTTCATTTCTGAGTTTCGTGTCATCAACAAACTTTGAAATTATACCCTCTATATCCAAGTCCAGGTCATTATCATTTTTTTTTATTCGTTCATGGGATGTGGGCATCGCTGGCGAGGCCGGCATTTATTGCCCATCCCTAATTGCCCTTGAGAAGGTGGTGGTGAGCTGCCTTCTTGAACCGCTGCAGTCCGTGTGATGAAGGTTCTCCCACAGTGCTGTTAGGAAGGGAGTTCCAGGATTTTGACCCAGCAACGTTGAAGGAACGGCGATATATTTCCAAGTTGGGATGGTGTGTGACTTGGAGGGGAACGTGCAGGTGGTGTTGTTCCCATGTGCCTGCTGCTCTTGTCCTTCTAGGTGGTAGAGGTCGCGGGTTTGGGAGGTGCTGTCGAAGAAGCTTTGGTGAGTTGCTGCAGTGCATCCTGTGGATGGTACACACTGCAGCCAAAGTGCGCCGGTGGTGAAGGGAGTGAATGTTTAGGGTGGCGGATGGGGTGCCAGTCAAGCGGGCTGCTTTGTCCTGGATGGTGTCAAGCTTCTTGAGTGTTGTTGGAGCTGCACTCATCCAGGCAAATGGAGAGCATTCCATCACACTCCTGACTTATGCCTTGTAGATGGTGGAAAGGCTTTGGGGAGTCAGGAGGTGAGTCACTCGCTGCAGAATACCCAGCCTCTGACCTGCTCTTGTAGCCAGAGTATTTATATGGCTGGTCCAGTTAAGTTTCTGGTCAATGGTGACCCCCAAGATGTTGATGGTGGGGGATTCGGCGATGATAATGCTGTTGAATGTCAAAGGGAGGTGGTTAGACCCTCTCTTGTTGGAGATGGTCATTGCCTGGCACTTGTCTGGCGCGAATATTACTTGCCACTTATGAGCCCAAGCCTGGATGTTGTCCAGGTCTTGCTGCATGTGGGCTCGGAATGCTTCATTATCTGAGGGGTTGCGAATGGAACTGAACACTGTGCAATCATCAGCGAACATTCCCATTTCTGACCTTATGATGGAGGGAAGGTCATTGATGAAGCAGCTGAAGATGGTTGGGCCTAGGATACTGCCCTGAGGAAGTCCTGCAGCAATGTCCTGGGGCTGAGATGATTGGCCTCCAACAACCACAACCATCTTCCTTTGTGCTAGGTATGACTCCAGCCACTGGAGAGTTTTCCCCCTGATTCCCATTGACTTCAATTTTACTAGGGCTCCTTGGTGCCACACTCGGTCAAATGCTGCCTTGATGTCAAGAGCAGTCACTCTCACCTCACCTCTGGAATTCAGCTCCTTTGTCCATGTTTGGACCAAGGCTGTAATGAGGTCTGGAGCCGAGTGGTCCTGGCGGAACCCAAACTGAGCATCAGTGAGCAGGTTATTGGTGAGTAAGTGCCTCTTGATAGCACTGTCAACGACACCTTCCATCACTTTGCTGATGATTGAGAGTAGACTGATGGGCGGTAATTGGCCGGATTGGATTTGTCCTGCTTTTTGTGGACAGGACATACCTGGGCAATTTTCCACACTGTCGGGTAGATGCCAGTGTTGTAGCTGTACTGGAACAGTTTGGCTAGAGGCGCAGCTAGTTCTGGAGCACAAGTTTTCATCACTACAGCCAGGATGTTGTCGGGGCCCATAGCCTTTGCTGTATCCAGTGCACTCAGCCATTTCTTGATATCACGTGGAGTGAATCGAAGTGGCTGAAGACTGGCTTCTGTGATGGTGGGGATATCGGGAGGAGGTCGAGATGGATCATCCACTCGGCACTTCTGGCTGAAGATGGTTGCAAACGCTTCAGCCTTGTCTTTTGCACTCACATGCTGGGCTTCGCCATCATTGAGGATGGGGATGTTTGCAGAGCCTCCTCTTCCCATTAGTTGTTTAATTGTCCACCACCATTCACGACTGGATGTGGCAGGACTGCAGAGCTTTGATCTGATCCGTTGGTTGTGGAATCGCTTAGCTCTGTCTATAGCATGTTGCTTCCGCTGTTTAGCATGCATGTAGTCCTGAGTTGTAGCTTCAAAAAGAGCAGTGGTCCTAATACTGACCCCCGGGGAACACCACTGTATATGTCCCTCCAATCTGAAAAATAACAGTTCACCACCACTCTCTGCTTTCTGTCACTTGTGCAAAAAGCTTCTGCTGTATTTGCCTACATAACAACAGTCAATGTAGTCCTAAGTAACTCGTTGTACATGAAGCACTTTGAGTGGCTTGAGAGACCTGATAAGGTGCTATATAACTGCAAGTCTTTTTTTTAATCTTCAAAAGGTTGTGGTTTCAAGCTACACTCCAGTACTCCAGCACTCCAGGCTGACAGTTTAGTGCAGTACTGAGGGAATGCTGCACTGTCTGAGGTGTCACCTGTCATATAAGATGTGAAAGGCTCCTCTGGCCTGTTCAGGTGGATGTAAAGGATCCCATGGCACTATTCAAAAAAAGGGCAGGGTATGAACATACACACATTGACGGAGAGGAAAAGACCCTCTGGTCCATCCAGCCTGTCCCACACAATTGTGATACCTTGTGATACCAATTGTATATACACACTCCCCACCTCACCCAAAACCATGTGATCTCCTGGGAGAGGCGAAAATTAGATGTTCTCCTGATGTCCTGGACAACATTGCTCCCTCAACAACACTAAGAAAAATAGATTATGTGATTTTCCATCTTATTTACTGTTTCTGGGACCTTGCTTTGTGCAAATTGGTTGCTGCATTTGTGATAGGGTTTCAAAAAGCAATTAATTGGCTATGAACCAGAGTGAGATTTTCCCTAAAAAAAAACTCCACAATACGGTGATACTGCTTCTTTAATATGGCCAGAATTTTGAAAGGTAATAAAAGTAACAAACCTTTAGTTAAAAAGCAGGGTGTATAACATTATATTTACCTTTATCAGAGCTCTGATTGAAAATATTTATTAGCTGCACTGCTATGATTTCCTTGTTTTGTTAGTTTTCTATTCTGCTGTTTATGAATGAGTAAAATATGTCCCATTTAGCAATCCACAAACAGATATGATTCATGACAGTTGCAGATATTAGCAGAGAAAGACTTGAGGGGAAAAATATCCTGAATGCTGCAAATAAACTACAATTTAGATGCGTTTCACTTCATTTGAAACTCCTGTTGTTTTTCTGCGTGGAATTATGAAATAGCAGTTCATATGAAATAATACCATTTAGATCCTAAACCACATCGTGGAAGATTTCCTCTGGTTTCTTTGAGCTAGCAACACCCTAAACATAGTGGGAATGCGTTTAAAAGTTTGATAGAAGTAGAAAACATAAGAAACCTTCCTGCTATGTTTATGATGTCGCTAACACATAGCAACCATAGAATCATCTGAAGTTCCATAAGTATTGAAAGTATTGCCTCCAGTACAATTTAATGTGTTTTTCAGAGAATCTCTCTTACAATGACATTTCTTTGTAAGATAGATTCTTACAAAGAAATGTCATTGTAAGATGTCATTGTAAGATAGATTCTTACAAGATGGATTCTAACACATATATCCTTACAGATCAATGTAACAGCTGAGATGATTAATTTGCACAAAAAGTCACAGGTATATTCTTTTAATGGTTATGCCCCCGACCACACTTTGCAGAACTGGTACAGTGTGACATTAGGGGATAGGTCATCTGTCTGCACCCCTCTGAGAGCTAATGTGGAGGGGTGGACTACTTATCAAGCAGACTGTTGTGTCCTTGATGGTGTTGAGTTTATTCTGTATTGTTGTGGCTGCACCCATCCGGTCAAGTGAGGAGTATTCTGTCATACTTCTGACTTAAGCCTTGTAGGTGGTCGAGGGACTTTGAAGGATCAGGAGGTGAGCCACTCATCACAGAGTACCCCGCCTTTGCCCTGCTGTTGTAGCGATAGTGTTGATATGGCTGATCCAGTTAAGCTTCTGGTTAGTCATGACCCAGATGATATTGATGCTGGGGAAACTCAGCAATAGTAGTGCCATTGAAGATTGGGGAGATGGTTGGGTATTTTTGTGAAGAAAGTCATCACCTGGCACTTATGTGGTGCAAATATTATCTCCCACTTGTCAACCAATATTATCCAAAGCCTGTTGTAGGCTAGCATGAGCTGCTTCATTATTGGAGAGGTTGTGAATGGAACTCAGGCCTGTGGAATCATCAGCGAACAGCCCTGCTCCTCTCCTTATAATGGAGGGAAGTTCATTGATGCAACAGCTAAAGATGGTTGGGCTGAGGGTCCTGCCCTGAGGAACTCTAGCTGCAATGTTTTAGAGTTGCGATGATGAGCTGTGATGATTGGCCTCTGATAACATGATCATCTTCCTTTTGGGACAACTCTTCCAAACTTGGGCACCGGTCCCCAGATGTTTTTTTTTATTCGTTCATGGGATGTGGGCATCGCTGGCGAGGCCGGCATTTATTGCCCATCCCTAATTGCCCTTGAGAAGGTGGTGGTGAGCCGCCTTCTTGAATTGCTGTAGTCCGTGTGGTGAAGGTTTTCCCACAGTGCTGTTAGGAAGGGAGTTCCAGGATTTTGACCCAGCGATGATGAAGGAACGGCGATATATTTCCAAGTCGGGATGGTGTGTGACTTGGAGGGGAACGTGCAGGTGGTGTTGTTCCCATGTTGCTACTGCTCTTGTCCTTCTAGGTGGTAGAGATCGCGGGTTTGGGAGGTGCTGTCGAAGAAGCCTTGGCGAGTTGCTGCAGTGCATCCTGTGGATGATACACACTGCAGCCACTATGCGCCGGTGGTGAAGGGAGTGAATGTTTAGGGTGGTGGATGTTAGTGAGAAGGAATTTACAGGGTCAACTGGGTTGGTTGCAGATAGGTCCATCTGATGGGTGGTTCGCTCGGTCACTTCAGAGGCCAATAAGAGTCAACTAGATCGTGTAGGACTGAAGTCATACGTGGGCAAATGGGATAGGAGTGGCAGGCCACCTCCCCAGAGGGCCAGAGCAGCTTTTGTGGTGACTTTTCTGGTTCAAGCCGACAAATGACCAGATTTATTGAACTCATTTTCGCAAAGTGCTTTAGTGGGATTTGAACCTCTGGGTTACTCATCCAGTACCATAACCACCACACCACTCTACCCCTACAGTGTTGATGTTAAAGAAGCTGCATGCTTTGAATGAAGTCTAATAAACACCTCGCTAATCACTGGAACGTTGACTCCTATTTTTCCCAGCTGCAGAATCTTTTTTCATCTCAACTTTTTAAATCATTTTTTTTCAATAATTCAATGTAAGTCACTGTGGTGCTACAGTGAATGCATGGAGGGATAGCTTGGCTGTTTGGAGACCTAACTTGTAAATGGCTGCTGTAGCAACAATGGAACAAGATTACATTTTTTTTACAAAAAGAATCCCTATTAATGTAAAAGAAAAATCAGGAAACAGCTGGAAACTAAACTAACGTTTGGATTTTAACTATATTGCGAAGCTCCTGTCAACCAGCTGTGCATTTGTAAATTTAGAAAAAAAAATTGCTGAGAACAGCAAAAGCAACAGCAGAAGAGATTTGTGTTGGAAAATATTTTTATTCAAAGGAACAGCATTTTTGGCGTTTTTCCACGGCAGGGGAGAAAGGCCCCTATTTGAATCCTGTTAGCATATGTTTGCGTGTTAGGACCGCTTTAATTTGCTGCTGAAAGCCAGTTGAGATTTTTTTTTCCACTGAAACTGATAGGGACTGGGTGTCCTTGGCACAGCAGGGCAGCGAATGCTGGCATTAATATTTAGAAAGCGTATCGCGCAGTGGAGTGTGAGAAAAATTCTTTCTGGCATAAGCCAGCTGATAAAAAAAAAAGTGTGTTTTGACCAGAGATACAAATTTGTGAAATGTTACTTTATCAAGCATGAGCTTTCTGTCAGGTTTTTTAACCAGACACTGAGCTGCAAAATGGTGGAGAGTTATGTATTTTCCACTAACTGATGCTTAGGTTTCGGGACATCTAGCAAACTCAAAACCTGTCTCTGGCGTTAGGTGATTGATATCTAGTCTTGCAAACCCCTTACCTACTGACATGACAAATTTATAGCTACACCCCTACACTAGCACCAAGGAACTTCTATCTGAAAGACATTGTGGGGACCAGACTAGCAATATTTCTCCTCCCCTCTTTGCTCCCTGTAGCTCCTGCCCCTTACTACCAGCCCTGCCTCATTTTTGCTGCTTGGTATCTCCACAAAGGACTTGTATTTCTTTTTCTTCCTCTTTGTGTCTGTTTACGTTGCAGGCCCACACAGAGTGCACAGATTATTAACATTCATTTATGCACCTCACCCCTATTAACTCTAACTGTTGTCATGGGACGACTAAAGTAACACTTTTAATAGTGTGCACCCGCATACATCTTGAACGTGCTCCCAATATCTGACGTGTGTGCGCGCACAGTGTGCAGAAGGGGTCAAGCAGTGTGTGAACGGGAGGAAGCATCAGAAGTCTGGTTGCGAGTCCACGACAGATTTAAGCTGAAAATGCATCCTCATTTGCCCAAATCAGCACTAGCTTCAGACCTATCAGCAGCGAGAGGGTAGTTGGGAGCCTGCTTTACACTAGTGCTAATCCAGAGCAGATGGCTCAGTTTATAACAGCCTTCCTGTGCCATTATTGTTAACAGTATTAGGCTCAGTTAGCTTGGATTCTCTGTGCGCTGGGACTGATTTAGAATGTGTTGCATGAGAACATTGACCTTTCACCTGTCAGACATGACATCATGAGCGTGGATGAACAGTTAAAAGCAGAATTTCCAAATCATCATGCCACCGGACAGCAAATTCAACACCGAGAAATGTGGCCCCAGACTGTTTCTGACCAACTGCTTGAAATTGTAAAACACATGATCGCAGCAATTGATAACATGCAGACATTTGCAGATTGCCGAATCCCCCACCATCAGCATCCTGGGGGTCACCATTGACCAGAAACTTAACTGGACCAGCCACATAAATACTGTGGCTACAAGAGCAGGCCAGAGGCTGGGTATTTTGCGGCGAGTGACTCATCTCCTGACTCCCCAAAGCCTTTCCACCATCTACAAGACACAAGTCAGGAGTATGATGGAATACTGTCCACTTGCCTGGATGAGTGCAGATCCAACAACACTCAAGAAGCTCGACACCATCCAGGACAAAGCAGCCCGTTTGATTGGCACCCCATCCACCACCCTAAACATTCACTCCCTTCACCACCGGCGCACCGTGGCTGCAGTGTGTACCATCTACAGGATGCACTGCAGCAACTCGCCAAGGCTTCTTCAACAGCACCTCCCAAACCCGCGACCTCTACCACCTAGAAGGACAAGGGCAGCAGGCGCATGGGAACAACACCACCTGCACGTTCGCCTCCAAGTCACACACCATCCCAACTTGGAAGTATATCGCCGTTCCTTCATCGTCACTGGATCAAAATCCTGGAACTCCCTATCTAACAGCACTGTGGTAAGTTTTTTACTTCTGTCCTCTAGTTGTCCAAGATAAATACTTTGTTTACTTCCACCTCGTCTATATTTTTCATTATTCTGAAGACCTATTATGTATCCCCTCAGTCTTATCTCAAGCAGAAATAATTTTCTGGCACTGGGTCCTTTTTCATAACTTAGCCCCTCAAGGCCTGGAAGAATCTTGGTCACTTTTCTCAGATCCCTTTCTGGTATACCCAAATGCCTCTAAAGATAGGATATCCCAAAGTTCCTGCCTTACTGCAGAATTGGCTTCATCAATGAGCTGTCAGACTTGTAGTTTAAAGGTTCCTAGTGCCCAATTTGCCTTATAATTTTGGTGGAAAACTGCACCAGATGGCATCATTAACTGTTGGCAAATTGATTGATGGGCTAAGTCCTGTTGTGGTTATAATGCATTGGAGATGAGTAGCAGCATGGTAGCAAGTTTTTGATTTTTGAATATACATGTACTATCTACAATGTTTACTCTCAATGAAAAGTCTGTATGTTTCTGCCACTTCCATTTATGTCCAGCAAATACTGCTAGCTATTACTGAGAGAGTAGTGCTGGTTTCCATCTTTAGAATCCCTTTAATTTGCATGGCTTTAATTCAGAAAACTTTGTGTAATTCAAAGATAAATATAGATTGTGTGGGAAAATCAGCCCTTGTATAAGTGAATAAAATACTTGCCTGACTTGCATGAGCAAAGCTCTTTGAGAATCAGAGAATTCTTTTTTCTCCTTTTCTAGTGAGAGAATATTCAGGAATAAATTGGTCTATCCCAAAAAAGCCTAGAAAAGTCATGAAAATGTTTTGACTCCGAGGGGCACTGCGTATTTGGTATCTCTTTTATTGCTACCTGTCAATCCGTTTGCATGGTGGCTGCTAAAAGAACGTTTCCAGGTCTGGCGCATTTTACATGCACAGAAGTGACAAATTATGACACTTTACAGAGGAGAGTGAGTGAGGCCAAGAAGCATTATTTTAACTGTCACAGAGTGAATGGAACAAACAGGCATCGATAAAACAAGTTGTCCTCTTCAAATGTGGACAGCTGGCAACCATTGTGACAGCAAAACATGGTGAGAGCCAAAATTTTAGCCATAAATCGTTAGAAGAGGAATGAGCAGAGTCCACAACAAGTCTCCCTTTGTACCCCATGCTTTAGATGAAATGTTTCGATATAAATTAATTTTGTCCTCGGTCTTGCTTCCAAATTTGGACCAAAAGTCAGTATAACCCCTGTCGTTGTTTGGTTCCTGCTGCCTTCTTTGCCTCTCCAGTAAACCCATGCTGGTTTATTTGGTGCGAGAACTGTTGTGGCGCCACTGTGTGGATGTTTCAAGTATTGCATGTGTAAACTCTGTTATTACTAATGTCTGTTTATTCTGGTGATACAAGCATCTGACCACAGATTTTCAGCCCAGTCAGTAAAATGTAATTTTATGCAGATTTTCAGTATATTGGGTGCCTGCCATGTTTCAAAGATAAACTAAACTGGATCCATATTTGGGCTGACATATTCGGGGAGGAGCCAGGAATCGGGGGGGGGGGCGGGCTCTGAAATCGGGGTAGGCTCGAGAGTTGGGAGGAGAGGAGGAAACTGGGGGCTCGGGGAGAGATGGAGACTGGGGAATGGGGGCTCGGGGAGAGATGGAGACTGGGGAATGGGGGCTCGGGGAGAGATGGAGACTGGGGAATGGGAGTTTGGTAGAGATGGAGACTGGGGAATGGGGGCTCGGGGAGAGATGGAGACTGGGGAATGGGAGCTTGGTAGAGATGGAGACTGGGGAATGGGGGCTCGGGGAGAGATGGAGACTGGGGAATGGGAGTTTGGTAGAGATGGAGACTGGGGAATGGGGGCTCGGGGAGAGATGGAGACTGGGGAATGGGAGCTTGGTAGAGATGGAGACTGTGGAATGGGGGCTCGGGGAGAGATGGAGACTGGGGAATGGGAGTTTGGGAAAGATGGAGACTGGGGAATGGGGGCTCGGGGAGAGATGGAGACTGGGGAATGGGAGTTTGGGAGAGATGGAGACTGGGGAATGGGGGCTCAGGGAGAGATGGAGACTGGGGAATGGGGGCTTGGGGAGAGATGGAGACTGGGGAATGGGGGCTCGGGGAGAGATGGAGACTGTGGAATGGGAGTTTGGTAGAGATGGAGACTGGGGAATGGGGGCTCGGGGAGAGATGGAGACTGGGGAATGGGAGTTTGGTAGAGATGGAGACTGGGGAATGGGGGCTTGGGGAGAGATGGAGACTGGGGAATGGGAGTTTGGTAGAGATGGAGACTGGGGAATGGGGTCTCGGGGAGAGATGGAGACTGGGGAAGGGGAGCTTGGTAGAGATGGAGACTGTGGAATGGGGGCTCGGGGAGAGATGGAGACTGGGGAATGGGAGTTTGGGAGAGATGGAGACTGGGGAATGGGGGCTCGGGGAGAGATGGAGACTGGGGAAGGGGAGTTTGGGAGAGATGGAGACTGGGGAATAATGGGAGTTCAAGGGAGAATGCAATTGGGGAATGAGAGTTCAGGAGAGATGGAGACTGGGGCTTGGAGGCTCGAAGGAGATGGAGACTGGGGAATGGGGGCTCGAAGGAGATGGAGACTGGGGAATGGGGCCCAAGGGAGATGGGGAATGGGGGCTCGGGGGAGATGGAGACTGGGGAATGGGGGCCCAGGGGAGGTGGGGAATGGGGGCTCGGAGGAGATGGAGACTGGGGAATGGAGGTTCAGGAGAGATGGAGACTGGGGGATGGGAGCTTGAGGGAGATGGGGAATGGGGGCTTGGGGGAGATGGAGACTGGGGAATGGGGGTTTGGGGAGAGATGGACACTGGAGAATAGGGGTTCGGGGAGAGGGAGACTGGGGAATGGGAGTTCAGGGGAGATGAAGACTGGGAAATGGGGGCTCGGGGAGATATGGAGACTGAGGAATAGAGGTTCTGGGAGAAATAGAGATAGGAATAGGGGCTTGGGGGGAAAAGGAGACTGGGGAATGGGGATTTGGGGAGAGATGGAGAATGGGGGTTGAGGTGAGGGATCCAGACTGGGGAATGGGGGCTCAGTGGGAAAGATGGAGACTGCGGAAAGGGGGCTTATGATCAGGTGTCACATGATTGGGCATCATGTGATCAGCTGTCACATGGTCAGATGTCATGTGACCAGAACATCACAAGACCAAACCTCCAGGAATGCCTCCGATCAGAGTTGGCAACCCTACCACTACAGCATAAAGAATTGGTTTGAAAACAGGTAATGCAAAATAAAGCATCGATTCTAATGTAGTCAAAATAGAGTAGTTTAATTCTTTGGCCAGGAATTCATGTGTTAACAGGGCTTCCGTCACACTTCCAGTGAAGTTACGGTGTCGGAGCAGGAGTAGCTCCAAGGAAAATTCCCGCCTATATAAACTAATTCTTCAGTAATGTTGAGGACAGCTACAGGTGCTCTTACAATCCCTATATAGCGTATATTGGTGATAGGACTCAAGACTTTTTGGTTGTGGGGACTGAGCTAGGAACTGGAAAACAGAAATTAGTAACAGAAAGAGTGGATCCTGCAGAGAGTGGCCTCTGCTGACTGGGGCCAGTAGAGTGTCTCTCTCACTCTCTCAGACACAGATTGGAAAGAGAATTGGTGCCACTGGTATCAGCGCAGTTTTTTAGAAAGAAATACAGGAAACAAAAGTGAACTCTGAACATGTTTACAGTAGTAAGAGACTTGATTTCAGTATGAATTTTTGGAGAAGGTGAAAGAGTTAAAACCATACCCCGGTTTATTGGCAAACTTTATAGAGGTTACTTGACAAAAATGGAGGCGATGCCACAATTAGCCCACAAATTAGGCTGACTTCGTAGATTAAATGACTTGGTGTGTGTTACATACTGGATCATCCGCCTTTCCCGTGCTCTACATGTATTTGATCTGAAGTCTGGGTTTTTTGTGTACTTTTTAAAAAAAAGTTGTTACATTTTCATGAGACCCTTTTGTGTGGGAACTTGATTCAGTCAGAAATGCGCAAATTGCATTGTGGGTATCATTTATAGCGACAGGAATTTTACACGGGACTCCCTCCAGGACAAGAGGAAAATGTTCAAGTATCTCCTCAAACTGGCTCCAGAGCAGTATTGGTGACAGCCCAGAAAACAACTCCTACACCGGAGGTGGATAGGCCGGAAGACCACAAGGAAAAAATGTGATCATATTCATTCAAGAAACCAACAGAAATTTCCAGACATCATGATATCACACTTAAGTAAGACATTTCAGGGATTTTCCAGTTTCATCTGAGTAAAAATATGTCTGTTTTAAAACTTTCTTTCGAGCCTCATTATTTTATATCACATAGTGGGAGCGGAATCGTGGCAGAATATATTACTTTTAAAAAATGACTTTAATTTAGTTTCAAATGTTATCATGGCTAATTACTTTTTATTCCTTAGAAATCTGCCATCGTGCAGGAGTATTTTATAATAATATGTGTGTATAAAGAAAAGCTTAGATTGCCATTATGTCTTCTAACAGACTCCCGATGAATCTAAGGATGTCACCTTCACTATCTTACATTTGAAGTGAAGTTAAAAAGGAAATTAGGAAAGCAAAGAGAGGGCATGAAAAAATATTAGCAGATAAAATTGAAGAAAACCCAAAGATGTTTTATAAATACATTAAGAGCAAGAGGATAATGAAAGAAAGAGTCGGGCCTATTAGAGACCAAAAAGGTAATCTATGTGTGGAGGCGGAAGATGTCGGTATGGTTCTTAATGAATCACAAAAGAGAGGGTTGATTCAGGGATTGAAGTTAAGGAGGCGGAGTGTGAAATATTGGATGGGATAAACATAGTGAGAGAGGAAGTATTAAGGGGATTAGCATCTTTGAAAGTGGATAAATCACCAGGGCCAGATGAAATGTATCCCAGGCTGTTAAAAGAATCCAGGGAGGAAATAGCGGAGGCTTTAACAATCATTTTCTAAACTTCACTGGATACAGGCGTAGTGCCGGAGGATTGGAGAACTGCTAATATTGTATCATTGTTTAAAAACGGAGCGAAGGATAGATCGAGTAATTACAGGCCAGTCAGCCTAACCTCGGTGGTGGGCAAATTATTGAAATCAATTCTGAGGGACAGGATAAACTGTCACTTAGAAAGGCACAGACTAATCAAGGACAGTCAGCACGGATTTGTTATGGGGAGGTCGTGTCTGACTAACTTGATTGAACTTTTCAAGGATGTGACAAGGAGGATCGATGAGGGTAGCGCAATTGATGTAGTCTACGTGGATTTTAGCAAGGCTTTTGACAAAGTCCCACATGGCAGATTGGTCAAAAAAGTAAAGGCCCAATGGATCCAAAATTAACTCAGTGGCAGGAAGCAAATGGTAATGGTCGACGGGTGTTTTTGAGACTGGAAGGCTGTTTCCAGTGGGGTGCCGCAGGGCTCAGTACCAGGTCCTTTGCTTTTTGCGGTGAAAGTTAACGATTTGGACTTAAACATAGGGGGAATGATTAAGAAATTTGCAGATGACACAAGGATAGGCCGTGTGATTGATAGTGAGGAGGAAAGCTGTAGACTGCAGGCAGATATCAATGGACTGGTCAGATGGGCAGAAAAGTGGCAAATGGAGTTCAATCTGGAGAAGTGTGAGGTAATGCATTTTGGGATAGCAAACAAGGCAAGGGAATACACAATAAATGGGAGGATACTGAGAGGTGTAGAGGAACAGAGGGATCTTGGAGTGCATGTCCAGAAGGTAGCAGGACAGGTAGATAAGGTGGTTAAGAAGGCATATGGAATGCTTTCCTTTATGAGCTGAGGCATAGAATATAAAAGCAGGGATGTTATGCTGGAACTGTATAAAACACTAGTTAGGCCACAGCTTGAGTACTGCGTACAGTTCTGATCACCACATTACAGGAAGGATGTAATTGCACTAGAGAGGGTGCAGAGGAGATTTACGAGGATGTTGCCAGAACTGGAGAATTTTAGCTATGATAACGGATTGAATAGGCTGGGGTTGTTTTCCTTGGAACAGAGGAAGCTGAGGGGTGATTTGATTGAGGTGTACAAAATTATGAGGGGCCTAGATAGAGTGGATAGGAAGGACCTATTTCCCTTAGCAGAGGGGTCAATAACCAGGGGGCATAGATTTAAAGTGATTGGTAGAAGGATTCAAGTGGAAATTAGGAAAATTTTTTTAACCCAGAGTGTGGTGGGGGTCTGGACCTCACTGCCTGAGAGGGTGGTAGAGGTAGAAACCCTCAACTCATTTAAAAAGTACCTGGATGTGCACTGAAGAGCCGTGACCTGCAGGGCTCCGGACCAAATGCGGGAAAGTGGGATTAGGCTGGGTGGCTCGTTTCTCAGCCGGCACTGACAAGATGGGCCGAATGGCCTCCTTCTGTGCCGTAAATTTTCTATGATTGAAAGCCTTTCCAAATATTGATCACTCTTTATGTGAAGAAATTCTCCCTGACATTAACCCTACTGTCCATTCACCAATTTAACATGTACCTCCTTTTTCTAGTGTCCGGGCATGTATTGATGTATGCTTTGTTTTACATCCTTTCTCCATCAATCTCCCATCGAAGTTACAATGGGAGATTGGGACAACCCCCGATGGAAATTCTACCCCTCTATATTTAACTAGGGTTTGTGCTTATGATAAAGAGGAGTATTGTTGCTTCAAAACATCGTAGTTCTCAAAAGGACAATTGAAACGTAGAAAACAGTCACACGGGGCGATTGGCAGATGTGGTGCTGTATGTGAGGCTGTAAATCTAACACAACTGATCGCTGTTAAGCTAATGAAAGACTTGCAGAGAGACTTGCATTTATATAGCGCCTTTCATGGCCTCAGGATGTCCCAAAGCGCTTTACAACCAATAAGGTACTTTTTGAAGTGTAGTCACTGTTGTAATGTAGGAAACGTGGCAGCCAATTTGCGTAAGCAAGATCCCATATACAGCAATGAGATAATGACCAGATACTCTGTTTTAGTGATGTTGGTTGAGGGATAAGTATTGGCCTGGACACTAAATGCACACAAAATTTTACATTTTTCTTTTCATGTAGAGTTGCTCCTTGGTAGTAATGATTCCACTGCACTGAAGTATAATGGAGCTGCCTGTATTGGTGTGCACCTGCAACACTATAGCTGCTTGTTTCTCATATCTCAATGGGCTGAATGGCCTCCTTCTGTGCAGTAACGATTTCATGATTTTAACAAGGCTTGTCTTCTTTCTGGAGGGCAATGGGGATAGGTGCATGTAGCACTCATTTCTGGGGAGCAGGAGGCAAACAGCAGCAAAGTACACAAAAGCCTGTGCTGTTAGGATTTGTACCACTGTGGAGCCTTAAGATTTCACGTGGTTTTCATTCAGTTAAGGCATGATTGAAGCAATCAATCAGGTCAAAGGAAAAATATGGCCGTGAACTTATGACATTTACCAATGATGTTATTGCAGCAAGTCGGATATTACTGGTGTAAGTGGAGCTTCAGGCACACTATTCACTGTCTGAGGCAGCTGTAAAATGAATTAAAGGTCATAGTTCATGGAGTTAAATCAAGCTTGCGGCATTATTTCCTAAGTGAGCCTAAAAATTGCTACTGATCATCCCAGAACTGGTCCAAGGGGATAAATTGCTTCTAGGTCAAATATTTCTAAGTACCAAAACCTATATCGGACCACAACACAGTAGCTTGCCATGAAATAGTTAGCATTTGAATTCTATAATGCAGACAACCTAGTTTCTTTGCCATCGTAGGGGCAAAGTTTCCCTCCGTACGGGAGGCCGGTTGGCAGTGCCAGTGGGTGGGCTGGGTCTCATTAACGTACTGCTGACATGTTACGGGCAAAAAACTAGTGCCTGGGCAGCTCACCCGCTCTCAGCTGTTGTAATATCAGGTGCCTGGCTAGTCCAGAAAAAGGTAGGTTCGAGAGGGGGTGTGGGGGGGATCTGTTCTCACCGGGGATGGGGGGGAGGCCGGTGCTGCAGTGGCTCAGGTCGTTTTTTTTAGGGCCGGAAGGAGCAGTCTTGCTCCTCCTGGCCCAACAAAAATAGATAAAAACTTACCTTTGGACTCCTCTTTGGCTGGATAGCTAGCTGAAACTGTGTGGAGCTGCAGGGCGCGCACTCTGCCCAGTTAAGTCCAAAACTGTTAATTGGGGCCCTATGTATGTCACAGGACCCTGATTTGCATATTAAAAGGGCCGAACGTTTGTCGCAGGCGGGCTCTCTGACTGCCCAGCAGTGGACCTTGGAAATATATGAGCAAAATTCAACTTCATCGGGGGCGCAAACTGGGCGGCAATGAACCAACTGCCCCTTACACACTCCGCATGATTTTTCTTTCCATTGACGTCAATGGAAGCTGACTCTTACCGATCAAAGTTATTGTGGTTTGGCTTGATACTCATGGTCTGTCTGTCATAGCAGTAGAAACATCAGTCACATGCATTTCATTTTGCATATTCACATTAATGACTTCAAGTAAAACTACCCGTGGGTAGATAGTGTGCAATGCCAGTCGCTGAGGATCTCCGGAGATGGTCACAAAATTCCTCCCCTCTTTATTGTCTCCTTTTTTCTTTCAGTTTGGCGGTGTTCTAATAATTAGACATTTTGCTGTATTGTTCCCTTATTCTTCTGCATTTTGGATAGTATTCCGAGCCCTCCACTGGGGCACCGGATGTAGGTGACTTAAGAAACCAGTGACTTGGCTTTGCATGAAGTATAATTAATGCTATTTTCAGGGAATTGGCGACACATATTCTGAACATGTTGAGAAATGACAGACTGGGAGAAAGATATGTTTCACTGAAAGAACCTCGCGTCTTGTTAATTGATAATTTGAGTGTACTTTTGCCATTGGCAATTGAAATGCAATATTCTTTTATGGTGGTTTGTGGCAGTTTAGCTCAGTTCTCTGTGCCCATGAAAGGAGTAAAAGGTAGAGTGTTGAGTAATACCCAGTGTGAGGTTGTGTTACATATCAAATAAATACTAGTTGAGGCTAAATCACCAATGTGCATACCATCCCAATTAGTCCCTCATGAACTGTGTGTGTGTGTGTGTGTGTGTGGACCCCTCGTCTTCATGCTTGACTGTGTTTGCTTCTGAAAGCTGCTGTTTTATTTTGTAAACCAGTTGTGAGAATTGTGAGGTGTATATATTTACATTATTTACTTTTCTACCAAAGCCTTCCCTGATTCAGTAAAATATTGCTGAAACATTTTTAATTGGTGAATTTCTGGAACATAGGAACAGGAGTAGGCCATTTAGCCCCTCGAGCCTGTTCTGCCATTCAATGAGATCATGGCTGATCTGTGACCTAACTCCATATGCCTGCCTTAGCCCCATATCCCTTAATACCTTTGGTTAACAAAAATCTATCAATCTCAGATTTAAAATTAACAATTGAGCTAGCATCGACTGCCGTTTGTGGAAGAGAGTTCCAAACTTGTACCACCCTTTGTGTGTAGAAGTGTTTCCTAACTTCACCCCTGAAAGTTCTGGTTCTAATTTTTAGGCAATGTCCCCTAGTCCGAGACTCCCCAACCAGCAGAAATAGTTCCTCTCTCTGTACCCTATCAGTTCCCCTTAATAGCTTGAAAACTTCGATCAAATCACCCCTTAACCTTCTAAATTCCAGGGAATACAACTCTAGTTTGTGTAATCTCGCCTCATAACTTAACCCTTGGAGTCCAAGTATCATTCTAGTAAATTTACAGTGTACTCCCTCCAAGGCCAATATATCCTTCCTAAGGTGCGGTGTCCAGAACTGAACACAGTTCTCTCGGTGTGGCATAACCAGGGCTTTGATTAGCTGTAGCATAACTTCTACCCCCTTGTATTCTAGTCCACTAGATATAAAGGCCAGCATTCCATTAGCCTGTTTGATTTTCTCCCGTACCTGTCCATGACATTTTCATGATCTATGTACATGGACCCCTAAGTCTCTTTGGACCTCCACTGTTTCGAGCTTTTCACCATTTAATAAGTACTCTGATCTATCCTTTTAGGTCCAAAGTGGATAACCTCACGCTTGCCTACATTGAAATCCATTTGCCACAATTTTGCCCATTCACTTAATCTGTTAATATCTCTCTCTAATTTTACTGGAGGTTTTGAAATAGGCCCATGTTTTTAGGTGAGGTGTGGGTGGAGAATGTGGCACCCTCGGGTGACACAGGGAGCAGTGACACACAAGCTTGTGGCTGTAATTTCCCCTTGCATTACAATCTCCTTACTTTGTACACTGTAGCCATTTTCCCACAGGGAGGGAGGCAGAATGTATCGCCCAGCAGGGATAGGGAGCAAGCGGACGGTTTTGCACACTTTAGTCATCAGGCAGTTGAAAGTGGCACTCAGAGGCCTGGGAGCAGATCATCTGCCCATAACCATCTTGTCCAAGAAACAACATGTAGAACAGGAAGAAGGAGGAGCCTAAAAAAGGGAGAACAGGAAAATAAAACTGAGGAAAAATATTACATGTAAACCTTTACTTAAGCATAAATCTGGAAAACTATTGCTTTGTAATGGAGAAGATTGTTTCATTAAATTTAGGAAATGCATTATGACAAAGACAGATTCCTTGTCACAGTGCTTTCTGAAAAAGCATTCAGTCCCAGAAAATCTATTTAATTCACACAACTAAATGACAACAGCTGAAATTCTATCCATTACCAGCTTCAATCCAGATTTCTGTTTTCAAATATTGCCTGAAGGATTGATTCTGCAATGTTGCTTTCATGGAAGATACAGCCAGAGTCAGCTCCTTATGCTTTGCTTATTCATTTGATTTTTCTCACCAGCTTTGCAAATTGGTTAATTAAAAATGCAAAGAAAATACCATGGGCTCGACTTTCAAATGAAAGTCTGGCAGTGTTGGGGGAGGGGGGGGTGGCAGCGAAAATCGGTAAAATCCCGAGTGGGCAAGAAACCCGGCTCCAACCCGCCGACTCCCGCGCCTCACACAGACGCATCTGGGTTCTGAAATCTGGAAGTCCCGTCGGCAATTAAAGCTGGCGGGACGATATTTAAAGAAGCAAATGTACCTCATTGAGGTACTTAAGGTACTTCATTTGTTACATAGTACGTAATTACAACTGGCTGGTGAAACCAGGTGTGAAGGGCTGGATCAGGCAGAAATAAATTAAATAAATGCAATAAAATAACATTTCACAAAGTTGAAAAAATAAATAAACCTTTCAAACGGTGTCACTTGCACCCCCCAGCTCTGATGTCCGATGTCTTTCCCCCCCCACCCCGATGTCTCCTGATGTCTTTTCCCCCCCCCCGCCTCCCCATCCCGATTTCTCTTCTCCGATGTCTTCCCCCACCTCCGACGATGTCCGATGTCCCCCCCCATCTTTGTCCCCCCACTCCGATCTTTGTGCCCCCCCCCCCCCAACTCTCTGCTCCAGCGCCCGATGAGGCCTCTCTCTCTCTCTCTCTCTCTCTTTCTCCTGCCCCAAACCTCAGCATTGCAGCTCCTGTCGGCAGCCAACCTGTCAATCAGGCTAGCTGCTGGGCACGAAACCCGGAAATAAGATTAATGAGCATCAATGACCTCGCCATCACGTGGGGAAAGATAATTTTTTTTTTAATTTGGGTTTGCCGCGTGCCCATTGCCCACCCCCCCCACGCTGCCATCCCGCCACCCTTTTAAAATTGAGTCTCTTCTGTCTGGTACAATTCAGCTTTGCCATTAACAAGGTTTTAATAGATAATTAATACATGCAGATGGTCTAACCAAGCCAAACCCATGATATTTTTGAATGTCATAGAATCATAGACTCTTACAGCACAGAAGGAGGCCATTCGGCCGTCGTGCCTGTGCCGGCTCTTTGAAAGAGCTGTCCAATTTAATCCCACACTCCAGCTATTCTCCCCATAACCCTACAAATTAGTCCTCTTCAAGTTCATGCCCAATTGCCTTTCAAAAGTTCCCCTGGAATCTGCTTCCACCTCCCTTTCAGGTAGTGTGTTCCAGATCTTAACAACCCTCTGTGTGAAAAAAATCTCTCCTCATTTCCCCTCTAGTTATTTTGCCAATTATTTTAAATCTATGACCTCTGGTTACCATCCCACTTGCCAGGGGAAAAAGTTTCTCCCTATTTGCTCGCTCAAAACCCCTCATTATTTTGAATACCTCTTTCATGTTAACCTTTTCTGCTGTCAGGAGAACAATCACAGCTTCTTGAATCTCTCCACATAATTGAAGTGCCTCATCCCTGGTATCATCCTGGTAAACCTCCTATGTACCCTCTCCAAGGCCTTAACATCCTTCCTAAAGTGTGGTGCCCAGAATTGTACCCAGTTCTCCAGCTGAGGCCTAACCAGTGATTTGTAAAAGTTTAGCATGACTTCCTTGTTTTTGTATTCAGTGCCCTATTTACAAAGTCAAGTGTCCAGTACGCTTTCTAAACTTTATTAACTTGCCCTGCCATCTTCAAAGATTTGTGAATGTGCACCCCCAGGTCCCTGTGCTCTTGCACCCCCCCTCAAAATAGTACCATTTAGATTATACTGCCTCTCTATGTTGTTCCTCCCAAAGTGCATCACTTAGGAACATAGGAACTTTCAAATGCCTTTTGAAAGTTCAACATCTACAGCACTACCTTAATCAATCCTCTCTGATAGTCAATCAGGTTAGTCAGACATGATTTGCCTTTAACAAATCCGTGCTGGCTGTCCCTTACTTAACCCATGCTTCTCCAAGTGAGAATTAATTTTGTCCTTGACAATGGTCTCTTGTAGTTTTCCCACCACTGAAGTTAGACTGATTGGCCTGTAGATACCAGATTTATCCCTCTCCCTTTTTTTGAATAGGGGTGTAACATTTGCTATCCTCCAGTCTTCTGGCACCACTCCCGTGTCCAAGGAGGATTGAAAGATTGTGGTCAGAGCTTCTGCTATCTCCATCACTGCTTCCCTCAGCAACCTAGGCGTTATAGTAAAATATTGTGGAACTTGTGTTTGAAATGTCTTTTTTTCTCTAATTCCATGCAACAAATCTAATGTTAAAGATCAAAGGCAATGACATGAAAGAATGATACTGTAGCTATTTAAATGCTGTGTACTCTCTTAGTTACCTGATTGATACCTGCTCTTTACCATGTCTTCATTCTGGCCTTGAAATTTGTTGTCTTCTAGCACGTTGCTTGTTCATATTTTTCTTTACTAAACTACTTGGTGAATGTTTATTTTGGGATGTAGTGAATGAATTATTCAGATGTTATTCCAAAATATCTAAAAAATAATAATAACTAAGTTATGTTAGTTGACCATTCTCCAATATTTGAGAGACCATTCAATTTGGAAACGATACAGAATATTTAACTGTGATTCCTACATTTCTGATTAAGTCACTTTAATTCAACAAAAGCTGATTACTCTTAAAAATTAAAATCAACTTTGCAGTGTGAAACATGTAAAGGAAATTGCTAGTGAAAAGAAGTGAAAAAAGATCAATTCAAGGCATAGTGAGTGACAGGTTACGAGCCTTGGACACATTTGAGTAAATAGAACCAGTGGGGGGAAAATTGGTCACGGGCGGCAGCGCAAAACAGGCGGAATCGAATTGGCCGCCCAGTATACGCCCTGCCCGATAATTAGTTCCATTTACTTCAGTGGAATATCAGGCGGGGCGAGTGACAGGCTCCTGTTCAGCATTACCGGCCAAGACACATTTCTACTCCCGTCTGTCCCACGCCCCCAAGTGATACAAAACCATTTTTCTACATTGAAGGCGCTATATAAATGCAAGTTGTTGTTCATATGCCCTGTTATAAACTCCTTTTGCCGACAAAACTGCAAAACTAACTCATAGCTGTTGAAGCAGTTTGGAACGTGAAAGGCACTTACGGCCGCAAGAGCATTTTTTTCCGAGTATATTCGCGCATAATTGATTTACACCAGTTTTACACCGAAACACCGCTGTGCACGAGTTTCCTTGATAGGTCTGCAAAAACACTTTGTTACTCATTTACGTAGCTCCACACCCATACAAAAGACCAGCTCGTGAGTGTTTCCTGGATTTATGCAAATAATGTACTGGCACAGATTTACACACAAAAATGTAGGCGCAGCATGACCCGCAGTCACCTGACATCGGCGCAGCTGAGATTGGCAGCAATTTTTTTTTGGAATTTTCTTACCGGGACCTGCAAAATAGTTAACTAAGTGATGTCACTCTCACTGCACCCCGAAATTATTTGGATCCCTGCCCCCTCCACGTGATCGGAAGGGACTAAGCAGCTAGAATGGCGTTCCCAATGGGCATACTCCAATTCTGCATAATCATAGAATCATAGAAGTTTACAACATGGAAACAGGCCCTTCGGCCCAACATGTCCATGTCGCCCAGTTTATACCACTAAGCTAGTCCCAATTGCCTGCACTTGGCCCATATCCCTCTATACCCATCTTACCCATGTAACTGTCCAAATGCTTTTTAAAAGACAAAATTGTACCCGCCTCTACTACTGCCTCCGGCAGCTCGTTCCAGACACTCACCATCCTTTGAGTGAAAAAATTGCCACTCTGGACCCTTTTGTATCTCTCCCCTCTCACCTTAAATCTATGTCCCCTCGTTATAGACTCCCCTACCTTTGGGAAAAGATTTTGACTATCGACCTTATCTATGCCCCTCATTATTTTATAGACTTCTATAAGATCACCCCTTAACCTCCTACTCTCCAGGGAAAAAAGTCCCAGTCTATCTAACCTCTCCCTATAAGTCAAACCATCAAGTCCCGGCAGCATCCTAGTAAATCTTTTCTGCACTCTTTCTAGTTTAATAATATCCTTTCTATAATAGGGTGACCAGAACTGTACACAGTATTCCAAGTGTGGCCTAACTAATGTCTTGTACAACTTCAACAAGACATCCCAACTCCTGTATTCAATGTTCTGACCAATGAAACCAAGCAAGCTGAATGCCTTCTTCACCACCCTATCCACCTGTGACTCCACTTTCAAGGAGCTATGAACCTGTACTCCTAGATCTCTTTGTTCTATAACTCTCCCCAACGCCCTACCATTAACGGAGTAGGTCCTGGCCCGATTCGATCTCCCAAAATGCATCACCTCACATTTATCTAAATTAAACTCCATCTGCCATTCATCGGCCCACTGGCCCAATTTATCAAGATCCCGTTGCAATCCTAGATAACCTTCACTGTCCACGATGCCACCAATCTTGGTGTCATCTGCAAACTTACTAACCATGCCTCCTAAATTCTCATCCAAATCATTAATATAAATAACAAATAACAGCGGACCCAGCACCGATCCCTGAGGCACACCACTGGTCACAGGCCTCCAATTTGAAAAACAACCCTCTACACCCACCCTCTGTCTTCTGTCGTCAGGCCAATGTTGTATCCAATTGGCTACCTCACCTTGGATCCCGTGAGATTTAACCTTATGTAACAACCTACCATGCGGTACCTTGTCAAAGGCTTTGCTAAAGTCCATGTAGACCACGTCTACTGCACAGCCCTCATCTATCTTCTTGGTTACCCCTTCAAAAAACTCAATCAAATTCGTGAGACATGATTTTCCTCTCACAAAACCATGCTGACTGTTCCTAATCAGTCCCTGCCTCTCCAAATGCCCGTAGATCCTGTCTCTCAGAATACCCTCCAACAACTTACCCACTACAGATGTCAGGCTCACCGGTCTGTAGTTCCCAGGCTTTTCCCTGCCGCCCTTCTTAAACAAAGGCACAACATTTGCTACCCTCCAATCTTCAGGCACCTCACCTGTAGCGGTGGATGATTCAAATATCTCTGCGAGGGGACCCGCAATTTCCTCCCTAACCTCCCATAACGTCCTGGGATACATTTCATCAGGTCCCGGAGATTTATCTACCTTGATGCGCGTTAAGACTTCCAGCACCTCCCTCTCTGTAATATGTACACTCCTCAAGACATCACTATTTATTTCCCCAAGTTCCCTAACATCCATGTCTTTCTCAACCGTAAATACCGATGTGAAATATTCATTCAGGATCTCACCCATCTCTTGTGGTTCCGCACATAGATGACCTTGTTGATCCTTCAGAGGTCCTACTTTCTCCCTCGTTACTCTTTTGCCCTTTATGGATTTGTAGAAGCTCTTTGGATTCACCTTTGCCTTATCTGCCAAAGCAATCTCATGTCCCCTTTTTGCCCTCTTGATTTCTCTCTTAACTCTACTCCGGCAATCTCTATACTCTTCAAGGGATCCATTTGATCCCAGCTGCCTATGCATGTCATATGCCTCCTTCTTCTTTCTGACTCGGGCCTCAATCTCCCGAGTCATCCAAGTTTCCCTACTTCTACCAGCCTTGCCCTTTACTTTATAAGGAATGTGCTTACCCTGAACCCTGGTTAACACATTTTTGAAGGACTCCCACTTACCAGACGTCCCTTTGCCTGCCAACAGACTCTCCCAATCAACTTCTGAAAGTTCCTGTCTAATACCATCAAAATTGGCCTTTCCCCAATTTAGAATTTTAACTTTTGGGCCAGACCTATCCTTCTCCATAGCTATCTTAAAACTAATGGAATTATGATCACTGGTCCCAAAGTGATCCCTCACTAACACTTCTTTCACCTGCCCTTCCTTATTTCCCAAGAGGAGGTCAAGTTTTGCCCCCTCTCTAGTCGGGCCATCCACATACTGAATGAGAAATTCCTCCTGAATACACTCAACAAATTTCTCTCCATCCAAGCCCCTAATGCTATGGCTGTCCCAGTCAATGTTGGGAAAGTTAAAGACCCCTACTATTACCACCCTATTTTTCTTGCAGCTGTCTGTAATCTCCTTACATATTTGCTCCTCAATTTCCCGTTGACTATTTGGGGGTCTGTAGTACAATCCTATCAACGTGATCTCTCCCTTCTTATTTTTCAGTTCTACCCATATCGACTCCGTGGGCGAACCCTCGGATATATCCTCTCTCACTACTGCCGTGATGTTCTCCCTAATCAAGAACGCAACTCCCCCTCCTCTCTTACCTCCTGCTCTATCTTTCCTATAGCATCTGTACCCTGGAATATTTAGCTGCCAGTCCTGCCCCTCCCTTAGCCATGTTTCAGTAATAGCTATAACATCCCAGTCCCATGTACCCATCCATGCCCTGAGTTCATCTGCCTTGCCCATCAGACTTCTTGCATTGAAATAAATGCAGTTTAATCTAGACTTCCCTTGGTCTTTGCCGTGATTTCTCAGACCATTTGTCCGGTCATGTTTTGTACACTCTCCCTTACTGCCTTTTGTTTCTGTCACCACTTTATTTCCCACTGACTTCCTGCATCGATTCCCATCCCCCTGCCACTTTAGTTTAAACCCTCCCCAACAGCACTAGCAAGCACTAGCAAACACTCCCCCTAGGACATTGGTTCCAGTCCTGCCCAGATGCAGACCGTCCAATTTGTACTGGTCCCACCTCTCCCAGAACCGGTTCCAATGGCCCAGGAATTTGAATCCCTCCCTCTTGCACCATCTCTCAAGCCACGTATTCATCCTAGCTGAATGGGAATCAGGGGGAAAACTCTCCAGTGGCTGGAGTCATACCTAGCACAAAGGATGATGGTAGTGGTTGTTGGAGGCCAATCATCTCAGCCCCAGGGCATTGCTGCAGGAGTTCCTCAGGGCAGTGTCCTAGGCCCAACCATCTTCAGCTGCTTCATCAATGACCTTCCCTCCATCATAAGGTCAGAAATGGGGATGTTCGCTGATGACTGCACAGTGTTCAGTTCCATTCGCAACCCCTCAGATAATGAAGCAGTCCGAGCCTGCATGCAGCAAGACCTGGACAACATCCAAGCTTGGGCTCATAAGTGGCAAGTAACATTCGCGCCAGATAAGTGCCAGGCAATGACCATCTCCAACAAGAGAGAGTCTAACCACCTCCCCTTGACATTCAACGGCATTACCATCGCCGAATCCCCCACCATCAACATCCTGGGGGTCACCATTGACCAGAAACTTAACTGGATCAGCCATATAAATACTGTGGCTACGAGAGCAGGTCAGAGGCTGGGTATTCTGCGGCGAGTGACTCACCTCCTGACTCCCCAAAGCCTTTCCACCATCTACAAGGCACAAGTCAGGAGTGTGATGGAATACTCTCCACTTGCCTGGATGAGTGCAGCTCCAACAACACTCAAGAAGCTCGACACCATCCAAGATAAAGCAGCCCGCTTGATTGGCACCCCATCCACCACCCTAAACATTCACTCCCTTCACCACCGGCGCACTGTGGCTGCAGTGTGCACCATCCACAGGATGCACTGTAGCAACTCGCCAAGGCTTCTTCGACAGCACCTCCCAAACCCGCGACCTCTACCACCTAGAAGGACAAGGGCAGCAGGCGCATGGGAACAACACCACCTGCACGTTCCCCTCCAAGTCACACACCATCCCGACTTGGAAATATATCGCCGTTCCTTCATTGTCGCTGGGTCAAAATCCTGGAACTCCCTTCCTAACAGCACTGTGGGAGAACCGTCACCACACGGACTGCAGCGGTTCAAGAAGGCGGCTCACCACCACCTTCTCGAGGGCAATTAGGGATGGGCAATAAATGCCGGCCTTGCCAGCGACGCCCACATCCCGTGAACGAATAAAAAAAAAAGCTATCCTGTCATTCCTACTCTGACTAGCCCTTGGCACTGGTAGCAATCCTGAGATTACTACCTTTTGAGGTCCTACTTTTTAGTTTAACTCCTAACTCCCTAAATTCAGCTTGTAGGACCTCATCCCGTTTTTTACTTATATCGTTGGTATCTATATGCACCACGACAACTGGCTGTTCACCCTCCCCCTCCAGAATGTTCTGCAGCCGCTCCGAGACATCCCTGACCCTTGCACCAGGGAGGCAACATACCATCCTGGAGTCTCGGTTGCGTCCGCAGAAACGCCTGTCTATTCCCCTTACAATCGAGTCCCCTATCACTATAGCTCTGCCACTCTTTTTCCTGCCCTCCTGTGCAGCAGAGCCAGCCACAGTGCCATGAACCTGGCCGCTGCCACCTTCCCCTGGTGAGCCATCTCCCACAACAGTATCCAAAACGGTATACCTGTTTAAGAGGGGGATGGCCACAGGGGACCCCTGCACTACCTGCCTGCACCTCTTACTCTTCCTGGTGGTCACCCATTCACTTCCTGCCTGTACTGCCTTTACCTGCGGTGTGACCAACTCGCTAAACGTGCTATCCACGAGTTTCTCTGCATCGCGGATGCTCCACAGTGAGTCCACCCGCAGCTCCAGCTCCGAGATACGATCGGTCAGTAGCTGCAGGTGGACACACTTCCTGCACACATGGTCGGCAGGGACACTGGTA
Source organism: Heptranchias perlo (assembly GCF_035084215.1). Taxonomy (NCBI): domain Eukaryota; kingdom Metazoa; phylum Chordata; class Chondrichthyes; order Hexanchiformes; family Hexanchidae; genus Heptranchias; species Heptranchias perlo. Next base: position 35,095,062 of record NC_090333.1, on the reverse strand, counting down.
GTGTCCATTACTTCCCACATCTTGCAGGAGGGGCATATCATGGGTGCGAGGTCTGCTGCCATGATTTGCCTTAGCTTAGTTACCCCTTTTAAATTACGTTGAAATTTGAAAATGTTAACTATACCAGGGACCAAGGTTCACTAAAAAAAAACACACTACCTGCTATAAAAGCTGCTTAGTTTCCCAGCTCTTAGTTTAAACCAATGCCCTAATTTAGAGAAGAAGAAGAAAAAAAAACAGTAATACTCACCAACCAATCACTTACCTACTGTCCTGTGACGTCACTCCTTGGTTTTCTGTTATTGTTTTTGATCCGATCAGGTCCCCCGCTGCTCTGGTCTCTGGTCTCGGGCCTCGGTCCGCCGCTCTTTTATCCCCGCTCTCGGTCTCTCTCCTCTGCTCCCGATCAGGTCCGCCGGCGCTCTGGTCTCGGGCCTCGGGCCGCCGCTCTTTTATCCCCGCTCTCGGTCTCTCTCCTCTGCTCCCGATCAGGTCCGCCGCCGCTCTGGTCTCGGGCCTCGGTCCGCCGCTCTTTTATCCCCGCTCTCGGTCTCTCTCCTCTGCTCCCGATCAGGTCCGCCGGCGCTCTGGTCTCGGGCCTCGGGCCGCCGCTCTTTTATCCCCGCTCTCGGTCTCTCTCCTCTGCTCCCGATCAGGTCCCCCGCTGCTCTGGTCTCGGGCCTCGGTCCGCCGCTCTTTTATCCCCGCTCTCGGTCTCTCTCCTCTCCTCCCGATCAGGTCCGCCGCCGGTCTGGTCTCGGGCCTCGGTCCGCCGCTCTTTTATCCCCGCTCTCGGTCTCTCTCCTCTGCTCCCGATCAGGTCCGCCACCGCTCTGGTCTCTGGTCTCGGGCCTCGGTCCGCCGCTCTTTTATCCCCACTCTCGGTCTCTCTCCTCTGCTCCCGATCAGGTCCGCCGCCGCTCTGGTCTCGGGCCTGGGTCCGCCGCTCTTTTATCCCCGCTCTCGGTCTCTCTCCTCTGCTCCCGATCAGGTCCGCCGCCGCTCTGGTCTCGGGCCTCGGTCCGCCGCTCTTTTATCTTTTATGGAAGAGGAAGAAGAGCAGCAGCAGTGAGCAGAGTGAGGCACTATGGCAGAGGGTAGCAGCCCACTCACTATTACCACTATTGGTGCCGCTGCATTCGCGCATATCTTACGCCAGTTTTAAAGTTACGGTGTAGGCTAATAGGCTTTGCAGGAAATGTTGGCCCAAGTTCCTTTTGGCAAGATCGGCACAGAAACTGGCACAAATGTTGATATAATTTCTGTGTAAGTGCGATCCAGGAAATTCCGGCCCATTGTTTTTCTTGTTGCTTGCACTAATAGACATCAGGGTAGGTTCCAGCCAGATTAATAAAGTCGCAAACAATATTTGATCTTATTGCGATCTTTAAAGGCATGTCCTCAACTTTATAACAATTGTGCACGTACGAAACATGCACATGCCTTCAAGACTTCAAGAGGACATAGACAGGCTGGTGGAATGGGCGGACACGTGGTAGGTGAAATTTAACACAGAGAAGTGCGAAGTGATACATTTTGGCAGGAAGAATGAGGAGAGGCAATATAAACTAAATGGTACAATTCTAAAGGAGGTGCATGAACAGGGAGACCTGGAGATATATGTGCACAAACCTTTGAAGGCAACACTGGTTAGGCCACAGCTGGAGTACTGTGTGCAGTTCTGGTCGCCACACTACAGGAAGGATGTGATCGCTTTGGAGAGGGTGCAGAGGAGATTCACCAGGATGTTACCAGGGCTGGAGCGCTTCAGCTATGAAGAGAGACTGGGAAGATTGGGTTTGTTTTCCTTGGAGCAGAGGAGGCTGAGGGGGGACATGATTGAGGTGTACAAAATTATGAGGGACACAGATAGGATGGATACTAAGGAGCTTTTTCCCTTCGTTGAGGGTTCTATAACAAGGGGGCATAGATTCAAGGTAAAAGGCGGGAGGTTTAGAGGGGATTTGAGAAAGAACTTTTTCACCCAGAGGGTGGTTGGAGTCTGGAACTCACTGCCTGAGAGGGTTGTGGAGGCAGGAACCCTCACAACATTCAAGAAGCATTTGGATGAGCACTTGAAATGCCATAGCATACAAGGCTACGGACCAAATGCTGGAATATGGGATTAGATTAGACTGGGCTTGATGGCCGGCGCGGACACGATGGGCCGAAGGGCCTCTATCCGTGCTGTATAACTCTATGACTCTATGACAGGTTGAGAAAGTGGTTAAAAAAGCAAATGGGATCCTGGGCTTTATAAATCGAGGCATAGAGTACAAAAGCAAGGTAGTTATGATGAACCTTTATAAAACACTGGTTCGGCCACAACTGGAGTATGGTATCCAACTCTGGATACTGCACTTTAGGAAGGATGTGAAGGACTAGAGAGGTTGCAGAAAAGATTTACTAGAATGGTTCCATGGATGAGGGACTTCAATTACATCGATAGACTGGAGAAGCTGGGGTTGTTCTCCTTAGAACAGAGAAAATTAAGAGATTTGCTAGAAGTGTTCAAAATCATGAAGTGTTTAGATAAAGTAAATAAAGAGAAACTGTTCCCATTGGCATAAGGGTCGAGAATCAGAGGACACAGATTTAAGGTGATTGGCAAAAGAACCAAAGGCAACATGAGGAAAAACTATTTTAAGCAGTGAGTAGTTATGATCTGGAGTGCACTGTCTGAAAGGGTGGTGGAAGCAGATTCAGTCGTGGCTTTCAAAAAGGAATTGGATAAATACTTGAAGGGAAAAAATTTGCAGGGTTATGGGGAAAGAGCGGGGGAATGGGACTAACTGGATTGCTCTTATAAAGAGTTGGCACGGGCTCGATGGGCTGAATGGCCTCCTTCTGTGCTGTAACCATCCTATGATTCTATCATTTTATGTGCAGTTGTTCAGTTGTTGAGGAATTCAGACCACAGTATAAGCTGGTTAATTTAACGCCATCAGGAACTGACCTAATTAGAGAATGGCTTCCAATGGAAGTGACTCCATAATAGAAAATGGCCGTAGTCTGTCTCTGTCCTTGTGGAGGTGAAGTCCAGTCTTCACACTGAGGACACTGTCCAATGTGTTGTGTGGCACTACCACCGTGCTAAATGGGATAGATTAAGAACAGTTCTAGTAACTCAATACTGGGCATCCATGAGGTGGTGTGGGCCATCAGCAGCAGCAGAGTTATATATCACCACAATCTGTAATCTCGTGGCCTGGCATATCCCTCACTCAACCATTACCAATGAGGAGTGTAGAAGAGCATGCCATGAGCAGCAACAGGTGTACCTAAAAATGAGGTGCCAAACTGGTGAAGCTACAATACAGGACTACTGATCCGTTGGTTATGGGATTGCTTAGATCTGCCTATAGCATGCTAAACAGTGGAAGCAGCTTGCTATAGACAGAGCTAAACGATCCCACAACCAACGGATCAGATCAAAACTCTGCAGTCCTGCCACATCCAGTCATGAATGGTGGTGGATAATTAAACAACTAACAGGAGGAGGAGGCTCCGTGAACATCCCCATCCTCAATGATGGTGGAGTCCAGCACGTGAGTGAGCCTTGTCTTTTGCAATCATCAGCAAAGTGATGGAAGGTGTCGTCAACAGTGCTATCAAGCGGCACTTACTCACCAATAACCTGTTCACCGATGCTCAGTTTGGTTTCCGCCAGGACCAATCAGCTCCAGACCTCATTGCAGCCTTGGTCCAAACATGGACAAAAGAGCTGAATTCCAGAGGTGAGGTGAGAGTGACTGCCCTTGACATCAAGGCAGCATTTGACCGAGTGTGGCATCAAGGAGCCCTAGTAAAATTGAAGTCAATGGGAATCAGGGGGAAAACTCTCCAGTGGCTGGAGTCATACCTAGCACAAAGGAAGATGGTTGTGGTTGTTGGAGGCCAATCATCTCAGCCCCAGGACATTGCTGCAGGAGTTCCTCAGGGCAGTGTCCTATGCCCAAACTTCTTCAGCTGCTTCATCAATGACCTTCCCTCCACCATAAGGTCAGAAATGGGGATGTTCGCTGATGATTGCACAGTGTTCAGTTCCATTCACAACCCCTCAAATAATGAAGCAGTCCGAGCCTGCATGCAGCAAGACCTGGACAACATCCAGGCTTGGGCTGATAAGTGGTAAGTAACATTTGCACCAGACAAGTGCCAGGCAATGACCATCTCCAACAAGAGAGTCTAACCACCTCCCCTTGACATTCAGCGGGATTAACATCGCCGAATCCCCCACCATCAACATCCTGGGGCTCACCATTGGCCAGAAACTAAACTGGACCAGCCATATAAATACTGTGGCTACAAGAGCAGGGCAGAGGCTGGGTCTTCTGCAGCGAGTGACTCACCTCCTGACTCCCCAAAGCCTTTCCACCATCTACAAGGCAGAGTTAGGAGTGTGATAGAATATTCTCCCTGAGAAGGAGGTGAGTCACTCTTGAATTAGTGCAGCTCCAACAACACTCAAGAAGCTCTACACCATCCACGACAAAGCAGCCTGCTTGATTGGCATCCCATCCACCATCTTAAACATTCACTCCCCCCACCACCGGCGCACTGTGGCTGCAGTGTGTACCATCTACAGGATGCACTGTAGCAACTCACCAAGGCTTCTTCGACAGCACCTTCCAAACCCGCAACCTCTACCACCTGGAAGGACAAGGGTAGCAGGCACATGGAAACAACACCACCTGCACGTTCCCCTCCAAGTCACACCCATCCCGACTTGGAAATATATCGCCGTTCCTTTGTCGTCGATGGGTCAAAATCCTGGAACTCCCTTCCTAACAGCACTGTGGGAGAACCGTCACCACACGGACTGCAGCGGTTCAAGAAGGCGGCTCACCACCACCTTCTCAAGGGCAATTAGGGATAATGCTGGCCTTGCCAGCGACGCCCACGTCCCATGAATGAATAAAAGAAAAAAATTCATATAGCATGAGTATAAGTTTCAGTACAAAAAGGAAATGTTTTTTTGGTTTAAAAATGACTGCATTTAGCTTAGGCCATTAGAATTTGCCTCACTGAGGGGCAAATGTTGTATGTGGTGCAATACGGGATATGTAGAAGATAACAGATTGAATACAAGACTGCATTCTGATTCAGAAAATCAAGTGACATCATAGCCCATGTGACCTTGCTGATGTGGTGAAGCCTGAGATTGGATTAGTGGCTTCATTCCTCTTGACCAACTTGTTGCCATTCAAATATTCCTGTGCCACAGCCCTCAGTCGCAGCTCGGAGTAGGGCCAGCACACATACGCTCGACCTCACTGGGCATGTCTTGCCCATGGGCAGACGTGGGGCCCACCTGGGGGCCAGACCTCCAGCGCTGAGGGGCAGAAATTTCTGCCGGACTTTCCAGCCACTTCAACATGGGGGTGCCCCAAATGCATGCCCCAAAGTCCCAATACTCGTGACCCCTCTCCCAATCCCATGAACTTTGGCAGTGTCTGAAGTGGAGGCTAGAATTCCCCCAGTGGAATGTTGGGGCCACCGTCTGCTAGCTGGGTCCCCATTTTGGCATACTGCAGATCATATGTGGAACAGTGAGAATGAGCCCATGAGCAATCATTCTGTGATATAGTAGAGTAATGACCCAGCACTCAAAAGCTGTCATTAGCACGAGGTTGAAATTACATTATTTTATAATATGAGGTGTGTTAGAACCATTGATAAGTCTTCTATGTTGGGTAACTTACATTTTAAGAGCTTATGCAAATTTGTATTGTGGATTGATCCAATTTTTAAAAGAGCAGCCGCGTAATAGCACAGGACAGGTCTGATATTGTTTTGCACAATGCAAGTAGTAACAGATGTGATTGCAGTAGTAGAAGTACCCCTTTCAAAGCCATCTCTCTGATGGAATAGCCAACTGGACTACTTGCCTAAAATGATAAGAATAAGTGTCAGAATACAGAATGTTTTGCAGCTTGTTACATAATGTCCATGATTAAGAATCCAGTTCAGTTGATGCTCAGAGGAGGCTGCAGGCTGGCATAATGAATATTCTTTCTGTGTTCTACATTGACAGTTCCCTCGGGGCAGGAGCTAACTGAGCTGTTAACTTTGCCGGATCAAGCCCCACAGATTGTGATGAAGCTGATTGAGGCCTTGGAGAAGCAAGGTACGGTTTTTAAGAATATTCCCAGTTATTCTGTCTCAAACACAAATGCAGGCATGATGTACATGCAGGTCTTTCTCAAAGTGATTCAAGCTCCACTCCAAGACTTGAGCACCTAAACTGGCTAAGGTTTCAGTGCTGAAGGAGTGCCAAATTGCCCTTCAAGTGATGTCCTTGTGCCTGTTCAGGTGAACATTAAAGATCCCGTGGCATTATTCAAAGTAGAGCAGGGGGTTCTCCCGATACCTTGGCTAATATTTCTCCCTCAACTGACACCACCAAAAATAAATTATTCATCTTATGGCCATTCATGCCGGTGTTGTTTTTGAGATCTTGCTGTCACATTCAGCTACGTAACTACAGTGATTTCACTAAAATGAATTCATTGTATGTTTGGGATATTTCTGAGAGATGTGATAAGCTACTCTCTCCCTCTTTCCCTCCATCTACTCTCGCTCTCTTTCCCTCTCTCTCCCTCATGTATTTTATATATATATATATAAATACACAATCACACACAAGTTCTTTCTTTTCTGTTCCTTTAATCTTCTCCCCTCCTCTCCTCACCCTCCTGTGGATCACCCTCATTGAGGCATAGGCAGTGCCAGCAGCCCATTTGATCAGCCGAACCCAATCTAGCCTTTGTAGCAGGGATCTCTGGATCGAGATTGAGTGCAGGGACCCTGCATGGGTTTTTTACTCTACTGGCTTCAAGGGCCTTTCTGTGAAATGAATATGTGCAATCTAAACTTAGATCATTGGTAAGTGCAAACTAACCTTACAAAACTGCTTGTGCTTTGACATTCGTTAACACTGGTCAATGAGGTGGTGACAAGAGGGAACAAGTTAAAAATTAACAGTGGAGTTTAGAAATATAGCCCCAAAATTCCTGGGAGACATAATTGTGGCAGGGCAGAACCCCCATCCACCCTAGCCCTAAGCCAGAGACTCTGAGGTAAATTTTAACTCCCAAGAACAGGTGGGTTGGGGGCGGGAGGGAGGTTAAAATAACAGCTTTTTGGAGCAGGACCGCATCCTGGCTCCAACTCACCCACTTCTGGGTTTAATCCAGGCAGGTTTGTATGCGTGTGCACAGCAGACACCAGGAAGTCCGGCCCCACTTAAAGCCGGCGGGCCGATACTTAAAAGGGCAATGTAGCTCATCGAAATACTTGAGCTACTTAATATTTTGTGTATTGGACACTTTGGGTTGTTTGGGTTTCCCATCACTCCCAATTCACATCAGCTGAAAGCAGGCAGGAAAGGCCGGAACCATGAGGTGAGTGCCTTTATTGCACTGCTTGTGGGCCCGGAGGAGCAGGAGTGCTTCATCCAGGCCCAACAAGCTCACCTGGTGCGACAGGAACCCCCAATCGGCCAAACCCCCCCCCCCCCCACCATGCCCAGTGGCGGTCCCCCCACCCCGATCCCTGATGCTGGCTGGACCCCCCCGATGTTGTCCACGTCACCCCAGCATCCCCCCCTCCGATTTTTTTCAAAGCCCGATGATCTCTCTCTCCCTCCCAACCCCCTCTCTGATTTGCAGCTTCTTTCACTGCTATCAGGCAGCCAGCCTGTCAATCTGGCTGCCTGGCGCATGGGAAACCCAGAAGCTCAAATACTCACCTTCAATTGAGTTGTGATCGCAGATTGCAACGCACTCAATTCACTTCCAGGTTCCCCACGGGATTATCTGCGGACCTGTGGGGTACCCAGCTCAGAATAAAAATTATGCCCCCTGTCTCAAATCCCAGAGACGAGGTCATTTGCAGGGCTAGGATGGGCTGCTGGTGCCTGCAGGGGCACATCAGGCATTCTCCCCAGTCTGGCCTGATCTCCCCTTATAATGCAGCAGCCCAAAGCCAGTCTGGCTGAGATCCCCCAGGCCCAAAGGGGCCAAAGAAAAAGAATAGGTTTGGGACCATTCAGAAGGCCTCAATGGGATCCTGTCCATCTCTAACCTGTGTGAGTTCTGCTGAGGCCTTTCAAAGGTGTAAAGGATAGCATTTCCCAGGAAAGTCTATGGAACTCCCCCAACATGCGCTCTTAAAGTAGAGGGGGCCAGGTGGAAGATATGCCCATGGTAGGGTTGCCAACTCTCGTTTGACGTATTCCTGGAGATTTGATCATGTGACATTTGATCGCGTTATATTTGCCCACTTTTTGCAAATGTTATTGCATTTACCTTAGTTGAGTGTCTTAGTATTACCAAGACCTGAATAAAATATTTGACTTTTAGTTTCATAGTGAGATGAATAACATAATTTATAAATTGAAGAAAGAACACAAAAGTTTAGAAAGATTTAAGGATAAGTAATGTTTAAATAAAAATGGCTTATGTGATGCTTCTACAGTATCATAGGAATATGGGAACAGAGGTAGGCCATTCAGCCCCTCGAGCCTGTTCTGCCATTCAGTGAGATCATGGCTGACCTGTATCCTAACTCTATCCACCAGCCTTGGCTCCATATCCCTTAATAGCCTTGGCTAGCAAAAATCGATCGATCTCAGATTTAAAATTATTAATTGAGCTAGCGTCTACTGCTTTTTGTGGGAGAGTGTTCCACACTTCAACCACCCTTTGCGTGAAGAAGTGTTTCCTAACTTCTCTCCTGAATGGCCTGGCTCTGATTTTAAGGTTATGTCCCCTTTTTCTAGACTCCCCCACCAGCAGAAAAAGTTTCTCTCCATCTACCCTTTTCACTTCTTTAAAAAAACCTCAAAACCTCAATCAAATCACCCCTTAGCCTTCTATATTCCAGGGAATAGAAGCCTAGTTTATTTAATCTCTCCTCATAATCTAACCCTTGGAGGCCTGTTAACATTCTGATGAATCTGCGCTGCACTCCTTCCAAGGCCAGTATATCCTTTCTAAGGTGTGGTACCCAGAGCTGTACACAGTACTCCAGATGTGGTCTAATCAGGGCTTTGTATAGCTGGAGCAAAACTTCCTCACCTTTATATTCTAGCCTTCTAATTATAAAGACAAACATTCCATTAGCCTTTTTGATTAGACTGCAGTGAGGAACACCAAGTAAATTCCACTGATTCAACAAAAACATCATCGATATAAGTAACTTCTAACTAAAGTTTTCATAGAAATCTATGACTTTTTACAATACTCAGCAAGTTATAAAAATAATAAATAAAACCAAAACCAAAACTAAACCTAATTCAATTCACTGACTCCCACACCCCACCACTGAAGCCCAGCTTCAGGGAGGTGAGGCTCAGTCCTCAGGGAGCAGCACTAAAGCTGCCTGACTCCCGTAATAAAACAGATTATTCAACAGTGCACATTACAGGCTGACATGAACTTCCTCCCCCACCTCCAATTTCTGTTACTCTCTTTCTCTCCCTTCCCTAGTTTGTGTTGTTCTTTCTCTCTCTCTCTCTCTCTCTCCCTCCCCCAGTTTGTGTTTCTCTCTCTCTCCCCCTCCCTCCCCCAGTTTGTGTTTCTCTCTCTCCCTCCCTCCCCCAGTTTGTGTTTGTGTTTCTCTCTCTCTCTCTCCCTCCCTCCCCCAGTTTGTGTTTCTCTCTCTCTCTCCCTCCCTCCCCCAGTTTAGTCATAGAGTCATAGAGTTATACAGCACGGATAGAGGCCCTTCGGCCCATCGTGTCCGCGCCGGCCATCAAGCCCTGTCTACTCTAATCCCATATTCCAGCATTTGGTCCGTAGCCTTGTATGCTATGGCATTTCAAGTGCTCATCCAAATGCTTCTTGAATGTTGTGAGGGTTCCTGCCTCCACAACCCTTTCAGGCAGTGAGTTCCAGACTCCAACCACCCTCTGGGTGAAAAAGTTCTTTCTCAAATCCCCTCTAAACCTCCCGCCTTTTACCTTGAATCTATGTCCCCTTGTTATAGAACCCTCAACGAAGGGAAAAAGCTCCTTAGTATCCATCCTATCTGTGCCCCTCATAATTTTGTACACCTCAATCATGTCCCCCCTCAGCCTCCTCTGCTCCAAGGAAAACAAACCCAATCTTCCCAGTCTCTCTTCATAGCTGAAGCGCTCCAGCCCTGGTAACATCCTGGTGAATCTCCTCTGCACCCTCTCCAAAGCGATCACATCCTTCCTGTAGTGTGGCGACCAGAACTGCACACAGTACTCCAGCTGTGGCCTAACCAGTGTTTTATACAGCTCCATCATAACCTCCTTGCTCTTATATTCTATGCCTCGGCTAATAAAGGCAAGTATCCCATATGCCTTCTTTACCACCTTATCTACCTGTTCTGCCGCCTTCAGGGATCTGTGAACTTGCACACCAAGATCCCTCTGACCCTCTGTCTTGCCTAGGGTCCTCCCATTCATTGTGTATTCCCTTGCCTTGTTAGTCCCTCCAAAGTGCATCACCTCGCACTTTTCCGGGTTAAATTCCATTTGCCACTGTTCCGCCCATCTGACCAACCCATCTATATCGTCCTGCAGACTGAGGCTATCCTCCTCGCTATTTACCACCCTACCAATTTTTGTATCATCAGCGAACTTACTGATCATACCTTTTACATTCATATCCAAGTCATTAATGTAGACCACAAACAGCAAGGGACCCAGCACCGATCCCTGTGGTACCCCACTGGCCACAGGCTTCCAGTCACAAAAACAACCTTTGACCATCACCCTCTGCCTTCTGCCACTAAGCCAGTTTTGTATCCCTCCCTCCCCCAGTTTGTGTTTCTCTCTCTCTCTCTCTCTCTCTCCCTCCCTCCCCCAGTTTGTGTTGTTCTCTCTCTCCCTCCCTCCCTCCCCCAGTTTGTGTTGTTCTCTCTCTCTCTCCCTCCCTACCCCAGTTTGTGTTTCTCTCTCTCTCCCTCCCTCCCCCAGTTTGTGTTGTTCTCTCTCTCTCTCTCCCTCCCTCCCCCAGTTTGTGTTGTTCTCTCTCTCTCTCTCCCTCCCTCCCCCAGTTTGTGTTGTTCTCTCGCTCTCCCTCCCTACCCCAGTTTGTGTTTCTCTCTCTCTCCCTCCCTCCGCCAGTTTGTGTTTCTCTCGCTCTCGCTCTCGCTCTCGCTTTCGCTCTCGCCCTCTCCCTCCCTCCCTCCCTACCCCAGTTTGTGTTTCTCTCTCTCTCCCTCCCTCCCCCAGTTTGTGTTTCTCTCTCTCTCCCTCCCTCCCCCAGTTTGTGTTTCTCTCTCTCTCTCTCCCTCCCTCCCCCAGTTTGTGTTTCTCTCTCTCCCTCCCCCAGTTTGTGTTTCTCTCTCTCTCCATCCCCCAGTTTGTGTTTCTCTCTCTCCCTCCCCCAGTTTGTGTTTCTCTCTCTCCCTCCCCCAGTTTGTTTCTCTCTCTCTCCCTCCCCCAGTTTGTTTTTCTCTCTCTCTCTCTCTCTCTCCCCCTCCCTCCCCCAGTTTGTGTTTCTCTCTCTCTCCCCCTCCCTCCCCCAGTTTGTGTTTCTCTCTCTCTCTCTCTCCCTCCCCCAGTTTGTTTCTCTCTCCCTCCCTCCCCCAGTTTGTGTTGTTCGTTCTCTCTCTCTCTCTCTCCCTCCCTCCCCCAGTTTGTGTTGTTCGCTCTCTCTCTCTCCCTCCCCCTGTTTGTGTTTCTCTCTCTCCCTCCCTCCCCCACTTTGTGTTGTTCTCTCTCTCCCTCCCTCCCCCACTTTGTGTTGTTCTCTCTCCCTCCCCCAGTTTGTGTTGTTCTCTCTCCCTCCCTCCCGCAGTTTGTGTTGTTCTCTCTCCCTCCCCCAGTTTGTGTTGTTCTCTCTCTCGCTCCCTCCCCCAGTTTGTGTTGTTCTCTCTCTCTCTCTCTCTCTCTCTATCTCCCTCCCTCCCTCCCCCCCCTCCCCCAGTTTGTGGAGTCCAGGTAGAATGGTACCTGGACTCCAAGTATTAAATTATGAGGAGAGATTACACAAACTAGGGTTGTATTCCCTGGAATTTAGAAGATTACGGGGTGATTTGATTGAAGTTTTCAAGATATTAAGGCGAACTGATAGGGTAGATATGGTGAAACTATTTCCGCTGGTTGGGGAGTCTAGGACTAGCCTAAAAATTAGAGCCAGAACTTTCAGGAGTGAAGTTAGGAAACACTTCTACACGCAAAGGGTAGTAAAAGTTTGGAACTGTCTTCCGCAAATGGCAGTTGATGCTAGCTCAATTGTTAATTTTAAATCTGAGATTGATAGATTTTTGTTACCCAAAGATATTAAGGGATATGGGGCTAAGGCGGGCATATGGAGTTAGGTCACAGATCAGCCATGATCTCATTGAATGACAGAACAGGCACGAGGGGCTAAGTGGCCTACTCCTGCTCCTATATTCCTAATTGTGCTGGGGCGATGGAATTTGTCCGCCGGCTAATAAAGGGGAATAATCGGGCCCATGTCAAGGGGATGACCTGGCATTCCTCTGGGCTTCTCTCCTATAGTGCGTAGTGTCGCTCCTCTGCCTCAATTCCTGAAGGAGCATTTCACTGACCCCATTGGAGAATCAGGAGGCGCTGTCTGCCTCCTGCAGTCCTTACAAACATTACTTTTTATAATGAGATCGCTGTGTTCCAAGTTGGCCAAACCATGTTGCCTGCCCCTTTAAACTACTGCAAGCCCTTCAATGCTGCAGAACTTTCAATTCATTATATTACAAATCTAATATTGCTTTTTGTGATGTCTGGGATTTCAGAGAACTGAAAAGAGCTCACATGCAATCCTAAACACCACAACGTACCAAGAAATAACTTGCAGGTATTAAAAGCACAGTTGCATTGGCCTAAATTGCCATACTCTCTAAATGTTACAAAGGGAGATGCTGTACAGTTGCCCGTGTCTCCACTCTTCTCATGCTTTGCACCTTTAAACTGCTGGCAGTCTGGGAAGAGACGTTCTGTGTAGAATTCACCTGCAATGATTTCATGAATAGGGAATACTCTCGGCAGCTTACTGCCTTCTGTCGCATTGTCTCTTCCCCCGTTCCTCCTTGGGTAGTCTCCTATGTCAAGGACCTTCTGTGACTCTGCATACTGGACATCTAGGCGGTAATTTTAACCCCCAAGAACAAGTGGCAGTAAAAATAGTTGATTTTTGGAGTGGGACTGCATCCTGGTTCCAACGCGCCCACTTCCAGGTTTAACCAAGGCACATTTGGATGCACGCGCGCAACAGAAACCCGGAAGTCCCGCCCAAATTAAAACCGGCAAGCCGATACTTAAAGGGACAATGTATCTCATTGTGATAATTGAGGCCCTTAATTTTTTGTGTATTAGAAATGTCATACAAATCTAACCTTATCTGTTCGGGCTTTCCATCGCTTCTGATTCACATCAGGTGAAAGCAGGCGGGGAAGGTGAGTGCCTTTATTTCACTACCTGTGGGCCCGGAGGAGCAGGAATGCTTCATCCAGGCCCGACAAGTTCACCTGGTGCACCAGGGCCCCATGATCGGCCACTACCCCCCTGTCAATGCTGGACCCCTCCCTCCCCCCTCCCCCCCAACCCAATGCTGGACCCCCCTCCCCCCGATACGGAAACAACCCCCCCCCCCACCCCGTGACGGACCCCCCCCGATCTTCTCCCAGGCCTACCCGATGTTGTCCATGTCCTCCCACCCCCACCCCCCCGATTTCTTCCATGGCCCACGATCGATCTCTCCCTCCCCGACTCACGGCTCCTTTCCCTCCCGACGAGCAGTCAGTCTGTCAGGTGGGAAACCCAGCACCACAAATACTTACCTTTAATTGAATTGCGATTGCAGAATGCGACGCGCTCATTTGGTTTCCAGTTTCCCCACGTGAATATCTACTCCGAGCTAAAATCATGCCCCTACTCTCTGGCCTCTACCAATATCTATTCCTCTATAGCAAGTTGCTATCAGGCACATGTGAGTGAGGGACCCAGGGCGACTCGTCATGCTATTTTTTTTCTGCTTTTCTCTACTTGGCACCTCCTTATGTCTGCAAGGCAAGGCCTTGGAACCCCACTCCACTCATTTCTTATACCTGATGTTGAGATGCAAATACTGAGGGAATTCGACATGATGTATCTTTCTCAGAGCTGCTGCTGACCAGCCACTTGAAATCAATAAACACAGGAGTATCGAAAGGGAGCAATAAGTAGACAAATTGTTCTTTTCAAATAGATATAGTTTTAAACATACCGAGGTGGAGGAGGGGTGGCGGGGGGGGGGGACTTTCAATTGTTGGCTGCCCCGTTTTGCCCCTGAAAAATGGGCATAAGACAGAGGAAAATCTACTGGGGACCATGGACATCTATTTGCCCACCTGATTCAATTTTCAGGAAGGCTTTTAAATGGGTGGCCAGCAATCCTGCCCAAAACAGGTGGGCAGCTCTTTAAATATGTAAATCGGGCGGTCCTACACTGGTTGTAGCCTTCAATTGCAATTTTAACGAACAAACGGGCGGACCATGCACCATGCAAGTTCATCCCAGTTGTCTCGGGCATCAGCGGCCTGACCAGCAGTTGTTAAAGGGACCACCGGAGGCTGCTAAAGAAATGGTACATTTTGGGATTTTTAAAAAGATCTTTGTGGGGCCAGCAGGTGTTTTCGTTTACGTTTGATTTACGTTGTCCCAATAATACATCTTAATCAAATTTATTTCCACAAACTGTCATTTTATAATTTCCCTGAGTGGGACTACAGTTTTCAGGCTCAATGCTGGGTTTTACTTAAGTATCAGACCGGGGACTGAGAATTGGGCCATTGCTGTCATAAGAGACCAGATTTTTAAGAGTGAAGTTTCTGCTCGTGCGCTCATGACGCAGAGCCTTGCTCGCGGGGAGTCGCACTCACAGACAGTCCACGATTTTCTGTTCATTCGTTTTCATAGACAGAAAACCACGATCTGTGTGTGCGTGATTTCCTGATATGTACTCCAGGTGGATGAGGTTTCGTGCAAGTGGGTAACTTACCCTCTCGTTCCTTCAGTCAGGACTAGATTTATATTCAAATTTTAAGTCCTAAAGGTAAACGGCAGTGTTCTAAATCACAGCAGCACCCAGCCACTAAAATATCTCCCTTTCTATTATTTAGGATTATGTAGTAATTCAGATGAACAGTTCTCTTTTAACTTGCCTCCAATAAGGACTGTTTGATGTGCTTTGATTAAATCCTTATAACAGCAGAGGGTGCTCTTCAAATTTGTTGTATAGTTAATCCTCAGTGTGAAACCTGCCCTCAGAGGTCATTCTTTTGATTCATTGTGAGGCACATCTGTCTCTATTGCACATAAATGTAGCCGCAGGTTTCAAATCAAATGGCATGAGCATTGAAATACAGAGGATATATAAAATGGATTCACTCCACTATATTTTTCTTGTAGCTTGCACTGTGTTTTCTGCTCAATTAATGGTATGCTTAGTGACTTTTTTTTAATAAGCAGAATAAAAAGAATGAATGGAAAATGTTGTAACAATTTTTGGAGGTACAAGTGAAGTTAATGCAATGTGTCAGAAGGCATTGGGAACATTTAATGGTGAGGCAGAGCAAATACTGTGTACTTCAGCACTGGATGTAACTTTTGTGTCTTCCACTTCCGATGAGTTGGTCACGTTGTTTGAATTGTAAGACCAGTAAATTATTGAAAGCCTCAGACACTGGCACCAAAAATCCATGCCCCGTTTTGGCCCACCCTAAATATGACCATCAGTGTAGAAGGGACTGGGGCCAGGCTTTGGGACAGCCTACATGAGGAGTTCCCACTTTCCTGGACTTCAGTGGGATCCTTACAAAAAAGGGGGCCACTGGGAGCACCTTTAAGTTGTTTTTGGGGGTGGGGGTGGGGAGAGCCTGGCAATCTTCGGCTGGTCTTCCCAGCCTCCTCACTAACGGGTGTCTTAGATGCACCCCTAGTAGCACAGGTCCTCAACATTGGCAGCCTAATAAGGGATATTCCCCCCCCCCCACCACCATCACCACCAATCTTGGAAAGTTCTCCAAGGTCAGTAGCTGAGGTTCCCAGTAGATGCATATTTGGCAGATACACTGGGATATGCCCCATCATGGATTTTTGGGGCCATTATTTCTATTGTTAAATAATAAATGAGTACACTGCATTGATCTTATTCCCATCTGAATTGAACTTTATTCACTTTCTCTGAAAGGTGCAGAAAGCGAAACTCTCTACAGGCCTCCCCCTGGCTCACCTAGTGGCTTGGAGCTCAAGGAAGCTCTTGAAACTGGTAAGATACTAAGGATTCAAAAGCAACTAAAGATACTCCACCTTCATTTTCATTTGGGAAAGAATTGAACTGACATCCTCAATATTAGATGGATTTCTTTTCCTCTCCACCACCTCTCCTGCTAGGATACAGTTCCACAGGGGCTAAACACCCTTTGGTAACTTGTCCAAGTGGCTGTTATTCATGTAAGAGCCTAAGACGGTGAGTGTTGTAACCTGACATTCGCACTTGCCTACTTTACAGAGGGGTCACTTAATGATGATCAGGAGCAGAAACTCTGGTTGATTTTCTCCTGCATAGCCCTCCTGTAGCCAACAGTAGCACCTAAAATACCATCCTGGCTGACATCTTACTCAGCACAGAATGGGAATCAAGGCTGGAAACTTCCTGGTCTAAATGTTCAGTGATATGTTGGCTTTAAAACTGGTCCTTCACTGGGCCATTGAATGAATTTTTATTAGAATTTAATGTTTGTGTTTAAATTAGTTTTTCCACAATAAAAAGGCATAAAGATCCTGGTTATTATTGTCATGATGAAAGGCAAGGTCTTAATTTAGTATATTCACAGAGATCTATTTTTTCTTTTGATAAGCTGGGGTAGAATTTCCACAGGTCTTCTGCCGATCTCCCACAATGACTTCAGAGGAAATTGTAGAGAAACGGTGTAGGCGGCTGTTTGTACTGTTTCTCCAGGGTTTCCGCCAAAGTTATTCAGGAACTTGGGACAACCGCCATGGAAATTCAGGGCCGCGACATTTAACTAAACCCTGATATAGCCTAATTATTTATTACTATTCTTGTGTTTGGTAAATACTAATTTGTTCACACTGTTACTTATCATGCAAGGAATCTGACAGCTTGCTCTCTTACTAGATGCTTGTTTTGTAGATGTAGAGGAATGGTCTGCATTGATTGTCATTGTCTGTCTTGAATCTGAGCAAGGGGAGCAGACTGCAGCTGCAGGTTTCCAGCCAACTCACTTCTGCTAATCTGCAGAGAGTTGAGAGCCAACTGGGTGATGAATGCAATAGATTATAATTGTAAGACAACGAGTTAAAAAAAATACTCCTTTAAAAAAAGTTCCAAGTGCAGTTTGTAATTTGGCATTCATTTCTAATTAGAGGAGAATCAGAAGTGAGTCCATGAAAATGGCGGGTCATGGGTTCAAGTCTCAATCCAGGATATGATGACATAAATTAGGCTGACATTCCAATTCAGTGCTGACGGAGTGCTGTATTGTTGCAGGCACTGCCCTTCGGATGACACGTTAAACTGTTGGTGGACAGCTTGTTCTGGTGGTTCACATAGGTATTAAATATCATTGGAAGAGGGAGTTCATTTGGTGTTCAGGCCAACATGCCTCCCTCAATCAACACCACAAAAAATAAGTTAGCTGGTCATTCATTTCGTTGCAGTTTGTGGGATCTTGCTGTGTGCAAATTAGCTGCAACTGTGACTGCATTTCAAAAAATGCTTTATTGTATGTGAAACGCTTTGGGATTTTTCTGAAAGACATGAAACGGCATCATAAACATGTAAGTCTTTCTTTTCAAATGCTTGTAACACCGCATACTCAGCCTCACATGTACTAACACTTACCCTGCTGAAACCTCACAGACTTTACAATGTCATTCTCAGTTGGGAAGATGAGACAGGCTTTGGCATCATTGTCCTCAGTGCAGCAATTAGAGACCTCGGGGGTGATTTTAGGAGGCAATCGCGGGTGCTTGGGGGCAGGGGAGACTCCAAAAATCGAGGAAACCCCGTTCGGATTCAGAAGCCGGCTCCAACCAGCCGACTTCCGAGTTTCCCAGGGACCCACCTGTGTGTGTGCGGGCAACCCGAAACCGGAAGTCCCACCAGCAATTAAAGCCGGCGGGATGACAGTTAAAGAGCCAAATGTACTTCATCGAGGTACTTGAGGCACTTTACCTGTGACAGAGTAAGTGATTAGAAAGATTTTTAACTTACCTGGGCGGCTTGCCCACCACTTCTGATTCACACCTGGTGACGGGCCGGATCAAGGAGAAAGAAACTAGTAAATTAAATTAAAAAACCATAGACGGAGGTGAAAACACAAAATGAACCTACCTTTACACCCTACTCCAAAGTCCGATGTCTCCCTCTCTGATGTCCCACTCTTCACCCTTCCCGATCTCCCCCTCTTTCCCCCCCCCCCCCCCGGTCGTCCAGTACAGTGCCGGATGACGCCTTGCTCTCTCGCTTTCTCGGCCCCCCCCCCCCCTTGCATTGCAGCTCCTGTCAATCAGGCTAGCTGCCGGGTGCAAAACCCGGAGAGGACGTTAATCATCAGCAATCAACATGCAATCACGTCGGAAACGGTAAGTTTTATTCATACAGGTTTGCCACGCGCACCTTCACCCCCCCGCCAACCTGCCACCATTGCAAAATCGAGCCCCTCGTCCTCAGTTCTGCAATAGACGGGGGTGGGTGAAGGGGCTACAGAATCTGACCCGTTTGCATGGGGAGGATTTCAGAGCACTGGTGACAACTGGAAAAACAAGGACACTTGCACAATTCTTCAAAAAATGGTGCATTCACACCTTTCATCTTCTGGTTACAGAACGTCTGCACAGATTAGTGATGTCAAGACCATATTGCTGCCTATAAGAATGGGCTGACCATGCGCATGACAAGAAAGATGGAGCTGGTGTTTACATAGTGATTCTTGTCTTCTCTGGGGGCAGTAGTGTCACGTCATTTATATTACACTGCCACTGCAGTTAAGGCTGTCAGCTGCAGTGCTGCTATAGTATAACAAGGGAATAATGTCTTTTTCCTTTTGTTGTTGAAAGCTGAACTGTCTTCATGCAGATTTCCTTAGGTTAATAGGCCAATGAGAAAGTTGAAGGGCTCCCATCAGTGTGTTAATGTGGCTTCTGTCACAAATTGGGCAATTTGTGCTTTTTTACATATGATGCGAAAAAATAGCATCTGACTGTATTTTCTTCATTTAAAGGGGGGTTATTTGCCATTACAAGTGGAAGACTCATCCAATTAGTTAGTCTAAAGCCTCAAATGTAAATGTCAGGTGCTGGGTTTTGCAGTTGTTAACTGGATGGGATTCTGTAAATTGGCCTCTGCCATTAAATTCAGAATCAGGAATTGTTTATATAAATTTCATAATTTTGTAATATCAGCCAATAAAATGTTTTTGTTGCTTTGTGCCAATAATGCCTGGTCGCTATACTTGAAAGCAGGCAGATGGAATGTTCCAAATGGACCTGATGTGTAACCAGAGCTAAGGACAGAGGCCACGGAATTCTGGCTTGCGGGAGAGACTATGTCAGCAATTATGCGTTTGTGGGGCCAGGAACATCTGAAGGGACCAATGTCTCACTGGAGAAGTGCCTCGGCATAAATTCCATTTGGTTTCAGGGAAGTGCAAAGAAGCATCCGCTCTCCCAATGGTAGCCACATGCTAATATTGAAGTTAGCATGGGATGGCGTCAATCATCCTGAATCCTGGGACTTTCTCCTTCTCAACGGCCCTTGAGAATGTGTGCCACTGTTTGAAAGGTGCTTCTCTCAGGCTCCCCAACTCCAGGGCTGGAAAGGGGACAGGCTGGCTCTTTGTCATGGGCTTCATGGCAGCCTGGTCCTGCAAAAATGAAGGTTTCTGAAGGGAAGCTGATGGAGTGCTCCTCTGTGTTGCTTCCATGAGGTAAAGAAGCCTCAGATGCACACCAGCTTCTCCACTGCTATTGGGGACAGGATGCTGGTTATCATTAATCAGTAGAAGAGTGGCCCTCACAGAATCAGAGACATCCTTAAATTCCTGAGAGACAGCCAACTGAATACTCTTTTGTCTGATATTCTGCCCTGTATACTTTGTAATCCAGTTTATGTTGAGCTCTCCAGACAGTCCTTCAAGACCTGCAGTCCTTCATTCAAAGCTCACATTGAGTTGACTGACGTGCCTGGATCTGTCATGAAGCAGGGGAAGGTTAGCAGATGCTCCTGCAGTTGTCACTTTCTCCAGGCTGCCTTGCAATTTGGTTGAATGCCTCTCAGATGTTGGTGTACAGCAGGGCAGTGGACTCCACTGCTACCCCAACCATTTGCTCCCAACCTTGGGAAAGACCATGCAGAACCTCCATTTGTGTCTGAGGCTCCACTAGTATCCTTTCCTGCAGGGGTCCCTGACATTGTCATTCATTTGCTCTGCAGCCAAGAACTGTCATGTCAGGCCTCTGCTCAATTACATCAGGCTCCACTTCCACATCTGCATCCTTTGGCTTCCTTGCACTCTGTGTCTCACCACATGTCAATTCCTCATCCACACTATCTGTACATCCTTGAGCGAGTGCCTCTGGGCTGTTGAGTGCAAGGAAGAGAGTGATGGATGGGTGGGTTGCCAGTGTTGCCAGAGGTGTAGGGAACTATATGGTCTTGCTCTTCAGTTATCTTTTCTGCTGTATCCTGGCTTGCAACCTTGGAGGGAAAACATTACTGTTAATTTTGGTCTGCTTGAGTACCATTCCATCTTCATCAGCTATTTTGTGGATCTCTTAGGAGGAAAGTAGTAGCTGGTGAGGAGATTGAAGAATACATAACAGCATTGAATAAGGAAAGGTTTGCATCCTCAAGTACCCATTGACGACACAGTGACTCCCACATTTCCATCCCCATTTGGTAGGCCAGAGTTGAAGCTAATTATTAACTTCTTTTCCTCCTCTTGTGTTGTTAAATGTTGATGTTTGCAGTCCTCCTCCAGTGGCCTGACCTTCCTTGCCAATGTGTGCTGTCTTCTCCTGCAGGAGGAGTACATAGTGTTAATTGGCTGCTGCAGTCCCCAGATCTGCTTTTGTGGAATGTATAGTAGTGATGGTAAGTGTAAGGGAGCAGGGACCTAGGATGTGAGACTTCAGTGGGCTGGTATGCATTGTAGGGTGTGAGATATTCAACAGGAGTGCTACCAAGTGACCTTGCTTCAGGGACATGGAACCTGGTGCCACGTGATATCCTAAAAGCCAATGCTTGACAATTCATAGAATCATAGAAAGTTACGGCACAGAAGGAGGCTATTCGGCCCATTGTGTCCGTGCCGGTCGATAAAGAACTATCCAGCTTAATCCCACTTTCCAGCACTTGTTCCGTAGCCCTGTAGGTTACGGCATTTCAAGTGCACATCCATGTACTTTTTAAATGAGTTGAGGGTTTCTGCCTCTACCACTCTTTCAGGCAGTGAGTTCCAGACCCCCACCACCCACTGGGTGAAAAAATTTCTCCTCAGCTCCCCTCTAATCCTTCTGCCAAATACTTTAAATCTATGCTCCCTTGTTATTGACCCCTCTGCTAAGAGAAATAGGTCCTCCCTATCCACTCTATCTAGGCCCCTCATAATTTTATACACCTCAATTAAATCTCCCCTCAGCCTCTTTTGTTCCAAAGAAAACAACCCCAGCCTATCCAATCTTTTCCCATAGCTGAAATTTTCCAGCCTTGGCAACATCCTCGTAAATCTCCTCTGTACCCTCTCTAGTGCAATCACATCTTTCCTGTAATGTGGTGACCAGAAATGTACGCAGTACTCAAGCTGTGGCCTAACTAGCATTTTATACTGTTCTAGCATAACCTTCCTGCCCTTATATTCCGTGCCTCGGCTAATAAAGGAAAGTATCCCGTATGCCTTCTTAACCACCTTGTCTACCTGTCCTGCTACCTTCAGTGATCTGTGGACATGCACTCCAAGGTCCCTCTGTTCCTCTACACCTCTCAGTATCCTCCCATTTATTGTGTATTCCCTTGCTTTATTTGCCCTCCCCAATCACCTCACATTTCTCCAGATTGAATTCCATTTGCCACTTTTCTGCCCACCTGACCAGTCCATTGATATCTTCCTGCAGTTTACAGCTTTCCTCCTCACTATCAACCATGCAGCCAATTTTTGTATCATCTGCAAACTTCTTGATCAAGCCCCTTACATTCAAATCTAAATCATTTATATATACCACAAAAAGCAAGGGACCTAGAACTGAGCCCTGCGGAACCCCACTGGAAACAGCCTTCCAGACACAAAAACGCCCATCGACCATTACCCTTTGCTTCCTGCCGCTTAGCCAATTTTGGATCCAGCTTGCCACTTTCCCTTGGATCCCATGGGCTTTTACTTTTTTGACCAGTCTGCCATGAGGGACCATGTCAAAAGCCTTGCTAAAATCCATGTACACTACATCAAACACGTTGCCCTCATCGACCCTCCTTGTTACTGCCTCAAAAAATTCAATCAAGTTAGTCAGACATGACCTTCCCTTAATAAATCCTTGCTGACTGTCTTTGATTAACCAGTGCCTTTCTAAATGACAATTTATGCTCTCAGAATTGATTCCAATAATTTGCCCACCACCGAGGTTAGACTGACTGGCCTATAATTACTCGGTCTATCCCTTTCTCCCTTTTTAAATGACGGTACAACATTACTGGTCCTCCAATCCTCCGGCACCATGTCTTTAACCAGAGAGGATTGGAAAATGATGGTCAGAGCCTTTGCCATTTCCTCCCTTGCTTCTGTTAGCAGCCTGGGATACATTTCAGCCGGGCCTGGTGATTTATCTACTTTCAAAGATGCTAATCCCCTTAATACTTCCTCTCTCACTATGTTTATCCAATCCAATATTTCACACTCCTCCTCAACTCTAATCTCTGCGTCGTCCCCCTCTTTTGTGAAGACAGACGCAAAGTATTCATTAAGAACCATATCCACATCTTCCGCCTTCACATACAGGTTACCTTTTTGGTCTCTAATAGGCCCTACTCTTTCCTTAGTTATTCTCTTGCTGTTTATGTATTTACAAAACATCGTTTGGTTTTTCTTGATTTTACTTGCCAGTATTTTTTTCATGCCCTATCTTTGCTTTCCTAATTTCCTTTTTAATTTCACCCCTGCACTGTCTATACTCCTCTAGGCTTTTTGGAGTATTGAGCTCTTGGTATCTGACATAAGCTTCTCATTTCTGCCATATCTTACTCTGAATGCTCCTTGTCATCCAGGAGGCTCTTGATTTGACAGTCCCACCCTTTTTCTTTGTGGGAACATGTTTGTTCTGAACCCTCACTATCTCTCCCTTGAATGCCTCCCACTGCTCTGACACTAATTTACCTTCAAGTAGCTGTTTCCAGTCCACTTTTGCTAAATCACTTCTCAGTTTAGTAAAATTGGCCTTTCTCCAATTTAGAACTTTTACTCCTGCTCTATCTTTGTCCTTTTCCATAATTATGATAAATCTAACTGAATTATGATCACTACCAGCAAAATGCTCTCCCCCTGATATTCCTTCCAACTGCCCAGCTTCATTCCCTAAAACTAAATCTCTTGTTGGGCTTGCTACGTACTGGCTGAAAAAGTTCTCCTGAATGCAATTTAAGAATCCTGCGCCCTCTATATAGGTAAGCTATCGTACTGCCAGGTGTTTATCTGTGCCCTCGGCTCATCTGCCTTATTCACTAGACTCCTTGCATTGAAGTTTATACCATTAAGCACTGCCAAACTCTTTTGTTGTCTATTTTCTACCCTTTGTTTCCTCTGCCTTCCAAGCTCGCTTACTAATTTTTTATCTTCCATTTCCAGTTCTGCTTCTCTCCCTTCTGAATCTACATTCAGGTTCCCATCCCCCTGCCAAGTTAGTTTAAACCCTCCCCAATATCACTAGCAAACCTCCCCACGAGAATATTGGTCCCGGCCCTGTTGAGGTGCAACCCGTCGGGCCTGCACAGGTCCCACCTCCTCCAGAACCGGTCCCAATGCCCCAGGAATCTAAAGCCCTCCCTCCTGCACCATCTCTCCAGCCACGCATTCATCTGCTCTATCCTCCTATTCCTATACTCACTAGCGCGTGGCACTGGGAGTAATCCCGAGATTACTACCTTTGAGGTCCTGCTTATTCATTTCTTTCCTAGCTCCTTAAAATCTGCCTGTAGGACCTCATCTCTCTTTCTACCTATGTCGTTGGTACCGATAAGGACCACGACCTCTGGCTGCTCACCCTCCCCGTTCAGAATCTTCTGCAGCCGCTCAGCGACATCTTTGACCATGGCACCAGGGAGGCAACATACCATTCTGGAATCATGTCTGTGTCCGCAGGAACAGCTATCTGTTCCCCTAACTATTGAGTCCCCTTTCACTATTGCACTCCTGACCTTCCTCCTCTCACCCTGTACAGCTGAGCTACCCATGGTGCTGTTGACTTGGCTCTGGCTGCGCTCCCCAGAGGAACCCTCTCCCTTACCTGTAAATACCAGTTAGAGAGAAAGATGCACTCAGGGGACTCCTGCTGTACCTGCCTGGTCCTCCTTGTCTGTCTGGCGGTCACCCAGTCCCTCTCTGCCTGCACTCTCTTAAGCTGCGGGGTGACCACCTCCTGAAACGTGCTATCCAAGTCGCTCTCAGCCTCGTGCATGTACTGTAGTGACGCCAGCTGTCGCTCAAGCTCCGAAACCTGGAGCTCGAGCTCCTCCAGCTGACGACATTTCCTACACCTGTAGGAAGCGTCCTTGATTTAGGGATCAATAATCATCCAAATTGTGATAAATTGCATACTGGAATTTGCATAGGTATCTCACTATATCTTCAGTCTATTCAAATAGATATTACACACAGGCCAGAGGCTAAAACAACAAATCAAATTTATTATTTACAAAATCAGGTAGATAACAAAATATAGTGAATGAGACCAACACTGCCGTACAAGGTAACTGTGATTTATAACAGATAGTGCATCAGAGCACTCATCATCCCTTCTCCAGCAGTTAAAATAAACTATTGGAACTGCAACAGTCCATTGAAATGAAACAAAGCCCTCAGGACTGGCACAGTGAATGTTAACACTCCAGACATCACATGCCCCTTGGTAACAGAATGTTGTTTTGAGCTGTATCCTGCAAGTAGGGAGTTTTAAATTGAATATATATGTT
This sequence comes from Heptranchias perlo, assembly GCF_035084215.1. Classification (NCBI taxonomy): domain Eukaryota; kingdom Metazoa; phylum Chordata; class Chondrichthyes; order Hexanchiformes; family Hexanchidae; genus Heptranchias; species Heptranchias perlo. The sequence goes on along the minus strand of NC_090333.1, from coordinate 35,069,878 downwards.
TCTTCGACAGCACCTCCCAAACCCACGGCCCCTACCACCTAGAAGGACAAGGGCAGCAGGCAAATGGGAACAACACCACCTGCACAATCCCCTCCAAGTCACACACCATCCTTTTGACTGCATGGAGCCCATTAAATACAGAAATTGTGCCTGTATGCTGCTCCCATCCTAAATTTTCCAGGCTCTCATGGCATATCTGGCCCCTTCCTGGTGGGATTCCTGCCCTTGTGCTGCCAATGTAATTTATTGTGCTGCCAATACAGCATTTATTGCCCATCCCTAATTGCCCTGCTCTCATGCTGGTCTGGGGCCTCTCACTGTCACTCTTTATCCCCACTCCGGGCTCTCTGCTCTCGCCGCTGCTCTCATGCTGGTCCGGGGCCTCTCACTGTCGCTCTTTATCCCCACTCCGGGCTCTCTGCTCTCGCCGCTGCTCTCATGCTGGTCTGGGGCCTCTCACTGTCGCTCTTTATCCCCGCTCCGAGCGCTCTGCTCTCGCTGCTGCTCTTGCGCTAGTCTAGGGAATACCAAATTGCTTCTCTATGATGTAGTTATCTGTCCTGTAATACATCTAAAAACACCCAAACCTTTGATGACCTAGTGAGGTTATAAAACTTCTTCCCAGACTACAAGGGGGTTTTTGGGGTTATAGAGGTCCCACTCACAGCTGCAGTCTCTTCCTTCTACATGGCTTGTACTGTTACTTGTGATGGCCTCTTCACTGACACTCCATCAGTGGCATCCTTCCATTCTCTAATATGGGCCAGCAGCACTCCCACAACAGCCTCAGAGAAGTTTCCTTCTATAGCACCAACCATTTCAGAACCTCTCCCGATAGCTTGCTCAGCCTTTTGACTGCATTGTGCCCATATGCTGCTCCCATCCTAAATTTTCCAGGCTCTCATGGCATATCTGGCCCCTTCCTGGTGGGATTCCTGCCCTTGTGCTGCCAATATAATTTAAATTAGACGACCCCAGAATTCCTGACAGTCAGCCTCCTCCAAATTCAGCACGTGTGAGTCCTAACCACTGCACTTAGTCCACTGCATTGGCGACCCAGAAATGTGCTTTTTAATAACATAATAAAGGTTCATAATGGGGATCTTTGAATTATTTTGTGTGTTACATATTTTACTGTTAGCTTCATGTGAACTTCATCTGGTTAAACATTCAGGCAATGCAACTTTAATGTAACCATGGTGTTGTTTGTGGAGATTTTTATTCAGATTAATTTTGAATCTCATCATGGAGGGAGCCAGGGTATTAATCTGGTCCATGTCTGCAGATTCTTTAGCTTTTGCTGAAGAGTACAGGAAGTATTTTTTTATATTTGTTCATGGGATATGGGCATTGCTGGCAAGGCCAGCATTTATTGTCCATCCCTAATTAACCTTGAGAAGGTGGTGGTGAGCCGCCTTCTTGAACCGCTGCAGTCCGTGTGGTGAAGGTTCTCCCACAGTGCTGTTAGGAAGGGAGTTCCAGGATTTTGACCCAGCGATGATGAAGGAACGGTGATATATTTCCAAATCAGGATGGTGTGTGACTTGGAGGAGAAAGTGCAGGTGGTGTTGTTCCCATGTGCCTGCTGCCCTTGTCCTTCTAGGTGGTAGGGGCCGTGGGTTTGGGAGGTGCTGTCGAAGAAACATATATATTCAATGTAAAACTCCCTACCTGCAGGATACAGCTCAAAACAACATTCTGTTACCAAGGGGCATGTGACGTCTGGAGTGTTAACATTCACTGTGCCAGTCCTGAGGGCTTTGTTTCATTTCAATGGACTGTTGCAGTTCCAATAGTTTATTTTAACTGCTGGAGAAGGGATGATGAGTGCTCTGATGCACTATCTGTTATAAATCACAGTTACCTTGTACGCCAGTGTTGGTCTCATTCACTATATTTTGTTATCTGCCTGATTTTGTAAATAATAAATTTGATTTGTTGTTTTAGCCTCTGGCCTGTGTGTAATATCTATTTGAATAGACTGAAGATATAGTGAGATACCTACGCAAATTCCAATATGCAATTTATCACAATTTGGATGATTATTGATCCCTAAATCCATGCACTCTGCAGGGCAGTGAATGAAGAGATGCGGTTTTCAGATTATAAGGGACACAGTCACCAAACCAAACCTTAGCAAGTTGACATCTGAGAACTTTGGTAGTTCTGTATAGAATGGGGTAACAATGGGAGTGGCACAAGGATTCCGCTGGCTGGAGCTTCAATGCAGTCCTCTCTGAAATGGTAAGTCACAGGGTCAAGTCAGGCGATTTGCCCATCTCTGTTGTGCCATCACGAGGTGCAGCACTAAGTGAAGGCGAGGACCACCTATAGATGGGTAAGATGGTGAAACAGAACAAGTGTCTTCCTGGGCTGCAGCAGCCAGTTACAGAGCAGCAGAGAGAGATAGAAGAGGGAAAGTGGTGAAGGCATTTTACAAATCAAGCAAAAACAAAGATTGCATTGGCAATAGAAGATGTTATCTGGAGGAAGGGGTACATTATGGTACATAAATTGGACCAATATGGCATCGGATGTGTTTCTGACACTATTCTGGTGCGGAGGTTGGCCCCCTAAATTGGACCTCTGCACCCATTTGGAAAATGGGCGCAACAAGGTCCAATTTATCTCCCAGTATGTAGATCTTCATCTTTCTCTCCCTGCATCTAAAGTATAAGCCAGCTTGTATATGGGAGTTCTGAAAGTGTAGAACAATGACACATAATTTTAGATGTTGGGTTGCACCAGAGAGATATTTCTGAGTCAATTTTTTTTAAAAAAATTGCTTTGAAATTGGGAATTATTTTGTGATCTTGTGTGTTTTCTGTCACTCGTCAAGATTCCTTAAAAATTGGTTTTGCAGATGTTGTGTGGCCAAAATGATAGTGGGTGTTTTGAAATGCTCGGAGGAGCAGGCAGCACTCGAGAGTTAAAAAGCTATAAATCTCTTGCAAAGTCTTGAGAGGGGAGTGGAGGTCAGTGAAAGGGAATGCAGTGTCAATTCATTTTGAAATTACAGACTTTGTTGGCCTACAGCGAGTGATAGTTTGGTCTGTTTCCAAGTTGTATCTCGTTCCTTTTGATCTGCTCTGTCAACTCCAGGTCAGTTTCATAAACTCTAAATCAGCAAATTACTGATCTGTGTACCTAGGATAATACAGGAGCAGGACTGTCAGTAACTAAGTGCATTACTGCAATAAAATACGGACTGCTTCTAAAGGGAAAATGATCTGAATTAACTTGTAGGTTTTATCAGAGCATTAACAAAGTGGCAGTTCAATCTAAAATCACGATGTAGCTTATATCTCACACCATGACTTAACAACCCACCCCCCAGTTTAGTATTCATTAATGTGCAGGAGTTTACTCTGCAATGTTTGTTTTTCTTTATTCTTATGTGGATCCAATAACTAAATTGAATGCTAATGTCTACCACTAGGGGGTGCTGTTTTATCAGAGTCATGCCCATCTTTGATCACCTTCTACCATGATCCATATTGAGTCTCGGTTTCCCAGTAAAGCTTGATTGTATAATAATTAAAATGATTTCACTTTCCATTAGTGTTATAATAATAAGTTCCTTTCCAGGAAATGTTTCGAAGGCTGTGACTTTATATGTTAAAAAGATCTTTATAATGATGGCTTGGGCAAGGCACTGGTAAGAGGCCACATCCCTGGAACTGAGTGCCTTTTCTAGCACGAGTCGGCACCTTCAGGAGAGGCGGGCAGAAACCTCTGGGGATTTTTAAAATGATTTTTACTTGCTTATTATTGAATTTTTAAAATGTCCTTTTCCAATAGTATTTGTTTATTAAATGAGCATTATATTATGAATGCAACCTAACTGGGATTGCTCAGAAACTAAATCTACTATTTTTCAAGAACTTGATGAATACATACATTATTGCTGAGTAATGGGATTCCAGTGCTACTGGTACTGTAGGGCAGGGATGAGGTTAATCAAATCGTTGTATTTTTAAAAGTTTTTAAACAGAGACTCTTCAGGCAGAGTCTAGACATCAAATTACTAAAGTTGTTGTTTTAGTGATTTTAATTATGACATAAAGTCTGCTTAAGAATCGTCTAGCTGGCATGCACAACAAATAACAGCACAAACTACCAGAGTCCTCCACAACCCACCGATAATTGCTCACAGATTGTCAAACTTCTGCATATGGTACATTGAAAGAATAATATCTGTTCTACTGCGTAAAGCACTAAAACATGGTTGGGGCATTTTTCCTGGGTTTAGTGCCTGAAAATGGGTGTTAATCATTTGCCCCTGTTTTGCACCTGAACAGCACTGCATCTGAATTTCCTGTATGGCTTTTGCGGGGGGCTGTACCTGAAAGGGGCGCACCAATGTATATTGCATGCAAATGAGTGTCAGAAATCTGTGTACTCAGATTTCCAGCTGTAATGCTGGGTTCAGTTCAGGGGCAAACTGCTCCCAGAATAACCTGGCACTATAGCTTCCAGATCTGCCATGTAGGTGCTATCTGTCGCAAAGGGACAGGCTGCTTTTGTCAGGAAAGGTCTTTAGATTTGGCTTTTTGAATTAAAAAATGAGTTTTCAGCTTCAGAAATGCTGCAGAATTCTGTGACTCTCCCAAAGTGCTTCACAGCCAATAAATTACTGGGGGATCTTGCCTGTACGTCTTCGAATAGTGCCATGGGATCACCTGTCAAAGTTTCTATTTCAATGCATGTTGTTGCTTTCTCTTTAATGACAGGAGTGTTAAACAATTATTCTGCTGCTAAGGTGAAGCTAAGCTCCTTGAAGGCTACAAGGTCTAATTTTTGCAAAGTAACTGCAGGCTTAGGTCAGTCAAAGTTTTAATTGATGTTTGGTCAGGGAGCTTTGCAGTTTTAGGCTGCAGCTCAGAAATACCCAGTATTTTAAGATTGTTTTGCCTCTGTAACAAAATGTGGTATCTGGAGAGTAGTGTATATAAAACAGTTACAAGTGTAGATAGCAAGATGTTAGTCATTCCAATTAAATGTTTCCTATGTAGATTTGTAATTTAACAATTAATAGTCAAGATACAAACCTTTTTTTCTGATTCTTTTTTAAAGACAAAAATTGTATGCTGGAGTACACATTAGTGCAGTTGTACATTTCTTAACAAAGCATTTATGAGATACGTTGATCACATAGTTGTGCATATTCCAATTCAATGTTTTGCACACTTTGGAATCAGGAGGAGTCTTTTAAAGACTAATGTTAATATTTCTTTCCTGCATTTTTTCTGGAAGTAGGACTGAGTGCAGTGCCAGATCTAAAACGATTCCAATAGACACCAAATATAAATATTTCCCCAAATCACAATCTTAATCCAGTTGAGACCACAGTTTTGATTGTACATAGAATTTACAGCACGGAAACAGGCCATTCGGCCCAACTGGTCTATGCAGGTGTTTATGTTCCACACTTTACTTCATCTAACCCAATCAGCATATCCTTCTATTCCTTTCTCCCTCATGTACTTAGCTACCTTCCCCTTAAATGCATCCATGCTATTCGCCTCCAAATGTGCGGTCTCATACCATACTAAAGTAATCTGGATCAGGACCTATTTAGTTACTGAGAGTTCGGTAGCTCTAGGGCTGTAGTACCGCTGGGTGCTAGCTGGTGGTGCTGTTGTATATAAGGCCCTTGGTGTCGCTCAGTCAATGAATGATGGGATTGCCGCCTTTATTGCAGCTTTATTTTCACTTTTAGTGTTGGAATCATGGAAGTTGAGCATTTTGAAAACAGGGAGAAGCAGCATTGTGGAGATTGGGACTAATCAGGGAGTTGTCAGCGGTAACACATGCACATTAAAATAAGCAGATTCAACTTCCTGCACAAGGAGAATTAAACCTTCATGATCTGGCCACAGAGTGAAAATAATTGATGATCTAAACAGTTATCACTGTGATTGGAAGTAAAACTACTCTACAGGTATTAATTCATACTGTTTTGGGGCGGTGCAGCTCTCGGTACACTTGGAGTTTTGGTAGACTGGAGTTTGTCCCTGCCAAGATCCTGCTGTATTTATCCCTTTAAAATGCTGCTGAGTTTGTAGTTTGTGTCTATGGCCACTGTCATTCTGCAGTCCGGTGCTCTGTGTCTATAAATCAAGGCATGAGGTTAGATGCTGAGGTGATGAATGCAATGGAGACCCTATTATGTTTGTCACTGTATCACCCACCCCCTGGAAATGCAGGCAGGCTGCAAGTGGGTGGGAATGCATAGCTGCAATTCCTTTAATCCACCCACATTGTAAATGATTAACTAAGCACAGTTTCAGGAGCGATGCTCCATTTTTATTATTTGTGCCAAAAATATCATTTGCTGACGTAGCTTTATTGCAGATTGTGGAATGCCATTATAGGGCCCACTAGGAAATGCTTGAATGTTGATGTGAGGTGGCATTGTTTATCTGTCAGGCAGTTAACTTATGAAGACAATTGGAATCTTGGTGGAGCAGCAACTGGGATAAGGAGATGAGGCTGTGAAGCACATTTCTGATTGGGACTAAGGGGACAACTACACACCAGTATGACAAATATCTATAGGAAAAAAGGGGGATACTTTTTTAAAAAATATCCGTGGTTGCATCTATGGAATACTGTCAGAAAAAGATGCCCAGGACTGGCCTCGTTAAACTCAGCCCATTGCAGGTTATGCAGGTAACGGCTAGGAATCTGTATACAGAAGTCAGACACAATTCACTTTGGCCCTGAAATTATACCTTGTGATTGCAGCGGATGAACACAATGTAATTCCTGTCTTTGCTATTTTAGTGGACGCATTAACCTGTTTAAAACAAATGGGGTTATCGCCTCCTCTAATATTGGAGGGAGAGGCATTCCAGATGAATGCATTTAATTATCTTACCATCTAATTTCAGAGTCTTTGAATTTTATGGATCACACTTTTTAACTTAAAAAAAAATCCAGAAGACATTTAACCGTTTGTCCAAAATGAAATACAAAGATGAGGCCAAGGTCTGCATCTGTCTGCCAGGCTTGAAATATAACAGGGCTTCCTAGGTCAGTTAGCCATTAGCAATGGTAGATGCTCGACTTTTTAGAATTCTAACTAGATTTCAGGGACTGTCAATCATGATTGATTTTTGGGGAAAAAACTGAAATGTCCACAGATGCATGTGCATTCACCCTTCTAACCAGCTGGCAAGTGTAAAATCAGGATAATTGGTGTCTAATTCTTGAATCCCAAACTTTAAATTGTTCTATTTGTTAAGGGACTATAATGTGTAATATGTATTGTGTGGGTGAGACCTCCCTCTCCTCCCTTTCACAATCCACATGTTCCGGGAATGTAAAGAAGAGCTTTGTTATTTAGACACTGATTCATTGGGACCTTTCTTCTAATGGAACAAATCTGGCAGCAGATTTTTCTGGGAAATTCACATTCGGCAGTAGCATCTGATGCTGCATTTCTGTCACAGCGTTTGTCACAAGAGGCAGCCCCGACTCCAGTGACTGAGCTGTAATATCAATGAAGCAGCGCCGGTATCTCTGACAACACAGAGGACGACCATAAGAGATCTTTCATTTTGTCCATGCAGCTGGAGGCGAATTTGAACAGACACTGTGTTACTCTTGATTTTGTAGGCCACTGCCAGGCGCTCCTCAAGCACCCCTAATGAAGCCAGCAATGATCCCACGCCCACAACATCAAGGAAGACCAGCTCTTTGAAACTTAGTCACAATGATGATTGGAGCAAATGTGAAGACTCAATCTTACGCGTACTGTTATTTCTCCATGCTGCCAGTCCTTTGAAATTCCCCCGAAATGTAAACAGGAAAGATTTCAGAGTACTAGGATTCTAGCACATTATCAAAATATTTCTGTAGAAACAGTTCCACAATATAATTGTACCATAAATGAACTAACTGAACAATCTTAGAGCATTTTTGATTATCTCGAGAATATTATTGTTATTTTTTTTTGTGCCTTCACACTTTTTCCTTTAAGAATAGTGTGAAGTACATTATGGATTTGCAGGATAATTAAACAGTCTGAAAGGCCGCGACGTGAACGCTCCTTCCAGGACCATTTTTATATCAACCGACGGGGTGGTTAATCCTATACGGCAGGAGGGTTTTATGGGCTCCAACAACACATACAATGTGTGGGGGGGCACCCACACGCACCGGACTCAAGTGTCCCACTGGATGTCAACCCAGAAGTTAGAGGCACAGCTCCGGTCTCCGTTCACCGGGATTGTCTAGAGTGGGACTTGAACCCTACAGCTTCTTGATTTAGAGGCAAAAATGCTACCACTAAGTCAAAGGTTCGCTCCAGAGAATATTATAAATGACGCATTTAGTTGATGCATGTTGGTCTCATTCAGTTTTATATTCATCTACAACAATTGAAAGTAAAGATTGGGTGAATGCAGTCCACTAAAACTTAATCATGGACAATCAGACATGACTGAGGAGATCCTCGTAAGATGTTCTAATATCTGATTGATCTCTTTTGGGATACTGCTTGATCCCAGACTGAGATTCTTTCCCCACATCTGCTCCATTACCAAGAGTGTTTTATTCCAGCTTTGCAGCATTGGCCAACTCCATCCCTACCTCTCCCCACCACTGCCAAAACTTTTATCATTGCCTTTATCACCTTGAGGCTCGATTTCTCTAGGACTCTCCTAGCTGGTTTGTTCACATCTACCCTTCACGAATTATAACTTGCAAGAAATCCCCAAGTTTCCATCATCTCTGTCCTTGTTAAACTTCACTACTTCCCTGTGCTTTAGCACATTGATTTTAGGATCCTCCCAAGGCCTCGCCCCAACCTAACTCACAGATTTCTGCCAGCCCCTCATGCACCATATGCTCTCCCCACATCATTCTATTTGATAACCCACTTCCTACCCTGTGCTATTGACAACTGCTTTTTCAGCCATTCTGCCCATACCCTCTGGAACTCCCATCCGAAATCCTTCTGCTATGTTACCTTTGCCCCACTTTCAAAGAATTCCTAAAACCCCTCCTCTCTAAGCATGCTTCTGGACCCGCTTGTAACTCCTTTCCTGCTTTTCTCCTTTTCCCCTTCTACTCTGCACCCAGTTTTTACTCCATTCTGTAAAGTGTTATGAGACTTTTTTTGTACACGAGGAGCTCTGTATGGATCGAAATTGTGTGTCAAAGATGGTACAAAGTTCTCTGCTCCTGTGTGAACCCGGGTAGGGTTTTTTCAAAGCTGCAAAGTAGTAGAAGTGCATCAAACTGTAGCAGAAACAACAACCAAGTGGTTAAAATGTACCGTGCCACCACTGTACAGAGGAATAAGGAGGGACAAGTCGATTGATCCAGTAATGCCCAGTCGCTTCTACTGAACCGTATTTATGCCTATCGTGCATAAGTAGAGTCCAGCAGAAGCAATAGGGCATTACTGAATATTCAACATTATTAATATATTTTCCCTTATGTACAGTAGAAATAAACTATCATGCCATCAATCACTCCATAAACTTCTCATTGCATCATTGCAGTATCTTTTCTATCATTAACTTAAACTGTATTGTACACTTCACCACAGACACCTGTCAGTAGAACTGCTGTAGTTATGAGCAATACATGTACCTCATTTGTGCAGACAGCTATCAGCAGTGAAGTGTGGAATACATTCTCCGGAGAGGCAGACAGCGAGTAGACAATTTAGAATTCTTGCGTGAATTGTGGGTGAACCATGAGTAACTTGAGGCCTCCTGGTACTGTAAGAGAAAGCGTATAAAATTCAAGCCTCGAGGGGGAAGGCAACTTCTAGACACAACACCCAGTTTCTAAGTCTTTTTTAACATTTTTGTATGCTTGAGTTGTTTTATTAAAAATGTCTATACTCGCTTCACGGTACTTCGAATTATACTTTTGTCCAATAAAATCGTCTTTTCAAATAAAACTGATAAGTAGGCATTCAGATACACCTTTTAATTATATTCAGCATGTAATCCTGACCCTACTTGAAAAGGTTACAGTTTCTCACCAGGTTGGAGGTAATGGATTAATGTTGGGAATCCATTGCTGATCAAGGTCAGTATTTTCACCTTGTGGGCAAGTATTCTGAGTAGTAACCATTTTCTTCAGACCTCGGGCAAGAGTTCAGGAGTAGCTGGTTGGGGCAAGGAGGGGGCTGATATGCTTTCAACATCATCATAGTTATCAACAAAAATGCAATTTGAATTTCATCTCTATTTTCAGGAACAATCAAAATTATTTTATATTTAGTCATACTTATGTGTTGTGCTTTTCTTTACAATTACCATCAATGCAGCTTCAAATTGCATTCAAAGGCTGACTTTAAGTGAGTGAATGTGAATACAGTGAATGTTTTACTATGACATCATCAAAAAGCACATAATGATAAATGATGCACCACTTTAGATATAATTGATGTAGCTGCCAACAATGCTAACATACATACACTATTACAACAACACTGCCTTATGAAGCATTTAGGCCTCACTCTAATGCGGCACTGCACCGACGTGCTTTATTAACTCACTGGCACATCTATGGGACATCATGCAATAAAAAAGCACATTTACTATAGAACGATAGAATGGCACGACCAGGGTGGGACAGGAATGATGAGGCATTAAACAAATGGAGTCATTGAATGTATGTTTCACTACAAAAACACAAAATTGTATTTTTGGCTTATTTTTGGCAGTAGATCAGTTGAGTTCATTCAGGTCAGCAACAGAAACTTTCCACGCTTGCTAAATACAGACATCCAGAGTTTATATTGGCTAAATAATGACACAAGATGCTGTTTTGAGACCATGATTCAATGGCAGATTACATCCATGTCATTATTTAAACTGGGTGATTAATATATGTCATTACGAAACTACTAACCTCTCCTTTGCTGATCATGGAAGAGCAGTATCTTTTTCCGGTGTCTTTTTGGCAAAGTTGTAGGGACTAAATTTAGTGACTGCATTACTTACATAATGCTACCCCACTTACACATTACTATCAAGCAAAGCATGCTTGTTCTGCCTATCCAGATCACTTATTCTTTGAATGATAGAAGTGATTTAAGATTTAATAACTACACGTAGAAAGACAAAATTAATATCCTTTATATTTTAAGGTTGAATGCCTAAGTTAGAGAAATGCATAGACTCCCCCCACCCCCAATAGTTAATTGAATTAAATAGGTTGTTGTGTTTTCTTCACCCTTCACTCAATTTTCTCCTCCCTTCTCTCCATCCCTGACTGCACTGATTGTTGGTGGGGTGCAGTTCCACTGGTGTTGGCAGCCTCCCATACTTTGCCCATGTGGCCCTTCTTCAAGCATGAGCTTAGACAGGGAGTGTCGGCAGGATGTTCTATGGTGGGAGCATCAGGGCTGAGTCCAATCCTGCCCTCACTGGAAGTTCACGGCAGCTGAGTTTTTCTGCCTTCCTAGGTCAGGGTGCAGAGGTCACTTGTGGGGTCCCTTCTGTTTCCCTGCCTGAGGTCAGCTAACTCAGCACAGAGAGACAATCAAACCTGGGATCATCCTGATCCTGTATGGCTCAGTATCACTCCAGCTGGTGCATTTGCTGTTTGGGGAACTGACTTATTTTTATTTTATAACAACTCAATAATTGGCTGTAGCAATAGTGGACCAACTTCTACCTGCACCACAGTATGTGGAGATGCCGGTGACAGTATGACAGCGAGGGACGAGGAAGTGAACTTGAATTAATTTGAATGATTAAAGAATAAGAATTTCTCCATGTTGCAAAGAATGAGCCTGAGCTCCAACTTTATGGTGGGTAAACACCAACATGGACTGGTTGGCCAGAGCAGCCTGTTTCCATGTTGTAATTTCTATATAAATTTAGAAGATCTGCAGCAATGTGAATTTTGCCATTTTCCACTCCAGCTGCCTTTGTGGTTTATTTTAAACTGCCAATCTAATGGCCATTTGTAAGAAATTACAGGCAGTCCGCATCCACTCAGAAATTAGTTGCCTAGTACATTTCATAGGCAGTAGAGCTTCATCCAAAGCACTAAAGGTGAAAGAAAGGTACGCTGCTCCACTGTGCCATACAGTCTCGTAAAGTGAATTATTTAATCTTATTTTTATATTAGTCCATTAGAGGGTTAAACCATAGGATGCATAAAAAAACTTGAATAATGTTTGCTGCAAACTTACAAAGAAAGTAAATGAATTCTACAACTGAATTGTGAGGCAATTTGAGGAGTAAACTGGCACAAAGGGAGCATTAGATTGGGGCATAGCAAGCTATTCAGGGGACTTGTTTTCCCCATGGAAACACTGTCTAGTAATTCCACAGAGTCCTGGCACTTTCCAGACACAGACACACACACATATTAGATATGCAAGATTAGGGTATTGATTACAACTGATAATTAAACCCACAATAATGGAGTTAATGTAACAGCAGTACAGTGGAGAAACAATAAAGGTGTGGTGTTCAGGTGCATTTATTACTCCAGGGTACATAATAGTATCCAGCTTTCTGTGAATGCTAAACAACTCAGGGCCAAGGTTGTTATCCCAGATATATAGTAAAACCAGCTGTATCTCATTTGGGGGGCAGATCCACAGACAACTAAATTAAATGATGTTAGAACGGAATGGAATTTGGGTGGAGGCAAGTGGACTGAACCAATAATTTGTCCTCTTATTGTGATGCTGTTGCAAGAATGAAATGCATTATGTTTCAACACAATAGGTCCCTTAATTCTATGCCATTATCAATTGAAAGGAGAATAATCCTGTAAGAGCAGCCAGGGAACAGAGAAGAAAACGCTCAGTCTTGAAAATGAATAGGAAGAGGAGAAATGGGTCAAAAGGTCACTCGCTGAATAGGGCTGTAGATGAGATTTTGATAAATGCGTGAGACAACATCATTAAAAGGCAATGTCCACCTTCATCTTGCTTTGTAATATTCATATGGATTGATTACTCATGAACTATAGAATCTTTTTAATTTTACCAGCATTTGCATGGATAGAAATAAACAAAAGGATAATTAAGTTAATGCTGATTCTTCCAATTTGAATGATTTTTAAAACAGGACATTTGTTTAGTGAATTAAACCCCTTGAACATTGCACAAAATGACATCATAAGATGGTTACCCTGGACAAATGCAGCTAGTTTAGTATTTTGTACCATTACAGAGATTCAGACCATGACAACATTTTCATCAAACAATATTTTGGACAATTTCTGGAGTGTGAGCTTCACAAAAGATTGTAAACAATTTTACAACACCAAGTTATAGTCCAGCAATTTTATTTTAAATTCACAAGCTTTCGGAGGCTACCTCCTTCCTCAGGTGAACGATGTGGAAAAAAATCGGTAAATGTTTGTGAATTTAAAATAAAATTGCTGGACTATAACTTGGTGTTGTAAAATTGTTTACAATTGTCAACCCCAGTCCATCACCGGCATCTCCACATCTTCACAAAAGATGTTCACAGTAAAAATCTGCCTTTAAAATAGCTTTAAAACATTATCATTTTATTGTTATGTATTGTGTCATTTATATATTACTCGAGATCTTTTTCATACTGAGTGGGCATTCATGCCACTAACATTATATAAATACAATTTATAATCAGGAATTTCTGTTAAACCCCATTAAAGTGAAGTAGCAATTATCAAGAAAAAAAACGCCCACCACCACCACCACATTAATTGAATAGAAGCATCTCAGACCACTCAACAAATTGAGGAAGATGGATCAAGAAAAATTGGGAGTGTGTGTGTTTATGTCTGTGCCTTACCAAAGGCATATTACTGATTATATCTGATGGTATATTTAATTGTACCATTCAGGGATACCTGAGCTCACGGACAACTGAATGTGAATCCATAGGATTTGATAATAACCAAGTCACTAACTGGACAAAATTAAAGAGGAGCAGTAATTAATCACCATACTTTGGTTGTACATAAAAAAAAGTTTTCTTCTGATTTATGTAAAATGAAATTGAAGCACACAATACACATTTTGTTTATCTCAGACCATGAGTTGTCAAGATTACTAGAACAAAAGAAAAACAATAAATATCCATAATCTAGTGACAGTGTTAAACTTAAAGTAGATTATTATGGAAATTATTAGCACACAGGGCAAAGGTCCAAAATTGCCCTAGAATTTCCTCGGAGCATCCTATATCCATCTAATGTTACTATCGTGTCCTGGATTGAAGCCAGCTACAATAGAGGATGTGCCATGCATGTTGAAAAACAGGCTGAGTTGGAGTGCAGCTATTAAAATTGCGAAGATGCAAAAAAGGCCATAACAGGTGTTATTTCACCAAAGGTGTTTAGTTCTCCTTTAAAAGCAGTCAGTTGGGTGAGTTCAAAACTCCATCCCAGGAGATACTGGTCAACACAGTCTGGTTTCTCGTGGGACATTATTTCTAATGATAACTCCAACACTGATGAAAGGTGGTCTACATTTAAACGCAAACAAACCTCAATGATGTACTTCCATTGAGCATTTTGTGTAGCGGTGATGAGTAGAAGAATGACTCTGGTGACATGTCCCTGATGTTTTAGTTGTTACTTCCTTTTAGGTCCCACTCATGCCATGCACTGCTCAGGAAGAGATGGTAGTGAACAGACAAGTTGTCCCCAGGCCACTGTTGAGCTTCTTTTGTGCTAACCCCTGTGATGTGCACTGGGATTTACTTTTTCCCTATTCGCCCTTATGAACCAGCTGAGATTAAAAACTAGCCACATGAGTTGAAATTATTCTGAGCATTATTTTAATACACTAGTTAATGCATTTGCGTCAAAATCCTGTGCACTATAACATTACCTTGTTAATTTTAAATGAATGAATTTGCTAAAATAATGCACACAGGAATTTCAACCCTCTGGTTAGCTCAGGAGAAAAGGGAAGTACATTGTCACAATTTAAGTCATGTATAAATCTTTAATATCTATTTGAGATGTGGTAGGCCACTTCGACTTGTTTTGCCCATATTGGAGAGCATATACATCACTGTCTGGTATGCAAAAAGTCACTTTAAGGGCATTATTCCTAAGCAAACATGTTTTGATTGCAAAGCAAATAGAAGCAGACTGCTTTGTCCTGAAATTAATTATGATGTGGAGATGCCGGTGATGGACTGGGGTTGACAATTGTAAACAATTTTACAACACCAAGTTATAGTCCAGCAATTTTATTTTAAATTCACAAGCTTTCGGAGATTTTCTCCTTCCTCAGGCAAATGTTTGCCTGAGGAAGGAGAAAATCTCCGAAAGCTTGTGAATTTAAAATAAAATTGCTGGACTATAACTTGGTGTTGTAAAATTGTTTACAACTGAAATTAATTAAACTAAGGTAAGATGCTAGGTAACACAAGCAAATGAGCTGGGGACTCACATTTGTGTGGAGTTCAGGAAACCATTGCAATAATTTGATAAAATGGTTTTCCTGTTACCCAATTTTCAACTTCATTGGGTATAAGAGGTATATCTGAGAAAGTGTCTTCCTAGCTAGTCAATTCCTCTTATATTGCTGCACCAAAGCTGGTGGAGGTGATCTAGTGGAGATTCCTGGACCCTTATGGATCTTCATGTATAAGAGTTACAGTATGGATGCTAGTCATGGTTTGATATTATCAGTAGAAATAACAAACTGCTGTGTATTTTGTATTTTTATATCCAGGGAAGGAGCATTGGTTAAAAGTTCTGGGAAAAAAAAGAGTGCAAGCTCCTATATCATCTCTTGCTGCTTTTACATTGTTACTTCGAATAAACCTGCTCCGTAATTTACATCCTGAACCAGCCACAGTCTGATAGTATCGTAGTAGGTAGAGCACAGGAGGTGGCCATTCGGCCCATCATGCCTGTGCCTGCTTTTTGAAAGAGCTATCCAATTAGTCCCATTCCCCTGCTCTGTCCCCACAACCGTGTAATTTTTTCCCCTTCAAGTATTTATCCAATTCCCTTTTGAAAGTTATTATTGAATCTGCTTCCACCACCCTTTCAGGCAGAGCATTCCAGATCATAACAACTCGCTGCGTAAAAAAATGTTTCCTCATGTCGCCTCTGGCTCTTTTTCTGATTACCTTAAATTTGTGTCCTCTGGTTACCGACCCGTCTGCCACTGGAAACAGTTTCTCCTTATTTACTCTATCAAAACCGTTCACGATTTTGAACACCTCGAGCCAATCTCCCCTTAACCTTCTCTGTTCTAAGGAGAACAACCCCAACATCTCCAATCTCTCCACATAACTGAAGTCCCTCAACTCTGGTACCATTCTAGTAAATCTTTTCGGCACCCTCTCTAAGGCCTTGACACCCTTCCTAAAGTGTGGTGCCCAGAATTGAACAGAATACTCCAGCTGAGGCCTAACCAGTGTTTTGTAAAAGATTAGCATAACTTCCTTGCTTTTGTACTCTATGCCTCTACTAATAAAGCCCAGGCTTTTTTAACAGACTTCTCAACTTCTCCTGCCACCTTCAAAGATTTGTGTATGTGCACCTCCAGGTCTCTCTGTTTCTGCACCCTGTTTAGAATTGTACCATTTAGTTTATATTGCCTCTCTTCACTCTTCCCACCGAAATGTATCACTTTGCACTTCTCTGCGTTAAATTTCATCTGCCATTTCATCTGGGGAGGGCACAGGATGTAGCAATGGAAAGGAGAAACAAGGGGCACAAAGGATCGGGGAGAAAGATAGCACTAGAGCAAGTAATAGTACAGTATTAGGAGGGATCAGACTAAGAGAGAGTACAAGAAAGTCTAAGACTGGTTTGCAGCGCATGTGTGTAAACGCATGAATCGTGTTAAACAAGTTTGGTGAGCTGCAGGCGCAAATAGTCACATGGGAATACGATGTTGTGGCAATAACGGAGACCTGGCTCAAAAAAGGGCAGGATTGGGTACTAAATATTCCTGGATACGACGTGTTCCGGAAAGATAGGGAAGAAAAGAAAAGAAGGGGGTGGGGGCGGTGGTATTGATTAAGGAGAATATTCTAGTACTGGAGAGAGAGGGTGTCCTGGAGGGATCAAGGACAGAATCTATTCGGTTAGAGTTAAGAGATAAAAGCGGTGCCATTACATTACTGGTTGTATTCTATAGGCCACCAACTAGTGGGAAGGATATAGAAGAGCAAATTTGCAGGGAACTTACAGAGAGGTGCAAAAGCTATAGAGCAGTGATAACTGGGGACTTCAACTATCTTAATACAGACTGGGATAACAATAATAATATAAGGGGCAAAGAGGGGGAGGAATTTTTGAAATGTGTTCAGGATAACTTTCTTAACCAGTACAATTCCGGCCCAAAGGAGGCATTGCTGGACTTGGTCTAGGGAATGAGGCGGGCAAAGTGGAGCAAATGTCAGTGATGGAGCATTTAGGGAGTAGCGATCATAGTATTATACGGTTTAGAATAGCTATGGAAAAGTACACGGACCACTCTAAAGTAAAAATGCTCAATTGGAGGAGGGCCAATTTCAATGGGATGAGAACAGATCTGGCCCAGATAAATTGGAATCAAAGATTGGCAGGCAAAACTGTAATTGAACAGTGGGCGGCCTTTAAAGAGGAGATTGTTCGGATACAGTCCAGGCACATTCCCATGGGGCAGAAAGGTAGGGAAACTAAAGCCAGAGCTCCCTGGATGACAAAAGAGATAGAGTAAGATGAAATGGAAAAAAGGGGCGTATGACAGATGTCAGGTTGATAACACAAGTGAAAATCAGGCAGAATATAGAAAGTTCAGAGGGGAAGTGAAAAAGGAAATAAGAGGGACAAAGAGAGAGTATGAGAATAGACTGATAGCCAACATAAAAGGGAATCCAAAAGTCTTCTACAGGCATGTAAACGGTAAACGGGTAGTAAGATGAGGGGTGGGGCCGATTAGGGACCATAAAGGAGATCTACTCATGGAGGCAGAGGGGATGGCCGAGGTACTAAATGAGTACTTTGCATCTGTCTTTACCAAGGAAGAAGATGCTGCCAGAGTCTCAGTAAGGGAAGATATAGTTGAGATACTGGATGGGCTAAAAATTGTTAAAGTAGAGGTGCTAGAAAGGCTGGCTGTACTTAAAGTAGATAAGTCACCCGGTCCGGATGGGATGCATCCTAGGTTGCTGAGGGAAGTAAGGATGGAAATTGCAGAGGTACTGGCCATAATCTTCCAAACATCCTTAGATACAGGGGTGGTGGCAGAAGACTGGAGAATTGCAAATGTTACACCCTTGTTCAAACCCAGCAACTATAGGCCAGTCAGTTTAACGTCAGTGGTGGGGAAACTTTTAGAAATGATAATCCGGGATAGAATTAACAGTCACTTGGATGAGTGTGGATTGATTGGGGAAAGCCAGCACGGTTTTGTTGAAGGCAAATCGTGTTTAACTAACCTGATAGAGTTTTTTGATGAGGTAACAGAGAGGGTAGATGAGGGCAATGCAATTGATGTGGTATATATGGACTTTCAAAAGGCGTTTGATAAAATACCGGATGGTAGGCTTATCATCAAGATTGCGGATCATGGAATAAAGGGGGCAGTAGCAACATGGATACAGAATTGGCTAAGGGACAGGAAACAGAGAGTAGTGGTGAATGATTGCTTTTCGGACTGGAGGGAGGTGTACAGTGGTGTACCCCAGGGGTCTGTGCTGGGACCACTGCTTTTCTTGACATATATTAATGACTTGGACATGGGTGTACAGGGCACAATTTCAAAATTTGCCGATGACACAAAACTTGAAAGTGTAGTCAATAGTGAGGAGGATAGTGATAGACTTCAAGAGGATATAGACAGGCTGGTGGCATGGGCAGACACGTGGCAGATGAAATTTAACGCAGAAAAATGCGGAGTGATACATTTCAGTTGGAAGAACGAGGAGGCAATATAAACTATAGGGCACAATTCTAAAAGGGGTACAGGAACAGAGAAATCTAGGGGTATATGTGCACAAATCCTTGAAGGTGGCAGGGCAGGTTGAGAAAGCGGTTAAAAAAGCATATGGGATCCTGGGCTTCATAAATAGAGGCATAGAGTACAAAAGTATGGAAGTCATGATGAACCTTTATAAAACACTGGTTCGGCCACAACTGGAGTATTGTGTCCAGTTCTGGGCACCGCACTTCAGGAAAGATGTGAAGGCCTTAGAGAGGGTGCAGAAAAGATTTACTAGAATGATTCCAGGGATGAGGGACTTTAGTTAAGTGGATAGACTGGAGAAGCTGGGGTTGTTCTCCTTGGAACAGGGATGGTTGCGAGGAGATTTGATAGAGGTATTCAAAATCATGAAGGGTCTAGACAGAGTAGATAGAGAGAAACTCTTTCCATTGGCGGAAGGGTCAAGAACCAAAGGACATAGATTTAAGGTGATTGGCAAAAGAACCAAAGGTGACAAGAGGAAAAACTTTTTTACACAGCGAGTGGTTAGGATCTGGAATCCACAGCCCGAGAGGGTGATGGAGGCAGATCCAATCATGGCCTTCAAAAGGGAACTGGATAAGTACTTGAAAGGAAAAAAATTGCAGGGCTACATGGAAAGGGCGGGGGAGTGGGACCAGCTGGATTGCTCTTGTATAGAGCCGGCGTGGATTCGATGGGCTGAATGGCCTCCTTCCTTGCTGTAACCTTTCTATGATTCTATGTGTCTGCCTGTTTCACCAGTCTGTCTATGTACTCCTGAAGTCTGTTACTATCCTCCACGTTGTTTACTACATTTCCGAGTTTTGCGTCATCTGCAAACTTTGAAATTATACCCTCCATACCCAAGTCCAGGTCATTAATATATATCAAAAGGAGCAGTGGTCTTAATACTGACCCCTGGGGAACACCACTGTATACTTCACTCCAGTCTATAAAACAACCGTTCACCACTACTCTCTGCTTTCTGTCCCTTAGCCAATTTTATATCCTTGCTGCCACTATCCCTTTAATAAGACCATAAGAGATAGGAGCAGGAGTAGGCCATTCGGCCCCTTGAGCCTGCTTCGCCATTTAATGAGATCATGGCTGATCTGATTTTTACCTCAACTCCACTTTCCCGCCTTTTCCCCATATCCTTTGACTCCCTTGCTGATCAATAATTTGTCTAACTCAGCCTTGAATGTATTCAATGACTCAGCCTCCACAGCTTTTTGGGGTAAAGAATTCCAAAGAATCACGACCCTCTGGGAGAAGAAATTCCTCCTCATTTCCGTCTTAAACGGGCGACCCCTTATTCTGAGACTGCCCCCTAGTTTTAGATTCCCCCATGAGGGGTAACATCCTCTCAGCATCCCATGGGTTTTAATTTTGCTAACATGTCTATTATGTGGTACTTTATCAAATGCCTTTTGAAAGTCCATATACACAAATTCAACCGCACTACCCTCGTCAACCCTGTCCATTACTTCATCAAAGAACTCAAATCAAGTTAATCATACATGATTTTCCTTTAACAAATCCATACTGACTTTCATTTATAAGCTCATACTTTTCCAAGTGTCAATTAATTTTGTCCCGGATTATTGTCTCTAAAAGTTTCCCCACCGCTGACGTTAGACTGATTAGCCTGTAATTGCCAGGTTTATCACTCTCCCCTTTTTTGAACAGGGGCGTGACATTTTCAATCCTCCGGTCCTCGGCACCGACCCCATATCTAAGGAATATTGG
Organism: Heptranchias perlo; assembly: GCF_035084215.1. Classification (NCBI taxonomy): domain Eukaryota; kingdom Metazoa; phylum Chordata; class Chondrichthyes; order Hexanchiformes; family Hexanchidae; genus Heptranchias; species Heptranchias perlo. The sequence goes on along the minus strand of NC_090333.1, from coordinate 35,049,243 downwards.
AAGATTGCAGCCAGAGCCTCTGCAATTTCCAGACTTACTTTCCTCAGTAACCTAGGATGCATCCTATCTGGACCGGGTGACTTTTCTACTTTGAGTAGTTTCAAACAATCGTTCACCATTACTGTCTGCTTTCTGTCCCTTAGCCAATTTTGTATCCACGTTGCCATTGTCCCTTTAATCCCATGTGATACATTTTGAGTACAACATACGGCCCCTCGAGCCTGCTTCGACATTCAATCAGATCATGGCTGATCTAAAACCTCAGCTCCACTTTACCATCCTATCCCCATATCCCTTGATTCCCTTAATGTCCAAAAATCTATCTATCTCAGCCTTGAATATATTCAACGACTGAACATCTACAGCCCTCTGGGGTAGAGAATTCCAAAGATTCACAACCCTCTGAGTGAAGAAATTTTTCCTCATCTCGGTCCTAAATGGCCAACCCCTTATCATAAGATTATGACCCCTAGTTCTAACTCTCTAGCCAGGGGAAACAGCCTCTCAGTATTTACGCTGTCAAGCCCTCAAAGAATTTTATACATTTCAATGGGATCACTGCTCATTCTTCATAACTCCAGAGAATATAGGCCCATTCTACACAATCTCTCCTCGTAGGACAATCCTCTCATCCCAGCAATCAATCTAGTGAACCTTCGTTGCACCCCCTCTAAGGCAAGTGTATCCTCCCTTAGGTAAGGAGACCAAAACTGTACACAGTACTCCAGGTGTGGTCTCACCAGAGCCCTGTATAATTGCAGCAAGACTCTTATACTCCAACCCCCTTGCAATAAAGGCTAACATACCATTTGCTTTCCTAATTGCATGCTGTACCTGCATGTTAACTTTTTGTGATTCGTGTGTACAAGGACACCCAAATCCCCCTGACTACCAACATTTCTTAGTCTCTCACCTTTTAAAAAATATTCTGCTTTTCTACTCTTCCTACCAAAGTGGATAATTTCACACTTCCCCACATTATACTCCATCTGCCATCTTCCCACCCATTCACTTATATTCCTGTCTATATCCCTTTGCCCCCTCTTTGTATCCTCCTCACAACTTAGTTTCCCATCTAGCTTTGTATTGTCAGCAAACTTGGAATCATTATACTCGGTCCCCTCATCTAAGTCGTTGATATATATTGTAAACAGCTGAGGCCCAAGCACTGATCCTTGCGGCACCCCACTAGTTACAACCCGCCAATCCGAAAATGACCTGTTTATTCCTACTCTCTATTTTCTGTCTGTTAACCAATCCTCAATCCATGCTAATATATTACCCCCATCCCATGAGCCCTAACCTTGTGTAACAAGCTTTTATATGGCACCTTATCGAATGTCTTTTGAAAATCCAAATATACTACATCCACTGGTTCCCCCTTATCTATCCTGCTAGTTACACCCTCAAAAAAGTCTAATAGATTTGTCAAACATGATTTCCCTTTCATGAAACCGTGTTGACTCTGTCTAATCATATTATGATTTTATAAGTGCCCAGTTACAACATCCTTAATAATATTCTAGCATTTTCCCTACTACTGATAACAGGCTAACTGGCCTATAGTTCCTTGATTTCTCTCTCCCTCCTTTCTTGAAAAGCGGGGTTACATTTGCTACCTTCCAATCCACGGGGACCGTTCTAGAATCTAGGGAATTCTGGAAGATCTAAACCAATGCATCCACTATCTCTGCAGCCAACTCTTTTAAAACCCTAGGATGTAGGCCATCAGGTCCAGGAGATTTGTCGGCTTTTAGTCCCATTAACTTCTCCAGTACTTTTTCTTTACTAATTTTAATTACTTTAAGTTCCTCCTTCTCGTTAGACCCTTGGTTTCCCATTATTTCTGGTTTGTTTTTTGTTTCTTCTACTGTGAGGACAAATACAAAATATTTGTTTAATGTCTCTGCCATTTCCTTATTCCCCATTATAATATCCTCTATCTCCTTCCCACTATTTGGTGTCCTATAGTATACACCCAGTAGCATAATAGCTCCTCTATTGTTCCTTAATTCTAACCAAATAGATTCTGTCTTTGACCCCTCAACTACATCAACCCTTTCTAGTGCTATAATAGTTTCTTTGATCAATACTGCCACCTCGCCCCCCCTTCCCTTCCCTATCTTTCCTAAATACCTTGTAGCCAGATATATTAAGTACCCAATCCTCCCCTTCTTTGAGCCATGTCTCTGTTATTACCGTTATATCATAGTTCCTGCCACTATGTCATCGTCTTTGTTTATTCTTCCACTATCCGAAGCCCAGTGGATCACAATCATAACCAGTAAGCTAAATACAGTAACAAGGCTTTCTATTTGATCTCTGGACAGCACTACATTAACAGATATTGGACGTAGAAGTCACACCCTTGGGTGTAGGCAGCAAGAGCTCACGTACAGGGGTGCTCTTTGGCATTGAGCATGAGAGAAATATCTAAGTAAAGCCTAAAAAAGTAATAAAGATGTCCAGCAGAGGTCTGGTCAGATCCACACCAGACAGAGGGAAATTCGGTATTCAAGACATGGATTTCCTATTTTCCCCCCTCCTCCTTCCCAGTGCTGTCAACAATAGCAAAACGCTAGGAATGAATATGAGCATAAAAAACACTATAGCTTGCAAACTTATTTATCCACATGAAGCTCTGTTTATTTTTAAGAGCAATTTACATAAAGTAGATTACATTTTAAAATCAACATAAATGATTCACTCTTAATGAGTGGCACGAGGTAGGTGTGCCTGTGGCACTGGATAGATGTGCCTGGTGCCTTGCTTACTAGCAGCCTTGGCAGAAACTGAGGAGCAGATTGTCTTCCTTACCCCCTCAAACAAAGCAATTGAGTGGGATGAGGAAAGCCAAACAAAAGAGGAGTGTGTTTTTTTTTTAATTTTCTCAGTCTGCATCTAGCAAAGGACTGCATTGCTCTATGGGGGGAGAAATAATTTGGTAAAGCACAGCTGTCCTTGGGACTAGAAAATAGTCACTATGCTTAGCCTGGATCCAGCTGAAATGATGCCAGATGCATAGACACACAGAACAATCTCACAAAAAGGACACATCTTGGGTTTTCCAAGCCACAGTTAATTGAGTTGATCCCTGCTCTAGTGCAGTAGCCATATATTCATGTTCCTTTGTACTAACATCTTATGTTAAAGGTCCTGCAACTTATTTCAATTAAAAACCTTGCACAGGGATAATGTGGTGGTATTTGACATAATGGAAGCCATAGGGTCTACCATCATTTAGCAGTGAGTCTTAATAGTCTCAATGATCTCATTAAATGGCAGAATAATTTACTTTTTATATACCAATGGACAAACGGCTATTTTAACCTTTCTGTCCTGAGACCTCCCCCCAATTTATCAGCTCTTGTTTCAGCCATTTCTCTCCTTCCAAATGTCTTTGCCTGTTATCTGCAGCTAGTATGTACCTCCCCTTTAATAGGTGCTAGTTGCCTTTAATTAGCATCGGAGAAGCTTGATATCTGCCCGCTGCCCGCCCCCCCCCCCACGCCGACAGGCTGTGCGGCCATTGAGCAGCACGGGTAGTGCAAGCTGCACGTCTGCGTGATTAAAATGATCGGGCATCACGAATGTTGCGTCAGTACTAACAGGCGTGTGTAGCGTGTGCCTTGCCCCCTGCGTGTCCATTTCCGGGCACAATTGGATTTCTAGGCCACCAAATCAATAATCTTTAGGTTGTAGACAGTGATTCTAACTGTTTGCTATTGTTTATTCATGTGCTCAACTGAACGTCGTCCATAAAATACTGAACAGGCAAGCCCATCACTAATTTTATTTTTTACTGAGCCACTTAACCTCTACTCGAATGGCAGTTTCAGGAAAATTCCAATCTCCATAGGCTATTTGTTAAAGTAATAACGCTACTCAAATGTTAGGAATGGCTTTCTAACTGCAATATTAACCATGTAGAACTAAAATAAACATATTTTAATACATAGAAGCAGTTTTAAACACTTTGCTTTTTTCCCTTTGGCATCTATTCTTCTTCCTAATTCTCTATTCCATGTGATACTGTACCAGATCTCCAGTACTTCATATTTGTAGACAGTTGTGGCAGTGTGTTAAAATATTGCCTTTTTGCTTCTGGAATGTGGATTTGAATCCATCTCAGGCTGATGGGATGAAAGTCTCCTTTCTTTGCTGACTGCAACAGTCCCAAGTGAAATGTGTTTGGGACAGTTTCAATGCAGTTCCTGGTGAGTTTGTGTACACATTACAAAATTCCTCACAATTTGGCATAAGATTGATAGTCTCTCTCAGAGGTCATAAGCATAGATGGTGTTAAGAGATAAAGGGGTGCTTTTATGAGCTATGGACAGTGTACATCTAGCATTACTCTGTATCTAACCTATTCAAAATGTAATTCATTGGCTGTGAAGTGCTTTGGACGTGAAAGGCACTATATAAAGGCAACTCCTTTGTCTTTCTCTTTTCTCTCTGTCTGATCCAAATCAGAAGTATACGAGACTTTGGTCCTAAAACTACATGATGGGATAGTAGCGTACAAATGCTTAATATTTTCAGCCTGAAGTTCCTCGCCCTCTTAACAGAAGGGTTAACCTTGTCATTTTAAACAGCTTAGCACCACCGCTAAAATAATAGAGGAAGGAATTTCAGACAAATGTGTTAAACGTTCACATTCTAATAACCCGTGGCATTGTTTCAGGCTTTTTCATTTTTCAACCTGCCAGTACTGCAACGTAAAATGTCCCACGAGCACGATTGTATACAATATGCAAAGCGCCCATTCACAGTACCATGCTTATGTTTCTCTGTTAAGGATTTATGGTGAAATCCTGCACTTAAATAAATGGCCATGAGCGATAATTCCGATGCATGTTACAGTGCAAGCTAACAAGACCACTTTGAGGGATTAAGTATCTTTGAGCCATATTAATACCAGCTGTCCTTTATTGGTTTAGATCCAAATTGAAAAGAGACAAAGTCTAAAACACAAAGTTTAAATTGAATTAGAAATTTTTACCTCCCCTCCCAGAGTAAGTGTGTGGGTGCAATTCATTATCTGTGCAAATTCAGCTGCCATCAGTGGCCAACTGAAGAGCTTATCCTGGCAGAAGGTGGTTTGAAATTCTGGTCAACTGCTTTATTTTTTCTTAGCTAAAGAGATATGACTGGATCTTTTGAGTCTGAAAAGAGATTTTCTGTTGCCTGCTTAAGCTGTTAAAGGTTATCAATCTAGTTTGTGAAGAGTGCATAAATACAGATGTTCCTACTTTGAACATTTTAGTCATGTAAGCAAATTCCACTGGACATTCTGAATAGAAGTGGCTGTGGCTCAGCCCCAGTAAAACTTCTCGGAGCACTGGCATTCAGGGCCGCCCTCTATTCTTGTTGTTGGTAAGGATCCTTGCTCCCTGGTACCTGGAGGTAATTAAACATTTAGGGTGAAATCCCGCACCACAAATAGCCATGGGTGATAATTTACCCTATGTCCCATATCTTTGAAATATTTCTTCAGCCAACTAGCCATGAATTCCATTTGCCCATGTTGACCTGTGACCTACTTCCTGACAGTAGTTTTAATACTTTAGATGAACTATACAGTTGCGTTTACCCATCTTTTCAGCAATTTTTCTACAAATTTCACTGACATTTTTTTGTGGATACTGCTCATTCTTGAAATCTGGAATTACCCTTTTTGAAGAACATTGGGGCCTAAATTCAACAGTGCAGCACCCATTTCACGGGTGTAAAACGTGTGCAATGATGACCAATTTAGCAGTGGGGCAGCCTGCACCCAATCTATATGTGCATTCAGGCCACTGCTAAATTCATCAGACCCATTTTTCAGGTGTCCTTGGCAGCCACCTAAACCAGGCGTTAGGCCCCTTACATATCTAAATGAAGGGCCTAACACCTGTTTTAGGTCCCCTTGCCAAAATTGATTGGCAATGACTGCTCGGGATTCTTCAATGGCTTCCTCCACAGTACTTGCGATTTCCCCCCTCCCTTCCGTTGCCACTCCTACCCCCTGGGATTTACCTCTTCGGGCCGCTGTCAGTGAGGCAAGTGATCTGGTATTCATCTGTGGAAAAGGGGTGAGCTGACTGTGGAGGCATAACAAGTGCTGGCAGCTCATCCAAATAATGGTATCGAGGCCCAACAACCAATTTCGGGTCAACCTCAGGCTCCCAGCTGGGGTGCTTACTACCGATGTGCCACTAGTTATGTGTCCGAAAATGGGCCATAACCAATTTCTACCCCATTGGGTATTAATGTTCTGAATATTGTCCAAGTAAGGGTTTGGACCTTCCTGAAAACAAGTACAAATAAATTGCTGACCTGCAAATTTCCACTTTGTGGAGAATTAAATAATTGGAATATAAAATAGTAGTTCTTTAAGCAGGATCATTCTGAAATACTTGGGATGAATACCAAATTAACTAATGAACTTGAACTTACCTGACTTGGATTTGTTCAAAGTAATTTACCAAATCTTGGAATTTTTCCCATTTTGGACACTTCTAGGTTAGAAAGTGCCTCAGTGCAAAATTTAAGAACAGTGCCAACAATGTTTGTAGGGTATGCCTTCGTTCCTGTGATTCTTGGAACTAGACAAATAGTTAAGCAAAGAAAGTCACCCTCACTCACAGTAGTTTCATTCATCAAAAGTAATTATTTAATGATGTTATAATTCATACGAACATTCATGAAGCAAAATCAAACCATACATATGATTTTCCTCTATAAAATCCCGTTATACACTTAATAATTTGCAATGTTATTATGTAATGACTTAACAATTCATACACACATCAGGCAAGTCATGTAATATATACAAATTTTAAATCAAGGATTTTACTCATCAAGGCAGCTCAGAAGTGATCAGCTTCTTGTGACTTGAGGTCCTCTTCTTCTTGCATGATGTTCGACTGCAGTGTGTGTTCCTTGTGGCTGCCATGTGGTGAAGAGACTGTTCTTCACTCAAAGTCTTCTTTTATATTGTTTTTATCAATAGGACGTAGGATTGGGGAGTGTCATTCTTTTTGTCCAATCGCCTATTGCTACACCTCAATCATTAATAAGCCTCAATGATTGACAGTTTAGGCTTTGATCATATGACTGGAGACCCTTTGATATAGAAAAGACCGTGTGCTCGAACCATGGAACATAAAAGGCCCTTTTACTATTTCTGTTTATGGCCTTTTATGTAGAGATAGCCACTTTCATTTCTATGCACAGACATTCTTAACGGTCCTGACGTCTCCAATTTTGATTGCTTCAGTGGTTTCAAATCCATTCCTTATGCCATTTGACCAAATGTTGGATGCAATACTATTTGATGTTTTACAAATCCCAGTTCTTTGAACAGATTACCAAATAGGAATGAGAGGCCACGCTTTTTTTCACACCTATCATTGCTTTCCCGATCCGAAGCCTTTGATGTATGCCCTTGTTGCCTTTTCTTACATTACCCCCTGCTGAGTTGAAACGCTTGTGTTTCCAAAAGCCCATGTGTTTTAAAAGCCTGACAGTGCTTTAAGCTCAATATTATCCATCTAGCTTATTTATTTAATAATCTAGATATCTATCCGCAGCACAATGTCTTCGATCTTGAAACTCAGACTTCTCCAATGCCATCAGCGTCATTGAGGGAAAAACAGGATTTGCGAAAACACAGTTTACTACATTACTGTGTTTGCAGGTTTCCAAATGTCTTCATTTAAAAGGGGTTTTGAACCCCACAATCCCTCCTCAAGTGGGTCTGTTGAATCTTCTGATTGATCCACTTCATACCCTGAGCATTGCTTTTGGTTATTAGGTTTTTATCATCGATTCCTGTTTAGGACAGGTTTGCCGTGACATATGCAAAAAGAATATTTATTTTCTATGTTTTCTAATTAAATGTCGCATTATATATAAGCAAGTGATTATAATAAACACTAGTGTACATTGCATATGTATCAAAGCCATACTAATCATTCTAACCCATGGTTGTTATCCCACATTATATACTGTCTCCCACCACTCATGAGCACCTTGCACGTTTATCACTTTTTCTATGTTTTCATTATCTTGCTGCATTTTTACAAGGCGCTTCTGTGAAGTCTTAGTCCTTAGACTCAAGGAAAATGGAGGTACGAGATGTCTAAACTGGACCATGGCTTTTAGGGCCTCATGCTGCATTGATATATTAACTTGAATCGTGGTTATATCGTGGGTCACCACGGGTATCAGCACGATATGACCGATCTTGATTAATTCCGTCAATACGAAACAAAAGGTTGGTCACCATGCTCATCCGTGAATTTTGTGGTCGTCACACAATATTCCCTACATCCTACATAGACACTTTTCACCTGGTGGGCATCCCATGTCTGCAGTTGCACTGTACACATAGGAGACTGGCCATCCAGGGTAAACACATTGGCAGGTATGCCTGGGGTTGTGCTATCACACCTACGTATCCAGGATCCTCTTGACCTGGTACAACAGTTCGGGCAAGGGACCTTCCATGTGGCTCCCTTTCTCATAATCTGTTTGGGGAATCGTATAAATTCCTTATGCGCATCCCCTTAAATAGTTCCGATGGATTCTACCTTAAACACTTTCCATTCATCCTTTTCTATTAACCATGGTAACCACATAATCACCGGTACCAACCCACGTTTTATTGTCTGCATCTATTTTACACGGTCGCTGGGCATAATAGGTCGACCCATATCTCCTAAGTTTGTACCAGTCGGTGCTATTCACATTTTTATGGTGTTTGAACGGATCCTTAGGGTTTTATCGCTTACAAAGCTGGGTAGATTATTATTTTCAATATCCTCCAAGCCCTGTTGCACCTGATTCAATAAAAACTCTCCATACAAAGCAAAGGTAATGACCTTTGACACGTTCTGATCTTGTATTTTGTTATTATGTTGCTGGATTATTTAATTAATCTTCCCTCTTATCTTAATCATTCCATCCACCATTTCCTTTATGGACTTCAGTCCTTCTTGTTGTTCCAGAATTTCATCCCTCTGCCCTTTATTTGTTTTACTCAGGATTCCCTTCATTTGCTGTCTCATAACCTCATTGTGTTCCCACATGCTCTCTATGTCTATCCAGTTCCAGGCTGCTATTTCAGCCGTGGTTCCAATCCCTAACCATTCTCTTAATCCTCGCCTCTTTCTACTGTGGGTCCCCGTGATTGGGGTGGTTATCACATTGTCCCAGACAACATGAATCAAGGGTTCTTGAATGTCTGGGGGCCAAGTCTCATCCAGATCACGGCTTGCATTTCTCCAGACAAAATCCTTAATCTGTTGTTCTACCTATTGTTGATAAAATTCTTCATGTTTTGGGTCACATAGCCCCGGGGGCATGTGTATGGCACTAAGATTAAATACCACTGGTACAATCTCATACCTCACATTATGATATAATGCCTTGTGGGAGCGAGTTACTACCAGACCATTCTTGGGGCCTGTCGTCTGTGGCGTGGACAATATTCTGGCCGCCCTCCATTGATGGGACTTTGCTATAAATATTGCTAGTCCTCCCCTTTCACCATATATGTTAAAGATGGTGCCACAACTAAACTGTCCCTTATGTCTTTTTTTAAATTCCGGCCAATTTATATCGCTTTCTATAAGATCCTCCTTTTGAGTGGTGGTTTTCATAGAGTAGGGGACTCCTACCTGTCCCACCTTTTCGTTAAGAGGACTTAATATGAAAGCTTGCCCTGAGTCATCCATTTAATTTTTCCACCAGATCAGGGGAAGTTGTTTGGAATTCTGTACTTTTTGCACTTACAATGTAATCTGACTCCAGTTCATTCCTGGTCAAGCCATAAGGTTCCTAGCTATGTCTTTGTTCTACTCTGCAGTATTGCCCACGTCTGCCCTTTTCCTCACTACCTTGGTATGCCGTTATGCTACATTCTTCACTTTTTACTTGATATCCATTTACACACAATATTAACATACATATTATCATTACAAACAGCAATTTCATACTTGATGATGGTTTATTTGCCTTTCCTGATATTGGACTCAAGTCAGGACCTAGGACAAAACAAAACGTATGTGTAATGTCTGCTCTTTGTTAATATCTCACTACTTTTATTCCTGATTCTCTCTACATCGTTACCATCTTTTGTTTGGTCTCATTTGATTCGGGCTCCATGCAATGGAGGGATCACCCATCCACAGTGGGCGAGACCTCGGCCGAGGCCTTAATTGCCATGTGCCAGTATTTCTCTGTCCTGCCACAGGTGGGTCTGATATCATGTCGTCCTTTTCATCCCACATCATGGGTGAAACTTGAGGAATTGTTTCCTCCAGCTGATCGACCACTTTTAACTGATTGGCATGGAACCATTTTTCTTTTCCCTTTCCCAGGCCTACTTTGTACACTGATGGACTGGCTTCATCCATAATAGGGTATGGGGTCCAGAAAAACCAGCCGCAAATGGTCCTATCTGTTGGTATGGTTCTACCATCACCTTCTGTCCCACCTCCCATTCTACTGCTTTGACTTTGGTGTCAAAATACATTTTATTGGCCTTTTAAGATTGTCCAATATTAGCGACTGCAAAGACCATTGTCTATTGTAATTGGTCGCGTAATTGGTTCACATACCACTCCTGAGTCAAGGCCTGATACTGAAGCTCAGACATATCCTGATACGTCAAATGTTCAGGGGTTCTCATCACCCTCCCTGTCATTAACTCATGGGGTGAAACCTTGGTGGTAAATGACTCAGTGGATCTCAGCCATTAATGCCAAGGGCAACAACTGGTCCTATGTTTTGTGGGATTGCCCAATCAACTTCCTTAGTATTGTTTTCAATGTTGGGTTAATTCTTTTTTTTATTCGTTCATGGGATGTGGGCGTCGCTGGCAAGCCCAGCATTTATTGCCCATCCCTAATTGCCCTCGAGAACGTGGTAGTGAGCCGCCTTCTTGAACTGCTGCAGTCCTTGTGGTGAAGGTTCTCCCACAGTGCTGTTAGGAAGGGAGTTCCAGGATTTTGACCCAGTGACGATGAAGGAACGGTGATATATTTCCAAGTTGGGATGGTGTGTGACTTGGAGGGGTACGTGCAGGTGGTGGTGTTCCCATGTGCCTACTGCTCTTGTCCTTCTAGGTGGTAGAGGTCGCGGGGTTTGGGAGGTGCTGTCGAAGAAGCCTTGGCGAGTTGCTACAGTGCATCCTGTGGACGGCACACACTGCAGCCACTGTGCGCCGGTGGTGAAGGGAGTGAATGTTTAGGGTGGCGGATGGGGTGCCAATCAAGCAAGCTGCTTTGTCCTGGATGGTGTCAAGCTTCTTGAGTGTTGTTGGAGCTGCACTCATCCAGGCAAGTGGAGAGTATTCCATCACACTCCTGACTTGTGCCTTGTAGATGGTGGAAAGGCTTTGGGGAGTCAGGAGGTGAGTCACTCGCCGCAGAATACCCAGCCTCTGACCTGCTCTTGTAGTCACAGTATTTATATGGCTGGTCCAGTTAAGTTTCTGGTCAATAGTGACCCCCAGGATGTTGATGGTGGAGGATTCGGCGATGGTAATGCCGTTGAATGTCAAGGGGAGGTGGTTAGACTCTCTTGTTGGAGATGGTCATTGCCTGGCACTTGTCGGGCGCAAATGTTACTTGCCACTTATGAGCCCAAGCCTGGATGTTGTCCAGGTCTTGCTGCATGCAGGCTCGGACTGCTTCATTATTTGAGGGGTTGCGAATAGAACTGAACACTGTGCAATCATCAGCGAACATCCCCATTTCTGACCTTATGATGGAGGGAAGGTCATTGATGAAGCAGCTGAAGATGGTTAGGCCAAGGACACTGCCCTGAGGAACTCCTGCGTTCCTAGGGCTGAGATGATTGGCCTCCAACAACCACTACCATCTTCCTTTGTGCTCGGTATGACTCCAGCCACTGGAGAGTTTTCCCCCTCATTCCCATTGACTTCAATTTTACTAGAGCTCCTTGGTGTCACACTCGGTCAAATGCTGCCTTGATGTCAAGGGCAGTCACTCTCACCTCACCTCTGGAATTCAGCACTTTTATCCAGGTTTGGACCAAGGCTGTAATGAGGTCTGGAGCCGAGTGGTCCTGGCGGAACCCAAACTGAGCATTGGTGACTAAGTGCCGCTTGCTGGCACTGTCGACAACACCTTCCATCACTTTGCTGATGATTGAGAGTAGACAGATGGGGCGGTAATTGTCCGGATTGGATTTGTCCTGCTTTTTGTGGACAGGACATACCTGGGCAATTTTCCACATTGTCGGGTAGATGCCAGTGTTGTAGCTGTACTGGAACAGCTTGGCTAGAGGCGCGGCTTGTTCTGGAGCACAAGTCTTCAGCACTACAGCCGGGATGTTGTCTGTGCCCATAGCCTTTGCTGTATCCAGTGCACTCAGCCATTTCTTGATATCACGTGGAGTGAATCGAATTGGCTGAAGACTGGCTTCTGTGATGGTGGGGATATTGAGAGGAGGCCAAGATGGATCATCCACTCGGCACTTCTGACTGAAGATGGTTGCAAACGCTTCAGCCTTGTCTTTTGCACTCACGTACTGGACTCCGCCATCATTGAGGATGGGGATGTTTGCAGAGCCTCCTCCTCCTGTTAGTTGTTTAATTGTCCACCACCATTCATGACTGGATGTGGCAGGACTGCAGAGCTTTGACCTGATCCATTGGTTGTGGAATTGCTTAGCTCTGTCTATAGCATGTTGCTTCCGCTCTTTAGCATGCATGTAGTCCTGAGTTGTAGCTTCACCAAGTTCGCACCTCATTTTTAGGTACGCCTGGTGCTGCTCCTGGCATGCTCTTCTACACTCCTCATTGAACCAGGGTTGATCCCCTGGCTTGTTGGTAATGGTAGAGTGAGGAATATGCCGGGCCATGAGGTTACAGATTGTGTTGGAATACAATTCTGCTGCTGCTGATGGCCCACAGCACCTCATGGATTCCCAATTTTGAGCAGCTAGATCTGTTCTGAACCTATCTAATTTAGCACGGTGGTAGTGCACACAACACGTTGGATGGTATCCTCGGTGCGAAGACGGGACTTCATCTCCACGAGGACTGTGCGGTGGTCACTCCTACCAATACTGTCATGGACAGATGCATTTGCGACAGGTAGATTGGTGAGGACAAGGTCAAGTAAGTTTTTCCCTCGTGTTGGTTCACTCACCACCTGCTGCAGGCCCAGTCTGCCAGCTATGTCCTTCAGGTCTCGGCCAGCTCTGTCAGTAGTGGTGCTACCGAGCCACTCTTGGTGATGGACATTGAAGTCCCCCACCCAGAGTACATTTTGTGCCCTTGCTACCCTCAGTGCTTCATCCAGGTGGTGTTCAACATGGAGGAGGACTGATTCATCAGCTGAGGGAGGGCGGTAGGTGGTAATCAGCAGGAGGTTTTCTTGCCCATGTTTGACCTGATGCCAGGAGATTTCATGGGGTCCAAAGTCAATGTTGCAGACTCCCAGGGCCACTCCCTCCTGACTGTATATCAATGTACCGCCACCTCTGATGGGTCTGTCCTGCCGGTGGGACAGGACATACCCAGGGATGGTGATGGAAGAGTCTGGGACGTTGGCTGAAAGGTATGATTCTGTGAGTATGGCTATGTCAGGCTGTTGCTTGACGAGTCCGTGGGTGAGCTCTCCCAATTTTGGCACAAGTCCCCAGATGTTAGTGAGGAGGACTTTGCAGGGTCGACTGGGCTTAATTTCGCCGTTGTCATGTCCGATGTCGGGTGGTCCATCCGTTTTTATTCTTATGACTTTTTTAGCGAGATTTTACAACTGAGTGGCTTGCTAGGCCATTTCAGAGGGCAATTAAGAATCAGCCACATTGCTGTGGGTCTGGAGTCACATTTAGGCCAGACCAGGTAAGGACGGCAGGTTTCCTTCCCTAAAGGGCATTAGTGAACCAGATGGGTTTTTACGACAATCCGGTAGTTTCATGGCCACCATTATTGATACTAGTATTTTAATTCCAGATTTTATTTAATTAATTGAATTTAAATTCCCCAGTTGCCGTGGCAGGATTTGAACTCATGACTCTGGATTATTAGTCCAGACCTCTGGATTATTAGTCCAGTAACATAACCACCATGCTACCGTACCCGTACCCACTATGCCTGATGAGGTAGGATTTTGGGAGATATGGAATCTTGTTTTAATCCCTAACAGCTGCATAACAGCTTGCAATACCTACCCCCCCCCCCCCCGTAAAATGACTTCCCTGGTCCGAGTCAGTGGGCTTCAGGAGCCCCCATCTGGTGAATATGTGGTTCACCAGTATCTTAGCAGTGGCCTGTGCTGCTGTACTGGGAGTCAGAAATACTTCTACCCACTTTGAGAATGTGCCGACTACCACCAATATGTACTGATTTCCTCGAGAGGACTGGGGAAAGGGCCCAATATAATCGATCTGTGGATCTGTCCAAGGGCCCGCTGTCGGCCGAGTGTGGCGAAACAGTGCCTTCTTGGTATTCGCATCCGGGTTGTGTTGTACACAAATTAAAAAGATGTGACAGAAATGCCCGACCTGGTCTTTCATTCGTGACCACCATGCTAAACATAAGAACATAAGAAATACAAGCCCTCGAGCCTGCTCCGACATTCAATCAGATCATGGCTGATCTTCGACCTCAGCTCCACTTTCCCGCCCGATCCCCATATCCCTTGATTCCCCTAGAGTCCAAAAATCTATCGATCTCAGCCTTGAATATATTCAACAACTCTGTATCCACAGCCCTCTGGGGTAGAGAATTCCAATGATTCACAACCCTCTGAGTGAAGAAATTCCTCCTCATCTCAGACCCGTTATCCTGAGACTTTGCCCCCTAGTTTTAGATTCTCCAGCCAGGGGAAACAGCCTCTCAGCATCTACCTTGTAAAGCCCCCTCAGAATCTTATGTTTCAATGAGATCACCTCTCATTCTTCTAAGCTCCAGAGAGTATAGGCCCATTCTGCTCAATCTCTCCTTATAGGAAAACCCTCTCATCCCAGGAATCAATCCAGTGAACCTTTGTGCACCGCCTCTAAGGCAAGTATATCCTTCCTTAGATAAGGAGACCAAAACTGTACACAATACTCCAGGTGAGATCTCACCAAAGCCTTGTACAATTGTAACAGGACTTCTTTACTCTTGTACTCTAACCCCCTTGCAATAAAGACAAACGTACCATTTGCCTTCTTAATCGCTTGCTGTACCTGTATGCTAACTTTCTGTGTTTCTTGTATGAGGACACTCAAATCTCTCTGAACTCCAACATTTAATAGTTTCTCACCATTTAAAAAATATTCTGTTTTTTTATTCTTCATACCATTCCCCACATTACATCTGCCACCTTCTTGCTCACTCACTTAACCTGTCTATATCCCTTAGCAGATTATTTGCGTCGTCCTCACAGCTTACTTTCCCACCTAGCTTTGTATCATCAGCAAAGTTGGATACATTACACTTGGTCCCTTCATCTAACTCATTAATATAGACTGTAAGTAGCTGAGGCCCAACCACTGATCCTTGCGGCACCCCACTAGTTACAACCTGCCATTCTGAAAATGACCCATTTATCCCTCCTCTCTGTTTTCTGTCCTTTAACCAATCCTCTATCTGTGCTAATCTATTACCCCAACCCCATAAGCCCTTATCTTGTGTAACAACCTTTTATTGTGGCACCTTATCGAATACCTTTTGGAAATCCAAATATACTATATCCACTGGTTCCCCTTTATCTACCCTGCTAGTTACATCCTCAAAAAACTCTAATAAATTTGTCAAAAACGATTTCCCTTTCATAAAACCATGTTGACTCTGCCTAATCATATTATGGATTTCTAAGTGCCCTGTTACCACTTCCTTAATAATGGATTCCAGCATTTTCCCGACGACTGATATCAGGCTAACTGGCCTGTAGTTCCCTGTTTTCTCTTTCCTTCCTTTCTTGAATAGCGGTGTTACATTTGCTACCTTCCAATCCGCTGGGACAGTTCTAGAATCTAGGGAATTTTGGAAGATCATAACCAATGCATCCACTATCTCTGCAGCCACCTCTTTTAGAACCCTTGGATGTAGGCCATCAGGTCCAGGGAATTTGTCGGTTTTTAGTCCCATTAGTTTCTCTAATACTTTTTCTCTACTGATATTAATTACTTTAAGTTCCACACTCTCATTGGTCCCTTGGTTCCCCAGTATTGTTGGTTCTAGCTGGAGCCTTTCTAACGCTTCCCATGTCCTGAGGTGGGTGCATCATGGGCTTGGTAAAGAAAAGCATTTCGCTCATTCTGTGACACCACCCACTTTTGATCGTACAGCAGGATCCCATCTTTTGTCTTTAATTTCGGCTTATTAGCATATTCTCCCCTTGGGCTTTCTTTTTTTTGTAGCATTACCATTACTGCCTTTATTTCAGGATCCCTATCTTGTAGTTGTTTTAAATCAATTGGATCAGGTATTTTTTTGGGTTGATTGGCTTCCATTGGAGGAAGCATTTCTACTGGATCCCAATCCGTTCCCTCCTCATCTTTTTTAGCCAATTCATCTGCTTTCTGATTTCCCTCCCATAGAGGTTCATTTTTAGTATGTGCCCTGACTTTATGAACTGCTATTTCTCTGGGTACTTCCTGGGCTGTTTTAAAAATTACCTTCAAAATGGGGGTAGAGGGTAGTGTCTTCCCATCGGCTGATATAAAGCCTCTCTTTTCCCAGATCAGAAGGTATTCCGTCTGAGAGTTACACACACACATGGAGTCTGAATGTATGGTAAAGGGAGTTGGGAATTCAACTGGATGTGTGACTACATACGCTACAGCTGCCAATTCGACTGCCTGTGCAGACATATGTGCGGGCAGTTTAATAGATAATTCTATTTATTTGTCTGGGTCATATATTCCACATCCTGTCTTCCTTTCTCCCTTCTCGACTCAACTGGATCCATCTATATATATATTTTGAGTGTCTGGTAACACTCCTGCCTTTATTGGACCTTTTTGGTACTTTTGGTTGGCCACCTTACACTGATGCTTCTCTCCCTGATACATCAGGTTTCCTGGTAAGCTGGGCTGGTCTGGGTTGTGATGGACCTTAATATCTCTGCCCTGCAATAATAGGGTCCACCAAACCAAATGGACGTTAGATACTGAACCGTCCTTTAATCTCCCGTCCAACAACAACTCTGTTGGAGTGTGGTTAGTTAATAGATGCATTGTTGCTAATCCCACTATGTAGGTAAAATGCTTAATGGCCCAAAAGGTCGCAAGCAAATGTTTCTCACATGCAGAGTAATTTACTTCTACTGGGCCAAGGACTCGGGACGCATAAGCGACCGGTCTCTGATTGCCATGGATCGTTTGAGTTAGGACCATTGATACAGAATATTCACTGGCTGCTGTTTCTAAGTAGAGGGTTTTTCTGGGTTAGTTGGGGCGAGGACAGGGGCTTTCTGTAAAACCTCCTTTAGCCTTGTAACTGCCTCTGTGGAGACAGGGGTCCTTCCCAACTAGCATCATTCTTTAATAAAGCATAGAGAGGTGCAAAATCTTCTATAAAATCTCGTCAGTACCCCACCAATCCTAAGAATGACTGTACCACCTTAACCGATGTTGGTAAGCGTAGTTCTTGCACAGATTTTATTTTTATTTCATCGATACCCCTCCCATCTTTGCTAATGTTTACTCCCAGAAAAGTTACCTTATCCTGTGATATCTGTGCCTTCTTTGGATTAACCTTTAACCCTTCTCTCGTTAACAATTGCAATAGTTCTCTTAGCAATATTACGTGACTTTCCATCTCCGGGGTATGCAACAATAAATCATCCACATACTGTATTAAGCATTCGGGCTGGCTGAACTGACTTATGGCTTTAGCCATTTGTTAGTGGAAAATAGAGGGAGAATTGTGAAACCCCTGTGGTAAACAAGTCCAGGTATACTGTTGGTTCTGGAATGTAAAGGCAAACTTGTACTGGTGTTCTGGATTAAGGGGAACTGACCAAAAGCCATTTGATATGTCCAACACTGTGAACACAGTGGATTTTGGTGTGGGTCTTATTAATACCTCGGGTGCAGATTCTACTGTTGGGGCGCATGAGGGCGTTGCCTTATTTACCTGTCGGTAATCGATAGTCAATCGCCAGGAGCTATCTGGTTTCTTAACAGGCCAAATAGGTGTGTTTGTTCCAGTCGCTATTGGGCGTAAGTCACTTTGCTGGAGGAGCGAGTCTATCGCTTTTCTGATGTGCTCATTTGCTTCCCGGGGGAAACCATATTGCTTTTGTGCATGTGGCAGGTCCGGCCCCACTCCTTTCATTTTACTACAATTATGTTTATGTTTGGCAAACACTGCCTCATTCTCTTTTACCACCTGTTGTATCTCGGGCATAATTTACGGATTTTTTTCATCCAAGTCATACCTCTTTATCTCGGTGATCACACAGATCTCCCCGTAACCTGGGATCACTATCAGTTCCTCTATCTCTGTCTCCTCAGCCTGCCAAAGAGTGGTATTTGCTAAATCCACAATCAGACATCTCCCCACTAGTATATCCACTCCTAGTATTCCTGCCTCTTCTGCACTGGGTTCATTCGTGTACAGACCCGCGTTCCCTCACTAGATCCTATTTTTATCGGGATTGGCTGGGATTCAACACCTGTTTGAGAATTTCCTGTGAATCCACTTAATCTCGAAGGTTCTTCATTAGAAAAAGAGATTCCCTTGGTTCTCGCACAGTTATGACAGTTCTGGACGCTCCCGTCTCAACCAAATATGTGCCGTGATGGCCCCCAACCTCAGCAGTTACACACGGTCATCCATGTAAGTCAGACTGTAACGGGCACAAATACTTAGGTAAGGCCTGTCCCCGTCATTGGGGACTGGGGGACAAACTGACCTCTGAACCCCCTGGTTGTTCAGTCAAACACATAGGAGGGGTGGTGGCTACTACCATCCCTTTTATTGCATTCTTAAAACACTTTTCCATGTCTGTCAAACTGGGATAGAGCTTGGCTGGTTCTTTTCCCACACGTTGCCATGGATTTCCCCCACGGGGGTTTTTACACATTCTGGCAAAATGTCCCATTTTACCACAATTGTGGCAATTCTTCTCAGCATCGATGTTCATTCTGGGTCCTCTGCTTTAGGGCCCTCATTTTTCCATGCTGGAGCTTGCATGGTGTATACTGGTTTTATTTTACCCAATTTTCTATTCTCCCATTTAAGTACCATCCGTCTCATGACTGCAGCGTCCATCTGAGCTGCATTATCTGGGTCAAAGTCACCCCATGCTGCTTGTAATACAGTTGTGCGTGATTAATCAAAGTCCTCAACCACCTGGTAACATTATAACGAGCCCCCAGTTTACCTCGGTCTAATCCTGACCCATTGACTCTATCATAATATTGCCATAAGCGCTGGGCATATACATCGGGATGTTCATTGGGTTCCTGTTTACAATTTGTTAACATCTCACTGGGATCGCCCCTATCAAACCCAATGGCTGTTAGTACGGCCTCTTGCGTTTGTGCCCAAGTTCCTTGTCCAAATTTCCTATCCTGTGGGAGTCCGCCAAATACCTCAGGACCTAACGTCCATAGTAATATTTTTATTTTTCCAGCCGTGTCCATTCAGCTTACTGTCTCGGTTTGGTCAACTTGGGCAAAGTGTTTAAACACATCGCCTTTACCGGAATGGCTTTAGCCATATCTTGTATTTGTTAGGCGGTATATGAAACAATAAATCTCTTTGAAATGCTTGTTCTTTCATGTGTGGCGGAATCCACATTATATTTAATCTGTTCCATTCCTGCCATAGGGGGACCTGCATCCCATGAGGGTTGATCATCGTGGTGTCCGGATTCAATAACCTCCCTGTTTAAATTATCCCACTCTTGTTCGTCTGACTCACTATCATCTCCCTTCATGGTATAGATAATTCCTTGTTTTACTTGCAATACTCTTTCTAATTCAGCTATCTTGTGTTTACAATGGGAATGGGATATTTCTGCTCCTCTATGGCTTTTTTTGTTGGCATTCATCTACTTGGATGGCTGCTGTTAGGACGTCCCGCTGCAGCTCTACTTTCCTTAATCGCTGTAATAACTCATTTTGAGTTGCCTGACTTCGGATCAAATCATTTTCTTTAACTACCGCCTGAGTTTGAAAGTACTCCACGTGACCCTCTAAAGTATGGATACGTTTTTCACTTTTCTGTCTCTCCTGTTTCCAATTATCAAATGTCTTTCCCGACTGTTTCTTTACCTCTTCCAATTCCTGCTTTAGATCTGATACTTCTATTTATAACCCTTGCTTTTCCTTCTCATCCTCCCCCAACTGTTTCTTTACCGCTTCCAATTCCCGCTTTGGATCAGATACTTCTATTCCTTAAACTTGCTTTTCCTTCTCATGGCTTTCTTTTTGTTTACTGAAGGCAAGTAGCCATATGGCTTTAGCCCATTTTTTAAATGTTGCCACTCTTTTATCATATATGCCCAACTATCGACATATGCTTCGAAGGGGTCTGATTGTCTTCCACTTGGAATCATTCCTCATTCTTTGGTAACTTCTTTGCTATGTGTTTTTGAATTGCCGCTTCCATTTTTATATTTCACTCGTCTCTTCCGCTTTCTGCTCAAATATTGTCCTTTAACCTTCCTATTATACCTTCCACCCGTCCTTGCCAAGAAAACTATATTCCTGTCTAAACATTAGCTCCAATATCTTTCTGTAATACCTTCCACCCGCCTCTGCTCAGAAAACTATGTTCGCGTGATGTTAGCTCCAGTACTTTTTTTAACTCGTTCTGCTGTACCTTCCACCCAACCCTGCCCAGAAAACTATGGTTCTGTCTAAATGTTAGCTCCAGTATAATCCTTTCTGCTAGGACACAATATTTTAACCCTTTCACTTTCTTTGTCTGACTATGTCCGTATCCATCTGGGGTGCCAATTATGTAGGGTATGCCTTATTTCCTGTGATTCTTGGAATTGGACAAATAGTCAAGCAATGGTAGTTTCGTTCATCAAAATTAATTATTTAATTATGTCATAATTCATATGAGCATTCATGAAGCAAAATCAAACCATACATATGATTTTCCTCTATAAAATCCCATTATACACTTAATAATTTGCAGCATTATTATGTAATAACTTAACAATTCATACACACATCAGGCAAGTCATGTAATATATACAACCTTTAAACCAAGGATTTTACTCATCAAGACAGCTCAGAAGTGATCAGCTTCTTGTGACTTGAGGTCCTCTTCTTCTTGCATGATGTTCGACTGCAGTGTGTGTTCCTTGTGGCTGCCATGTGGTGAAGAGACTGTTCTTCACTCAAAGTCTTTTATATTGTTTTTACCAATAGGACATAGGATTGGGGAGTGTCATTCTTTTTGTCCAATCGCCTGTTGCTATACCTCAATCATTAATAAACCTCAATGATTGACAGTTTAGGCTTTGATCATATGACTGGAGATCCTTTGATATAGAAAAGACCATGTGCTCGAACCATGGAATGTAAAAGGCCCCTTTACTATCTCTGTTTATGGCCTTTAATGTAGAGATAGCCACTTTAATTTCTATGCAGACATTCTTAATGGTCCTACCGTCCCCAATTTTGATTGCTTCATTGGTTTCAAGTCCATTCCTTATACCATTTGAACATATGTTGGATACAATACTATTTGATGTTTTACAAATCCCAGTTCTTTGAACAGATTACCAGATAGGAATGAGAGGCCACGCTTTTTCTCCCACCTATCATTGCTTTCCCGATCCGAAGCCTTTGATGTATGCCCTTGTTGCCTTTTCTTACATTACCCCCTGCTGTGTTGAAACGCTTATGTTTCCAAAAGCCTATGTGTTTTGAAAACCTGACAGTGCTTTAAGCTCAATATTATCCATCTAGCTTATTTATTTAATAATCTAGATATCTATCCGCAGTACGATGTCTTCGATCCCGAAACTCAGACATCTCCAATGCCATCAGCGTCATTGAGGGAAAAGCAGGATTTGCGAAAACACAGCTTACTACATTACTGTGTTTGCAGGTTTCCAAATGTCTTCATTTAAAAGGGGTTTTGAACCCCACATGTTCAGAAGGACAAAATGTTCCTGGCAAACCCCATATTGTTATGGTTTTTCAACTTAGTTGCTGAGTGTGTGACCACCATTTCTTGTTAAAACTTTAATGACAAAGGTAAATGTCACACTGGTAGACTGAGCTGTCTGTCATTTTTGTTTTTGTCTTAACCCTATTGGTCTAGTTATGGAGAGCTTTCTATTCCTGTCAGTATACATTTAATTCCTTTCCAGATGTGTCGTATTCTCCAGTGGGCGCTAGAGCAATCCGTAGTTCAGGGGCTTGCACACCAACCTATAGAAATTGACATTAATTAAGCTTTACTACTACCAAAATTTTAGGGGCTCCAAAGCCAAATAACATTGCAATGACATTCATTTCACAACGTGATTCTACTTTTCTTCAGGCAAAGTGAGGTTAGAGGTCGGAGATAATCAAATGGTGGGAAACATAATTAAAAACTCTCTCTTCTTCTTCTTTCCCACCCACACAGCACACATCTGAGGCAGAATCTGTTACATTCTATTTCAGAGCAGCTTTCTGGGAGCAGAGAAGGCCTCAACTCCAGTAAGCATGCCATACTGAACTTTTGCCCTAAGTTCAAGAGGGAATCCTGACTCCTTCGGTGCCAGAAGTTGTGTACTATCTGTCCATTTAAAGTTCATACCAATGTTAACCTTCTTTGTTTCAATTTGATTTTGAATACCAATGGGAATTAGCTGTGCCTCTCTGGTATGTTTTTTTGTCAGGTGAACATGTTCTGATATCTGGTTTCTTGCTTAATGTAGCAGCAGCACCAGGTCCGGCCTATCTTATGACTTAATGTTTTGCCACACTTTTGGGCTTTCCAAAATGCTCTCAGTCCAATCAATTTACTTCATCTGATTCTTAAATACGTACATGCTCATAATAAAGGCATTATTTAGAAAATCAAACAATGGTGCCGTGCCGTGGGAATTGTTCGAAATTCTGCCACCTCCTTCAGACAAACCGGTTTTTCCCAAAGTTTGCTGGCGTGGTTGGCAGCTACAGTGACAAATGCAGCCAGCCTTGTCACTCCATTTTCAGTGCTCTATAACATCAGAAATTTTACAATGTTATTCCTCCTCCCATTTCCCCCCCACCAATTTCCTCCCCTCCTCCTTTTATCTCCTGAAGTGCTGGGTACGGTTCCCTGGGCAGCAGCAGCACTCCAGAACCTCATTTAAGTGGCCATTCTTAATTTGTGTACTTAAACAGTGAGCATTGGCAGTTTATTTGGCAGTGGAAGGTATCACAGTCAATTCCATTCCTGTCCTTACCTGGCATCCACACATGCAGCTTTCCACAATAAGGGTACGGTAGCATGGTGGTTATGTTATTGGACTAGTAATCCGGAGTCATGAGTTCAAATCTCGCCACGTCTGCTGGGGAATTTAAATTCAATTAATTAAATAAAATCTGAATTAAAATACGAGGCTAGCATTTATTACCCATCCCTAATTGCCCTTGAGAAGGTGGTGGTGACCTGCCTTCTTGAACTGCTGCAGTCCGTGTGGTGAAGGTTCTCCTACAGTGCTGTTAGGAAGGGAGTTCCAGGATTTTGACCCAGCGACAATGAAAGAATGGCGATATATATCCAAGTCGGGATGGTATGTGACTTGGAGGGGAACGTGCAGGTGCTGCTGTTCCCATGTGCCTGCTGCCCTTGTCCTCCTAGGTGGTAGAGGTCGCGGGTTTGGGTGGTGCTGTCGAAGGAACCTTGGCGAGTTGCTGCAGTGCATCCTGTGGATGGTACACACTGCAGCCACTGTGCGCCGGTGGTGAAGGGAGTGAATGTTTAGGGTGGTGGATGGGGTGCCAATCAAGTGGGCTGCTTTGTCCTGGATGGTGTCGAGCTTCTTGAGTGTTGTTGCAGCTGCACTCATCCAGGCAAGTGGAGAGTATTCCATCACACTCCTGACTTGTGCCTTGTAGATGGTGGAAAGGCTTTGGAGAGTCAGGAGATGATTCACTCGCTGCAGAATACCCAGCCTCTGATCTGCTCTTGTAGCCACAGTATTTATGTGGCTGGTCCAGTTAAGCTTCTGGTCAATTGTGATCCCCAGGATGTTGATGGTGGGGGATTCGGTGTTGGTAATGCCGTTGAATGTCAAGGGGAATTGTTTAAACTCTCTCTTGTTGGAGATGGCCATTGCCTGCCACTTCTCTGGCGCGAATGTTACTTGCCACTTATGAGCCCAAGCCTGGATGTTGTCCAGGTCTTGCTGCATGCGGGCTCGGACTGCTTCATTATCTGAGGGGTTGCGAATGGAACTGAACACTGTGCAATCGTCCCCATTTCTGACCTTATGATGGAGGGAAGGTCATTGATGAAGCAGCTGAAGATGGTTGGGCCTAGGACATTGCCCTGAGGAACTCGTGCAGCAATGTCCTGGGGCTGAGATGATTGGCCTCCAACAACCACTACCATCTTCCTTTGTGCTAGATATGACTCCAGCCACTGGAGAATTTTCCCCCTGATTCCCATTGACTTCAATTTTACTAGGGCTCCTTGGTGCCACACTCGGTCAAATGCTGCCTTGATGTCAAGGGCAGTCACTCTCACCTCACCTCTGGAATTCAGCTCTTTTGTCTATGTTTGGACCAAGGTTGTAATGAGGTCTGGAGCCGAATGGTCCTGGCGGAACCCAAACTGAGCATCGGTGAGCAGGTTATTGGTGAGTAAGTGTCGCATGATTGCACTGTCGACGACACTTTGCTGATGATTGAGAGTAGACTGATGGGACAGAAATTGTCCGGATTGGATTTGTCCTGCTTTTTGTGGACAGGACACACCTGGGCAATTTTCCACATTGTCGGGTAAATGCCAGTGTTGTAGCTGTACTGGAACAGTTTGATTAGAGGCACGGCTAGTTCTGGAGCACAAGTCTTTCAGCACTGCAGCCGGGATGTTGTTGGGGCCCATAGCCTTTGCTGTATCCAGTGCACTCAGCTGCTTCTTGATATCACGTGGAGTGAATCGAATTGGCTGAAAACTGGCTTCTGTGATGGTGGGGATATCAGGAGGAGGCCGAGATGGATCATCCACTCGGCACTTCTGGCTGAAGATGGTTGCAAATGCTTCAGCCTTGTCTTTTGCACTCATGTGCTGGACTCTGCCATCATTGAGGATGGGATGTTTACTGAGCCTCCTCCTCCCATTAGTTGTTTAATTGTCCACCACCATTCACGACTGGATGTGGCACGACCGCAGAGCTTTGATCTGATCCATTGTTTGTGGAATCGCTTAGCTCTGTCTGTAGCATGTTGCTTCCACTGTTTAGCATGCATGTCGTCCTGTGTTGTAGCATCACCAGGTTGGATCCTCATTTTTAGGTACGCCTGGTGCTGCTCCTGGCATGCTCTTCTACACTCCTCATTGAACCCGGGTTGATCCCCTGGCTTATTGGTAATGGTAGAGTGAGGAATATGCCGGGCCATGAGGTTACAGATTGGTCCACAGTGCCTCATGGATGCCCAGTTTTGAGCTGCTAGATCTGTTCTGAATCTATCCCATTTAGCACAGTGATAGTGCCACACAACACGTTGGATGGTATCCTCAGTGTGAAGATGGGACTTCGTCTCCACAAGGACTGTGCGGTGGTCACTGGGTTTCAAGAGCCAGGTAGTCTTTTCTTATTCCGCACTTTATGATCTTTGAACCTTTTGTTTATCTTTTGAAAAAAAATGCTTTTTGAATTCCAATTGTTGACAATATTAAATTCTAGTTAATAGGACCCAAATATTCTGCCAGCATTACATTATCATTTGAGACCTTTCTGAATGAAGTTGCTAAATTCTTACACTTGTACCAGATTTTTTGTGCTGTGAATTAAAACCACCTAGGCTTTTAACCCTATCTTCCATCCGACATCCAGTACTAGATGAGCAAAAATTTCCTCCAATATTGGGAAGACCGAAGCCATTGTCTTCGGTCCCCGCTGCAAACTCCGTTCCCTAGCCACTGACTCCATCCCTCTCCTTGGCCACTGTCTGAGGCTGAACCAGACCGTTCGCAACCTTGGCGTCCTATTTGACCTCAAGATGAGCTTCCAACCACATATCCGCTCCATCACTAAGACCACCTACTTCCACCTCCATAACATCGCCCGTCTCCGCCCCTGCCTCAGCATGCCTTTGTTACTTCCAGGCTGTACTATTCCAAAGATCTCCTGGCTGGCCTCCCATCTTCCACCCTTCATAAACTGGAGCTCATCCAAAACTCTTCTGCCCATATCCTGACTCGCACCAAGTCCCATTCATCCATTACCCCTGTGCTCGCTGACCTACGTTGGCTCCTGGTCTGGGAACACCTCGATTTTAAAATTCTCATCCTTGTTTTCAAATTCTTCCATGGCCTCGCCCCTCCCGATCTCTGTAACCTCCTCCAGCCCGACAACTCTCCGAGATCTCTGCGCTCCTCCAATTCTTGCTTCTTGCACATCCCCAATTTTAATCACTCCACCATTGGCGGCCGTGCCTTCAGCTGCCTAGGCCTTGAGCTTTGGAATTCCCTCCCTAAACCTCTCTGCCTCTCTATCTCTCTCTCCTCCTTTAAGACGCTCCTTAAAACTTACCTCTTTGACCAAGCATTTGGTCATCTGTCCTAATACCTCCTTATTTAGCACGGTGTGAAATTTTGTTTGATAACGATCCTGTGAAACGCCTTGGGACATTTTACTACGTTAAAGGCACTATATAAATGCAAGTTGTTGTTGTTTCTGTATGTTTGTGGCTGCTTGGCAGTCTTGTGGGCGAGGCTAGATAGCGGTGTGGGGTTGAACAAGGGTTTAGGGATACTTCCAGGAAAAACAATTGATGTGCAATGACCAGTTTGGTACTGGAGCTGAGGTTCTGTTTATGTATTGTAAGCAATTTTCTTAAAAGATTCGTTATTTGCCATGTTAATGATTCAATAGCAGGTTGTTCTGAAAAAATAACATTGCAAATGTATTGCATTTGGGCAGTTTAAAAGTCATCTAACGGCAAGTACGATTGAGAGAAGTTTGTGCACTTTGCTAGGGTGCATTCAAACTCAGTTGCCAGATGTGAAGGACATGAAAGAGTTCATAATAAGGAAAAGTAAGAGTAGGGACAATCCAGACAAGGATCATTGCTGTGATGAATACTTTGTATCAGTCAATTTTCTCATACAGTGCCTGTGATGTAGAGTTTATCTGGTTTGTGGTTTGAGTAGTTAGAGTTGGCGCCAAACACTGGGTGGAGAAGAGTAAAAAGTTTTAAGTAGGGTGGAACAAAGAACTCTTGTGGTTCAATGAATGGTGACATCAAGTCTTTATTTTGGTGATGATCTGTACTCTGAGTTGTAAGGGTATCTGTTTGTGTAGTATTCCTACTGTTGCATGCAAGACTGAAGAATCATTGATTTTTATGTGTATCTTGATAGCTAACTCGAGCAGACATAATGTGCAATAATTATTTATGCTCTGCGCATTATATTACTGTAATTTGCACACTGTTATGCCAATGTTGCTCCTCTGACATCAGATATTCATTACTCTCTTGGATCTACGATACTGCACATTGTTCTTTATTACTGCGAAATTCTTCACTCTTCAGAGGTGATATTAATAATTTTTCATTCAGAAACTTGTGTAAGAACAGCTTTGTGCTGTTGAGAGCAATTGTTAGCTGGGGTTTTGCTCTTTCCTGTCTTCAGCATTTTCTGGAAATTCTTCTAGCATCCAATATACAGGCCAATTTCTCCCTTTTTAACTAGATTTCAATAAAATGACTGGTTTCGGGTGACCATTTAAAATATCATTAGATGGAGTCCTGTAGTGTCTTGTTTGTTTCCCTGCTCCCAATGGCCCTCTTGTCTCCTGAAGCCACTGACTGGGCCATGGTTCAGTGGGGACACACACGCTTCTGATTATCCTTCATGTTTGAGCCTTCGAAGTGAGTTTTGGCAGGCTGTTAAATAATGGGGGTCAACACAGCCTAGCTTATTCCTGTACTCACCTACGATCAAGAAATGCACACTTTCCAGCACTGGTCATCAGATAACAATCGAGATGTTTTATTTTACATTCCCCTCCCTGAGTTGTGGTCGATCATGGTGCCACTGCCTTGGCTGAGATCAGCTAATTCCGACCATCTCGGACCTTTTATGTCTCTACAGTTTAGTTTCACACTGGACTGTGTACTTACCAGCTGAGCCACTAGGGGAGCAAGTCTTGCTTTTTCATTAAAACATTTGGAGGCTGGAAAAGACTGGGGGCACTAAGTTATAAGATCCTAAAAGAATTTCCATAGAGTGCTGAAAAAAGGAATGAGGCAGAAACCCACTGATCATACATATAAAATAATATCCAAACTAACAGGTTGAGTTGAATTGGAGACTTGTATGGGGCCATTTATTTATCTTGATCATCTTGTTCAAATAAAGGCTCAAAACCAAATTGCAACCGCATGCGCATCCATAAATCATTTCTGGTCACTCATTATATATCTAAAGTGTAATCCATTTATAATGATTGATCTGTGTAGATATGAAATGACCTGTTTATACAATGTCTGTTGTAACCAAATTAGATTTTTGATACTCTCGGATGCTGAGAGAGGGGAGAAAAAAATGGTGTGCATCTGACAGGGAATTTGGAATGAAGAAGGGAATGGGATCCAAAACCTGAGCAAGTGGCACAGAGAATCCAAAAGCATGGGGGCAAAAGGGAAGGAGAAAGAAAGAGGGGCACATCAAGTACATCGTACTCTGCTCCTTTCTGAATTATTAAGATGATAAAAATGCTGAAATTCAACTGAAAGCTGGGGAATAATTTCAATGTTTTTTTAAAGAACCCATTGTCAAAATTTGTAAAAGTTATTACAAGCACAAGAGACCTGTCCAGACTATCTGATAATGGTGTCTTGACAAACCAAAGCAAAATACACGCATGTTGCCAGATTTGATTTGGGTAGATGCTGTTAACTGGTTTACTCCGGATGCACTATAAATGGACTGCACTGTAATAGCAAACTTGTAGAAGCATTGAGACTAACTCACACACATTGTCATTTTCTAATAATCCAAGATACAGTATGAAAACCGTCAACAAAACAAGCAGCATCTGCTACAAGGGACATACATTACTTAATTTTGCTTCTTTATAATTAGCGTTGCTGATTGGTAGCTGAAGGAACATAGTATTCCAGTCCTACTCTGCAATTCTGAAGGTGTCCATTAATGCATCAGTTCATGCTTTAGTTATAGTTATATAACCTGGTGCAAGACACCAACAAGGATAATTGCTGTTTAGAAACTATTCACATCAAACAAGTTGGCATGTATCTTCCTTAATCAATGTTCAGCCTATAAACGGCAGTAAATTAGAAAGCATTAAGTTTACGAGAATTTTTAGAACACATAATTTTGCTTCGCATTGAGAGATAACATAACCGTATATTAACTATCAAGATGAACAAGTGCTTTCAAATGTTCGTAATGGCTGTCTGGTACAGGTATTCAACTGTGTACATAAAGGATCAGCATTTGGAATTCAACTTTCAAATTCAACTTTGGCTTCTGTGAAATTCCTCCTCAAAGATAAAATTCAGATTTCAAATGTCAGAAAATTGGACTATATCCAGGCCTTGATCCTTTCTATACATATATATAGTAATTCTACAGATTGTAATATTAGATTATTATCCCAACATTTTCACTCAATTGCTTTCATAAGGCAGAGAAAAGGTTACCACAATAGCCCA
Organism: Heptranchias perlo; assembly: GCF_035084215.1. Lineage (NCBI taxonomy): Eukaryota > Metazoa > Chordata > Chondrichthyes > Hexanchiformes > Hexanchidae > Heptranchias > Heptranchias perlo. Next base: position 35,019,423 of record NC_090333.1, on the reverse strand, counting down.
GTGGGTAAAGGCACCACCTAGAGTAGCACTAAGTCTTACAGACTAGAAGGTTCCTGGTGTGTGCTGAATTGTACCTCATCTCAACCAAGGTAACAGCTGCAGTGCTAAAATTGGTTCGCACAAACAGAATCAGTCATAGCTGTGAGAGCCTACAAGGTCAAAGAGCCTGTCAAACATGAATAATGGCTGCTGGAGGTCTAACATCACCCTTGGAACAATACCCCAGCAGTATTCAATACCTTCAGGAGGAGAGGGTAGAAAATGAATCAAAAATGGTGAGATTATAAAAACAAATGGTGTATTTGTGATTATTCATCTCCGTTTGGTGATTGTTTGGGATAGTTCTTCAAATTGCAAGTTAGAGTTTTACCAGTGAGTACCTCTGCCAAACAGACTTGATAGGTCCAAGTTTGGACCCCCAGCTTCTGCTCAGTTGGTTGCTCTCAGCTAGGAGAGTGGTACAGTTGGCTTTATACCCCTGAACTAGGAAAACATTAATTTTCCTGGTTTCCTGTTCCTGATCGCTGTCCAGTGAACCTTGCTGCAAGTATGGGCATCAGGTGAGGACAGGATTGGGCTTCCTTGTGATAGCCCACATGATAGAATCAAATTCACTTTGAAGGCTCACATGTAAATAATTGCCACTTAATTAAGGGAGCAGCAGACACCCATTGCCTATAACCTTATGCCAGTGAGGAATCAGTGCCTTTAAAAGAGGATGGGAGAGAAAATTGTGGATAAAAACATTTTTAAAAAATAAAATACAAAGTATATAATAGGCCAGAAATCACGCAGAGCGGCGAGGCAACGCTCACCGCAGCTCCTGCAAATTTAATTAACAAAAACACTTACTGCGGGCTCTATGGCTTCGAATTGCTTGAATTTGAACTTTAAATAAAATGTCCACTATCAACCCAGCCTCCGAGCAGCGTGAGTTGCTGCATAGCTGGAAAAGTCTGTGAGGTGAAGACACGCCCACAAAATCTGTCAGGGCGAGAAGTCACGCCCACAGACTCAGCCTGCATTGCTCAAGCAAGCAAGCAGACTTCATTCATTTAAATTTAGTATTCTGTATATCACTGTAAATAAAACAAACTTTATAAGAAGCCAAAGAAATAATTGAATTAAATTAAAGAGACAGGAGGGAAAAGTAAAAAAATAATATTTTTTAAATTTTAAATTTTTTTTAATGACCAAAAACTATTAAGATAAGGAGTAATATGACACTCCACATTTTTAAAAGTTAATTTTTAGTTGTTTGGCAGTCATTAAGACTAACCGTGCTGTTAAAATTTAGTTTAGACCTGGTATTTTTAAGCGTACCTGTTTGGTGGTGTAATTAGTTACTTTCCAGCTGGGCAGATAAGCAAGTTGGCACTTTTTCAATGATTTCTCTGATTGCAGCATGTGATGGCCCTTTAATTTGAAGCTGTCATATCGCAGACGAACCATTCGGAGCGAGTTCACGATTTGCGAGTTTTACTGCACATGTGCAAACGCGGAAACTTGCTCCTTCAATTCACCACTAAAAACTGAGAGTGCTGTTGAGCTCCTCCATTATTTCGGGAGCAATTTCTGGCCAAATATATATCATTATTTGAGAGTCTTTAGTGTCAAAGGGTTTCTTCTGGCCTACAACCTCAGATCAACAATTGAATAATATTCAAATAGTTAGGTAATTCTGTACAGTCCACTAATGATCATTTTTTGCACTAAGAAAATTGAATTACCAGATGATTTGAATTAAGCAACTTTGAATTAAGAGTAGGCTGTAGTAATCTATACTATATTAAAATTCAAACATCTTATTTTTTTGTCTGTGACACCTTTTAGGTAATGTTCCAAATAAAAATTTCTGGTGATTCTCTGTCACTGCTGCCACCAGGGGGATCTGTGGAGCATTTTTTATTTTCTCAAGCTGGCCTTCGTCAGACATTTTGTATAAGTTCTTCACTGTTAAAGATTGTCATTATTTTTATTATTCAACATTTCTTTTTTTTTTACAAAGACTTTTAATCAGAACCTCCTTCCAAACTTGAATAATGGTGCAATTCTGTGAGGATATTAATAATTGTGTGTACAATTTGTTTTTGAGTTTTGACATAAACATAAATGAAAGAATTCAGGTCGGTAAGCATTTAGAAAATATAAAGATTAAACTATGTCAAATCTTAGTGCAAAATTTCATTTGTCACATATCAAATGTGCTCTATTATATAAATAAATTATCCATTGAATATGGTAATCTACCTTTTTTCCAGCAACATTACCTCAGAAAAAGATGAAGAATTTATGCTTTACCTCATTTTGATGTATTATACAATTTTAAAAATTATTTCCATGTAAATTTTGCATTGTTAGGCCTTTTTTATATTATAAGCCTCCTTTCCAGTAGTAAGTCCTCAGTTTAGTGGAGAAATCAATATGGCAGCCAAAAAGACTTTTAATAAAGTATATGGAATGAATTTGGTTGTTCATTTCTCTATTGCTGGCAGATTTTGCAGATTGTTGATGCTTTATTGATTGTTTTCATTTGTCCTAGTAGTTCCTCATTGATAACTTTTCTGCCCACTTTCCTCTTGATTTATATATTCTACAGTTGTCATTTGTTTCTGTTTTATGAACTCAAAATGTGAATATAAATATGAGTCACTGAGGCGCAAGTGTAACATAAAACTTTGCCTTAATAAAGTTGTAATGTCCAAAGTATAGTACAGGAAGTGTGATCCCTGATGTATGATGCACAAAATGCAACATTTCTATATGTAGATGGACGTGTGTGTGTGTGTGTGTGTGTGTGTGTGTGTGTGTGTTACACTCAGGGGATTAAGTCTAAGTGCAGTATTCAAGTTAAGCAGGGTTAGAGGGTAGGGATGATTGGATTGAGGGGTAGAGGAACTACAGGAAGAGGAGTAGAGGGAGAGAGGGAGTGGAGAGTGAATAGATGGGGAAGTTGGAGGAGGGGCGTGAGAAGGAGGTTAGAAAGGATGAGGGGACTGGAAGAGGATAGGAGAAGGAAGATGGGGAGCGTGTGCCAGATCTGGAAAACTATGTCAGTGGTGAGGGATGGGATCAGGGAGAGTGGGGTTTGCCAAGTTCTCATAAGTTCTTAGTGGGGGTTACCGTAGGCTTCTAAAGGTGTCAGTGGGGGAGAAATCCTGATGCCTTTAAAGGCTGTCAGATTTCAACATGGGGAGTGCAATGCCAGGAAATGGGAGAAGTCTAAAAAATTATCAGAGGAGGGGTATTATTCAGGAAAACAATAGGAGGAGGAGAGCAGGTGGTGAGATCCTGCCAAGGCCCAAGTTCCAATGAAGGGAGGAGACGGCCAATGATTCTGCCGAACACCAACAGCATAGAACAAATTGCTGGACAGTCGTGAATCAATTGAGGTCAGCCCAAACAACAATGGGTTGCAGGAGTCACTGCTAGTGGAAGTCCAAATGAGGGGAGAAAGTACAGTGAGAGCTTGCCTGAGGGAGACTGGTGTCTTATTAATCGTGCTAGGCTCTTGAACAATGCACCCAGGAAAGTGGGGGCAGGGTGCTGCAACATTAGATCAGCAAGGGCTAGTTACATTAGGGCCTACCAGTCCAGAAAGTACATATTCATTAGCAACACTCTTCAGGAGTCAGGGGGTTATGTTATGTGCAATTATAACAATTACTGGGGTTACTGGACTGGAAGTTGGGGGAGGAATATTAATGAAAAATGTTATGTTAAATTTATTGCCAGTGTTTCAAGTGCAAGCTATTGCTTGTGAGGCATGTGCGCTATTGCTTGTGAGGCATGCGATTGGAATGAGGACACTGCTGCAAGGCCATCCAATGACCAGGGTGTGGAAAGGCATGAAGACTCAAAGCAACTAACTTACAATAACAGCTGTTGCTTTTTCCTGGGAGCAGGAGTGCTTCTCCCTAGCCCCTCAAGCAAACCTTCAGCCGCGATCGGCTAACCTCCCGATTGCCGGTCCGACCCCGCCCCCCACCCAACACACAATATTTCCCATTTCCCCCCTCCCTCCCGATTGCCGGTCCGACCCCGCCCCCCACCCAACACACAATATTTCCCATTTCCCTCCTCCCTCCCGATTGCCGGTCCGACCCCGCCCCCCCACCCACCCAACAAACGATGTTTCCCGTTTCCGCCGTCCCTCCCGATTGCGAGTCCCCCCCACCCTCGCCAACCCACAGTGTTTCCCCGTTGCCAGAGACCATTCCTAGCGGTCCCCAGCTGCAGCCTTCTACCGCTCACTTTCCCACCCGGCAGACAATTTGGCCAGCTGCTGGGCAGGAAATGGAGTGAAAAAATGATAATGAGATCCTGCGATCCTGCCGTTAAGTTCGGCAGGGCCTCCGCGTTCCTAGGATTTCCGCATTCCCCCCCCCCCATAAAACACGCGCCTCCTCACCCTCCCCGCCTCCCCAGAAATACCAGGGCCATTGAATGAGTCACAACAGTCCATTTCAAAGTGCATTGAGAAGTTCCACGTCATATTATCTCTTTGGGAAAACCCATAATAAAAGAATTAACATTTAACTGCTTTTCCTGTTACATTGCAGGTGACACTGTGATGAGGTTTTCAATGTTAAATGTCACCTAACAGTAGTTGCTAAAGCAACTGCAGCAATATGGTATATTGAGAGTCAATACCAAGCTGCATTTTGGACCCTGAAAACTCCCCTCAATAAGTAGCATCCTGGCCTCGACCCTCCACCATGATACAAATGCTACACTGGCACTGAGCAAAGTATATCTCAATCTTCCAATGGCCATCAAAGAGAAATGGAGCAAAACTTATCAAACTCAAATCGCTGAGGTGAAAGACACTGTTCTAATTTTCTACTCCACCCAGTCTGCTATTTTTGCTAATTTGGATGTCTGGTTCTCCTTAGTCTCAGTATTATAATGTCAAACGTCATAACAATAAACCCATCGGGACTGTCAGCCGTTCTTATCGAGGTTCACCTTATCAAGGTTTTCTCTGCTGACTGCAATTCAGCCAGAAACCAGACAAATATTTTTATATCATGCAGTTTGTAATAATATAGTTTGCATGAATGAGGTTCACTGTGGATCTGAAAGATGAAATAGTCTACTTCTTATTATGTTGTTACTAATCTTAGCAGTTTCATATGGTTGTCATTTTGGTCCTTTATATTCAAGAGATAAGTAAATTTTGTGGCAATATTGCAGAATTTAGAATCTTATTCCTCTGAGTGTCAAAATACTCCTCAGTCAAGTTGTCAAGTTTCATTTTGAAAAATTACTTTGTGAATGTTTTAAGGAAACAAGATAATGAAAAGAAAGTTTGTAAATTGGCCATTGCTTCCGCTTTTTAAAGTTTATCCTTAATTCTGGACTAGGAAGGGGAGAAAAGCACGATTGCTTGGGACTTGTGGGGGTGCAGCTGGGCAGTAGGAGCGAACACTGAGGGAGGATAAGGCACGGGTCCCCAGGTTGGGGAGAGGTGGTGGGATGGCTTGGGAGAAGGCTCGGACACAGGTGGGAGTGGCAAGAGGTAACAGGAGGAAGTGGGAAGGGGCCCTCTGGTGGGTGTTGGGAGGTCCACCCCCAGAAGATTTAAAAATCTCTAACCACTGCACTATCTGCGGCCCTGCAGAGTGTATGCTATAGCTTAGATAGAATCATAGAACACAGAAGGAGGCGATTTGTCCTATCATGCCTATGAGTTAATAGAGCTGTCTACTTAGTCGCAATTCCCTTTCCTTCCCCCAAACCTTTTAAAAAATTTTCTTTTACAAATATTTATCCATTTTCCTTTTAAGGGCTATTAAGGATTCTGCTTCCACCACTGTTTCTGGTAGGGCATTCTAGCAACCTGCTGTGTAAAAAAAACCTCTCTTCTCTTGTCCCATCAATCTCTTGGTGATGGCCTTAAATTTGTGTTCTCTAGTTACCGACTCACAGTTGATAATGTTTTTTTATCAAGACCTCTCATAATTCTGAATGCCTTTTTCAGATCTCTTCTTAACCTTCTTAACTTTCTCTGCTGGCTTCTTTGTTCCAATGAAAAGAGTCCCAGTTTCTCTAGTGTCTCATAATTAAGCCTGTCATCCCTGATTTTTTTTTTCAGTAGCTTCTCCATGGCCTTGACATCCTTCCTAAAGAATGGTGCCCAGATGAGACCCAATATTCTAATGACGGTCTAACCAACGATTTATTTAGGTTTCGGATCATCATTTTGCTTTTGTTCTCTATACCTCTACTTATAAAGCCTAGGATCCCGTTATATTTTGTTTTAAGCTTTATCAACTTGCCCTCTCACTTTGTAAAGAATTGTGTATCTGAAACCCCAAGTCTTTCTGCTCTCCTCCCTTTTAAAGTTTTGCTGTTTAGTGTATATGCCCTGTCTTTTTTCTTCCTCCCAGTTTTGTATCACCTCACATTAAATTCCATCTGAAATCTATCTGCCCAATTAACTAACCTGCTCATGTTCTGCAGTACTCTTCCCTACATTCCCTATTTTTGTGTCATTTGCAATTATTGATACATACCCTTGTCCAGTTTATATATATATATCTATATATTGACAAGAGTAATGGTGCCTGGGGGACACCACTGTTTACATCTCTCCTGTCCAAAAAAAACATTGATTAACCACTGCTCTGTTTTTTGTCCTTTAACCAATTTCCTACCCGTGCTGGAAAACTGTGGGGGTCATTTTCACCTTCACCACCTGGGCGGTCATCAAGCGGAGAGGATGATCTGCATGGTGTAGAACCTGCCCGATTTTCATCCCATTGAAATCAACGGTGAAAATCCACCGACCCCCATGTGTCTTAACTTTATAACAAACTTCCTATGCAGCAACTTATCAAACCCATATACACACCATCCATGCACATTGCTTTATCAACATATTCCATTATTTCCTCCAAGAACTCTATTAAATTTGTCCTTTTACAAATCCACATTGGCTGTCCATAATTAACTTGTGTCTTTCTAGATGAGCATTAATTTTATCTCTTATGGCCTCTAGAAGCATACCCTAATTAATGTTAGGTTGACTGGTCTATTCTTACTTGGCTTACCCCTTCCACCCTTTTAGAACAATAATATTGGTCTCAAAGCCATTTTCAGTAATAGACCTTGTGGTTTAGACTAGATGCTCATGATGGCATTTTACATGACGCGGAATTTCTACAGAGTCCTTTGTTAACAGTACAACAAGTCGTAGTCTGGTGACCTAGCAAAACCATGTCATACTTAAATCCAGTTTCAGGCAACTTCTAGCCACAGAACTGTCAATCAAAGTAGACTTCATGGTTACCTGGGGGTTCCCCTCAGAAGCCTGTCTCAAGCCTTTTGTACATTTCCAGGACAAAGCAGAGCTGAGTCTGATAACCAGGCTCTCCTGATGAGACAGCCATTGCTGCTTGTGATGCTCAAAAGGACCGATTCGATACAATAGTATATAAAATAGATTGGCAATCAATATTAATTACTTCTATCCAAGAAAAACAAATCAGAGTATTTTCTAAATGGTGAGATTTAGGTGTCCATGAACACAAATCACTAAAAACTGGTGGACAGGTACAAAAAGTAATCAAAATGGCTATTGGAATGTTGGCCTTTATCTCAAGAGGGTTGGAATACAAAGGGTGGAAGTTACGTTACAGCTGTATAGATCCTTGGTCGGACCATATCTGGAGTGCTTCATTCAGTTCTGGGCACTGCATCTCAAGAAGGATATATTGGCCTTGGACCACAGATTCACCAGGATGATACCAAGGCTAAAAGAGTTAAATTATGGGGACAGGTTCCATAAACTTCACTTGTATTCCCTTGAGTATAAAAGATTGAGAGGTGATCTAATTGAGGTGTTTAAAATGATAAAAGGATTCGATAGGGTAGATAGAGAGAAACTATTTCCTCTGGTGGGGGAATCCAGAACAAAGGGGAATAATCTTAAAATTAGAGCCAGACCATTCAGGAGTGATCTCAGGATGCACTTCTTCATACAAAGGGTAGTAGAAATTTGGACCTTTCTCCCCCAAAAGGCTGTGGATGTTGAGTCCATTGAAACTTTCAAGACTGAGATCGATAGATTTTTGTTGGGTAAGGGTATCAAGAAATATGGAGCAAAGACGTGCAAACGTAGTTGAGATACAGGTCAGCCATGATCCAATTGAATGGCAGAACTGGCTCGAGGGGCTGAATGGCCTACTCCTGTGTTCCTATCACCTAGGTGGACTGTGAGTCTTCTCCCTCTTGATGAACAATAGGACAAGGGAATTTCCATTGTACTTTACTAGCCCCAGTTTCACATATTCCCTCAAATATATTTAATGACACCAAAGAAGAAAAGGAACTCAGAAATCATACTAGTTACATAGATATGAGCCATTCATATTGGAGTCCTAATCCAAATTATTTACATATTGCATCTATACAGGCTGTTCCTAGCAAGCAGTAACCAATTTAAAGTAGAAACAATGTTGATACAGATACAAATCCCCCCAATAAAAATATATAACATAGAAATTCTTATGATATTAAACAGGACAGATCTCTGATCTGTTATGATGACACAGGACATCGTTTGTTAGTGTCTGCATTCAGACTGCGTCAATATGGTGTCTCTTATTACAAGACCTACAGCCCGAGGGGCAAGTTTAAGATGCTTACAAGTAAAAGCTGCTGGATAGCAACTGCTCTTGATAATAAGCATGCAAATCGTCAAAGTTTGTTGACCTACTAGGTCATGTTGTCTTCCATTCAGATGTTTACGTGAAGTGTTTAGGAGGATTGAAAACACACTCAAACTTTTCTTCTGAATTCTGATGAACTGCGTCAAACATTAGCTACAGACAAATGACTTTTTGTAACCAGATATCACCAAAACAACATAATTTAATAATCCAAGGCCATGCTCATAAGTCAACCATTTCTAGCATGTGCATTTTTATGTACACTATAATCCTTGTTAACTGAGATGTACAACAGAGCTCAAAAAATTCAAGAAACAGCAAATGTGCTGACTGATATGTTCTCTCATTAAGCTCAAGTAATGTGAGCAGCACTGGGTAAACGCGCCCTGTGCACAGTGTTCAGCAGCAGACCAGGCATGCCCATGCAGGTCTTAAAGATCACCCAGAATAGCTGAAACAAAAGTATTTCTTTTCATACTTTAGCTCGTTGGAGTGACAGCTCTTGTTTGTCTTCCAATGGGTTTTTCAGATCTTTATTTATGATTAGCATTAACCCATTGTTTTATTTCTTTAACAAGTAACTCGTTTCATTGAATTTGTATTCACTCTGGAAATGGGAGTTGAAACCGGCAGAATGACTGCACTCCCATGTTTACAGGGGTCCCTGTATTTTACAGAGAAAACAGGCCACAGTGAAAAAAGCAAACCCTCAGTACCAACACAATCTAAATCCCACTGTCTCAGTGTTTTCCAATTTCCAGGCTCTAAAATTATAGCATGTGTTGTGTGCATCACTTGCAGGGGCTGATTTTGTATTTGTGTCACATTTAAGCAGGAAAATTTCCTCTGTGAGAAATCACAAACGCCAGCAGTACAGAGAAATTCTTTGCTCTATATCTCTTTACTGTTTAGGAAAATATCATACTGCTAGAGTTTCCCAACTTCCTCAATGGATATTTGCAGGAAAGCACTTAGGAAAATGATTAGATTTATCAGATGGATAAAAAGGAAATTCCTGACGATGATCTGGGAGCTCTGTGGAGTGACCTCCTTCTAAAATATTTTCTATGAAGATCACAATGTTTTAAACTTCAAACATCTTGGACACTGACCTAGAAATTCTTAAAGGCCATTTTGAAAGCACCAAATGGACGCAGGGAATGATCCCTGCGCTCTAAGACTGAAGTCTGAGGATCACAGGAAATTGGTCCTCTGCCCTCATCTAAATATTCAGGTGCCTGTCGTGCCTTCACAGCCAGCATGCCCGATGGAAGCATGCAAACATAGGCCGCCTGCTTCATTGACAACAGCCCTCAATTAAGTACCAGGAGGGATGGGGAGGGGCGGGGCAGTCAGAGCAGAAGCTGATGGAGGCCGGCGGAGGTACTTCACTGCAGTACTGAGGGAGTGCTGTACTGTCGGAGGTGCTGTCTTTTGGATGAGACATTAAACTGAGGTCCCGTCTCCCTTTCAGATGGACATAAAAGATCCCATGGCACTATTTCGAAGAAGAGCAGGGGAGTTTTCCCCGGTGCGCAGACCAATATTTATCCCTTAACCAATATCAATAAAACAGATTATCTGGTCATTTGTCTCATCACTGTTTGTGGGACCTTGCTGCCGCAATTGGCTGCCGTGTTTCCTACAATATAACAGTGACTATGCTTCAAAAGTAATTCATTGGCTGTAAAGCACTTTGGGACGTCTTGAAAGGCGCCATATAAATGCAAGTCTTTCTTTGGTAGAATTCTAAATTTCCTTGCCTCCAATCAGTGCCTCCTTCCAAAGCACATGTGATACCTTGACATTAAAACTGCACTTGACAAAAAAACTGTGTTTGTATTTTTGAACCTTACATCAACCATCTAGTTTTCATGAATTATTATTGCAATAAAATTGCGGGGAAATCATCGAATCATAGAAATTTACAGCACAGAAGAAGGTCATTCGGCCCATCGTGCCTGTGCCAGCCTAATCCCACTTTCCAGCTCTTGGTTCGTAGCCTTGTAGGTTGCGGCACTTCAAGTGCACATCCAAGCACCTTTTAAATATGATGAGGGTTTCTGCCTCTACCACCCTTTCAGGCAGTGAGTTCCAGATCTCTACCACCCTCTGGGTGAAAACATTTTTCCTCAGCTCCCCTCTAATCCTTCTACCAATTACTTTAAATCTATGCCACCTGGTTATTGACCCCTCTGCTAAGGGAAATAGGTCCTTCCTATCCACTCTATCTAGGCCCCTCATAATTTTGTACACCTCAATTAAATCACCCTTCAGCCTCCTCTGTTCCAAAGAAAACAACCCCAGCCTATCCAATCTTTCCTCATAGCTAAAATTCTCCAGTCCTGGCAACATCCTTGTAAATCTCCTCTGTACCCTTTCTAGTGCAATCACATCTTTCCTGTAATGTGGTGACCAGAAATGCAATACTCAAGCTGTGGCCTAACTAGTGTTTTATACTGTTCTAGCATAACCTCCCTGCTCTTATATTCTATGCCTCGGCTAATAAAGGGAAGTATTCCATATGCCTTCTTAACCACCTTATCTACCTTTCCTGCTACCTTCAGGGATCTGTGGACATGCACTCCAAGGTCCCTCTGTTCCTCTACACCTCTCAGTATCCTCCCATTTGTTGTGTATTACCTTGCCTTGTTTGCCCTCCCAAAATGCATTACCTCACACTTCAGATTGAATTCCATTTGCCACTTTTCTGCCCACCTGACCAGTCCATTGATATCTTCCTGCAGTCTACAGCTTTCCTCCTCACTATCAACCACACGGCCAATTTTTGTATCATCTGCAAACTTCTTACTCATGCACCCTACATTCAAACCTAAATCGTTATCACATACCACAACAAGCAAGGGACCTAGTACTGAGCCCTGTGGAACCCCACTGGAAACAGCCTTCCAGTAACAAAAACACTCATCGACCATTACCCTTTGCTTCCTGCCACTGAGCCAATTTTGGATCCAACTCGCCACTTTCCCTTGGATCCCATGGGCTTTTACTTTTCTGACCAGTCTGCCATTTAGAACCTTGTCAAAAGCCTTGCTAAAATCCATGTACACTACATCAAACATGCTACCCTCATCTACCCTCCTTGTTACCTGCTCAAAAAATTCAATCGAGTTAGTCAGACACGACATTCCCTGAACAAATCCATACTGACTGTCCTTGATTAATCTGTGCCTTTGTAAATGACGATTAATACTGTCCCTCAGAATTGTTTCCAATAATTTGCCCATCACCGAGGTTAGACTGACTGGCGTGTAATTATTCGGTCTATCCCTTTCTCCCTTTTTAAACAATGGTACAACGTCAGCAGTCCTCCAGTCCTCTTGCACCACGCCTGCAGCCAGAGAGGATTGGTAAATGATGGTCAGAGCCTCCACTATTTCCTCCCTTGCTTCTCTTAGCCGCTTGGGGTACATTTCATCCGGGCTCGGTGCTTTATCTACTTTCAAAGATGCTAATCCCCTTAATATTTCCTCCCTCACTATGTTTATCTTTATCCATCCAATATTTCACACTCCTCCTACTTAACTACAATGTCTTGCATCATCCCCCTCTTTTGTGAAGACAGACGCAAAGTATTCATTAAGAACCATACCCACATCTTCCGCCTCCACATATATATATATAATAGAAGTTTTAAAATTACAATTAATATAAACTTTATAATCATAGAAACATAAGAAATAGGAGCAGGGGTAGGCCATATGGCCCCTCGAGCCTGCTCCACCATTCAATAAGATCGTGGCTGATCTTTGACCTCAACTCCACTTTCTTGCCCGATCCCCATATCCCATGATTCTCCTAGAGTCCAAAAATCTATCGATCTCAGCCTTGAATACATTCAAGGACTCAGCATCCAGAGCCCTCTGGGGTAGAGAATTCCAAAGATTCACAACCCTCTGAGTGAAGAAATTCCTCCGCATCTCAATCTTAAATGGCCGACCCCTTATCCTGCAAATATGCCCTCTAGTTCTCGACTCTCTAGCCAGGGGAAACAACCTCTCAGCATCTACCCTGTCAAGCCCCCTCAGAATCTTATATGTTTCAATGAGATCACCTCTCATTCTTCTAAAATTCAGAGAGTATAGGCCCATTCTACTCAATCTCTCCTCATAGGACAACCCTCTCATCCCAGGAATTAATCTAGTGAACCTTTGCTGCACCGCCTCTAAGGCAAGTATATCCTTCCTTAGATGAGGAGACCAAAACTGTACATAGTACTCCAGGTGAGGTCTCACTAAAGCCCTGTACAATTGTAGTAAGACTTCCCTACTCTTGTCCTCCAACCCCCTTGCAATAAAGGCCAACATGCTATTTGCTTTCCTAATTGCCTGCTGCACCTGCATGCTAACTTTTTGTGTTTCTTGTACGAGGACACTCACGTCTCTCTGGACACCAACATTTAATAGTTTCTCACCATTTAAAAAATATTCTGTTTTTCTATTCTTCCTACCAAAGTGAATAACCTCACATTTCTCCACATTGTGCTCCATCTGCCACCTTATTGCCCACTCACTTAACCTGTCCATATCCCTTTGCAGACTCTCTGGGCTCAATTTTAGGGGGCAATTGCAGGTGCGTTGAGGTGGGGGAGCTCCGAAAATCGTGGAAATCCCATTCGGGTTCGGAAGCCAGCTCCAACCGGCGACCTCCAAGTTTCTCAGGGACCCACCTGTGTGCGCGCGGGCGACCCGAAAACGGTGGTCCCACCGGCCATTAAAGCCGATGGGATGACGGTTAAAGAGCCAGATGTACCTGAGGTACTTAAGGCACTTTACCTGTGACAGATGAAGTAATTGTAACGATTTTTAACTTACCTGGGCGGCTTACCCACCGTTTCTGATTCACACCTGTGAAACCAGGGCCGGATCAGGAAAAAAGAAACTAAATAAATGACATAAACCACCATAGAAGGAAGTGAAAACACAAAATGAACCTACCTTTGCACTCTGCTCCGATGTCTCCCTCTCCGATGTCCCCCTCTTCACCCCCCCGATCTTCCACTCTCCCCCCGCCCCCCCCCACACCACCCCCCCACCCCGGGTCTTCCATTCCAGCGCCGGATGACGTCTCGCTCTCTCCTTCTCACCTCCCACACCTCGCGTTGCAGCACCTGACGACAGCCAGCCTGTCAACCAGGCTAGCTGCCGGGTACGAAACCCAGAGAGGACGTTAATCATCAGCAATCAACACACGATTGCGTCGTTTATGCGGGTTTGCCACACGCACCTTCACCTCCCCCCCAGCTGCCAACCTGCCACCATCGCAAAATCGAGCCCTTTGTGTCCTCCTCACAGCTTACTTTCCCACTTAGCTTTGTATCGTCAACAAACTTGGATACATTACACTCGGTCCCTTCATCCAAGTCATTAATATAGACTGTAAATAGCTGAGGCCCAAGCACTGATCCTTGCAGCACCCCACTAGTTACAGCCTGCCAACCTGAAAATGACCCATTTATCCCTACTCTCTGTTTTCTGTCCGTTAACCAATCCTCTATCCATGCTAATATGTTACCCCCAACCCCTTGAGCCCTTATTTTGCATAAGAACCTTTTATGTGGCACCTTATCAAATGCTTTTTGAATCATAGAATCCTACAGCACAGTAGGAGGCCATTTGGCCCATCAAGCCCATGCCCATGATACTTGAGTGAATTGATCTCAGTTGGGGCAGGAGTGGGGCTGCTGTAATTGTCCTCTGTGTATCCAGGCTGGGTTGGTGAAAATCAGCTTGTTACTCTGTGACCCTGTAGAAATTGTGTTTGTACGTGTATGTATCAGACTCATGCTCTTACCTACTTGTAGTTGAATACATGTCAATGTTCATAGTTCAGGCTCATACATATGAAGAATGAACATTGAGCAAGTTACTGGAGGACTGCCATTGCTCAAGGTGCCATATCCCATGATTTGCTGCCTTCAGCACAGGATGAAAATTGGAGGGAAAAATAAATGGCCTTATAGAAAGTGCAAAATCTTTTAGATGGATATATGATGCTTTCAGATCTATCCAGAAAGCAACATTATCACCATGATTTGCACCACAATTTCCCATACTCCTGCGTGGGCAGTATGTGCATGACGTCTTGCTTGGCAAATCAGTGACGTGTGATTTTTAAACAATACAGTTTTGTGATCTATCTAAAACAGAAGACTACCCTGAATCCATTCCCATTTTCTTGCCTCTGCGACATTCTCCCCTCCCTACCTCAAGCAGAGAACAATTGAACAGGTTGTGGACTCCTTGAGGACAAGCTTTGATGTCAAATATGCAGTTACACTTAAGTCTTCTGTCCATTTTCTGTTTTAATTAGTACATATTACCAATAATTTTTACTGTTGGTGTGTACGTGTGAATTTACATAGATAGAAATACATAGAAGTTACAACATGGAAACAAGCCAATTGGCCCAACCAGTTCATGTTAAAGTTTACCCTCATGTGAGCAAATAGTTTTAATCACATTTGACCACCATGTTCTCATATTCCTTCAATCTCTTTTCCTTCATCCTATCCGATCTCATCTTGAATGTTGACATACTTTTTGCCTCAGCCACTAACCCTGGATGTGAATTCCACAGCCTCACAACTCTGTGTAAAGAAGTTTCTTCTGTCTCCAGTTTTAAATATCTTACATTTAATCTTGTATCTATGGCCCCTCATTATTGACCCCTCAACTACTAGAAAGAATCTGCTTTTATTTACCCTGTCCCATCCTTTCATAATTTTAACAACTTCTATTATATCGTCCTGTAATTTTATTGCATTAATGATTCATGAAAATTAGATGGTTGATATAAGGTTTAAAAATACAAACACTGTGGCATAGTGTACTGGCACCATCAGAGTGATAGGATGCAGTTTTAATGTCATGTGCTGTAGTGGAGGGAGGTACTGAGTGGAGGCAAGGAAAATCAGAAATGTACCACCTCAGAGACAATTATAGAGCAGCATTGTCAGACGCTTAGGAACAGGTCATTGGGCCAGTTTCTCAGTCAATTAATGGAATGTGGCTTCGGCATGGAGGGAAGCAGTGAGAAAAATTAATAACAGAAAGGGGCAGATGAGAAATAAATTTTCAGGAGTGTTTGTAGTACATATAAACATTTAAGCACACGCACCATGTGCGCAGGCAGACATTCACCATTTGGACAGCCTGCTTCTGTCAACTGACTTTACAATGACTTAAACCAGACTTGGGAAAAGACTTTCCTCCACAGTGAAGATAGATCAACGTTACATTAACATCAGCATTTCTTGTACATGTGAACATACTGATAGATAACTGGCTGGAGGTGGAAATACAATGGGCTCGATTTTCCCGGGGAATTGCGGGTGTGTTGGGGACAATTAAAGCCGGTGGGATGATACTTTACACAGTTGTTGTGGTAGTTTAAGTACTTGAAGTACTTCATTTTCTCCACATTTTGGCAGAGGTGCGATTTTGAAGCATCCTCAGCGTGTTTCCCGTGCTGTGGGAAACACTCCATGTTGCAACAGATGTGTTTGAGCCAGCAACCAGTGGGAGATTCAGATGCTTATTTGACAGATGGGGAGAAAAGGTCACTTATTGCAGCAGGGCACTCTGTTCTTTCAGACAAAGTTTTGGCTGCAAGATCCTTTTATTTTCACTGAAAATTCTTACTTGCCACTCAAAATTCTGCTGTTCAAACATATTTGCAACCATCTTCAGCCAGAAGTGCCGAGTGGATGATCCATCTCGGCCTCCTCCCGATATCCCCACCATCACAGAAGCCAGTCTTCAGCCAATTTGATTCACTCCATGTGATATCAAGAAATGGCTGAGTGCACTGGATACAGCAAAGGCTATGGGCCCCGACAACATCCCGGCTGTAGTGCTGAAGACTTGTGCTCCAGAACTAGCTGTGCCTCTAACCAAGCTGTTCCAGTACAGCTACAACACTGGCATCTACCTGACAATGTGGAAAATTGCCCAGGTATGTCCTGTCCACAAAAAGCAGGACAAATCCAATCCGGCCAATTACCGCCCATCAGTCTACTCTCAATCATCAGCAAAGTGATGGAAGGTGTCGTCGACAGTGCTATCAAGCGGCACTTACTCACCAATAACCTGCTCACCGATGCTCAGTTTGGGTTCCGCCAGGACCACTCGGCTCCAGACCTCATTACAGCCTTGGTCCAAACATGCACAAAACAGTCCTGCAACTACACACACACCCACTGTAGAGTGACTCAAATGGTGGCATCAAGTGTCGCCGTTCATGATGAACCTCATGAAAGGGCCCTATTACAGAAGCCTGTCAAGAATGGCCAAGACGTGGTAGTTGTGGTGGCAATCATAATATTTAATGTGAGTTTAACATAAAGCTAATATAAATAAAAAACATGACCAACCATCAGACACCCTTGTGCATCCCCTTCGTGCTTTCAAAACCTTCGCCTTTCACTTCCAACTACTTCTACGTGGTGCATCTCCTCTGGCTGGAGCAAAGGTAGTGGCAGGTTGCTCTTGTTCATGCCCTGACCGATTAGATGCTTTGGGCCAATGCCCTCTGGGTTTTGGAGCCCGTGAGGGCCCCTCCAAAGACTGCTCCACCTGCACCTATGCAGGGGCAGACTCGGCCACCTGGTGAGGAGGCAGCATTATGGGTACTGGTTGAGGGGGGTCAACGGGTGAGACATGGGAGCGCTTTGAGTGGCGTCCCCCTTCCTTGTCCCCTTTCGCCATCATCCCTGGCCAGGCCCACATCACTCCTACCACTCTGCTGGACAGCAGTTTGGAGGACATGTGTGAAGCCTTGTAAGGTCAGCGCTAGTGTATCTGCCTGCCTGTTTAAGATAGCAGAATGTTGTTCACTGTGAGTCTGAACAGCTGTTGTCAGGGCCTGAATGGACTCATTTGTGAGCCGTGCTTGAAGCTCCATGAAAGCTAGCCTTCTCTCCATCGCAGACATTCCCGCATTTACCCATGACAGTATCTCAGAGAGTTGCTGATGTCCCTGTGACACTATCTCAGAGATTCCCTCCCATACCTATGCTACCGTTCCACTCATTCAGGAGTTGGACTCCTCCATCCTCTGCGCGATTGTGGAGAGTGGCACCTGTTTCAGCACCTCGCAAATGTGCTGCTGTCCCTCGATCATTCTCCTTTTAAAGGATGGCCCCAGCTTCAGCGTCTGCGTCCAGCTGAGCAGAGCCTGGAGAGGAGTGCTCATACCGACGCAGACTCTCCACAGCAGCTCGTGCTCACGTGTGTGGTACCTCACCAGGTGCCAACCCAACTAACTGAGGACTAGGACCCACCGAGGTGTGAGTATCTGCGCTGGTGGATGGCTCGCTAAGATGTGACGGTGCACCCTCAGAGGCCAGCAGGTCCTCTGAGGAATCGCCCTCTGCCGTCACAGAGGTCACTGAAGGCCCTGTAAGAGAACAGAAGGCAATAGTTAGCATGATCACAGTTGTGTCATGTTGTAATGAGCATACTGAGGTGCTGAAGATAGCAAGGCATGTTAACATCAATTCATATTGTGTGTGCTGAATGTTAAAGTTATGTCACCAGATGTTTGTCGGGTGCCAGTCTCTGTGTCCCCGACGGACAGGCACTCGAGGGTTCGGCTGAGCTCCAGTGCCTCCTGCTCCACGTCTGTGAGGACGACGATCTGTTGTGGCCCCCCTCCGGTCCTCGCCCTCTCCTGTGCATTCTGAGCTCTCTTCTATAGGGGGAGAAAGTACAGAGGCATGAGTGAGTGGTGGTGACGTGGCCAACCACTGAATGCATTGGTTTGGGTGAGGCTGACCGTGAAAGAGATGCATCAGAGGGTGAGTATGAGACAGAGCCATGACATTGGATGAGGATTGGGTTGAGTGGTAGTGGTGGGGTGACTAATGGGGAGGTGAGGAATTGTTGAGGAAGTGCAGGTAAGTTGAGGATGAGCTTTCAGTGGGTGTGAGGAGTGATGTGATAGAGTAGTGTTGGCAGTGCAGAATGAGTTGGGGGGTGGGGGCGGTGATATGGAAGACGGAATGTAGGAGAATAAGTAAGTGTACTCACTTTGACTGACCTGGTTAGGTCATTGAAGCGCTTCCTGCACTGGACCCAGGAGGGATATGTCCGCCGAGTAGGACATATCCCTCCTCCTCCTCACCCCATCCAGTAGCACCTGGAGTGAGGCATCGTTGAATCTTGGAGCAGCCTTGCCCTGTGCTGCTCCAATGTGGTGTGTGGGTGTTTGCTCCAGCAGCAGCCATTGGAGGACTGCCCCATTAAATAGAACTCCTTCAGATGACAGCCTGTGATGCGGGTGCGCAATCCGCCCGCTGCGCAGCTTTCGGACGGTAAACCCGGAAGCCACGTTAAGTGGCTCCAATTGACTGGCGATCACGTGGAGAATGGATTTGGCTGCTTTCCCATCTCCCCGCTTATATCGGGGCCAATGACACTGATTGTCCCAAACTGGGACTTTTGATTTCCATATTTTCCTGCAGCTTTGACAGTCGGTCCTTATAGCCGCACGCACCTCCTTACACCCCATGCAAGTCCTGCCATTATAGAAAGGGTAAATACTCTGCCTGTCCCACCATTTTTGTTGTTTTTATGGTCATGTTACTAGGATTTGTCTGCAGCCTAAGAATACAGAGTTCACAAAGATCTCTGATTGTCCTGCATCTCACATCCCCAGCTTTGTCCTTGATTGAAGTCCACTATCATACAAAAAAAAATCAATGCTTATGTAGAAAATTATTCTGTCCTGGATTCAGGCCAATCTTAATTGTAAAGCCAAGTGAACCTGCAAGCACATCTTAAACAACTGTGAAGAGCATTTCACACCTTAACATGGATGCAATAGGCATGTCTACTTATAATGGGACTTCAAAGTACCGCTGTCAGCCTGAAATAGACTTTAAAGTTGCAGCATCAGGCAATTTATTCATGTTGAGGGGTCACTGTGTGAGCACATTGCAGTGAAGTAGCATTTTTACTATATTGAAATGACCATTCACTCTTTGTGGTGATGGTAGCACCACTGGTCAGAGAATTAACTTTCCGAACCCTCTCCAACTGTTTTACCACTGGGACTTAAAGTCGGGCAGTCAATGAAGTGGAAATGTAACAGTGAAATACATTTTAAATATCATCAAAATGCAATCCAAATTTTCAGCTACAGAAAGATGTTAAAAGAACCAAAGAATTATTTTGGGTATATATTTTTTTTCGGAGAAGGGTATGGGCTTGGGTATCTTCGCCCATTTCCCGTAGTTGCTCAGCCATCGAGGACAGTTGACAGAAAATAAAGTCACTGCTTGCTGTGTAATCCATCCCATAAAGTGATAAGTTGAGGTTTCACAGCACTGAAAGCCTCCAGTTTTACAGATCTGCTATTTCCTGAAGTAGTTCTGTAATATAAAGAGAACATTAGTAACCTCAAGACATCGAGTGCCACATTAGAGAAATGCTGCTGTGGGCCTCCAAGTATTGATAATGTGCTCTATATTTGTTATGTTCAGATAGTATGAGTCAATTATTGCTCCAGGAAATCAACTTTCTGTCGGGGATAGAACTTTTTTTTAGGTCACATATTCATTATGTCGCCATGGCAATGTTTCATGCCTTGGGCACATGCTTTCAGACTTCTTTTTCCTATCAAGCACAAACGGCATTGACTGCTGGCTTTAAGCCATTACCTTTGATACGTCAAAAATGAAAAATTCATATTCCTGGTACACTAGCAGATATCTCAAATGACATTATTGCCGTCCATCTTTCTTCATCCCAACTCACTTTATTTTCCCTGGCCAGTTTTCCTTGCATCCTGTGCCATTTCCCAGTCGAGAGGCATGGCAGGCAGGCCACCTGCTCCTAAATCAATGCCAATCACACATCTGATCCACAGAGCATCCCTAATAGGATCCATAACAACTTGACTGCCAGGGAATTTTTTTTTATATAAAATAAAACATTCCCTTGAGAAAAGTATTCCTCCACATATGCTTTGTTTAAAAAAAAACGAAGCGCTTCTTTATTTTCCAATCTGTTAGAGAGTTGCAGTGTCAGGTCACAATGTATTGTTACACTGACAATACTCTTCCTTGTTTTCAAATCCTTCCATGGCCTCGCCCCGCCCTATCTCAGTAACCTCCTCCAGCCCTACAACCCTCCGAGATCTCTGCGCTCCTTAAATTCTGGCCTCTTACGCATCCCTGATTTTAATCGCTCCACCATTGGCGGCCGTGCCTTCAGTTGCCTAGGCCCTAAGCTCTGGAATTCCCTCCTTAAACCTCTCCGCCTCTCTACCTCTCTCTCCTCCTTTAAGACGCTCCTTAAAACCTACCTCTTTGACCAAGCTTTTGGTCACCTGTCCCAGTATCTCCTTATGTGGCTCAGTATCAAATTTTGTTTGAAAATCACTCCTATGAAGCAGCTTGGGATGTTTTACTACATTAAAAGTGCAATATAAATGCTAGTTGTTATTGTTGTTGTTATGGACATAAGCAGCAGACTTGTAGGTGACTGCCTTTTATTAATAATATAAAAATAATAATTTTTGTATTTATATCGCACCTTATCGTGTCAAAATGCCTCAAACCTGTTCCCAGAATGAATTACATTTGATACGTTTTTTGTTTACGACTCTGTGAAGCACCTTGGGATGTTTTTCTATGTCGAAGGCGCTATATAACTGCAAGTTGTTGTTGTTGATATCCAATGACTATTGTTATGTGGGAATACAATAACTTACATCAGTATAGGTCAGCACCCTTGCTGTTCTTAGAGTCCAATCCCAGAGCTTCAAACTGACTTAAAAATTTAATGCCAGTGTTTTTGCATAAGGAGGGGGGGTGCGGAGAATGTTTATGTTGAATATATCTCCCTACAAAGGAACATTCCCCTTTAAATAAATAAACTGCCTAGCTGCTGTCTACCATTCTCGTCTGACGTTCAACTTTGTGGCTGTAATCCTTATACCCGCCATTTTTGCTTTAAAGGCACAGATGTTCAGAATCCAAATAATTTGATTTGGACCAAAATTCAGATTTCTCCAAATCTTTGGATTTTGTTCCACATTTAGAGCAGAAACAAGCTGGAGTCCATAAAGAGTTCAGGCCCTAGGAGTGATGGAGCTAAACTCACTGTACATTCTGTTAATCAGAGAACAGCCAGCTCTAAAGAGCAAGGAGCAAGGTCATTATAGAGCATACGTCACTACTGAGTACAAGTTGAACCTCTGTGAGAACAGACAGACATGTTCTGTTAAATATTGAAGCTAGCAGTGTGCACAAGTACAAACTGGTTGTTAGTTTCTTTTCTCCCCGCCTGCCCCCCTCCACTCTGAGTTATCTATTCATAAAGACATCTGCTTGAATAAAAGTCCTTTTTATGAGGCCAAAAAATTGTGTCTTGTATTCTCTCTCCTATCTCTCCTACATTCTTAGGTGCCTTTTCTAATCAAATGTCTGTGGGAGTTGGGAGATGCATGTTGTCATGATGTATGCATGCAATAACATAATTGAGCACTGATAGGACCATTGCAGAGTTTA
The DNA here is from genome assembly GCF_035084215.1 of Heptranchias perlo. Lineage (NCBI taxonomy): Eukaryota > Metazoa > Chordata > Chondrichthyes > Hexanchiformes > Hexanchidae > Heptranchias > Heptranchias perlo. The sequence continues at coordinate 34,997,211 of NC_090333.1, read as the reverse complement.
CATGCTCTAAGCACTTGACCATAGTCATGGGCGTTTACAACATAGAAGGAGGCCATTCAGTCCATCATGCCTATGCCATGTCTTTGCTAGAGCAATCCAAAACTAATTCCATTGAATTGCTCTCTCCTAGTAGCCCTGTACCTTCCTGCTTCAAATGTTTATTCACTTTTTCTTTAGAAGATGCAATGGTTTCTGTCTCAAATACTCATCTACGTAAAGAATGGACAGAGCACAGAAATCTTAGTCTCATGACTCGAAGTCTCTGGTATTACCGGAACAGCTACTCTTCAAATTGCACTTACTGCAGTAACTGAAATACTAATAATATATTGATTATTTCAGTTTCAAAGGGGCAGCTTCATCCCTAAAATGCAGTTCACAAAGCTTTCTTCCCTACTATGTAAACCCATGTAATTCACACCAGGAAATATCACTGTATTGTAAAAATGTTGTCCTGGGGAATAAAAACTTACCAGCCGAGAATCACAGTTGATAGAAGGTTTTCCAAAGATGGGGAGCTCCAAATTGTTGCTCAAGCCAGTGCGAAGTGTGGGCTCTCATTAAGGTCAATGGAGCCACCAAGGGATGAAAGCAGCTCATCCATATAACCTACATCACTGGAGCAGCTCTGTAAGGTAATGCAGAACTGAAATGTTGATCTCAATGAGACTAACAATAACCTGTAAAACCAGAGCTAGAACAAGTACTAAATATTATTTTGTCTATTATTTCACAGTGATGATGCAGACATTATAGTATCAGTGGCATGTTTTTGGGCAGCCTGGATTTCATGGTGACTGTTCCCTTGAAAGCAGCTCCATGCTTACAACTGTTGGTTTTCTTGATAGTTTTTTTTTCTCTAGAAGATTGTAAACAAAGAATATAATCAGTAACTTTGGCTCAAGTTAAGCTATGAAAAACTGGCAGTGTTAAGCAATTCAGCATGATTAGCAGCTATGGAAATGTATAAACTTGCCGGACATGAAATGGACCCTAAGGAACTTTTTTTTTCCACCAAGCACAATTACAAATAAATCTGTCACAATAAAGGCAGAAGTTCATTCTGTCCCTGAAAGTTAAAGTACAAACTGGTAATTCCATTATCACGAATTGTGATAGAAAAAGTACCATTTGTTTGCCAAAACCCACCCCCTCTCCCTAAATTTCATCCTGGATTCAATCCAATCCCAAAAGCAAGATCCCTCTCTGTGTGCACAATAGCATTGCCACCCTTTGGTTTTGGACCAGACAGCCTGGTTTTTGAATAGGCTGTTGAGAATTTTTTTTTAATGGAAACCAAACACCAAAAGACTTTTCATTTATAGCAATAAAAGTCTAATCTTTCCATTCATTTCTGTGCCCCACGATGCATTAATTATTAATATGTTAATTCATTTTCACCAGCAAAAGAAAAATCAGAATTCAAGCCACGATCACCCCACTTCCTGTGTTCCTATCTTACCTTCTGACCAGTTTTGGACGTGGTAAAAGGTGCAACCTTAAGGCACAAACATACCTTGAAGTCAAGACTTTCACTGGACCATCTTTACAGGGCTGGTACATGTGGAAAGTTGATTGCAGCAAGTATGTCCCTGAAATGGGGCTTTGAAAGTTAAAGATGTCTGTGGGAGGTAAAAGGTACAATATACTGAAAAGCAGACCTTGAAAGTAAACTTGTGTAACCAGTTTTCAACCAGAAGAGCAAGGGCATACAGCCAACGGAGGAATCCTCCAGCCTTTTGTTTGACAGAGTTGATGGTAATCAGCATAGCTAAAATAAAGCACTGACAGAGCCTGATCTTGTGTCAATCTTAAGTGCTTCGGGGCATTACTCGATAGCACAAGTCGCACCTTCCGACAGCTCTGACATCTGCTAATGCAACTAGTAGGCATTTGGTGTTGGTGTTTCATATATGTAAACAGAAAACATTAGTAACAAAAAAGCAGGCATGCTGGGTGCATTGTTGAGGAAACATTGTCAATTCTAGAAAAGATATGATGTGGAGATGCCGGTGATGGACTGGGGTTGACAATTGTAAACAATTTTACAACACCAAGTTATAATCCAGCAATTTTATTTGAAATTCACAAGCTTTCGGAGGCTTCCTCCTTCCTCAGGTGAATGTGGAAATGAAAAAGGGTCATTTCATTTCCACATTCACCTGAGGAAGGAGGAAGCCTCCGCGGAAAGCTTGTGATTTTCAAATAAAATTGCTGGACTATAACTTGGTGTTGTAAAATTGTTTACAACTAGAAAAGATAGGCAGTGAGGAACTTAAAAGTTATACAACATATAATCAATAATATTGGTTACCAAAGTCCTCAATTTAAGCTGTGAAAAAATTGTCTCAATGCTAACTGATTCAGTGTAATGAGCAGCCACGGAAATATATAAATTTGCAGAGCACAGGAGGGAGATGGACCCTAAACAACTTTTGTTTTTTTTTTCACCCCTCACAGTGAAGGTTCGCTGTGACCCACGGTGAAGTAGACTGCTAAAATCATCACCGCCGTCTTTAAGAAAAAAAAATTGCATGATTCAGATTAATTATTGTCATTAGATTCTGTTTACTGATCTGTGAGTGAAAATCAATAGCTGTTTTAAAATTCAAGTTTGAAAGATTGTGCAACTTTCAATAAACAATTATCAAACTGAATTTAAACTCAGAATGGCAATTAGTCGTACCAGCAGCAGAGAACAGCTTTAACATGTTAAAATCATTATTTTGAGTGAGCATACCAGAGAATCCACTATTGATATTGATTCCACTGTGATAGACTTGAGATTAAACTATTTAATTTATGAGTATTCTCAAACATGAAATGTTATTTAAGTAAGCTGAAATCTTACTAATTTATATGTTTTTTGTGGATCTTCTTCAGTCATTAAGGTTCATACGTTTACATGGGCTAATCTCTCTGGATTTGCATGCTGCTCCAGACTGTTTATTAAGGCTGAATTATTTTATAAAATCAGTTTTTTAGGGGATCAGTGGGTTACAGCTGTTCTTTCTCCTCAGGGATCTGGCTGCAAATCCAGCCCAGATTGATGAGGTAAAAGTATCCCCTATATACTGGTTTTAAGAGTCCTAAATTAAATAAGTTTGGACATTTACAACACAGTTCCAAGTTCCTGGCACGTATCTACAATACAGAGCTCCATATCTTAAGACTCCTTTATATTACAGAATCATTTTTGTAATATTCTAGAGGTTACGGTGCTGTGGGAACTACTTCTTTTACATTATGGGATATACTCCACAGCATTGTCAATAACAGATAACTATCTGCACACGGGCAAACTTGTGCATGTACAGTTATTTGACGGGTTGCGAAGCTTTGATTTCTGGCCATAGACCTTTCCCAAAAGCTAGGGAAGGTCTGTGCAGGGCTGCATTCCTAGCCTGGTCTGAGTGGGCTGAGTACGCAGCCCACTCACAACCAGAAGAAATGCAGCCTGTGTTACCAGTGATAATGTTTATATATGTTGCCACCTTTGCTTCTGCCTCTAGCGGAACCTGAGGAGACCATCTGTTGACGGTGCTGCTGCTGATGTTGAAGTGCTGTTAGTGGCAGTAAAGAGCCATAAAACACAACTGTTTTAGAAATGGGCAAACATGGCTGTGAATTAGCATTTTTATTTTTAATTTATTTTGGATCTTTTGTAATTGACTGTATGTTGTGATGTAGTATTTTGTACTGTATTCTCTTCTTTCCTTTCCAAAGTTTGAACATGTTGTCACCTCCCAAATCCATGCCTATCTTTTCTGCAACTCCATGTTTGAATCTCTCCAATCAGTTTTCTGCCCCGTGAAAGCATTGAAACGGTCTTAGCCAAAGTCCCAAATAACATACTCTGCGACTGTAACCATATTTTAACATCCTTCCTCACCCTCCTTGATCTCTCTGCAGCCTTTGGCACAGTTAACCACACCATCCTGCTTGGTTCCAATCTTACATATCTGATCGTAGGCAGATCATCTCCAGCAATGGCTTCTCGTCCTGCTCCCGCATCATTACCTCTGGAGTCCTCCAGGATCTATCCTTGTCCCCCTCCTCTTGCTCATCTACATGCTGTCCCTTGGCAACATCATCTGATGACACCCAGTTCTATCTCTCCACCACTTCTTAACCCATCCACTGCCTTTGTGTTGTCAGACTCCTTGTCCAATTTCAAATTGTGATGAGCTACAATTTCCTCCAGTTAAAAATTGGGAAGACAAAAGCCATCATCTTCGGCCCCTGTCACAAACACCACACTCTTGCAACCGATTCCATTCCCTTTCTTGGCCATTGTCTCATGTTGAATCAGTAACATTTGACCCCAAGCTGATCTTCTGACCCCATATCCTCTCCCAACACAAAGACGGCATACTTCCACCTCTGTAATATCACCCGCCTCTGCCCCTTCCTTAGCCCTCTGCTGAAATCCTCATCTTTGCCTTTGTCACCTCAAGCCTTGACTGTTCTAGTGCTCTCCTGGCCAATCTCCCATCCTCCACCCTGTGAACTTCAGCTCAGCCAAATCTCAGCCATATCCTATCCCACACCAAGTCCCACTCACTCTTCATCCTGTCTCACAAACCTCCATTACCTCCTGATCCGCAACGCCTCAAATTTAAAATTGTCATCCTTATGTTTAAATCCTTTCGTGGCTTTGCTTCTCTCTATCTCTAACTTTTTCTTCAGCCCTACAACTCCTCCCAACTCTGTTCTTCAGACTCTGGCCTCTTGTGTATTCCCCCCTCCATTCGCACCACCATGAGTGGCCATGCCTTTAGCTGCCTAACCCCACGCTCTGGAATTCATCCCTAAACCCCTCCACCTCTCCATCTTCCACTCCTCCTTTAAGACCTCCTTAAAACCCACCTCTTTGACCAAATCTTTAGTCATCCCTCCTAATATCTCTTTCTTTGGCTCGGCTTCCATTTTTAGATTACGCCTCTGTAAAGCACTTTGGAACATTTTGCAACAGTAAAGGTGGTATATAAATGCAAGTTGTTATTATTAGTTCCAAATGAAATACCTAAAGGACAGTATTTCACAAGACAGCTCCACAATTGTAAAATAATTTTAGACACTTTGGCTACATTTAGCTCTTGATAGTATTCTGGAGAAACGGATGAAGCTATAAAGCATTATTTTGGTAAAAGGCACATCAGAATCTGGGGATGCTGATAAATGGCCCTAATTTAGCACAAATTGACATTAAATTGGCAGTGTCACTTAGGTCTTAAGTATATCTGTTTGGGAAATGGATGCTTTTCTAAGGTTCGGGTAGATGTATTACAGCACTGTAGAAGTAGCATGCTCCATCTGTCGACCATTGTCGAGTTTGGTTCTGAGTTATACAGAAAAAGAAGGGCCTACGTCTGTGTTGAATTATTCAATTTCATGAGTGGGAGCACCTCTACTCACCTCAGTGCCTCAAGCTAGGCAAGGTTTCTGCTCCTCTACTCACCTCAGTGCCTCAAGCTAGGCAAGGTTTCTGCTCCTCTACTCACCTCAGTGCCTCAAGCTAGGCAAGGTTTCTGCTCCTCTACTCACCTCAGTGCCTCAAGCTCGGCAAGGTTTCTGCTCCTCTACTCACCTCAGTGCCTCAAGCTAGGCAAGGTTTCTGCTCCTCTACTCACCTCAGTGCCTCAAGCTAGGCAAGGTTTCTGCTCCTCTACTCACCTCAGTGCCTCAAGCTCGGCAAGGTTTCTGCTCCTCTACTCACCTCAGTGCCTCAAGCTCGGCAAGGTTTCTGCTCCTCTACTCACCTCAGTGCCTCAAGCTAGGCAAGGTTTCTGCTCCTCTACTCACCTCAGTGCCTCAAGCTAGGCAAGGTTTCTGCTCCTCTACTCACCTCAGTGCCTCAAGCTAGGCAAGGTTTCTGCTCCTCTACTCACCTCAGTGCCTCAAGCTAGGCAAGGTTTCTGCTCCTGATTGTAAAGTGCTGGAAATGGGTCTGTTTGTGACAGTGGGATAGCCAATCATGTAGGACAACAATTATGGTGCATACATTAGCCAAGCAGCCAGAGTAACTTTGGAATCACACAGTGTGGTCACTATCTTCAGGAAAGGAGTGTTAAGGAGAAAAAAGTGGAGGGATGAAGAAGGGAAAGAGTATTACTCAGTACTTCGTTTTTGAGTGTTTGATACTAACACTATTTGCAAAAAGAGGAAAATGGTTTTGTTTTTCAGAAATGCTATTCCATGCAAAGATTTTCAAAAAGAAATCTATTTGTTCTTCAAAGTATATTTTGAATGCAGGCTTTTTGTTGTCTGTGATACAGGATTCTGTGTACTTTACATGTCTGCGTTGTATTGAATGATCATTGTAATAGGTTACATGAGAGTGGCTGTATAAAGGAAAATTGCAAAGCTCGGGCTGTTTCCATAAAACCACTGGCCACAAGTGTATGAATTCCCACATGGAGTTATACTTGACAGTATTTAGAGATACATCGATTTTAGTCCATATTTTGTTTGTTTGATTCAATTGTTTCCTGGACATTCATTGCATTATCATCACAAGATTTTGTATTATCATTTCATATTGATTAATCCAGCCAGTAGGTAAATAATAATGATTTCATGAAAACTGTGAATGATAACACAACAGTGAGAAATAATGCAACCAGTTTTGCAATGGTGAATGATTTGACAAATGACTCATCCAAGTTTTTGTTAAAACTGAGGTTAAAAATAGTACATCTATAAGACCAAGTGTGATCAGCAACATGGTGGGTTTAGAAACTAGAAGGGGTTAGTTTCCAAAAGGGGCAGCGCTGGTACTGATTTCTTGAGTCTCACCTTTAGCCACTTGCTGGTAAGTGTCTGATGACTGCCACACTTGTGGGCAATTGGGATGTGATTGACCAATTTTGGGTGAGGGGGGACATTTATCTTGAATCACTTTCAGACTAGTGAGTAGGGAATGGTGGATGCATCTGGGTTCCTGGTCACTTAAAGGAGAAGGTTGCATTGGAGTCCACATTTGTCTAGTGACACAATGTTGTGAGCCTCAGCAACCTGCTTCCAAAGTGTCAACTCCCTAAGTGTCATCCTGAATCAGTAGTAGTACTCACACCTCTGAATCAGAAGCTTGTGGCTTCAAGCCCCCACTCCAAGACTTGAGCACAGAATCTAGGCTGACACTTCAGTGCAGTACTGAGGAAGTGCTGCATTGTTAGAGATGCTATCATTCAGATGCCTGCCAGTTCAGATGGATGTAAAAGATCCCATGGCACTATTTGAAAGAGAGCAAGATAGTTCTGGTGTCTTGACCAACATTGATCCCTTAACCAACAGCACTAAAATTGGTCAAGCATTTCACCGCTGTTTGTGAGACCTTGCTGTGCATAAATTGGCTGGTGTATTTGCCTATATTTTAACAGACCGTGAAGTGCTTTGGGATGTTCTGAGGATATGAAAGATGCCATATAAATGCAAGTTCTTTCTTTTCTTTCATGTACTGTCCTCAGTTCCTGGATTTTGCATCTACATTTACAAAATTAGAACATCCACTTCTGGACCTTTTTAATCTTAATCCCAAATTTGAACTAATCTGAAATATTTAAACTGGCTTAGTTTTACAGTACTCCAAAACTAGAGGTCATAAAAATAAGATGGTCACTAATAAATCCGATAGGGAATTCAGGAAAAACTTCTTCACCCAAAGAGTGGTAAGAATATGGAGTTGAGGTGAATATCATAGATGCATTTAAGGGGAAGCTAGATAATCACATGAGGGAGAAAGGACTAGAAAGAACTGCTAATAGGGTTAGGTGAAGAGTGGTGGGAGTGAGCTCGTATGGAGCATAAATGCTGGCATAGACCAGTTGGGCTGAATGGCCTGTTTCTTTGCAGTAGACTCTATGTACTGTAACCTTTTTTTTTAATTGCCAATTTTTCCCATGATACTGAGATTATTCAGTACTGTTTGCCTACAAACAACAATCACTGCATTTCATAGTAATTTATTCTTCATAAAGTGCTTTGAAACGGGTTTGAGACATGGTAAGGTGTGCTATAAAGGCAAGTCTTTTTTATTTTGCATGCAATGTAGAAATATAGTTCAATGAATTCTATGTAGCTTGAGGGTTTCACTAAAGTGACACAGAAACTTTGGCATTTGAACAGTGTACTGTTTTAAACTCTGTAACCACATACTCCCAACCTTACCCTCAGACAAGAATGTCAAAACATTTTACAGTTCAAGTGATAAAACCATAAGCCTTATTTCACTGCATTATTAAACATCAAGTTTGATTGGCTATCAAGCCTGTTCCCCATTTTCTTCTATCTATACTATTGATGTTTCAATCTCAACAAGCTTTCTTGGAGTACTCATTTAAATACAATTATCATCGCAGAAAAGTCAAACAGAAAATCTGGTATCTTTTGGTAAGTTTTGCAGCATTTTGAACCACTTTGGTTCCTATCCAGAGACAGTGCTGCAGAATGACAATCATGAAAGTACTGCTTGATGCCTTTCAATTACACAGTAATGGCGATCTTTTGATATTGAGCTGTTCAGATACTGGGTTTCAATGATCATGTCCAAATGGCACATTGTATCATGGGAACCAGGTTCCAGTTCCCACTCAGTTGCTGCTATGGGAGAGCTGCATTTCCACAGTGCCCTGTGCCAACTCAGTTCACGTAACCAGATAGTCCCACTGTAATGTGTTAGATTGTATTTTCTCAAAGAGAAAGTGAATTACTAAGAGAAGCATGATTGGCCATGACTATTGTAGAGCCAAGAACCATAACATCATGAAAACCAGGCATTAGCTCATAGTTCAGGCTCATGTTCAAGAAAATGTGATCGCCTCAGCTCTTCCCTTCGGTTTAACTCTTCATGGAAAAACTGATAAACAAAACCCTGAGAGATACATAGCAATCTGAAAGTATGATTCAAAAAACAGAACAATTTTGGCCAAGATTAACATTAAATAAAATTATGAAAACAAACTGCATCTTTCAGTTCCTGCAATGGCACAATGGATAGATGCACTATCTGGTGTGGTACAGACCAAGAAGGTCCCAGCCTCACTCCCTAGTCAGGGTGACACTGGAGCTGCTACATTTGACCTCCATGGCCCTAACTAAGGACAAAGACAACCAGAGTTTCTGCTCCAGATTACTATCCAGCAAGTAGTGGTGGGAAATGGGTGTATGTGGACCTCTGATAAAGACAAGAGCAGGTTCAGCGATGATGTTTTTTGTGATTGACTAGCCCTACCCACACGTATGGTCTGGGATCACACACGGTCGCCCTGTACAAAGTAATGGAAAGTTGCCAGTGCTTTTGTTACTGTACCTCAGCTTGCACCACCGCTTTCAGGAGAGAAGGGAAAAATTTAAAAAACAGGAAGAATTACTCCATGAATATTACCTGCATTAAACATCATTTAAAGTTATTTAAATTCTCTTTCAAGATGAGGTGAACGGGTCATTAGTGGGATTTAGCTCAGTTTTCAATCCGGGTTCTGTTTTTTTAAAATCACCTTTGCTCTGATATCTAACCTACTGTGCCATCTATTCTGCTGTGACTTCTTCCATGAATAGCTTATGCAATTGTACTCAACAGCTTTATGAAAGTTGCAGTATGCTGACTTTGCAAAGGGCGTTTACAGCGGTCATTTCAAATGTGCCATGAATATTAAATGTAATCAGCTCTCCTAGACTTCTCTAAAATGATTGCTCTTAGGTAATAATAGGCTATGGGGTTGAAGTAGGACAGAGAACAGACACCTTCCCATTCAGTAACGGACAGTCCTGCACTAGAATCTTCTGTTGTATTCAAACAGTTTCCTATTGTGTGATCCGCTGTCAGTAGCAACATGGCAGTGCCAGTCGGACCTTTCTTTCCCATTCTATCTCTCCTTTATTATCTGTTATCACATTCCAACTGCTGATGCACGTAGGCCCATTATGCTCATTCAACATGTTCTATTGCACAATTATGGCAAAGCTAAGATCAGCAACCTAAACCTCTTTCTGAACATTGGAAGGGCATGAATCTTTCGTTTAAACTTTGTGAATGTACATAGGATCGTAGGACCATAGGGACAGCAATAGGCCATTCAGCCCCTCGAGCCATTTCCGCCGTTCTATTAGATCATGGCTGATCTGTACCTAAGCTCCATTTACCTCCCTTTACTCCACATCCCTTGATACCCTTACCCAACAAAAATCTATCGATCTCAGTCTTGAAAATTTCAATTGCCACAGCTTCCACCGCGTTTTGGGGGAGTTCCACCCCCAGCATTCGTGTTCCCCCCCTCCCCCCACAAACAAGCTTTACCTGCCGGCTGACTGCATGCAGTATTGGCAGATTATCATCCTCACCAGACCGGCACGGCTCCACCAGGCATCTATTCGGTACCTGTAGCTTGCCGAGAAAATGTGAATGAGGCACAAGCTGAAAGTGGTTCGGGCCTCCCAGGTGTCGCATTGATGGGTGCTGCAGGCACGGATTACTCTAATATCTTAATTATATTTATATAGCGCCTTTCAAGACCGCAGGACATCCCTAAGCGCTTTATAACCAAGTAAGTACTTATTTTGGAAGTGTAGTCACCGTTGTAATGTAAGAATTATGTATCAATTACATATATTTTACTTTACTGTAATGGTGAGCTCCCCAAAGTTAGTAAATTCACTGCTCAGTCATACAGACCAGGAAAGGGAAGCCAGTTTTAATCTCTGGTTTGTTTTGCATTAGCTGTTTATAGCTGAGATGGCAGGGTGGTGCAATTGGCCTCAGTATACCCAGAATAAGCTCAGTATACCCAGTATACTCAGTATACCCAGACAGCAACTGACCCGTTTCGAGGACTTCATTTCCACATCGTTCACCTGAGGAAGGAGGTAGCCTCCGAAAGCTTGTGAATTTAAAATAAAATTGCTGGACTATAACTTGGTGTTGTAAAATTGTTTACAGAATAAGGAGAGGGAAGTAAAAATCACCCAGGGTTTGTGCCCCTGATGGCACAAGTGAAGACAGCATCAAGTTCGGCTGTCCATCTCCTCCTCCCACCCTGAGCGGAATAATCTACTGACAGACTCACTGTTAGTGTAATCTACTGACAGGCTCACACTGTCTGAGTTCACACATAAAGAACAACCCCTTTGATGAGGTACCAGAGGGCCGCTGGTGCCTGTGGAACCTTAGCCCAGTATAAGTCACTGCCTTGGGAGGGAAGAGAAAGGAGGAAAACTCAGAACAAAAAAAGCCTCTTGATGCGACACCTAATTAAGTTATGGGATTCTGGAGCACCAATTTCAAAACGACATTGGGATATTGTAATAAGATATTCTCTCAGGTATATCTGTGACTCTAGTGTAGTCTATAATAACTACACATCATTCTGCAATAACAGATTGATTGACTTGAAGCTGCTTTAACTGTAGTCAAGCACACAACTCTTCCTGTTGATACTCAGTACGATAGCCGTCAGATTCCCAACAGTCCAATTTTTTTTTACTGCATCGTCCAAATCCCCCAGTGCTAAAAAAAAGCAATTTTTTTTGTGTGTGAGATGTTAGCTCAGCAGTGGAAACAGCAATCACACCTCTGCACACGGCTGGTTTAATTTTTCATTGCCCTGCATTCTCCTCAGTAATGACAAACGTGACCATTGTGTGTGTTTTTTGTGTGAAGGATCTGTCATCACAATAGGAGGCTCTGCAGCTGAGCATGTCAGGCCAAGGTCAGAGTTCACTTGTACACAACACAATACAGACTTCCTACTGCAATTTCAAATGAAAAATGATACATGTCTTGACTGTCAGGTTATAAAGTTGACACAGTTTTCAGTTAATTCTGCAGCAGCAACAATTTTAAGGCATAGTTTGCTGTTTGTTTAAGCCAGTAAATTCAGGATAAATCTGTGTGTTAGAATCATTGGTTGGAATTATACGTTCCTCTTCTCTTTTATGTTACCTCCAGCCAACAGCTTTGAAAATCTTTCCATGACATTGTAGCTGATGATTTTCCAAATAAACTCACTCTCATACCCTGGCCTAGATCTTCTGTTTGGCTCTAAATGCAGCGTAAGTACCATGAAGCTGGATTTCCGCCTGCCGTGAAGTTGCCAACTCTGATTCAACGTATTCCTGGAAGTTTCATCAAATGACCTCCCGCCTTCAACCACCCTGCCGGTCATACAGCCTTTACTTATAAAGATAAATGAAAGTGTTTGAAGAAAATGAAAAAAAAACACACAATTTTAATAATCCCCACTATGATTTTTCTCCTGGTGTGTACTCAGCAGTGTCCAGGAGATTAATCTTTAATTCCTGGAGACTCCAGGACAATCCTGGAGGACTGGCAGCCCTAGTCTGCCTCAGTGATGCTCTCAGGAGGCGGGTTGATCACTAAAACCTTCCAAGGAGGCTGCAGGCCTCCATATTTCCAGGTTTTGTGATTTTTAACTTCTGGGAGCCAGGATTCCTGGGCCTTCTCCTTCATGCCACGTGAGAGGAGGCGAGAAGGCCCGAAACTACGGATAAGTGCCTTTATATTACAGGTTGTGGGCCCTGAGGAGTAGGAGTGCTTCCCCCAGGCCCCCCACAACGATCGCTGATGCCCCCCCCCACCTCAACGATCGTCAACCCTCCACGATTGTGACCCCCCAACGATATTGACCCCCATCCAATGATTGCGACCCCCACGATCATCCCCGATCCCCACCTCCCCCGGCGATTGACCCCCCCCCCCATGACTGACCTCCAATGACTGACCCCTCCCCCCAATGACAGACTTCCCCCTGCCCGTGACCCCCATGCCCACCCATGCTCACCGATGCCCCCATGCCCCCCATCCACACAATCTAAGACTTACCTGACACTTGCTCTACTCCTATCCGACTGAGACCAGCCTGTCAATAAGGCCCTCCTGCGATTCGACCCCCTGCCTCCTTCCCAGCTCCGGGTTAAAATCCTGGCCTTTGCTTGAGACCAGCTGACGCAGCATAAATTGGGAATTGAACCTCGGAACTTCCTGATCTGTATGGCTCAGTTCTAACTCGGGCAGTGCATTTACCAAGTAAGCCATAGGGCGCTAACCTGATTTCTGTTTGAATTCATGTGAGCATTTATGAAAACTACGTATGGTTTCTTGATGGATCGGTTAACAAACTCAAAGCCAAGTTCTTCACTTTCCTCATTGCAATTGTTGACCGTCCCTCATTTAATTTGCCACATTCCCTTTCAGTACTGCATGCTACAACTGCAAGATTCATCTACCGTCAACAAACAGATCCTGTCGCTTAGATTTATATTTAAAACTGTAAAAATATCTATATAAAACATTTGAACATATCAATATAGGTGACATACATATGTGAAGCTTTATGACTGGGAAAGTGATGCATAACCAGGGAAATCTAATCAACTGCCTGTGGATTTCAAGCACCAAGCTTATCTCTGTATAAGTGCATAGTCTTGAGTGGCTAGATCCTAAAGATACCTTGAGTTTCTAACTTACAACCTAGAGGTACATTGAATACTCACACTGGACTTTCAGCATTGCCAGTCTTTCCTGTATGAATTTTAAATCACGGGGTTTACAATCGCATTGTCTTTTTTATGGCAGAATGCAGCAAACATCTTCAAAGGTGTGCCATAAACTGCACTTTAGAGACCATCTCAAAGTACACAAAATGAACTCTAAAAAAGAATTAATGGTAGACCTCAGCTCCCTGGTTTATGGAGATGAGGCCTGAGATCAACGTCTTAGGACACCCATTCCAGGCGCGATGCCCATTTCCAGGCGCGATGCCCATTTCCAGGCACCATGCCCATTCCAGGCGCCATGCCCATTTCCTACTGGTTTCCGGCGCTACACAAATTTCTCCCCCAGTATGTTTGGAGTTTAGAAGAAACAAGAGAGGCAAATAGTTACTAGAAAAAATATTAAACACAAACCTCCCCAAATTTATCTGCAATAATATGTTCAAAACAGTAACACTCGTGAGAAAAATTTAATGAAGACATAAGTGAAATATCCAATGGATGGTTTACAGTCTGTTTAGATAGCACAGAAAAGCCCATGTGTACTAATATATACAAATAAAAATGAGTGGATTGTCAGTATTCTTTACTAGATGTCTACCACATTCAATAAATTCAATATCATCTATTCACATATTGTATTTAAAAGCATCTTGGGGAAGATCGTCGTTGTTATTTCATTCTTTTCTCCCTTTTTACCCATTGAATCTAATATTGGACTGCTGAAATTTGGACCTTGGAGCCTAAATGGATACATATTTAAAGAATCCTATACTCCTTCTTGTGTTCTTTAGGTATATGGCATCATTTGGAATAACCCCCCCCTCGTAGACCATCATTTATTCTTGATGTAATCTAATAGCAAGCTTCAGATGAGATCATAAACTGCAAAAGTGAAGCCTGAGTGGTTTATATCCATCATCTGAAGCTTGAGATTAGATTACAGCCTTGAAATCAGTCCCTTGTCTCCTGTATAATTGATGTATTATTTAGATACTTGTTGGACATTGTATATGTTGAACATTTTTGTTTATATCTTTCTTGTTTCATGCTCTCAGTAATGATACAGAAGCTGCAGGCACATTTCATGTCACTGGCAGTTGAGAGAAGCTTTACTTTTTTTAAAAAAAAAGTCAATTTCTGCTGTATTTGTACCGATGGATTAAAAAAAGCATCTCCACTCCTCGGTAATAGGAGTGAAATGAGGGGAGACAGAGGCTGAGATCATTATTATTTGCTGGCGATCAGCCAGTGGGAACCCACTAGCAGCCCCTGGAAAAATTAATTGTAAACAATTTTACAACACCAAGTTATAGTCCAGCAATTTTATTTTAAATTCACAAGCTTTCGGAGGCTTCCTCCTTCCTCAGGTGAATGGTGTTGTTCCAACAACGTTCACCTGAGGAAGGAGGAAGCCTCCGAAAGCTTGTGAATTTAAAATAAAATTGCTGGACTATAACTTGGTGTTGTAAAATTGTTTACAATTGTCAACCCCAGTCCATCACCGGCATCTCCACATCATGGAAAAATTAAGGTAGTGCAGCAATGGAACTATCGCTGCAGCTGCTGACGAGGAGGGAAGGCACTGAAAAGAGCCGTGAAGGCCCTGACGGATCAAGTTTTTGTAGGCCTCGACTGAGACTGAGGCTTGCTAAAGTAGGTGTCTGGTGTTGAATTGGATGGAGAGGAGGCCATTACGAGGCCCTCTGGCTCCCCTTCTCCATTCTCACACCTCGGGGCTTTACCGCCACTGCTCCAGGCGTCACCTGGCAGCTACTGGGAGTGGCGGTAAGAGGGACAGACAGAATATAAAATCCACCGGGAATCCGAACCGAACCTCTCCACCAGTATTTGCGTGGGGAAGAGGTAGCCAGTGGTGGTGGTCATGGCGGGGACGGGAGGAGGGATATCCAAGTTGGGGAGATGGCAGGAGACCTCACTGCCTCATTTTAACACTGTTTCCGCCACAATCCCACCTGATTTTGGGCAGGATCATGGAAGAAAATTGAGCCCATTTCTGAAAAACTCTAAAATGGAATTTTATATATATATATATATATTTTTGGATTGTTGATTTTAAAATATCTTTTTCTGTTGTGCATCAGTAGCTCAGGCAACTAATGAAATCAACAACTACTCTTTGAGAGTTGTGGCCTCTTGCATATCCCCGATTTTCATCGCTCCACCATTGACGGGCGTGCCTTCAGCTGCCTAGGCTCTAAGCTCTGGAATTCCCTCCCTAAACCTCTCCCCCCTCTCTACCTCTCTCTCCTCCTTTAAGACACTCCTTAAAACCTACCTCATTGATCAAGCTTTTGGTCACCTCTATATATATATATATATTTGGTCACCATATCTCCTTATGTGGCCCTGTGTCAAATTTTGCTTGATAACATTCCTGTGAAGTGCCTTGGGACATTTTACTACATCAAAGGCACTATATAAATGCACGTTGTTGTTTTTGAAAGCATGATGACATCCATTTTGAACATGAACGTTTTTTAATCAATAGTGTGTTACCCTCTGACATGTTTCCTCTTTTTCTCTTCTTTCTGCTATCCTCGGGCCACGAATCCCCTGTGGCAGAGAGGCCAGATGGTCAAGCTAGGCTCCTGGTTATGGTGCTCTGGAGCTGGCCACTGGGAGGATTCCAAGAGCAGCCTGATGCCAACTTCCTTCTAATTTTCCTTCCCTTCTGTGGGTGGTTGGATGCCTCCACTGTGCAGCACCACGTGGCTCACTGATGTAGAGGACCCCACCAACTGTGTCTGGCCACTTTATGGTGCCATACCTTTGGAGCTTCAGTACACTGCACTATCGTACTACCCAGCAATAATTTGGTCACAGATGAACAGG
Source organism: Heptranchias perlo (assembly GCF_035084215.1). Classification (NCBI taxonomy): domain Eukaryota; kingdom Metazoa; phylum Chordata; class Chondrichthyes; order Hexanchiformes; family Hexanchidae; genus Heptranchias; species Heptranchias perlo. Next base: position 34,980,846 of record NC_090333.1, on the reverse strand, counting down.
GTGGTAAAATAATATTCTATTCAGTTAGGCTAAATTATTAAAGCAAATATGCGGTTGTTTAAATGCTAACTGGACGAAATCCTTAATTGTAATGAATTGTAAGCCCCTTTTAAGGAGCTTTAAGGAATTATTTTTCAGATCTGCAGGGCAGCTTATAGAAGTGAGAAATTAATTTTCCATGATTTTTTATATTTATAAAAACAGACTACTGGGTGAAGAGGGGAATAACATCCTACAAGATTTGGGGCACTGCAAAATGATTAGCAAAACTTGTACGGTTTCAGAATTGTACTGATACCTGCAAGAGTAATGTCCTTACCCTCTGCTGATCATATGGAATTATATATACATTACAGTACAGAAACAGGCCATTCAGCCACACCGTGTTGATGTTTAACCTTCACACAAGCAGTATTTCTAGTCCCAAGTACCCAATTTGTTATGTCCAAAGACTGGGATCAGCCCTACCCATTTAAGATCGCAGTGCTCTTTAAGTTGGTGTTTTCATTTGGCAGTACATTATAGATCATTAAGGTTTTGAGAAAACTTTAAAAAAACATCCTATTCAGTCCATGGATATACGGCCTGGCTCTTTAAATAAAGTAGCTTCTGCATCAGTGCAGAATTTTATAATGAAAAGAATAGATACCGACAAAAGATCTTTCTGTGGAATGTGAGATCATTTTCACATTGGAGAGAACTCCAGGAGAGACCCTGGGCTCAGGGCCTAGATTAGAATTTATAATATGGAAATATGACAGATCAGGAAAGGTACCTATGGGAGAAATGAGATTATAATTAGCTACAGTAAGTATATATGTCTGTGTGCACAGGAAGTTGTGTAAATTGGCTGTTGTACATGTGCTTAAAGTACCCCAGTTTAAAATGTTAGTTGCTGTATCATCAGTGATGATCACTTGTAAGTCAATTGAGTATGGTTTTTGTTTAACCTTCAACTTTTAGATGCTACTTCCCCTTCACTGACCTGTCATCTAAAATTATTCAGTGACAGTCGCTGTTCTTTGTGAAGAAATGTAAACCTAAATTTTCCAAGTATGCCCCGGTGATGAGCAGCTTGCTGCCACTAGTACATATCGGAAACTTGCGGGCAACACACCTGTGATTTTCAACCATGTGCTGGTGGCAGACGAGGTAGCTCACTGCCCATTTGCACTCAGAACATTTACTACATCAACTCCATGGGGGGCAATTTTCCTAGGCCCACTATCCCATTTATGCTGGAAAACAGCAAAGGGATTTTAATACAAGGGTGAGGATTTTAAAGGTGATGCACTAAGGGATAGGGAGCCTGTGGAGATGATGGAAGATGGGGTGCTGGGTGTATTGACTTTGTATGCAATAGAACATGAACCACAGAGTTCTGGATGAGTTGAAGTTAATGTAGGGCCAAGCTGGGGGAGGCCGATGAGAACACTGGAGAAATTAAGCCTAGAGGTGACAAAAGCATGAAACATGGTTTCAGCAGTCGAGTCAAGGTAGCAGCAACAAGAAAATAAAATTGTTACAGAAAATTACATTTCCTCCATTTTTTTAGTTATATCTTTTTCTTTTTCCGTTGCCACACAAAAGTTTCTAAATGTGACAATGGGCAGATGTCCTACTCACAGGCCTCTGCCAATGCAGCTAGGAAGTGTAGAAAAGTACTTTGGGTTTATTCACCCGCCTGTCTCTCTTTGGGAAAAAGAAGCCATTTGCCCCTCGTCAGCACCTCGATCTGGTCCAGCTGGAATTAGAACTCAAGGGAGTTCTAATTGTAGGAAATTGTGGGCATGCAACCACATCCTATCTTGCTTTTGTGTAGAACAAAGGACCTGTCATCATATATAGTCTGGCAATGGAAGTAATCCTGTAAGAATTGTCAATGATACTGCAAAGATTATCCTCGAGGCTGAAAGCAACTTCAAGATAGTATTTGAAAGGACTGATTGTAAAAGTACACAAAAATGAGAATCCAAAATGACCTGAATTATGCCAGTCAGGGCAAATTTGGCAATTATCAATGTTTGACCCATTTTGGGCTTGAATATGTCTGTGCATGGTCGGACAGATGATGCTTTCTCCTCCACGTTGTGGTATTTTTGATATCTCTTGTTCTGTGGATGCATAGAGGGACAAAATCTTTATCCATACACAATCAGTATCTTGCCATGATGGGGAGGGGAAGGACACATGCAATCAAGCAAAGTCCAGTGGAGGACATCAGAGTCCTGGCAGTATGGCCCAGAATGGTGGTCTTTGCAGTCTGGGAAGAAGAATTAAGTCAAATAGACACAATTCCAATTCCTGCTGGTGTGGGAGTGATTTAGATATATCCATCCTCTTTGTGTTGTCAGGTTTAGGCTTTGCGAATACTCCAATTTAAATGTGGCTGTGACATTGGCTCCTTTCTTCCCTGATCTAACACGCCAGAAAAGTCTTTGTTCCCTCTGAGGTATGCAAGAAAGTTACAGGTTTATACATCAGAAATTTAAAAATGATTTTGCTATCCACATTCATACTGCCTGAATTGTTTGGAGTGTTGAAGGGGTTGTCAACATTAAGAAAATGTTGGATGGGAGATTTAATATGAAGAATGAGGCAAATTGTAAACTGACTTAAACAAATGGAGCTGTGTATATTTATAACATTTTTGAGAGCGATACCCAGTAAAAGACCAAATAATTAAGACTTGATAGGTCTAATGTCTGGAGGATCCCTTTCAGCGTGTGCATTCCAGTGAACGAGGATCGTTCTTTGGATCGATCCTACTGATGGCAAAGCAGCTGGCCTCTTACAATCATTGGTTGTGGCTACATGTTACCATCCCCCCCAAGTTTCATCTGAGTATTAGCTAATATCTGTCAGTGAGGATACTTATTCATAATTTATCTTCCCCTTTGAGGAATTGATGTTGCCCCTTTGAACACCAAACTATACCTGGTTTGTTCCGCATAAGGAGTCATTTCCGTACTCCGAATGGCTATTATACCTTTTATTCGACAGTGACACTGTACACAAATGTGCTTACCGTTACATAATTACATGGCAACCTATCGCAACCTTCAATTCCTTACCGACAATCTTTGAGGCAGACAGAAGGCTTTGACAGCTAAAGGGCTCACGTATATTCTTAGAAGTAATCAACCTTTTCTCTTATTGCACTGTACAGCAACTAAAGCTGTGACACTGATGTAGTTGCTCATTTTTCCATCTGTTCAGAGACTGTTAATTACATTGATCGTAGACTGATGAATTGTTTAATAAACTGCCAGGACTCTGAATGCCAATGTGCTGCAGTGATCAGCTGCTCATTATACTTTATTTATCACTGTATCTGCCATTAACATCCAATAAAAAAGATGTGTGGAGATTCTGCTGTCTTTTAAAAGGTGCTGCTGAATAATAGACTCTTGTGACCTTTCAGTGGAAGTATATTGCTGGCATGAAGCCAAGGGCCCAAAAATCACCATCAAAGATCTTATGAGGATTTGCAATTGTACTGAAGGGATCTATATGCTCTTATGTCATCCAACAACATTGCTTTTAAAAATGTCCTCCCTTAATGTCTCCCTGGACCACACACTATAACCTGCCTATAGTGAAGCAACTGGCCACAGTTATTTATGGGACATGGCTGAGATGGGCAACTCGCAGCACTGTCATTATTAGCACAAAGCCACATCATACCGCTCTGAAGCACATCATGTTGGAGGACCAGCTAGTGCTCTGCCAGTTCTTTACTCCTTAAAGATTCCTCGAGAACCCAAAACTTTTCTAAACCCTGTTTTTTGTTAGAGAAAAAAAAACAGAATTCCCCTAAGGATTCAAATCTACATAAGTACACAAATTAAGTATAAGCAAATGCCCAGACATTGAATCTAAGAAAATGCTTAAAATTACTCATTCATAAATTCATCGCTGACTTTGTCCAGTCTCCCAATGCTTTCTTGCGACAGTCTTCCATTCTGCAATCCCAACACACAGGTTTATCAGTTACAGATCTGGAACAAAATTAGGACAAAACCTGTTTTGCACAGTAAAAAAACGACAAAAGATTCTGGAAAATAATATTGAACAGGCCCAATCTGTTAATAAAGGTTTAATGTAAAAACGGTGATTTAGACAAAGAAAGAGCGTGTTGAATAATGTATGATTCAAATGGTGGCTGTTTTGCTTGTGCTGTGCTTGAAAAATAACAAGAGAGCACACCATCTGCACCAAGGCTGTGGTTTGTCATCCTACGTTGCAAATGGACGACTTTGTCCAAAATTTTTTTCGCAAAGACAAAAGTCTACACCCATTATTCAAAAACTGAAGTTAATCAAAATGACGTTGAGAGTGGCTCTGAATCACAGAGATAAATATGCACCCAAGATATTCCAAATAGTATATTCCTAATATCAGCTGTACTGCTGGAGAGGGGGGAGGAGATGGAGGACAGCGGGCACAGAGCAATAGTGAGATAATTTCTCATGGAGATGGAGGGAAAATTCGAGGACATGTGAGCTCGGGTCAGTCTCAATCATCTTGTTGCTGTTCATTTGCACGTCATTGGTAGAATTCTGGGAACAGGTTAAGGAATGGTGCATGTCATAGAACGATTTCAACAGTGAAAAAAATCAAATACATTAAAAAAGACAAATTAAAAACAAAGGGAGCTTTGACTTGGATTGGACGAGTTTTACGTGCAGGGTTTATTTGTGGAACTGTAAGTTTATGTATGTGGCTCAGCAAATGAGCCCCAATTTGAAGTTTTAGTTCAGCTCAAATTAGGCCCATTTGGCCAAACTTGAACTTTAAGCCATTTAAACACATAAAATTGCTTTTTGCAGTTTGCTCTCAAAAAAAGCTCATCCGCCAATGTGGCAATTCATATATCTGCAACTAAGCTGGTTTCCATTTCGGGCACTGGGGGGTAAATTTTAACCCCATGAACGGGTGAGGTGGGGGTGGGCGGGAAGGTAAAAATCGTAAAAAAGTAAAACCCAACACCAACCTGCCCACTTCTGGTTTTAACGGAGGCGGGTCAAGGGGCAGGCGACCAGTCCGTTCTCAGAAGGCGGGTCAGGGGGCAGACGACCAGTCCGCTCTCAGAAGGCGGGTCAGGGGGCAGACGACCAGTCCACTCTCAGGAGGGGGGTCGAGGGGCGGGCGGCCAGTCCACTCTCAGGAGGTGGGTCGAGGGGCGGGCGAGCAGTCCACTCTCAGGAGGTGGGTCGAGGGGCGGGCGAGCAGTCCACTCTCAGGAGGTGGGTCGAGGGGCGGGCGAGCAGTCCACTCTCAGGAGGTGGGTCAGGGGGCAGACGACCAGTCTGCTCTCAGGAGGTGGGTCGAGGGGCAGACGACCAATCCGTTCTCAGGTGGTGGGTCGAGGGGCGGGCGACCATTCCGTTCTCAGGAGGGGGGTCGAGGGGCGGGCGACCAGTCCACTCTCAGGAGGGGGGTCGAGGGGCGGGCGACCAGTCCACTCTCAGGAGGCGGGTCGAGGGGCGGGCGACCAGTCCACTCTCAGGAGGGGGGTCGAGGGGCGGGCGACCAGTCCACTCTCAGGAGGGGGGTCGAGGGGCGGACGACCAGTCCACTCTCAGGAGGGGGGTCGAGGGGCGGGCGACCAGTCCACTCTCAGGAGGGGGGTCGAGGGGCGGGCGACCAGTCCACTCTCAGGAGGCGGGTCGAGGGGCGGGCGACCAGTCCACTCTCAGGAGGGTGGTCGAGGGGCGGGCGACCAGTCCACTCTCAGGAGGTGGGTCGAGGGACGGGCGACCAGTCTGCTCTCAGGAGGCGGGTCGAGGGGCGGGCGACCAGTCCACTCTCAGGAGGCGGGTCGAGGGGCGGGCGACCAGTCCATTCTCAGGAGGGGGGTCAAGGGACGGGCGACCAGTCCACTCTCAGGAGGGGGGTCGAGGGACGGGCGACCAGTCCACTCTCAGGAGGGTGGTCGAGGGGCGGGCGACCAGTCCACTCTCAGGAGGGGGGTCGAGGGGCGGGCGACCAGTCCACTCTCAGGAGGTGGGTCGAGGGGCGGGCGACCAGTCCACTCTCAGGAGGGTGGTCGAGGGGCGGGCGACCAGTCCACTCTCAGGAGGGTGGTCGAGGGGCGGGCGACCAGTCCACTCTCAGGAGGGTGGTCGAGGGGCGGGCGACCAGTCCACTCTCAGGAGGGTGGTCGAGGGGCGGGCGACCAGTCCACTCTCAGGAGGGTGGTCGAGGGGCGGGCGACCAGTCCACTCTCAGGAGGTGGGTCGAGGGGCGGGCGACCAGTCCACTCTCAGGAGGTGGGTCGAGGGGCGGGCTACCAGTCTGCTCTCAGGAGGAGGGTCGAGGGGCGGGCGACCAGTCCACTCTCAGGAGGCGGGTCGAGGGGCGGGCGACCAGTCCACTCTCAGGAGGGGGGTTGAGGGGCGGGCGACCAGTCCACTCTCAGGAGGCGGGTCGAGGGGCGGGCGACCAGTCCACTCTCAGGAGGGGGGTCGAGGGGCGGGTGACCAGTCCACTCTCAGGAGGCGGGTCGAGGGGCGGGCGACCAGTCCGCTCTCAGGAGGGGGGTCGAGGGGCGGGTGACCAGTCCACTCTCAGGAGGCGGGTCGAGGGGCGGGCGACCAGTCCACTCTCAGGTGGTGTGTCGAGGGGCAGACGATCAGTCCACTCTCAGGAGGGGGGTCGAGGGGCGGGTGACCAGTCCACTCTCAGGAGGGGGGTCGAGGGGCGGGCGACCAGTCCACTCTCAGGAGGCGGGTCGAGGGGCGGGCGACCAGTCCACTCTCAGGAGGGGGGTCGAGGGACGGGGGACCAGTCCACTCTCAGGAGGTGGGTCGAGGGGCGGGCGACCAGTCCACTCTCAGGAGGGGGGTCGAGGGGCGGGCGACCAGTCCACTCTCAGGAGGCGGGTCGAGGGGCGGGCGACCAGTCCACTCTCAGGAGGGGGGTCGAGGGACGGGTGACCAGTCCACTCTCAGGTGGTGGGTCGAGGGGCGGGCGACCAGTCCACTCTCAGGAGGGGGGTCGAGGGACGGGCGACCAGTCCACTCTCAGGAGGGGGGTCGAGGGGCGGGCGACCAATCTGCTCTCAGGAGGCGGGTCGAGGGACGGGCGACCAGTCCGTTCTCAGGAGGGGGGTCGAGGGGCGGGCGACCAGTCCACTCTCAGGAGGGGGGTCAAGGGGCGGGTGACCAGTCCACTCTCAGGAGGGGGGTCAAGGGACGGGCGACCAATCCACTCTCAGGAGGGGGGTCAAGGGACGGGCGACCAGTCCGCTCTCAGGAGGCGGGTCGAGGGACGGGTGACCAGTCCACTCTCAGGAGGGGGGTCAAGGGACGGGCGACCAGTCCACTCTCAGGAGGGGGGTCAAGGGACGGGCGACCAGTCCACTCTCAGGAGGGGGGTCGAGGGACAGGCGACCAGTCCACTCTCAGGAGGGGGGTCGAGGGGCGGGCGACCAGTCCACTCTCAGGAGGCGGGTCGAGGGGCGGGCGACCAGTCCACTCTCAGGAGGTGGGTCGAGGGGCGGGAGACCAGTCCACTCTCAGGAGGGGGGTCGAGGGGCGGGCGACCAGTCCACTCTCAGGAGGCGGGTCGAGGGACGGGCGACCAGTCCACTCTCAGGAGGGGGGTCGAGGGACGGGCGACCAGTCCACTCTCAGGAGGGGGGTCGAGGGGCGGGCAACCAATCCACTCTCAGGAGGCGGGTCGAGGGGCGGGCGACCAGTCCACTCTCAGGAGGGGGGTCGAGGGACGGGCGACCAGTCCACTCTCAGGAGGTGGGTCGAGGGGCGGGCGACCAATCCACTCTCAGGAGGCGGGTCGAGGGACGGGTGACCAGTCCACTCTCAGGAGGGGGGTCGAGGGGCGGGCGACCAGTCCACTCTCAGGAGGCGGGTCGAGGGACGGGTGACCAGTCCACTCTCAGGAGGGGGGTCGAGGGGCGGGTGACCAGTCCACTCTCAGGAGGGGGGTCGAGGGGCGGGCGACCAGTCCACTCTCAGGAGGGGGGTCGAGGGGCGGGCGACCAATCCACTCTCAGGAGGGGGGTCGAGGGGCGGGCGACCAGTCCACTCTCAGGAGGGGGGTCGAGGGGCGGGCGACCAGTCCACTCTCAGGAGGGGGGTCGAGATGCGGGCGACCAGTCCACTCTCAGGAGGGGGGTCGAGATGCGGGCGACCAGTCCGCTCTCAGGAGGGGGGTCGAGGGGCGGGCGACCAGTCCACTCTCAGGAGGGGGGTCGAGATGCGGGCGACCAGTCCACTCTCAGGAGGGGGGTCGAGGGGCGGGCGACCAGTCCACTCTCAGGAGGGGGGTCGAGATGCGGGCGACCAGTCCACTCTCAGGAGGTGGGTCGAGGGGCGGGCGACCAGTCCACTCTCAGGAGGGGGGTCGAGATGCGGGCGACCAGTCCACTCTCAGGAATCAAGTTGGTCAGTGAAATCTTTTGAGGAGGCTGCGGGCCTCCATTTTGACAGGTTTTTTATTTTTAACTCCTGGGGGCCGGAATTCCTGGGCCTTCTGCTTCACGCCATGTAAGAGGTGACGAGACGGCCCAGCTCAGCAGGTAAGTGCCTTAATTGCACTGCTTGTGGGCCCGGAGGAGCAGGAGTGCTTCCCCCAGGCCCGACAAGCCTACCTGCCGTGATCCCACACACACAATCGGCCGACCCCCTCTCCAAATCCTTCCCCCCTGCACGATCTCCGACCACTCCCCCCATGTTCTCCGACCCCTCCCTATGATCTCCGACACCCCCCGCGATCTCCGACACCCCCCGCGATCTCCGACACCCCCCGCGATCTCCGACACCCCCCGCGATCTCCGACACCCCCCGCGATCTCCGACAACCCCCGCGATCTCCGACACCCCCCGCGATCTCCGACACCCCCCGCGATCTCCGACACCCCCCGCGATCTCCGACGCCTCCATGACTGAGTCTCTGATGGCCCACCCAATGACCGCCGACCCTGCTAACTCCCCCCCGATGACCCCCGACCCCCGCCGATGTCCGACCACACCCTCCCCAATCTGAGACTTACTTGCTGCCACCCGCTCTCTGGCTGCTCCAACTGACAGCCCACCTGTCAATCTGGCTGGCGGTCAGGTGGGAAACATGCAGAAAAAAAAATGAAAGCCGTCCTTACATCAAAATCGTAAGGACGTCCGGGAAACTCGTACTTCTTCCCATCAGGAATTCCCTACCCACCCCCGGCCTTTTCCTGGCTCCCTGTTAAAATTTACCCCTGGGTGTCTGCATTAAGCAATCCCAAGTCAGGCAAAGCCTGGTTAGACACAGAATGAAGCTTCCTTTGCTCTGCCCTGCCCCAAGCCTTAGTAAAGCACCTCTTATTGCATCAATACAATATTATTCTATTTCCTAGTACCACGTGCCGTCATGGGATTGCCAGTCTAGTGTCAATCATGGGCAGTTTTGGGCCATCAAGAACTAGTTTGGCACTGCCCAAACTCATTTAACATAATGTAGTCACTGTTGTACCATAGGGAAACATTTGTAAACAATTTTACAACACCAAGTTATAGTCCAGCAATTTTATTTTAAATTCACAAGCTTTCGGAGGCTTCCTCCTTCCTCATTTAACATAGGTTAGCCACTGGCTGTAAAGCTCCGATCATACCCAAACATTTTACAGATTTTCATTACGTATTTTGTAAACGTTTTAATGGTGCTGCAGATTTTTTTTGTGGGGACAGTAGTAAAATTCTAAACAAAATCAAAAATCAATAGTGCGTGGGCAGTGCCTTGAGGCACTGTTTTACCTGTTGTATTTGGATGCACAATGGGACATTTTGCACATGAATAATTATTATTGAATGTATTCAAATGAATATCTGGCTCGCTTTTGCCTCATTTGACCAAGGATTCACAGATGTGTTCAGTCAGGTTTTACTGAAAAATAATGCACTTCACGCTAGAGAAGTATAACACTCATATATTTGGGAGTAAGATGGATATTTGGGAATAATTACAAGGCAAGAATCTTATTAAGACGTTCACATACATCATAAACCATAAGAGCAAATCTCAAATGGTTTATAACAGTTATCTGAATCCTTAGATGAGATTTTCTCTCCGACATATTCATTATTTTTATAATATACGAGTGAATCCTCTATGATATTGCTCCCATTCAGAGTATACCCTGTTTTTTTAAGTGATGTTGCTACGCTCCAACAACAACTGTGGGCTCCCCTAAAGTAAGAGATGTCCCCCATGCAACAGCATCTCTCCCCTCTTCCTCATCCCCACCTTCCTTCAACAGGTGTGTGGGTTCTGTTGTACACTGGAAAGGAGGTGACAAGTACCCCATGCCTACTGCTGGCATTCCTTTTTGTTTATGGTAGAATATTTACAGTTTTAGAGTGAAACTTACAAGAGCACAACAATAATTCTTTGCGGAGGCTGAACGCCAACCCTCCGACACCTCCTCATACCTCCCCTGGACCGTGACCCCCACTACTGAACGTCAAGCCATCGTTTCCCAGACCGTCACTGACCTCATCTCCTCTGGAGATCTTCCCCCCCTCCCCCCCCCACCATGGCCTCCAACCTCATAATCCCTCAACCCCGCGCAGCCTGCTTCTACCTTCCTCCCAAGATCCACAAAGAGGACTGCCCCGGTAGACCCATTGTTTCAGCCTGTTTTTGCCCCACAGAACTTTTACCATATGTTGATGGTTGTATCAGTGATGTTTCCTGCTCTTGCCCCGAACTGGAAAATTTCATCATCTTTGCTTCCAATTTCCACCCTTCCCTCGCCTTCACATGGTCCATCTCCGACTCGTCCCTTCCTCGACTTCTCTATCTCCATTTCTGGTGATAGGCAGTCAACCAATATCTACTATAAGCCCACTGATTCCCACAGCTACCTTGATTACACTTCCCCCCACCCCGCTTCCTGTAAGGACTGTATTCCATTCTCCCAGTTTCTCCATCTCCGTCGCATCTGTTCTGACGATGCCACCTTCCACACCAATGCTTCCAATATGTCTTCCTTTTTCCTGAACCAAGGATTCCCCTCCAATGTGGTTGACAGGGCCTTCGACCATGTCCGTCCTATTTCCCGCACTTCTGCCCTCACCCCTTACCCTCCCTCCCAAAACTATGATAGGGTCCCCCTTGCCCTCACCTTGACCCACCAACCTCCGCATTCTCTACCCCAGAGGGCTGTGGATGCTGAGTCGTTGAGTATATTCAAGGCTGAGATAGATAGATTTTTGGACTCCAGGGGAATCAAGGGACATGGTGATCGGGCAGGAAAGTGGAGTTGAGGTTGAAGATCAGCCATGATCTGATTGAATGGCGGAGCAGGTTTGAGGAGCTGTATGGCCTACTCCTGCTCCTATTTCTTATGTTCAATGGATCATCCTCTGCCATTTCCGCCAGCTCCAGCGCAATGCCACCACCAAACACATCTTCCCCCTCCCCTCCCCTTTCAGCCTGCTGAAGGGACCGTTCCCTCCGCGACATCCTGCTCCACTTTTCCATCACCCCCAACACCCGCTCTCCTCCCCACGGCACAGTCCCATGCGAGCGCAGGAGATGTAACACCTGCCCTTTCACCTCCTCCCTTCCCACTGTCCAGGGCCCCAAACACTCCTTCCAGGTGAAACAGTGAATTACTCGACCTTTCAATTTAGTACACTGTATTCACAGCTCACGATGCAGCCTCCTCTACACTGGGGAGACCAAACGCAAATTGGGTGATCACTTTGCTGAACACCTCCGTTCAGTCCGCAAGTGTGATCCTGAGCTTCCGATCGCTTGCCATTTTAATTCTCCGTCCCACTCCCACTCTGATCTCACTGACCTCGGCCTCTAACACTGTCCCAGTGAAGCTCAACGGAAGCTCAAGGAACAGCACCTCATCTTTCAACTAGGCACTTTACAACCTTCAGTTTTCAACAACTTCGGATCATAACCACTGCTCCCATTTTATCAGACAGCAAGTGCTGGTAATTGTTCTGCTGTTGCCATTTACAGCTCCTGCAGACAAATCTTTTGTTTCTTTACTTGTCCTATTACCACCCTCCTTGCCTTGCACCATCATCCCTTTTGTCATTTAATCACTCCTGCCCTCCCCCTTATCACAGTCCATCCCTTTTGTTCTTCCCCCCCCCCCCCCTCCCGGCAGCTTTCCCTGGCTCTGTACTTGCTTAAAACTGTTAAAACTTCTTCCAGTTCTGACGAAAGGGCATCTTTCTCCACAGATACTGCCTGACTTGCTGAGTATTCCCAGCATTTTCTGTTTTTATTACAATAATTCTTTGTTTTGCTGATTTGCTTTTCCTCAACATTCCTTAACTATGTTCATGCTAAATGTTCTTACAGAAATACTCTGGCTTTATTTGTGAGCCTTACCTTGGTAGCTGCCAGTTCTTTCATGTAAAAAAAATGTTCAAACTTGCCTTAGTTCATGGTTTTCTTTGTAATCCACAAGTTACAGTCTCGAGCACAATTTTTGTGAAACTTCCTTGGAGTATTCCTTTCACTACAGCTTTCAAAAAACACATGTTTACCTCCTTTCTGCCCTTAAAGGAACAGGCTAGCTTACACAATGCTCCACCGTAGCAACAAAATGATACATTGTGAATTACATGGTATAACACTCCAGTCATTATAAAGCAGCTTATCCTCTGACTCACCTTGAGCAATACCATATACATGTCTTGTGTTCAGCAACACAATTACAAATATCACACTTGGTTCCAGATGCAAAGCAATCCTTTTTAATAAGAAAGCCATACATTTTATTCTTGGTTCTTCTGACCTTTGAGTCTGAAATTTACAAGGAAAGTGACCTTGGCAATTTACATGCAGTTACAATTACCTGGATTCCCAGAGGGAATACTCGATCGGTGACCAGATAGGCCAAGTTAGCAGCCAAGCATCACAGCTGTGATCCAAATCCTAGAATACCTGTGAGCAATGCCACCAAACATCTGCAAGCATTATAAAGATGTAGGGGGTTAAATTGGTTAACCCCCGAATCTGGGGATGGGCTGCCTGGTCATTTACCTGATTGAAGCTCAAGCAGCCAGGCCAAGCTGTGATGTTTTCACCAGCTTTGCACATCGCACCAGCGGGGGGGCCCAAATATCGCATGATTTGCTCGCACTTCTTAAAGGCATCCTGCACCTCTTATTTGCGGAAAATAAGATACAGATCTGCACGGAGTCTGAATGGCGATCAGACATCACACATGTAAAACACAGATGCAGGTCCCATCCCTATGTTTACAAACTGTTGAGTTATTTTAAAACATTGAATAAAGGTTGTGCACTACTAAATCCCACATCCTCCAATCTGCACTCCAGACCTCACCAATCTGCCGATCTGAGTTTGTACCAGGCCTGCAAAAGTGCGTGCATCAAGCTTCTCTGCTGATGCACTAGAGGCCTTGGTGCAAGAGGTGGACAGAAGGAGGGACATCCTATATCCGCAGGGGGGAGGGGGGGGCAAGAAGCCCTCCAGACATATGCCCAAAAGGCACTGGGAGGCAGTGGGAGGCAGTGGGGAATGAAGTCAATGCCAGGCGCACAGCACCACGAACATGGATGTAGTGCAGAAAGAATTTAATGCTTTGACATGAATGGCCAAGGTGAGTGAGGTCAACTGTCAAATGGCGTCTCCTACCAACTACACCACTAGCCGCATCCACTGCTCCACGCACTACACCGCCCCCCCCCATCACCCACCTATCAACAAACTCTTTCAATCAGATGCTTCCTTTCACCCTCACACATTACCACAACTCACAGGTCACACAATGACAGCTATTCAACCATGACAGGCACTTCACAAAAGAGGGGGACGATGCAGATATTGTAGTTAAGGAGGAGGAGTGTGAAATATTGGATAGAATAAACATTGTGAGAGAGAGGAAGTATTGATGGGTTTAGCATCTTTCAAAGTAAATAAATCGCCAGGCCCGGATGAAATGTATCCCAGGCTGCTAAGAGAAGCAAGGGAGGAAATAGTGGAGGCTCTCACCATCATTTTCCAATCCTTCCTGGCTACAGGTGTGGTGCCAGAGGATCGGAGGACTGCTCACCTTGTACTGTTGTTTAAAAAGGGAGAAAGAGATAGACCGAGTAATTATAGGCCAATCAGTCTAACCTCGGTGGTGGGCAAATTATTGGAATCAATTCTGAGGGACAGGATAAACCGTCACATGGAGAGGCACAGACGAATCAAGGACAGTCAGCATGGATTTGTTAAGGGAAGGCCGTGTCTGACTAACTTGATTTAATTTTTTGAGCAGGTAACAAGGAGGTTTGATGAGTGTAGCGCGTTTGATGTAGTCTACATGGATTTTAGCAAGGCTTTTGACAAGATCCCACATGGCAGATTGGTCAAAAGGGATCCAAGGGAAAATGGCTAGTTGCATCCAAAATTGGCTCAGTGGCAGGAAGCAAAGGGGAATGGTTGACGGGTGTTTTGGTGACTCGAAAGCTGTTTCCAGTGGGGTGCCACGGGGCTCAGTATTAGGTCCCTTGCTTTTTGTGATATATATTAATGAGTGGACTTGAACATGGGGGGCTTGATCAAGAAGTTTGCAGATGATACAAAAATTGGCTGTGTGGTTGATAGTGAGGAGGAAAGCTGTAGACTGCAGGAAGATATCAATGGACTGGTCAGGTGGGCAGAAAAGTGGCAAATGGAATTCAATCCAGAGAAGTGTGAGGTAATGTATTTGGGAAGGGCAAACACGGCAAGGGAGTACACAATAAATGGGAGGATACTGAGAGGTGTAGAGGAACAAAGGGACCTTGGAGTGCATGTCCACAGATCCCTGAAGGTAGCAGGACAGGTGGATAAGGTGGTTAAAAAGACTTATGGGATATTTTCCTTTATTAGCTGAGGCATGGAATATAAGAGCAGGGGGGCTATGCTAGAACTGTGTAAAACATTGGTTGGGCCACAGCTTGACTACTGCGACAGTTCTGGTCACCACATTACAGGAAAGATGTGATTGCACTAGAGAGGGTACAGAGGAGATTTACAAGGATGTTAGCCATGAGAAAAGATTGGATGGGCTGGGGTTATTTTCTTTGGAACAAAAGAGGCTAACGGGAGATTTAATTGAGGTACATAAAATTATGACAGGACTAGATAGAGTAGATAGGGGGGACCTATTTCCCTTAGCAGAAGGGCCAGTGACCAGGATAGATTTAAAGTAATTAGTAGAAGGATTAGACGGGAGCTGAGGAGAATTTTTTTCACCCAGAGGATGGTGGGGGTCTGGAGCTCACTGCCTGAAAGGGTGGTAGAAGCAGAAACCCTCAACTCATTTAAAAAGTAGTTGGATGTGCACTTGAAGTGCCGTAACCTACAGGGCAACGGACCAAGTGCTGGAAAGTGGGATTAAGCTGGATAGCTCTTTTTCAGCCGGCATGGACACAATGGGCTGAATGGCCTCATTCTGTGCCGTAACTTGCTATGATTCCAGGATTCTATGATTCTACATCACCCAAACATCCTGCAGGACATTCACTGACACACTTCTCACTTTCTTGCAGGAGAAGGTGGCACATAACAGGCGGCAGCAAGTGGCAGTGGCATTTAGCCATTCAATCAGATCATGGCTGATCTGTGATCTAACTCCATATGCCCACCTTAGCCCCATATCCCTTAATACCCTTGGTTCACAGAAATCTATCAATCTCAGATTTAAAATTAACATTTGAGCTAGCATCAACTGCCGTTTGCAGAACAGCGTTCCAAACTTCTCCCACCCTTTGCATGTAGAAGCATTTCCTAACTTCACTCCTGCATGTCCTGGCTCTAGATGTTAGGCGATGTCCCCTCGTCCTAGTATTCAAGTATAGGAGACATCCAAAAACAGTTACAAATGCATCAACAGCTTAAAGCAATAATCCATCAACTAGCCTGTAATTTTTTTTTTCTTTATTCGTTCAGGAATGTAGGGCGTCGCTGGCGAGGCCAGCATTTATTGCCCATCCCTAATTGCCCTTGAGAAGGTGGTGGTGAGCCGCCTTGTTGAACCGCTGCAGTCCGTGTGGTGAAGGTTCTCCCACAGTGCTGTTAAGTAGGGAGTTCCAAGATTTTGACCCAGTGACGATGAAGGAACAGCGATATATTTCCAAGTTGGGATGGTGTGTGACTTGGAGGGGAACATGCAGGTGGTGTTGTTCCCATGTGCCTGCTGCTCTTGTCCTTCCAGGTGGTAGAGGTCGCGGGTTTGGGAGGTGCTGTTGAAGAAGCCTTGGCGAGTTGCTGCAGTGCATCCTGTGGATGGTACACACTGCAGCCACAGTGCGCCAGTGCTGAAGGGAGTGAATGTTTAGGGTGGTGGATGGGGTGCCAATCAAGCAGGCTGGTTTGTCCTGGATGGTGTTGAGCTTTTTGAGTGTTGTTGGAGCTGCACTCATCCAGGTAAGTGGAGATTATTACATCACATTCTGACTTGTGCCTTGTAGATGGTGGAAAGGCTTTGAGGAGTCAGCAGGTGAGTCACTCACCGCAGAATACCCAGCCTCTGACCTGCTCTCGTAGCCACAGTATTTATTTGGTTGGTGCAGTTAAGTTTCTGGTCAGTGGTGACCCCAGAATGTTGATGGTGGGGGATTCGGTGATGGTAATGCCGTTGAATGTCGAGGGGAGGTGGTTAGGCTCTCTCTTGTTGGAGATTGTCATTGCCTGGCACTTGTCTGGCGCGAATGTTACTTGCCACTTATGAGCCCAAGCCTGGATGTTGTCCAGGTCTTGCTGCATGCGGGCACAGACTGCTTCATTATCTGAGGGGTTGCGAATGGAACTGAACACTGTGCAATCATCAGCAAGCATCCCCATTTCCAACCTTATGATGGAGCGACGGTCATTAATGAAGCAGCATGGTCCCTTTAAATAGCGCTGGTGGTGGTGGGGGGGGCGGGGGGGAGGGTCCTCCAGGCTGTTTAAGATATGTTCAGCTGGTCGTGGTTGGCTGGTACATTGAATGCCAAATTGGTATCTATCCCTTTAAATAAGCGTTGCACACTGATCTAACGCGTATTCTCGTTACTTTACATGCTGCTGGCATTCGTTATCTGCGCTTGTGCACACCCCTTTACCAAGATGGCGTCCGGACCTCGTCACGCTAGATGTGTGCGTACGTGCATTCCGGACACTATTTTGGGACCTCAGGTAGCCGTGAAGCGCCTGAAAAACGGGCGCTACACGGCCGAATTTCTAGCCCAGAATTTTTTCTTCCCACCCTCGACTTCTCTATCTCCATTTTTGGGGATAGGTTGTCAAACAATATCTATTATACAGGGCCTTGGTGAGACCACACCTGGAGTATTCTGTGCAGTTTTGGTCTCCTTACCTAAGAAAGGATATACTTGCCATAGAGGGAATGCAGCGAAGGTTCACCAGCCTGATTCCTGGGATGGCAGGACTGTCGTATGAGGAGAGATTGGGTCGACTAGGCCTGTATTCACTCGAGTTTAGAAGAATGAGAGGGGATCTCATTGAAACATATAAAATTCTGACAGGGCCAGACAGACTGGATGCAGGGAGGATGTTTCCCCTGGCTGGGGGGTCCAGAACAAGGGGTCACAGTCTCAGGATACAGGGTAGGACATTTAGGACTGAGATGAGGAGAAATTTCTTCACTCAGAGCGTGGTGAACCTGTGGAATTCTCTATCACAGAAGGCTGTGGAGGCCAAGTCACTGAATATATTTAAGAAGGAGCGAGATAGATTTCTAGACACAAATGGCATCAAGTGTTATGGGGAGAGAGCGGGAATATGGTATTGAGATAGAGGATCAGCCACGATCATATTGAATGACAGAGCAGGCTTGAAAGGCCGAATGGCCTACTCCTGCTCCTGTTTTTTATGTTTCTATGTTATAAGCTGAGTAACTCCCACAGCTGCCTTGATTACACTTCCTCTCACCTCACTTCCTGTAAGGACTTTATTTCATTATCCCAGTTTCTCCGTCTCCGTCGCATCTGTTCTGACGATCCCACCTTCCACACCAATGCTTCTGACATGTCTTCCTTTTTCCTCAATCGAGGATTCCCCTCCACTGTGGTTGGCAGGGCCCTCAACCATGTCCGTCCCATTTCCCGCACTTCTGCCCTCACCCATTCCCCTCTCTCCTCGAACCACTATAGGGTCCCCTTGGCCTGACCTTCCACCCCACCAGCCTCCACATTCACCGGATCGTCCTCTGCCATTTCTGCCACCTTCAGCGCAATGCTACCACCAAACACATCTTCCCTTCCCATCCCCTTTTAGCATTCCAAAGGGACCGTTCCCTCCGCGACACCCTGGCCCACTCTTCCATCACCCCTAACACCCACTCTCCTTCCCGTGCAACCGCAGGTGATGCAACACCTGCCCTTTCACCTCCTCCCTCCCCACCGTCCAGGGTCCCAAACACTCCATCTCAGTGAAACAGTGATTTACTTGTACTTCTTTCAATTTAGTACACTGTAATCACGGCTCACGATGCGGTCTCCTCTACATTGGGAAGACCAAACGCAGATTGGACGATCGCTTTGCTGAACACCTCTGTTCAGTCTGCAAACATGATCCTGAGCTTCCGGTTGCTTGCCATTTTAATTCTCCATCGTACTCCCACGCTGACCTCTCTGTCCTCGGCCTCCAACACTGTTCTAATGAAGTTCAACGGAAGCTCGAGGAACAGCACCTCATCTTTCGTTTAGATACTTTACAACCTTCCGGACTCAACATTGATTTCAATAACTTCAGATCATAACCACTGCTCCCATATTTTTGGACAGCAGATGCTATTACCATCACAGCTCTTCTAGACCCATCTTTTGTTTATTTGCTTGTCCCATTACCATCCCCTTTACCTTGCACCATCATGCCTTTTGCCATTTAAACACACTGCTCTCCACCCTAGTACAGACCTTCCCTTTTGTTCTTTCCTCCCCTCCCCACCCTCCTCCCTCCCATCCCACCCCACCCCTTTTCCCTGGCTCTGTACTTGCTTAAAAAGTGTTAAATTTTTTATTTCTCCCAGTTCTGATGAAAGGTCATCGACCTGAAACGTTAACTCTGTTTCTCTCTCCACAGATGCCACCTGACCTGCTGAGTATTTCCAGCATTTTCTGTTTTTATTTCAGATTTCCAGCATCTGCAGTATTTTGCTTTTAATAATGATTTAATAACCTGTGTACTATTTCAAATAGAATATTTAACAGAGATAGCAGTTCCATGGTTTGCTATCAGTAATGTGGTAGATATCACATGATTGTTACAGTACTCTTATTGTATCATCATACACACTGAAGCAAACATGGTCTCACAGCATGTTACCATTATATATTAAAGTAAAACCAGGAAAACATACATTTATTTACAATATTCTGAGTATGAGCTTTAAGCCCTATTGTATTACCCTCTGACGCACATGTATAAGCTCGTATAATCAGACGTCAGAAGGAAGAAATCTGGAAGGTCTGCAACAAAGGTTTTGTGTTAATGGTGGTAATTTTGACTTTGTGTGATCGTATAAAATGGGTGATAGCAAATTGGCAGCCCATTATGTAAGGTCAAAATGACCCCCAATGTGTTTAAACTTGTGACATAGAGTCACTATTTCATGTCTTTGTGTCTAAACTCATCAGTTACTCCTTGGATTTATTTTTATCACAGGGCAAACACAGAGAGTTAGATGGGAAATGAAGAAAAAACATTGACAACTGTATGCAGTACCAGATGGGACATGAATAAATTGTCATTGGAGGTGGGGGGTGGCAGAAACAGCAAGAGTTGAACCATGAGCTGATGGAGTGAGGTATTAAGGGATCTGGAGGAAGATGCTCCAGTCTTGCTTGATTAGGATCAGCTGTTCTTTTCTAGTTTTGATGCAAAAATTATACTGCTGTCCTCACAGAGCTAATTCATTATTGTAATGTACCAGGATATCAGTTTTGTAGATCTGTGCTGAAGGGAACTGTCAATGCTTAAAGGATTTAGGTTGTATGCTTAGGAACAGATTGAATTGCACAAACTGGCGGTAGTGTAGATCTGATTTTTGATAATTCTGTACATTGAAACTTATCTCTGACAAGGACATATCTTATTTATATATGCTGACAAGTTCAATTTTCTTGGTGTTATAAGCAATGCTATAATGGCCAAGACTAAGTTTGAATCTAGCTCAAGTTTCTGAGGGTTCGGACTGAAATGATATTCTGTCCTTAGATATCTGAAGCAAACTTTGAAAATCTGATACCCGAGATTGTGGCCCCGGAAATCCACGTGGGTTCTACTGTTTTTCTGCCATAACTTTGGCAGGAGACTGGTGGAACCCTCAAAGAGAGGGGAAGAATGGTTACTTTGCCTTTTACAAGGCAAATGATGGACAGGGGCTGGCGACAGGGACAGAGACTTACTAATCGAGGAGTTCCCGCTACAGAGCCTCAGTGAGGACTCAGTGCGTCAGTGGCGGCCAGGATTTACTATGCTAGTGACACCTTGAGATAGGATAGAAACGTTGCACCAATCTTAATTTTCTTATTCAGAAGAGTGCCGAATTTGAATAACATTTGTTATTGTTTCTATGTTTTTCTAATATAATTATGTCTTTCCACTGTACACTTTGGCATATTAACAATGCTCCCAGAATGCATTGGACATAAGGCTACAGGGCGTAATTGTCCTTCAATGCTAATTGGCACGAAAGTTCTTATTCACTGAGCTATTGCAGATCTTAAAAAATATGCTTTGAAAGAAAGACTTGTATTTACATAGTACCTTACCATATCTTAGAAATCTCTCAAAGTTGTTCAAATAATATGATTCCTTTGAAGTCCAGTGGCTGTTAAATTTTGCTGCAGTTTGTGAGCCAAAAATTCCACCCATAACCATGACCGTTTGTGGAAAACCACATTTTTATAGATTGGCAAAGGGTTTTTGAATAGAGCCTTAATTGTGCAGTAGCAAGGAGTCAAGGGACCCTAGTCTTGATGTTGAGGTTGAAGTAAATTGTCAGGGTAGCGCAGGAAATGTTCTGCCTCTGTCCACAATATGACATACCTCACCCAGAGTGAAAGTGTTTCATGTAGAAGGTCAGATAATATTCCATTCCACAGCACTGCTGTTATCCACCTCAATGAACAGGTATCAGAAGAAAACATTTAGATTTAATAATTCATCTCAGGATAACTGATTAAATTAGAGTGTTAATAGTTTTACAAGTTAGTCGAATAATGTTAGTGAAAGAGATGCAATCCCTTTTCAATTTGAATGATTTTGTACAGTATGTTATATGCGCCCATTTGATTTCCTTCATAATGAAAAGTGTGGGTGGCAAACTAATCTATGCACAGAGCAGTGGACATAACCTAGAAAAGCCACTTCTAATAACAAAGCTGATAGCTAAGAAAAGTCAATATTCTCACAGTAGCAGTTTAAAGGATGAATTTTAAGTTAATGTTGTTGGAGCCCTTGTCCCAGAACAGACCCCTTGTAATGATAATTACTCCACTGAACCTATTGAATAGAGCTGAAATGTTTTTGATGATAAGGCGTCCATACACGATTACATATCCAATATATCAGAGAAGTTGTTTTGCTAGCCCACTACAGCAAATGCCATTCCCTGGAATGTTCTCTTGGCATCTTGCTAGTAACCTTATCCCTCATTACCCCACCACTCGGGATGGTTCTTGTGCAGCACATCGCTCTCCATGCATTCCATTTTTGTCAGTTTGACCGTTTCACCTCAAAAAATCACTCCCTCGTGTCACTTTGCCCTCTTTCCCCTTCTCTTCCAGCTCACTCATCACCCATTCTCTCCTCATTCAGCAAATGGCTGGGTTTTTGGAGATGCTACTGTGACTACCATCTGTGTCACTCCATGATCAGCCAGAATAGCTAGAATTCCATTCGGGGTGGAGTCATAGGATGTAGGTTTATTTTTCCATTCCTGCCTGGGAGGGAGCCTTTTACTTTCATCATCTTGTGGTGCTTCAACTAGGGCCCTGGCCATGAATTGCTGAAACAAAGCAAGCAAGGTCAAGTATCAGGTAACCATTGAATATGAATCTCCGTCCCTGATAAGAAGTGTTCAAGAAGTTACGTTTCTGAGCTCTCTTATATATTTTTTTTAAGTGGGAGCACAGCTGAGGAAACTACAAAGTCTTCCATTATGAACCAAAAGCAAACCCACTTGTTATGAGCAAGCAAGTTAAATCGGTTTTTAAAGGCTCTGAGATGACCTGACGGGAAGTAATGTAACCTGACAGGAAGTGGGGCTGGCAGATTCAAGTACCTGGCAGTTCTGGTGTGTCAAACCACAATATACTTAATCTTAGGGGATGAGCAAATTAAGTGTAATTTTACCCTAACATGGGCAATCCAGAACAGCCAACAAGACTGTGCTGTTAACATATATGTAGTAAGGAAGCTGATGAATTATGCTAATAAAGTCACTGGTCTTTAACCTCCTTCATTATGTTTCAGATATGGCAGCTGTTGATATTGATCAAAATGACATCCACACCATTGCTGATGCACTGAAGCATTACTTACGAGGGTTGCCTTCACCTGTGATTCCACCAGTTATTTACAGTGAGCTAGTCTACACTGCCCAAGGTAAAACATCGCAGACGACTGGTTCTAAGCTTTTTACGAACATTAAATTTGTGATTCTTTCTTGTTCTGCTTTTGCAAATGGTTAATCATTTTCCTTACCTTTGTAAAATTAAAATAAGAAAATCAGTGTTTGAGAGTGTTGACTGAGCTATCAAATCTGTCTCAGAAACATGAGCATGTAATATGTGAAAGATTTACAATATTAAATTTTTAATAACTTTGTTCACTACAAAATGTTTAATTCCTACTCTACGTCTGACCTTTCAAACTATAGTGAATCTTTAGCAGACTTGATATTTAAATCATGATATTCATGTGCATGTATTATTTCATGAAATTCAGGATCAACTGTTAGAATTGTTACCCAATCATATCATTGTCCATTTTACTTTTATCACTATGGTGGTCTTAGCTCTTTGCTGGCTAAGTGAATAAATACACTACATCTGTGGTACAGAGCCATTTAGACCAGGACGGTTTCGGGTTCACTCCTTGTGAGGAGTTAGTTTATTTTAGTCAGGGAGGCAGTTGCGGAACTACAATTGGCCTCAACATCCCTAGCCTCAGGAAGGGTTAAATCAGCCAAAATTTCTAATCACTACCCAGTGATAACTCCTGGAAAATACATGTCTGTAAAATGTCAGATGAGGACAGGATCAGGCTTGACTGTGATGCTACCCCACGGTTGAATAGCCTGTTGATACTTGTTGTCAAGACCCACACATAAAGGATGGCTACTTGAGTAAAGCAGATGGGGGTTCCTGGTGCCTGTGGGGTAGGGGGGTAATGGAAGTGGTAAAAAGATTGATAATAAAAATGGCAGCAATGTCAATTTGATGCAGCCTGTTTTACCAGCAAATCCTTAATCGAGCTTAAAAACCATTGCGGGCCAATAAAAATGAGAGACTATTGATAGGTACGATCAAATGGTTGATATTGCACCAGATCATTAAAAAATGTACAAGCTACCTATGTAGAACAAACAAAGAGCTACTGTGGAATTGGTTTCTATTTGCAGGTAGCTGGCTGTAACTATGTGCTGTCTTCAGTAATAACATTCACAGTAATTTACTTATTAAAATCAAACATCATCTGAAAATTGATACTAAAAATAATTTACTGTTGCTTTTTAATAAATAAATTACTAGGCCTAGGCCTTATTTATCATTTCAATCCAATATTCAAGGTACTGATGTATACTATTATTATTTTTCCAATCTTGGAGCCAAAGCCCGGCCTGATCATCTGAGAGCTGACATGTGGCACCTCCATCTTCATAAAATATTACTGAAGTAATAAAGATCTCAATCAGCCCCGAAGAATATTATAGACAGTATATGTGTAACTGGAGCAGGTCAAAATATTCAACATCGATCCAAAGGAAAATCCAATAGTTGAATCCAATAGTTTTAATAAAGCCGAGAGGCTATTTGTGCACAACCTTAGAAATGAGATTTCCATGGTTTAGATGGTGATGGGTAGCGGAGCACCAACAAATGGCACCATAGCAGCTTCAATCCTCCACAGGGAAAGAGGTACCTGAGGGAGAGTCATCCCTGGGCCAGAGTAACAGTTTCTCGTAGTTGTTTCAGAAGAGGATTGGAAAGGTTTGTGAGCAGTTCAACTGCCCACCCCCTGCCCACATGTGGTTTGTGGCACAGGGAGGTCAAGTTGACTAGGGAGAAAATACAGCGAACATTCCAAAAAAAAAAGGTGCCAAAAAATTATTCCTCTGACATTCCCAATCTATGAAAATTAATGTAAGGAATCTTACAACACCAGGTTATAGTCCAACAGTTTTATTTGAAAATCACAAGCTTTCGGAGATTATCTCCTTCGTCAGGTCACTCACTCACCTGACGAAGGAGATAATCTCCGAAAGCTTGTGATTTTCAAATAAAACTGTTGGACTATAACCTGGTGTTGTAAGATTCCTTACATTTGTCCACCCCAGTCCATCACCGGCATCTCCACATTATGAAAATTAAATAAGATATACATTATCATTAATTTGAATTTGTGACCCAAAGTGATCCAAATTGGGTTTATTTGGCCCAGTTTGAATTTAGATGCACCTCTCCCTTTAATAATATGATTGTGTGCATATGCACAAAATATCTCTCTGAAAGGTGTTCTCATTTGTTATATTCCACCATCAGTATCTGGTGTTTATAACTGAAGCCAAGGCACCAAGCAGATGGCTTTAAAGGAAAAAAACACGTATGGCAGCTTAGCGTTGATGGGTCAGATGCAGAGCACTTTAATGGAAGGGTGTATCTGTAATTGATAACCGGTATAATATCACACACATGAATCAGGTGACCTTTTTACTGCTGTTTGGATGGGCAAAGCAATAAAGGGAGATTGCAGTTTTAATAATCAATCCTGCCATACAAATATTACATGCATAATAAACTTTTCTGTTGAACGCACCATCTGATAATGGAGCTAATCCCATTTATACCATGGGCTAAATTTTATTATAACAATATGCTATGGTGCTTGTGATACTACAAAGAGCAACTTTATTTGTTGAAAAGTAATTTTTGACCCTGTCAGATGAATCTCCAAATCATTGTCTGCTTAAGTAGGCTCATAGCAGCGTTAAAATAACCTGGCAGAATCTCCACATAGCACCAAAGAAAAAGTCTATTCTCATCTCCAATCTTACTCGAGGCTTATGAATATTAAAGCTGTGTCCTCTAATTCTATGTTCATTGTACCCCCCAAGATTTATTTCCATCTGATCTATACTTTTCATTATTTTGAAAACTGGTCTCCCCTCACCCTTCTTTTCTCCACTGAGCCTTTCTTCACAACTAAGGTGTGGAATCATTCTGGGCACTCTTCTCTAAATCTTAATAACATAAGTATATCCTTTTTGAGGTACGATGACCAAAACTACAATGCATACTCCAGAAATAACCCCACGAATGATCTGTACAATGTCAGTATAACTCATTCTGACTTGTAGTCCAATGCTGTCCAGATGCACCCCAGTACCTGATTTGTCTTATTAATAGCTGCCTCACACTGACCAGATGCTGTCAGCAAAGTATAATATAATAGAGCATTAAGTCCCAGGCTATTATACTTTAGCAATATTTCATAAAAAACTATACATGGTTACAGACTCAAGGTAAAATTCAGTTTCCAGCAAATTTTGGTGAAACAAGTAGTGAAATTATGAAATAATATTTCTGCCAGAAGGACCATTTGGTTTTATATAGCGATTTTATATATATATATATATATATATATATATAAACTAGGGCTACAACTAGCTTGGAGCAAGTTATTTTTCCAGATTTTGACTGAAATATGAAACAATGGAACTTGTCAACTCATGAGTAAAAATATTTTTATCCAGCTGTCTCCAATCCATCATTGATCATATTTGTACATCAATAATAACTTTGTTGCTGGGTACAAATTCAAGTGGCCAACTAGTTCACAGTTTTGTGAACAACTGAATAACTAGCTGGAAGATGACAAGTGGAGTGCTATGTATTCCTTTGGAGGAAGAGGACAATCCATCCTGACCAATAACTCGGACTTTGCAGAAGCTGGCAGCAGGGGGCATTGGTGAGGTCTGGGAGCTGGCTGGCCCTGAGACCTCTTGGGAGTAGAGGCACCAATCTAGGTGTTTTAAGAATGGCACAACTGAGCCCAGAAATTACGCAAATATGGCATAATACCAGTGACGGGGGCCACATTTGGGATGGAAGCCGGATCCTCTGGGTTTCTGCCCCATTGACTCAAGTGCCCACCCCACTTACAGCATTTAGGGGACATGTCGCAGGGAGGCATTCCTGGGCTACCCTGATAGTCTTAGCTGTGGATCCCGTTCTAAGCCTAGTGAAGGCCCAGCGGTTACAAGTGCAATGATAATTGATCCCTAAATTTAATTGATTACCTTAATTAATGATCCTAAGTTCACTTGGAGCCAGGAAAACAAATGATCTATGTCTTTGGGCCTCAGGCTCCTCCTTTCTGCTGGGCCAGTGTGGCAGGCTCCATCATTGCACCACTACAGGTGTGGGCATCTGTCTCAATTATTTAAATGACTCAGTCTCCAGGATTTGGGATAAGGTCACCAGAGGGTGAAAGTGGTGGGCAGAAGTTCCACTTTGTTGCACTTCTGCTGACATTAGTGTCATTGGAGTTCTGTCCTCTTGAATATAATTTTTTGAAAATGGCCAATAAAAACGTAAACATTTGAAAGACATAGTTCTAAATCTGTCTTGCTTATAAAGTGCATTGCACTTGAAATGTGTCTTTAGCACAAAGAAAGTCATGCTTTTTTGATTGGCCAAAATAACCACAATTTATTAAGTTAATCACATTGATTGAGGGGTAACCTGATAGAGGTCTTTAAGATTATGAAAAGGTTTGATAGGTAGACGTAGAAAAGGTGTTTCCACTTGTGGGGGAGACCAGAACTAGGGGCCACAAATATAAGATAGTCACTAATAAATCCAATAGAGAATTCAGGAGAACTTTCTTTACCCAGAGAGTGGTTGGAATGTGGAACTCGCTACCACAAGGAGTAGTTGAGGCAACTAACATAGGTGCATTTATGGGGAAGCTGGATAAACACATGAGGGACAAAGGAATCGAAGGATATGTTAATGGAGTTAGATGAAGAAGAGTGGGAGGGGGCTCGTGTGGAGCTTAAACACCGGCATGGACCTGTTGGGCCGAATAAAGCACAATAAATTATAATAGAAACACAGCATATTAAATTGCAATGCAAATTTAGCACATTGGATAACGCCCTCTGTTCAAGAATGAAGAGGAGGATAAACTGGTAGCTATAAGTCAATTAGTCTAATGACAGTTGTGGGCAAACTCATAGAATCCATAATTCAAGATCAAATTAGTGAGCATTTAGAGATACATGTGGTTAGCAAGGACAGCATGGATCTGTTGAAAGCATACTTAATAGTTTTTTGAAGAAGTGACTGATTTGTATAGATAAAGGTAATCCAGTAGATGTGGTGTATATGGATTTTCAGAAGGCATATTCAATAAGATTTCTGTCAGGAGGCTTGTTAAAAAAAATCATGCATACGGCCTATGAGGAAATGTAGCCAACTGAAAAGAAAGTTGGTTAATAGACAGGAAACCAATGGTTAGAGAGAATTGCTGTTGCTCAGATTAGAGAATGATTGGAAGTGTTGTACCCCAGGGATTTGTGTTGGACCCATTTTTGTTTTTGATATACATTGATGATTTGAGCCTGGGTATTGGGAGCAATTTGTTGAATTGCAAAAGTAAGGGGTTTGATAAACAGTGAGGAAGACTGTAAAAGACTTCAGGGCGACATTGACAGGTTGGTGGAATGGGCAATCAGGCGGCAGATGAAATTTAATATGGAGAAGTGTGAAGTAATATTTTGCAGGAGAAGAAACAAGAATGGGAGAATATACTTAATGATAAGACGCTGAAGAGTGTGGATTAATAGAGAGACCTAGCCATTCAAATACATAACTTCTTGGAAGTGCTATTCACCAGGATGATATAAAGGTTTAAAAACTACAGTTATGACGAAAGAATTGAGACTATTTCTTCCGAATGGGGAATCAGTGACAAGGGTCATCAATTTAAAATTGTCAGAGTGGGTAGAGTGGTTCGGAGGAATATCTTTATTGGAATATGGATTGTTTTATCAGCAGGAGTAGTTGAGGCAGAGACCATTGCATCTATTAAGGGAAAATAGGATAAATAGTTGAGGTAGAGGAAGATACTAAGGCTGTGGGGAGAGAGTGGATCAGTGATATTAGTTTTAGACTGATGTAACAAAGAGCCAACACAAGTTGAATGGTCTCTTTCTGTGCTGTAAACATCTACTGTAGTTCCATAACTAGATAAAATTAATTATGTTAACTACACATAGTATATTACCTCATCTATATACCTCGCTTCTTTCCACCACCAGTCGCTGGCCCCCATTCTCCCACCACTGGTCGCTGGCCCCCATTCTCTCCCACCACCAGTCGCAGGCCCCCATTCTCTCCCACCACCAGTCGCTGGCCCCCATTCTCCCACCACCAGTCGCTGGCCCCCATTCTCTCCCACCACCAGTCGCAGGCCCCCATTCTCTCCCACCACCAGTCGCTGGCCCCCATTCTCCCCACCACCAGTCACTGACCCCCATTCTCTCCCACCACCAGTCGCTGGCCCCCAGTCTCTCCCACCACCAGTCGCTGGCCCCCATTCTCTCCCACCACCAGTCGCTGGCCCCCAGTCTCTCCCACCACCAGTCGCTGACCCCCAGTCTCTCCCACCACCAGTCGCTGGCCCCCATTCTCTCCCACCACCAGTCGCTGACCCCCATTCTCTCCCACCACCAGTCGCTGGCCCCCAGTCTCTCCCACCACCAGTCGCTGGCCCCCAGTCTCTCCCACCACCAGTCGCTGGCCCCCATTCTCTCCCACCACCAGTCACTGGCCCCCATTCTCTCCCACCACCAGTTGCTGACCCCCGTTCTCTCCCCCCACCAGTTGCTCACCCCCATTCTCTCCCACCACCTGTTGCTGGCCCCCGTTCTCTCCCCCCACCAGTCGCTGGCCCCCGTTCTCTCCCACCACCAGTTGCTCACCCCCATTCTCTCCCACCACCTGTTGCTGGCCCCCGTTCTCTCCCCCCACCAGTCGCTGGCCCCCGTTCTCTCCCCCCACCAGTCGCTCACCCCCATTCTCTCCCCCCACCTGTCGCTGGCCCCCGTTCTCTCCCCCCACCAGTCGCTGGCCCCCATTCTCTCCCACCACCAGTCGCTGGCCCCCATTCTCTCCCACCACCAGTCGCTGGCCCCCATTCTCTCCCACCACCAGTCGCTGGCCCCCAGTCTCTCCCACCACCAGTCGCTGACCCCCAGTCTCTCCCACCACCAGTCGCTGGCCCCCATTCTCTCCCACCACCAGTCGCTGACCCCCATTCTCTCCCACCACCAGTCGCTGGCCCCCAGTCTCTCCCACCACCAGTCGCTGGCCCCCAGTCTCTCCCACCACCAGTCGCTGGCCCCCATTCTCTCCCACCACCAGTCACTGGCCCCCATTCTCTCCCACCACCAGTTGCTGACCCCCGTTCTCTCCCCCCACCAGTTGCTCACCCCCATTCTCTCCCACCACCTGTTGCTGGCCCCCGTTCTCTCCCCCCACCAGTCGCTGGCCCCCGTTCTCTCCCCCCACCAGTCGCTCACCCCCATTCTCTCCCCCCACCTGTCGCTGGCCCCCGTTCTCTCCCCCCACCAGTCGCTCACCCCCATTCTCTCCCCCCACCAGCCGCTGACCCCCCGTCTCTCCCACCACCAGTCGCTGACCCCCATTCTCTCCCCCCACCAGTCGCTCACCCCCATTCTCTCCCCCCACCAGTCGCTGACCCCCATTCTCTCCCCCCACCTGTCGCTGGCCCCCGTTCTCTACCCCCACCTGTCGCTGACCCCCATTCTCTCTCCCCACCAGTCGCTGACCCCCATTCTCTCCCCCCACCTGTCGCTGACCCTGTTCTCTCCCCCCACCAGTCGCTGACCCCCATTCTCTCCCACCACCAGTCGCTCACCCCCATTCTCTCCCACCACCTGTCGCTGACCCACATTCTCTCCCCCCACCTGTCGCTGACCCCCATTCTCTCCCACCACCTGTCGCTGACCCCCATTCTCTCCCCCCACCTGTCGCTGACCCCCATTCTCTCCCACCACCTGTCGCTGGCCCCCATTCTCTCCCCCCACCTGTCGCTGACCCCCGTTCTCTCCCCCCACCAGTCGCTGACCCCCATTCTCTCCCACCACCAGTCGCTGGCCCCATTCTCTCCCACCACCAGTTGTTGGCCCTCATTCTCTCTCAGCTCCAGTCGTTAATCCCCATTCTTTCCACCCACCAGTCGCTGGCCCCCATTCGCTCCCACCACCAGTCGCTGACCCCCATTCTCTCCCCCCACCAGTCGCTGGCCCCCATTCGCTCCCACCACCAGTCGCTGGCCCCCATTCTCTCCCACCACCAGTCGCTGGCCCCCATTCTCTCCCACCACCAGTCGCTGGCCCCCATTCTCTCCCACCACCAGTCGCTGGCCCCCATTCTCTCCCACCACCAGTCGCTGGCCCCCATTCTCTCCCACCACCAGTCGCTGGCCCCCATTCTCTCCCACCACCAGTCGCTGGCCCCCATTCTCTCCCACCACCAGTCGCTGGCCCCCATTCTCTCCCACCACCAGTCGCTGACCCCCATTCTCTCCCACCACCAGTCGCTGGCCCCCATTCTCTCCCACCACCAGTCGCTGACCCCCATTCTCTCCCACCACCAGTCGCTGGCCCCCATTCTCTCCCACCACCAGTCGCTGGCCCCCATTCTCTCCCCCCACCAGTTGTTGGCCCCCATTTTCTCCCCCTACCTGTCATTGGCTCCCATTTTTTCCCACCAACAAGTCGCAGACCCCTTTTTGCCCCTCAGTCCTAAATAATTGAACAAGCCTCTGCTGTGTGACAACAATAGCTAGTAGCCTTTGCTCTATTTCTTGTTGCCATCTATTCAAACGATAAAGTCTAATAACTCATTGCGATGGACTTTTCTCAGACTGAATCGGGCAGTATAGCAGAAGAAAATCAAAGACCATCAGTGGGGAGGCCTACCACCGTATATCTGCCCTGACTTGGATTTTCCTGCCCCAGCAGAGAAGGTGACCAGCTGCTCTTTCATTGCCTTGATGCATATAAATAACAGCAAGGAGATGGGATCCAGCAACCTGCCCGATTTCCCTGCCTTCTGCCACTGGCACTGCCAGCCCCACAGACTGCCAGGAGATGGCTTTGGCTAAGTCCAAGCCCTAAAACAAAATGGTTCCTCCAATTTTAAGATGCTTCTGCCCCATTAAAATGGGATTCCTTCTCTTCTGGTGTCCAATGCCTTTATTTCCAGCTTCGGCAGCAGTGGGCTCCCTCTAGGTGCTGGTGATCCTGCCCTACGTGCCAAATGAGCCCTGGCCCAGGAAACTGTCAGGGTCACAGCGGGGTTGGGTGGCAAGTGGAAGTCCCATCCTGACCCACCTCCTGCAGGTGGAGGGAAATCCAGTCCATTAACCAAGTCTCTGTTGTGTGAAGTTGGACCGCGGGAAGCAGTGAGACATATAAAGGCAGTTGTGGAAAAGTTCTCCAAAGACGATGATTGTTTGTCAACTTCAAAAAAAATTAGGATGAAATCTTCAGGGCTTTTGATCAGTCTCTTCATTTGACTCAAAGATTACATTGAGCTTTACAAAGGCCTCACCTCAGGGCAAACCTTCTTTCATTAATAAACTGGTCCTTTTATTAGAGCATCGATATGAAATTTCAACACCTCTGCATTAATTAAATAAATAATTAAAATATCTCAGCACCATCAAATTTGCTGTATAACCAAGAGTTGATCACATGATGTTTCTACCCTGCAAGATCTTTTTGTAAGAGAACCCAATAGGTTTAGAACTAAAAACAGAACTGCTGCACGTAAACTGCATGTCGATCAGCATCTGAAAGAGAAAGATAGGTTAATATATCAGGTCTGACCCTTCATCAGAACTATGTTTCTGTCTTTAGTTCAGATTTCTGGCATCTGTGTTTTTTAGTCTCTGCTTTTTTGAACTATCAGGGTAAAATTCCACCTGTTGATAATTTTAGCAAAAAAACCCCATCAAAGTGAGTACAAAATGGGAACTTATCAACAGGAGAGGAACTATTTCCTTTGGTGGGGAAGTCCAAAACAAGGGGGCATAACATTAAAATTAGAGCTAGGCTCTTCAGAGATGCTGTCAGGAAGCATTTCTTCACAAAGGGTAGTTTAAATGTTGTATCACTCTAAGCCCTGTGGAATGTATTATTTGTACTGAATAACGTATTCAGAAAATTGTGAAGTAAAAAAGTGTTCTCAGAATGCACCACGTTTAATGTAAAAAATAAATAATTTCTGCAGAGCACATCCCCAGACCCTCCTAGAGATGTGTGTAACACTCTGCGAGGGATGCAGCATTTGCAAGAAGAATAGTTTTAAATTTGCTGCATATGTCCTTGCTGTTCTATGTGGCCTAGTACCATGCAATTCAGTACATTTACTCATAAGCCATCAAGAAAGTTGATTTTTTTTAACATCTGCTCTTTTGGGAGGAATGGGAGACAAGTACCAGAACTGAGGAGAAAGGGAAAAGAATGCCACCTTGAAAATAGTAAACAATTTTACAACACCAAGTTATAGTCCAGCAATTTTATTTTAAATTCACAAGCTTTCGGAGATTTTCTCCTTCCTCAGGCAAATGTTATATTTGAAAAGCTTTTGTCTAAAGATGATGTAGTACAGGTCATACACTTTAAAATTAAACATATACACATAACACATTACATAGTAAAATTATGTGTATATGTTTAATTTTAAAGTGTATGACCTGTACTACATCATCTTTAGACAAAAGCTTTTCAATGGTATGTATTCCAGTTAAAACTAGAAGCAACTGAGCTGTAGGTATAATATTTTCTCCTTCCTCAGGAAGGAGAAAATCTCCGAAAGCTTGTGAATTTAAAATAAAATTGCTGGACTATAACTTGGTGTTGTAAAATTGTTTACAATTGTCAACCCCAGTCCATCACCGGCATCTCCACACCTTGAAAATAGGAGCGGGAGAGAGAAACATTCCAGAATGAACTTTTCGGCAGGGGGGGGGGGGGGGGGGGGGGGGATGGGGAGGGGGGGGAAGAGAAATTCCAGCATGACCTTTTTTGAAACTGTGCTTGCATTGAGTAATTAACTAAAATTTAAATCAATAATACATTTGGTGATAAATGTTGACACTTCTTGGTTGGCGTCTAATTCAGAAACTCTGTGGTAAGTGCATATCTGAATCACGGGACTAGTCACTACTTGTTCAGTGCAAAACAAGGCAACATCATCTCCGAATTTAGCATATGCATTTCCAATATATTATGTGTGTATCTTCTGCATATGTTTGAGTGTATCAATCTCTGTCAATATATAATGTACATATTTTACTTTCTATTTTCTGTGTTAACATTTCATTGTTGTGCACGGTGAGGGTGATTTTACTATGTAATGTGTTATGTGTATATGTTTAATTTTAAAGTGTATGACCTGTACTACATCATCTTTAGACAAAAGCTTTTCAATGGTATGTATTCCAGTTAAAACTAGAAGCAACTGAGCTGTAGGTATAATCTCATTGCTTTCCCATCTATGTCACATCACTAAATAAGTTGAAATAATTTATTTTGTTCATCAAAAATGGTCATTTGTAGTTCATTTAAATTACTTTGGTTTAAAAAATGAAATACATGCTAATAATTCATAAGTAGACTTTTAAAAATATCCAGATTGCTAAGAAGAACATGAGTGGGGGTCCATCTGGGCTTCAGATTGTATGGACAGGTTTAACCTCCTGAAGGATAAGGTCATTCGGAGCAGCAGCTGGCTGAGTTTAAAGTTCATTGTGAGTTCCCATTGTGGGGCACACATCATTGGTAATCACTGCAAGGAAAGCAGCAGGGAGTAAGTAATGTTCCAGCCACGACAGACCATGTTGGATCAAGGGCGAGTCTTTGAGTTCTAATTAATCCATACTTGCTGAGGTAGGCTTTTTACCCATTCATCATCCACCAGTTTACCAATGAGCTGGTGGTGACCTTTGAACTTTAAGTGCTTGTATTATTATAAATACTTCAACAAGATATAGATCCATCAATGGCTTTTGTCAGCACAGATATCATGAAAATTTTCTGTACATCCAAACAAGCCCATATACATACACATGGCAAGTATTATGGTCTCCTTTGCAACATCGCTGACTTTCCTTTCCAAATCATTTCATAAGATTTGCAGTATGGATTTTTCCATTAGGATTTGGCTTAAAAATCTCTGAAGAATTAGAAAATCCAATGCAACTTTTATTACAATATCTAGTGAAATACATACTCAAATAAGGCAGAGTTTGAGTCCAAACCAACATTTGTGTTAGCAGGAAATGTGCTACCGTGGGGCATCCTTCATTGTTCTCTTCCCTACAGACAGGCCTTTATTGCTTCCTTTGCCAGCCGCAGATCTTTTTTATCCCTTAGTTACCTAGGAGCATTTTTCATTGTGCCCAAGTTCATTGAGAATCTTTTTCATTGTTCTGTGACTTACAGAGGGGAATTTTCCATTGTTCCCCTTGCTGGAAGCAGACTGTTACAAATGGGTTGGGGCTGCACTAGATATTCTTTTTGGTTCAAATTCATCGGACTCTCCTGTAAATGGACCCCACATCCTTCACAATCAGGAGTTTACGTTTACTGCCCAATATCTGGTTATACAATAGCATGACAGGGTCGTAATAATGAAAACTTCTTGCAATATGAACTGGATACTGCAATCTTGCATGTGCCACCTATCCTTCGAGAGACAGACTGATGAACACTTTAGGATGTGGGGCCCACCTAGGGGTCCAGGCCAGTGTCAGGGCACGGACTCATGAAGATAATGGGCCACAGCAGGCAGCATCTGGAGTTGGGGAACACCCAACGCCCCTGCTGCCCCCCTCGCACCCCCGCCCCTCCCCCCCCGGCCAGCAGACTTCTGCCTGATTTGAGTGTGGTGCATCGCAGCTGAACTCCCAAAAGCCGACCACTCATGACCCCTCCTGACCCTGCAAATTTCAGCCAGGTCAGTGGCAGAGGACACGTGCAGTCACATCTTTTGCCACTCCTGCCAAGGTGCAATTCTCCACCCTGCCCTTTTTGGGCCTATCCCTAATCCTTTGGAGGCACTCTGTTCTTTGTGCTGTGAAGAGCTTTGGCATCCGGCAATTTTGTTGACAACACAGAAGAAGCCAGTATGCTTCCTCCTTCTCATCTGCGAGGACAAGGTCAAGGGGACTGGTCTTAAGGTTTCTGGAGCTCATCCTGAGCTCAGCTTCTTCCCCCACATCTGATTCATGACCGAGATCACTTCTTACAACATCACCCACCTCTGCCCTCTGCCTCTCCCCCTCTGTCACTGATATCTTGCTCTGTATTTTTATTACCCCATGGCTGGAATTCTCCAATGCTCTGCTTGCCAGCGTTCCCGCTTCTACCACCCATAAATTGTCATCTAGAATGGCGTGGTACCTGTGCTCACCCACAATAATACCTGTATCCCCGTCACCCCTAACCTTGTCAAGCTTCACTAGCTACCTGTGTCCCAGAGAATTGACTTGAAGATTATCATCCTCACCCTCAAATCTCTCCACTGCCTCACTCCTCCTTACCTCTGTGATCTTCTTCAGCCCTAAGCCCATGCGTGAACTCCCTGTTCCTTCAACACAGAACTATTTCTCATCCACAGCTTTACCACCATCAGCTGCCTCTGCCTCCCCCTCCCCCCTCCTGTACCTCCCAAACTCCCTCAGCATCTCTGCCTTGCCACCTCCCTCCCCATCTTCACAAATCTGAAGGCCCTCCTCTTTGACCATGATTTTGTCTCTCTAGACCCTCTTCCTTTACCCCTCTGCTCAGGGTCCACATACTATTGTCCTGTAAAGCACTCTGTGATGTCGCTTTATAGAAATGTATGTTGTTGTATATGCAGTCTTTCTCAATATTTCTTTCCCTGCATTCAAGCATCTGCAGAGCCGGATTAAGAATTCGGGGCCGTGGGCACCAAGAACATTTGAGACCCCTCCCCACCCCCTCATTCCTGATCTATTAAAATACAAATGTGGGTGAAGGAATAGGTCTGTAGATTGTTTACACATGGCATTAATAATAAAGCAAGTGCTATCATAATATACTATGCTTACATGAAACTGCCCTCTGACAGGGACCCCATATTTAGCTGTGGAGTATGGACACAGGTCCCATAGGCCTGGACGTTAATCCGCCCCTGAGTATTTTCTTTATATTTTATTGCTACTTCCCTTATATTTCTTCCACATGCAGCTCAGAGACTTTATAAAGTTGTTTGAATCCAAATTGAATTTCGATTTCTTCATAGTGCAGTCAGTTTTATTGGCAGTGGTTTTCACACCTGTCACTGCAGTTGTATGGAATGGATAGAATTCATGAGTTGGCCCAAATTCATATAAATTTGGATTCAGGAACAACCTTGGCGCTCTCGTCTGATAAATAGAATCATATGTACAGGATACCCAATGCCCCTAAATGAAATAGGTTTTATATTTCCACAAGGAAAGCTGACTGGACGACTCACGAGAAGTCACAAATGAGATTGAGCCAGTCTTGCCAGCAGACATAGTGATGAATAAAATCTAGTTGATGTGGAGGTATTGAGTATTTTACCAATTGCACTAATTGTGTTTCTCAGGTTTGAACAAATGCAGCTAAAAATTCGTTTTTTGTCCAATAAAATAGAAATGGAGAAACCTGCTGTAAATCATTAGATGACATCATTAGACTATAGTGATAAAATACAAGTTCTTTGTTCAGTTTTATTTCCTTGTTTCTTTCACAAAGATTAGAAAACTTATTTTAAATGTATGTATCAGCAAATTCAGCAAATCCTGTTCTCCCAGCAGGGAGTTGTGCTCAGAGGAAGTATGGATTGGAGATAGGGCTGCAACTGTGTCAGTTTGGTTCAGTGGTAGCAATCTTAACTCAGAGTTAGAAAGTTGTGGATTCAAGCCCCATTCTAGGAGTTGAGCACACAATCCAGGCTAACAAAGTACACAAAAGCAAGGAG
This sequence comes from Heptranchias perlo, assembly GCF_035084215.1. Classification (NCBI taxonomy): domain Eukaryota; kingdom Metazoa; phylum Chordata; class Chondrichthyes; order Hexanchiformes; family Hexanchidae; genus Heptranchias; species Heptranchias perlo. Next base: position 34,943,573 of record NC_090333.1, on the reverse strand, counting down.
GTTATGATGAACCTTTATAAAACACTGTTGCGGCCACAACTGAAGTACGGTGTCCAACTCTGGGCACTGCACAAGGATGTGAAGGCCTTAGAGAGGGTGCAGAAGAGATTTACCAGAATGATCCCAGGGATGAGGGCCTTGAGTTACTGCATAGACTGGAGAAGCTGGGGCTGTTCTTCTTACAGCAGAGAAGGTTGAGATGAGATTTGATAGAAATCACGAAGGGTCTGGACAGAGTAGATAGAGAGAAACTGTTCCCATTGGTGGAGGGGGTCAAGAACCAGAGAACATAGATTTAAGGTGATTGGTAAAAGAACCAAAGGCGACACGAGAAAAAAAATTTTACACAGCGAGTGGTTGTGATTTGGAATGCACTGCCTGAGGGGGTGGTGGAGGCAGAGTCAGTCATGGCTTTCAAAAGATAAGTATTTGAAGGGCTACGGTGATTTGGCAGGGGAGTGGGACTAGCTGGATTGCTCTTGCAGAGAGCCAGCATGGACTCGACGGGCCAAATGGCCTCCTTCTATGCTATAACCATTCTGTGATACTGTGATTCTAACAAAGAGGGAATGCTGCATTGTTGGAGGTGTAGTCTTTCAGATGAGATGTCAAAGAACAGCAGGGAGTTTTCCCAATACTGTAGCTAGGATTATCCCCAAACTAAAGCCCCAATTTAGCTGGTAACCTGCTTCATTTTCTTTTGATAGGACTTCGCTTTGCATGAATTGGCTGCTACATTTATTTAGAAAACAAGGCAGTATAAAGATGCAAATTCTTTTTCTTTTACAACACTGTAGCGACAATTCTCCGATCTGCACTCTCTTTGAGCGCAGCTCTCCCTGGGATCATGGGCGTGCTGAATTTACCATACAGTGCATTTTTCAGCTTTATCTGACTGTTGTATTTTATGTTTTATATATTGTTAGCATGTGAGACCAACAGAGAAGGTTAAAGGTTGTTGAATTGATGACAACTGGTTTGAGAACTGGTTCAACAACAGAAAACAGGATGATAATGATTAAGACATGCTCTTTCTCACAAAAAGAAACCATTGGTTTATTCTGGGACTTTTTCTATTCACAATATTTGCAAATGATATAGAACATAGCAGCATTATTAAATGTGTTTGTGGCATTAAGCTATGTAAGAAGTAGAAAGGCAACTGATTATCATCAACAATAACAACAAGCATTTATCTAGTGCCTTTAATGTAGAAAAGTGTTTCAAGGTGCTCGAGGTGTAATCAGACAAAAATGGATAGCAAACCAAAGGAGGAGATATTATAAAAGATTGGTCAAAGAGGTGGGTTTTAAGGAGGGTCTTAAAGGAGGAGAGGCATCTGGAGAGGCATCACCAACTATGGTCCAAAGAGACTTCAGAGAGATCTGGACCAATTATGCAGTTTGGCAGATGAATTTTAATGGCAATTAATGTAGAGTAGTGCACATAAGAACATATAGCAATAAGCACGTGCATTACATGTAAAAAATTTTATTGGCAGAGCCTAAAATAATGGATTTAGGAATTATTATTGACCATAAACTCAAAGCATCTGGTCATTGTGAAGCAGTTATCAATATAGATATTCGGATGTGCAAAGCATTGAATTACAAATCAGAACATGTTAATTGTACGGATTGCACTTCAGTGCTGTACTTAGGGAACGCTGCACTGTTGGAGGTGCTGTCTTTCGGATGAGATGTTAAATCAAGGCTCCATCTGCCTTTATTTGGTTATTATCTCATTCCTGATTGTGGGACCTTACTGTGCGCAAATTAGCTGCTGTATTTCCTACATTACAACAGTGACTACACTTCAAAAGTACTTCATCGGCTGTAAAGTGCTTTGGGACATCCTGAGGTCATGAAAGATGCTATAAGAATGCAATTCTTTCTTCATAGTGAGTCCAGTTCTGGAATGTGATGAAATAGAAATAGATGCATTAAAAGGATTAAGAGTGATTAGAATGATTCAACCGTAGGGGAATAAATTGCATAGAGAGGCTCAAGGAGCTAAACTAAATTAAACGAAAAGAAGATTTATAACTCAAAAGAATTTCTATTCTGTATATTGTTATCTGAATTTGCAGCTGGGCCTAGGTGTTGGAATTTTTAAAATGGAAGCCACAGCTGCTGTTGTGTCTATTAACAATTTCTTCTTCTTGCTGTGAGGGCTTGAGTATAATGTAATCCACACTTGGCTATCTGGAATGGATTTTGATGTTTGAAGACGATATCCTGCCTTTGTTCATGATTTTGTCTATAAACAGCTGCTCATCAGGTCAAAATTGGTTTGGTTAGTTCCTCAGAGTTATATAACTTAGAAACAAGCTACTTGTATTGCCTTGGAAGTGTTGGCTGCAAAATCCACCCAGATGATAGAGATAATTTATATTAAACAATGGACTGTCAGTTGCCTATACCTGAAGCCTATTGCAATTTCCATTATTCCAGATCTCTGTAATGTTAAATATAAATATATAAATATGTTTTTAACCTCGCAGCTTTGCCTGTTGTTTGACTGGAAATAACTAAGCCATTAACTGTAATAGCTGTTCTATCAAGGGGTGTTCTACCCACAATACCCTTGCCTAATTGGCAGCTTTGCTTTGTTGCACAGGTGTGAGGGTTGAATCAATTATCTGGGAGGTAGCCTTCAAGTATTTGAGATCTGTATCCAGAGGTAGCTCAGGCTTATTTGAGAAATACCAAACAAATCTTAAAATTTGTCATAGAATAAATTACACTCTGTTACTGCTACTGTGAGGCTTTTTGCTTTTCAGGAAGGATGAATGAGTAAGGGAGAGATGTTGACGCCTAGCTAAGATGTTTCCTAAGATGTTTAAAGCCCCAATGCTTGTGCTCGAAAGGTAATTAATTTAATACCACGCAAGAAAGAACTTGTATTTATATAGCGCCTTAGCACATACTTGAGATTTCCCAAAGTGCTTTGCATCCAATGAATTACTTTTAGAAGTGCAATCACCATCATTATGTAGGCAAATGCGGTAGCCAATTTGTGCACAGTAAGATCCCACAAACAACAGATGAGATGAATGCACATTTGATCTGTTTTGCAGTAATGGGTTAGAGATGAATGTTGGCCAGAACTCTGGGAAACTCCCCTGCTCTTCTTCAACTAGTGCCATGGGATCTTTTTCATCCACCCGAGCAGGCAGTCGAGGCCTCGGTTTAATGATTCATTCAAAGGGCAGCACCTCTGACAGTGCAGTACACCCTCAGTGCTGCATTGAAGTGTCAGCCCAGATTAAGTGCTCAGGCCTCTGGAGTGGGGCCTGAACCCAAAACTTTCTGACTCAGAGGCAAGAGTGCTACAACTGAGCCAAGGCCAACATTTAAATTCAGAACTTAAACTTGAATTCAGACCTTAACCTTGTGCATTATAATCTTAATGGAAGATGCATTATTAGTCAGAATTTAAAACTATTGCCTCTAGGCTGTAACAGGGGTCCCAAGCCTTTCCAGCCCAATTCACTCATGGTACAGCATTGACCCATTTTCAGTACTAGATTTGGATGCAGAACCAGACATGGTCAAGTAAAACTAATGTTACATTTATTTTTCGGAACTGTTTTAGGAAGCAGTTCTGCAATACCAGCTCAGGTCCTGATATTGGAAAGTGTCTGTGTTCTAATGTGGTGTAGATTCCACAGCAGCCAAAACAACACAAAAACAGCTGCTCACACACAAGCTTGCACATGTGCAGTTATTTTTAACTATGCATCTGGTCACCGTACCTTCCCGAATGGCAATGTGGGGCTAGGCTGAGGAAGCAACTGGCCAGCAGTCAGAAAACATAGCTGCCTCTGATTGAAATCCAATCATGTCGGCATTGCGGACGATACCTCCGGAGATGCCAGCGATAGTGCAAATGGACTTCAGAGGCAGCAGAATTATCGTGTTTATTTTGCAGTATTAAAAAAGCAGTTTATTAAAAACAGAAGTAGGTTAACAGTCGCATAATTTTGACTTTATGCATTATACATATAACTGATCAAACCTTTAATCAAATAAAGCCAAACCAACACTGCCTTTCTACACAGTAATTGTACTATGTACTGTGTAATATCTGCATCTGGCACAAATAAACATGCCACGTACAAATGAAAAGCAAGAAGGTGGACAGAGAGAGTGAGACAGACTCTGACCCCTTTACACTATAGGATTTACAATAAGAGGAGAGGGTGTAGATACAAGATTAAATGCAAGAGATTTATAACAGAGTGCAGGAGAAACTTCTTTACACCAATAGTTGTGAAGCTGTGGAATTCATTTCCAGAGTTAGCGGTTGAGGCAGAAACTATGTCAACATTCAAGAATAGATTGGATAGGTGGTTGAAGGAACATGGGGACAGGGTGGATAAATGCAATTAGAACTATTTGCTTGCGTGGAGTATTTCTATGTGTTTCTATATAGGACTGCCTCTAATAGCAAGAATACCATCAGAGGCAATCCTGAAGTATAAAATGGCCATAAGTCAACACTTTTCCTGTTGGAGTCAGTGAAATTCTCCTCAGGTAGGCATGTCCTTGGGTACCTCCAACCAATACTGCTATTGGAAACAAAGCCAAACAGTTTCTGTTGATGATACTTAGTTTACACCTACTATCTTGGTTCTGGCCGTGGACCTCTCAACCTGCCTGTACAGGGCAACAATTTGGTTTGCACATTACTGGCCTGTAAGGACCTTCCCCAGCTTTGGACCTGGCCAGACTGGGAGGGCCCTGTCCAAATTATCTATGCATGCTTGAGAATCATGCATTTGCAGTAATAATAAAGACACCGTTGAAACTCGGAGCAATTGCGTATTTGTGACTCTCATGCACGTATGTTTCCTTTTGTTACCAAATCCATCCCACCGTGTAAATGGGCATATTCAGCATAAATGGCAGATGACTCACCTGCTGTATCACTTCCAATGGAAACAGTTCTGTAACATAAAAGCTGTATGACAGTCAGAAAAATTAAATTAGACATTGCGTTCTGATTTACTTATTTAGGCTTTGTCTTCCCTTCCTCCGGTTCAGCTGCAAATTTGACTAAATTGCAATTTGTTTCAGAATCTAGATAAGGAACAGGTGGAGCTCCACTCTAAGACTTTCCATTCAGTACATCACTGCTTTCACAGTATTTTACGATGTTGCTTCTCCCATATTCTTAACGTTTCCAGTATACCTAGGCTGCTACAAGTCATTTACAGATCTTCCAACCTGAGGAAAAATTATTGAGGGTGTGACAAAAATGTATTTTTGTCTATTATATTATTGGTTTGAATTCTTTAGTACTAGAAACAGTACACACAAGGTTAATTCACAATGACTGCCTACTTCCACCTCTGTAATATCCCTCATCTTCGCCCTGCCTCAGACCATCTGCTGCTGAAACCCTCTTCCATTCCTTTGTCACTTCCATACTTGACTATTCCAATGCTCTCCTGGCCGACCTCCCACCCTCCATAAGCTTCAGCTCATGCAAAAGTTTGGTGCCCATTTCCTATCCTGCATCAAGTTCCACTAACCCATCACCCATGTCTTTGCTGACCTACATAGGCTCCTGGTCCCCCAGTCACTCAAATTTAAAATCATCACCCTCATGTATAAAACCCTTCATGGCCTCGCCTCTTTCTTTTTCTGTAAACTCCTCCAGCCCTACAAAGCCCCCTGAGAACGCTCCATTCCTCTGACTCTGGCCTCATGCCTTCCCCCTCCCTTTGTCCCACCTTTGGCGGTCGTGCCTTCAGCCGTCTAGGCCCCACGCTCTGGAATTCCTTCCCTAAAGCCCTTCCCTTCTCCACCTCCTTCTCTTCCTTTATGACTCTCCTTATTACCCACCTCTATGCCCAAACTTTTGGTTATCCATCCTAATATCTCCTTCTTTGGCCCAGAGTACATTTTTGTCCGATTGCACTTCTGTGAAGTGTCGTGCCGCATTTTTCTACATTAAAGGCGCTATATAAATGCAAATTGTTGTTAATTATTGTTTCTGTGAGTTGTCTCTGAGAGGGAGAAAAGTATGCTAGCAAGCAAAGATCAGATATTATGTGTCAGAGTCTTGGTTTCTTTTGAAACAAAAAGTAGTTCTGGTATGCTAATGTCAACTAAAAACCGTGACTGTGGGTTGTACCTGTTTTACATTGTACCTGTTCTCTGATGGCTGGGTGGATGGACCAAGTGCTAAAATCTAATTATCTTACATATTTCAATGGGGTCAAACGTCCCAATGCTTTTGACAAAGAATGATTAACCCGTCTAATTTAATTATGGGATTTGGAATGATACTTTTGTGGGTAAGATTACCTCAGGAGTCAGTCTACAGTATTTAGTCAGGAGAGTAACTAGACCAGTCTGATTTCATGGCAGTGGCTCACCACAAGAAATAAACATCAATTTTTAAGGTTTAATGTATGTTGATAGATAGCTCAGGGGAAGCATCTTTATTATTTTGATATACAGAGGAAGATGGTTAAATTTATAAATTACAGTAAGTATATTGCTTTGTACTGGATGCTGTCCATTTATCTGTTCTATCTTAAATACATTTGTTTGTTATTTATAGCCTAAATCTCAGTCTGATAGAGTATACATTCAATCTGCATACTGAATTCCAGGAGAATCATGTGGTGGCATGTAATATATTCCAGTGAGCTGGAATACAGTGGCAAGAGTTCTCTGTTCAATCCCTAGGTCTCGCTATCATTTACCTACATATTGGGTGGGTAAAGGTGCATGCCAGACCAAAGGAACGTGAGTAGAATCCAAAAACAAAACAGTACTAGTCATTTACAAACCTTACAACCTGAGGAGAATTTAATGAGGTCAACTGTCAAAGGCATGAGATGTTCTCAAATTTGCTGGGAATTCAAAGGCTGTCTTAGCACCCAGAAGCTTTGTATTACCCCAACCTTTCATTCATTTTGTTTGATACAAAATGTAAAATCAAACTAAATGAGATAAATGTTTGATTCCTGATCTGTACAGAGCTAGCAGATGTCAGCTGGAGTGACAGTAGGGACTCTACAACTGGCCTTCATATCCCAGCATTAAAGAACAAAAACCCAGCCAGGATTCCTGCTGCTGACGACTATCTAGTGACCTGTGCTGGAATTGCTTTTGTGTGGATGTCAGCTGAGGACAGAATTGGGCTCGGCTGTGATGCCCCCTCTAGTTAAACTGCCAGCCGACACTTGCTGTTGAGGCTTACAATTGGAAGAGTATTGCACATTTGCAGACCACCCTGTACATGTGGAGCCATTCCCCAATAAAGAGTGAATACCTTGAGAAAGGAGGGCAGGAAATTGGCATGAGGACAACATTTTTTGTTGAATCTCGTCTAATAGAGGAAGTAACTGGAGAAAAGCCAGTGCTTCGGTCTTTGATTTGGTAATGCAGGTTGCAATAAGTGAAAAGTACTGTCAATGTAATACATGTGGCTGTTTGGACTGGTGGTTGTATATAATCAACCTGGAAGTCATTTCTATGACCTTGAATTATTTGGAATCTAAAGGGTATTCCTGCACTCACAGACAGGATGGATGGGAGATCTCGGGTTCAGCATCACTGGGTCACTCCAGTAAATGGACATCATATCCCCTATGATCCAGAGTGCACCTTTTAATGCCCGATATCTAGTTAGATAAAATTACGACCCAGGGATTATTACTTAGAACTCTTCCTGCATTTATTCGGTACTGTAATTTCACACATGCCACCACATGCGGTCTCCTGTCCGAACAGAAGGTATGGTAGCAAACCAACAAACTGGTTTATATTACATGAAATGCATGAATGAACAGAATACAATTTCCACTGGGAGATCTGTCAATTTCCTACTGTTGCTCATTCCATGAAAATCAATAAACAACAACTTGCATTTATATAGCACCTTTAATGTAGCAACACGTCCCAAGGTGATTCATAGGAGCGATTATCAAACAATTTGACACTAAACCATATAAGGAGATATTAGGACAGGTGACAAAAAGCTTGGTCAAAGAGATGGGTTTTAAGAAACATCTTAAAATTCCAGAGCTTAGGGCCTAGGCAGCTGAAAGCACGGCCGCCAATGTTGGAACAATTAAAATCGGGGATGTGCAAGAGGCATTACAGCACATGTCTGCTACACAATGCGCAATCATGAAGCTCTCATAAAGGTGAAACTCTGGACAAAAGCCCATTTTCAAGAAAGCTAATCCTAAGCTAACTGGTTTTGTGAATAATTAAAATTAACAGATAATCAAAAGTCTCCAAATTTTACTCTTGGACATATGGTACACCAATATCATAGGTACAGGAATGAAGGAAATTACAGTACAAATAATATATATTGAATTTAATCTTTATTGAGCGATGAAGTTGACTTATGACAGAGAGGAGTTAATTGATGTCAGTGGATTGTGCAACATCTCACTCAAGACTTTGTCCTGCACAAATTATAACAGATAATTGAAGCAGGGATAGTGGAAATGCCATTGTTTTGTTGTTTTCTCTGCTCTCTACTTTCAGGTCTCTCTAGACCACACATCATTTCACATGATCAAGAGGGTGGACAACAATTCTGCTCTAAGGTCTTTGTCAATACCAATAGGAAGTCTAAGAAGGTGGTCCTGTATGACTCACCCTCTGATGTTAATTTCCTTCCTTCCTTGAGCCTTTCGTTCAGCAGCTTCCACAAGCACTATTGATATTCAGAACTCATTGTGTGGGGAAATTGCAGATACCTGTGCCTTACAAGGTTATGGGACGTTTACGCATTGTGTAGCAGACATGTGGTCTATCATGAAGCTCTTATATTTGACAATATTGAAAGTAGGCCCTAACATCATCTAATCTATTTTATTCAGAAATCCAGAACCTTGATGAGTGCATCCAACAAATCAGAAGAATTGTGGAATCTCCCAGCATGCCCCAGCCACACTGCCTTATCCTGCAATATCTGGTGAAGCACTTCTGTAAGGTGTGTCAGAGTGAGGGTGTAAACTGTCTCACCCCAAGGTTTCTGGGCGAAATCTTCAGTGATGTCTTCTTCAGGCATTCACAATCAAGGTAAATGACTTTGGAAACAAATAACTTGCAAGAAAAGTAACCTTTTCTAAGGCTATTTTTTTAATGGAAACATATGGAGGACTGCAGAAGGATTTCTATAACATATCCTAAGGGTTGCTTTTTGCTGCGCTTCTTGAGTTCTGATAAATTTGGAACTAATTTGCCAAGAAATGTTGGGGTAGATTTTATGAATTAGCACAGAGCTTTGAGCGATGGAAAAGCATATTGGGAATTCAGGCGTGGAGATTAGCACACCCCACTTGATCTTCCGTTTGTTGATTTTGGGTTTTGATCAGGATTATGGCTGGATCACGCTTTCTATAAATTCCATGAAGTCAATTTCTGTTTTGGGTACACATCGGGTGGGGTGGTGGGTGGAATGGTGACATCACCTGCACAATGGAACCAGCAAGAGGCCTGAAACGTTTGCATGGTTGGGCCTTTTTTTAATTTGATCGACGAGCTGCCAACGCAGAATGAGCGCTAATGGGCAGCTCGCTAATGAGAGGGGAAATCCACCGGCTCCTCCACAGAGCTGGAAGTGAATCTTTAGGAGGGGAGGGGAGTCAATCCAGGGGAACGGTCACGGAGGGACTGATAGTAGGCCAGAGATTTTTGTGGGGCCAGGAAAAGCATCCTCCTGGTCCCACAAAAATCAGTGGCACAGCATTTTCTAAGGGTTTTCTGAACAGCCTGCAGCAGTACCTTTAAGGATTGTTGGTTTGGCCGCAGAACACTCACTTCCACTGGGCAAAAATCGAGTCCAGCAGACCTTGGGCGGCAAGTGAGTGGTAACTATTTTTAAAAATTTATGTCTGCCTACTGCTCTGTTCACACTGAAAATGGGGCGGTAGGCAGGTAAAAATCGCTCCTACCCCCATGCACACACACACACACACACACACACATATATATAAACAAGCCAATATGTAAATCTTTGTACAATAGCCCATTTACTCATCAGTTTCTCACAAAAATGATGAGACTTCTACAATGCGCTGTTGTCTCTCAGAGAATCTTAGCAGCAAGTTGACCGTGTTGGCACGCTCCACAGAGTGTGGAATACATTTAAGTTGGGATCACGGTTTTCTATTTAAGAATCATATTTGGCATTAGAACTCTTTAAGATGGCAATGCATGAGACTTGCTTTGGTACATTGGATCAGAATTATGCTTGCCTTGGGCCTGTGTTTATCTATTATTGCCATTATAAATAATGGACATTACATTGTTAACAGTAAGATGCTGTATTTATTTCACAAGTGTGGAAGACCTATTCTTCATTAGCGTTCTATATATACTAGTTAGGGTAAAAAAAATAAAGTACAAGGAACAATAAAGAGGTTGATATCAGGGCTGAGCCATAGCGTATGAGAAAGCTGAACTGACAGAAGTTCATACTCAGTAAAGCTTTCCTCTGGCAATGTAGTGAAATTATAAACAGAGTTTTATTGTAAATGCTTTTATGATTTCACTGCACCTAATGCACAGAGGAAATCTCCTCCATAGTTGATAAAGTGTTTATATGAAACGTCACAGAATTGTGAATGTCACAGAGATCTGGTGTCTCTCAATCTTCTTCTACTCCTTCGTTTTGCACTTTGAAACGTTAGCAGCAGACGTCTTGTTTAGCACACTCTTTTTGTGAGTGGGGACAGTAAGGTGTTGGTAGCACTCCAAATTCATGGTATCATGAGATTAATGTGTTAGTAATGGGCTAGCACTGGGTTCAAGAGTGGGAAAACTTTCTCTCATCTAGCAGAATATAAAAATTTGAAAAGGAACACAATGTAAGTTTCAGAGTCCTTTAGTTACATTTTATTGAGTCAAACCATGAAAGTAACATGGTTTTAATTATACTGGGGTAGAGTTTCCTTTCTTTTACGCCAGTAATATCAGTGCAATCTGGGCAGAATTGGCCGAACCAGCGCATAAGATCGGAGAATTTTAAATGTGAGTGAGTTATGCCCAAAACCACTTAGTTTAGGGTTTTCCGTGATCTTTTACACTGGTTTAAAATTCAATTTGCCCGGATCAGGCCCCGCCCACAAAACTGACCACACCCTCAGGTCGACATTACGAGTTTCCACTAATTGCAGTGATTAGGAAAGGTTCTTCATATTGTGCTCATTTTTTTTAGACACACAGGCACTACTACGCATGTTTTAGAAGTATTTACATATCAAAAAATATTTAATTTACTTAGAAACTGACTAGTATATACCAATGAAACTAGTAAATGGTTCTGTGTAGTTTTTTTACATCATTTTCAGTGATTTTCAATCAAGTTACTGACAGATGGAGGACTAGACACTTATTAAAAATGCTTAATTTTTGTGATAAACCCATTTTCAGCTGTATTAATAAAACTGCACCAGGTTACCACTCCTAAATACATCAAGGAATATTTTTTAATGCAAAGGAAGAAAAAACGGTTACGTTCTATTACGTTGCCTGATTGTGCTGGTTCCTGCCAGATTTTGTGTTTGTGATTATGCAAATGCATTTTAGTGGAAACTTGAACTGTAACCCAACCAGTGCAATTTCGGGTGCAATTTCCCGATTGCACCCAAAGCGGAAACTCTAGGCCACTGAATTTGAAATAATTTATCTCAGAAACAGCACCTGACATTGGCACATTTACACTCACACAGTCAGATGTCAGGGAAATGTTGTGGAACGGTCTGGAAAATGCTGATCGATTGTGTAATGCTTTAGATGCATGCTGACCGATATGGCCACATCCAGGCAACAGAACAAAGTGTTGGTTACACAGTGTTTTATGAGATTGCACATTCTAATTACATTTGGTTACTGCGGATTTTTCACTAAGTTCAAACCACATTCAATGTGCCAACTTTTCCTTGATGTCCTGATTCACATTCATACTTTCATGATGTTTTCTTGGCACTGTGAGGTAATATAGTAAATTTTCACTGTAACGCTGTCTTTGGGAGCTGCATGAAAATGCTATAGTAAGGGGAAAGTTCCAGGGGAGGCACTTTGTGGGAGTTCTGTGTCAATGATGGAGCTGCAAATAAATGTGATGCTACATCAGTGCTTGTGATATATCGACATATTTGGTAGAAAAATGGTCTATTGTTTATCAGGTATCGCACAGTGATAGAGGCATGAATTAATAATGAATTATTCTGTACAACTGATTTTCTAAATTCTGTTGTTTTGAAATTGGTTTGTGTGAATGGTTTTCATGTTTTCTAATTTTTTGGAGGATTGTTTTGTTTGGAACTATGAAGCAAGATAAATAGTGAACAATCTACATTATAAGCAGTCCCAAGTAGTATTTTTTAATTGTTTGAGATAGCTCAAGGTTGTGTCTGCTACGTAGGTCAGTTGGTTGAGTGCTGTACTCTGGACTAAAAGATCCCAGGTTCAAATCCAGGTTGGGTGTACAATGCCGTACCTAACAATGTAGTGAGAAAACAGGAGTTTGTGTCTATCTCCGAATGCTTCTGGCTGTGTGGTAATGGTAATGGGATCATGCTGCACTCTAACAGGCCACATGTCTGTCCAAAAGAAACCAGCCCATGTGGGGTGACTTCTGTCTTATAGCTGAAGGGCAGGATAGTGACAGCATGAGCTGCAGTGATCTTATATGGCATTAACATTTTTTTCCACTGGGCAAAAAATATCACTCCAGACAGGGCATGAGATATTTCCTTGAATCTTACTGAAGTGTAAGAATCAGTTTATCTACCAAAAAATCTCTCTGCATCAGTGTTGTATTGCTGTTATGTTCCAGGCCATTGGCAACTTTTATAAACTGTAAACAAGGTTCTTTAGTTGGATATGTGCGTTTTTATTAATGAGAAACCAGGGTGAAGGGCCAATACCCAGAGTACATCATGAAGTTTGAAAAGAGTAGGAGAAAATACAAGGTAAAGACATATTGACTTGATACTACAGAGGTTAGCTTTTCAAAGCCTGTAGTATGTAGGAGGAATGGAAGTCTTGGGGGGCAGGGGTTCATAAGGAGTTAACCCAAGTTAAATTTGGTACTTTTCAATTTCTAGTCACTTTCGTTTAACTGGTAAGAGGAGTTAAACTTGCTGCAGTAAAGGAGATGGTGAGTAAATGTTCTACATTCCTGTGCTGACTACCTCCATGCAGCCTTCAGGGGAATTCAATGTCGGCATGGCACAGTACAGAGCACAGCACAGATTAATGAAATGTACTTGCTGCACAATTCTGAGCTGGAATGAGATTATAAGCTTTTGTCAGCAGATCTGAAAAAGCAGGGGAAGCTGTGGGAAGAATGGGTTTATTTGAATTTCTATCCGTGACTTGCAGCATTTCCACGTCTAGCTCTTGATCGCTATTTATTAAACACTTCACTGTTTGCTAAATTGAAGTCAGTGGCAAGAATTTGTAGAATGCCTATGTCAAGCCAAATGTTGTAAATTGTTTTTGAAACAGACATTCTACCAGGGTGAATGTATACAGAAATGTTAAATGCTGGTTATATTTGCTTCCAGTGCTGATGTGAATCCAGAGCACCACATCAAGATCATTGAGGCACTTATCATGACTGGCGGCTTGGCTGAAATGCAAGCTGCACCAGGTAGGAAGCCAATATTCATTTTCTGTGTTATGAAATTTCCTTGGCAGATTCATTTCTTTCATAATCCAGTGCTTTGAGGTATTTCTATATATGTCTTAAATAGCAGATAGTTACAATAGACTCTTTGTTGGCCTTTACACAGATTCCATTTAGATACAGAAGCTATTTTCAATATATGAACTTTCTCTAGATTTCAGGGAGTCTGCATGAGTCAGTCAGGATTTGTGTGAGATGGTACATGTAGATGTGGCATTTCAGCCTACTGCCTTTATGAAAAAGTGCTCAGCAATTTATATTTGTTTGGAAAGGGACAATATTTTGTCATGATAACATCACACATAAGTGGCATTTGAATATGTTTTGACACTTAGGGCTCAATTTTGAAATGGTGGGTTGGCGGGGGTGGGGGGGAGGGGGTGAAGGTGTGCATGGCAAACCGGAGTAAGCAAAACTTGCCGTTTCCAACGTGATCGCATCGTCATTGATGGTGATTAACGTCCTCTCCGGGTTTTGCGCCCGGCAGCCAGCCTGATTGACAGGAGCTGCAACGTGAGGGGGGGAGAGAAAGAGAGAGAGCCAGACGTCATCTGGTGCTAGAATGGAAGATCGGGGGTGGGGTGGGGGAGAGGGGAAGATCGGGGTGGGGGAGAGGGGAAGATTGGGGTGGGGGAGAGGGGAAGATCGGGGGGGGGAGAGGGGAAGATCGGGGGGGGGGAGAGGGGAAGATCGGGGGGGGGAGAGGGGAAGATCGGGGGGGGGGAGAGGGGAAGATCGGGGGGGGGGGGAAGAGGGGAAGATCGGGGGGGGGAGAGGGGAAGGTCGGGGGGGAGAGTGGAAGGTCGGGGGGGGAGAGTGGAAGGTCGGAGGGGAGAGGGGAAGGTCGGGGAGGGAGTGGAAGGTCGGGGGGCGAGGGGAAGATCGGAGGGGAGAGGGGAAGATCGGAGGGGAGAGGGGAAGATCGGAGGGGAGAGGGGAAGATCGGAGGGGAGAGTGGAAGATCGGAGGGTAGAGGGGAAGGTCGGGGGGGTGAGGGGAAGATTGGGGGGGAGAGTGGAAGGTCGGGAGGGAGAGAGGAAGGTCGGGGGGTGAGAGGGGAAGGTCGGGAGGAGAGTGGAAGGTCGGGGGGGAGAGGGGAAGATCGGGGGACATCGGGGGTGAAGAAGGGGAGATAGGGGGGTGAAGAAGGGGAGATCGGGGGGACATCAGGGGGTGTGAAAAAGGGGAAATTGGGGGGACATCGGGGGGGTGAAGAAGGGGAGATCGGGGGAACATCGGGGGTGAAGAAGGGGAAAATCGGGGGGACATCAGGAGGGGTGAAGAAAGGGAGATCGGGGGGACATCAGGGGGTGAAGAAGGGGAGATTGGGGGGACATCAGGGGGTGAAGAAGGGGAGATCGGGGGGGACATCGGGGGTGAAGAAGGGGAAATCGGGGGGACATCAGGAGGGGTGAAGAAAGGGAGATCGGGGGGACATCAGGGGGTGACGAAGGGGAGATCGGGGGGACATCGGGGGTGAAGAAGGGGAGATCAGGGGGACCTCAGGGGGTGAAGAAGGGGAGATCGGGGGGTGAAGAAGGGGAGATCGGGGGTGACGAAGGGGAGATCGGGGGGACCTCAGGGGGTGAAGAAGGGGAAATCGGGGGGACATCGGGGGGGTGTGATGAAGGGGAGATCGGAAAGGTAGGTTCATTTCGTGTTTTAACTTCGTGCAATGGATTTTTATGTAATTTATTTTATTTCTTTTGCCTGATCCGGTCCTTCATGTCTGGTTTCACCAGGCGTGAATCAGAAGCCGTGGGAAAGCCGCCCAGATAAGTTAAAAATCGTTCTAACTACCTAATATGTCACAGGTAAAGTGCCTTAAGTACCTCAATGAGGTACATTTGGCCCTTTAACTATCATCCTGCCGGCTTTAATTGCCGGCGGGACGCCCACGCGCACACAGGTGCGTCCATGGAGAACTCGGAAGCTGGCGGATTGGAGCCGGGCTCCGAACCCGAACGGGATTTCCCCAATTTTAAACCCCCCCCCAACAATGCACCCGCAATTTCCCAGGAAAATCGAGCCTTTAAAATTTACACCATTGCATCAAGTTTGAAAGTTTCTGATTTATCTTTAAGCGCTTTTTTGTGAAGATAGTGCCTCTTTAACTCACCCAATCTACATCATCACTTTTTGTATGATTGAGCTGGACACAGGCAAAGAATAAAAAGAATAAATAACCAATGACTAGTTGGTAAAACACAGTTTGATACAACACTAACTCATACAGATCAGAAGATCTCAAGTTCGACTCCTGGGGGGTAATTTTAACCCCCAAGAACGGGTGGACTGGAGGTGGGTGAGTAGTAAAAATTGTTGAAATCTTCAGCGGGACCGCAACCCGGCTCCAACACGCCCACTTCCGGGTTTAACCTGGATGCGCGTGCGCGACACAAACCTAGAAGTCCCGTCCCCACTTAAAGCCAGCGGGCTGATACTTAAAGGGGCAATGTACCTCATTGTGATAGTTGAGGCACTTATTTTTTTATGCATTAGAAATGTAAAATGAATTTAACCTTACTTGCTCGGGTTTCCCATCGCTTCTGATTCAAGTCAGGTGAAAGTAGGCAAGAAGGGTCGGATCCATGTGGTGAGCACCTTTATTGCACTGCTCGTGTGCCATGATGAGCAGGAGTGGATCGGACCCCTCGTACGATCAACCTCCCCCACCTGATGATGGACCCACCCTCCCCCTGATGGTGGATTTCCCCCCCCGATAGTGGACCCCTCCCTCCCAATCTTCTCCAAGGCCCACCTGATGTCCGCCATGTCCCCCCACTGTTGTTCCCCCCCCCCCCCAATTTTTTCCACAGCCCATGATCTCTCTCTCACTTCCTCCCTCCTCTCCGATTTGTGGCTCCTTTCCCTCCTGGCTGTCTGTCAATCTGGCTGCCTGCCGCGTGGGAAACCCAGAAGCACAAATGCTTACCTTCAACTGAGTTGCACTCACAGAATGCGATGCACTCACTTGACTTCCAGGTTCCCCACGCGAATATCTACCCCCTTCCCCCGCTGGGTTCCCGGCTCCGAGCTAAAATCATGCCCTTGGTCTCAGGCTCGACTCCTGGTCTGCACTGAGTTATTTGAGTTCAGTGGGGGGCAGTGGGTGCCCATGAAACCGTACCCCAGCAGATCTTAGCACTTTTGCGAAAGGAAAGGGAGAAAGGGGTGAACTGAATGAATAAATAAGGTCTTTTCTTGGCAAAACAATTGAATCTTCCAATTCTGCTTTGGCTCAGTGTCCATTATATTTTGTCTGATTACATTTCTGTGAAGCACATTGGGACGTTTTTCAGTGTTAAAGGCACTATATAACTGCAAGTTTTTGCTGTAGTAAATTTTCACAATGAATTACTTTAAGAGCCATCCATAAATGAAAGATTGGTGATGGACTAGTTCCAGAGAAAATGTTTTAAAGGATTTCTCTATTGTTGAGGGAGCCTCAAACAAATGCGGTATCTAATGTCGGAAATATAAAGTATGCAGTAGGAACATGAGTGAAATAGTATTTCTGAAATAAATGAAGCTGGCTTCATAACTTGCATGGTGACCAAGTTGTGACAAAATAGAATATTTTGTCCATGGTGTATTTTCATTCCATCTTCTTGTTACAGTACCCGAGCATTAAAACTAGGTTTGCTTAAAGAAATAACCCACCTCTGGGAGCTGCATATATCATTATTCTATTGTATCCATTCCCAGAGACTAATCTGGATGACACCCGTTGGCTTTTATATGATAATTGTTAATTGAAAAGTCATTTGAGTTGATATTACCTGCTGGCTGCTGGCTTTGTTCTGCAGATGGTCCATTAAGACTAAAGCAATTTGTAGTCAGTTGATAAATGAATTTTAGTTGGACACTTATTAGCTGGAAACTGCAGACACTCTCCTGTTTTTAAGTTTATGTTTGATTGGTAGCTTTATTTGATGTTGAGAAATACATTTTTGCTTTCCTTTGTTCCTGATTAAAGTACAAAAGCTTCTTCACAACCTGTGCTTCCAGTTCATTAGTCATTCTGAGGCAATCAAGAGTAGGGTGGGAGGCTTTTTGAGAGGAGAAGAATCTGATTCAAAGAGCTCATTAAGGGATGGTAACTCAGGTCTTATGTTATTTAAGAGTAGTAGGTAAGGATCATGTTTGTTTATTTTCTTCTGTGTTCAGGGAGGAATAGATATGTTCTGTAAACTATTGTAATCTGCTGTATTGTCTTTGCTACTGCACATCTTTTATGTTTATTAAACCTATTCTGTAATATATAAGCCTAAGCCTCTGTGTAATAGAATGCTCATTCTGCTCCTTTCCAAAATTTGACAGATTACAAGAAGGCTCATGACATTACCAATAAGTCAAATACATCAATAAGGGTTTCTGTTTGACCCCTGGACTCATTATATTATCAAATATTGGGATATAAAGGTTCCACTCTGGCTTTTAGGGATCAGGGCATGATTAAAGGAGTGGTCTTTCAAGCTGAGTACAAGAAAAATATAAAATAACCCAAAGAAACCCACAAGATATAACGACATTATACATGCCTCCTTAGTAAGTTTAATAAACACTGTGGCACTCCTACAACTTGAAAAATCTCTAATGGAAAACGTCAACAAATTAATCCTTGGGTTCTCCTTGGATGAAATATATAGATGGTCATGGGAGTGAGATTAACAAAATCACAAGGTTTGAGAGAGAGAGAGGCTGTGAACTTCACTTTGAAGGAGGGGGCCAATCCAAGAAATTTAAAAAAGAATTTTTCCTTCTGCCCACATATGGCCTAGGTGAGGCTAGGTGCACGTCATCTAACTCAGCGTACCCGGACGCCACTGATGTGCTGGGTGCTTATCTGGGGCCAGCCAGGAGTGGGAACTCCTGTCCTAGGGAGTCCCCATCCCCAGCTCGACATTTGCCTTGTAAGAGGTAAACAGAAGTCCCCTTACAAGGCAACCGGGAAGCTCAGTGAAAAGGCAGCGATGCAGCATAACCGGATTTCCCTCATATCTTTGTGGATTCCAAAGGTTTTCGTGGGGATTCCATCGCAAATTATGGCGGGAGGCTGGTAGAACCTATGTGGAATTTCGGGGCTAATTATTTTTATTTATACAAGTGAGGCTGACCCTATAATAAGCAAGAAACTGCTTTTTTTTTAAACGAACAGTTCGCATTTGTTTAGCACCTTTAACATAGACACATCCCAAGGGGCTTTATAGAGAGTTTTGCCAAGGGTGGGAGTGAGGTAAGGGCAGAGTCAATTGATGTCGGAGAGGTGTATGTTAAATCATACAATTCTTGTTATACGCAGGCTTGAAATTCTATGTTGTTTAAGTCCACATTAAAAATGGAAATCTTCCTATTCCCAGTTTGGTTGGAGGAAATTCTGATTCATCTGCGACTTAATGTCAAACAGGCATCATAGCACAGAGGTGGACTTGAGGTTAAAGGAGGTGGTGGAGTAGTAGAGATGGGTGTCGTTAGCATACAATTGTAAGCTGAACCATGCCTGCCGATTAAGTCACTGAGAAACAGCATGTAAATGAGGAAGAGATGGGCGTCATGGATAAATCCTTGGGGATACGGAGGTGACTGTAGAGGGTGTGAAGAGAAGCCCTAGATGCATTGGTCAGGTAGGAGTGGAGCTACACGAGGGCAGCCCTTTGGAGCTGAGCAACAGAGGATTTTAATTATATTTAATTGATCCTTTTCAAGAGTTATATGTCTTCCAGTGTACCAGTTTTGATGCTTTATTTCTAATTATTGCTAAGACTAGTTTTCATTTTAATGTGGGATTAACCTACGTTGTATTTCAGCATATGTATATGGCTACAAAAGACATTGGTGTTCAATTAACGTGATCAAATTCAAACACCTTGACTGTCAACTGTGATCTTTGGAATTCTCCACCCCAGAGGGCTGTGGATGCTCAGTCGTTGAATATACTCAAAGCTGAAATCAGTAGATTTTTGGACTATAAGGGAATCAAGGGATTATGGGGATAGGGCAGGAAAGTGGAGTTGAGGTCGAAGATCAGCTGTGATTTTATTGAATGGCGGAGCAGGCTCGAGGGGCCGTATGGCCTACTCCTGCTCCTATTTCTTATGTTATGTTTTTACCAGAATATTGTTCGGAAATTGAGCCACAATTATGAAATGTCCATGGTCAAGAAACTGGTGGATATTCAAGAGCATACCACAAGCATTTATTTTGAAGTGGCTCATTCATTCGTTTACTTCGCTTATAAGTATCTATAGCAAGAATTGTATATTTATCAAAGGTGCATAAGCTGAGCAAAACAAAGCTCATAAAGAACTTTCTTTTGTTATAAAAAGGAAGTGCTCATAGCTTTCTCAATTTGTTTGCTAAGTACTAACATGGTGATATCACTTGCACAGTTACAATAGCTTTCCTGGAGCAGGGACTATAGATAGAACAATGTTAAATAATATCTTCAGTAGTAAACCTGTTGTTTTCTTTGAACAGCTGTTGTTTCTTTTCAGTTGCCATACGTGATCCTCCCATAGATTTCTGCTTGTACACAAGATCATTGATTCTGTCACATAACTGTTATTTGATGGCCACTCCTATTGTTTGAAATAGCTTTATGCTGGACAGGACATGTTATTTAAACTTCCCTTTGAATTTGAATGGCCTTCCAGAGCATTGTCCCTACAAAATGGTGGCTCCCAGGTACTTTTGCAGACGATACAGTAAGTAGATTGCAAGTAGCCATCCAGGATACATCAGTGTACATCTCCAAGAAAATCCTAATTAGCATACAAGAAGAAAAGATTGTCAATGGCTGGATTGAAGTGAATCCTCAGGTTTGTTATAGATCTCACAATTGTTTCCAGCCAATTATAACTCTTATTTGGCGCTACCCAGAATTTTTTTCCAGTATGAATATATTTTCTGAATTCCACTGCTGGCTCCTTTCAGCTATACTCAGATTTTGTTGTGTTTTGTGGAATGACTAAGCAATTCTTTGGCCTATGATACAGTTCTATGATTGTTGTTAATATGCAGTTAAGCAACCATCTGGACTTTATTGCATGACAAACAGATTATTTTTGACTCCAACTGTTGTACTGTGTGACAAAGGGGACTTAAAAAATACAAAGAGGTTTCTATGTTATTATGTAGCAAAGCGCTAGTTTGGATGATTAAACGGCAAACGGAGGCCGTGCTGTGCTGCTGCTATATTTTCTTGGGGGCCTTACAAAGAAGGGTCAGTTGCTGATGTCTACAGAAAAGAAGCCCACGCTTTGCATGCAGTTGTTCTTCTGAAAAGATCAAATAGCATCAGGGAAATTGAACGTTGCTTCATGCATTGTGAATATTCAAACCAGACCTACTGATTTCTTTTGAAGTATTCCGCCAATGGCTCAGCGAGTTTACCGAGTGAGTAGCGAGCCATGCAGTCTAGGAAAGTTCTAGGGTTGAGCCTTGGTTAGTCCTGAGTCAGCTGATCACAGATGGAGCAGCAGCTTTAGTTGGCCTCCATGCCCCGAGGTTACAGAGGGGTATAGCGGCCTGCGCTCCTGCTCCTGATCGCTATCCTTCTGTAAAGTGTGCACATGTAGATGTCAGGCGAGGATAGGATCACTCTCGGCTGTTGTGCTCCCCACAGTTAAATAATCTGACACTCGTCGTCAAGGCTCACATCACAAATGGCCACCTGGGTGAAGTACCAGAGGGTGATTGGTGCCCATGGAACCATACCCCAACAAGAAATTAAAAGGGGAAAAAAATTGGCAAAGAAAAATGGTGAGAAGAAAAATCAGGAGACTCTCTGATATTCTTCTCCCCGCCCCCCCCCCCCCCACCACCTAATTTTACCCCCCTCCCTCCCCAAACTCCTGGCCATGCACAATCTATGATTGAGAGTGAGCAGGTGACCTATTGCCAGTGCCATGCAGAGTCAGATGTCAGGACATGCTTGAGAGCAGTCCATGGATAATGTTTTCTCCCTACTTGCAGAAAGGTACCAGATCTTGGCACAGCAGCTCCCCAAAGTGATGTCGCTTGTGTCAGGAATGCAAAAGAAAATAATAGAACTAGCATGCCACCATTCAGTATAGATGAGCAACACTGCAGCCTACCCACAAAAATAAAATTCTTGTTTGACAGTACACCGTCTTGCTCCTATTGTTTGATGTGAAAATAGTCCTTTTACCTTTAGAATGATACTTAGTAGGGAAAGGACTTCAATTCTGTACTTCAGTCTTGGCTGTTCAGATGGTATCATAAACCATGACAGGAAAAATTAGTCTGTTGGTAAATGTTTTCTAAACCCTGAGATTGATTTTAACTCCTCCCAGATATTTGGTATTTTCTACTATTTAACTGTTCAGCCTTGCAGCAATTACTTCATGGTCGTTAATCTTTCACACTGCCCTGCCTCACCGTACAGAGTGTAAGAGCTGTCATCATCTGCTTTGGTAAAAAGTGAAGCCCTAAAAACGGAACATTTCCACAGAAAAACAGTATTCAGTTGGAAGTCAGAAACCGCTGCAGAGTATGACATCATCAGAATCCCTCTGAGATTACTGCCTTTATATAAACTACATAGTTCAAACAAAAATGGATTTTCCTCCGTCATAGTTGATATTTTTTAAAACAGGTCAAAACAAATATTTCTTTTGTGAACCAAGGTAGCATATTTGCCATGTAAGGTTACATTTTTCAATTAACCCTGATCAACTACAAAATTAATTTCTTCAAATTTAACATACAATATTCAGTACTCTTTTACATCACCAAGCTGGCAGATATTGTACAATAGAAGATATTTCTGAAAAATATGCAAAAGAAGTTGAATGCTGAAAGGCGTGTGTGCAGAGGAAGATGGAGCAATACAAAAATCACAAGAAACATTTGGATTTTTTTTGCCTTCTCAAAAAAACAATATTGCACTGAGCCTTCCCACTCACACTAAGATATTGTCAAATGTTTTACACAGATTAGGCATTCTTAATTGATTATATTAAAATTCTGTTGTTTCTAACACATCCTTGGTGATCCTCCCCCCACCCTCCCAATTGTCGTGAGCTTTTTATAATGAGAAACAGACAGATCTCGGCTAAAAAGCTGCTCACAGTTGGATTTTCAACAAGCTCTCTCTCGTTAGCCATGGTAATTGTAGACATAAATGCCTGCAATGTGACAGTTTGACTCTCCACGGTGTCATGCCTAAAAGACTGGAAATCCAGCTCATAGCTCATGCCAGGCAGGGTCATTGATGCATTTGCTACAGAGTGAGGGCAAGCCCAGGCAGCCAGTCAGCCCCTATCCAATGTCAGCTGCAATTTGGGATGACACTGCAGATGCTGGATGTGATTTATGAGGCTCTGCTCTGAAATGACTGGAGGAAATTGAATCTTTACCCGCTTTCTGCACAGCTCAGGTGAAGAGATATTGGAAAAAATGTATCTTAAGGGCACTGTATTGAACTGGCCTTGGTGTTGGGCAAGTTTATCAAAGGGCCTTTATCTGATCCAAGATCATTCGCAAATGTCTAGGGACATTGGTGTATTGGATGACAAATACAAGAGTGAGAGGCTAGACATTAATCGTCCCTGTGGACTCAAAACAAGCATGAAGCCAACACCGAGTCTGAACAATTAGGGGCCTCCTTAGATTTCCTGCTTATCTTTACTGCTGAGAAAGGTTAAGCTCTATCTTAATGTTAATTTATCTGATTTCAACAAAAAAACTTTTCAGATGAACTCATTCAGTTAGCTCAGCTTTCAGTGCTTTTATAGCCTTGAGGCTAAATGTTAAAAGCATTAAAATTCAAACCGGTGCACATTCACTCCTACATACTCAATTCTTGTAATGTCTGGTATTTCCACCCAGTTTATTGTTTTTCCTTCCTTTCTTTAGATTCTTCCTTCTTTTCCACCTCCGTACCAAAAATCATTTCCTAACTGAAAGGGTGGACACGCGCCCTGTACCGGGGCCTCTAACCATGTTGCTTCGTGACTAGTTACCAGCAACCAGTTACCAGAATAGTAACAACGGTCCAACGGCCTCACAATGTGACTCTCTCAAGGCACAGCCTGAGCCCATTTCGATTAACAAGTTTGGATGAGGTGCTGACCATGATTGTTGAAAGCAAAGGCACTTATTTAGAGACGGAAATAGACCTTCAAGGCCATTCTGGAATCAGATGTGACAAAATATATAACTAGACCTGCTTTTGCAATAAGCTGAACAAGGCTGAATGAGTCAACTAAAATCAAATAATGCCTTTTGTAGGCATAACATCTTCACCGTTGTTTAAAAAGGGAGAAAGGGATAGACCAAGTAATTACAGGCCAGTCAGCCTAACCTTGGGGGTTGGCAAATTATTGTCTGACTAACTTGATTGAATTTTTTGAGGAGGTATCAAGGAGGTCAATGAGGGTAATGCATTCGATGTAGTCTACATGGATTTTAGCAAGGCTTTTGACAAGGTCCCACATGGCAGACTGGTCAGAAAAGTAAAAGCCCATGGGATCCAAGGGAAAGTGGCAAGTTGGATCCAAAATTGGCTCAGTGGCAGGAAGCAAAGAGTAATGGTCGAAGGGTGTTTTTGTGACTGGAAAGCTGTTTCCAGGGGGGTTCCGTGGGGCTCAGTATTAGGTCCCTTGCTTTTTGTGGTATATATAAATGATTTAAATTTAAATGTAGGGGGCACGATTAAGAAGTTTGCAGATGATCCAAAAATTGGCTGTGTGTTAATAGTGAGGAAGAAAGCGGTAGATTGCAGGAAGATATCAATGGACTGGTCAGGTGGGCAGAAAAGAGGCAAATGGAATTCAATCCGGAGAAGTGTGAGGTAATGCATTTGGGGAGGGCAAATAAGGCAAGGGAATACACAATAAATGGGAGGATACTGAGAAGTGTAGAGGAACAGAGAGACCTTGGAATGCATTTCCACAGATCCCTGAAGGTAGCCGGACAGGTAGACAAGGTGGTTAAGAAGGCATACGGGAGACTTTCCTTTATTAGCTGAGGCTTAGAATATAGGAGCAGGGAGGTTATGCTAGAACTGTATAAAACACTAGTTAGGCCACAGCTTGAGTACTGTGTACAGTTCTGGTCACCACATTACAGGAAAGATGTGATTGCACTAGAGAGGGTACAGAGGAGATTTACGAGGATGTTGCCAGGACTGGAGAATTTTAGCTATGATAACGGATTGAATAGGCTGGGGTTGTTTTCTTTGGAACAGAGGAGGCTGAGGGGAGATTTAGTTGAGGTGTATAAAATTATGAGGGGCCTAGATAGAGTGGATAGGAAGAACCTGTTTCCCTTAGCAGAGAGGTCAATAACCAGGGGGCAAAGACTTAAAATAATTGGCAGAAGGATTAGAGGGGAGTTGAGGAGAATATTTTTCACCCAGAGGGTGGTGGCGGTCTGGAACTCACTGTCTGAAAGGGTGGTAGAGGCGGAAGCCCTCATCGCATTTAAAAATTACTTGGATATGCACTTGAAGTGCTGTAATCTACAAGGCTACGGACTAAGAGCTGGAAAGTGGGATCAGGCAGGATAGCTCTTTCTTGGCCAGCGCAGACACGATGAGCCAAATGGCCTCCTTCAGTGCCGTAAATGTCTATGATTCTATGATTCACACAACCTACTCGTTAGAGTTGCATGTCACTGCATCTGGTATATACCGAGTGGACGATCCATCTCGGCCTCCTCCCGATATCCCCACCATCACAGAAGCCAGTCTTCAGCCAATTCGGTTCACTCCGCGTGATATCAAGAAATGGCTGAGTGCACTGGAAAAAGCAAAGGCTATGGGCCCCGACAACATCCCAGCTGTAGTGCTGAAGACTTGTGCTCCAAAACTAGCTGCGCCTCTAGCCAAGCTGTTCCAGTACAGCTACAACACTGGCATCTACCCAACAATGTGGAAAATTGCCCAGGTATGTCCTGTCCACAAAAAGCAGGACAAATTCAATCCGGACAATTACCGTCCCATCGGTCTACTCTCAATCATCAGCAAAGTGATGGAAGATATCATCGACAGTGCTATCAAGCGGCACTTACTCACCAATAACCTGCTCACCGATGCTCAGTTTGGGTTCCACCAGGACCACTTGGCTCCAGACCTCATTACAGCCTTGGTCCAAACATGGACAAAAGAGCTGAATTCCAGAGGTGAGGTGAGAGTGACTGCCCTTGACATCAAGGCAGCATTTGTCCGAGTGTGGCACCAAGGAGCCCTAGTAATATTGAAGTCAATGGGAATCAGGGGAAAACTCTCCAGTGGCTGGAGTCATACCTAGCACAAAGGAAGATGGTTGTGGTTGTTGGAAGCCAATCATCTCAGCCCCAGGGCATTGCTGCAGGACTTCCTCAGGGCAGTGTCCCAGGCCCAACCATCTTCAGCTGCTTCATCAATGACCTTCCCTCCATCATAAGGTCAGAAATTGGGATGTTCGTTGATGATTGCACAGTGTTCAGTTCCATTCGCAACCCCTCAAATAATGAAGCAGTCCGAGCCCGCATGCAGCAAGACCTGGACAACATCCAAGCTTGGGCTGATAAGTGGCAAGTAACATTCGCGCCAGACAAGTGCCAGGCAATGACCATCTCCAACAAGAGAGAGTCTAACCACCTCCCCTTGACATTCAACGGCATTACCATCGCCGAATCCCCCACCATCAACATCCTGGGGGTCACCATTGACCAGAAACTTAACTGGACCAGCCATATAAATACAGTGGCTACAAGAGCAGGTCAGAGGCTGGGTATTCTGCGGCAAGTGACTCACCTCTTGACTCCCCAAAGCCTTTCCACCATCTACAAGGCACAAGTCAGGAGTGTGATGGAATGCTCTCCACTTGCCTGGATGAGTGCAGCTCCAACAACATTCAAGAAGCTCGACACCATCCAGGACAAAGCAGCCCGCTTGATTGGCACCCCATCCACCACCCTAAACATTCACTCCCTTCACCACCGGCGCACTGTGGCTGCAGTGTGTACCATCCACAGGATGCACTGCAGCAACTCGCCAAGGCTTCTTCGACAGCACCTCCCAAACCCGCGACCTCTACCACCTAGAAGGACAAGGGCAGCAGGTACATGGGAACAGCACCACCTGCACATTCCCCTCCAAGTCACACACCATCCCAACTTGGAAATATATCGCCGTTCCTTTATCGTCGCAGGGTCAAAATCCTGGAACTCCCTTCCTAACAGCACTGTGGGAGAACCTTCACCACACGGACTGCAGCGGCTCAAGAAGGCGGCTCACCACCACCTTCTCAAGGGCAATTAGGGATGGGCAATAAATGCCGGCCTCGCCAGCGACGCCCACATCCCATGAACGAATAAAAAAATATATACACATACATACACATTTATATGAAGAAAGAAATAAACAAAAGACTTTATATAGCACCTGCGAAACATCTCAAAGCATTTCACATACAATGAATTTTGATCTGTCGTAACTATTGTTATGTAGGCAAACAGGGTAGCCGTTTTCTACATAGCAAGGTTCCAAAAACAGCAATGAAATGAATGAGCAAATAATCTGTTTTTAATATTGTTGGGTGAGGGAGAACTCTCTGTACTTCTTTGAATCGTGCCATGTGATCTTTAGTGCCCACCTGAACCACGAGGACATTCAGACCAAGCCCCAGTTTAATATTTCATCTGAAGGATGACATCTCCAACAATGCAGCCCTTACTTCAGTACTACATTAAAGAATTAGCCTCATTTATATCCTCAAATCTTTGAGTGGAACTGAGCTTCATATTGATCCATCAGGCTGTACTATATTCCAGATTCTACCAGGATAACAACAACAACTTGCATTGATATAGCACCTGTAACATAGGAACTGTCCCAAAGCGCTTCACAGAGACATAATTAGACAAAAACCGACGCCAAGCCAGGAGGTTGCACCATTACCACTGCTTCAGCTGAGATAATCAGACTCAGAAAACCCAAAGATCTAACCTGGCAAATACAGAAGAATATAGCTCAGTACCACATCAACCTATTAGGTACGCAAGTACATTTTAAATGAAGGAACACAGAGCAAACACTGCAAATACATTATTGTAAGCTCATAAAAAACAACTACTTCAAAACATTTCAACATTATTTGTTATGAGTTTCAATAAATATTTTATTGACTATACGATGAAGACACATCACTTGGTGCATTGTTTTGATCGCATTATTTAAGTATAAAACAAAAATTCATGTGGCAACATTTCTAAATATTATCAATGGTGTTTCTCATAGTAACAATCCAGCAATGTAAATGCACTAACAGTATCTCCATTGGCAAACATATGGGGTGGAGATCATGGCAGTAGCACAGACCACCAGAAGGAATGGTTCCTGCCTGCTCCACTGAAGGTAATGGTGCCTCAGGCAGTAGAAATGTGGAGTTCCGAGCATTTGGAGAAGGCTATTTGGTGTGGTTAGCAGTGGGCTAAGTAAATAAAACACTCACACCTGACCTCTCACAGGCTAACAAAGTATTCTTGCTGTTTTTGGTCTATTTGGACCTCCTACAGCTATTGAGAAAGGTATCAGGCCCCAAGAAGAAATAATTATACATACACAAGCTTGTTTAAAGTGCATCTTGCTGCTGTAAAAACTGCTCCTCATTGTAACTTCTACAGCAATGGGAGGGACAATTAATATCACAAAACTGCTTCAGGAAGCGGTTCTGCAACGTAAATACTGTAAGGAATGGGCAGCTCAGAAAGTACATCCCAGTAATATGAAATCTGCTGATTCATTAAAGAGGAAGTGAGATGGATTGGGTAGTGCCTTGAGTGAGCATATTTTACTGGCTGTAGGGTTCCTATGATTTAGAGCAGTCACAACCCACAGCCTAATGCATGCAAATCCACAGCACAAACTGCCCCTAACTGCACTAATTGGCACTAAA